>NC_139159.1:59576156-61976156 GCF_964270905.1 Leucopleurus acutus
GATGAAATAGACTTTAAAACAAAGACTGTAAGGAGACAACTAAGGACATTACATAATGATCAAACGATCAATCCAACAGAAGATAAATCAACTGAAAATATATAGGCACACAGCATAGGCACACCTAAATGCATAAAGCAAATATTAACAAACATAAAGGAAGAAATTGGTAATAACATAATAATAGCAGGAAACTTTAACACCACACTTAGATCAACCAGAAAAAAAAAAAATCAATAAGGAAACACTGGCCTTAAATGACACATTAAATCAGGCAGACTTTGTAGGTATATATAGAAGAGTCCATTGAATGTGATGAAATATGAAAGAATACACATTCTTTTCAAGTGCACATGGAATATTTTCCAAGATAGGTCACATGCTAGGCCACAAAAAAGCTTCAACAAATTTAAAAATATTAAAATCATATCAAGCATTTTTTTCAACCACTTCTGTATGAGACAAATCAGCTAGAAGAAATAAAATTGCAAAAATCACAAACACATGAGGGCTAAACAATATGCTACTAAACAAAAATGGGTTACTGAAGAAATCAAAGAGGAAGTAAAAAAAAGTACCTGGAGAGAAGTGAAAATGGAAACACAATGATCCAAAATTTATGGGATGCAGCAAAAGCAGTTCTAAGAAGGAAGATTATAGTGATACAAGCCTATCTCAGGAAATAAGAAAAATCTCAAATAAATGATTTAACCTTACATCTAAAGGAACTAGAAAAAGAAGAACAAACAAAACCCAAAGTTACTAGAAGAAAAGAAATAATAAAGATCAGAGCATTTAGAGAAGACTCTAACAAAGCAATCTAGAGATTTAATGCAATCTCTATCAAAATATCCATAACATTTTTCATAGAGGAAGAACAAATAAGCCTAAAATTCATCTGGAACAACAAAAGATCCCAAATTGCCAAAGCAATCTTGATAAAAAAGAACAAAACTGGAGGTAGCATCCTCCCAGACAATACTAAAAAGCTACAGTAATCAAAACAGCATGGTACTAGCACAAAAACAGATACACATATCAATGGAACAGAATAGGTAACCCAGAAATAAACCCACGCACCTATGGTCAATTAATCTACAACAAAGGAAGCAAGAATATACAATGGAGAAAAGACAGTCTCTTCAACAAGTGATGTTGGGGAAAAAAAAGGACAGCTACATGCAATAGAATCAAACCAGACTACTTTCTCACACCATATCAAAAAACAAATTCAAAATGGATTAAAGACTTCAATGTAAGACCAGAGAAAATCTGAGAAGAAAACATAGGCAGTAAGCTCTTTAACAACAGTCTTTAGCGATATCTGTTTGGATATGTCCCCTTAGGCAAGGGAGACGAAAGCGAAAAATAAACAAATGGGACTACATCAACTAAAAAACTTTTGCACAGCAAAGGAAACTACCAACAGAAGAAGATCACAACCTACTGAATGAGAGAAAATATTTTCAGATTATATATCTGATAAGATGTTAATATTAAAAATATATAAAGAACTCATACAACTCAACATTAAAAAATCAGACAATCTGATTAAAAAATGTACAGAGGCCAGAAATAAACCCATACACCTATAGTAAATTAATCTGTGACAAAGGAGGCAAGAATATACAATGGAGAAAGACAGTCTCTTCAACAAGTGGTACTGGGAAGACTGGACAGCCACATGTTAAACAATGAGATTAGAACATTCCCTCACACCATATACAAAAATAAACTCAAAATGTTTTAAACACCCAAATGTAACACCTGAAACCATAAAACTCATAGAAGAGCACAAGGTGGAACACTCTTTGACACAAATCATAGCAGTATTTCGTGGATATGTCTCCTAAGGCAAAATAAAGAAAAGCAAAAATAAACAAATGGGACCTAATTAAACTTAAATACTTTTGCACAGCAAAGGAAACCACTGACAAAATGAAAAGAAAACCTACAGAATAGAAGAAAATATTTGCAAATGATGTAACCAACAAGGGATTAATATACAAAATATACAAATAGCTCATATAACTCAATATCAAAACCAAACAGCTCAATCAAAAAAATGGGCAGAAGACCTGAACAGATACTTCTCCAAAGAAGATATACAGATGGCTAACAGGCAAATAACAAATGTTGGTGAGGATGTGGAGAAAAGGGAACCTTTGTACACTGTTGGTGGTAATGTAAATTGGTGCAGCCACTATGGAAAACAGTATGGAGATTCCTCAAATAGAACTACCATAAGTGGATCCAGCAATCCCACTCCTGGGTATATATTCAGAAAAAACAAAAAAAAAACACTAATTCAAAATAATACATGCAATCCAATGTTTATAACAGCACTATTTACAACAGCCAAGACATGGAAGTAACCCAAGTGCCCATCAACAGATGACTGCATTAAAAAGAAATGCACACATACACACACAATGAAATGTTACTCAGCCATAAAATGAATGAAATACTGCGATGTGCAGCATCATGAATGGACCTAGAGGATATTATGCTTAGTGAAATAAGTCAGACAGAGAAAGATAAACACAAAACAATATCAATTGTATGTGGAATCTAAAAAATAATACAGCTGAATGTATATGCAAAACAGAAACAGACCCACAGATATATTAAAAAAACCTGTGGTTACCAAAGAGGAGAGGGAAGGGAGGAGGAACTAATTAGGGGTATGGGATTAACAGATACAAACTACTATATATAAAATAGATAAGCAGTGAGGACATACTGTAAAGCACAGGGAATTATACCCATTATATTGTAATAACCTATCATGGAGTATAATCTACAAAAATACTGAATCACTATGCTGTACACCTGAAACTAACATATAATATTGTAAATCAACTATACTTCAATTAAAAAAAAAAATGCCCAGAGGATCTTAATAGACATTTTTCGAAGAAGACATAGAGATGGCCAACAAATGCATGAAGATGCTCAAACATCACTGGTCATTAGGGAAATGCATAACAAAACAACAAGGTGATACCTCCTCACACCTCTCAGAATGCTTATCATCTAAAAGACAGCAAATAACAAGCATTGACAAGGATGTTAAGAAAACGAGACCTATGTGCACTGTTCGTGGGATTGTAAATTGGTGCAGCCACTATGGAATTCAATATGAATGTTTCTCAAAATATTAAAAACAGTATCGCCATATAATCCAGGAATTTCACCTCTGAGAATTTTCCTGAAGAAAACGAAAACACCAAAAAAGAACCAAAAGATATGTGGACTCCAACATTCACTGTAACATTGCTTACAATTGCAAGATATAAAAGTAACCTAAGTGCCCATTGATAGATGAATGGATAAAGAAAATGTGGTATGTAGATATACATTGGAATATTACTCAGCCATAAAAAATGAAATATTGCCATTTGAGACATGTCTGGATCTGAACGCTGTTATGCTTTGTGAAATAAGTCAGACAGAGAAAGACAAATACCACAGGATCTCACTTATTTGTGAAATCTAAAAATAAAACAAACAAAACAAAATGAAAACAGATATAGATACACAGGAGAATCGAGAGGTCACTAGAAGGGAAGGGGTTAGGGAAGAGGGTGAAATAGGTGAAGAGAATTAAGTGATATAAACTTCCAGTTATATAATAAATTAGTCACAGGGATATAATATATAGCATAAGGGATATAGTCAATAATATTGTAACAACTTTGTATTGGAACAGATGGTTACTAGAATTATAATTATGATCATTTCATAATAAATGCAAATGTTACATCATTATGTAGTATACCTGAAACTAACATAATATTGTACATCAACTATATTTAAATTAAAAAATTAACAATTAAAACCAAAACAATTAATTTAAAAAAAGTCACCGAGAGTAAATATTAAGCATTCTCAGCATCCCCCCTACACGAGTTAATTATGTGAATTAATGGATGTGTTAACTATTTTGATCTTAATAATCATTCCACATGTATATCAAATCATGACACTACTTTAAATATATACAATTATATTTGTTAATTATTTCTCAATAAATTTGGAAAAAAGAAGATACCAGCCCCCCCCAAGAAAGAGTAACTGCAAATATTTGATACAAAAACTATAAAAATTTGGCTCTGCAACCAAATTGCTTAGTAAAAAATATTGAGTTTGACAATATATTTGCATATGTGCAAATTTTATTTACCCTTTTAGTGCTCTACCCAAAATATATATCCAACATTTCTTGCCTTAAACTGTGTAGTTGTTTTAGTTCTGGCTGTAACCACATTTGAATTCCTTTCCTGGTTGTTTTCTTTTTCTCCCAAAAGGAGAAGGAGCAGATTTTTGAAGTTTAAAGATGGATGGATTGGTTCTTAGCTCAAGATATGTCCCCATCCCTCTGTGTTGCAGAATCTTTGACTTTCAAGAAATTCCTATCCTGGGAAATGGGCTCAACTCTTCAATATCATAGTATAAATCCATTGTGCTAATCCCCACAGATGATGGCAAACATCAGTAACAAAAACCCTGTCATGAAGATTTATTACATACCACATACTATATGAGGAACTTTACCTCTTTTATAGCATTTAATAATTTAAAACAAACTACAGCAACTATGAGATAAATATTACTTTTGAGAACTATAGCTCAGAAAGTGGACTCAGAGCCTGATGACATGGATTCAAATTCTGACTCTATTGTTTACTATCAATTTGGTTACAGTGAATCGTTGAATCTCTCTGTGCCTCATTTTCCTCATTTTTAAGAGGGAAAAAATAATATAGTATCTCATAGGTTTGTTGAGAGGATGAAAAGAATTGAGATACTTAAAGGTTTTCTAACATACAGTAAGCTCTGTATTAGTGTTAGTTACTCTATTATTATTACTATTTGAATTTTACAAAGAATGTAGGTGAGATTAGATAATTTAAATTACTCACCCAAATTTATTTGAATCACAGCAGCTAGATGCCAAAGTCTAATTTCTTTTCTAGTATGCTATAAATACTTGTTGTAACTTTGCCAATTTTGGTTTATTTTTAAGGTAAATTATAATAGAATACTATTGAGAAAATATATTCAGATCAGCCACCGTAGCTCTTTTTATTTGCACACATGAACATATTTTAATAGAAACACTATTATACCATTACTTATGCACATTTATAATATGTCATTTTTTCATGTTTGAATACATGAAAATATTTCTTATTCATATATATGCCATTTATACCAATACTTAGACACACTTTTTTAATCTCTTGATCCTTGAAGACTAAAGCTTATAAATGTGGCAATGCGTAATTCTTTCCACATTTTCAGCGTATTATTTTTATGGTATGGATAGTGCATTTAATAAAATTTTAAAGATCATGAGGCTTGCAAAGGATGGACAGTTGATTACCTAATAAACTGATAAAATTCTTTATGTAGAAAGATAGCCTACATGATCCAAGAACTCAGGATTGTCATGAATTTCCTACAGCATGCAGACCATCACCAAAAAAGAAAACAGCAGTAATAAAATCACATTTATTTACTTCATAAATCAATTCAAACAGTTACTGTTCTACCTGGTAATATAATCCTGTTCGTCAGTGAAAAATGTGTTCATAATGCACTCCTGGGTGGGAAGCTGTGTGACATTTTCACCTCTATTTTAAGTTACAGTAAATTATCTCAGAAACTACTATTTCCCCCTCTGTGCATATATAACCATAGAACAGAAAAAATCCAAACCAAACAAAACAACAAGAATAAAAACATAAAACTGAAGCCAAGCCAAACCAAATAAAAACAAAACTATGAATCTTGTGAAGAAATTGACCTCAATGTCTATTCACTAGAAACATATCAGTGATTTCACCATTCCCTAGAGATTAGCATAAACAGTGCCCATGAGGGTTAGAGAAATAATCAGTATCCCCTTTGGAATTGGGGCCATACACAGAGCCAGGGAGGAATGAAACAGAGGTGTTTGCTATCCTTGAGTTTCCTGTTAGGTTATTCTCTAGAGATATAAATTTCTGAATATTGCTCAAGTATGATAATCTAATTATATGACCACTCAAGCCAAAGGTCAAGTAGGGATTGATTGGGACTATCTGATATAGGCTGAAAGTGCCAAAAGGGAGCCCACAAAATTACATTTTAGAATATGTTTCCCAGAAACTATGCCTCA
Organism: Leucopleurus acutus; assembly: GCF_964270905.1. Lineage (NCBI taxonomy): Eukaryota > Metazoa > Chordata > Mammalia > Artiodactyla > Delphinidae > Leucopleurus > Leucopleurus acutus. Next base: position 59,582,323 of record NC_139159.1, read on the forward strand.
CACAAGGGCTTAGTATGAGGCACGTGTGAGAGGTTTAACTGGTAATATGTCCCAGGGAGCAGAAACGAGAAACAGGACAGAAATAAGAAGCCAAGACAAGGACATACTATTAGGCTACCAATATGAATAAATGGTATTTGAAACTTCTGATAAAACTTGTAAAATGCCTCTCACAACAGCAGAGGAAACTGGAGAAGAAAGAGGGATGCACTTATTCATTTGATCGCATATTCCTTCTAGGTCAAGATTGACTCATAAAGCATTAGCTTCTCTACAGTTTCTGGAAGCATCTGCGTAAAGGTCAAGCTAGATCACAGACTTCCCGACCCATGTGTCAGAGAGGCCACAGGTTAGGAAGAAAGATGCAGAAGGAGAGGCCTGATCATGTTCACCTGCACAAATTTTAAGTGTCACCAAGGCAGTAACTGGAATAAGAGATAAAAAGGATTTATAGAGTGTACAGAGGTTTTGGACGCATTTCCTCCCTCGTTAAAATCATAATATTAAGACAACCAATTAACAAAAATTAATTTTACTGACTATTTTTAGAAAGTCAAATCGTTTAGGAAATGGCTTGTTTTAAAACTGAAAGCATATCTCTAGTTGGCATTATTGTATTGTCTAATGGGAAAAGAGAAGGTTAAATGCCTCTGGGTTTCTCTCCAAAACTTTCCTCTCTGTGCCCCTACATTTTTCACATTTTCCTTCTAATTCTTATAATTGAAATGCCAGGAAAATCCCTTGCTATATTTCTGTCCCAAATGATAGATTTACAGAAAGCAATGAGATCCCATCATTACCCTGCTGATATTCAGCTGTGCCATTCACTTCCTTTGGATTCAGATGGAGCTGAGCCTCTATGCTCCCTTCAGCAGCCAAGTTCAGAATAGAGATGAGCTGGCATACTTCCAAATCATTAAAGACAGAGAGATCTGGCTGGTATGCTTGAGAAACACCAAGGGAAATGAAAAGAGGCAGTTTGGGCTTTCTCAAATGAGGTGACTCACACAGACCTGCCTAGTGTTTGTCAATTTCTATATCTCAATCCGCCCAATCATTCCCAGGCAGCACCTATGAAAATGAATGCCTTTTGTCTTCTCTCATTTAACTTGAATCTTCAATGAGTCAATGTTTGACCAGGAAATCTTCAAACTGACTTATGAGCAGGTGAACATAACTTGTGTGTTGGTTATGTTGGTCCTGTGAAAAAAACCTTGAAATTCCTCAAAAGAAAAAAAGACGTATATCTAAAGTATTAATTATAAAGTCTCTATCAACTCCTTTTTAAAGCAGTAATTTAAACTAAAATATCCAAGTGAGCTGCGATCTTACTGACTCTACCCCCTCACTTCCCACCTCTAGAGAGTCTTGTAAGAGGATATTTAAAGACAGGTCCTCAGAACCGAAATCCTTATAAATGGCCTCGAGTGTTTCCCATGTAAGACTGCTATCTTCTGATATGCCATGACACGCCACCAGATCATCACTGCTGAGAAAATGGAGAAGAAATTTGCCTTCAGGATGTATTTATAAGTGTACAATATATGTGAAATGAGTATAGTTTTTAAAAACACACAAAAAAAGCAACTGTCGATTTATAAATGCACAATTTTTAGTGTCATAGAAGTATACTACAGTCAGTTTTGTCACTAATGATTTATTTCCCATTAAAGTTCATGTGAGAAATAAAACATCAATGACATTCTTCCCATCAAAAAGAAAAAAAAATGCATCGTGACAATAGCATTTTACCATGTGTTTAAGTTGCCATTATCTAAGATAGATGACAGTTCTTTCAATGATTTTAGAGGCGATGATCTCTTTGCTACAAGTCTCTGGCACAGAGAGTAAAAAAAAAAAAAACTTGCAATAAGAAAAGCTATTTTAGAAACATGAGGTAACGTTACTTTTTTCTCCACTCTGTAATAGACATAGTTTCATCACGATGCCAGAAAAAATGTCAAGTTAAATTCTTTTTCGTTAAATGATTTCACATTGTAGGATACTCAGGATTAAACCCACAATACTGCAGGAGGCTCCTGAAATCAAGAGGGTACCCGATTTCCTCAAATACCTGGAATTTCTACATATTAACTTTTTGAAATCTACATCCTCTTCAAACTTTTGTTGTTTTCCATTTTTAAAAAAAGCATATAATAATGAAAAATTCAGTTTCATTATTATGTGATCTTCACAGATGCTCAATAAGTATTTGCTGAAAGGTAATACCTGAGTTATATATCTTGTTTTCCCATCTAATGTCTTATTTAATAGGTATGCTTATTTTGGGAGGAGGGCGGTAGAAAGAAGGAGTTAGAAAAGATATAGTATAAAAGAAGCACTCAGTTAATGCATTGTTGCTCAGGATTTCCAAGAACTAAGGATGCTACATTATCTTATTATTTATAAGAAGAGTCATTTAATTTAAATTATTGCTGTTAAGAGCACACACACATATATATGCATGTATGCATGTGTGTGTATACATTTACATATACACATATCATGGCCTTTAACATCCATAATATTCCAAAAAGGAGAACAGGAAAAGTATGATTTTCCCATTTTTACCTCAGGGAACTTGGTTCCAAAACAACACAAGAGACCTCCTTGGACTTCTAACTTCCGATCCAATAGTCCATCCTTTACTCTTTCTACTCAAAGTGTGATCTGCAGAGCAGCAGCATCAACATCACCTAGAAGCCTGTTTGGAACGCAGGTTGCAGGCTCTAGGCCAGACCTATTGAGTCACAGTCTGCCTTTATTAAGCTCCTCAAGTGATTACTCTGAATATCAAAGCTTGAGAGCACTTCCTTCTGCCACAGAGCCTCCTTCACACAAAGCCACCCATCAATTAATTAAGATATTGATGGGAAACATTCTTTACCACATTTTATATCTAGTGATATAAAATCTCACTAGATTTTATCATCTGAGAGAAGGAATACTATAACAGGATGATGTTTCTTGGTGATATCTCTAGCAGTGTGGCCATTATTCAAATGCTATGAAGCTTATGCAGAGAAGATTCTCCTTTTCCAGGTATCAGGTTCAATTTAGGCTGAGTGTACTCTGTTTAGCATGGTTCTGTTCTCTTTCCAACTGAAGCAAAAACTAAAAGGACAAAGTGCATCCAGTCAAAGTAAATAGGGTTTCAAGACTACTAAAATTCTGCTATTATGCCTCAAAATTGATGTATGCACAACTATATGAAATGGGTTTAGTTATTTCTGTTTTACCCATCAGGAGGCTTATAATTTGTCTGTGGTCCTATAGATGGCGGGTGGAGTGGGAAATCAAATCTATTTCCATCTGATGCCACAGTCCGTCCTCTTAACCAAAAGGCTACCCGAACTTCTAAAATTAAGGTGAGCCATTGCTCGCATGTATGTGTGTGTGTGCGTGTGTGTGTGTTACTGCTTTGGGGAAATGTGGGGAGACGAGGTTATGTACACTCCAAAAGTCTTATGATCTTTATCCATGTAGTACTTCAGATGTTTATTAAATATGAATTGATAGTATATGCATTTTTTTTGGGGGGGGGGTTCGCGGGCATCTCACTGTTGTGGCCTCTCCCCTTGCAGAGCACAGGCTCCGGACGCACAGGCTCAGCAGCCATAGCTCACGGGCCCAGCCGCTCCACGGCATGTGGGATCTTCCCGGACTGGGGCACGAACCCGTGTCCCCAGCATTGGCAGGCGGACTCTCAACCACTGCGCCACCAGGGAAGCCCAGTATATGCATTTTTATTTCCTCTTGTCAATTATTAATATACGAAATCCATTTCTCTGTATATATTTTTCCCATTAATTTTGTAGTATTTATATTATTAAGTATCCCCCTCCTTTACCATGATTCATTTGAATATATTATCTTGGTGTAGTTGAGTGAGTATAGTCACAGGCTAGGAATGTTTTCAAATATTTGCTGATAGGTAAAAATATAATTACTGTTATGGACATATAAAAGAAAAGGCGGTTTTATTACTTCAGTACTGCATATTTCGATAACTCTAGAGAAGATGATGGGATCCTAATGACACTGAATGTTAATTAGTTTCATTTTCTCATTCTGTAAAATAGGGGTGATTATGCCTTGCTGATAATGATTTTATTGCGACATCAAAAGAATGAATAATTTTAGTGTCACTCTATAGAAAAAAAAACAGTTTTTTTGTTCTTTTACCAAGTAGACACTGAAAACTTAATTTATATATTATGAGAAAGTGCATTATGGAAATATCAATAACCTAACGTCAGCACTTTTGTACTTGTTGTTTGCACTGCTTGGGCTACTGTTTCCTCAAATGACATGTATTTTTTCTCCCTCAATTCAGGACACTTCTTAAACAGCAACTCAGAGAGGACTTCTCTGACCATTGCATGCAAAACAATAGGCTATAATTCTCTCAGTTTTCCTTCATAGTTATCTGTCCTGCAATTATTCTCTATATCTGTATTTGTTATTGTGGGTCTCCTGCCCTAGAATATGAGTTCTACAAGAATAGGAACTTTGGTTGCTTTATTAACCATTCTATCTTCAGAGCCCAGAATAGTGGCTTGCAAATAGCAGATTCATAGCAAATGTTTGTTGAATAAATGAATGAGTGAAACAAGTCTATGTACAGCCATAGGCAAGGAATTAATAATAATGACACTACTACTACTACTTGTATCAGCTAATGTTCTTAACTATGTACCAGGAATTACATGCTTGTATCAGCAAATTCTTACAACAACCTGTGGGAGTAGATATCATTATCCCCATTTTCCAGATGAAGAAATTAAAGTTTAGACTAGACTAGATTAAGTCATTGATTGTCAACCTTGGTTGTACGTTAGATTTATCTGGTAACCCTTTAAAAATACTGGTACTTAGGTTTCAACTTCAGAGTTCTGATTTAAGCGCAATCTCCACACTAAAGCAATTAAATTAAAATCTCTAGGAGTAGGTGCAGGAAATCGTATTTGTTTTAAAGTTCCCATGTGACTCGAAAGTATAGCCATCATTGAGAACCCTTCATTGGCTTCAATAAATTAACTAAATTTCCCCAGGTCACATGGTTAGGAAGTGGTGGAATAGAGAGTCAAACCCAGTTTCTCTGACTTCTACCCAATGCTTCTTCTATATTTTACACATCTACTAAGGTAGAATGTATGGTATTTTAGCACCTTGCCACCTGCAATATTGCTAACTGTGACTTTGAGACAATATGGTTATATATCTATAATAGAACAATTTTAAAGACTGTGATGTTCTTACAATTAGTTTAGTTGCCTTAAGTGAAAAGAACAAACAAACAAAAACACAGAAAGCACTTCTTGCTCCCTATTCCTCTGCACTGTAGAGGTGGCTTTATGGAGTAACATACAGAGAGAGAATCTCTATATCCTTTGAATACAGATGAAAGACCAGGCCCTTAAAACTGTTCCTTTAAAGACGATAACAGTGTTAAAAAGAACAGAAATGTGTTACAAAAGCACTTTGCTATAACTTGATAAAACCAAATATGGAAGACCTCCAGTACTGGATACATTACATTTCAAGCCAAGTCTGAAAACTTAAAAAAAACAGGAAAAAAAATGAGATAGGGTCTCCATAATACAAAATTGGGAGTGATTAAAAAAAAAAAAAAGAAACATGATTTCAAAAGATTTTACCTATGTTTTTAAGTTCTAAGAGATCATGACATCTCCAAGTGTGACAATGCTTTTAAATATGATAGCCTCAACAGTGAGAGATTTGTTTTGTGTGAGCATGGCTTTTAGCCAGATTTATAGATCTAGATAGCACCACAGCACTGCATTACACAGTGATAAATAACACAGGCTCTGAAGTGAGGAAAACTGGGGTTTGAAATTCAGTCCTTCTACTTTTTAGCTGTAAGGTTAAGCACTCTAAACCTCTCTGAGACTCATCTGTTTTCTCATCAATCAAGTGGGAATTAAATTTACCACCATCATAACAGATTAGTATGAGGATAAAGGAGCTAGTACAGAGAGAAATATTAGTGTAGCACCTGATTCATATTAAATATTCAATATTTGCTTGCTATTATTAGAATCATCACATGTGGTACTTTCTAGAATTAAAAAGGATTTGGATGCATTGGATGAATTCAAGTAGAATAGAAATAGAAGGTTCTCACATATATCTGCAGAGACATACCCCCATATGCCTAAATGGAATCTTTTATTTGCTAACTATTCGCATATTTTTCTAATAATTTTTGAGATAGGCAAGATGTGTGGAATGTATTTCTGAACAATTGTTGGAAGGACACCATAGAAATGCAAACTTTCTAATTGTTTAGGTAGTTTTAAATTTTAAATGATACACATAAATGCCTCACTATTCATATCCATCAAATAACATGAAATGTAATTTTATCATTCAAATATGCTCATTGTTAGAGCCCAGTAAAATTTATTTGCTTATCAAAATTATATAATAAATGTCAAAGTACTGTTTTTTAGAAAAAAAATGACCATCAAGACAAAGGAATGTATGATAAATATCTATATTTAGACCATCTATCTTCTTCACCATATGTCACTCTATTAATTGCTAATATCATCCTTATTATGCATCATCTCATCTGTAACATTATTCCATGAAAGTAAGAAGGCATTAATAACAACTACAGGAAAACACCTGCTATATGTGTTTCTGGTTGATAAATTTCAGCAGGCTCTTTCTGGTTTGCTCTTGAGCAAAATTTCCTAATTGCCTTTGCACAACAGGAAGTCTTCTACCAGGGCAACTTCCTCTGATTACAGTCAGCACACTACTATCTTCTTAAACTGTTTATTTTAATTAATTAAATCTCCCTACAATATTTATTCAAAATGTTTATTTAGCAACTATTCTGTGCACAATAATATGGGCATAATGGTCACTGGGCTAAACATTGTGAAGAAGAATAAAATATGAGTAGGAACTTATAACATCTGTAAAAAGAACTTTGAAAACTATAAGAATAAATAAATACTGTTTAATGAGGGTCACAGCTCTTAGTTTAGCCAGCAATTATCTATCATATAAACTGTATACTCATTTTTTACTTTGTATATGAAGAAAAGAATTGAGCTTCATTATGATCCTTCCATTTAATTAAAGGCAATATATAAACAGACCACATTGGTAACTGTCTTCTTGGCAACAGCCAAAATAGATCTATTGAAAATTCAAGCATTTTACAAGTGTTGATTATTTTGTTCTTTCTGAGGTGGTTTTGGTTGAAGGGGCAAGTCTACTGCCCATGAAATGATTAGGAACCACTATCAAAAAGAACAGATTTAAATGCTAGATTGTGTGGTAAAGACAGTAAATGTGAAATAATGTTAAAGAAGTGGGGGTAAAGGATCATTGAAATAGAAAAGAATTTTTCGAGGAGACGAAAGTTGAATAAGACTTTGAAAAGTGGGCAGAATATGGTTAATAGGTATGTTTTCATTTAGGATAAGTCAGACGTATACAAAAATCAGGGCTGTGATTCTGTTCAGTACTGAGATGCTGGTATATACGTTTGGTAAGAGTTAAAGAAACAACTGGGTGGAGATAAGTCATGAATGATTTTGGCAATCAGATGAGTTAACAATTATTAGCAGCAGCACCACAACTAGCAGCACCTCTATCCATATAAATGCTTGTGTTTCAGCCCATATACTAAGTGTTTTTATATGGATTACCTCTTCCATCCTCATACAAATCCTTAACTCCCTGTGAAGTAGGCACTGATACATAATAGCACTCCTTTTACAGATAAGAAATCTGATAATTATAAAGACGGCAGATTACTTGAGTAGAAGATCAGGAATTTAAACTGGCATAGTCTGATACCTGAATTCATATTCTTGTCTATTTCATTTCACTGGTTTACAGTATGAAATTAAGAAACAACATGGGGCCTTTGAACATTCTTCAGGTATAATAAAAGTGAGATTTTGATGGGAGTAGAATGTCAGCAATATGTATGATAAACTGTAGTCCAAATGAAGAGAAATGAGACAGATGCAGTACTGGAACTACAGAATGGTGACAGTGGTAGTGGCGGTTTAGCAGTACTCCCAGAGACACTTCAAAGGAGGAATGACATAACTAAATAGATTCCTGGACCCAATTCCAATGTGTCTTGTGGGGGGGCTGGAGCTTCCCCCACAACACCAAGCAATTCTTGGTGTTGGACACCAGGCTGGTGTCCTACAAGTCAACTCAATTCTGACACCCTCTACCTACCTGGAGGTAGCATCAGATTCCACAGGTTAGGATTCAGTCTATAGGACTGCCCCCAACCCCCGTTCCCCTCCACTTTAGATGCCAATCTCAAGCCAGGTTGTTGTCTATGCTACTGACCAATCGGTTACAAACTGGAGGTTCCCACAACCTTCTCCTTGGACTTCAGATGCCAGTCGCAAGACCATGTTTGTTACTTGTACTTCTGATTGGCTATAAATCAGAGATTCCAAAGACCATCCCCTTTTGGGGATTAATTTGCTAGAGCAGCTCACAGAACTCAGAGAAACATTTTACTTACTAGATTACTAATTTATTATAAAAAGATATAACTCAGGAACAGCTAGACAGAAGAAATGCACAAGGCAAGGCATAGGGAGAGGGCTTGGAACTTTCATACCCTCTCCAGGCACACTATTCTCCTCAAATCTACAAGTGTTCACCAACTCAGAAGTTCTCTGAACCCTATCCTTTTGGGGTTTTATGGAGGCTTCACTACATATGCATGATTAACTAAATCACTGGCTATAGATAATTGATTTAATCTTCAGCCCCTCTCTTTTCCTCAGAGGTCAGGGGGTGGGGCTGAAAGCTCCTCTGTTGAAACAGAAAATAATCTCCAAGTTCTGTCTGTATGTTACTTCCTCCATCTCAATGCCTGACCATCTCCAAACATGGAAATAATCTTCCTCATCTGAATTTTGCAGAGGATTGTACCTCTCTTGTAAACAAAACAGTCTACTATGTATTACCTAGTTTTGTATTTATACCTTGTAAATCAATACAAAATAATAAAAACCATTACATACTATGGATCTCATGTAGTATTTAATCTAGCATACCTACTAACATTTATTAATGTTTGTGGAATCCAAAATAAGTGAATCAGTATGTTAGTAAGTGAATAAACAAATAATTGGATGACTGATGATGACCCCACTTTCCAATAGTTTTGCTTTTCTTTGGCCTTCTTTTCTAAGATTGTTTTTTTTTTTTTTTTGATGTGTACTATTTTCAAAGTCTTTATTGAATTTGTTACAATATTGCTTCTGTTTTATGTTTTGGTTTGTCAGCCACCAGACATGTGGGATCTTAGCTCCCCCAACCAGGGATTGAACCCACACCCCTTGCACTGGAAGGCAAACTCTTAACCACTGGACCACCAGGGAAGTCTCTGGCCTTCTTTTCTAATCTTGCCTTAATCACCTATTCCATTCCTCCCATGAATGGCTCATGCCATTGTGCCTTAACAGACAAACACATTCGTTTCTTGGGGCTAAATAAATACTGACTGAAAATTAGTCAAAAAAATTTTTGTCCAATCTATCAAGATTCACTTTCTTAAAAGTTTCCTAGTTAACAAATTATCAATTCTCAAATAAATGCTATTTCTTTGAACAACATGAATGTCTGAAACTTTCTATATACGATTCATGTGCATAAATCTGCTTATTTGCATAAGCTCTAGCTTTGGGATTATCTATTGCATTTCCAACAAAGGAATAATTGTATCTGTAATGGTAAAATGTCAAATATCTCATATACATAACCCATTTAGGGAACAAAAATTATTGTCTGAGTTTGTGTAAAATCCATTAATATTAATTTCTGAATTGCTCTTTTTCTTTTAATTCATAATTTGCTGTTTGTGTGAACTTTCAGTCCCTTAAAAATCACCATTTCTTGATTGCTCAACCATGCAATACATAGACAGCAGCTATATTAATGACTTCTCAAAGGTGCAGTTCACTGATACTGCTACTTATGCTGCTGTCTAGAAAAAAGCATATTTATTCTGTCCAAGCACCCATAAGACATGAAAACTATTCTTTGTTCAGACTGACAGTGGATAGTCACTTTAAAACTTCAATTACAATTTCAGCATGTCCCCTCCATTACTGTTTCCAATACCACAGCCAGTAATTTCTACTAGCAAATTTCTTTTATAAACCATACACACATGTGCCCTGCATGCAATGAGCAAATAAATTTGTGTATAAATGATTAATATCTGCAGAGATAAGATAAAATAATAACAATATATGAATCTTGAACATTAAAATTTTATACCTCCCAACTAATGACTGATGACTGTTGAATGAAATATATATGTATCTCTCTCTATATATATATGTATATGTTTACATATACATATTTCAATCATCTATCTTAGAATCAAAGAAAATAATCATACAGTAATATTCAACAAATATTTCTTGAGATTTGTCAACACAGCTGTTCTTTGTGCTACAGGGTTTATGAAAAATAACAAAATAACATAACATTAGTTTTGCCTTTGAACAATTTACAATCATAATAAATATGATTCATTCTTTTTATTGAAATGAGAGTCTTGAATGAAAAAAGATGGTTTACAGCCTCAATCTCATTTTATGTAAACCTTAAATTCCATGATCTGGCTATAATTTCTCTTTTTATATGAGACTTTGTTTCTGCATTAACATTAATCTCCTTTTCTAGACTCTATCCTCTATTTTCCTATTCTCTCTTGCCATAAAAAATGCACACATATAATTTATGTAAAACTGAAGCAGGATATGTGGATGCCACCATTTTGAAGCCATGATTTTCAATTTTGTCCCTTATATCTATAATTTGTCTTGAGTGGAGGATATCATAAGAAATCAACTTTAAACAGTTTACTGTTCTATCATTGCCCGGACATTGATGAGAGTAACTCCCACAATACTTATTACTCAGTGTCCACTTTATAAAAAACAATGCAAGATATTTCATATCTTAAAGCCAGGAAAAAGTTTGCTTTTGTTGTGTCATTGTCATATTTCATAGACAATGGTTTTCGTGTAAACTTATGTTTTTTAAATTTGTTAGGCAGCTGTCATATTTAACATGTAAGCCATTCTTAAAAGTTTTTTACTTAAAACTTAAAAGCTTTTGCACAACAAAGGAAAACATAAACAAAACAAAAAGACAACCTACAGAATGGGAGAAAATATTTGTAAACGATGCAACTGACAAGAGATTAATCTCCAAAATATACAAACAGCTCAAACAGCTCAATATCAAAGAAACAAACAACCCAATCAAAAAATGGGCAGAACTAAATAGACATTTCTCCAAAGAAGACATACAGATGGCCAACAGGCACATGAAAAGAAGCTCAACATCACTAATTATTAGAGAAATGCAAATCAAAACTACAATGAGGTATCACCTCACACCAGTCAGAATGGAAAAAGGAACCCTCCTACACTGTTGGTGGGGATGTAAACTGGTGCAGCCACTGTGGAGAACAGTATGGCATTTCCTTAAAAAATTAAAAATAGAGTTGTCATATGAACCTGCAATTCCACTCCTGGGACTATATCAGGAGAAAAACATAATTTGAAAAGATACATGCATCCCAATGTTCAGAGCAGCACTATTTACAATAGCCAAGACGTGGAAGCAACTTAAGTGTCTATCGACAGATGAATGGATAAAGAAGATGATATACAATGGAATATTACTCAGCCATAAAACGAATGAAATAACGCCATTTGCAGTAACATGGATGAACCTAGAGATTATCATACTAAGTGAAGTAAATCAGACAAAGACAAATATCATATGATATCACTTATATGTGGAATCTAAAAAAAGGATACAAATGAACTTATTTACAAAACAGACTCACAGACATAGAAAGCAAACTTATGGTTACCAAAAGGAGAGAGGGAGAGAGAGATAAATTAGGAGTTTGGGATTAAAATATACATACTACTATATATAAGACAGATAACCAACAAGGACCTACTGTATTGAACAAGGATCTATACTCAATATCTTGTTAACAACAAATAATAGAAGATAATGTAAAAACTAATATATATTTATATGCATAACTGAATCACTTTACAACTGAAAGTAACACAACATTGTAAATCAGCTATATTTCAATAAATTTTTTTTTAAGTTTTTTACCAACTTATACATAAGCTTTTGTTTAGGATCATGTAACTGTTTTATCTTATTTTCTCATTATCCCTATTTCACTGTTTTTTTTTTAATGCTATTGCACTATATGGCATTTTGTAAACCTTTTTTTCTTCAATTGTGACTATGAATTTTATTTTATATTTTTAACATCTTTATTGGAGTATAACTACTTTACAATTTTGTGTTAGTTTCTGCTGTACAACAAAGTGAATAAGCTATATGTATACATATATCCCCATATGCCCTCCTTCTTGAGCCTCTCTCCCACCCTCTAGGGTCATCACAAAGCATCGAGGTGATCTCCCTGTTCAATGCAGCAGCTTCCCACTAGCCATCCATTTTACATTTGGTAGTGTATATATGTCAATGCTACTCTCTCACTTCGTCCCAGCTTCCCCTTCCCCTACTGTGTCCTCAAGTCCATTCTCTACATCTTCATCTTTATTCCTGCCCTGCCACTTAGGTTCATCAGTACCATTTTCTGTAAGCCCCTGATAATGAGAAAGGTAATGAATAAACATCTACCTGTGACATGAAAGTTTTACTTGAACCTGAGAGAAAAATCTAGGCTCTCTGTTCTTCTTACTATGGGTTGCCATTGTCAAGTGAGTGGAATATACCTATTTGCTTCCATTTTATTATTTTCTATTCCTTCTTTAATGCTCTGAAATCTTGCTTCTCTCCCCAAACTATGAATAGTCTTTCTTAAGGGCTTTGTCATTTTACAGACATTTGAGCTTGGGTGAGTGACTGGATCTCTCTGTGTCTTACAATACTCATTTCTAAAATGGAGATAATAATGCCTCCATTGGTTTGTTTTGAGGATTTAAATGAGTCAAAGTATATGTAGTGGTTAGCACAGTGCCTGACACATAGTAAGTGCATAAAAAATTAAGCCTATGATGAAATCTCCTATACAATTCCATTTTCAGTTTTTTTATACTTATTAACAGGGTAACGTTTTTCTAGTCTCATATAGAGTTGAATATCAACTTTGACTCCTTCTTGTCACTTTCTCCTTCCATATCCAACTAGTTGTCAAATACTTTGTCTTTTTCCCTTTATGACAGCTCTCAAATCTATCCCTTCTCTATTCACCAGAATCTGCCTGAGAGGACTATACAGAGTGTGGCAACTCAGTGAAAATATTCCCTGAGGGAGATGAAGAGTTAATGGAATTTTGAGTACTAAGACACTGAAATATGCAGAGATGTCATTACTAAAAATAACAACAACAACAGCAACAAACAAGCAACAAGAGAGCCAGTAAGCCAGAATGAGGTGTTAATTTTCAAATATAGCTAAATAAAGTTTAGAATGAAGAGGCCTCATTTAATTTATATGAAAATATTTAATTTGTAGGAAGGTGGTGGAAGTAAATCTTATCTGCAATTACTGGTAATATGAAAAGCCAGAGCACTCATTGATTTGTCTTAGTTTAAATTAACTAATTATAGAACAAGTGCTCTACCTCCACTGCCACCAACATCACTACTATTGGACACATAAGCAATTCAAATGGCAAACCATACAAGTGGAGGTGCAATTATGGTTTAAAAAATTTATATCCACATCGATGACTATACATGGTAATTCATGATTTTAAAAAAAGGCCAACAAAGTTACCACTGCCTTGTATTACATATTTTAAGATTCCAATTTGTTGCTATATGATTATTAGATTGGGAACTCCTTGAGAATCTGACACAGTGGTTTGCATATTATAGATTTTCAATAAATATTCTTAAATACATGAGCTAAATGTTTCTTGAATTACAGATCAAAGATTCAACTGAAATTTATACTCAGTGGAATGAAGTTCAAACTATTAAAATGTGTTAAGAGAGCATTTTTATTTTAAAGACTGTTCTTTACCTTTACATACAGGCCTGTGATCACTCCAAGCAGCAAAGACTTCAGCTATCCGTTGACAGGTGATGCTCTTAGCACCCTGTAGGACATAATCTTCATCACAAGAGAACTGCACAGTTGATCCAAGGCTAAAATTGAGCAAAGGATTAAAAAACAGTATTAGAAGAATATAACATAATGGTTAGGCTCCGGTTCTACTGGCAATATCCCATAGTTCAAAAATGTTCCATAGTGACAAAAAAGATTGTTCTTTTAAAAAACCAAAATATGAAAATATGACTTGTACAAATATATAATAAAAATCACAAACAAGAATCTACTATAAATCAATAACATGCAGGTATTCGTAGGAATTTCAAAAAGCTCTCATCAAGTTTAATTATCTTGTTACTAGTTGTAGAAGCCAAGGTTAAATAATTGACTAAATTTCCCATCTTAAGTAAGTGGTAAATGTGAAGCAAAAAGTGGACTTTCTGACTTGAATCCCAGTGCTTGGGTTCATACCACATTATAGTACTTCTCTAGCAGGTATTTATATGTGTATTTACTTGGACACGTATATGTCCATCCACAGACACACATATACAGTTAGGGCTGCAAAACTGTGCTGATTGTTTTTTAGATAAAATTCACCCACCATTTCTTATTCCTGATCTTAGAGGAAATGCTTTCAGTTTTTCACCATTGAGACCATTTGGCTGTGGGTTTGTCATATATGGCCATTACTATGTTGAGGTATATTCCCTCTATGCCCATTTTCTGAAGAGTTTTTAACATAAATCGGTGCTGAATTTTGTCAAAAGCTTTTTCTGCATCTATTGAGATGATCATATGGTTTTTATTCTTCAATTTGTTGATGTGGTGTATCACACTGATTTGCAGATACTGAAAATTCCTTGCATCCCTGGGATAAATCCCACTTAATTGTGGAATGTGATCCTTTTAACGTATGGTTGGATTCAGACTGTTAGCATTGGGTTGGCCAAAAAGTTCATTCAGGTTTTTCTGTAACCCTTATGGAAAAACCTGAACCAACTTTTTGGCCAACCCAATATTTTGTTGATTATTTTTTGTGTATATGTTCATCAGTGATACTGGCCTATAATTTTCTTTTTTGTGGTGTCTTTGTCTGGTTTTGGTATCAGGGTGATGATGGTCTCAGAATCAATTTGGGAGCATTCTTTCTTCTGCAATTTTTTGGAAGAGTTTCAGAAGGGTAAGTGTTAACTCTTCTCTAAATGTTTGATAGAATTGGCCTGTGAAGCCATCTGGTTCTGGACTTACGTTTGTTGAGAGTTTTTAAATCACAGTTTCAATTTCGGTACTTGTGATTAGTCTGTTCATACTTTCCATTTCTTCCTTGCTCAGTCTTGGGGGATTGTACCTCTTCAAGAATTTGTCCATTTCTTCCAGGTTGTCAATTTTATTGGCATATAGTTGCTTGTAGTAGTCTCTTATGATCCTTTGTATTTCTGTGGTATCATTTTAACTTTTCCTTTTCATTTCTAATCTTATTGATTTGAGCCCCCTCCCTTTTTTCTTGATGACGCTGGCTCTTTATCAATTTTGTTTATATTCTCAAAGAACCAGCCTTTAGTTTCATTAATCTTTCTATTGTTTTCTTCCTTTCTATTTCATTTATTTCTGCTTTGATCTTTATGATTTCTTTCCTTCTACTAACTTTGGGTTTTGTTTTTCTTCTTTCTCTAGTTGCTTTAAGTGTGAGGTTAGGTTGTTTATTTGGTTTTGTTGTTTCCTGAGGTAAGATTGTATTGCTATAAACTTCCCTCTTAGAACTCCATAGGCTTTGGATCATTGTGCTTTCATTTTCATTTGTCTTTAGGTATTTTTTGCTTTCCTCTTCATTTCTTCAGTGTTCCATTGGTTGTTCAGTAGCATATCGTTTAGCATCCATGTGCTTGTGATGTTTTAGCATCCATGTGCTTGTAGTTGCTTTCTAATTTCATAACATTGTGGTGGAAAAGATGCTTGATATGATTTCAGTTTTCTTAAATTTACCAAGGCTCACTTTATGGTCCAGCATGTGATCAATCCTGGAGAATGTTCCACGTGCACTTGAGAAGAATGTGTATTCTGCTTCTTTTGGATGGAATGCTCTATAAATATCAATTAAGTCCATCTAGTCTAATGTGTCATTTAAGACCTGTATTTCCTTACTGATCTTCCATCTGAATGACCTGTCCATTGATGAAAGTGGGTTGTTAAAGTCCCCCACTATCATTGTGTTACTGTCAATTTCTCCTTTTATGGCTGTTAGTACTTGCCTTATATGTTGGGTTGCTCCTATGTTGGGTGCACATATATTTACAATTATTATATCTTCTTCTTGGATTGATCCCTTGATCATTATGTGTCCTTCTTTGTCTCATAACAGTCTTTATTTTAAAGTCTATTTTGTCTGATATGAGAATTGCTACTCCAGCTTTCTTTCCATTGCATGAAATACCTTTTTCCATCCCCTCATGATCAGTCTGTATGTGTCCCTAGATCTGAAGTGGGTCTCTTGTAGAAAGCATATATACAGGTCTTGTTTTTGTATCCATTCAGCCAGTCTATGTCTTTTGGTTGGAGCATTTAATTCATTTAAAGTAATTATCAATATGTATATTCCTACTGCCATTTTCTTAACTGTTTTGGATTTGTTTTTGTAGGTCTTTTTTCTTCCCTTCCTCTTTTGTTCTCTTCTCTTGTGATTTTATGACTAACTTTATTGTTGTGTTTGGATTTTCTTTTCTTTCTTGTATGTGTATCTATTGTAGATTTTTGGTTTGCAGTTACCCTGAGGTTTTGATATAGCAGTCTGTATATAAATAATGGTGCTTTAAGATGCTGGCCTTTTAACTTCAAATGCATTTCCAATATCCTGAATTTGTGCTCCCCTCTTCTCCCAATTGCTGGCTTTCATATATTTGTGTGCAGATGATTTCCTACTTTTAATTTATGTTTGTCTTTACCAGTGAGCTATTCCATTTGTAATTTTCTTGTTTCTAGTACTGGCCTTTTCTTTTGCACTTAGAGAAGTTCCTTTAGCATTTGTTGCAAAGCTGGTCTGGTTGTGCTGAATTCTTTTAGTTTTTGCTTATCTGTAAAGCTTTTGATTTCTCCGTTGAATGTGAATTACAGCCTTGCTGGGTAGAGTATTCTTGGTTGTAGGTTCTTCCCTTTCATAACTTTAAATATATTGTGTCACTCCCTTTTGGCCTACAGAGTTTCTGCTGAAAAATCAGCTGACAACATTATGGGAGTTCCCTTGTATGTCATTTGTTGCTTTTCCCTTGTTGCTTATTAATATTTTTTCTTTCTCTTTAATTTTTGTCAGTTTGATGACTATGTTTTTCGGTGTGTTCCTCCTTGGGTTTATCCTGCCTGGGATTCTCTGGCCTTCCTGAACTTGGTTGGCTGCTTCCTTTCCCACGTTAAGGAAATTTTCAGCTATTATTTCTTCAAATATTTTCTCAGGTCCTTTCTCTCTTTTCCTTCTGGGACCCCTATAATGCAAATGTTGTTCATTTAATGTTGTCCCAGAGGTCTCTTAGACTGTCTTCATTTCTTTTGATTATTTTTTCTTTATTCTTTTCTGTGGCATTGATTTCCACCATTCTGTCTCCCAGCTCATTTATCCTTTCTTCTGCCTCAGTTACTCTATTGATTCCTTCTAGTGTATCTTTCAATTCAGTTATTATATTGTTTATCTCTGTTTGTTTGTTCTTTAGTTCTTCTAGGTCTTTATTAAACATTTCTTGCATCTTCTCAATCTGTGCCTCCATTCTTTTCTGAGATCTTGGATGATCTTCACTATCATTACTCTAAATTCTTTTTCCAGTAGATTACCTATTTCCACTTCACTTAGCTGTTCTTCTGGGGTTTTAACTTGTTCCTTCATCTGGGACATATTCCTCTGCCACCTCATTTTTTCTAACTTTCTGTGATTGCAGTTTCCATTTCACAGGCTGCGGGATTGTAATTCTTTTTTCTGCTGTCTGCCCTCTGGTGAATAATCCTGTCTAAGAGGCTTGTGTTGGCTTTCTGGTGGGAGGGTCTGCTTCCTGCCCACTGGTGGGTGGAGCTAGGTCTTGTCCTTCTCGTGGGCAGGGCCTTGTTCAGGAAGAATTTAAGCAGCCTGTCTGCTGATGGGTGGTGCTGTGTTCCCACCCTGTTGGTTGTTTGGCCTGAGGTGTCCCAGCACTGGAGCCTACAGGCTATTGGGTGGGGCTAGGTCTTGGGGAGGAAATGGTGGCCTCCAGGAGGGCTCACACCAATGATTATTCAACAGAACTGCTGCTGCCCGTGTCTTTGTCCCCACAGTGAGCCACAGCTGCCCCCTGACTCCACAGGGGACCCTCCAATACTAGTCTGGCCCAGTCTCTTATGAAGTCACTGTTTATTTCCCTGGGTCCTGGTGTACACAGGACCTTGTGTGCACCTTCCAAAAGTGGAGTTTCTATTTCCCCCAATCCTGTGAAATTCCTGCAATGAAACCCTTCTGGCCTTCGAAGAGAAATTCTCTGGGGGCTCCTCCTCCCATTATCAAACCCCCAGGCTGGGAAGCCTGACGTGGGGCTCAGGACTTTCACTCCTGTGGGAGAACTTCTGTGGTATAATTATTTTCCAGTTTGTGGGCCTCCCACCCAGCGGGTATGGGATTTGATTTTATTACAATTGTGCCCTTCCTACTGTCTCATTTTGGCTTCTCTTTTTCTTTAGATATAGGGTATCTTTTTTGGTAGGTTCCACCGTTTTTTGTTTTTTTTTTTTGTCTATGGTTGTTCAGCAGTTATTCGTGATTTTGCTTTTGTAAGAAGAGGTGATCTCACATCCTTCACTCAACCATATTGCTGGCAAATTAGGAGAGATTCTTAAATATATATTTTTATTATAACTTTTTTCAAAATATTGTCATTTAATAATATATAGAATAAAATACATGAATCTCATTTTTTATAGATCTGAAATTACTATTAGTATACACAAAGTATTCCCACATTACACAAGCAGAAATACTTTCTTTATCCATATTTTATTCATCAAAAATTATGTCCTAAATGGAATGTTTTCATACATTTCTAAATATGTATATTTTAAACTTTATTTCAATGAAATACTATAATGATTTAAATGATTTGTAGCCTCAAACTATTCCTTGTATCACTTTTTCTTTTTAATATTTTTACTGTAACATTGGAATTGATTTTCCCCTCCAGTAATGAGGAAACAATGAGGATAAAGCAGACAAAGTATAGATAAAGTGCTAAGCTCCTCAGTAAGTATGTACAGTGTAAGGACTAAGGTTTGTTATTTGTGTTTTCTTTTAAGATTGCCTACCCATGTCAACCATTTTCACAACTCATATTTCCTAAATGTCCTATCAGCTTAGATAAACATACTTGGAATAACTTTCAAAAATCTAGGCTTACTATTTCTTCTATATATTTATGCAACTTAAAATAGACTTTTTAAAATTAGAGCTAGTTTTAATATGATGATATTGTCCTGTGCAATCTGGACCCCACACAACAAGAGAGTATTTATGCTTTCACTGCTCTTTGTTTTCAGACATAGGTAATATGTCTTTTATGGAACTCTGTCAAAGAGGCCAGAAACAACTTTCCACAGAGACAATGATAGTAATGATAAGTCTTAATTGTACTGGTCTTGAAACGTAACACCAGAGGAAGGCTGCAGTGCAAGTTTACTCGAATTCAAATAAGCAAGCTTTCCTTAAGCATCTAAACTTTTTTTGACTTGGTGATGAAAAATGTAATAAGCCAATAGCTGCCTTCAAAAAACAGAATAAATTCCAGTATTGTGGTAAGAGAAGCATACAGTGAATATCATTCAAGCCATATGAGCCAAGAGAGCATGGATACAAGTTATGGGAAACCAAGGAAGAAGAAAGTCCATTTGAAGAATGGATAGGATTCTTATAGTCAAACATATTCTAGGAAGAGAGAAAAGCCATGTGCTAAATTACTGAGCTGATAAAGTGTAGAGGCATTTGGAAGAACAGTTTGCCTTAAGCAAATGGTTAGTTTCAGGAAATAGTAGTTTGTGGGTTTTTTTAATGTTTCTTTCTAAAAATATGCATCACACAACTAAAATGATTTATTTTCTGAAGAGGCACATTTAGCAGTCTGTAACACAATATGGTAGAAATAGAAATATAATGTCAGAAAGTTAGGTTTGGCCTGTATTAAGGAGAAATTTAAATGCTAGAATGCAAATGTATAAGTGAGGGGGGAAGAGCACCAAATTGCAAGCCATAAGCTCTATGTTCAAGGCATGCTTTTATTACTGCTAAGTGTGCAAACACCTGGCATACAGGTTTACTTATTAGCAAAATAGTGATATTGACACATACAATGTTTTAATTAGTAACAAAATAATGACATGAAAGTTCTTTTAAGTTAATGTATACTATATGTATGTGTGTGATAACTGAAATAATTTCTTAATTCAATGAGCCATGGGAGATACAAGTTTATGATCCAGGGGTAATGTCTCAGTAGCTATATAATAATAACCTTTATCTGAAAGCCAAGTGTAATACATCTTGCAGTAGAATAAGAGACCATTACAATTGCACTGGTGAGAAGTTTTAAGTGTATAAAGTAGGATGGAGGCAATATGAATTGAAAATAATTAACAAGATTGAAGAAGCAGGATTTGGAGAAAGAGTGAAGATTTTAAAATCTGAATTCACTGGGGAAATCATAAGAAAATAAAAAAAAGAAAGAAAAAGCTTTACTTTATCCTGGGTACTTCACTATGCAATTTTATGACTGTTAGATAATCTAGTCCTTCACTAAAACAGTACAATTTGGTATTACTCTTTCCATTTTTATTGAAAAAGAAACAGAACTTTGGGGAGAATAAAAAGCTTCTCTAAGTCTAATAAAAGAGTGGCGGCGTCTAAAATTAAGTCCAACTGATTCCAAATTCCATGCTCTCTCACTCGTAATGATGTATATGTGTTGTGGAGAAAAGACCAGTTCAATTGTTTTAAGTTAACATAATAAATATCTATATCTCAGAAGAATGAAAATAATGAAGACCTGAGAGAAACATGGAAAGTCATGATTACTGAATCCTTCAGAAGTAATGCTATTCTTTTTTTTTTTTTTTTTTTTTTTTTTTTGCGGTACGCGGGCCTTTCACTGTTGTGGCCTCTCCCGCTGCGGAGCACAGGCTCTGGACGCGCAGGCTCCACGGCATATGGGATCTTCCCAGACCGGGGCACGAACCCGTGTCCCCTGCATCGGCAGGCGGACTCTCAACCACTGCGCCACTAGGGAAGTCCATGTAATGCTATTCTTAAAGCTGAATATATAGTAGAAGAGGGGAGTTTTGAAGATGGAACACTGAGGAATGTTTATTTTTTAGGGAATGGGAGGAGAAAGTGAATTCCTCAAGAGTGAAAAATGGGTGGTCAGAGAGTAAACTCACGGAAACCAAGATATTTTTTGGTCATTTAAAGACCCCCAAAAGAGATTACAATGGTGACAGAAGGGTCAAGGGAAATGAGCAGTGAGAAAACTAACTTAATTTAGGGATAGAAAAGTCATTAGTAATTTAAGAGATGATGCAAAAAGTCAGATTACAAAATATTAGGAAATTATTAGCTGTGTGGTGAGGAAGGAAGTGCCACATGTGTAGGCTATTCTTCAGAAGATATTTTGTGGGAAGAGATAGAACACCTTTGAAGTTTCTATTAATGATGTCTTTGCAATTATCAAAGTTAGATATATAAATAAGCATACTACCATATTTACAAATCTTATGCTAGGAGAACGGGTGAAGATGGGTCCACATTTAAAAGTGTGATAGATTTACATCATGATAGTCAGACTTTCCTCATTATAGTCATGTTTTAATATTACCAGATGAGAAGCATATTCCCTGCTGTTTCAATCCCAAGATATACCAGTGTTTTAATAATCCAAATGAAAACCCAAATTTTGGATCCAACATTATTCTTTGCTCTCAAGAAGACAAATTCATGCCCCTAATGGGTGACATCTCTTGAAAGGAAAAGTATCAGACAAGGCCTTTCCTGCAGAAGTAAAGTCTGTGAAACTTAAGAATCTCGGAGGCTGAGCTTTCCCAGACATTTAGTTATAATTTTAAAAGACGTTTAAATTTTTAATTTATTTTTCAGCATAGAAACTGCTGGCAGCTTCAATATCTCTTTGGCAGCATTTCTCCCTTTAAAAGTCTGTTATGCTCCATAGGAATTTCAAATTAGAAAGAAAGTTTTTAAAATTTCAAAACACAGATTCTGGGACTCTCACCTTGGAGATTAAAGCATAAAATGGTAAGTAAAATACAAGTCTATAAGATGCCATACTTTCCCAAGGATTTTCTTATATATTTCCTCAGTGATTAAAAAATATTTATTTTGTGCATACAAGAGTGTTTGTTTTAGCAACTGCTGCCTATAAATCATTTAGTTTTATGATGAGTTTGAAGTCCTGCTATAAGGTCATATGATCAGAGAAATTAATGGAAAAATTCTGAAGCTGCTGTTTTAAGCCGTTCAATTCACTACATTTATTGAACTCTCTTCATCAGGCATGCAGATATATGAATAATCTTATTTCTGATTCCAAGGATTTTACACTTAGAAAAGTTTCTACAAGACAAGGGAAAAAAAATATTTTAAGTACTGTAATGAAGATACACACAATGCTGGAGGAGTTAACCAGATTGTAACATATTGTGGAAATAAGTAAAGCTTTAGGAAGGAGGATTTTAAGTGAGTCCTTGAAGAATGCGTAAGATGACACAGGCAAGAATGCTGGGATAGAATATTCCAGGAGGAAGAAACAACAAAACCGAGCGGAGAAGTCACGGAAAATCAGACATATTTGAGGCAAACTATGTGAGGGTAATTTGTCACCACAAAAATATGGTTGGCAGACAAATGTGGCAACATTGGATATATTTTGAGATGTTTTAAATGCCAAAAATGAGTAGTTTGTGAATAAGTAGTCCATAGGAAAGCTCTGCTGGTGTTTGAGTTGAAAAAACACATTGTTGCAGATATTTTTGGAAGACTAATGTGATAATAACTTGTACATGGATGAAAAGAGGAAGAATCTGCAGCTAGTAAAGCTGACATTGCAATTACCTAAAAATGTTTAAAAAGGGTTAACTACAATTGTGGCCATGGACACTGAGATGGGGGAGCTGTTCTTATCTGTCAAAAAACACGTCTCAATTGAAATATCTCTTTTCCTTCTCTCTAAAGTTCTCCTTCTCAGAAATTACTGCCATGCCAGGAAAATGAAACGTTTGAGTTTATTATACCAATATTCTAGAGAAGTATTTTAATATGATATTATAGTCAAAAAAACATACACATGTATGTGTGCATGCATACAGATATATATCACTCAGTTCAAAATATAAAATTGCTTGTATGTTTTTGTTTCATTTTTAATACTTTATATTTCAGAACAATTTCACATTTATAGAAAAAATGCACAGAAGGTTCCTATATGCACCCTTCTTCCCCCCCCAACACACACATGCACACACAAACACAGTTTCTTCTATTATTACCATCTTGCATTAGTGGGGTACATTTGTTACAGTTGATGAACCAAATCAATATTGATACACTTAATTAATTAAGTCCACATTTATACTAGGGTTCACTCTTTGTATTCTATAGGTTTTGACAAATGCATAATGTCATGTATTCACCTGTACAGTATCATACAGAATAGTTTCACTGCCCCAAATGAGTTTACCTACTCATCCCTCACCCTCTTCCTGAGGAAGAGTTAGCCCCTTGTTTGTTCTTCAATATCATGTAGGCTATTCTGGGTCTTTGCCTTTCTACATAAATATTAGAATTATTTTGTTGATGGACACAAAATAACTTTCTTGGATTTTCACTGAGATAACACTGAAGTTATAGCTCAAGTTGGAAAGATTTGACATCTTACTAATATTAATTCTTCCCATCCATGAACCTGGAATATTTCTCCATTGATTTAGATCTTTGATTTCTTTAATCAGAATTTTGTCATTTTCCTCATATAGATCTTATAAATATTTTGTTATATTTAAACCTAAGTTTTTCTTTTTTATTTTTTGGTGCAATGTAAATGATACTGTGCTTTTAATTTCAAATTCCACTTGTTCATTGCTGGTATACAAAAAAACAATTAACTTTTGTATATGTATCGTAAAACCTTGCTATTATCACTTACTAGTTCCACAAGTTTCTTTGTTGATTCTTTGGAACTTTTTACATAGACAATCATACAATCTGCAAGAAAAAAAGTCTGTTTCATTTCTTCCTTCCAAATTTATAAACCTTTTATTTCCTTTTCATGTCTTAGTGTATTAGCTAAGACTTTCAGTATGATGTTGAAAAAGAGTGGTGAGAGGGGAAATTCTTGTTTTGTTTCTGATCTTGGGAAAAAGTTTCTCACCACTAAGTATTATCATGTTAGCTCCATATTTGTAGTAGCAGATGTTCTTTAACAAATTGATAAAGTTCTCTTTTCTTTGTAATTTTCTGAGAGGGTTGGATTTTGTCAAATGTTTTTTGTTTTTTTTTCTTCATTCTATTGCAATAGTGATATGTTCTTTTTTAGCCCACTTATGAGATGACTTGAGTTCTGAATGTCAAGCCAGCCCTCTATACCTGGAATAAAACCCATTTAGTCATGCTGTATACTTCTTTTAATACACTGTCAAACTTAATCTGCTAATATTTTGTTGAAAAATTTTGCATCTATGTTCATTGGACATATTGATTTGAAATTTTCCTTTGCAGCAATGTCTTTGATTTTTGTATTAGGGTAGTGAGCACTCGTAAAATGAGTTTGAAAGTACTCCCTCTATTTTTCTGGAAGAGATTGTAGAGAATTGGTATCATTTATTCTTTAAATGTTTGTTAAAATTCACCAGTGAATCAATCTGGGCCTGATGCTTGCTATTTTGGAAGGTTTATTTTTAAATTTATTTCATTAAAAAAATTATTGGCGGGCTTCCCAGGTGGCGCAGTGGTTGAGAGTCCGCCTGCCGATGCAGGGGACACGGGTTCGTGCCCCGGTCGGGGAAGATCCCACATGCCATGGAGCGGCTGGGCCTGTGAGCCATGGCCGCTGAGCCTGCGCGTCTGGAGCCTGTGCTCCGCAACGGGAGAGGCCACAGCAGTGAGAGGCCCGCGTACCGCAAAAAAAAAAAAAAAAAAAAAAATTATTGGAGTATATTTGATTTACAATATTGTGTTATTTTCACGTGTACAGGGAAGTGAATCAGTTTCATATACATATATACAATCGTTTTTTTAGATTCTTTCCCCATATAGGCCATTACAGAGTATTGAGTAGAGTTCTCTGTGCTATACAGTAGGTTCTTATTAGTTATCTATTTTATATATAGTATTGTGTATATGTCAATCCCAATCTCCCAATTTATTCCCCCCCCCCGCATCCTCTGGTAACCATAAGGTTGTTTTCTACATTTGTGACTATAACTTCTGTTTTGTAAGTTAATTGGTACCTTTTTATTAGATTCCACATATAAATGATATCATATGGTATTTGTCTTTCTCTGTCTTACTTCACTCAGTATGACAATCTCTAGGTCCATCCTTGTTGCTGCAAATGGCCTTATTTTGTTCTCTTTTGTGACTAATAGTCCATTATATATATATGTACCACATCATCTTTATCCATTCCTCTGTTAATGGACATTTAGGTTGCTACCATGACCTGGCTATTGTAAATAGTGCTGCAATGAACATTGGGAGGCATGTATCTTTTTGAATTATGGTTTTCTCTGGGTATATGCCTAGGAGTGGGGTAGCTGGCTCATATGGTACTTGTATTTTTAGTTTTTACTGTTCTCCATAGTGGCTGTACCAATTTACATTCCCACCAACGGAAGGTTTTAATTATTGATTTAATTTCTTTAATAGTTTTAGGTCATTTCAGATGATTTATTTCTTTTTGTGAGAATTTTATAGAAATTCTCAAGAAATCCATCAATATAACCTAAATTATCAAATTTGTATTTCTTTATTATTTCTCATATTTCTTTATTATCCTTTAATATTTGTGGATTGTATCTCTTCTCTTACTCTCTTTTCTCTCTTTCCCTCTCTCTCTCTCTTCCTCTCTCTTTGATTAGTCTGTCTCTAGAGATTATCAATTTTATTGATCTTTTCAATAAAACTACCTTTTGGTTTTATGGATTTTTCTCTATTAATTTCTTGTTCACTTTCATTTATATCTACTCTACTTTTTACTATTCTTCATCTTTGTATTTAATTTGCTCTTTCAAGTTTTTGTATGCCTTTTTAAAAGTAATATTTTTGCTGTGGTATTTTAAAAATATTATGAAAATAATATTTATATACATTATGAAGTGAAACTGTGTATATGCCTACCTAGTGTTCTGTCTTGAAAGTGTTTTATATATTCTAAATCTTGAAAGATTAGTGATTTCATAAATTTCTTAAGATCCCATTTGTTTAAAAAACAAGTATTTATTGAGTGGCTAAAACTTATTTTCAGTGAAGTTGATACTATACCAAAGGCCATGGACTGTTACAGCCAATATTCTAGTGGGGTTTGACAGAAAACATAAAAATAAAATACATATACATTACTTCAGTGGTGATGAGTACTATAAAATAGTGTAAGATAAATGAATAGAAAAGGCAATGCTATTTTATTATAGGATGGCAGGTAACATGAGAAGTTACCTGCTTCAAATTTCAAAGCAGTTCTAACTAGGTTTTGCAATGTTTAAGTAAAAGAAAACAAAAAAACAAACAAACCACAAGCAAAAACTTTTAAAAGTACTTTAATTAATCCCTTCTCTCTTAGCCTCCGAATTTACAGACCAAAGGACACTGACATTTTGATTCTAATCAATTTATATATTTTTATTTACGGTTTTGGTGGTTTATTGATTGCATTGAGTGACACTACACTGAAACCTTGAAGCCTGCAGGAATTGTTAGGGATTTAATCAAATCTGAGCTAAAAGAATAGAAGTGGCAATGGATGAGGGCTCAGACTCTAGAGATACTTCAAAAGAAAAATCTGTGTTTTTTCACCTCTGAGAATGATGTTCACTGTGGATTTGTTGTTCATGGCTTTTATTACGTTGAGGTAGTTTCCCTCTAAAACCATAATTTGAAAAGATACATGCATCCCAATATCCAATGCGGCACTATTTACAATAGCCAGGACATGGTAGCAACCTAAATGTCCATCAACAGAGGAATGGATAAAGAAGATGTGGTACATGGATACAATGGACTATTACTCAGGCATAAAAAAACACAAAATAATGCCATTTGCAGCAACAGGGATGGACCTAGAGATTGTCATGCTGAGTGAAGTAACTCAGACAGAGAAAGACAAATATCATATGATATCACTTATATGTGGAATCTAAAAAAACGGGTACAAATGAACTTATTTACAAAACAGAAATAGAGTCACAGACGTAGAAAACAAGCTTATGGTTACCAGGGGATAATGGGGTGGGGAGGGATAAATTGGAAGATTGGGATTGACATATACTCACTACTATATATAAAATAGATAACTAATAAAGACCTACTGTATAGAACAGGGAACTCTACTCAATACACTGTAATAGCCTGTATGGGAAAATAATCTAAAAAAGAGTGGATACATGTATATGAAACTGATTCACTTTGCTGTACACCTGAAACTAACACAACATTGTACATCAACTATACTCCAATAAAAAATAAAACAATAAACCCCCCCCCCCAAAAAAAGAATCAGTGGTGTTTGGTGCTATAAACAACTGTTCCTACTTTCCTGTCTGCCCCTCACCCCCACCCTGCCCCTGGCTGCTTGTAATTACTACCAAGTTTTAAGTTTGGTTTGCTAGGAAATGGTGTTTCCAATTTAAAAACTCGAAAGCCACCCTACTATCTAAATAATTTTTGTGTGTTATAAGAAAATAATATTGCACTTGAAAATAAGACCTGAATTCTAGTCCGGTGCATAAGAATTGCTCTCCCTAGATCCTATGCCAATACATTCAGGGGCTGCTATAAGATTAACAATGGTAATTGGCAAATCTTGAGAAACTGTCTTGGTAGAGTTTTTTAAGATATGAGTAACAGAGAAAAACATGTTCTTAACAGCTAAGAAGCCAATAAACAAAAGTTGTTTTATATTTATGTATATTTGTGTGCTTATCTCAGAAGCCATATAATTTTAAGATTTAGGAAACACAAACATTTATAGATGAAATCTTAATAAATGCAGCTTATAAACAGTTTAATGTTCTGTTATTAGAACTTCCATTCATTCATTTGTTTTAAAAATCATCTATGGTTAGGTCCTCATCAATTTTTCATACTTACAGATGGCATAGGACTTGTTTCACAATTTTCCCTTCTTCGGAAATGATCATTTATGGAAAAGTATGTTAACAAATGAGACATTTCTGGTTCTTTCAGTTTTAGCTGAAGCCCCAAGGCTGATAAATGAGGATATGTGCTCACACATTCTAAAAGAGGGGTTTCAGAACATTTGTGTAGAATTTGTTAAGGATGTATTAAAAAAAATTCATTCAAGATCATTAGAATAACACATAGCTTAGCTCCAGGAAGGATGTATCAGAAGATTTGAGGATACCAATTAATGAAAAGTTTGCAAGTGTAATTTCTTTGGAGGGAATTGGAGCATTTGAGTGGGTGGTCCCCACTCCTACCTCAACCCAGTTAGGAGGGAGGCTTCAAGAAGATAATTCAGTGAGTAAAGAGGCACTAAATAGTGGGGGAGACTGACTTCTTACACTTACCTGGATGTTTGCTAAATTGCAGAATGTGTGAGCCCTGGTACCTCAAAGAACTAGAGTATTACATAGATAAATGGGTAAAGGGCACCAGAAGAGATTGTCATGAGTTATTTTTGTGTTTTTTGCTTCTTTGTTGTTTGTTTTAATATTTATGGGGCAGGGACTGGTGCTTCAATCCAACAACCAAGCTTGCTTCCATATGAAGCAGTGATTCATCGTGTACCTGCCTAACAGACGCTAATTTTCCTTTGAAATGATAGGGGTCCAGTAACAGAGAGTTAATTCAAGCCCTAACTAAATGTATATTGCTTCAAAATAAGCTGACACAGTATATCTTTTGTCAGTGATTTTTATTCCTTTACCTGCTTTCCCTTCTCTTATTCTTTGGGGTGCTTCCCATAGCCTTTTATATAAGAATGATTACTGTTTTATACTTTTTAAAACACACAAAAAATATTTCTTTCCCTTCTGAAACAGATTAAAAATATTTTACCTGCTATTTCTGAATCGGTCTTGTTTATAGCTGAAACTGAACATGAAAGATGATCTAATCCACTTATCTTGTAAAGGACCCCCAACCTATAACTCTGCTTGAAATTTTCTTTGCTCCACATCCATGTTTCTATTTGTTATGCCTAGAAGAATCACTAGAAATTTCCTGAATGCACTGAATTTTATCACGCCTTTGCACAATCCTTTTAATGCTTGTACCTGGGAAGCTTAGTAATTCTAGACAGAAATCATATAACTAGGCAGATTCATTATCATCAATCTCAAAAGGACACTCAAAATTACTTAGCAAGGTAATATTTCTATATCAAACTTGCTCTCCCACTACTGGGTAACGACTATTTCCAGTTTTTCTCTCAAAGTTCCTCTCCCAACCATTCCCATCCTCTCTCTCTCATTTATATGTATGTGTGTATATATATATATATAAATTTGATGGTCTTGCTTGATGCAGCCTTCACAGAGTAAAAGTATTAAATATAAGGTCTCTCATTTTCCCTTCACAAAATCTGTTATTTTTGTTTTTTTTTTAATTGGGTCTTCGTTGCTCCGCATGGGCTTTCTCTAGTAGCAGCAAGCAGGGGCTTCTTTGCGGTGCGTGGGCTTCTCATTGTGGTGGCTTCTCTTGTTGCGGAGCATGGGCTCTAGGAAACGCGGGCTTCCGTAGTTGTGGCACGTAGGCTCAGTAGTTGTGGCTCACAGTCTCTAGAGCACTATTCCTGTCCTTGGGATCATGTTTATTTTCTCCAAAAAAGTTATGTTCCTTTACTTATACCCACTAGGAATCTTTCCTATCATCCGTATTTTCCTCTCTACAGGATTATTTGTATCATCCAATAAACAAGCTCTGGTTTCTTGTATCTCTAAAAAGAAAATCTATTTGACTTCCTAATGACTATAGAACTGCTCCATTATTCTTCTGCTTTATGCAATTTGATGTTCCAAAGCTATTACCTATCTGAACTGTCTATTCACTCTTCAGCTTATTTCAATTTGTTTCAACCTTTGTCACTCCAATGAAATCACTCTTGCCAACAACCTTCATGTTGTCAAATTTAAGAGACAGTCTTCTGTCCTCATCATTTTCAATTGTATTCAAAATTCCTGACCCCTTTTAAAGGACTTCCTTCCCTTACTTCATCCATGCCTATTTCTCTTGCTACTCGTGAGAATGATTTGCTAGCTTCTTTTTTTTTTTTTTTTTTTTGCAGTACACGGGCCTCTCACTGTTGTGGCCTCTCCCGTTGCAGAGCACAGGCTCCGGACGCGCAGGCTCAGCAGCCATGGCTCACGGGCCCAGCTGCTCCACGGCATATGGGATCTTCCCGGACCGGGGCACGAACCCGTGTCCCCTGCATCGGCAGGCGGACTCTCAACCACTGCGCCACCAGGGAAGCCCCTGATAGCTTCTTAAAATCAATCATATCATGAAATAGCATAGAACTTTGGACTATGTCATAGATTCACTCGTCATTCTACACTGTCTAACTGATGTCATCTATTCATGCTGCTTTAGGATTCTTAGTAACATCTACATACTGATATTTCCTTGCTAGCTCTGAACTTTAATTATGTTCACCTATGAACTTAACATACCCACTTGTAAATCACTAAGTCATTTGAAGTTTACAATCTCTAAACTGAACTCTTATTTTTTTCCCTCAAAACCTCTGGACTTCCACACTTAATTAAATATAATTATTTACCCTAATTTCATGATGTTCAAGCTGAGGAAATTAGGGATCATCCTTTTTTGTTTTCTTACTTTCCACATAAAATATCATTGGACACTGAGACTTTGAGTGTCCAAGACCCAAAAGATATCTTGAGTCTGTCTAGTTCACTGCTATCACCATAGTCTAAGTCTCTACCATCTTAAAATCAGACTGCTGCACTGGCCTTCTAACTAAAACTTGTTTTCTTCAATCCACCTATCTAAAGTATAAAGCATGATGTACTGAAAATATAAATTGAATCAGCTCTCTCTCTCAAAACTTTACAGCTTCCCATAATAGGTAGGTGACCTACATGAGTGAAGAAGCCTAGGAGTGACCACTGTGAACCAGAGAGTTTGCTTAGCCTAAAGGGAACATCTGTTAATTGGTTCTAGTAGATGTCGCAATGAAGGTACATTGGTTTTAGCTGCCAAATCTAAAAAGGGAATACAAAAACGTGTGTGCACGCGCACCTGTGTGTGTACGTGTGTGTGAAATCTCCTGATTTTTAAATGTTGACTCACATATTTTAAAAACACTGTGTGTTTAAAACAAAACATATCTTCAGTGCAGATTAAGCAGAATGGCTGCCAATCTGCTTCTTCTGAATAAAAGCTCTGGTTTCCCCACATCTCCTCAACTTCATTCTACAGCTTTTCTATTGAATTCTGTGCTTTTCTTCAATTTACAGTCTATAATTTAGACTCCCTAATCTTTATTTTCCTGGAATGGCTCATCAAGCTCTTCCTCAGTGTGAGGCTCTTCCTTTCCTATAGTCTAAAGGCATAAAATTCTTCTGGTATCAATGAAAGTGGGACCTTCTTACACTGGGTGGATTCCCACTCTGACATCTTTATCCTCTCTCACAGAAGCTTAATTTTTTATTTTACTTTTTTATTTCACAGTACTTTTTAAAACTTGAGATTCATTTCATTGTTTATTGTCTTTTTTGCCATTAAATTTGAAGACCTATGGGGGGCATGTACTATGTCTGCTGTTAAGTGTTTTATTTGTTCCTGGTACAA
This sequence comes from Leucopleurus acutus, assembly GCF_964270905.1. NCBI lineage: Eukaryota > Metazoa > Chordata > Mammalia > Artiodactyla > Delphinidae > Leucopleurus > Leucopleurus acutus. The sequence continues at coordinate 59,614,475 of NC_139159.1, forward strand.
AGCCAGGTACATAATAGGCAAACAATATATGTAGACAATGAATGTATAAACATATAAATGGTCTCTGGATTTCTCTGCCTCTCTATACCAGATTCCAATCATACTTCATACTTCCACCTCAACATTTGCCTCTGTGACCCTCATCTCCTAGCTGTCCAAAATACCATACCTCTTCTGTCTCCATGACATTCCGCATGTTCTTAAATTATAATGACTCTATTATATCTTAGCCTGACTGTGAGCATCTTGATGACTAACATCTATCAGGGTCTTGAAACATGACTGTAAGATAATCTTATGATTTGAAATCCACGAAAAGGTAATTTAACTCACTATATTCCTATTAAGTCTATATCTAATAAACCTCATATTTTTGCAAAAAGTGAGACCAAATAAATATTAATAACTATTTCATTTATCTTATCATACTATAATAGAAGCTAGAATTAACTGAATACTTATTTGTCTTAAGCTTTATGATTACTACCATGCATACGTTATATCATGTAATCTTTCCCTCAATCCATGAAACAAGTATTATTATCCTCGTTTTTAGATCTGACGAAACCAACTCTTGGAGAAGACAAGACAGTTTACTGCAAGGATGGGATGTGAATGAAGTTTGGTTTCAAAGCATAATGTAATATAGTGATTAAAGGGTCAGGATTTAGAATCAGGAAGTAACGAGTTCAAATTTCAATTCCATCAAATTATTAGCTGGATAAACAGAGTTTCAGTTTTCTTATTTGTAAAGTGGGAATAAAATAATAAACACCTTATAGCATTTTATAATAAATAAAGAATACATGTAAAAATACTAGGTAAATTGTTTACCACTCTGCAGTCTATGAAATATCAGTTAATTATTGAGGTTGAGAGATTTAGTTGATTTTTTTTTTCTTTTTTTTTTTGCGGTACGCGGGTCTCTCACTGTTGTGGTCTCTCCCGTTGCGGAGCACAGGCTTTGGACGCGCAGGCTCAGCGGCCATGGCTCACGGGCCCAGCCGCTCCATGGCATGTGGGATCCTCCCGGACCGGGGCACGAACCCGTGTCCCCTGCATCGGCAGGCGGACTCTCAACCACTGCGCCACCAGGGAAGCCCTGATTTTTAATATAGTCATTTAGTTTATTAAGATCAGACTGACTAGTTTCCCAGGTCTTTTGAATTTCTTTCTAGTGTGATTTTTTCAAACATTATTATCCATATTAATTATCAGACTAGTTAAAGAAAGATCTGTAAAATTTTAGAAAATTACAATTTTATTCATATTGAACTAATATTGTTTTCCACTGCAAGTATATCAAAATATAACTTTAAGTTAACTTGAATGATCCATGGGGACAAAATTTTCACAGGTCTTTATTATAAGAACTATCTTTTTATTCATAGGGATATTCTTTAGCACAGCATTTGTCCTTTATACAAACAATATAAAGAAGAAAAGATTGTAAATGTGTGGTATGTGTAACTATAACCATTATCATTTTTTAAATTTAATATATCATGAATATTTTGTGAAAATAAGTATTTGTGAATGTTAACTAAATTATCACTTACTATTTTATAGGATTTTTTGTATCTTTCATTTGTAAAATGTTACAGAGGACTACTGAAAATTCAAGATTTTTAAAAAATATTGTTTGATAGTGTAAGTTAATGGCTACCATATTCTACTACATACATTTTCTATGTTGTAAGTAAACTAATTTCAAATTTTAAAATAAATACTAATTTTAAGATAGAGATAAAACTTATTCAAGTTACATTTACTTCTAAAAATTACATATAAAATGTTTATAGAACATTTGCAGGAAGGTTTCACAGGCAGTACCTCATTTGAAACTCACCATTCTATGTGGTAAATTTGATATACATGTTACAGAAGAGGAAACTCAGGCAGAAAGGATTGAATAACTTACCAAAGATCAGACAATTAATAAGCAATAGAAGTTGAATTCAAACTCATGTCTTTCAAATCAAATCCCATGATTTTTCACTTACTACATGACAATAGATTAATCATTTAAACTCCAAAAAGTATCCTAATAAATTTGAGTAGTCACTTTAAAATACTGAAATATTATTAATGGTAACACATCAATGAAATCTAGTTGCCACACTTTTAAGTCACCAGGTCTTCATCTCCATATTATTAGTTATATTTGAAGTTAAAATTAAAATAAACCTTAACAAAATAAATAATGAAATAAACAATTTAAAATCTTACCTAAAATCTGATCCAACTCTCTTCCCATTTTCTGGTTCTCCTGGATCTGGGCATAAATTGGAAGCTGTTTTAATACCTCCCTCATTTACTGGAACAACAGAAAAAAGAAAAGAAAAAAATAATCAAAACATATATGATTAGGAAAACAAGGATGATATTCATTTAAAGTTGTACATAAAATATATTCTTGTATTTTGTTATTGTAATCACTATAGTTTATATAGAGAAAGTTAAATATAGTTTGATAAACCAATAATGAGGACAAAAACATTTTTTCTATTTGTGGACATATAAGAAAGTAAGTTTCATGTTCCTATTCAATGACTTACTAATCTGAATATTAACACATTAACAATTAACATATTTTTAATTACTATCAAATAGTGAAATCTCTTGTAATGTACTCCCAGGGTATCAGTGCCAGAGTTTCCATTAATTATTGGCAGTAGAGAAGTCACCACCAGTTAGGGCAGTGTCGTTTGGGTACTTATTATTTTTAAAGTTGCAATAGAAAAATAAGACCCTGTGGAAAAAAGTGTATTACCACTTTTTATTTGATATATAACAAAGAATTCAATCTGCCAATGTGAAAGTAAAACTGTGGCACAAATTATCAAGCATGTCATTGAATTATGATATAATGATGAAAATCAAAATAAGGGTTTTACCCTTTAACAATTTCCATGACTGTGTTTTACTTAGCCATTGTACACTTTCAGCAGTTTTTTCAGAACACCCAATTATTAAAAAGATTTATTAATATTTTCAGTGAATGTGATCACAGTAAATAAATAATTCCCCAAGACAGTGCTTTTTTTCAAATGGGAAGATCATTAAACCAGATAAGGTCTGAAATATCTGAGTGATATTGTTTCATGAATTCAATCTTATAGTGAATTAGAGAGTAAGTTCTATTTTCCTCTTTATCAACTTATCTGCGTTTTAAAGAAAAGAATGGGACCTGAGTAGAGACTCTAGAGAGGGAAAAATGTAAACTTTGAAATGGTTCTTGTCCTACATTGTGGGTTGGAATCACCTCTACAGCTTTTTTAAAAGAATAAAGACGCTTAACTTTTATGTCTAGATATTCTAATGCAATTACTTTGGGTAGGACCCTGTGGATCTGTTTTTTGTTGTTGTTGTTTTTGTTTGATTTTTTTAATAATCCTCCAGGTGATTCTAATGTAGAGTCAATATTGGGAACCACTGGATCCCTGCATCATTTAGTTCAGATTGTCAACTTGTTCATATTGATTAGATAGCAAGATAACTATCAGATGATGGCCCAACAGTCACAGCTCCGGTAAAGTTGCCATATTTTCAATTAGATATGAAATTTTGTGTTTGCACCCTTCATTCTATAAAAATCACTTTCCTAAATATCCTCAACAGTATCCTTATTGCTGCCAAATTACAAGTTCACCAATCCACACAAAGCATGTGATATTTTTGCTTTTCTTGGTCTGCTGACTTGCTAATTAATTTCTTTTTATCTTTCTGGCTTTTGTTCCTTCTTATGTTTGTTTTGGCCACTCTCTTACTTTAGCTGATATCACATACAGAGAGCAAATTCAAAGACAATGACCCATAATTCTCCATATTTTATGTTTTCCTTGTGGCTTGAAAAATTACCTCTTTGCTAAGAATTTCAAATATATGGTTTTGTCATTTTTTTCCCCAAGCTCCGTCTTGCTCCTTCAATGACCTACTAGGTCAACCCACCAAAATTCTCATAGTCATTTCATGTGCATGCTCAAATCCAGCTTAATCACTGATGCTTTTGTTTCTCTATTATCATTCTCTTCCAATTCATCTTGAGTACTAGAACTAAACTTTCTCAACCACAGTTTTCATTACTGTCCAAATAGCCTATGATTCTAGATTTCTAAGTATATCAACTCTACTACCCACTAGCCACCAATATACATCCATAACTCAAGTCCAACAGATTCTTCATTCTTCTGCAATTTTACTGGTTAGCCATGCTTATTCCATGCTTTGTGTTTTCTCCAGGTCTCCATGTTTTCCATTTCTTCCTCTTCAGCTATCAAAATTCTATATAATTTTCAAGACTCAGCTCAAGTCCCACTTTTTTTTTTTTTTTTTTTTTTTTTGCGGTACGCAGGCCTCTCACTGTTGTGGCCTCTCCAGTTGCAGAGCACAGGCTCCGGACGCACAGGCTCAGCGGCCATGGCTCACGGTCCCAGCCGCTCCGCAGCATGTGGGATCTTCCCAGACCGGGGCACAAACCCATGTCCCCTGCATCAGCAGGCGGACTCTCAACCACTGCGCCATCAGGGAAGCCCCAAGTCCCACTCTCATGTTTTTCCAGATTTTCTAATCCCTCTTTTTACATGACATGAACAATTTTATATTTAATTTTTTAATTATTTTGTCATACTGTTAATAGTTTCATTTTCCTTAGTCATATATACAAATATATTATACATTTGATAAAGATAAGGAAAAACATAATTATTTTAATATTCCCACAGGGCCTAGATGACTAATGACTTCTCAGTAAATATTTCCTAGTAGGTTGATTAAAAACAATGTGTTGTACACTGTTTTCAATGAGTATTTTTTCTATGGGAAGAACTATCCTATAACTGACTTTTGAAAATATTATAGTGTATGCTATTAAAGTGTAACTTTTTTAACATACGATAGAGATAAGAAAAAGAAGTGGCATGACTTAGGCTTTCTACACTATTATACTAAATTTATAACACAGATTATAGGTAAAAATAGATGTGTCTGTGAATACATTAGAAAATAAAAATAATAAAAAATTTCATTTTTTCCATTTCATCATCATTATTGCCTAGGTTAATATAAATTTTAACAATAGCTAAGACACAGTACTATGTGTCAGGAACTAATCTACACCCTTTACATGTATCAGCTCATTTACTCTTCACACAAATCTGAAGGGTAGCTGCTTGTATTATATGTTTCCTATAGGTGAGGAAACTGAGGCATAGAGAGGTTAAGACACATTTCTAAAGTCCTATTTCCACTTTCTGCCTTAGTCTAGGTTTCAACCTTGGCAGACTGATTCAAGAAATTCTACTCTTAACCCCTGAGCTCTCCATCCTGTACAGAAAGCTCAGAAAGGAGAAAGGGCATCAATACTTAAAATTCAAAACACTTTTCCAAATATTTTATCTTAGAATGCAGACCATATTTATAACTTTCACCATGTTCACTTAATTAATCCCAGTTCTCATGATTTAATTGTCAAATTACTTTTGTCTGTTTGAAAGTGTCCTTTAAACAGCTGTCTTTGGACATCTGCAATAGTGAAAAATTTCCCAACTTAAATTGTAAAGATAACGGGAGAGCTGCTGCATGATACATGTATTTAGTGTTCTTTAATTAAAAAAATTAAAATAAAAAATAAAGAACAAAGTATATAATCTCTTATTTTTCTGATATTTAGATGCTACATAACTGCCCATAGCTAGTGACGCCAAGACATTCAAATGAAGTTAGTATCCATTCAGTCAGCTGCTTTCACTACGTAATGCCATTCAAACAACTGGACAAATATTTACCATTTTTACTTCTTTCAATTTGTAACTTGTAAAAATAACATGAGTGCTCTTTAAAAGTTAATTACATGGACAGGGTCTTGCCTCTTGAAAAGAGCATAACTACAGGGAATATCCTTTTTGCTCTGAACTTTAAGGACAATAAAAATAATATTATTATTATTATTATTACTAGTACTAATGCAATATGAATCCTTTTCCCCACACATCAGTGACAAAAAGAGAGGGCAGAATTTATAGAATTAAAAAAATTGGATGAATTATCGTTTCTTATAACACTGAAGTATATTTATTATATGTGCTTATAAAATATGCTATAGGAATTTTAATTAATGTACTATATTATTGTATATTCTAGCTTAAAAATACTGTAAAATTAGTCAACATCAAAATAAAATATTGTTATTACAAGCAAGTTTCTTAAGCTTCTGATTTTACATAGCACATAATCTACTCTAAAGATAAAAATAACTAGATCCTGAAAGTCATCTTACTAAAAGTCATCTCTACATTACCTCATCCAGTTGGTGGCATCTTAGATTTTTCTTTATATTAGATTTAAAAATTTTATTCCACCTTATAAAATAGAATGCTTTGGATCTCGTTCTGAACTCCAGCATCATGAATGTGGACAGAATGTAATTTTATACTAACTTTATATCCTCCAAAGAGTTGTCACATAACTCATTTAGCTTCCCAATAAAATGCTGGATCCTTGCCAACTGAGACTGTATCTTATTCACTCTTTTTACCTTCTTAGTCTAGCATGGCGCTGCCATGGAGAAGTAGTTCAAATAGAATTGCGCAATGAATGTATAATAAGAATGCATCAAAGTATGGACTTGAAGAAGATGAAATAATTTTTAAAAATACATTATGGAAAGCTCACAGTGTCTTTATAATTCCACCTTAAAATTTTAGAATAGCCTAGTAGAAAAGTTGGCAAGAATAAATGCACTCAATTCAACATTTTAAAATATAAAAAATTATTTTTATTTTTTAAATTAAAAATATTTTTTCCTTTATTTGCAAACCTACTCTCTTTGATAACAATGAGGGATGGAAAGAGACTACATAGAGTTCAGGTACCAAAGTAGGAAAAAGAATCTGAATTAGCTATTTAAACAACCAAATGCTTCCCATGAACACTACTGCAGTTTCCTGAATCTCTTATTAATTTGTTTCTTAGTTAAACTTTAAAGGTGCTATTAAGGGAAGATGCAATTTGGAAATGTGTGTAGCTCATGTCCCCCATAATTATGCTCACTCCTGGAAGTTCTAGTGACTGAATCGATAATTTTTTCAAAGAACACAAGCTTTATTATTATTTTTTTCCTTTGAAAGTTTAATGTCAGATAAAAATTGTCTCCGTTTAAAATTATTTGGCTCTGTGTTAAATTAATGATTCAAAGAGATGAAGACCGAAATGCCTACTTGATAACAGATATATAATAATGATAAAAATTAAAGCATTATAACTTTCTCTGTGATCAACCATAGAGAATATATATTTGTAACTAGCTATTAAACATTTAAGAAAAAAATGTAGGAAAATAAAATAATGTTGGCTTGTTATTGTTGCTAAAAAAAATTGGCATAAATAATCTGCCTTGATGAAAGTTGAATTATTTCTATTCAAAAATAAAAATAAGAGGGCTTCCCTGGTGGCACAGTGGTTCAGAGTCTGCCTGCCCATGCAGGGGACACGGGTTTGTGCCCCAGTCCGAGAGGATCCCACATGCCGTGGAGCAGCTGGGCCCATGAGCCATGGCCGCTGAGCCTGCGCGTCTGGAGCCTGTGCTCCGCAAGGGGAGAGGCCACAACAGTGAGAGGCCCGCGTACCGCAAAAATAAATAAATAAATAAATAAAAATAAAAATGAGAAAGCACAAGAGTATATTTTATCTCCTACATAAGCTGTAATAGATAAATGTAAAATGTATTTTAAAATTATGAAGTAAATTAACATTTTTTGCTTTATGAGTAACTTTTTTCTTTTTTTCTCATTAACTTTACTCCTGACAATTTAAAAGTAAATATTCTTTAAATTAAATATATACATATACATATACATATATATATATATATATATATATATATATATATAAAATCAGGGTTTATTTCTTTCCCCAGGTACACTGTTATGTCTAAAATTCCCTTTCTTGTTCATCCTCATAACCACTGTACAAGAACAATGAAAATAATATGTATGCCCACTAAGACAATATACCAAGTATAAAAAGTTACATACACATTTTTCTTATTGAATAAATTTGATGTGTAACATTGTGTAAGATTTAGGTGTACAGCATATTACTATGATACATTTATATATACTGTAATATTTATAATTGTTGATGATGTAGAGTTGAATACATCTTAATTTCAGTATAAATAGCCTAATTTTCCCAGGACATCTGAAAGTTTGAAGCATGAAGCATATAAAATAACATTTGTGTAACCAAAATGAGGAAAGGGTAAGAAAGTAATAGCCCATAATTCTTCTTAGATTTCCAAAATAAATAGATTAGCCAGACAAAATATTAGGAAAAAAAAGTAGTAAACGTAATTATTTAAGTCTGCATCATTTCCTTCATGTTGACATGATAAAATATGATATGTCAGAATAATTTCACCTAACAACTTTATGTTTATATTTTCTTGTATAGGAAAAATATCTTTCTCTCTGAAATGTATCAAATAATTAATATATGAAAAATACTATAGATTATTTATTTTCCCTAAAAACTGTTATCAATTTTGAAAATATGTTTTAACACTAAATATATAACAATAAATCATACTTATATAGCTAAATACTTTGAAATGAACTGTTTAATGCTTTCCAAACAGGTAACCCAATTTGACATTTTCCTACTGATATCTGCTATTTTTGGTTTCGTATTCTCAAATCTAACAAAATGTGAAAAATCACATTTTAAAATTAGGACACTTTAAAATATTTGATACCAACAGGCTCCAAGTTTGCTTCTTGATAAGTGAAGTAATTGCTCAATTTGTGCCATTTACTGTTACAAATACAACTCAATAAATATGTGGGTAGAATCCTTTTCTGATATAACTATAATGAATGATTTTTTTAAGAAATAGTTTTAAACTCATTTCGTTAGATGATTTGGAATTGAAAATAAATAATGTTAAAAATGTATTTTTGCTTAAAAGATGATATTTATTTAAAATAACTAATCCTATTTATTATCAGTAAGGCATTTTAGAAGTCAGATGTGGTATCATGAATGGCTTCTTTTAAAATTTATAATATGTATCTGCAGGAACAGTAAGGCAGGGTATTTCTACAAACTGCTATTGATTTATATTGAAAAAATGCATAGCTTTCTTATAAATCTTATTTTATGTTCATATATGGTAATATAACAATGAATATTCAAATTCAATGACTCTTAATCTGAGATTCATGGATGAACTTCAGATCATCTATAAATCCCTGAATGTTAAGCAAAATTGTGTATTGGGGCAGCACATAAATATGTGTACCTCAGTTCAATTCATGAGATTTTCAAAATAAAACAAAAATTAATTAGCTAGTTAATTCATTTATAAAATATCTGACTTAAGTGTTTGTATAAATTAACTCAAATTAAAATATATTTTTCCTTAAATGAAAAATTGCTGTTTAAAGAAATTTTTCCTTAGAAAAATAATTATGTTGAAATTTAGATACATTCAAACAAAAATTCCTACAAGAAACCATTAATTTGATGATTTTTACTCATTTTTTATCTCACATACTAGAATTAGAAAACTAGAATGCTATCAACATGCTAGATCTAAAGAGTTTTTTCTTTTACATTTTGAAACAATCTGAGCTCCAAAGTTTACCACAATAAACCAATAACTCAATATGCATTTAAATACAAGAAAATATTGAATAATCATGCATGTTATATAAATATTAATACAGTTAATTTGGTAAATACACAAACATTTTTAAACACACAAACAACACAGACACCACAAACTTCACTCTTGCACTAGAGAAAGAAACAAAAAAAAGAGTACACTCACAGATAGAAAACTTGTTGCTGTTGTCTTTCCCTGGAAACAATTTAAATCCTCTAGATTTAAAATCTATGGCCTTTTTCACTAGTTAAGAAAACAAACAAAAACATGTATCAGGATACACAAGTTTAAAATGAAATTCAAGTTAACAAATTTTGTTAGCATGGAATTATGCAAGTTAAAATAACTGCTTTCTTAAGCCTGATATAGGGTACCCAGAAGAAAATAAAGAAAAAAATAGCAATCTGATCACTAAGCAGTAAAAATACCAAGCAGTATAAAAGGATTTTAAGTGTACTATAGGGAGAATCTTGCATACATGTATAGGTACTTTTTAACACTACCCAGTTTTTATAGAAGAGCAAAACATTAACTCTTTATCATAAACTATTTGAATTCATCAAATTTTATAGAATAAATTAAACTAGAAAAATAAAAATACTGATACATTATAAAAGTGGGATGAATTTAAGGAGCTTGGTTTTTAAAATAAACTTGTGTACTTTTAAGGTATTTAGCCTAATTGAAATATTAGGACACATTTAAGAAAATGACATAATTGAAAAAACTTAAAATACATTCTAGTATTTCTGCCAATAACCATTTCCTTTCATACACATTGCTTGCAAATGATCGATGTTCAGTCCATATTGTACAAAATTTATGAAAGTGAATTATAACTTTTTGGATTTCATCTAAAATACCTTGCTACTCTTTTTGATATTATTATATTAAAAATCAACATCAGAAGAGGCTGGCATATTTCACTGTGTACTATATTAAAGTAGATATGACTGGATTTGCCTTAAAAAACTTATAAATTCAATGAAGTAACTTGGAACATTTTAAAAACAGTTTTTTAAGTATTTTGGATGAAGGAAAAAAGTATTATTTCCTTTTAAGTATAAATTATTTTATTAACTACAGCTGCTATATAATTTTTAAAGGGATAAACTATAGTTCAGAAGACTACTTTCTACTTTATTTAAAATTTTAATGACACCAAGTGAAATAAAGAAAAACTATTTAATTAAAACCTCACCCCACTAATTTAAAATGTTACGTAATCTGATCTAATGAGATATTTAAATAACAATTATTTTCTTTAAAAAAAGCACATGAACAAGAATCCAAGGGATATATTTAGCTTCCTCAATTACAATTTGAATTTTTTACATAATGCATTTTATGAGGTTTATAGGTAGAAATGATAAATTGAAACATTTAGGCAATTAGGTTTTGTTCACTTCGTGAATTTGAAAAAAGCAAAACTGATTTTTTTTAGTTTAAAATGATCATTTCACTAAATCTTACTTGCCATTGTACCCAATTAATGAAACTTAAGGATATTTTACTGCCTTTGAAACATTTTAAGGTGATTTTTTTCTTGTCACTACCTTCAAAAGTAGAGAGGTAGAGGCAGAGTCTTATGGCTTACTGAAATACACAGCTGTAAACTATCTATACATAGTACATATAAAAAATATGAAAATGATCATTGGAGTAGGATTTAAGATACCTGATTCTTAACAATTAGTAGTTGTTGATTTTTGGACAAGAGTCTGCCTTTTTACCTGTCTCTTCTCTTAAAATAAGTAGCTAGGACTAGATGACTGCTCAGTTGCTTTACAATTTTGAGATTCTTTATCTGAGGCCCTTTATTTACAGTGAAAGAATGACTACATCTCTCTCAAGTTATGTTTTTCGTTGTAATTCTTTTCCACACCCCAGCCCCCAAGGTAAGCTAAAGTTTAGTCCTACTGTTGTATTTGGTTGGCTGCTCTAAATTTAGTTCTGCCACTTGTAAATTTTCCTGCTGCCTGAAAATTATTTTTAACAAAATTTACATTTTGTATTTTGAGGCATAATTCTAGATTCTCCAAATCCAAACATGAATTATAAGTAGGAATTCTACCTCTACTTTTCTCTGCATTATAAGATTTGACTTTAAGTATTACAAAGGGGTTGGAAAATTTCATAGTAGTCTTAACACAAATCTGGAATTCTTAATTTTTTTTTTTTTAATGAAAAGATTGTAAACCCAAAGGAGAAAATTGAAGAAGAAAAATCCAGAGGGTCAAAGAGCTCAGTTACTAGAAATAAAGGATTTTGAAAACAACTCTGTGTGTGTGTGTGAGAGTGTGTTTGTATAAACTAGGTTTATGTAATGGGCTTATATCTAAATTTGACTATTTGATTGGTGAGGTCAGGGACAATACCTAGCTAAGAAAATGTCATCTGAGACCAAGAAGTTTTAAACAGTTTCCTGGTTCTGAAGGGACCTAACCTTATTTTTATTTATTTATTTTTTTGCAGTACGCGGGCCTCTCACTGCTGTGGCCTCTCCCGCTGCAGAGCACAGGCGCTCTGGACGCGCAGGTTCAGTGGCCATGGCCCACGGGCCCAGCCACTCCGCAGCATGTGGGATCCTCCTGGACCGGGGCACAAACCCATGTCCCCTGCATCGGCAGGCGGACTCTCAACCACTGTGCCACCAGGGAAGCCCCTAACCTTATTTTTTAAAAGCATCTGTTTGTCAATTTAAATTGAAGAAAAGTGAAAAGTATAAATAATTGTAATACAGATGCAGAAGATGGAAAACCAGGAGAATAACTATTTTAGGAGATAAAAAGGAGTGAACAGAAAATAATGTAAAATTTAAATTCACCCAAAACTTTAAAATATGTTAAACAGGAAACACATACTTTAGATATTTTTATAATTTCAATATAAAGAGCATACAACATATCTCTTCTTGAATAAATTGAAAGGACAAATACTGTAAGCACCAATTGCAAGATGCTGCTCTAACTCATAAATCAGTGAAATGTTAATTCTCAAATATATGCCATAAAAACATATATTATGTATTACAAGGTATATGTATTAAGTACCAACATGACATCAAGCAATGGCGCTTCTAGTGATCCCATTTAACTTATAAAATTTATAAAATTAACCTGACCTTTGTAACAAGTGTATTACAGTTATAAGCATGTCAAATTTATTTTATCATAAAGATATTAAAATATGTTGTGGTATTTTACATAATTTTATAAATATTAAAAGACAGTGTGCTGTTTGTGTCGATTCCTTCCACTGTACTGTGAGTTTCTCAAAAGCAGCAACATTATTTTACTCAAGTAGTACTATGATTGAATGAATATATGCTATATTGTAAATTCTGATTTAACTAAAGGTATTTTGTTTGGAGGATTTCCTTTGTTAATCATGAATTAGGAAGGAAAGAAGTGATAAAAGAATGAATGTTCAAGATGAAGCACCTTCATGTGTAAAGCTATTTTAAATACATAAAAATATGTATGTTCTAATAAATTTTTAATACATTTCATTAAATGCAAGACATGTAGACATATGTGCCAAGATCCCTTTCCTTTATTTTCTTCTGCTTTTCACTTTTCACATGCTAACAATTTTGTTCATTTTTGTTTATTACTCTTTTGGTTTGACTCATGCTTAGCATAATGAAAATACTTTATAATATAGAAAATGTCTGGCAGAAAGGAATATACTAGGCCAACAATCAAATCCATCTGTTTAGTTGTAAGTCCCAGACACTAGGGAAAAACATTTTGTTTCTGTAATCCTCATTTAAGCAGTTTAAACCACTGTAGAGGATTATAAGTGTACTATTTTCCAGATCAATTATTGTTCAGTTATGTTCAAAAAGAATTTGAATTTTAAAAACTTACAAAAAACTGATGGTGACTGATAAACCTCATCTAACTTCCAGGTTAATTGGCTAAAGTCACTTAATTAAAAGTCATCTAACTTCCAGGTTAATTGGCTAAAGTCACTTAATTGAAATTATTTAAATTACAATGCCTTATTATAAAGATTAATCATATATGCACATACATGGATAAATTGCTAGATTTTGTTTCAAATGTCAACACTTTTTTTGTGAAACAGGTGGCATATGAATTTATTTTTATGTTGAAGAATCTCTGTTAGTAGGAACAAAGCGCTGGTGCCATTCTTTAACATTAGGAAACTGACCACAATACACAGATGCACTAAAGGGAATTCAACCATCACTTGGAGGCTTAGAAAACATGACCTTTACATGGTCTGTCTATCACCCAGCCTCTAAAACTTAAAGTCATAAAACATTCCCCAGCTTCAAGTTCCTTATTTTAAAATTGATAGACTCTTCACTACATAATCTCAAAAGTCACACACCAATATTTTTTTATTCTATTTCACTCCTATATATATACAGTGAAAATCTGTAATTTTTCAGAACATTTATCTTTGAAAAAGAAGAAACAGACATGTTTAATATTAGTGGGCAGAATATTTTTTTCATTGGAAAAAACTACTTTAGATTTGTATGGGACTCCTATAGAAAAACATTGGCACTATTTATTAAATGTTATCAGAACATCTAAAAGCCCTTTCATTTTCTACTTAAATTATATTCAAATACAACAATAAAAATAAAACAAATGAGACATTCTGTTTATTATCTTAATCTTCCAAATTTGTATTTATTTTGACAATAACTTATCTTGCAAGTGGTAGTAGCTGCATTATAAATCTACAATTAAGTGAGAATATGATGGTCCCTGAGAAAAGGAAAGTAATTTATTTTGAGAAAGTCATTTGTATCCTACTGATTTATTTTTGTTATTTTTGCTTCAACTTCTCAAATGTACAATTCCTTTCTCTTCTTTTAAACTGTTTTTGACATCATGCTATCTATATAATTCCTATTTTTTATTTTGAATTAAGTATCATCTTTATCTTTATACTTAATAAATAAACTATACTAATAAAATAAATTTCATCAGTTTTTGTTTTGGTTATTAAAACTAATGTGTGCTCATGTGTGCGTGTGTGTGTTCCATTTTGAGAACATGGCACATCTCACCATTGACAGTAGATCCATTTACATGGGTATTAGAATATATAATCAATCACTTGCTAAGGGATTTTATATAGATCTAGATAATGTTAAAACACAGTGTGTTATTTGTGACATTTCTCTCACTGGACCAGGAGTTGGGAAACCTGTATTCTAGTCCCACAAGACATGGAACAAGTTGTTTAACTTCTCTATACATTCCTAAGAGATTCATTCATTTACCCGTAAGTATTTAGGTGTAGAATTTAGAGCAAAGGAAGCAGAAAAGACTAATCAGAATTCTCGAATTCTCAATTCTATCTCAAAGATTAAAATGTTTTTAGAGATTCTAAAAGTATTTTACTATGTTCAGAGGAAAAGTTTTGTTTGTTTGAAAGTAAATTGTGGCTCCATGTCACAGGCCTAAAGGCACTAAAATTTAACACTTTTTTTCTACATCCTGTACTGGCAGAACTCTTCTTCAGAACATATTTAGCATGGAAGCGGCTATTTGGTTACTCCATCCATATTATCCTTAGAAGAAGAAATATCAAGAAACTACACTGATGCCAGGAAAAACTAGGTAGTATTCTTGTGGTGTCTGCTTTACTATCTTTCATATAAGAGTTACCACTGGATACAAATTTCTGAGAAAAGAATATTTGCTTTATAAATGTTGCTATAGTATAATTTTAGAAAATGATTAAGGTATGCTGCAAGTAAATCATATTTCTGAACTACACAGTAAAAAAAGGTATAATAGAAAATTCAACAGCATATTAGTAAGTGGTTCATGAGTCTTTGTGAAAAATATTTTATTTTAGAATATGTTAAAATAAAAGAAATAATACTGGCCTTCATTTGATGAGAAAATTAGTGGTGCAATGAAATATGTTCAATAGCACTGAAAATTCATTTGTAAACACATGTATTAGGGATATGCAAGATCCAAAATATTCTCAAATTTAAAATGACAGACCAATTAATTTTAAAAGAAATGGTGTATATTCAATTTTATAATTACCTAAAATCTAATGTTTCTGCCTTTTAAAAATCACTAGAGATAAGTAATATGGTTTAGACACTCCAGTATTTTTTTAAGTCCTAAACGTCTACTTATGCTACCCTGCTAGTTTGTGGCTAGCACTTACTCTTGCATATTGAATATGTAAGTATAAAATTTATATGACACCCTATTTTTAGTTGAAAGAAAATTTACAATTATACATTGCACCATATACTTAAATTCTAAAATAAATTCTAAGAATCAGGACATGGCAAAAGTTCAGTAAATGTTAGTTATTTTATTATTATTTGTAATTTTAAGATCTAGTCAGTTTCAGATGTCATTCCAATTGGGGATGCACTATACTAAAATTTTTCAACTACTTTGTGTTATGTCTTTTTCACTGTGTAGGGATGTTATACAAATTCATAAACTCTCCCTGGATTTCCAACTTAAATTTTATTTTTTATATAAAGTTATAAACCTCCCCAAATTCTTTGGTCAAGACAGTAAATTTAGTATAAATGTATAGAAACACACACACACACACACACACACACACACACATATATAATCATATTAGTTTATATGAACACATGTGTCGTTATTCAGCATACTTTAAGGTGTTCTTGTAACAGGCCCATTTGCACTTTTACAAAAGAGGATTCTAAGGTTATAACATCTCAAAGTTGTAACAAGACCAGCCTAGACCCCAAATCTTTGAAATCTTACTTTTCAACCACTTCAGACTAAGGAATAAGTCTAAAATTTTTACTTGGAAAACTGAACAGAGTTGCAAGTGTGAAAAGGAGACATCATATTTTATAAAATCAATTTGTTAATTTTCACAGGTCTTCTAGATTGAATTAATTTTGTTATTTTTTATTTAAGAGACAGTAGATGCTAATGAATAAAGACGCTAAATTCTGTATGTGGGCTTTCTTCCCTTCCAGAAATGGAACAACTTCAGAAATCCATAACACTTACGTAGGTACCAGCAGATGCACCAGCAATGCTTGGCGTAACAGGTCTTACAGTTATGGTGTGCAGTAAAATGTCAGGATTATAAGAAAAATGTGGAATTTTATATATTCTCTTTAGGGATTCTTATAATTGGCATATTAAAAGTCACCATATGGGAAGAGTTACCATTGGTATGGTTCACGAATACTTTCAACACTTTTAAAACTGTCTCAGTCATCAATTTAATGAAATTTCAATCCTCATTTTCTGACAGCTTCAAATGAACTATTTTTAATCATCTTTAGTCCTGCAGTTAAATATTAAGATCCACTCAATTCAATCATTTTCTTATGTCCTTTTTTGTTTTGATAGCTCATATTTTTTGAATGGTAATTATTTCATGCTTGTTTTATTTTAATTTCTGTTCTCTTTTCACTAATTAATTTTACCAAATATAATTTTACTATAAAGTGTAACATGAAAAATGATAATACTCAATTTTTCTTTTTTCTGTTTTTTCTTTTTTTTATGATTAGAATGACTCTCGCTTTCACATGAATGCCTTAGAGAACATGAAGATTAGGCAAAACTTCTCAAATGACCTCAAGAACAAAAATATACCTGCAAGTTTATAATGTTTTCTAATTCAAAATAAATGAGGTAATTTTATGTCACATATTTGTTTTATGCACAATGTCACAGATCACTTATCTACAATGTAATGCCTTCCAATACGAGACTAATTGGGAAAGAAGCCAACTGCTTGAATAAGAGTGACCACGGTTCATGAGTATCATGACTGACGGCAGTGGAATATATTCTTCCATTACAAATTTAAGAACACTGAATAATTTTAAATATAATATCCAGAAAATGTTATTACTTTAATAAGTAACAATATTCCTTCACCCTTCTGATTTCAGATTATTATATTTTATCCAAGTTTTTCATGAAGGCTTGGTATCACTACCTGGATTGTTTTAAATAAGCATAGATGGACTCTGACAGTGTATCTGATACAGGGTTATGCTGCTAAATTCATGGCTATTGAAGACAGCAAAGCACTCTCATCATAACCCATCTATGTTTTCCTCATAGCCCAACTATATTGTCCACATGCCTTTCCAGACCTATCCTCCTCCTTGTTCTTTGTACAGAGGTTGATCTGCGTAGGCTACATCCTGCTACACAAACTGTGGCATTACACTAGCAGCACTGGCATCACCTAGGAACTTGTTAGAAAAGCAGATTATCAAGCCCCATCCCAGACTTAATGAATTAAAAATTACAGTTTAACAAGACCACTACGTGATTCTTATGAACATTTAAGTTGAGATGCTCTAGACTCTATGAACAGACTCTCTGATCCTCTGGAGAATTCCAGTAGGAGGATGGAGGGAGGGAGGAAAGTAAGATCGGGATTATCCTGCAGGGTCCCTCCCATTATGTTGACTGGAAATGTGCCCTTAACTGAAGGTTACCAGTCCTTTCATGCCAGACATATACATTTTTCTCTGTCCAACATCTCTCCCCTCCCTTATCCCAGTTAGTTGGAAAGGTGACAGCCCAGCTGCTACTACCCTAGCTGCATGATCCCTTGTGGTTCCTTTACATCAGCTCATTTAGAAATAATCCCTTTGTAAGTAAACCTTCCTTGAATTAGCCCATGTTCAACTGTTTCCCAAAGGACACTAATTGATATACCACTGGCACAAGAAAATCATTAGAAATTTGATTTTTCAGATACTATATTAAACATCATCTCTTAAGTTGTCTATAATGACTCACATACTTAAACAGATAATATCTAAGTAGAAATAGGGATGGTTGTTGCTCATCATTCTACCATTGGTTGCTTACTTGTTTCCTAGGGAATATTTTGAAATCTAGATCACACATCTTATGTTCTTTTCTAGCAATTATCTCCTCAAGAAGCATAGGAATTCACAAGGAGAGAGGAGATAGTGAGTTGGCTGTCTTGAGGTTGGAGAGTAATTGAAACAAGGGTAAAACTGGCAAGGAAAAAAAAAATGTGGGACTAACAGAAACCCAAGATAAACTGGATGTTGCACATTATTTTAGTAACAACTTAAACATGAGATCTATATGAACAGAGCTAAATACAGCTGTATATATCACTTGTTTCCATAATTCTCTATCAATATTGCATTAGACTATATATTTTATTTCTAAGGAAATAAGCTATGTAAGAAATTTAAAACTCTGTGCTGATCGTTTCCTTAATTTGTTCACCTATCTTTACCCAATAAAATTTTTATGTAACTATAGCATATTTTCTTCTTGTAAAGACTCAAGAAGGGGACAGTATCATTTATTGGTTGTGTATCTAAAGCATAGGTACTCTGCCTACTGTCTTATTTAAACCACAAAATAGCCACTCAAAATGAGATTATTTCCCTCCTTTCTGTAGATTGCCCAATACATATACTACTAAAATATATTCACTCATTTGACTTTGAACTACACCCATTCTAGCAACTACACCACCACCTGACTATGAATAACAGCATGCCATATATCCAATCAGAACTCCCAAGTGTATGCCCTGGGAAATCACAAATAGATTGGATTAGTATACCCTATCCTCATTTTTTTTAATGCAATGCTAATAATAGATAAATTTAAGTAGTCAATAATATCTGATTTTAAGCATGGTTTACTTTAGTATGGAGCAGAACCAGCTTCATTAACTGAATTTAATACTGAATACTGAATAACATTAATTGTTAACTGATAGTGCCAGACATAATCCCATGGCGTGAAGCTTCTTAAAGGCTTATTTTAAAAGTATAAACAGATGAATAAAAAGGTGTAGCAAAAGTCAACTGCTAGATGAAACTCAAATTACCATACAGTCTTTTTAGTAAATCAACTTTGGCTGCATTTCTTTCTAATAGTAAAGTTCAGGAGAGCTGATGATCACTGCCACCCCCCACCAACACCCTTCTCTGGATGTAAGCCAACTAAATGAAAATTTTCTAACTTCTCTGGACTCTGGATAAAATCAATTTAGAAATTTCTCACACTTTAATCTCATTTGGTATTATTAAGAAATGCCATTTGAAGACTATTTTAAACAACAAACAATCAAACATCAACACTAAAAAACAATAGTCCATGATTTAGAATACAAATGACAATTACATATGAAGAGAAAAATATACCGTATGATCTACCCAAACTTAACACCATGCTGCTCTGCCATATATGAAGGTTCTTCTCTTCCTAAAATTGTAAAGCTTAATTATGTGATTTCACTCCGTTCACAGCAGGGTAGCCATATGCTCTAGAAAACTACATGCAAGGGAAGCAGCTTGTTGCAAAAGTGGGTGAAAATACCCTGAAATAAGTCCGAACAAGATAAAAATGTCTCTAATATAGGACCATTTTTTCATTCTCCAAAAGGCAGAGGAGTCCACTTTGGCACCAGCTTTGAGCACAAATAGGAAGTCTAGCCCCTTCAAAATATTTTAACAAGTAAAAAAGATATTAAAAGTCACAAAGCTCACATTGTGATCATCTCATTCACAGGCAAAATAACTAGCTCTGATAACCATTTGGGGAAATCAGTTACACATAAAACCATTGCCATCTCTGTCCTTTAAAGTTAAGACTCCCCTTTTAAGCGCTACATATTATTATTATTTCCCCTTGTTTGCTCATTCTGTAAAAAATGAGAAATAATATGTTAATATAAAGAATAAGCTATCAAAATGTCTGATTAATGATTATTGGTGGGCATAACAGTGGGGTAGAAAATCTGAAAAAATACAATTTATGAAATAAGATCACTGTTACAAGATGATGGCTGCAGTTAATGCTAAAAGATATATGCTTCCTAAGATTTACTTAAAGGAAAACAAAAACACTGGGTCATCAGAAGTTGTTAAAATCTCTGCAAAGGAATAATTCAAAAGCACGCCTTAAGGAGTAGCACTGAATAAAACTGTTAAAATGATTATTTGCAGATACGTCATTTGTGAAAAAAATAATTTTCACTGCTTGATATTGTCATAAAGATCCTCAGGCATTTGGAGTATTTTTATCCAATACCTTTTAAGATTGCATAAATCTGTTACCGAGTACATTCTAACATATTATTTTTTCTCTTCTTTCTCCCTAAAAATAACGTATTCAATAAAATGTAAAAGAATTAGAAATATAAAAACATATTTACTGTTATGAATGTTTTCACAATTTCACAAATGTGATGAAATGTGAAAATGAAATATGAAGATGATATTCAATAAATAATTATGTATTTAAATCATAAATTGATACATTTCTGGACATGTATTTTTAAGTTGCTACAAATATAAACATTAACACAATTTTCCACAAAATAATATGATTAGGAAAAAAGTCAAGAGAACAGTGAAAAAAACAACAAAAAAGGACAAGATATTGATAAAGAACGCAATAGTCAATATTTATATGTAGTACACCCATCTAAAGGTTAACAGTTCCCTATCTGTTAAATATGTGTTTACTTTAACAATGTCAAAGTTCTTACATAAAAGGCTAAGAGTTCATTTAATAAATGAAAGTATCTTACAAAAATCATATGTAATTAAATTTTAAAATGTCATAAATTTTCTATTCTGTTACTATGCTAAACATGCATGAAAATCAATACATCAGTTACTCTCATAAAGGACATGGGAATTCAAGCAGGCAAGTGCAATTTCGTCATTTATATAAAATAGAAGATAATGCTTATTTATTCAATCATGAAAATTTTTGATTTGGCAATCAATTTTTTATCCTTATTTTCATTATGTTTTGTTCCTGTCTATCAGACTTTCAAAGATTTGAAACATGGTAAATAAAGGGAAAGTAAAACCTTGTTTTTTCTGTTATTCAATAACACACTTTAAAAATATCATTTTAAGGTGTAGATTTAGGGTAAAAATTAAAAGTAATAAATGAGTTAAAATCTGACTTGGGAATGCTTTTATCATTTATTCATACATTCATTGATTTTTTTCCAGTAAAATCATAACTAATGTAATCTGCTCAGTCGTTCCTAAGGGTTGACAGAATTAATTACTGTCATTAAGGTTGATCTGGAAAATCCATCTGCCCTAAAATATCCTTTCCACTCATTAATTTCCCACCATTAGAGTAATTCTTACAGAATTAAAGTTTAGCTTTTACTATATTATCTGAGATAGTTTATCAACATTGTGATTCTTCTAGTGGAGAACAAGATCTCATGGAGAATGGATGGAGATCAGGTACTGTTTGGTATGTACTGCTCTCTCTCCATAATAATCCTCATGTAAGTTTTTGCTATTCAGTATATCAGCAGAACCTGCAGTCTGTTAGAAATGCAGAATTTCAGATCTCATCCCAATCCCATCAAGTCACAACCTGAATCTGAGTAAGACTGCAAGGTGATTGTGTTTACACTGAAGTTTGAGAAGCATAGTCTAAGACTTAGACTCTAAAATCTCTATCAATCATTAATTGCACCTCCGTATACATTACTAATTTGTCTGCCTGTTCCTACCTACTTAAAATTTATGTAATTTCTTGCTAAAATGATGTCTTATAAAAAGTTACATTAGATAATATAGAGCCTACCTACCAATGGCTTCCTGTCTCATTTACATTAAAATAAAACTCTTTACCTAGGCCTCAGAGCCTATATGGTCTAGTTCCTGCCTGTTTCCCACCTGATCTGCACTTTCTTTCTTGTCCACTTAACTCCAGGCACCTCAGGCTTTCTTTTTTGCAAGAAAAACTCAAGCTCTTTCTAGCTAGTTGTTTTCTCTGACATCTCTGCTACCATCAGGTAATTATTCGTTTATTTGCTTGTCCTTTTCTCCCTATTTGAATATAAACTCAAAAAGCAGTGTTCATTTTGTTCAATGTTGTATAATAAGGAACTAGAAGAAAATATGACCTGCAAGCAGTCAGTGAACTTTTGTTGAAGAAAGAAACAAATAAAGACAGCAATAAGGAAGGAAAGAAGTAAGGAAGAGAAGGAGAGGAAGGAAGAAAGGAAGGATGGATGGATAAAAAGAAGGAAAGGAGGAGGAAGGGAAGGAGAAATAAAAAGGAGAAAAGAAACAGAATGAAAGAAAGAAAAGGAAAAATAGAGACAGAAAAAAATAAAGAAAAGAAAGGAAAGGAAGAAAGGAGGGAGGAGAGGGGAGGGGAGAGAAAGGAAGAGGAGGGGAGGAGAGGGAAGGGAAGGAAAGGGGATGGAGGGAGGGAGGGAAGGAAGGAAAGTCTTGAAGAAAATAACTCTGTAGTTTTGTACACTACCTAAAAGGCAATCTAGAGTTGGATCCTCAAATGGAGAGCTTTTGGAATTTAAGGCAAATGTGTGGCAATGGTCCTGTGAAAAATGTTTATGTGTCTAAGTTTCCATTTACTGGGATAAGGAGAGTGACAATCTAACTTTTTTGATGGTAGTGTCAGCCACTTCTATGGTTGTTTTAACACTAGCTTTACAATGAGATAACCATAAAGATAAGTCCACGTCAATTCAAACATCAAGAGAAAATAGATGATGATGATAAATACATTAATTACAAGATCTCTGGATAGATTCATATACACTTTGGATTATAAGGGACAGTGACAGTCATATAATTTCAACACTCTTTGATGTTTAATGCTTTCTAAATACCCAATTTGTCCATCAAGCTATGCTTGAATACCTTATTAGTGATTTAGGAATTTACTGTTTTCTGAAGCACACATTCTATATTTGAACAAAATTCAAGGCTAGAAAGGTCTTCTCTATTATATATTTTGTACCTTCCTGTGTTTTCATACACTAAGTTCTACAACCTATGGCAGAACAGGTTTGGTCTCTCCTACATATAACATATTACATCACATGTTTAAAGACAGCTATAACTCATCCTCACTCACATATCATGCTGCAGCAATTCTTTCTCTTAGAATTGAACAATAATTTTTCTCTATTATCTTATCTCTACAAATTTTCCTTTGAAAATAGAGACCATATCTTAAATTTCTTTTGAATTTATCATACGTTTAAGCACAGAGATAATATGTTCAATAAATCCTGATACCTGATGGACATATATCTGTATCCACAAAGACTTAAGTAACCACCCATAAACTAACTTCCTCACTGTGATATTGCTTATGAAGATTAATAAAAAATGTTTCAATTTACAAATTTATACTCTATAAACAGAAATTTTGAAAACAGTACTAGTTGCTTGCAAATTGTTGAAAAGATTTAAAATATATAGCTACATGTGGCCAAATAGCCTATTAATGACAGGCACATACTAGGCACCCAAGAACTGCTACTTCCACACAATAGAGTGTTTGTCATATTATGGTCCAGTGTTTTAAACAAAATTTTTACATATCACTTCTGAAATACTGACTTTTGAAATAAACTGTAGTTAGTGTAGATGTAAGTCTGATAGTATATTGTTTTCCCTTTTTTGTTGGGCAATCTAAAAGTTCAGATGAGGGCTTCCCTGGTGGCGCAGTGGTTGAGAGTCCGCCTGCCGATGCAGGGGACACGGGTTCGTGCCCCAGTCTGGTAAGATCCCACATGCCACGGAGCGGCTGGGCCCGTGAGCCATGGCCGCTGAGCCTGCGCGTCCGGAGCCTGTGCTCCTGAGAGGCCCGCGTACCACAAAAAAAAAAGAAAAAAAAAAAGTTCAGATGAGCTTACTTGAAAAACTATTGCTTAAGATAAAATTTTTAAAAATTCCTGCTTTTGTCTGAATTAAAATTGCTGACCTAAAATGAATAATTTATGCTGAATTAACTACTCTTACCTTAAAGCTGAAAACAATAAAAAGTTCTACTTGCAAACTGGTAAATTAAAATAGGTTTTCTTTTATGCTGCCATTATGGGGGGGCTCTACATCATATTCAATTTCAGTTAAACATAATTTCATGTTACTTTATAAACTAAGCTAAAACCCTGCTTGATCCTATTAATATGATCATTAGCTATTAAACATACTATGGAAGAATTGACTACACTATGTCAAAACAAGTAGCGGCAATGACTATAAATGCTTATGACACATATTTGACTCCACAAGATGATACAGTCATCTAAATTTCTGCCAAGAAGAACAATAAAAGAGATCTTATAATTATTATAATTGTATATGGGAACTTTTCCAGAAAAATATATTCACATTTTTACATGAAAATAGCAACTACCATGGCTGCTCATTAACAGCTGACAGAACTTGTCTACATATTGAAAAAAAAGAAATACCATTCCACCACAATATATAAGAAAAACAATGTTTAAAAAACTTACCTAGAGTAAAACACATTTTAATGACTATTGTTTTAATAGTATAACCTCTTAGTATAATAGTATAAACCTCTTGAGGAAGAAAACCCAACTATGGTTGTCATCTATATTACTTTAACCTTAATATCACCTAATAAAAGGATTTGCATTAGGCCCTTTTGAACCATGAGTAAATGGAAGGATGAATGAATACTAGTTTAGCAATATGAAGACTGGGTTTTCATATGGCCTCTTCCAGACCACAATTTCCTGTATAAAAATAATGCTGTTGTAGTAGATGATCTGAAAGTGACCATTTAAAAAGATATAATCCTAGAAATTCAGGACTCTTTACTTATAATTTTGTAATAATATTACATATGTCCCGCTATTATAAGTCAACTTTGAATTGAAATCTCTTAGGGCTATAATAATAAACTATGGGGTTTAGAGATTGCTGAAAAAGGTATTTTAGGTAAATATTAAGAAATAATTTCAAAAAGAAATCATAAAGCAATAAACTATTCTGATAAAATTTAAAATATCATTAGATATTATGTTATCTAATTTAAACATCTGTATAATCAATAAGCTAAAAATATCAATTGTTTTTAGGTTTATTTATATGACTGTAAATACTCCTTTAAGCAAAGTTGAACACTTTATTCATTTTGGTATAGGTTCATCATATTTCTATTCAGCACTATCTACTCAAAGCATTTTTTATACATCTTAGCAATATAAACACAATTTACTAGTTTGAAACTTTTGTTCATCTCTCAATAATTTGTACAAATATCTTCTGTGCAGCCTTCCTTGACTTCTACACTTAGAGGTAGTCAGTCCCTCTCCTTTCTTCAATAACATTTCGAAACAACTGCTATGGCAGTGTTTCTCGTAATAAGCTTGTAATTACTCTTTTTTTTTAAGTTATATAGACTACATCATAGCACAGCCTGCTTTGTTCATTTTTATATCTCTACTATACAGCACAGTATCATGTACATAGCAAGAGTTAAAACGTATTTGGTGAATAATAAAAATAATAACAATTACTACTTGTTAAACATAAGCCAGCAACTGTGCTAAATTTTTTTCACATAACTACCTATGAGGTAGGTATTCTCAGTTACTAAGAAATTGCAGGTTTGAGAGTTGAAGTTATTGCTCAAGATCATATAGTTAATAAGGGACAGAGTATAAACTCAGCCTAGCTCTCTGACCTCAAAACTAACCAGCAACGGTGGACAATTTGGTTTTTCCTTTCCATTGGGAGAAAATACTTGAAATTTTTTGTCATTTGTACCTAATACTGTGTTTAATCCTCACTATAACCCTAATGTAATACTGTGATACTATTTTACTGATAGGGAAATTCAACCCTAATAGTTCACATTACCTGCAAAGAGTCTCACACATAGCAGGTGACAAAAGTGGACTAAAATCCAGTCAATAAAGCTGAATTTTCATTTTGAAGTCTACTGGGCACTAATAAAGGAAACTGTAGTGTTAATACACTGTTTTTAAAGAAGAGCTAAGTCAACATTATTTATCAGTATTTTTCTCTTTTACTTGTTTATATTTCAACGTTAAAGAACCTTTTTAAATGGAGAAAAACAGAAAGGGTTTTCTTTTACTAAGAACAAATAGAAAGTGAAAAAAAACTTTTAAGAGGATAACTTAAGTTGAATTACTGATGTTTTAACTATAGTACTATAGGAAAAATTAATTGGAACAGTACCCTCTTGGGATTGAAAATGTCTTTGATAAATATTCCAAGTTTTTTTTCAAATTATTTATTAATTGTGCAGATTTTATAATTAACTAGTGATTTAAGGTTTAATTAATCATAAATTAATACATAGATTTTTGAATCTACACACTCACAAGTACCAAATACTATGAACAATTTCAGTGTCTTTGTTTTCTTTGTTTTCATAGTGGTAATAGTGTAAACTGTAAGCACTTTACCTCAAGTTACTGAGAATAGACAAATTAGGAATTAGTAATGATCAAAAGACATCATAAAAATGAAAGTTTCATAAATGAAACTTTCAAAAAATGAAAGTTTAATTGCAGTGTGAATAGAGAAACATGATGAAAAATGCCAAATTATCACAGTACAAAACTGTACACACTTGTAGACATAAAAACAAACCTATGCTATCACAATCTCTATCGTATATATGCTTTAGATGGTAATTAATTTCAGTAAAATAATATCCATTGTATTAAATTAATATTTATTCATATGAAATTTATTGAATTTATAGCTTGCTTATGTTCATTTATAAATTTTCTTTGATTTTATAAATGTGAAAAGGGCGTAAGCAAGGCATTTATATCTAGTTTCATTTTGTGAATTTTAAAGTGGTAATATAATAAAAAAGCAATATTTTATTGTAAGTACATGAGAATACTTTTGCCTTTCAAAGTAATTAAAAACACTGCTTTCTATAACTGTAACAAAATAGCTATCTTTAATACTGAAATACATGGATACTTGATTATATTGAAGAATATAATTTTAAGCCTTTAAGTCATTTGAGTGAATACTCTAGCTGGTGAAACTGTAAACATTTATTCATCAATTTACTAAATATTATCTAAATATGTCTATGGGTCAGAAGTTGTTCTAGGCACTGGGAATGCAGCCTGAACAAGACCCATCCACTCCTTACCTTACAGAACTTAAAGTCGCTAGTTACAACAATTTAAGCTAAATCTTGGAAAGAGAATTAGAATGATTTGGTTGAAAGGAAGAAAGAATAGCTTATGGGAGTGGCTTGAGGTAAAAAAGAACATGGTATGTTTGACAAACTAAAAGAAATTCTTTTTGGCCAAAAAAATAAAGAATGACTGTGAGAGAGACGAATTTGGAGATATAGGCAAAAAGCCAGATCACAGAGGTTCCCATGGGTCATCATCAAGTCTCGGCTTTTTTCCCAAGATCACTGGAAAAACAGTGGAAGCTTTAAAGCAGTGGAGTGAAGTGACTAGATTTTCATTTTTAAAAGGTAATTCTGACTACATTGTGCAGAATGGAATAGACGAACAAGAATTATTTTTTCTCTAAAATATCTAGAAAAATTAAGCAAGTTAGTTTTGTATTATTTTTACTGACTCATCTAAAATGTCAATTAAAGGACTCACTGTCTACATGCATCCTGTAACTCCTTTAGTGCTCTGCTCAGCCATGAGCTTTACAAAATCTTCCTTGTCCCACCAGGATGGATTTCTCTATGTTCTCCACTCTATCTCACTCTCTCGAAAGAAGGGACCATGTAATATTTATCCTTATTTCGCACAGAACAGAGCTCAGTGGGCATTTCAGACATGCTGGCTGAACTGAAATTATTCTTAAAAAGAATACTGTTTTCATGTCAGCCAATCCTAATTTAGAAATTTGGTCCTGCTTAAAGTCTTTGAGGACTGTTTTATATCTGAAAATATAGCTGTATATTGAGGTTTTTAAAAAGCATAATAGATATAGGATAACAGGTTTCCTTTACTTCTAACATTGACAATTTTTTTTCCCCAAATGTTAATAGTTTGTGTGTCAAATATAATAGGTAATGAGCCAACTAAAATCACTGAAATAGCAGGTTACTGAAGAAGAGTCAGAAGGACCAATTTTAATTAAAATAAAGATTTGATGAAAGTATAATAATTTAAGTCACTAAAAAAATGATGAATATAACATTCAAAATGTTTTCTGTAAACATAATTTAAACATCAATGATTAAAAATATTTATGACCAAGGTAGATGGCAGCATTGAATGAATATCATATCCATAAACACTATTTTAGAAAGAATATATGTGAAACAGGTCTAAATGTTCTGAATGCTGTAAAACAGCACTGGGAGATTATGACAACACTTGAGAAAATTTGAGCACTGATTTGGAATTTACCAAGGATGTAATCTTGATGCTTAATTGAAATTTAGCTGAATGTATTTCAAATTTTAGATTAATTTTCAAATCACATTATTTAATCTAAAAATTGACAACTACTTATTCCTTTTTCAATCTGAATTATTTATTCAAGTTCTACAAAATATTTAATTTGTAGCATCAGAGTTTCTCAAATCACTTGATGGCAAACTTTGGCTGAAGTGGCATTTGTATCATTAGTTGATAAATAATAAACTTATGTCCGAAAATTACCTGCCTCTTTTTCAGTGGGTAATAGAATGAATACAGGAAAGTTTGTTAATGTTAATTAGCTCATGCAAATTTCTGAAGAGAGTGAGAATACTAAATTGAAGGGCTTTTTTCTTAATCGATATTTCATTAATATTTACACATTTTTTGTTTCCCAGTAATAAGAAAATCTACTTGATTAAGCAAATCATAAATTTGATAATGATCCCTATATTCACATGAGTGGAAATATTCATGGTAGGAGAGTGAATAGAGAACCAAGATGATATCATTTTAATCCTTTAAAGGAGACTATCACATGCTAAAAATTCATTTTATTTTTTATTTTTTTTGGCCATGCCACGCGGCTTGCAGGATCTCAGTTCCCCGACCAGGGATTGAACCCATGACCCCTGCAGTGGAAGCACGGAGCCCTAACCACTGGACCACCAGGGAATTCCCAAGAATTCATTTTAGAAAGCTTCTTATTAAAGAGAATCAAAGTAAGTACTTTCAGTATGAATTCTGATGGAAATGAGCTCCTGAGATATTTCTGTATGATTTTCAATCAATTTATGTAAAGATGTCATGATTTTTCTCCTTAGTGTGTACTAAGCATTTGAATGGTTTTCTATTACTTATATTTGGAGAATATATTATTATGAGTTGGAAATAGAGCTGGAGTAGATATTTTGTTCTCCAAATATTAATGTGCAATTAATTAATATTTCCACTGATGCATATATCAATATATATTTGTTAGTTTTTGATACTACACTATTTTTTTCCTTAACTGTTCAATGAAACCTGCTACCAAGAAACAGAAAATTGCTACACTTCCTAATTTTGTAAAACATAGGCTTATATTAATTGATTAGAAAATTACCAATATATGATTTGGCTCTGTGGTATTTTTATCTCTAAAAATTAAAGTAGGAAGTTAAGCAATATTAAATTTGGAGTCATAATATCAATGAATACCTGTTACCTTTTCAAAATGAGAAATCTGTTCTCAGTGCAATCATATGGGTCAGGCAATAGGTAATTCAGAAACAGTAGAATAAGCTATATAAAATAATCACCAGACATAATGTTTTCATTTTTCCCAATCAAATTATCTATTTTCTCAATAATAAATTAACATTTGTGTAAAAAATTTTTCATGCAAATATGAAAATTACTACATAGGATAAATCATCAATCAGTAAATATGTGCACTTATTAATAGAAAAATGGCTTTTTTATTTTCATGTTATCTCAATACCATAAGTGGTATATAATAAGCAATGGGTATTTAGTACTTATTTTTACTATCTTTTATGCATTATTTTCTTTCTATTTTTACTCCCTCCTCCCTCCAACATTTGCACTGCATTTTGATTTGTTTTTTTTTCTAATTTTTGTACTTTCAAATTATTCAGGTTCTGACTGTTACTGTCTATATTTTTCAGCTACTTTGAACTCTTTCTTTCACTTCCTACATCTTGGCTCTGTTTGAGCTCATTCTCTAATTAGAATCATTACCAAAATATAGCTTTGGCTGTAACTAAATGGGCACAAGTAAAATAACATCCAATACCTCTATGAGTAACAACTGCAAGCTCTTTAGTTCTTTCTATCTGTTCAGCATTTCTTGGTCTTCTCCTTGTACTTTGTATATCTGCTTGATGAGGAGAGAGCTCGTCCTTGGATGTGTTGGGGTCCAGACCTGAATTTCTGATATTCTTTACTTGCACTCGCTGTTCCTCGGAAAGTCTATGGATGGTGACAGCTGTAACACTGGATACAGTAACATCTGCAGATGTGCTAGCAACAGCAATAGCACCAGTGGTAGTCCTGTTATGCTCCTCTAACTCACCAGTGGAGGTAGTGTGGGTCAATGGAGAAGAACCTGTGGGACACAGTAGCACTAGATGCTAACTTTTTCTTTTAAATTTTGTTTTTTTTTTCTGATAAGTTTAATAAATTATATTCCCTCTATCATCTTAAGTATTATCAAACATGAAAAGGCAAAACACAAACACACCACTAAAATGTGAAGTAACCAGATCTGATGTTTGGTCTATATCAATCAACCTATGAATGGATATTATACACAAATATACCACATTTTAATTGTAACACATTAGGGAGAAAAAGGTGAAACAGTAAACCCTTTACATGGCCCTGAATCAATCTTATTCATTATTTATCTACAGATGTTTTTTAGCAACAAATGCCTGGCAAGTGACAAGTTTTGACAGAATGGGTAACTATGTAACCACACTTTTCTCAGAAGTATGCTTTGAATAGTCTGTGCCATATCACTTCATGATTTCTGGGAAAAATATCAAATTTTTCTATTTTAAGACAAAAAAGTGAAGAAAGGAGAATTTAAAAATCAAAGCCAAATTGAAAACAAAATGATTTTAAAAAATGAAGCTCTGAAAAACTACTCTATGTAAATGTCTATCTTAACCTCATTTGCCAGAAAGCAGTCAACATGATAAAATATTCAATGTCGTGAGCTATACATACTTTAGAATTTACCAGGTTGTTTTGGAAGTTGGGTAATATTTTTCAGAGTTTTAAAGTAAAACTTGAGATTAACCAATTTTCAACTAGTTAAAATTAAATTGTTTTATTTAGAAATGACTGAAAATTAACTATTAGCATGGAAATTTTATTCATACAAAACTAGCTTTAAAAAAAGGTTGAAAGTTTCCAAATATCTCATAAGCATGTCACAGTAATTCTCTACATTCTTAACCTTATTAAAGTTTCACTATAATTTTAAAATTGTTTTAAAGGTACCAAATTAGGATTTTCTTTTTTCTTTCACTTAAACTTTTTCAGAGATCGTGCTTGGTAGTACGTAATTCTCACATAAGGAAAAAAGATGTAACTTTATAATAGAAGCATGAAACAGAATGAAGATATACTTAGAAGGATCTTGACAGCTAAAATGCTTAACAAGAAAAAAATATTGAATTTTGGAGGAACAGCTACTAATTAGGAATAATAATCATGTCCTGGTTAGAAAACTGCTGAGTATTTTTTTAAAGCCAATGAGTGGTATATGTTTTTATATACTTGCTTTCTCAATAAACTGCATTTCAAAATTCTGTCCACAATGTATATTTAGATATTTTAGACAAAAATACATGGGTATATTTTATTCATTTTGGGAGAGAAAAAACAGCTATATCACGTAATGTGGTTTGAGCATGTTCTGCCTCCTTCCCCTCCCCCCACCCCATAGGCAGATGCTTAGTAGGACTAGTAATTCGGGTTCCTGCTTTAAACTCTAAAAAGAAGTCAAACATGAACCCCCGTCATTCACAAGCAAGCAAAGGAGCACATGTATATTACTAATTCTTCCAGCCTGTGTTTTCGTATCATTTTAATTTGATTTACAAATTCAAAAAATTAAATGATTGTACTTTGTGGTGGGCAGGGGTAAATGAGGTATGACGATTATCAGATTATTTTAAAGACTTTTAATATACTGTAAAGCGTTAATCAGAAAAAAGTTGCTATTGAATATTCATCCAAGTTACTTTGTGAATATTAAAATCTACTAAATGCATGTTGGTTATGCAAATTGGCCAGTAATATTTATTAAGCTAATATTTGGTAAGGGTTTTCTTTAGTCACATGATTAAGCAATAGCTACACATGCATTACTAACATTCAGTAACTGACCTCATGGTAAATCAGACATTTTGATGTTCATGTGCTCATTACTATAAAAAAAGTACCTGGTCCATATTATTCTGGGAAGTTTAATTGCACCTTTCTTTTTGAAAGGAAGTATGACAAATCAGGATAAAAACTAATACTTTAGAACTTTTCCTGACTTTATCATAATTTCCAGGCTTTCAGGTTTAGTTTAAAAAAGGAAAGCATTTAACTGTAAACATATGTTGCTAAATGCAATCTAAAAGTATAAAAAATAATGGAATTTGTACTCTCTCAAATCTCAGCATTTCTACCTTTAGCCAGGAAGTAAATTAATAGCTATTTATTATATTTCATCACTGAAGGTCATTACAATTAATCCTAAATAATCTCTTGTATTTGGGTAAATGAATCTGGGGTAATTCTTAGGATGTGTCCAGGTTGCTTCTATAACTAATCTTTAAGCTCTACAGACTAATTTCAAACACCCGTTTTTTGAAGCTCCCAGAGGATAAATACAGTTCTTAAACAAATTTGTGAGTTAGAACTGATCTTTAGTAGCGTTTAGATCCAGGACTTGCTAGCACTCCCAATCTTAAAATCTTCAGTAATAGAGTTCTACTCTGGCTATTGGTAGTGAATATTCAGTATTATTCTCTTAACCTGAATGCAGAACAGGGTGTAATATTTGAATAAAGCATTAAAAAAACATTTATTTAATAACCATAGTGTAATTAGCTAGATATTTTACTAACCAGTTCTTATGTTTTACTTATATTTTGTGTTCATAATTTTTCCTCCCCATACTATAATGCAAGGTCCCTGAAGGCTGAGATTTTTGTAAATTCCATTCATTGCTGAATCTCAAGTATCTAGGACAATACCCAGTACATAGCAGATGCTCAAGAAATATCCCTCAAAAAAAAGAATAAAAGAATGAATGAATTTAATAATAATTATAATTATTATTGTTAATAATAACAATAATAAAGAGGATAAATTTCATGAATGAAACATGACTATAATTTTTAATGTGGTAAATCATAGGTCAAACAGTATAATGAAATGAAGAATAATTCCAAAGAAAGGAAAAATTGATGGTTTTGTTTTGAACTTTCAAAAACATCACTGAAAAAGTGTGGAATCTGAAGATTTAAATGCATAAGTAATAGTTACTTGAAGATTTGTGTCAACATTCCCAAACCATGATAGTTTACAATGTTAGTGTGAAATGGATTTATTTAGAATGTTCAAATTTCTGTACAGTAAAAAGTAGATGTATCTCATAATGGCAGGAAATAGAAGTGCATCTAAATTTAGTTAGGCACTTATATATACATATATATGTAGTGGAACTATAAAAAACATTGATTTCCTTTATAAGGCAATAGAATCATCCATCACTATACAATTATATCATATATCGTATAATCATTTTATTTAAAATTAGACCAATTTAGAATACTAATTTTGGTACCATTTTAAATTGGCAGTGTGTGAAACAGATTTTTAAATTGTCAAAATGCATCTTTTAACAGTTTCAAAATACTCAACATTTTTGCATACATAACTGTTTTATGAGGAAATTGCCAATGCTGGAAAAAGGCTTAGGATTATATATAGCAACAATTCAATATTAAATATATAATATATCTAATTCAATATTAAACTATAACTTTCTTTTAAAATATTTTAAGTATGCTACACAATTATGTAAGTATTATCTTTAATAGCACAGTATTAAATGCATGTTACAAGACATACAACCCAAATTTAGGAATAAACTGTACATTCAAAAAACCCATTCTTCATTAGAAATAAAACCATGTATACAAGATGTAGTTTATCACAATTAGATTACCCTGTCAATTAACTTGCTAGAGATATATTATAAATTTATGTTTAAAATATAAATACATCTAAAATATAATTTTATTAATATTTTAATAAAAAACATTTTCAAATATAACAAAAATAAAATGAAATGATTTACACATATAAGCATGCTTCTATAAATCATAACTATATGTCCTCTTGGAATTATGATAATGGAAAATGACATGTGTTACACATGTAAATTGGCAAATTTATATAATAGTACAATTAAATTATATAACTAAATTTGGATTTTATTATGTATCATATTAAAAATTATATTTTTGAAGGCTTTCTTATTGCAACAATCTGCAAGGTACTAAGCATAATTCATGTAAAGCGATTTATAAATGTATCATAGAAAGTATCTTAAATAAAAACTCAAAAAATTGAATTTCATTTTGATTAAAATTTTAGTTTTACAGATTTTTTTTTAATTATGCTATATTGCCTTGTAATTATTGTCTAACTCATCACAGACGTAAAGAACAGAATATTTTGCTAGAGATATGAGTGGATGTCCCAAAATGCATACAGCTATACAAGTACATGTTAAAGATAACTACGTATCCATAGAAGTAGCTTTTAGATATTTATATTTGGCATGTTATTTTATATAAGACATATATTCTGTTCCATTGATTTTAGCATTTCAAATGAAACATTTGAATAAAAGCTTAAATAACAAAATAATCTTAATTGAATAATTTTGTGGCATAATGATATATAATGAAGAAAAATGCAATAAACATATTTAACATGAAAACATGCAAAAGAAAAAATATACAAAAAACATCAAAATAAAATATAAATACAACTAATGCAGCAATTCTATATGAGTCACATTTAGATATTCTATAAATTTTAGCATATGTATTTTAATTTGTATGTTGTATTTCTTCTTTCATTTAATATTACATGAAACTTACAGGAAAGTGTCAATAAATGAGGACTCTTGAAAACTAATTAAAATATGAGGGGGTGAAGTAAAACAAAGCCACTGCTTTGATACATGTTACAGTTAGGAAGCATACTGTAGTTGGGAAAATAAATATTTTGCATTTTAAACGTTATAAATTCCAGTATTCTAAAATCTGTACAGCTTAGCATTTAATAGTATAATCTGGTGGATGTGGGTGTACTATGAATATTCAATTTATAGAAGAGATAAGTAAACAAATAGAAAGTAGCCTTTAAATTGTAGGAAAAATATAAATAATCTACCTTTGATTAGTCATTACCTAATATAAAATTGTCTGTCTGACTAGGAAAATAAATGGACAAATCCTGAAAAAATTAGTTTCTAATTTAGTTTTAAAGAGCAGGTATATATTGGTCTTATAAAGTTTTGATTTTAAATTAAAATGCTTCATTTATTTTGAAACTAAATAAGACTATGATCTTAAAACATCTCATTAAATAAATATAAGATATTCTTAATTATAAGATACATCTCTAAGGAAGAAACCATTCAGCTATTAAAATATGATATGACAATGCAAAAATGCTGCCCCCTAAATCCAGATTTCTGATACAGAGAAATGGGAAAGAAGTTGATCTCACTAATCCAAGTAACAGATTTTCTATGATCATGAATTAATTAAATAAATTAGGTACACACTAATTTAAAAATAGAACTGAGAGTTTAAATAAATATTGTCTTTCTGAATTCACTGACATACTGATATATATTTACATTTATATTATATATTTATATCTAAATTTTTAAGCATTAAAAAGGGACACCAATATTAACTTTTGCAAGTGGACTTGTTATTGTTTATCAGATGCAAGTGATCTTAAATGAATAAATATTTGCAATCTAAGTTGAAACTGATGATAGCAAGATTTAGTGATACATTTACTAAATCCACACTTACTATGAGTAAATAAATGATTATAAAACAAATATTCAACAAAATATGTGCTAATGCCAAGTTGTTTATATACAAGATAAAAACTCCATATTCTGAATTGTTTGCAATTTTGATAAACCCACATGCCAAACCAGCATAAATGTCTTTACCTAAATGAAACATAGAAAATACCAAGTTTTAGAAAGCATACAGAGAGTACTCTGTTGGTCTACCACAACAAAACTACGTTGTGTGCGTGTGTGTATATATGCACACACACATATATATGGTAATATGGTAATGTGGTATATATGGTAAATACATATACTTGTCATATAACATTTTATGTATGTTATATATGTTATATAGTATAAATCCATGAATGTTACACTAAATATCCTCACAGTTTGTCACAGAATGTGAGAGAAGAGACATCTAATTTCTTAGTACTAAAAATACAGTAAGCTCATGCGAGGGAAAATTTAAGTAGAGGGCTGTATGGGTCTTGAAGATTTTCTCTCTCTAAGAGCCATTTCTTGCTTCACCTAGTTGATTAAAGTGAAGTTGCAAAATGAAGCATCAGCATCTTATCACTCCTTTTCATACATTTTTGGAAGTCTCAACAATGTGTAGTGGTAGGTCCAAGGTGTCTTTTTTTTATTTTAATGTGCCCAGTCACAAACACACACACCACTCACAAGAATATTCAAAAATGCAAACTGAAGCCTTTTTTGTGTAATTAAGCATGATGTTAATCCATAAAGTCACAATACTGACAATAAAACTTGAACACCTAGCTTTGAAGTAAGATTCACAACATCCTTGTCATATTTCATAAGAATAAAAGGATAGAATGTCCCTTCACACTTTCCTAAAACCACCTCCTAGAATCCTGCATTTTGAGACCTCTTTCTTGTAGCAGCTCTTACCTCTTAGCAGAACTAGAAGGACACATTCTGGGTTTCCCCCAAACAAAATGTAACTTAACACACACTTGTTTAATTTCCTTCCACACAAAATCTTGTGGAATAGCTGCCAGTTCTCATGGAATATTTAAAGGCATTGTTAGCAAAAAGGGATACCACATATCTTTTATTCCAAAGTGTAACATAAGGAACTCCTTCACTTTCAGAACACTGCTGCCTCTAATAACTGATATGTATTAATGACATTTTGAAAGTAGAAATCATGTCTTATACATGTATATCTCTCACTTCCCCTTGAATGTTTCATACATATATGAGGGAAGAATGAATGTGGATAAATGTACTTCTCTCTTATTTTTCAAAAACATAAACATTTCATTTTATGTTTAATTAATAGTTATTGAGTGTTAAATGTATTTTAAGGATATAAATAAGAAAGAAATTGGACCTGTTCAGATGTATTTAAACAATATAAAAACATAATTATAACTGCAATTAATATTGCATGTGCTAGAACATAAGTAATGAAAAGAGGAAGGGACATCTAAGAACACATAAATCACTCTTTCATTTGTCTTTTCTCAAATGAGGGTAGTGTTTCCCTTTTCTTCCATTCTCCAGAACCTTTTTCCCTCCAAAAAAATATTTTATAATGATGATATTTGGTATTGTGAAGGAGAAGGGAAAGAAGTAAGGGAAAGGAACTGGTGGAGTTACCCTTTATACATATCATGGTTGAAAGAAAAAAATAAAAGAAGGCTTTATCCTGACCTAGCTCATCATGTCCCTGAGTCCTGCTTACTTTGACTATCTCAGTGTTTCCATGTTTATCCTCTATTTCCTTCTATAATGGCCTTCTAGATTGGGGAGGGCAGGGGGGTTGTCATTTTCTTACTAATTATAAGTGTTCCTCTTTTTTTTAATACCTAGAGTATAAAGTATACCTAATGCTGGTTTCATATATGTGATATGATTTAAAGGGAACCAAGGAGCTATTTCTCTCTGTGTATCCAGATGCTACTTAAAAAAAACGATGCTCTTTAGGATTAGGCATTGCTCTCTCATAGTTGTTCTCTTATCAGACAAATGCTTTTTTGGTTGAGAGAACACACATAGCAGAGTGATTGCTCAACTATTTAGTTTGAATTAGTTTATTGTAAAGTTTTCTTCTCCTCAAAAGAAATAATAGGGGCAGTTTGAGAAATATATGTTTTGACGAGGAGTGTGAAGCTTGCAGTAAGATCACTGAACACTACTTATTGAGGCACTTATCATAGGTTGATATCTGATCCCATGTGGTTGTTATATGGTTTGAAATAACTAGGTTCATTATTAACAGGTGGGTGTAATGGAGGTGTGGGCAGATAGGAAAGTGCTGACATTCTGGAAGAAAGACTATTATGGTATTTACTGTGGAAAGGTTGCTGAGCAACTGGTGAATATCTGCATAAATATGCTGAAGTAGAGCAGCCTAATAAGAAACTCAAGCCAAAGGAAGTCTTATTTTCCTGCATCAACACTCTGTAAAACACTTTTTATCCTGTAGCAGCTAATTAATTAGTTGCAGGAGTGATTTTCTTGGGGAAAAAAATACAAATCTTGGCTTAAAAAAGTAGCATGTTGAAGGAAAGTTTTTTCAAAACCTTTAGAAATGGTAAGAACCTTGAGTCTACCATTAAAGGTTACTATTAACTGGATAGGCAAATATACATTATATATTGGGGTATTATATATAATTATATGTTGGGGTATTTAAAATATGTATTCCCACATTGAAAGGTAAATCTTCATATTTCTTCATGTAATTATTCTGTCTAGTAACCTTTCTTACAAAGACTACATTTTATTTCAAGACTCAAGTAAAAAGACTGTCTTGCAATACCATCAATAAAACAAAGGTATGAAGCCTATACAAGCCTAATAATGAGTAAGAGTATTCTATTTGATTAAGATCACATACAGTTTAATTGACTGACTTTTGGATGAAAAATATTAAAGAAAAGGAAGTTTTCTTAATCATTAAAGTGGTTTAAAATACCTAAAAGTTTTACATCTACCCAGATGAGTTTTGTATATTCCAATTACAGGCAATAATAATGATTATCAAATCATTTTTCTTACATATACTTTTAACTTTTATAAGGATGGTGGAGACTTGGCTTTTCACCTGTGGAATGGTATCTAATCTCC
Source organism: Leucopleurus acutus (assembly GCF_964270905.1). NCBI lineage: Eukaryota > Metazoa > Chordata > Mammalia > Artiodactyla > Delphinidae > Leucopleurus > Leucopleurus acutus. Next base: position 59,654,065 of record NC_139159.1, read on the forward strand.
CCAAATTTCTGAATACAGGTGATTAAAACACCATAAATATATTGGTCATTCTAATGGTTACTTTAAATGACTAGATAACAGACTATTTAAATAAACATGTTATAAAGAGGACTCAACATTTACTGAACATTTACTGTGTTATAGACACAGTCCTAAGTACCTATGAGCTGAGGATATTAAAGCTCAGAGTAGTTTCAAAACATACACTAACTCACTTTGCTAGTAAATTAAAAAGCTAGAACTGGACCCAAATTGTATAATCCCAAAACCACAGTCTTAACTCCTGAAAATCAGTACACCTCTACTTAGCCTCCCCAATACAAAATAGTGTGTAAACACTTGTGTCTCAATCAACATGTAAGTTATTTATTTATGTTTTGTCTTCCTTGTATTTCTTCCCCCTCCTTCCCCAACACATGTCTGACTTTTACCAGGTCTCTCTTGCAACTCCCTTGCCTCAGGGAAGGATGGTTCTGCAGGACTAAAGGAGAAATTTGCTCTAAGATCTCTCCATAGCTTTTGTTTCCTAACAGTCTAGAATTCTTGAGGGGATTATCAAGTGACAGGAGAGAATCAATGACTTGAGTAGAGGTTGGGGGCCAAGGAGAGGCACTGAAGATTACATACACAACCTCCCTACTGCATCTCAGGAAGTGGAAGAGTCCAGGAATCTGGACTCTCACCTTTGGCTAAGATTTTCTACTCAGGCTTGTCATGGGAAGCCCAGGATTACCTGATTTCATGGGAAATTCGGGCTTGGACAGTGATGACAGGGTGCCACTGTCCAAGCACTGCAAATGCCCCCTGGATTCTTCTGCAACTCAAGGGAAGAAGAAGGTGCCAATGTTTTTTCTACCCTCACACACAACGACCTGGATAGAATTCTCCTGTCAGGGACAATAAGGTCTCTCAACTTTATCTGAATTTAAGAGAACAAAGTGACATTTCTTGCTCATGCAAGTCTGTGGATTAAATTTCATACCTGTTTCACTTGCAAATACAGCAAAAGTTTATACACACCCCAACAGCCTGTCTTGTTTTTTAATAATTCAGTTTCAGCTTAACATGATGCCTCTGTGTTCTTACTATTTCCTCCTTTAACTATTATAGTTTTTCCTCTCATAACAGTTATAAGTAATCTAATTTCACTTATCTTTGAAAATTATTTGCTGCTCAATAGTTACAAGACTTGTATTACTAAGCCTTCTTACCATGTTACAAAATTGGATCACTTTTTTTTTTCCTTGCTGCATGAACAAAAGCTTCTGTAAATTTCTGGTTCCTAACTTTTACCTACAAGGACTTCTCTAATCTTCAGAAAATTTCATAGGAGGAATAGTTTTTCTTAGCTTCACATAAATTTTATTATTTATGGAGAGTAGATACTTTACTATGAGAACTTTTGCCCTAAAGACCCAGGAATCACTTAGTCCTAAGCAACTATTCCCCCTGATTCCAAGTTCTAATAATCATAGCTTCTAACAATTACGGATCACTTACTTCATGCAAGTTCTATGACAAACATTTTCCATTTAGCCTTCAAAAATCATATGCAGAAGATACAATTAAAATTAACATAGTCCAGGATAAATAATTTGATTAAGGGCATTCATTCATGTATTCACTCAAGTGTTTGTTGTCTCAAGTCATTCATTCATTCAGGTATTCATCTAACAAGAATATATGAGTGCCCACTTTATGTCCGTCAGGCACTGAATAATTCAGAGGTGAGTAGTACAGACAGTACGTTTCCTAAGAAAGATTACATTCAAGTGGAAGAGATGAAGAATGGACAGATTAATATAATAGCTAGTAGTAAAACACAAAGTGACATTTGAGCTAAAACCTTAATAAAATGAAAGAGTGGGAAATAAAAATAAAAGACTTGATACATCTGGCACTTTTATTCAGACTGTCAGATTCCATAGCTTGTATTCTTAACCTTGGTGACATACTGCTTCTTATTCAGTCAGAACTTGGGAATTTCACTTTATTTCTCTATAACTATGTTCCACGGTCTCTCGTGCTCTATATTTCTATGAAGTAATATGTATTTTCCTTTGAGACAATATTACATTTTGAGAGTAAAATTTATATATTTGAATTCACATTTAAGGAATAAAAATTAAAATATAGCAATAGGGTCACTAACTTTTATTCAATGAACATCTATATTAAACTGCTAGCTAGCCATTGTTCAATGGTAGGATACAATGATGAGTGAGAGAGATAATGTAAACATAAAAGTCTGTCATACAAAGTGAACTAAGTCAGAAAGAGAAAAACAAATACCGTATGCTAACACATATATATGGAATCTTAAAAAAAAAAATGGTTCTGATGAACCTAGGGGCAGGACAGGAGTAAATACGCAGATGTAGAGAATGGACTTGAGGACACGGGGAAGGGGAAAGGGGAAGCTGGGACGAAGTGAGAGAGTGGCATGGACATATATACACTACCAAATGTAAAATAGCTAGCTAGTGGGAAGCAGCTGCATAGCACAGGGAGATCAGCTCCGTGCTTTGTGACCACCTAGAGGATGGGATAGGGTGGGTGGGAGGGAGATGCAAGAGGGAGGAGATATGGGGATATATGTGTATGTATAGTTGATTCACTTTGCTATAGAGCAGAAACTAGCATACCATTGTGAAGCAAATATACTCCAATAAAGATGTTAAAAAAAAAAAAAGAAACAACAAGTACCGTATGCTAACCCATATATATGGAATCTGAAAAAAAAAATAGGTCTGATGAACCTAAGGGCAGGGCAGGAATAAAGACGCAGATGCAGACATAGCGAATGGACTTGAGGACAGGGGGAGGGGGAAGGGTAAGCTGGGACGAAGTGAGAGTGGCACTGACATATATATACTACCAAATGTAAAATAGATAGCTAGTGGGAAGTAGCCACATAGCACGGGGAGATCAGCTAGGTGCTTTGTGACCACCTAGAGGGGTGGGATAGGGAGGGTGGGAGGGAGACGCAAGAGGGAGGGGATATGGGGATATATGTATAGGTACAGCTGATTCACTTTGTTATACAGCAGCAACTAACACAAGAATGTAAAGCAATTATACTCCAATAAAGATGTTTAAAAAGAAATAAATTTTAATTAAAATAAAAGTAAAAAAAACAATAGACAAACAAGAAAAAACAATAAAATATGACACCACTATGTTGGTGTGTTAGATTAAATGTGGCCACACATTCTTTGCAACTCTTTCCATCAAGAGGTACAAACTATTTCCCCATGCCCTTGGATCTAAGTAGTCCTCCTGCCTTACTATGACCAACAGAGTAAATCAGAAGTGCTATTGTGTAAATTCTTGTGTCTCAGTTCCAACAGTCCTTACAGCTTCCACCTTGGCTGTCTTGGAATATTTCCCTGAGACTACCATACAAGGAACTATGTCTAGCCTACTAGAAAATGAGAGGCACATGAAGGAGAACTGAAGTGCTCCAGTTGAGAATATTGAGGCACTTCAATAAGTGAGGCCATAGTGGACCTTGCAGTCCAGTAAACCCTGCAGCTTAATGCAGCTATACATGTGAGCTCAGAAACATCCTGCAAACCAAGAGAATTGTGAGAAATAGTAAAGTACTGTTGTTTTAAGCCTCTAAGACTTGGGGTGGCTTTTACAAGCTATGGTTAATTGACATAATATAGGAAATGCAGAATTTTATAGGAATACATAATAGAAGCACTAATTTGATCTTGGGGATGACTTAATAAAGAGAAGCTTTCTGGAGGAAATATTTTATATTGAAAGCAGAAACATGAATAGGAATTTCCAAGGTGAAGACAAAGGAAAGAGATGGTCCAGACAGAGTGTGCTCTATGAACAAAGGTCATGAGACAAGATAGATCTTGTTAGCTTCTAGGAATTAATGGTCATTAGTATGGGTAAAACAGACTGCAAGCAGAAAACTAGAATTTAAGATGAAAATATAGGTAGAGGGCATATTGTAAGAATATGGTACAGCAGATATGGTACAAGGCATGAGATGATATTTGAACTTTGTATGAATCCAACAGAAACAGTCCCTTGATTCTACTCACTCTAATCTGCACCATATTTCTCTCATCCCTTCTCAGAACCAAATGTGTTTCTTGTAAGAAAGTATTATGATAGTATGGATTCTCTTTCCACTGATGGAAAACATAAAAAGCATTCTTAAGATTAAAAAAGTAAACTTCTAGTAATTCCAAAATGTGGTAACCGTGGGGTCATCTCTAAAACAAAATTTAAAATTATAAAATATTTGCATTTTTAACCCACAAGTCTTATATGTCTGTGTTCATTTCCCTTTGTTGTCATTTTTCTATTTTCCAGTGCGTCACCTATGAGGACCTACTTCATCCAGTTTTTCAGAATAGTAGGTGGAATTCTCTGTTGAAGTAAAAATATATTTCACAACAAGGTCAAACAAAGTCTTTCATTAGAGGATGAAATTTGTGTTACAGAATTTCAGTCACTAGCTAGAAGGCTGCATAGAATTGGGGCAGATGTTGGGGGTTCTCAGTGCCCCCAGTCATGTCATACAGTCACCTACAGAGTCTATCTGCAAAAAGTCAGCTAGAATGTATCTTTATGTGTAATTACATTCAAAATATGCTCTCAAAAATTGTATTTTCCTTTCAGAAAGATGATTTCTGCCATAAAATGTTACTGAATCTGTGCAGTTTCTGGCTTTCCTGGTAGAGAGAATACTTTTATATTCAGACGAATAACTTCTAAAGTTCATTTCAGATGAAATTTCACATGGTGTGCCTTGAAACAAATTAGAATTAAAAAATAGTATGCCAGTCAGTCAGTAACATAAACTGAGGTTTGCAATATAGAAAAGAGAGAATGAGATACTTAAACTATTATTTTGTGATCCTAAAATAGTACATACAAGTTATATACAGTACATTTTCTTGAGTTGGCCTAGTGAAGTGATCTATAGCAATTAAAGATTATTTATAATGTGACTACATCTATACTTCTGCTTTTTGCAAAATATGATTATTTACAATCATTTTTAACACCACTTACAGATTAGAAAGAACACTGTTTTGCAATTAGTTCTTGGTTTGATACTGGCTATGCTGAAACTAGGAATAAAATTGTGGGTGATTTGCCTTAATTTCCTCATTTATCATGAAAAAGTTTGGACTGAATTAGTAGTTCCTAAATCTGTCACCGTGAAATGCTCCTTTCATTACATTTCCCTAAGAAACTATTTTTTGGAAAACTTCTGTCTTACATATAAACTAAATCACTTTCACAGTGAGAAATGGATGCTCATTTTAAAAAAACAATCATGTCACCTGGTAATCAGCACTTCTAATCACCATGAGGCAACCAATATATCACTGTGTTAGTTATAGTGCTAAGCAAAGAAAACTGATATTTTAGTTGGGGTGATACACTGTAATGGGTAAATTTTAAATAAGCTTTTTGAAATAATGAAAATAATGGACCATTGCTATTCTTCCAGGGAATCTCAAAAAGGAATCACTGGACTATGCAAGATGTTTAAGGTCCTTTCCAGCTCTACAAACCTATGAGTACAGAAAACTGAATTTAAATAATACACTTATTTTAATATGTTGTTCACCTGCCATCCTCTCTCTCTCTCTCTCTCTGTTTCTCTCTGTCTCTGTCTTTCTCTCCCCCCACTCCTCTCCCTTACCTCCTTCTTCCTTCCCTTCCTCTCTTTGTTCTTTCTGTTTTTCTTTCTTTCTTTCCTCCTACAACTGTACTAGACATTTAATACATTCCAGGCCTGCCTCTGGTTGCTAAAATGATCAAAGGAAGGGAAGAGATACCAAGAAAGTACATATGGTGATTTCAGCAGTGTTAGCACTATGAAGGCACAAATATAGGAGGCAGAGTGCCTAGGTTGTTGAGGGTAGCCTAAATCACACTGACTTATCCTCTCTAAAATGGAGATTTTTGTGCTGACTCCTGAATGGTACCAAAAAAAAAAAAAAAAAAAGCCTGTCACAGGAAGACTTGAGGGAACACTTTTCCACTCAGAGAAAATGGCAAATACAAAGAACCTAAGACAGAAAAGAAGATGGTATGTCTAAGAGGGCAGTGAGAAAATATTAAGTAGTAGGAAATGAGGGACTTGTGTGCCATTTTAAGAAGTTTGGGTTTTATTTTCTGATTTATTCTAAGTAAGTAATATAAGGGAAGAGCTGATTTAAATTTAAACAAATCAATTTGCTATTAATGTGCATGTGTGTGCATGCTCATGTATGTGTATACGTGTGCATGTGTACTGGGATTTGATTATGGTAGTAGTTTGCTGCTATGACAAGAAATATGTGACAAAGTGGCATGTGGAAGAAAATGAGGTAGGTTTCCTGGGTTTTTTCCCACTAGAGCATTCCAAAGATGAAAAAGTCTGAAAATAGCTACTACAGAGCTTCTGCACCAGACTTCATATTTGTAAAGGTTGAAAATGTAAATACATCAGACCAGAGAGTCCATATTAAGAGCCAAGAGCAGATCCATGCAGAATGAGGAACTGCCTGGGATGATACAGGAAGTATAATGAGTACTGAGGTTCAAAATATATCCAAATGGCTAATTGAAACTAATGTTCCAAATAAATAACAAAGTGATGGGAATGCTAAAAGCTGAGTAGCACAGTCCCTGAAAGAAACAGATGCTGTGAGCAGCAGGGAGACACCAGCGTAACTGGAACAAATGTGACTGTGAATAATGCTCTTTCATGACCCTTACAGCCTATCATATATGCTGGGAAAGTGTATCCAAGATATTTAGAAAAATTTCATCTTTGAAGTTTTAAGGAACAAGAAGGATGCCAAGGCTAAATAGGACATAAAAAGAAAATGAGACTATGGCATTCTACATAATGACATGAGATGTGGTAATTCTTGAATTAAGAAAATGGGCTAATATATTTAACAAAAAGAATGCATTTCTTTGTTGGTTCATTTAACAAATATTTATTGAGTGTTACCATGTGCTAGGCATTATTATGCTGAGGATATAAAGGGAAAAATCACACCCCATCTTCCTTTCAAGGAACTTACATTTTTAAAGGGGAAGAGATACAATAAAGCAATAAATTAACAAAGAAAGGAAATGTCCAATAGTGAACTGAAGAAAATTTTTAAAGCGGCATAACAGAGAGTGCCTGGTACCTGGTCAATGAAAGCCTCTTTGAGATGAGGATATTTATATTATGACCTAAAGGACAGGAAGAAGTCAACCACATGAAGGCTGGGGGATAAGAATTCCAGAAAGCCAGTGTTGCTGAGTCACAGGCAGGGAGGAGACGCATAGGGATGAGTTTGGTGATACAGGCAAGGGGTGAACATGTAGAGCCAAACAGTCAGCTGTATCAGTGAAGTTTTTAAATAAATGTGCTAGGAAGCCATGGTGAGGTTTTGAGTTTGACATGGTTTGTATTTTTTTAAAATCACCCTATTTTGGTATAGATAATAGATTACAGAGAGGCAATAGACTCAGAGGACAGACCAAAGAGAAGGCTAGTGCAGATATAAAGGATAGAGATAATATTTTTGATGACTGGGGACAATGGGTTGACTCAACAGGCAAACCAATGATCATGGGATAATTAAAATTTAAATGAATTTTAAATTAGATAGTATTTACCTAATTTATTATAAATATCAAGTATAAATGTGTGATTGTGCTGGTTGAAACGATCAATTTAAAAGCACAGTCCACATATGTGAAGTAATATCCTATATTTTCATCTGATATGTCCAACTCAATGAGTATGTATACTTCCAGCTACTAGCAGAAACAGAGTTGTAAAGGATAGCTGGATGCAAAAGGCAACTGAAAAATGGAAAAGACCACAAGCATATACTTCATTATTATTACTCCAATGAAGAAAATAAATAAATACAATAAAGAAAAAAATACAATACTATTTTGTCAATCTTTTTCATGAAAAATAATCATATACGAAATTAGTTAAATTAGCATGTAAGTCCCCATTATGTCTAAAATGGCCAGGTACTGTGATAGATGCTTTAAAAAATACCATGGGCTATAATTATCACAATAACATTATATGTTAGAAATTATTATTTTTGTTTTATAAATGATAAAATTGAGATTTCAAGAGCTAAGAATTTCATGGGCTTGACTGTAATTCCAATAAATGCTCTTTGTTCTATAATACTACACTGACGCCCTACATCTTCATGTCCATCCCTTCTTCACATTATACTACTGATAAGTGTAGAACCAATACACCTATGCATATAAACCATATTTATTTAGAAATTAGAAAACTTAATAAAAACAACTCACAGCATTCCCAAATGGGGAATAATAGTAGCCTTGCCAATCAAAAATAATAGAATTAGATATCACCAGTGGTAACAATGTCTTTTATTTTTATATTTGGAAAAAATACATGTGTAAAAGTCTGGAAATATATAAAATATAACTGGCTTAAAATATTCTACAAAAAATTAATAAATAAAAAATTTTTACCTGCACTTATTGTATAAAAGATACCTATATTTATAATTTCCAGGGCACTATTCTCTGTCTGAAGGTTAATAAGACACGTATTTTCCATTAAAGGAGATATAAAATTTCTAAAAATTAGCTAGAATCAAGGGAAGGTGGGAAAGGAGACAGATCATATCTGAATCTCTATATAAGAAAAAATATGGAGATAACTGCATTTAAGGGATGTAGGCAACAGATGGGATGGGGCAGCTGAGGTTGAGAGAAAAGTGTATGCAAGGATGAAGAAGTATGAAAAAATTAAGAAACTGACAGTTAGTTCAGTTTTGGTGCAAATAATATGAGAGGAGTTGGTAAAGGAGAAATCTATAAAGGGTAGCATGAAAGATACTAAGCAGTTTGAAGCAGTCATTTGTTACTCCTTGGCCACCCAGAAACCACAGTTCTAGTAAGAGAAATTTGTTTGAAGGATTTTAACTTGTCACATCTTTTAGCTTTTATCTCTGATTTCTAATTCTAAGTCTCATTTGGAGGTGTGATGAATATTTAATTATAATTTGCATTAAGAAATTTTAAGTAACTGAGGAGTTTAAGTATTTAAATTCTAAGTAATTAAGGTACCTTAAATAAATAACCAAAGTAGCCCATATAACCATGACTTAGTCTAATTCATATAACATTTTATGAAATCATGGGAATGGAAGCAGAAATAGTCAAATGAAAAGGAGAAGCCTTGTTTGTCATTTTCACATCCTTATTTCTAATACTGAAATTCTATTCAGATACTTTGAGCTGCAAAATGTAATTGTTCCATAAATTTTTTATATCTGATTTGAAGGGTATATTTGCAGCTGTTCTTACTAATCTCAGAAAGATATAATTAAAAATAACATTTTGTCTCTTTGTGAGACAGGACAGTTTAGATTGCACTTCCACCTTATGAGGTTCAGGATCTAATTTGAAGTCCATGAGGAGAAAGAAGATTTTGAAGGTGTGCACTGATTCAGTGGTTCTGGGAGAGATGTATGTATGCATAGACTAGGAAATACCAACCTTTACCTCAAATTTACTAGGAAGCATACATGTATAGCAAACCACTTAATGGGAGACACACTGAGAATGATTAAGTAGTTTTTTGATATGACTGTCACTTAGATATTTTCAACAGGGTTTTGAGAAGAAAAGCTAGATGGGTTTGTTTCAAGTGGATGGGTGAAAAATATCACATAGTTTTAGACAGAGGATGGACAGTCATGAAGGAATCTGTGTAACTGTGTACACATACTCTGTATCTTAGCAGCCTTAAAAAAATTAGATGAACTTTGGGATAGAGATTAACTCTTGACTCAAAAAGATAAATGTATTCTGTTAAATTTTAAGCGTCAATGGAACCATATTTCTGGATACTGAAAGAAGTCAATCAAGACAGTGATGATAGTGTAATATATAACAGTGGTGGTTTCTGATGGAAGCCATACAGCACTTTGTTCCTCTTGTATAGTGGCACTGTACCAGGTTAGAGCATATGCTGCAATGTCAGACAGATCTGGCTATGAATCCCTACCCCAACAGCTAAGAAAACTTCATGAAATTGATTAGTAATTAGGAATCTTATAACTCCTAATTTGTAAAATGGAGAAAAGAAAACCAGTACAGCATATGTTGTGAGGATATAATGAAATATATGGAATAAAATGTTTGACATAGTGCTCAGCAGAGAAGCAATATCCAGTGGTAATGATGAAAAGAAAAATTTGATAGAACTTATTTAAAGGTAGTGATGGAAATGCACAAAATTCTTTTATTCTATTCTAAGATAGATTCTAGCTCTTCAATAAACGTTACACATTTAAAACATTTTTATTAACTAAAAACTCAATTTCTAAATTATTTATCCTGGAACATCTGTTTCACCCACATTTTAAAGCAATTAGTCATTTCACTCAATCAAAGTTGTAATGTGCATTAATGATTTATGATTACTGATGAATACCTGTTTTCGTCATGCAACTATCTCTATGAGATATAGTATGAATTTTTGTTGTATGAATATCTGAATAATAGCTAATAATCCTGTGGCAGGTAGTTATTGGCTAGGGAATTTACAGTCTGCAGAATAATTATATCAGAACTCCAAAATATAAAAATGGCAATTTAATGGTCAAAGGGATATCATATCTGCACTTTTCTTTGATTTTATATTAGTTGACATTATCAGAGGCTAAAATACTAATTAACTGAAGATGTTTTACAAGTTTAATTGTTTGACGCCTATACGGAACCGCTTCTACCATTTTGGTTGTCAGAAAATGGTAGAACTAATAATACAGGAGATAAAATGTATTTCCCAAATCTTGTACTCCTTCTTTTTAAAACTTCTTGTATAATGTCATTTCTTGAAAATTTGTACAGAAGTACTTAACTAAATATTATAATATTCACACACAAAAAAGTTTAAGTGAAATACATAGTGAATTGTATTAGAAAGAACATGAGTTTTGGAATAAAGAGACTCAGATACAAATTTTGTCTCTGTTCCACTTTATTTAGGACTTCTTTCCTAATTGTCTCACCTACTGCTTTTATTTTGGGAGATACCCACATTGGTGAACATCAGACTATGTGCATTTATCTTTTCTTCCATTCTTATAAATGATTTTATAAATTAAAATCATTAAAAATTTAAAATTTTTTAGAATGTTGAAATGTGTGACTCTTTCCAAATTGAAAAATAACCTTGAGTTAGCTATCATTCCTTGAGAATAATTTAAATAAAGAAGCATTTTTAATGACATTTATTCAGTAAATATTTATCCCCCTCTTCCTTCTATCCTGGGAGAAATATCCTTCTTCTTATCAAAGAAAAACAAACAAAGAAGCAAACAAAAAATCTACGCATTTGTTCTCTGGATCACATCCAATGACACATCTAGAACTTTGGTCTTTGGTTACATTCTTTGCTCCCTTGTATTATTAATTTCTTATTCTATATGGTCATTTACATAATTATAGAAAAATACTCTCAATCTCCAATGTTAAAAAACAGAAAATAAAGTAAAACCTTATCCTGACACTTCTAACCACCTTCACATTTCTCTGTTCCTTCTTAGCTGGATTTCTTGAAAGCACTGTCTACAAAATCTGTTTTTATATCTTCATTTCATATTTATACCTCAAACAAGTTCATTTAGGGTTCTACTCAAATTTTACCAGAGAAATTACCTCTATGTTACCAATTCTATTCTATTTACTGCGCACCTACTATATGTCAAGAACTTGTCTAGGGATTCAGCATATAGCAGTGCAGAAAATAGGCAAATATCCCTATCTTTAAGAAGCTTATATTCAGATGATGAATAGCACTATAAAGAAAAATAATACAAGGCAGGAGGCAGGGATCTGAAAGCCAGGAAAAGAGATGTAATTTAAAATAGGGTGGTACAGAAGACCCCACAGAGAAAATGAGATTTAAGTGAAAATGTGAAATATATCAAAGATTGAGCCACACAAATTACTAAGGGAAGAACCTTCCAGACAGAGAGAACAGCAAATACAAAGGCCCTAAGACAGGTGCACTTACAACACTTGGAGAACCAGCAAGAATGCTGCTGTGACAAAAGAAAGAGTGGGGAAGGAAGGGGTGAGGTCAGCCAAGGTACAAAGGCTAAGTCATATAAGTAAATTAGACACAATTTTACAGCAGTTGAGATTGAATCATTACAGGGCCTTAGCTGAGCAAATTTTCAAAATACTATTTTGGCTGCTTTATTTCAAATAGACTACAGAAGGCCAAGGATGGAAGCAGGGAGACCTTTTAGGTAGAAGTTGCAATGACTGAGGCACGAGGAGATGGTAGCTAGAAATTGGGTGGTTGCAGTGGAGGTGGAAGGAAGTAGTTACGAACATTATGGATATTTTGAAGTTAGAGCTGATCATGACTGGCTGACATGAAACGTGAGAAAAAAATGAGTCAATGATGATTTCAAAGATTTATTCTGATGACTGGAAAAGAAGAATTGTCATTTGCTTAATGACAGAAAGACTGGAAGAAGCAGACTTTTCAAGAAAATATCCATTCAGTTATGGAGATGTTAAGTTTGAGAAGCATATTAGAAATCCAAGTGGAGATGTTGTACGGCATTTGCACATGCGAAGCTGGAATTCAGGGAAGAAGATCTGAGCTGGAGATATAACTCTGGTAGTCATCAGCATAGAGTATTTAGAGCCACAGGATTGAATGAGATAACCAAAGAACTTCAGGCAAAAGCCTGAATGCGGATCAGAAGTCTGAGGGGAAACCAGTACGTGAGACTGAGGTTTCAGCAGTGAGTTGGGGGGATAGGAAAAGAGTAGCATTCTAGAGGCAGAATGTGTTTCAATGAGGAGGGGAGAATTAATTGGGCCAAATTCTGTTAATAAGTTAAATAATACAAAAATTGAGAAATAGTGACCTCTGTTCATTATAGGGATAGACAGTGATTGGAAGTGGTCCAGGAGAGAATGAGATGAGAAGAATAGAATAGAATTAATATCCAAATATTCTTCTAAGAATTTAATGTAAAGAAGAGCAGAAAAGCTTTTAGAGCATGTCATCCTTGACCACTCCATTTTTCATGGAACATTCTGTTGTCTGGACTTCTACAAAACCACTGTCTTCTAGTTTTCCATCTACTTTACAGATACTTGGTAGATTCTTTTCAATATCTTGTTGGTTCCTGCTCCTCTACATAAAATTTAAATAGTGAGTTTCTCAGGGCTCAGTTCTGGGTTGTCATTTCTCTGACTTTGCACTTTTGTGTCTTTGGGGAAACTCAACGAATCCCATGGTTTTAAATGCTCTCTTTATGGTATGAATCCCAAATGAAACTTAGAACTCCTTATGAACTCCATATATAGATACTCATCTTCCTTCTTTACATACCTATATATGATCTTTTCTGTGATGACACAAATATACACAAAATATATTTGATGAACTAAAATATAAAAGGACTCAAAGAGTGTTTTTTCTTTCTTTTCACTATAAAATTTTTTCTCCTTAGAGTCTTTTATGTCTTACCAAGGAAATTTTAGAAGTCATTCATAATTTCTTCTCTTCCCTCGTATCAACATCCAATTAATCAGTAAGTCCTGTCCATGTCAACTCAAATTTATATCAAATCTGCCTTCATTTTTACCACCTTATCCTAATTCAGGCAGGTGTTTTCTCTCACCAAGCCGTTTTCCCACTTTCATTTTTGCCCCTATTTTTCCATACATATGTGAAAAAAAACTCAAAGTTAAATCATACTGCCAACTCTCTCTTGCTTAAAATTCTTCTATATATTTTATCATTGCCTGAGGACATGATTCTACAACTTTACTTCAGGTCACTTCTTTTTTTTTTTCTACCAGTGAGTAACATTTTATTGTAATCATTTCTGCGGTGGGAAGAGAATTTTCCACATTGGAAAACCCTTTCATAACTGTTATCTCAGTTGGTCCACCCAGATGAGTGGTGCAGAAGTTCATGGTACCTGTTTTTTGTTTCTTTTTTTTTTTTTTTAACATTTTTATTGGAGTATAATTGCTTTACAATGGTGTGTTAGTTTCTGCTTTACAACAAAGTGAATCAGTTATACATATACATATGTCCCCATATCTCTTCCCTCTTGTGTCTGTCTCCCTTCCACCCTCCCTATCCCACCCCTCTAGGTGGTCACAAAGCACCGAGCTGATCTCCCTGTGCTATACGGCTGCTTCCCACTAGCTATCTATTTTACGTTTGGTAGTGTATATATGTAAGCTGTGACAAAGTGAGACAGTGGCATGGACATATATACACTTAATTCTTAATTCTGCTATGCTTCAGCACATGGGTATTTTTTAGATCCTTCAAACATGTTAAGCTTTTTCTTCCACAGGGCCTTTGTTTATTCTGACTGGCCTGTTCTCCTCAGTCCCACTGCTCTGGGACTGCCCCACTCCACTCTTCTCATACTAAGCTTCTTGCTTTTTCATTACTTCATCAGGGAGCCCCCTCCATTTTTTTCATTTATAACAGACGTTTGCACTTACAATTCCTTTCTTTATTTATTCTTTTTTTTTTGGTCTGTTTAACATATATATAATTTTATTTAACTGTTTCCTCAACTATATTAGAACAGTCATGAAGGCAAGGATTTTGCACCTCTCCTTCATCATCCTGTCCCCTAGCCAAGTACATAGAACATCCTCAATAAATGTTTGTTGAATAAATGAATGAATGGATGGATAAATGACTGCCATGGGCAGGTCACAGTTGAGACTCTGTGTGAGTGAATTTAACGTGTCTCTTAAGGAACTTACTGAGAGAGGAACCTACAAATAACATGAGACAAAATATCTCAAGTGGCCCATTTAAGTATATTCTACTGGGAAGAAATTTATAATATTAATACTACGAGCTGACTTTTAAAATTCTTAGTATGTGAGAAAATGTGTTAATTTCCTTGTATACAATTTCATCCAAAAGGACAACTCTTTTGAGATACACTGTATTAACATCTCTATTTTACAGTTGAAGAGACTAAGTTTATGAGGGTCCTAGAGCAGCTAAAAGGTAAAAACAGGATTTGAACCTAGATCTCCTTTTTCTAGAGTTTGCAGTTAGAACCATTTATCATAAAAAAATTCACCACTCACAAACTATATTTAAATTCTTTCATATTTTTTTCTGATACATGTATTATTTTTTTCACTTGTGTTAAACTATAGTTTTCTTAACTGTCTCTGTAAAAACAAAAAAAAATGCTCACTCATGGAGAAACAAATGTGGAATCAGAGCTATGAACCTTCTTTAATGAGGCAATCAGCTTTAATTGAAAAGAAAATTGAAATAATCACTTGGATCTAAATGTCTATATTACTCAACTATCGTATTGAATTTAACTTGGCTGTGTTGATGAGAAAGCTGGAGGTCAGAACTTACAGAGTTAAAGGAAGACTCAATTACCTCATTAATCAAGTTGGGCTCAAGGTCTGAAAAAAAGATTTAATTTGACTAGGTTATACCTTTTATCACATGCTACACATCCTTCTCATGTTTCCTGACATTTATTATAAAGAGATATGGATTTTCCTGTCAACTTGTCTTACTAGGGAACATGTCATTATTCCTCTGACATATACCACAATTGACTTCAATCTTTACATAGACTTCCAGTTTGTAAAAAATGTCTAAATAATTACATGAGGTTATAAACCATAGTAAGTGTGAGAGATAGTGGGAATTCAGAACGTACTCATATTTAATAACATAATATAGAAATTAACTTGTGTTGAAGTTACCAATTTTTTTAATGTTTCACACCTTATAAAATCAGAGTAGCATATGGTATTCTAGCAAACACTTCCCTTGTTAGTATTTTTTCCTGCAGTATTTTTATTAAGTGTTTTTGTCAGTTACCTAGCCTAAAACACGGATAATATTAATGTTATACAGAAATGGAAAAAAAAACTACTGTAATAATTATAATATCAGTAATAGTTTATGGTTTAATAAAAACCAAAATAGGCTCTGAAAAAATAGAATATAGAACAGAGGTTTTGAGGTAAGAGGAGGAAAGAACAAATTCAGGAATCTGAATTATTTAGTGAGATATTTTTAGAAGAGAAAATGAAGAAAAAGCATATTCTTGGAACAAATGGAAAAACCAAGATTTAACTCCAGACATTCTGATTCCAGAAATACTATTTACTACTATGCTATAGAAACCAGTGTTCCTATTATCTTCAAATTACATCATATAAGAAACTGTATATTTCAACAATGTATCAATCAAATCTTTGTGTGTGTGTGTGTGTGTGTGTGTGTGTGTGTGTGTGTGTACAGACTTGACAACATATCTCTATCACTTCTTTGAAAGACACTGGCCTCCGAAGATATGAAACATTTATTTTCCTACTGATATATTTAAGCTATCCCCACTCTATTCCCCTGCAAAAGCAGTAAAGACTAGTGACAGAAATACACTGTAACAATATAATTTATTTTGAAAGGGATATCACTTTTTTTTTTGGTTTTGTTGACATCATCTTGATTAAAGAGGCCCTCAGGTACAGGTATTTTTGTAAAGTTTTCTATTAAATTAAAATAATAGAACTTGTACGACTTTAAAATGTGTTAGTCTCTAAGTACCAACAAAACACTAAAGAATGAAATTCTCTTGTAGGGTACGAAACAAATTGGTCCCATTCAGATTCAGGTTGATTTTGGCCTACAGCCTTACTTATCATTTAATTAAATGGGAATGCATTATGCAGAGCTATTAAGTAAGTCCTGTAGCAAAAGAAGCAAAGAAATGTAGCATGAAAATACATCATAAATTATATAGAAAGAATTCTCACAGGAAGATAAGAGTATCACAGGGTCATCTATATACAAAGGTATACTAAGAAGCATTCAACATCCAAAGAGAAAACATGAGAGAAAACAGAAGAGTTACTCAACAATGTTAATATACAGGAAGACTTAAAATATTGGGTCTTTTATTTTCAAAATAACATTGTCATAAAAAAGGACCTTGACCTCACTTCCTTTACCTCTAATCAGTAGTTTTGGAAAGATCATTCCATTTCAGAATATTTAGCACTAGATTTAGTTAGTGTCTTTTTTTCCAAGGTAACTTAATAGCTGTGGAATCAATATTATAACTCAATGGAGAAAGTTAAAAATTAAAATCTGTGTACTAAGAAAGAACTTTAATTATTTTGGCAATTCTTATGCAGAATTTTAGGAAAAGGAAGTAAATGAATCAGAGGCCACATTTTTAATTTGCTTATTAAAGTATTTATTCATGGTTGGCAACATTTAGTGAATAATTTCTTAAAGATTTAAGTAATTTAATTAAAAAAATGTCAAACACATTTTGATAACGTTAGATAAATTTGGTGCCGTGCTTAAACTTCCATGGATGAGTAATTTAACTTGCATCCAGTGACTATCTATCAATCAACAGAGATTGAGAGAAAGAGATGGCAAAATAAACCCCTCAGCAAGTACTACTGAATCACTGTGAACCAGGAAAAAAAAGGACATCAGTTTCCTCAGTCTGGTCTTCAATTGCCATGTCACACAGTCAACAAATAACTATGGCTACATAACCATGGTTTAGATGCCCTGGGACTTATTAAAAATAAATGTATAAATGAATACAATCATGTCAGGACAGACATATGCTATATACTGACATATTCATAAAACATGGACTATGTAACTTAAATTAAGACCATATAGAAATCAAGTCCATTTGATTAATTCTTTTTTAGAGTCAGAGCTGCAAAACAGCCCTGAATAAATGAGAACATTTATTCTCATAACCATATACACAAATTTTGTAAAAAAAATCTAAAATATAAACATGCCCTCAAATGTTTTGTCATCTGCAAATAATTCACTGAGTTATAATTTAAAAGAGAAATGAAATCATTCAAGATTTTTTAAAACTTAGCCAAAAAAAGAGAATGATGATTATATAATCCATCTCCTTCAGTTTCTTTATGAGCAAATCAAGACTCAAAGATATTCAGCAAATTTTCTACAGTTAACATACATTATACACTGTATAATATACCATTATACAGTGACATAACTGGGATTCCAATACATAACTTTAGATCTTCAGCTTAATATCAGTGCCTCTCCAAATTTCTCTTATTGAAAACAAAGAAATTTTATGTGCATAGCCTTCTATTTACCTCAGATCCATCCTAGACTCCAGAAATTCCCAACTACTGGCTGATTTTGTATTATCTATTCTTTGTTGGCTTTTCATGTTTAGTTTATGAGCTACACAAATCATAGGAGTTCAACTGCGGTGTGAGAAATAGATTATAGGGAGAGAAAATTTTTACAACTAAAAGAAGATGCAAATCATATGTAAAAATAGTATACTGTAGAAAAATTAATAAACAGAAACTTCAATTAAAGGGGTTGTGGGAATTCCCCAGTGGTCCAGTGGTTAGGACTCCGTGTCTTCACTGCTGAGGGCCCAGGTTCGATCCCTGATTGGGGAACTAAAATCCCACAAGCCGGCGGTGTGGTCAAAAATTTTAAAAATTAAAAAATTTTAAAAATGAAACAGTTGGGAGATGAGAAGAGGGCACTCTCATGCCCTGCAAGATAGCAGAGCCCAGCAGGAAGAAGAAAGATTCCTCTTCTTTCCTGGAAAGGACTCAGCCAATGAAAAGCCATGGATGGACACTCTGTTTACTGTATCTCCTCCAACTTCTTTTCCCCCTATACAAGAGGTCTTCCCTTGCCATGTAGGGACTTGCATATGGTTCTCCAAGACTGCAGACCCCTAACCCTAATTGCAATTCTCTGCTGATCTCAGACCCATCTTTGCCGGAGAAATATCTGGCAGTCTATTTGCTTTAGATCAATGATACAAAGTACTGAAAAAGATAAATATAGTTTCCATTGGCTATTAAACAGTCTGACAAGGTAAAAGTTTGATTTCAGCAAGTGTGTAAACATTTCCATATATATGTACGTGTATGTGTGTGTGGAGTGTGTACTAGGAGGTTAGAATGGGGCTTTTCCTGATTCAGTTTCTATGAATGCATTGATTTAGCAGATATAGAGACATTTAAGTGAATGTATGATAGATTTAGCTTCTTATATGAATCATTTTCAAAGGAATTGTAGGATTATCTGTTTTGTGACTCATGTACTCTTCAGACCCAGCAAGGATGTAAAAGGGAGACAGGAGAGAAAGAAATTGATGAAATTGTTTCCTTTAAGAGAGCCCATTTAGATTAGAGCCTTTCTGAAGAAGTACCTTCTAGTGCTGGTCTAGTGAGTTGGGCTTCAATGGGATCACTCAGTTATGAAATTTGTTTCATGCAGTTGGCACACAAAAAAGACTGGTGTCTGTTCATCTCTGAGAAAGCTAAAGTCAAATTCACACAGTAATAAGCTAAAACTGACATCTGTTGAGGAAATCTTAGAGGGTAAAAGAGAAGAGAAAGCTTCTGTGTTGAGATAAACCTGATATTTTTGTGTTTCTCAGAGCAAGAATTTGTCTCCTGTTTCACCAAGGATTACAGAGATTCAAAATGGCATCATCTGGGGACCTGTCCAATTAGGCCACATGAGGGGTAAAAAATACCTTAGCACAAGAAGACTGAGGGTATCCAATGGCTGGGGACCAAGTTGGGCAAGTATCCCTTTAGAATACTGATGAATCCCCCAGGGATAAGGAATTTCAGAAGAGAGAGGCCCCCTGAAATCACTGAAATGACCCCACGACTGCCCATGACAGAGTCAGCCTGAATATTAGGATGAGAGAGGCTGTAGCCCACTTAGGACTTAGGTCCAGGCCAGTCCCTTTACCTCTTCTCCAGTCTACCTCTGTTTGATCTCAGAAAAACCTAAAACAGCAGCAAGGAAGGAGTCTGGAAGAAGGAAAATGCAAGGTGGAGAGACCAGAACAGCCAATCTCAACATTTCCCTTTCTTTACACAGGTACCTAGCTAGCAAGCCTGGGATGGGAAACAGGGTAAAAAGTTTGGCATTCAATCACACTTACTGTTTTGAGTAATATCTGGGGCTTGGTTTTCTAATTATAGAATTGAAACTGTGTTTCTAGTTTTATGGGCAAACTTATATTCTTTTAAAATTCATGTGTTGAAGTCCTAAACCCCAGTGCCTCAAAATGTTACTGTATTTAGAGATAAGTTATTTAAAGAGTTGGTTAAGTTAAAATTAGTTCTTTATTGTGGGCCTTAATCCAATATGACTGATATTCTTATAAGAAGAGGAAATCTGGACATACAGAAACAGACACAAGTCATGGGCGTGCACAGATGAAAGGCCATGTGAGGACACAGCAAGAGGTGACCATCTTTAAGCCAAGAGAATGGCCTCAGAAGAAATCAAACCTACTGACACCTCAATCTTGGTTTACAGCCTCTAGAATGGTGAGAAATACATTTCTGTTGTTTAAGCCAATTAGTCTGTGGTAACTTGTTACAGCAGCTCTAGCGACCTATTTCACTGGTATAATGTGACAACAGGACCTAACTAGGTTTTCATCCTGGAGGAGATGTATGTTGAGGGTGTCTTTCTTCTATAAAACTGAAATTATTTATTAGCTTTTGTCCATATATATTAGCTTTTGTCCATGAAAACTAGAAGAAATTTGAGGCTCTTCTTAAAACTTAATATGCATTTGTGACGCTTTGCTTTTTGTATACAGTTACCACACTTTCTGAAACAATGAATATCTTTATAGGGAAAATGAAACAAACAGAATGTATGAAATCAGGCCCATGGTAGAGAATCAGAACATACTGAATCAGAAATATTCATTCAATTTCTTAAACATGAGGTTAATCTCAATATCTTTGTGGTAGGAAAAGACAAATCTGTGCTACACGTCCGAGAGAGTGAACATACGTTAAAGGGCACCAAAAAAAAAAAAAAAAAAGAAAGAAAGAAAGAAAAGAGAGAAAAAAAAGAGAAAAAGAAACTGGTTTTCAAATAAATTAATGCTTCTAAAAGTACTAAATAGGAAAAGCTGGAATTTTGTTAAATGCTTTTATTTTATGGATTTATTTAAAAGTTCATATGGTGGGGAGAGAAATCTAATTTTAAAAATTAATTATGGACTCTAAAGTTCTGAGATAAGGCAGATATTGGTGGATAATAACAACAAAAAGTTGAGGAAAAATGATAAAAATGACACTATATCATGTTCTCTCATTGTATTTACTGTGATTTTTGAACAGATTTCCTACATTTTTTATAATTGCAGAACACTAACAGCTGCCAAAAGAAGACTGTGGAGGCTGTACAGTCCAATATGGCAGCCACTGGCCACCTGTGGCTTTTGAGCATTTGAAATGTAGCTAGTGAGACTGAAGAACTGAATTTTCACTTGTATTTCATTGTAATTAATTTTAATTTACATTTAGAAATAGGCAGCACAAAATATTTCATCCATTAAATGCAACTTTATTGTATAGGTAGACTACATATTAACTGCTGCATTGTGTAGGATACAGTATTGCAGGCAAAGTATTGGAAGCATACACTAATGTAACATTAAAATGTGTTTATCTGAATATTTAATTCAGACAATAAGAATTATATTGAAGCCTAAGTAAATCATAATTGCTAACAAAGTATTTATTATTTTAAGTATAAGTAAATGTTTCTTCTGGTCTATAAAAAAATCAACTCTTCCCAATGAAAACTTAACAATCAGTATGAGTTGTGCTGTGAGTGTAAAATATGCATTTAGATTTCAGAGACTTAATGACATATTTTGCATTCTGTTTTTCAATTATCATTTTTATGTTGATTAAATGTTGAAATGTTAACATTTTGGACATATTAGTTAAAAATAATTAAAATTAACTTCGTCTGTTTTACTTTTTTATGTGGCTACAAGAAAATGTAAAATTATATATATATATATATATATATATATGTATATGTGTGTGTGTGTATGTATACATAACACTGTGGAGCTAAGCTATCATTGTAGCAACTTTTATGAGTTACTGGCATTGGGAACAGTAAATTAAGCCAAAAATTTTAGAACTAGAAAGAAGTGTATTGTTCCATTATCTAATGGCCTCAGGGTCCTGAGATGTTAAGGAATCCATTCAAGTTCACAGAGATGGGTCTGTACCCAGATTTACCAACTTCCAGTCTAGTGCTCTTTCCAGAACAATACTTGTGTGAAGGAAAATATAGCCCTGGGAATCATAGTTTTTATTGTCATTTCTTATTTAAAAATCTGCTTCAGAAAAGAGTTTACTGGCTTTTTGTTATACTGATAAGCTAGAAAAATAAGTATTTACTTGGAGGTTTGACAGAAGTACATGACTGCAAAGTCTGGAGGCTCATGTTAGTTATAGAAACTCTAAACGGTACTTGTATTTTTTTGTGGGAAGAGAGCGTATAACAATGCAAAATGGTTGTTTCCTTGTTAGACCAATAGTATAATGTTTTAATTTGACCTTTTCCAACAAAAATATACTGGGTATTATGAACTCATTGCCTTTCCTAATAAGGGTTATTATACTTCTTTCATCTTAAGCTGTTTTATAGCTACAGATTTCTTCTCGGATTTTCTAATAACAATCAGTAGTACCTGATCTCATAAAAGGATAAATAAGCCTGTAACAGCAGACTATTTTGTCTGTTTCACCCCATACACATATAGTAACAAGGAATATACTCTGCTGATATTTAACATGTTTAATTCGTAAGATGTTTGACTGTTAAATATCTGATATATTTTTACTCTGAGTAATTTTCATTATAATATCTACTGTATTGAAATCTGTATTAATGGATTTTTTTTTAATTAACAACCAACCACTTATATTATGTAAAGATGTAAATGAGCCTCCAACTAATTACCATGAAAGGTTGGGATCTTTTTATTTCACATAATATTCCTATTACTCATAATACACTTGAAATTGCCTTCTAAGTCATTTTTAGTCAAACAATAAAGATGATGATGCTTCTCCTGCTACTGCTGCTATTAGTAATAATAGCTAACATTTTATATAATGCTTACTATCTGTCAGGTACTATTCAAAGTGCTTTACATATGTTAACTAATTTATTAACTGACATTGTTTTATGAACATGTCACTTATAGTCAAGGACAGTCTATTTTCACAAATTCATTTACTTTATTCACTGAATTTGATTCTCAATGAATTTTAGCCTTTTCTAAAAGTAAAAAAATCCATTCTGTGAATTTGCAAATTTGAGTATAACTAAGACTGGATTTCATAGCGGAATAAGCACAGGCCTTAGAAGCAGAAAGCTCTAAGGGTTGAGACCTGGTTCTGCTAATTCCTAGTATGACATTGGGTTTAACACTATTTTGACAGGGCTGCAGCTAGCTCAAATAGGATGTTGGAATGAATCAGACAAATAAGCCCCTTTCCCTGGGTGATGCAGCATTAGGCAAAGGGCTTAGCCAGAGGTGCACAGCTCCCACTGCCACCTTGTCTGGGTGTCCTTGTGCAAGGCATGTCTGCAAACTTGTCCTAGAGTCTTTGTTTCTTGTTTGATAAAACAGAGATAAGGCAATAGATAGATATTGTGAGGATTACATAAAATAATGCATATGCAAATATTTTGTAATTTGTGACACATACATCTGGATGTACAACAGTCAATCATTCTTTCAGCATATACTGGGCATCTATAATATGGTAAACTCTGGGATGCAGAGATAAAAAGATACAGTCACTGTTTTTTGAGAGGTGCAAATTATAAAACCATAAAACAATTCAGAATCTGCTTTCCAGCTTTTATACAGTAGGTAGAATATTTATATCGTCCATACATTTTAATTTACACAGATGTGTGCTATTCTTTTAATTGAACAATACATTTTAAAAGGCATCCAATAGTAATAGAGAGTAATAATTTTTGCTACTTGCTGGTCACTTTGAATTTGTCATAAACCAGAAGGTCTGGGGTGATACTGAGAATACTGAGTAACAGCTGGTAGGGACTAGAAACTGAATTGTGAATGTTGAACACAGAAGTATCTAGAAGGTGCCCAGCTATGCCAGCAATTAGCCATTTGCTGTATTATAGGACAATCGAGGGGGTCCTGAAGGAGATACGGCAGTTCAGGAGTCAGGAAGGCAGTGCAGGTACTCTGGGCCTAGTGGGAGTGGCTATTTACCAATCAATACTATTTCAATATTTTAATTATCTGTAGAGCCATAGTGGACTAACACAGTTTTATATCACATAGTTATCACGTGTCCATTCTAACGGAAAACTACTCTGCATCCTTGAGACACAAGTCTGAAAGCTTTCCTGGACCATGCATTCTCCTTCACTCCCCACATGCACTCACATTTTCTTAATTATAATACTTCAGAAATTATTTTTCTCTTAGTGGAATATTCATTCATCATTTACATACTAGACAAAAAAACTCTCTTAATTCAGGGATTGTGTAATATCAGAGCCTAGTGCAGTGTCTGGTACAGAGTAAGTGCTCAGTAATATTTTTGTTGAACAAAATCGGATGGATAGGTAAATAAACAAATAAATAAATGTGCTATAATACATCTCTAATGGGAGCTTTAATTTAAAAAGTCATTTTAGTTTAATTAAACAACATTAGCAATTGGCCTGCCTTATTTATAACAAGTTAATTAAATAACTGAAGAAAAGAATAGGCTAAGTAATGGTAAATTTATTGACAGATAAAGTCAATCCTTTCTATCATAACTTATAGGATCATTTCCCAAAATGTGTCCTGAGGAGTCATAGTTCCAAAATATGCTAAAAGGGCTTATCTGCTTAAATAAAATAATTCAGTTTAAATTTGTTTAACCCAGTGCTTCCAAAGCATTTTGGGCCACAAAATTGGCTGATCTGCTTTGTCATACAGCAGAAACTAACAAACCATTGTAAAGCAATTATACTCCGAGAAAGATGTTAAAAAGAAAAATTGACTTCCGCATAACTATTACCATACAACTCTAAACTTCAGGAAAATCCTAGGTTAATAATATCTTTGTCATTTAAACAAACTTTTCCTAAATTGCCTTTAGCTATTTCTGGGTATCTTTGAATTTGAATTTAAGAGTCTAGGGATTTTAATTTCATGATGTCATTTTCAAATGGCATGGTAAAACTGCCTATGAAATAAATGTAATAATTAAAGTCTATAGGCTTATTGTCTCAAACTCCATTTTCATACCAATATGGAGGAATCAATCACATACAGTGTTTTTGACTACGTGTACCTGCTGTGCTTGATTGAAGCCCTTTGGAGGTCATTTTGAGCAATTATTGAATCATTACTAAAAATAAAATTACTTGTTCAATATATTTGTCATCTCAACAGAATTATAAGACAGTGAAGAAGGAAGGAGGTGACCTAAGCCCTGAAAGTTTGAACGTTTGCCCCAAGGAAGCTAAGTTAACACAAAAGAGACTTTTATCCCAGAAGAGACTGTCAAATTTTAAGTTTATTCCATCACCAGTAGGCATGTGTGATCCAAATTAAAATAAAAAACAAAAATATTTTTTTTTCAGTTTTATATTCATCAAGTACTACAGTTTAAACCTACTAGATGTTTTAAATGATCTATATTAAAACTGGATATTTGATCAATTATCTCCTGTTAATAGTAGTTGCTGTATTTGAAGAAAGTAATCTAAATCACGTTTATTTTACTAAGATATTTCTTGATTTTCACAAATTCCATGAGATTTTAAAATAAGGTTAATATAATTTGCCTTTCACTTTTTAAGATATAGCAATAATGGGTTTATATATATTAATTAAACACATTAAGAAAGAACACTTAGCAAATGTAAGCATTATAGACCTTTTTTTAAGTAACAATCTATAATATTTTCCTTTTTGACTAAGTCAGAGTCCCTCAAGTATCAAGGTTATGGAGACTGATTCAATTCCTCAGAAAATAATACAATTTTTATAATAGAATCTCAATCCACTATTTAATATGTTGATTTATGTGACTATTTCTTTACATACTTCAAATTTCATTTGAAATGAAATGATAACTACCCAGTTACTGTTAAACATATCCACAATTTACGAACAAAATTTTGGGCTGGGAGATATATAAGACTGGAAAATAAATTTTAAGGATTGGAATGAAAACATAAATATAGTTAGCTATGGAAGAATTTAATTCTAACATCATTATCAACTAATATGATAAAAGGCCTTAAATTTTATATTGGCACAACTATGAAATATACATTTACATCACACAAGAAAATGCTATCAAAGAGTTTTTTTTTTTTTTTCCTGGTAGCTACCCTATTTATTTATTTATTCATTTTTTTAACATCTTTATTGGAGTATAATTGCTTTACAATGTTGTGTTAGTTTCTGCTGTATAACAAAGTGAACCGGCTATACATATACATATATCCTCATATCTCCTCCCTCTTGTGTCTCCCTCCCACCCTCCCTATCCCACCCCTCTAGGTGGTCACAAAGCACCGAGCTGATCTCCCTGTGCTATACGGCTGCTTCCCACTAGCTATCTATTTTACATTTGGTAGTGTATATATGTCCATGTTACTCTCTCACTTCGTCCCAGCTTACCCTTCCCCCACCCCATGTCCTCAAGTCTATTCTCTACATCTGCATCTTTATTCCTGCCCTGCCCCTAGGTTCATCAGAACCATATTTTTTTAGATTCCATATATATGTGTTAGCATATGGTATTTGTTTTTCTTTCTGACTTACTTCACTCTGTATGACAGAGTCTATCACTTCACAGCAGTCAGAATGGCCATCATCAAAAAATCTGCAAACAATAAATGCTGGAGAGGGTGTGGAGAAAAGGGAACCCTCTTGCACAGTTGGTGGGAATGTAAATTGATATAGCCACTATGGAGAATAGTATGGAGGTTCCTTAAAAAACTAAAAATATCAGGGAGTTTTTAATGGTTGTTTTAGATAGACCAATGGTTACTCTTAGACCATTTTGATTACTAAATATCTTCTTTTAATTATCTCTATCGGTTGTGTAGACATTATACTAGTTAAGTTGATGAATCTCATAGACCAGATAGATTTATAAAGACAAAAGTAAAAGAAGTTATTTTTTTTAATCCCACAAAAATGTTTAAGTATTTCAAGATAAAGTAATTATTTAGCATTAAAGGATACTTGAAGATAAAAAGGTTATATTGTTATTAAAATCAAAAGGAAATAAAGTACAAGATTAGGAATTATTTTCAAACACTACAGGCCAATAGAACTCAACCTCCTATCCTCTTAAAACTCAGTAAATGAAAATAACTAGCTTACTTTATAAGCTTAAAATACTGCAGTTTGTCCATGTATGAAAAGGGGATTATTTTGAGATAAGGATTCAAATTTGCTTATGAATTTTCCCCCAAAATGTACTCAATTAAAATTTAAATAATAGGGACTTCCCTGGTGGTGCAGTAGTCAAGAATAATCCTGCCAATGCAGGGGACACGGGTTCGATCCCTGGTCCGGGAAGATCCCACATACCTCAGAGCAACTAGGCCCGTGCGCCACAAATACTGAGCCTGCACTCTAGAGCCCGTGTCCCACAACTACTGAGCCCACAGGTCTAGAGCCTGTGCTCTGCAACAAGAGAAGCCACTGCAATGAGAAGACTGCACACCACAACGAAGAGTAGCCCCCGCTCGCTGCAACTAGAGAAAGCCCGTGCGCAGCAACGAAGACCCAACGCAGCCATAATTAATTAATTAATTAATTAAAAAAATAATAATACCTTCTATTATATATATGCATATATTCACTGAATATTTCTTAAACTGTGCTGACAAAGCTGTGTCCACTGTCTTTATCAGAAATAGCCCATTGGGCCATGCGCTACATTCCCATGAAAGTAAACTATACCTAAACTGTCCAAACCAAAAAGTTTGATCTCTTATTATATCACACTCCCACCTACAACTGTGAAATCATAAACATGACTCACATTGATAGTTATAAAATTACAGGAGAGATTTCATGATTAGATAGTGAAATATGATTCCCTCCCTTTTTTTAAACAATGTAAATATGAGGTACAATAAGAAACAAAATGGTGTCTAAACAAAATTAGAAAAAACTGTAATTAAACAGATTGCTTTGATGCTGTGCTCTATTTTTAAACTTGGATTTTATTTGTGATTTTTAAAATTCTGCTATACAGAGGAAACTGTTTCTCAGTTACAGTTCTAACAAAAATCCTATTTTAAATTTCGGTTCTAAGGATAAGTGCTTTTTTCCTGGAGAAATATGGACACCCTCATTTGTGACAGTGAGAAATACAAAACCTAACATTTTCCTTTTTTTTTTTTTTTTGTGGTATGCGGGCCTCTCACTGTTGTGGCCTCTCCCGTTGCGGAGCACAGGCTCTGGACGCGCAGGCTCAGCGGCCATGGCTCACGGGCCCAGCCGCCCCGCGGCATGTGGGATCTTCCCGGACCGGGGCACGAACCCGTGTCCTCTGCGTCGGCATGCGGACTCTCAACCACTGCGCCACCAGGGAAGCCCACATTTTCCTTTTAATTGTGATTCCTGGATTTAAATGTTATGTTTGGTCACAATTTTTTAACTATTTGTACCTCATTGTTAGTGTGTTTCTCACTCATTGCATATGGTTGATTGTCTCTTTCATAAAACAGCATCTTTACTGACTGCATGTCTGAATTTTACTATAAGAAATCTTAATGCCTTTTGATTTGCACAACAATAACATGTCTAGCCACTGTGACTATTTTTACTCTTTGGGAAACCAAGGCTCAAGACAACTTAGACAGCAGTTAGTAACTTCGCAGTTCAACGCTCATCTTCTGACCCCCAAATCCTATTCTTTCCCACTATATTACGTTGCATCCCTGATAATCTTATTTATTTTTGTTCAGTAACAGTGCACACACGTTTATGTCAAAACATTTCCAACTGTAAAAAACAGAGTAACTAGTCTGAAGTTATTTCCCACTTAAATTATGTGCGTCTAAAATGTCAAGCAAGGGCCTCTGTGTAACTGGGGTTTATGACAGTGAATTTTCAATACGATTTGAAAGTTTTGTCCATTAAATGTTTTTCTTACCAAAAAGAGGCACAGCTGATCCCAAAATGATAATCTCTTTTAGACCCTATATGAAATATTTTTCTACATAAATTGAAAATACACTGTATTACTATTGACATACCTTTGTTAAATTGAAACTGTCTCTAAAATGTTAACCTGCATAAGAATCATATCAACAAAATTATGAAAGATAAGAGAAAAATCAAAATGTGATAAAATCTATAAGGATTTAGAAGCTTAATCTATAATATAGGAAAATTCATATACTTAGATATTTGGAATCAATTAAATGCTGTAATTCCTAAACTTACATGTCAAAAACAATTTTATAAATAACTACAGCTGTAGTATCTTTGCACATTAAAAATGTATGATATGCTGAATAACTTAAAATGAAAAATGTAATAATTTTCACACTTGAATAACTGATCTTTATGGATAAAAATAATACTTTTTAATAAACATGATCTAAAGGTAAAATTTTCTCTATTGGACAGTTGTCATCTGAAAATCTCCTTCCAATTTAGAAATTAAGAAAACTTGATCAATTATTCATGTAAATGGAAAATAATAGATTTTAGGTTTATAATAAAGATCAAGTGACAATAATATAGGGATTTCAATAAATAGGGAACTTCCAAATACCACAATTAATGAAAAGTTATACTATTTATGTGTGAAGTAGCACTATTCAAGTTCTCATTAGAAGAGACTTAATGGAACTTGAATGTAGGAATCTTATTTAAAATCAAAGACTAATATAGTAAAATGACATTGAAGTGATTTTCTTTGGGGGAGAATTGAAAAATTTTAAAGCATAGAAGAGATAAGAATAGAGTTTTAAAAGAAGAGATTTCCAGTATAAATAAACTTGGTGGGGGCAGGAGCTGCTTTATTTATTTTAGATACATGTGAATATTTTCAATGTGGGATCTGGGGGAGGGAAAACATATTCTGTATCAAAGTCATTTCATTTAAATCATGATTTTTCTCAGTACTTTTGAGTCAGAACATACTATATTTGTTAATGTGTTATCCTCAACCTCTACTTAACCCGATTTAAGTTATTATATCTAAAAAAATAAGCCAGCCTATAACACAACTGAAAGGAGGTCCTATGGGGGAAAGCATGTTGCTGTGTCTATGTGCCTACTCCATCAATTAAGGATCAATTAAGGGACAAGCCATAAAAAATAGCTAATGGTATTTAGGAATCCTTAGGAGTTTTCAGTTAATTTTCACGGTATTTTATAAAGAATACAGATTAAACAGAAATGCTATGGGGAAAGTCATCAATCTTTGGAAACTCAGAACATTAAAAATGAACTCAGAAGACTAGGTAAATCAATAATAATTACTGAGTACTCAATAAGTATTTGAGTTATTAGGAAGCTGTGCTACATGGAGATTTGGCTGTGACTTTTGAATAGTATATTCTACAAAATTTTCTATCTTGAATTAGTTATAATTTAGACACCACTGAAATTATATGGTAGCATAGAACAATCTAAAAAGCAGGATTATCAGTTCATGCCAGGGCATGTATTCAGCATGTCAGAATTATGAATTTTATAGCTATTTAAGTTAGCCTAGTAGAGTTTTTGTTAATCAAATTTCTTTGCTTATAGTTTCAAGAACTGCTTTTCCAACTGAGCTTATGTTTAGGTAAAATATTATTTGGATATAATGCAATTAGAGAAATCAAGCCTGAATCTGGCAAGTTTTGAAAGGATACAGTGCAAAGGTGTGTTTTTATATTAAAACTTTTCCTTGATTTTATTATAAAATTATAGCTTACACTTTCTCAGGCCACTTTATTCCCTCTACAGTGTGAAGATACAGATTACACCAAAAATTATCCTCTTTTGAGCTCCTTTTTCCTGCTGAAAATAGAAATAATTCATACCCATAAAACACTTCCTTTCTATTTTACTACAGTAAATTCATTGATATGTTATTCTTCAGTGCTAAAACCAGACAGGCAATGCAGGAAAATCAAACTGCATCTTGAAAATACTATAAAAGTCAATTTAAGATTAGTGAGTAGAATACTGAAAATGGTAACTAAGCACCAAATCTACTAGCAGCTTTGTACTACTGTCTTATAATGCAAAACAACCTATCTAAAGATACCAGTTTCATGAAACCATACTGCATAAAACAAACAAAATACCATTTTATTTTTTAAGATAAGAGATCTATGTTTGTTTTTTTCTCTCCAGGCTGTACATTTAAATATAAAATAAGTGCTACTTTATTTCTATCCAGATAAAGAGTAGAAGACATCTTACTGAAAGATTCCATGAATCAAACAGAAAGGATCACCACATGAGTCAAAGATGATAGTCTTTTGAATTTCTGCCATGCCATCTGCCTTAATTCATTGAAGAGGGAATCAGAGCCATAAAATTATGTGAGTGGAAAACTCCACAAGGAAAGGGGTGAACCCAGAGATAAAGAGGCTCTACAACAGCTAATTATTTTTAATAAAAATTCCTATTTCTGAACTACACAAAAATTTTAGAAATTTAAATGGAAACTCAGTAAAATATAATTGCAAATTTAAAAGTGACACTGGTTGAAACTGATAAGATTCGAGTTACTATCCCCAGTTATTTTTAATAAAATAAAGGAAAATAAGTTTCTTTATAAACACTTTACTTTTAAAATATAATGTTTTATGATGATAACAGATATGATAGACAATATATTCTATCATGAGAGATGTTAATACAATGCATAGCTTTAAAAGCAAATTTGCATTCATGTTTCCATTCGAATTAACTACTTTACAAATAGAAATTATAGGTTTTTCTACAGTGGACTTTGTCTAAAATCTTCACTTTTAAGTTACAATCTTAGGAATTTTTATTACAGTGATACCCAATACAATATTACAAATACAATCACATTAATCTGTTGCTATTACTGTGAGAAACGTATCGATAGGGCATCTGTAGAAAGGTTACTGGTCTCCAAAGTATAAATTGTTGAAATTTGTATCCCAGAAAACAATATGTAGTCTAATACTATTTTAGGTATTAACTATAAGCTGCCTGAAGTCATCATATTCAATTTACAAAGTGCTTCAGCTGAAGATTATTAAAAAGGAAAGCACTAAAAAAAAAAACATAAATGGAAATATTTAACTGTGGCAATATTCACTATTCTCTGAACAGTAGCTAATATACTGCTAAGAATGAAATGAATTATTAACACAAGTAGTCTGAGAATAAGTGCACCAAACCCACATAATATTACTAAACATTGTAGAACCTACATTTTTATTAACACTCCATCTTCATAATAATCAAATTCTAAACAAAGAGTTTTTTCAAGTTAATATATCAAATACTATATCTCACTTATTCAAAACTTATACCTGTAAATAATAATACTAACGAAGTTAATGAAAGTAACATTTGCAAAAACACTGTATATGGAAATGGATTTCAATTGATGAAGAGCCTATTTACAACTGCAGTTTTCTGCAGTGTTTTGTGGTACATATTTAGGTAGTATGTTCAACTGCTGAAGCACTTTATTAAAGGTAAATATTACACCTGTTACACATTACCTTTTAGAGGTTAACAATATTCTTTATTCTGGACAGTGTACTACAAAACTCAACTAACTTTTATACTGTAATTTAGTTATGATCACAATATTGCCTCAGCAAGAAAATGACCATTTTTGCTTATTCAAATTACCATGGGGTAATGCCAAAGATATTTTGCCTCTATGATAAAATGCAGTTGTGTATACCAAAATCATTTTACACATCAAAAGAGGCAGAGGTATTCATTAAATATACCTTGATATGGAGCACTAAATCCACGGTATCGGTGATTGCTGTCTGTAACAAAATGCAGTCTGAGCCAGTTTTTGTTGCTGATAATTGGTGGTGGTATATTCATTCCAGATAACCTGAATTACAGAAGACAACAAAAAAAATTTAAAAAGCTTTTAAGTAGTAAACATTTTCACTGAATTGGGACCCCCCCAAAATGTCTACTTGTATACAATATTCATGACTTTTTGCCTTGCTAACTTTTTCAGCACAAGTGAAATAGTTATTTTATGCATAGAGAAGTCAATCATAGAATAGTGTAATTCCAAAATAAGCTATTCCAATCAGCTTGCATATATTAGTAAAATCAACTGTAAACTGCATATAATTTTGATTCTCCAAAAATAGACAATAATAAACATAATGGCTGCTGAGCTGACAGTGCTGGTCACAGCATAACACATGTATGTATCAATACAGTATAGTTACAAAACAGAAAGACTTTAAAGCAATTGATATACTTTTTCCATTTAACATATTTTCAGCATTTCACATTCAATGGAAGATTTCACAATTTCAATTCACAGAACAAGCACTATTTTAATGTAATTTCACAATATTGTACATTTAATGATTAGCTCTCATTATAATGCATACTTCTATAAGGCTCTGGAGGTCTGCTCCAACTGATAGATAGAAAACAGACTGTACTTTGGATATATAGTCACCACATATCTAGTCACAAAGATAGCACTACATAATCTCCTTAAAGCAAAAATTTTAAACTATGCCCCAGATACTGGTCACAATTAATAGATGAAATAACTCTCTTGCTCTCTAATCTTTTGAAGATTTCCAGCAAAGTAGTTTTGCTGATTTAATTCAACAAAGGAATACCACCCCTACATACCTAACAATTTCAATACTAGGTGTGTGTTATAAAGCCAAGGTAAAATACTCTCAAAAGACTATTACATCATGAAAGACAGTTTTAGAATAAGGTTTCCTAATAACCAGTATATGACATATCTTTCCCGTTCTTCAAAGCTTACACTTTTCTTCATAGGAAGGCAAACTAGACAGCTGGTGTGTGTGTGTGTGTGTGTGTGTGTGCGTGCGTGTGTGTGTTGGGGGAGGTGATTTCTTCTCTCAGTGCTTGGCAGTCATTCATTCTAGGGGACAGGTAGGGGAGATTGGAATATCCATCCTTGCACATGTAATCAGCAGGTGTAGACACAGTGATGCAAAAACCCTTTATCTTACATTCTCCTCCTTTATTTCCTAAAACTCACTTTTCCTAGGATATTTGGGAGCTAGCCATCACTTTTAGTAGATGACCACCGGCCATAGCATAAAAATATGAATTCACATTTATTTTATCATTGTACCCATGAATGAATAGAATGGGCTTGGCAACATTACTGTGTAATCCAATTTTTTTGGATTCTAACATGAACAAGTTGGGTTCTATCCCGTATAGTTCTCATTTCTCC
Organism: Leucopleurus acutus; assembly: GCF_964270905.1. NCBI lineage: Eukaryota > Metazoa > Chordata > Mammalia > Artiodactyla > Delphinidae > Leucopleurus > Leucopleurus acutus. The sequence continues at coordinate 59,688,415 of NC_139159.1, forward strand.
ACCAGCTTTGGAATGAATTTTCTTTAATTTTTCCCCATCAATGCCTTATTTCCTCTCTTCATAGGGGTGACTGTTTACTAGTCAAGCCGGCTGTTTTTTTCATATCTGAATTGAGTAAAGACAGACATATAACATACCTGTATAATTTTAAAACTCAAGTTTTAAAAATTTACTTCATTACTTTCAGAAAATGCAGTATCCAGGTTATCTTTACTTTTGTTTGCTTGTTGGTTGGTTTGGTTCAGACAGCAATTCAATGAAAAAAAAAACAAAACTTGGATTTGGTACAATTATATTTGCAGTACAGTAGCATGTTTTATGCCAGATTTTGATTTACAATTTGATTCTCTTCAATTCCCCGATTCAAGGAGCATAAACATCCATTAGGAAAAGTTTAAATTATTTCTGACAGGCTGCACACATTTCTAAATGTAATGAGAGTATAATACATGAATGGTTGTGAAAGACTAAAGAACAGAGTTTGGAGAACGGTCCTTAAAAAATCCAACAGATGAGAAGCAACACAACAAGGACATCACGAAAAGTGTGAGAGGAAAGAAGATGAAACAGACAATGAAAAGGATAAACTTTCCATCTTTTTCAGGAACATCAAAGATAATTTGAGTAAGAGAGTGTCGTAAAAGCAAGTAATAGCTACCATGGAACTATAGTTTTTAACCTGAATTCACCTTCAAGAATTGAGAAAGATAGAACTGAAGATGTTACAGAAGCAGCAGCTAGGAAACACAATGCACATTAGGTGGAGCAAAAATGGTAATTTAACAGAGGTGGAACTAAGAGGATATTCCTGACAGCCTCAGTGCTTATTCTCATGAAGCATAACTGTAGATAAGCCAAGACACTGAACTAGAAATAGAAAGCAAGTGCACCAAAGACTTATTTGCCACCAGAGAATGAAAATAGCTTCACTGGTTATAAGGGAATCACACGGACCTTCCTGACTGTGGTAACTTAGTATTGCTCACTATTTAAACACGATTTACACAGTATGACTTTGTGGCTTATGGAGCAATCTAGTAAATGAAGTTACATATATCTGCAACACATTTCACATGTTATCAGGAGGTATGAGAAATGGAGGACTAAGATGTGCCAACTAGACAGATTCCATTAAACTAATTAATTGAGATAATTAATTTCTTAAATACTAAAGGAGATATTTCGTAAATATAAATCACTGTTAATCCTATATGACATTACTATGGTCATTTGAAGGTAGGCAATATGGATTCATTCTAGTATAAAGCCAGTGTACTGAAAAGATTAAGTACTGAAAAGATTAGTACTGAAAAGATTAAGTATACGCAACAATTATTAATTGAGCACTTACTATATGACAAACACTGATGCTAAGGGTTGGAAATATAATTGTAAACAACACATACAAGATCTGTGGTCTTACAAATAAAGAAGGTAACATAAACAAATGAGTGAGATAATTTCAGAAGGCGGCAAATGATGTACCAAAAAAAAAAAAAAAGAGTAACCTGATAAAGAATCTCTAGAAATGAGGTTTCAATTGGTCTATTACCTTCTCTATTTTACACTCGAAATAGCCATACTCATGATTATATGTCACAAATTACTATACTGGATTTTAGGAGAATTAAATCAATGAAAATAATCATAATGATAAATGTCATAAATCTGTATCCTACAACAGTTATTTGTACCCAAAAAGAGTTTAAGACATGGCTTTTGTGTAATTAATAAATTTGAATGAACACTGTAAATTAACAATGATATAAAATTTCACTGCATATTCAATATAGAATACTGAAAATAATACAGTGTAACTGGCCATAATTAATCTTTGCTAAATTTATTTTTATTTACATCATTTTCCACAGAAATAGTAACTAAATAATAAATTGATATTTAAAAATAATGCAACATTTTCTTTTACAGATAGTACCTTAGAGAATATGATCATAACCCTTACAAGATTTTTTAAAAAATCAAGTGTAAGAATCCTGAGAGAACCAGAGGTCTTTACCATTTTTTTCAAAAGTCCCTAGAACTACTATGAACTTACACCTTTGGTTTATAACTCTCTTGACAGGTACTCATTGCTGTCATCTGTTGACTTTTGTTCTCAACTTTCTCAAAATTAGCATTTGCAACAACAGGTGTCATCTTTGGTGGCTCTAACATCTATTTTTCAATCTGTCCAGTTCCCTAAGACCAGTCAAATCTAATGATCTGTTTTACCTCATCTTTAGTACCTATAGACAGTCAAACCTAAACCCATGACTTTTCAAATAATCACCTGCCTGACTCCTGTCATAGAGTATTCTGCCTATGCTTTCCTCTTAAGAGTTTTATAGTGCCTGGCCTTACATTTAGGTCTTTAAACCATTTTGAGTTTACTTTTGTGTATGGTGTTAGGGAATGTTCTAATTTCATTCTTTTACATGTAGCTGTCCAGTTTTCCCAGCACCACTTTTTGAAGAAGCTCTCTATTCTCCATTGTACATTATTGCCTCCTTTATCAAATCTAAGATGACCATATGTGCATGGGTTTACCTATGGGTTTTCTATCCTGTTCCATTGATCTATATTTCTGTTTTTGTGTCAGTACCATACTGTCTTGATTACTGTAGATTTGTAGTATAGTTTGAAGTCTGGGAGCCTGATTCCTCCAGCTCCGTTTTGCTTTCTCAAGATTCCTTTGGCTATTCGGGGTGTTTTGTGTTACCATACAAATTGTGAAATTTTTTGTTCTAGTTCTGTGAAAAAAGCCATTGGAAGCTTGATAGGGATTGCATTGAATCTATAGATTCCTTTGGGTAGTAGTATAGTCATTTTCACAATGTTGATTCTTCTAATCCAAGAACATGGTATATCTCTCCATCTGTTTGTATCATCTTTAATTTCTTTTATCAGTGTCTTATAGTTTTCTGCATATAGGTCTTTTGTATGCTTAGGTAAGTTTATTTCTAGGTATTTTATTCTTTTTGCTGCAATGGTAAATGGGAATGTTTCCTTAATTTCTCTTTCAGATTTTTCATCATTAGTGTATAGGAATGCAAGAGATTTCTGTGCATTAATTCTGTATCCTACTACTTTACCAAATTCATTGATTAGCTCTAGTAGTTTTCTGGTAGCATCTTTAGGATTCTCTACATGTAGTATCATGTCATCTGCAAATAGTGACAGCTTTACTTCTTTACTGATTTGGATTCCTTTTATTTCTTTTTCTTCTTTGATTGCTGTGGCTACAACTTCCAAAACTATGTTGAAAAATAGTGGTGAGAGTGGGCAACCTTGTCCTGTTCCTGATCTTAGTGGAAATGGTTTCAGTTTTTCACCATTGAGAATGATGTTGGCTGTGGGTCTGTCATATATGGCCTTTATTATGTTGACGTTAAGTTCCCTCTATGCCTACTTTCTGCAGGGTTTTTATCATAAACGGGTGTTGAATTTTGTCAAAAGCTTTTTCTGCATCTATTGAGATTATCATATGTTTTTTATTGTTCAGTTTGTTAATATGGTGTATCACATTGACTGATTTGCGTATATTGAGGAATCTTTGCATTCCTGGGATAAAACCCACTTGATCATGGTATCTGATCCTTTTAATGTGCTGTTGGATTCTGTTTGCTATCATTTTGTTGAGGACTTTTGCATCTATGTTCATCAGTGATAAGGCCTGTAGTTTTCTGTTTTTGTGACATCTTTGATTTTGGTATCAGGGTAATTGGTGGCCTCACAGAATGAGTTTGGGAGTGTTCCTCCCTCTGCTATATTTTGGAAGAGTTTGAGAAGGACAGGTGTTAGCTATTCTCTAAATGTTTGATAGAATTTGCCTGTGAAGCCATCTGGTCCTAGACTTCTGTTTGTTGGGAGTGTTTTAATAACAGTTTCAATTTCAGTACTTGTGATTATTCTATTCATACTTTCCATTTCTTCCTGGTTCAGTCTTGGAAGGTTGTGTTTTTCTAAGAACTTGTCCATTTCTTCCAGGTTGTCCATTTTATTGGCATATAGTTTCTTGTAGTAATCTCTCATGATCCTTTGTATTTCTTCGGTGTCAGTTGTTACCTCTCCTTTTTCATTTCTAATTCTGTTGAAATAGGTTGCAGATAGATTCATTATAACAACATTATCTTTGACATTTTAGGGATGTGTGTTTATGCATTTGTATGCATAAACTACTATTCAGGTATATTAAGTAGTTAGGGTTGACAGGTTGGATATTATTAAATTAAAACTTCTGCTCGTTGAGTGGAGCTGGGTGTTAGCATTGAGATGGAGGTCGCTGAGAGGGCTTTCACCATTTGATATTATGAGGAGCAGGGAGCTCTCTGGTGGAACAATATCCTGCACTCTGCTCTCCCACCTCAGAGGCTCAGGCCTGACACCCGGCCAGAGCACCAAGACCCTGTCAGCCACACGGTGTATAGCACAGGGAACTACATTCAATATCTTTTAATAACCTATAATGGAAAAGAATCTCTCTAGTGCTGATAAGCAATTCCAGAAATTCTGTTCTTGAGACAGGCTGAAACTGCAATTAAGTCTTGGTTTGCTGTCCTGGGGGCTAGTGGCTCTACCTTGAGCCTGTTTTTCTTTCTTCTTCTTCACACCGTGAGCCACGGAGGCAGCGTAGAACTAGACCAGCTTCCAGGACTCATCCTGACAGCTGCGACTCTTCTCCGACTCTCACGGGAATGAGGTTTGGCTGCCAGGCGTTCTGCCTGCCAGACACATGGTAGCGTACAACTCTCCACTGCTTGGCTCGGCCACTTTGCTGAGCTGCTTGTTTTTCAATGCTACCTAATATATCCAAATTTTCTACTCAATATCCCCACTTGGGTTTCAAATAGGTGTCTCAAACTTAAAGTCTAAATCAGAATTTTTGATGTCCCCTTCACAAGTATGTTTTTCCTCTATTCTTCAATACTCGAATATACTTCAATATTCGTCAAATGGCACCAACACACATGAGTTGCTCAAACATTTAAGTGTCATCTTTTAATTCTCTATTCTCCTCACTCCCAGAAGCCCAATCCATTTGCAAATCTTCTTCTGCCTCTAAAATCCATCTTAAATTTGTTCATTATTTTTACTGCTGCTTTTATCATAATAGCCAGGTCCCCATGGTCTCACATAGACCCTGCAGTAGGGTCTTCTTTTGATTCTACTGAGCATTCCTACAAACTGCTCCTTATCCAGTAGCCAAACTGTTCTTTTTCCAACCTACTTATTACTGCCATGCTTAACTTTTCATTAAACTTGAATTAAATTTGGACTCTTTACCCAGGCCTCAGAAAGCCTGGTAATTCCGGTCCTTGTCCACCCTCCTCGCTCATCTCACACGAAGCAACTTTACCTTTAGTACGTTCTAGCCACACTGACATTTCTTTTTCCTTAAACATGGGAAATTCTTTGCCACCACAGGGGCTTTGCACTTAACATTTGCTAAGTTTTGAATGCCATTTCTCCAGATGGTGCTCTGGTTACCTAACCTCATCTTTCATTATTTAATCAAGAGTTTATTCCTCATGTGACTGTACTAGGTTGATCCATATAAGGCCCTCCCCACTCTAGCACATGATGCTACCTTAATATTCACATTTTTTTCAGTTTTTGAGCTGGTTTTTTTATTTACTAATTTAGTAATTTTAGAAGCCCTTCCTTTAGAGTATCAGATCCATGCAAGCAGAGACCTTGTCTATCTTGATCACCAATCTATCTTAGAACTGCAGAGTAGTATAGAATCCAATTTAAATGAATTTCTTAAAATTCAATTGAATAGAAACTTTAACATCAATTTATAATTAAAAAAGTAAATTTAGGTCTTCTGTTTCAGTCAAAAATATGTATGTCCATCAGGAATTCTGTAACAACAAAGTAAGATTCTCTATAATCTAAAAGTTACCAGAACATGGATCTATAATAATTCATAAATATTAATGGAACTATAATTTTGGCCATATAATTATCATGTACTATTACTCAAATCATAAATTAGAAAAGACACAATGAAGTTATCAATAAATAATTTCATTAGAAATAGCCATAAGAGAATTTTCAGTTATAAGTAATGTTAATAAAGATGAAAAAAAATACGTATGACAACCAAGAATCCAATATTTCATAACTAAAATAGAAAGTTTTTTAAAATTGTATCCTCCTACATACCTATATAATAACTACTTCAAAACTACTACTCTTAGATGCAGAGGAGTGAACAGAATTAAGTACTCCAAGGCTGAGTATCTAGGATGTGAAACTTTTTTTTTTTTAATAAAACTGCTCATTTTGTTTGATAGCTGAAGTAATGAACTAAATAGTAATATGCATTTTGTCAACACATCTTCAAACATTTTGATTTTCCTATTATGGAATCACTAAAGAAAAATCTCAGCCATGTTTACCTGTTAAGGGGATTATTTTAATGAGTTAATAGGGATTTCTTTAAATTGAACTCACTGTTCTTGGTAAATGAATACTTTTATTGATATGGAAATATTTTAATTAAAATATTAAAATTCCATTGAAAATTCACATTATTGGGTACACAACCTTCTTTTAAATAAATTTCATGACTTTTTATCAGGAAAACTTGAAAATCATGATCTAATTTTGTTTTTATTGTTATTTTTAATTAGTAAAGTACTTTCCTCTGAATATTAGCCAGTTTAGAACATCAGGTATTCTGTGTTCCATTAGAATATCACCTGAGCTTTAAATATTTCCACTTAAAAATTTAATGAAATAGCTACACTTTAAATAAAATTCAATTATTATGTTTGTAAAACATTTTGTGTAACATATTAAAATTTTCATCAGTCTGTGTTTTTTTCTTTCAAACCAACAAGGAAAAAACTTAACCTCTAATCCAGGATAACAGAAATATTGGAAATAAATCCCTTAAGTTCAGTTTGTCTAATACTGATATATGATCTGAAATATGTCAATTCATCTGTTTCCATTCCAATCCCTATGTTAAAAACATGCACTACTGGGCTTCCCTGGTGGCACAGTGGTTGAGAGTCCGCCTGCCGATTCAGGGGACACGGGTTTGTGCCCCGGTCTGGGAAGATCCCACATGCCGCGGAGCGGCTGGGCCCGTGAGCCATGGCCGCTGAGCCTGCGCTCCGCAACGGGAGAGGCCACAGCAGTGGGAGGCCCGCGTACCACAAAAAAACAAAACAAAACAAAACATGCACTACTAAAATGATATGCTTAAAGATGCTGAGTTGAATAAAAAAAAAATGGAAATATTTATAATTTTATAGTCAAATATTCCCTTAAGTACTTTCTACTTTAATTAAAATTATTTTATAAATCTAAAGAAGCAGCTTCCCTACTGATACCTGTAATCCAGTATCTTCTCATGGTTTCACTTATTTGAAAATGCTGAATGAGGCAAAATTATACTTTTGCTCTATGGTGGGTTTTTAATTTAAAAATTCAATACCACCTACAAAAAAATTCTACACACTCAAAGTTTAAGAAAAGTATATTGGAGATAATATAAACTTCAATAAATGATTTATAAGTATTCCAGATTAATAACTAACAAATTACATTATAGCTAGCATAGTGAAAGGTAAGCAGGGTTATAATCACCTGGAAATTGGCAAATTTATTCAAGAAATTACACAGGGCAACATTAATGTTTTATAGCACAGAGTCTACTCATGATCCCCAGAGACATTCACAATGGTTAAACATCTAAACAGTTTAGAAATTAACAATAAAAGCACAAAGGTCCCTCTCTCTAGGCAACTCAAAGCAGATTAGATGATTTTATTCTGTCAGATTATATAAGCCAAAATTTACATTCCCATCACTGCATGAAACAAAGTCTATTAGATTTATGTTTTGAGACATAAATCTAGCACTTGGAAAATGGAAAGATTTATTTCTGATTTGGCCTTCATATGTAACTGTCTAATCATAGTGCCCTGAAAAGAGCTGTCCTTCAATTATTGCATCCTACTTCCACAGTCTCCAGTCTACCCATTTCCCCTCCTACTTTTTAGATACTGCCTTTGTTTCAGGACAATAAATGCTTACATATAAATTAGATAAAATTTTCCCTGCTGATATTTTTGCTAACTACTGATTCACTAAAAGAAAACTACTACTTAAAATTGTATTTGAAATTCCTTTGTCGCTTACTAAATTCTAAAAGTGGCTATTGGCTGAAACGTTTAAAAGAACCTGAGACTGTAGCTATATGGAAGATGAAGGTATTACTTGCTAACTTGAGTTTTAGAACCATGAATCACTTTGGAAACACCAGTTATTTTTTAAAAAGTCTGATTTACAGAGAACAAAGAAGAAAGAGAGACAGGGATTTAGACATGGGCTATCACCTTTGCTTCCAGGTTTCTACTGGCAACATTTGAGTTGGAAACAGAAACAGGAACTTTCTACTTGAACCGCAGAGGAAAGCAGAATCCATTTCTCGGAAGCAGCTAGGGACTCAGCATAAGATAGAGTTTAGTGTAATACTTTTTTCTTTTAATAAGATATACAAGTTAATTAAGGGTAATTAACCTAGCAGTTGGTTCTAAAGACTACAGGGCCTTGTTTTCTTGCCAAGGTTTATGTGGGACTCTGAGGGCTGCAGGTCCTTGGAACTGAATACCATAAACCTGAGCTTACTTAATTCGTGACAAAATTAAACCATAGAAAAAATTGTGATACTTCTCCCACCTATTTGTGCCTATTTAAAATCTTTGATTTTAAGCTATGGTATTCATGTATTTCAAAGAAGTACGACATATTATAAAGAAACATCATTATATTTGTTTTAAAAAAAATGGAAATGGAAGAAAAGGAGGTTGTACCAAATGATAATGCAGAAAATGTGCAGTTGGCCCCCTGGAAAACATCTCCTTCTCTTCTCTTCCATAAGGCCATAACTGTTATTTCTTTTTAACTCTCTGTCAGCTTCTCAGTTCCTTTATGGTCTCATATTTCCCTGCTCTCTAATGTTTAGAGTCCCATGCTCACTATTCTTGTGCTTTGGAAGGTATCCCTGAAAAACCTTCCTTACTTCAGAGGTTTCTGCATCAGCTTTATGTACAGGATGAACTTTAGTGTCAAACAGACTGTACTGGAGTGTTAGAGGGACCATCATCCACATGGATACTAAAGTCATCTACGATAACTGTTTGAATCACAATGCAGAGCAAATTTGTGAGTTTGAGAGTTAAGTCCTAGGAACATGACGTGGAATTACAGGAGGAAAGGAAATATGAGGCTGAGACAAAAAAACAAACATATTTTCCTGTATTTTGTAACTGATGGGAAAGAAATAGATGGAATTAACTGTTCACACATTTCAAATGGACTTTTCTCATAAAGTTCTTTCAATTTTTAACAGCTGGTTTAGTTCCCCATGTATTTTTGATATTTGATTCCTATAGCTCTAGAATTTATACCTCTAGAATTATGTTCATGTTTTATAGTGGAAGCACATTTATTCAATATCATTGGGACACGTGAATGAAAAGTTAGTGAGCAGGGTATCAAATACTCTGTAAAAGGATCAACAAAAATTTTAAATACTTTATCTTAAGACATGTAGATGTATACTCATTCACTGATCTTCTGATATAAACCCAATAATTTTCCCTTTAAGTAGATATCTAATAATTACAATTGTAATTAATTCCTTATATATTCTTTATACATAATTCATGATAAACAATTTCTTACCATTCCAATTTATTTAAAATTGAATAATAATTAAACACACCTATTAAACAATCTCAGTTTTAAAATGCTTCTCTTTAATATTATTATTTCTACTATTTTTCTATTGTTTTCTACTTTTAACTATTTTCAGTTATTGTATTCCTACCTTTAAAGGTATCTTGTCCATACTCAGTTTATAGAAATTTTCAGTGATCCATCCTTATTAAGTTGTCCCAAAGCATCCAAATTGTTTTCATACAAATAATTTTCACTGTTTATTCACTGATATTTCTTCAAGAAACATATATACATATTCACACTAATTCCCAAACCTATGGTCTGTGAATTTGTTTTACAAAGTTCTATTCACTGAATTCATCTGAAGCTACACAAAAGTATTTTCTGCTTTTGGCGGTGGTTTACATACATATATATGAAAGGAGGTATACTTTATTACAGATTTAGTGGCTTCTGATTGTCATATTGTTAAAGGCCAACTTACAAGAAATAATTTGAATAATAACTTTGACTGTTTACATAAATCTGACTAGAAAAAGACAAATGAAAACAAAGCTATATACCTTACAGTGATAAATTGAGATTAGAATTCAGATTTTCTAAAATCCTTTGAATTTGTACAATAAGGATAGAATATTCTGCCTTCTTCCATCATACTTTTTATCCAACTGATATTGTCATTGCTGTGACACTATAAGTTATTTAGTTAAAGCATGTCTTCACTTCATGGATATTCATTTGAAAACTCTACTGATTTAAAATACATGTTACATTTTATACTAAAAATACCATGCTCTACACTTAACACATGTTTTGTTTTCTGCATTGTCAGATTTAATTTGGTGATGAAAGTGCAACTCAATCCATGTCGGACTCACTATTTATACACTTGGTTTCCTTTGAAAATCAAAACCCTGACCTAGAAAACAAGCATGCTGTTCAGGGACACCATCTTATAAGTTTGGTCGTTAGCCACCTGCTGTTCTCAGTAAATCAGTCTGCAAACTACTGATCCATGTCACAGCATTTTCACCTATTTGTGGAAAGAATTGCTTACAAACCCACCATTCTTCCACTGAGTTTGTTCAGTTGAAGATATCCTACTTCCTTTAGGTCTAATTTATGTTTATAGACTTTTAAATGTAATATTGTAATAAGTATTAGTTAAAATGGTATATTAATAGGCTGTTAAGTACTGTTATATGTTGTAATATATTAAAGGACTTACCTAAATTCATTGCTTAAATGATATTATTCATTATAACTATAATGGTAGAGGCTTATTATAATCAGTATATTTTAAAATCACTTCCATAGTTTTACATTATACCATTTGCTTTGTCTTCAATCTCAAACACTGTTAAGTAGCTTAGATAATTACTTAGTCTTTGAAATGGTGGATTAAATTTAAAATAAATTTATGAATACAATTAGTATGTATCAACAAGTTCCCATTTTTTTCATTTTGCTAAAAAATATGTATAAATTGTTTTGTTCTTTTTTGTTTCACTTTGCTTAATGTATAATCTACTTAACATGTTTACAGAGCAAGCATCCCATAAGGAAATAATAAACCAGTTACACAGAACTTGAGATTCTTTAAAAAGATATGTTTCTTTTTAATTGAATTACTTAAGCCCTACCTTACTCTTCAAAAGTCTATGATACTCTTATCAATAATACCACAGGATAAAACTAAGTTATCAAGGAAACTAGTAAAGGGTATTTAATAAACGAACAAGATAAAGTCATCCTCTGGTGAGCTGGAGCCCCTGGTCCAGCTTGAGAGAATTTGCACATCTCTTCACAACCATATTCAGTGACAGGAGGTTACTAGCTTGGTTGGCATGGAATTGGAACACTTCACAGATCAGTAATTTTTTTCCTTTATTTTGGAAGAGGAAGTTTAGTAGCTTATCACTAAGGCCATCCCACCTCTGCAAGTCTAGAAAATATTCTGGATGTACTCTATTATACAGACGAAATGTTCGACATGACAAAATTATGCACCATAGAGCAGAGCCACCATAAGTTCAGCTTGGATGCTTTTTAAAGTAGTACAGCTCACTATGTTTAATAAAGTATCCATACAATGATTATTTCTAAGCTATGTGATTTCCTGCTGTATCTTCCACAATAAATTAGTGAAAAATACACAAATACATAATTGGTGATCTAAAGTTTTTGGATATAAATTAATTAGGTATCTGTAAATATATACCAAACATAGTGCTTTGGGCTTGTTTAGATTTTAATAAGCTATTTTATTTGGCAATAAAAAGTAGCTGGATATGTTGTTTCTTAGGTCACCCTTAGTTTGTAACAATAAAACCATAAAACTATCTAGAAAAAATGTATCTTGCTATTTTAAGTTCCAAGTACATCAAAAAGCTGTTTCATGTCATTAAAGTCCAAATAAGAGACATGGGATGAGGGACAAAAATAGCCTGTTACTACTTTATCTGGTTTCTATAATACATTCCTTCAAACACTCCATTATGATGTCATGAAGAGTTAGGAGATATTACAGCATGAGTAGCTGAAGTTATGAATTAAGTTCATAAAATTTAGAATCAGGAGTCTCCATATCAGGTGTGAAATGCGTATGATTTATTAGTATTGGTATCTATTATGTAGTCAATACTCTATATTATATTATAGTTACATTTTATAATATATACTATGTTGCTGTATATTATATATAATAATATATTAAATATTTGTATATATACATATATACTTTGTAAATGAATAAACAAATAAGCAAACAAACAGATATTGGCAATGAATACTCAATTGTTTTTTCCTGATAGATGTGCAAATTTAGAAAGGATGGAGACTTTTGTTCTGTTCTTTCTTGTCTGAAGACCAAAAGCCCAGGCAAAAGCAAATCATCTTGCTCTGTATTTTGTGTTATAATGATCAGCAGTAGAATAGCCAAGTCTAAATTTTACCTGTTTATTTTACAGTATATTGGGATGAAAGTCCAAGACATGCAATGAATTAGGGAAGAAATGACACTCATTTTCAGCAATGTGATATGGGGGTTAAAACCAGGTTTCGTATCTCAGCCCTGGAGATTACTAGCTGGGTGAAACGGACAGGGCAATTACTATTACAAGCTTCAGGTTCTTCATCCATAAATTTTACAGGAATTTCAAGATTGTTGTGAGGATTTTAAAGGTTTTAGCATACATCTTAGAGGGAAAAATTGATTTTAAGTATTAGGTCTAGGCCCTATATATAGTTTGTTGTGGAGGGATAAAGTAAAGAGTGAGGAGGGGACTGTGGTAGAGAACTTCAGTTTAAAAAAAACGAAAATAACAGATGTGATATGCTATCTAAAACACAGATAAGATTAAAGGTGTGTTTGGCCAATCAGAAAGGGAAAATTTTAGTTGGAGTGACAGAATACTTTCCAAGGCATTTATTTAATTTCAGACTTTAAAAAAAATTAATTGAAGTATAGTTGATTTTCAATGTCATGTCAGTTTCAGGTATACAGCAAAGTGTTTCTGTTATACACACACACACACACACACACACACACACACACACACACACACATATATATTCATTTTCAGATTCTTTTCCATTACAGCTTATTACAATATATTGAATATAGTTCCCTGTGCTATACAGTTGGTCTTTTTTATCAATTTTATATAAAGGAGTGTGTATCTGTCAATCCCAAACTCCTAATTCATCCCTCCCCCTCCTTCAGCCTTTTAAATCAACTGTGCCTTGGATTCTAGCTTTCACTATATCAGAGAAGAATCTATAGTATACCTTGTTTGGACTTGTATTCCTACTATAAATCTGAGAAAACAATCCTCACAAACATCAATCACATATGTCATATGGGAGGATAAACCAGAATCTGTCTTCATTCCTGATTCTAATGTAGAGGACTAAATTGTGGTATAAGAAAAGAATCTGTTGACAAGGGTCATCTAAAAATCATGAACTATCTCTGAAGAAATGAATAGCTGTTGGTTTAAATTCTCACAGGTCAGCACTAAGGAAAATGCTTCTTTGTAATGCTGATATACTATCCCATAATAAATTAGGTATGGGTGGGGTGGAAATTAATGCCATTTTCTTTATTTCTAATGGAAGAGAACAGCCTCAATTTGGGCCAGTCAATGTAAAGGCCTGAATCCTAAAGGAACATTTTTTTATTTTCTAATAATCCAAGATTGGTTTTTGCTTCCTCTTGAAATGGCAAGGAAGGAAAAAGAGAATTCCAGCATTGGTTATCTTCTTGTGCTCCAATAGTTTACCTGGGAAAGATGAATAAGTGAAATTTTCTAGATCCCTTTAATCCTCACGTTCTCTCAGTATCCAGATTTTTCAGTAATGATCCAGTCTAAATGGAAGTCACTGTCCCTACTCTAAAATGGAATTCTACAACTCGAGTCTGTTACTATCCCTTGTCTATCAATAATGCACCAACAAAGCAGAAGGATACTCTCTTACAATCATGAAGATAGGGAAGATATCCCATAATGAATTTAGAAGCACATGTCCTAGTTTAGACGGTCAAGTGCCTTTTATAGTTTTCACTTAAATCAAGTAGAAAAATTCTATGGCCATTCCTTTTCAGATGAAGAAAAACTTAAATAGGTTAACTAACTATTCAAAGACACATGGCTAATAATTAGTAAAATAGGGCTTGAATCTAGGCCTGTCAGTTTCCAAAACTTCAGCACTTAAAACTACTACCCCATGCCTCTCTCAGGAATACTGGCCAGAAGGTTCAGCAAGGCCTTAGCCCTTTTCAAAGTCTATTGGGCTTTTTCTCCTATAATGTGACAGATGGCCTATTTGCACAGATGGCCCTCAAATCAGTAGCTATTTACATCTGAGTCTAAGGATTTTATTTAAGTTCGTTGTTGCTGAAAGTACATTTATTTACTTAAATGTTGAACTCTTTAGTATACTAAAATAATACATGTAAACCACTCTCTATATGGTCAGAAATTGTGTTATCTTTTACTAAACATTGCTAGCATGTATGCCTAGTGTTTGACAAAAGGTGGATAATCAATAAATGAACATATACATATATTCTTCCCCTGAATGTATACATAAACAAATGATCATCTAGGAGAGAAAGAGAAATATGTGTGTGCATGCATGTGTATATGTGTGTGTGTGAAGGTCGTACTTATTTTAAAGTATAAATATATTAGTCAAAATAGGCAATTTGAAGGCATTCTGTTTGAGCAGAATACTATTCAAAGTTTAATCATGAACTTTTGTGGAAATAGCTCATCATACGTTAACAGGTAGCAGGTGAAATAAACCAACAAACTCTTTTAATCTATCTAATATTCCAGTAATTTTTTAAAGATACAACATTAGAATTGTTCGAAAATCTTAAAGAAGCTTGAGAAATTACTATAAAAACCACTGGGGTGAGTGGGCTGTCCATACATTGCAGCCATTATAAAAAGGAAAATTTTAAAAGAAAGAATAGGCTAACTATAATACAATTGTATGAATAATAATAAACAGATTAAACCACTGTCAAACATTAAAAGCAAGAAAGAATAAAAGTTAAAATGAATGAAGAATAACTTTGAAAATTAGATTTAAAATGCAGATAAAACTCTAAATCAGTAAAATCAGATATTAGGTACATAAGAAAAATAAATTTTTATGTTAGTGTTATTGTTTACATATATACCTATTTTTATAATAATCATATATAGAAATGAATACCTCTGTTTAATGATTTTTTACTATTCAACCACTTACAATATATGGAACATTTTCTTAAATTTAACCAAATTATTTTTCTTCTCTTAGTTCTTAGCTCTTTAGAGATAATGTTTATTCTTTTGAATGTAACTGACTTTAATATATTTTTACAAAGATAGTCACTAAGTCAATATTTCTTTCATATTTCTCTAAATCAATATGTTTAACCACATTCAGATTCATTCATTTGGTCTCTTCTCACAGTTTTTTATTAATCTACTTCATTCCCCATATCTCTGCAAATGTGGAAAACAAAGCTAAAGTTCTAACTGGATTCACATTCTTACACAACTCTACATTAAAGATTTAAAATATTTTTTCTTATTTTACTTTACCATTTTTATTGAATACTGGTTTCTAACACTATATAAGTTTCATGTGTATAACATTACAGTTCTACTTCTATATAACACAGCATGCTCTCCACCAAAAATTTAGTTTCCATCCATCATCGCACAGTTGATTGACTTTACTCATTTTGCCCTATCCTCACCTCTTCTCCTCTGGTAACCACTACTCAATTCTCCGTACCTACATGTTTGTTTTTGTTTGGTTCGTTCCTCTACTTTGTTTTTTTATAGTCAACATATGACTGAAGTCATACTGTATTTTTGTCTTTCTCATTCTAACTTACTTCACTTAGCATAATACTCTCAAGCTCCACCCATGTTGTGGCCAATGACAAGATTTCATCTTTTTATGGCTGAGTAGTATTCCACTATATATATATACCACATCTCCTTTATCCATTTATCTGTCAGCGGGCACTTAGGTTGTTTCCATATCTTGGCTATTGTAAATAATTACTGGATGAACATAGGGGTGCATGTATCTTTTCAATTTAGTGTTTTCATATTCTTTGGATATATACCCAGAAGGAGAATAGCTGGATCATATGATAGCTCTATTCTTAATTTTTGGGGGGACCTCCAGAATGTTTACATAGTGGCTGCACCAATTTACATTCCCACCAACAGGTTATGAGGGTTACCTTTTCTCCAAAACCTTGCCAACATTTGTTATCTCTTGCCTTTTTGATAATTAGCCACTCTAACAGATAGGAGGTATTATCTCATTGTTGTCTTGATTTGCATTTCCCAAATAATTAGTGATGTTGAACATCTTTTCATGTGTCTGTTGCCCATCTATATGTGTTCTTTGAAAAATGTCTATTCAGTTCCTCTGTACAGTTTTAATCAGGTGATTCATATTTCTGTTGTTGAGTTGTGTGAGTTCTTTATATATTTTGGATAATAACCCCTTCTTGGATATAACATTTGCAAATATCTTCTCCCATTCAGTATGTTGTCTTTTTGTTTGTTGATGGTTTCCTTTGCTGTGTAGAAGCTTTTTTTTTTTTGGCCATGCCATGCAGCTTGTAGGATCTTAGTTCCCCAACCAGGGATTTAACCTGAGCCCTCAGCAGTGAAAGCTCAGAGTTCTAACCACTGTACCAGCAGGGAACTCCCACAGAAGCTTTTTAGATGATGTAGTCTTATTTGTTCATTTTGCATTTGTTTTTCTTGCCTGAGGAGTCATATCTAGAAAGATATTACTAAGACGTGTCAAATAACATACCGCCTACATTTTATTCTAGGAGTTTTATGATTTCAGGTCTTACGTTCAAGTTTTTAATCCATTTTGAGTTGATTTTTGTGGTTTGAAAGAGTGGTCTAGTTTCATTTTGCTGCATGTGGCAGTTCTTCCTTAACACCATCTAATTAAACAGACTATCCTTTCTCCTTGTATATTCTTTGCTACGCTGTTGAATACTAGTTGTCCATATATGCATGGGTTTATTTCTTGGCTCTTAATTCTGTTCCATTGATTTATGTATGTTTTTCTACAAGTACCATGCTGGTATTTTTGAAGTATAGCTGATTTACAATGTTGTGCTAGTTTCAGGTATACAACAAAGTGATTCATATATATATCTGAATCTCCATAAATACATGTATCCTTTTCCAGATTTTTTTCCATTAAAGGTTATCACAAAATATTAAATATAGTTCCCTGTGCTATACAGTAGGTCCTTGTTGTTTATCTACTTTATATATAGCAGTTTATATCTGTTAATCCCAAACTCTCAATTTATCCCTCCCCTATCTTTCCACTTTAGTAACTATAAGTTTGTTTTCTACGTTGGTGAGTCTAGTTCTGTTTTGTAAATAAGTTCACTTGTATCACATTTTAGATTCTACATATAAGTGATATCATATGACATTTGTCTTTCTCTGTCTGACTTACTTCTCTTAGTATGATAATCTCTAGGTCCATCCACATCGCTGCAAATGGCATTATTTCATTCTCTATTATGGCTGAGTAATATTTCATTGTGTGTGTGTGTGTGTGTGTAGGTATACATACACACACATATACATATATGTACCACATCTTCTTTATCCATTCATCTGTCAATGGATATTTAAGGTTTCTTCCATGTCTTGGCTATCGTAAATAGTACTTCTATGAACACTGGGGTGCATATATCTTTTTGAATTAGAGTTTTGTGTTTTCCAGATATATGCCCAGGACTGGGATTGCTGGATCAAATGGTAGAGACTCTAGTTTTAGTTTTTTTAAGGAAGTTCCACACTGTTCTCCATAGTGGCTGTACCAATTTATGTTCCCACCAACAGTGTAGGAGAGTTCCCTTTTCTCCACACCCTCTCCAGCACTTATTATTTAGACATTTTCATGTTTTCCTCAAGGCGTTTTATAATACCCAGGCTTACATGTAGGTTTTTAATCCATTTTAAATTTATTTTTATATATACTATTAGAAAATGTTCTGGTTTCATCTTTTTCTTTCTTTTTTTAAATTGAAGTATATTTAATTTACAATCTTTCAGGTGTACAGCGAAGTGATTGCTACACACATATACATATTGTTTTTTCAGATTATTTTCCATTATAGGTTATTAAAAGATATTGAATATATTTCCCTGTGCTATACAGTAGGTCCTTGTTGTTTATTTAATATATAGTAGTGTGTATCTGTTAATCCCAAACTCCTGATTTCCCTGCCCCCTCTAGTTTCATTCTTTTACACATAGCTGTCCAGTTTTCCCAGCACCACTTACAGAAAATACTGTCTTTTCTCCATTGTATATTCTTGCCTCCTCTGTCATAGATTAATTTACCATATGGGAATGGGTTTATTCTGGGCTTTCTATCCTGTTCCATTGATCTATGCATCTGCTTTTCTGACAATACCATACTGTTTTGATAACTGTAGCTTTGTAGTATAGTCTGAAGTCCTCTAGCTCTGTTCTTCTTTCTCAAGATTATTTTGGCTATTTGGGCTCTTTTATGTTTCCCTACAAATTTTAAAATTATTTGTTCTAGTTCTGTGAAAAATGCCATTGGCAATTTAATAGGGATTGCACTGAATCTGTAGACTGCCTTAGGTGGTATGGTCATTTTAACAAAATTGATTCTTCCAATGCAAGAACATGGTATATCCTTCCATCTGTTTGTGTGGTCTTCGATTTCTTTCATCAGCATCTTATATTTTTGGAGTACAGGTCTTTTGCCTCCTTAGGTAGGTTTATACCTAGGACCCAGGTATTTTACTCATTTTGATGTGATAGTAAGTGGGATTCTTTCCTTAATTTTTCTTTCTGATATCTTGTTGTTAGTGTTTAGAAATACAACAGATTTCTTTATATTAGTTTTGTATCCTGCAACTTTACCAAGTCCACTGATAAGCTCTAGTAGTTTTCTGGTGGCATCTTTAGGATAGTCTATGTATAGTATCACATCATCTGCAAAGAGTGACAATTTTACTTCTTTTCCAATTTGGAACGTTTTATTTCTTTTCCCTCTCTGATTGCTGTGGCTAGGACTTCCAAAACTATGTTGGATAAAAGTGGCAAGAGTGGGCATCCTTGTTTTGTTCCTGATCTTAGAGGAAATGTTTTCAGATTTTCACTGTTGAGTATGATATTAGCTGTGGGTCTGTCATATACAGCTTTTATTATGTTGATGTATGTTCCCCCTATGCCCACTTTCTGGAGAGTTTTTATGATAAATGGATGTTGAATTTGATCAGAAGTTTTTCTGCATCTATTGAGATAATCATATGGTTTTGATTTTTCAATTTGTTAATGTGGTGTATCACAATGATTGACTTGTGGATACTGAAAAATCCTTGCATCCCTGGGATAAATCCCACTTGATCATGGTGTATGATCCTTTTAATGTATTGTTGAAGTTGGTTTGCTGGTATTTTGTTGAGTATATTTGCATCTATGCTCATCACTGATGCTGACCTGTAATTTTCTTTTCTTGTGTTATCTTTGTCTGGTTTTGGTATCAGGGTGATGGTGGCCTCATAGAATGAGTTTGGAAGTGTTCTTTCTTCTTCAATTTTTGGAATAGTTCCAGAAGGATAAGTGTTAACTCTTCTTTAAATGTTTGGTAGAATTTTAGCGGGGCCTGGTCATAAGGTGACTGGTTACAGAAACCTAAGGAGCCCCAGGGCTAGTTCTGGCTTACTGGTGGGCAGAGTCCACCCCTGATTCGGGCTGTTGCCCACCCCCTGGCAGGTGGAGCCAGATCCTAGAGTTAGTGCTGGAGTACTGGCAGGCAGAGCTGTTCCTGGAGTCTGGCTGCAGGCAGGGCTCAGGTATCCCAGAGGTCTTTTCAGATCACTGAGGGTGAGGAAGGGTGTCCCGGTTCCTGACACAGTTGGATATGAGGCCTGGGGTGTCCCAAAGGTTGCACTGGCCTGTTAGTGGGCAGGACCAGGGCCCAGCTAGTCCAAGGGCAGGGTCTGGACTGCATTAGTGGACTTGTTCCATCAGCTCTGGGATCATAGTTTTCTTGCTTCTGGTGTCTGCTCTGTGGTGGGTAAGGCTGGCTAGAGTTTTGTGCAGTCTTCCTTATGGTAGGGGAGCTGGGTCTTGGCCCTCTTGTGTGCAGGGCTGTGTCTCGGGGCATGTCTGGAAGTGGGTGCGGGCTCAGGAAGTCTTTAAGTACCCTGTCTGCTGATGGGAAGGGCTGTGTCCCCACCCAGTTAATTTGGCCTGAGGTGTACCAGCACCAGTGTTTACAGATTATTGAGTGAGGCCAAGTCTTGGCACTAGTGAGCCAAGATGGCAGCCATCAGGAGTGTTCATGAGGTTGAATGTTCCTAAATATGTCTGCCACCAGTGTCTATATCCCCAGGGTAAGACACAGCCACCTGTCTCTCCAGGAAACTCTCTAAAACCAGCAGGTAAGTCTGGCTCAGGCTCCTATCAAATTACTGCTTTTGCCCTGGGTCCTGGTACGTGTGAGATTTTGTGTGCGCCCTTTAAGAGTGAAGTCTCTATTTACCCTAGTCCTGTGGGGCTCCCGCAATTAAGCTCTGCTGGCCTTCAAAGCCAAATGCTCTGGGGGTTCATCATCCCAGTGCCAGACACCTGCGTGGGGAACCTGACATGGAATTCAGAACTCTCACTCCTGTGGAAGAACTTCTGCAATATAATTATTCTCTAGTTTGTGGATTGCCCACCAGAGGGATATGGGATTTGATTATATCACGAGTTTGCTCCGACTACCTGTTTCATGGTTGCTTCTATGTATCTTTAGTTGTAGAAGATCTTTTCTGGTAGGTTCCAGTCTTTTTTCATTGATAGTTGTTCTATAGATTGTTGTGATTTTGGTCTGCTTGTGAGAGGAGATGAGCTCAGTGTCTTTCTACTCTGTCATCTTGGCCATCCTGTCTCAGATTTTTTAAGGTTAATTTCAGAAGTGGTTTCAAAATTTCCCCTCCTCTTCCAGGCACTCCTCCCAACATTCAGTGCCAGGCCAGCCACTCACTGAATCCAATACCATGCTGTTTTGATTACTATGGCTTTGTAATATAGTTTGAAGTCAGGGAATGTAATAATTCTAGCTTTGTTCTTTTCTCTCAGGATTGCTTTCACTATTTGGGGTCTTTTGTGGTTCCATATAAAAAATTTAGCATTTTTTGTTCTATTTCTGTGAAAAATGTCCTTGGAATTTTGAAAGGGATTGCACTGAATCTATAGATTGCTTTAGGTAATATGGACATTTTAACAGCATTAATTCTTCCAATCCATGAACACAGATTATCTTTCAATTTCTTTGTGGCTTCTTCAATTTCATTCAACAATGTCTTCTTCAATTTCTTTCCACAATGTCAAAACCTGTACAGTTTTCAGTATACAGGTCTTTCACTACCTTGGTTAAATTTATTCTTAGGTATTTTTTGTTGTTTCAATTGAAAATGGGATTGTTTTCTTAATTTCTCTTTCTGTTAGCATACAGAAACACAACAGTCTTTGTATGTTGATTTTGTACCCTGAAACTTTACTGTATCCATTTATAATTTCTAACAGTTTTTTCGTGGTGTTTTTAGGGTTTCTATATATAAAATCATGACATCTGCAAATAGTGATAGTATCTAGTGTTGTAAAGTTCGGTTAGAGGGCTGGGATTGTAGGCACCACCTCTTGGTTCCACTTTCTCTATGTGTTCTAGTCTACCCACCTTTAGATATATAGATGTGTGGAATTATCTGGTGTACTGGTGTTTTGGGAACAGGCACCTTTGTTGCACCATGGATATTTTATTGGTTGTAGATTAAAGGGAAAAGACAAAGGTATATTTTCATTCCACCATGTTGCTGACATCAGGCTAAAACTATTTTTCTATTTATCATCTTATACAATTTATAATTTATCTGTTGCTGGTGTGGTTTCCTACTGTATTGTTCCTGTTTCGTATATGTAAGTCATCACTCAACCACTCCCATCCCTATCTGTGAACTTCTTCCTATAAAACATCTTTTCATTTTCTGAGGGATTATCAGAATTTTCAAGTGCTAACTTCTATTTCCACTTTTCAAGGATATTAGTGCTTTATTCCATTCATCTGTGTTTATATGTTATGAACCAATTTATTTTCACTTAACTGGCAAAACTATATATATATATATATATATATGTATATACATATAAAATCAGGCAGTATACAGTGTTTACAAACACAAGAAACATTTATTAAACAAATAGTATGCTAAAACATTACTAAGCAATGATCTACAAATATACAAACTGCTCTTAAGGAAACAGGGAGACCTATGTCATTAATAATTTGTGGCTAAAATTTCAGAAGAGAATTTTAATGACTTACTGAAGAGGTAAGAACTCTTTAAAAACTGTCTGAATGTATAACTCCTAGCTGAATAAGTCATTAGTTCAGTTAACTGTCAGAATATTCAATTATTGGTAAATTGGTAAATATTACTCAGGTATGAACAAGTACGTGTTCCTGGTTCATCTCACAGTCAACTATGTCCTTAGTACAATGCAAGATTCTGGTGTGAGTATCACCAAAAAACAATGATTACATTACTTCAGACAAAAGAAAAAACATAAACACACGGCCATCAGTATTATCAATCCATACTGAACACAGAATTGTACAGAACTGACTGAAATTGCAGAATACAGATTTAAGAAGAATGTGTCAGTTTTTAAAGTTGGGAAAGTGATGAAATTTTTATACTTTAAAGCCTTGAAAGACAAAATGTATCTTGGTTGCATACATTATTAACACAGTTCCAGGCAAAATGGACAGAGAAATACATGTATATTAACAGAAAATTTTATAGCAGAGAGAAACATTCAAAAATTATAATTTATTTTCATGCTTTTCTAATATTTCACAAAATATTTCCTATATGACTTTTTTCTTCTAAATTCAGCACCAGGAAAAGAGTGGTAGATGTGAGTTTATACATGGTGTGCTTATGATTTGAAAGCGTTAATATGGCTCTTCAACTTGAATAAACGGCCTGAGTAAATCTCATATACCATTTTCCTAAAATCACCCGGGCAACATTCTGCTTCAATGGTTTAAATGTACCCTGGTAGTTTAAAACATAATTGCACTTCTCTGGACACCTAATTGACTACAAGGGACTGACTCAGGTACTTTAAATACAATTTTATTACTTTAATTATTGTTCAGTGAGGTGTTCCAAAGTTTTAAAACAAACTGCTCATGTGAAATTTTGTTTCCAGGAAAAAAGAAAAAAAAAATGCTATCTGAAGTAAATTTGTTTTTTTTAAATAAAATTCCAGCTTTACAGAAGATAAAGTGAAAAATTTTGGGTGAATTTCAGTAAAATAATCTTTATTGATAAGGCTTATTTAGTGAATGTGATTCTCATTGTCAAACAACAAATGTATTTGGAAAACTGAAAATAATAATAATAGCTAAACTGTATTGAGCAAAGTAGGCCCATGCTGAGGTCTCCTGGGTACAATTTCATACTCCCATTAGGTGGGCATTCACATTATGTTCATTTTAGAGATACGGAGAATTAAGTATAGAAAATTTAAGTCTGTTGTTCGAGGCCAGACAGCTGGAAAGCAGTGGAGCTGGGATTCAAAGCAAAGTTCTTTGGTGCCAGTGATTTTGACTATTACATCATAAACAAAATCAAGACTAAAATATCAGTAACTGCAATGACAACACCATTTCCTGCTTACTATGTGTGACACATATAGTTTTATAATAACTGATAAATGTTTTATACATTATCTTATCCACATAATAAACCTTCTCTCCACATTTTTACTTGGTACACAGGAGAGGAATCACGTCCCCTGACACTTTGGATTAGAGTTTGCTAGGGTACCATCACAATGTACCACACACTGAATGATTTAAATGACAAAAAAAAATTTTTTTTCACAGTTCTGTAGGATAGAAGTCTAAGATCAAGATATCAGCAGTATTGGTTCCTTCTGTGTGATGTCAGAAAGAATCTGCTGCATGCCTCTCCCCTAGCTCTGGTGATTTCCTAGAAACCCTTGGTGTTCCTTGGCATGTAAAGGCATCACCACAATCTTTGCCTTCATGTTCACAAGGCATTCTGCCTGTGTGTGTCTCTGCCCAAATTTCCCTGTTTTATAAGGACACAGTCATATGGGATTACGGTCTACCTAATGACCTCACTTTAACATGATCATCTGCAAAGACACTATTTCCATCCAAAAAAGTTCACATTCACAGGCTCTAGGGCTTAGGATTTCAACAAAAAAATTTCGCTGGGATACAGTTCAACCCATAACACAGGTCCTGTACTCCCTACCACTTATTTTCAGTTCTCCTGAAAAAAAGATAAATGCTACTAATATGAGTGATGAGACCCAGAGCCATTTTTACATCATTTCTCAACAATGGGCAGGATAATTGACTTAAAGGTCTACAACCAGTCTTCATACACTCCGTTTCTTTCCATGTGGTAAACACACCTAGCCCTTAGGACTGGGCCAGCCATCATCTTTGTGTGCGTGACTAGAAAAGTCAACTGACATTCTTCTCCACAAAAGCAATTTTGTTTTGTAGAAATACAAATTAAGAAACATGTTAGACTTTTAGAACTAAGCCTCCTATGCCAGAAAGTTCCCTGTTACACCTGCAAACAGCTGGGTCTTTCTTAAATGTTAAACAAAAATAGCATAATTTATGTTCTGTTTGAAACTGTTGATCCTGCTATTGATGGCTTTGTGGCTGGCAAATCCAGAGTTGAAAAAGTGTGAATTGAAAAATCCTAGCAAGAAAAACCCACCCTTAAACCTTGACAGGTATGATTTGGGTCTCACTGTTAATGCTATTTTACAGATAAGCAAACAGTACAAAGGTCTCAAGCAAACAAATGAACAAACAAATAGAAGGAAGAGTAGAGAAGACAAAAGACTTCTGATATTTATGCCCTTCCTCCCTGTCAAAAGGACCAAATAAAATAAATTTTATTTAAGTTCCTTAATTTATTTCACAACGGGCTTTAATTTTGTATATTAGAACAGGCTATTTTAAACTTCACATGTACTCACAATGACACCTAGCAGTTTAGAAAATAAATATAAGCCTAATCTATTCCAGGGAAGTCCTCTCATCTAACAGTGAAGGAAACAGCAGAGCATAGAAAACCTCTGGGTCTCACTGTCTGCAAGCTTGGAATACCACGTGCTTCTCCATTTCAGTGCCCACTCAGTTCTGGTGCTAGCCCTGTCTGCTTAGTTTTATAACAGAAATATGGAATTTGAACTAAAAATATCTAACTAATTTTAAATTCCATGAATGTAAAACAGTATTTATTTTGAGAGCTAATCTAAAGTAAATTAAACGTATTTTTTCTTGAATCTGTTACGATCATGTTTGGCTTCAGGGGATAAAACTCTGACTTATGGTAGCCTTAATGAATGAACAATGAAATACATTGTTCTTATTTAGTAAGATGTCCAGGGGTGGGCAGTACAGGGCTAGTATAATTGCTTAAGGTGACTAAGAGTATTGCACTCACTAATGCTCCCTAGTCTCTGGTACCCCTGCTCTTCCTGAGCTCAATGAAGACTGTACTACTTTCTTGCCCTATTGCAGCGAGGCAAGGTCATGTGACTAGTTCAGGCCAATAGACTAACAGCAGAAGTCTTGTGTCACTTTCAAACTAAGGTAGTGAAAAGTCCCTTCATGACCCTCTTGATCTCTCCTCTTCCCTCCCTGATTTAGAAGGCTTACGCTGTAATTGCACTAATAGGAGAGCAGCAGACTAGATCCCCTAGCCACTGTTTAAAAGGCAGCTGCCCTAGAGAGGACCTGATACTACAACTGACTATGTTTGAGTCAAAAATAAACTTTTGTTTATTAAGCAATTGAGATGTCAGGGTTGATTTGTTTCATTCCATATCCTAGACCCTGACTGATACATGATGATGGCTTTCATCCTCATGCTTGCAGTAAGGTAACTGCCAACCTTTTAGCCATCACTACCACATTTCAGGCAAGAAGTTGGGGGGGGGGGGGAAGGTGAAAGGGAAATTGCCAAAGGTAATTCTAGCCAAGTATGCTTTTTCAAACTGCTCTCCTAAAAGGCAATCTCAGTGACCTGTACATGAATTCCACTGGCCAAAATTCTTTGACATAGCCATTACAGTTGCCTGGGAATGTTGGAAGGTGAATATATTTAACTGAATACTCTGACATCCCCCAAACAAGTAAGAAAAAAGAGAAAATTGGCATAAAGCAGTCATCCAGTAATATGTCTCAATCAATGGAGTTCTTCTAGAAAAGAGCTATTTCCAAATTTTTCTGGGACCTTCTAACTTTCAAATTCTTCTAAGTATTTCTTCCTTGATCTTTCTCAACTTTCAGCACTCTCGGCTACTATCCTCCCTGAAGATGTCTCCTCTTGCTTCCATAAAAACTCTCTTTCTGCATTCTCCTCCTTCCTTTCTTACAACTTTCTCTTTGGTTCCTAATTTCTCTTCCTGCCCATCTACCAAGGTTGCTCCTTCTCTGTTTTTATTATTCCACTCATTCCCTTTGAGCTCATGTATTCCAATAGCTTTATCTATGATTCCCTAAAATTATTCTCACTCATATTCTAAATCTCTTCTACCTAGGAAGTCATCATTTGGACAGTCAATATTTAAATAATTAAATGCTTTTCTTCCCATCAATCTCCTCCTTTCCTATATTCCTCATTTCATTTAGAATCAGAAAATTTTGAGACATGACCAATTCCTCTATCTCTTTTATCCCATCTTACTTCCAACTGATTTTCAAATACTAAAGACTAAGTTAAGTTTAAATCATTCTCCCGATCCTCAACCTGAGTATAACTTGATTGGTTCTTGTTCTTTTCATCACTCACAGGGGCCAATTCTCAAAGCTTCTGAGCTGGTACACTTGTCTACAAATATTCACTCCATTCTCACACAACAGCCTTAATGATAATTCATATTCCAAATCTGATTATGTAACTCACCTGTTTAGAATCATTGTGTCCCTGTTCCCCCCCAATTAACCTTCAGAATAAAAGCCAAATATATTAGTAAGATATGGCAAGATCTTCATAATCAGGTAACCTCCCTGGAATTTTCACTTTTCATGGACCAAAGAACATACTATCATTTATCTACATGAGACTTCTTAGGGTTGTTTTTTTTTTTCTCATTAAATGTTTCATTTATTTTGTACATCCTCCATAAACTTTTTTCATTTTTAACAATATTTCTAATGGTAAACATAGAATTGTTTCTCACTTTCTACTCACATGTGTATAAAAAGCAAGATGAAAAACACAACATACTATCTAATCTCTTAGAGATTTACATTTGGTTGCTTCTGTTGAGAGCCAATTCATGAATCTCTCTCATTTCTTCACACCTTATAAGTAGATCATTGACTTCCTTCTTCCCAATCTATCTTTTCAAGGATTTTTTAATCACAAACAGCCTCACAATTCAGTTAAGTGGAGCAAAGGGTAGGTTTCATCACACAGCCCTTGAAAGACAGAGATAGCATCTTACTCCAGAGGAATGGACAGGCAATTCTTACTGTTCAGTATAAAAGATTCAGGTTTCCTCAATTCAGGGTTTCTGTCTTAAAGGGACCTACCACATGTGCAGCTATCACTTGGTCCTCTTCATGTCACCCTGTGGGAAATGGGGTAGGAGAAACTGACAAAAACCTGAAGTTCACCCTGTTGCTGTGCCATGGTTAATAAAGTCCTTTGGATCTGACCTAGATGTCTTGTGTCTTCTCCTGCATATTTGAAAATATGTCAGGCTCACCTATTAGTTGACAAGTAGAATACAATTTATGAACCTTCACAGTTGACAGTTTTCTCCCTAGAGAATGTTGCCTAATTTTGGATCCTATGGAACTTAGTCTTGTCATCCTAATTAAGTAAAAGCCTTGCTTTAAGACTTTGCTGAAATGTACTCCCTACATGAAGTTTCCCTTAAGTTCTTGAGCCAGTCTCTTCCTCCTATATTACTCCAGATATGCTTTACGCATATCTATAAGAATCTCTCAGGGAATTGTTGATTTATAGATGTTTTCCTTATGAGCCTGTGATCTTCTTACTAAATATTATACCTTTTTTGACTGTATATTCTGTACATGGCCTGGTATGTAGTAAATACTAGAAGACTCTCCCTTTAAAAAGAAAATTTATTGGTAGGTTATCTTACATATGCTCTCTCTAAAATGTTACTTAAAGTGCAAAGACACACATATACACACAAAGAATACATTGGTTTCTACTGATCTATCATCACCAGTCTCTTTTTCCTACAAGAACTAACAGTTTAATCTCACTGTTCTTCTGAAATTGTAATGCATTATTAATTCCATCTTCTTAAGCAAGTTGCCTGTAATTATAATTGTCTTTCTAAAAAAGAAAATGCAACAGCTGCACCTACTCTGAAAATGGACCCTTGGAGAATGTAATTAAGTTATTTCAATTTGGAGACTGAATATTATCAAGAGCTATGGGATGCTAACCTTAAGGTAGACCTTTCCACCAGGTTTTTAATAGTATGTCATTTGCAGAAACCTAGATAAGTAGAAAATTAGAATGTAAATTTTTTGCCTACTCCAATCAGAGTCTTAGTAAGTGGAATTATATATCATATAAAATTACACGCTATAGTTAGAACACTTGGTAGACCACAGAGCTGAGGCAGTTAAGGCCATGTGTTCACTACTTTTGTGACATTCATTATAGCTTTATTTACTTTGTTTTATGGCCATGGAGTTTCCCCATAACCCACAAAAAATATTGCACAACTGTTTTTTTTGTTGTTGTTTTGTTTTTTGCGGTACGCGGGCCTCTCACTGCTGTGGCCTCTCCCGTTGTGGAGCACAGGTTCCGGACGCGCAGGCTCAGCAGCCATGGATCACGGGCCCAGCCGCTCCGCGGCATGTGGGATCCTCCCAGACCAGGGCACGAACACGTGTCCCCTGCATTAGCAGGCAGACTCTCAACCACTGCGCCACCAGGGAAGCCCTCACAACTGTTTCTTAAGTTACAAACTTAATGCAAAAAGAAAGCCGTTATAAATTGCTCATCTCTCTAGAAAATTCTATTCCAAGGGCATAAATATTTTTCTATAGATTATGCCTTCATATATGACAATAGAATGATTTTATAATTGGCAATTACTTTAGGGGGAATGAAAATTAAATATGGTTTAATATTATGTTTAAACAGTTCAAATACTAAGTTAAAATATTGTTTTCAAACATTACTTCATCTTATTTATTACATTTTGCTTTTGATAATGGTCTACATCTTTAGGCCTGAGATAATCAATGAATGGCTAAATGACTGGTATCGTAGCAAGCACTGTCTAAGCAAAATTCAGGCTAGATGAAGTTTTATTTGATGAACACACCATTTAATATTAATAACACTTGGGAAACACTGATGAGACTGTCAATGAAAACAGAAGCCTCACATTAAAAAGGTATTTTCATAATCATGTAGAATAATCATTATTGATTTCATGAATCCTTTACTGCCAATAATAAATTGCTTACCTCTGTATAAGTCTTTTCAAAGAAAAGGTCTTACTACCTACAAACAATCATCTATTTGGGGGGAAAGCATTAGTCACTTAAAACGTTTACTTATTTTGAGCCAAATTCTCTCCCTTTATAATTTATAACTGTTAGCCTTAGTTTTTCCATTTATTCGAACTGGCTAAGTGTAATCTCTCCTGCATTATCAATATTTTAAACATCTGAAATGATCTCATGTGATCATCCTAAGTGTTAAATATTTCATGCTTAAGATTACCATGAAATAGCCTCAAAATATATATTTAGCTGGTAAACCAGATCTAATAGGGCCTT
Organism: Leucopleurus acutus; assembly: GCF_964270905.1. Classification (NCBI taxonomy): domain Eukaryota; kingdom Metazoa; phylum Chordata; class Mammalia; order Artiodactyla; family Delphinidae; genus Leucopleurus; species Leucopleurus acutus. The sequence continues at coordinate 59,718,553 of NC_139159.1, forward strand.
GGGCTAATTCATTCTTATCAACAGAGAGACAAATAATTTAATATTTGAAAGAGACTTATTGAAGATAATGGTCATGAAATATGCTTATAGTATTCAGAGTAACTCATCTATCTCAACTTATTTAAGTGGCACCCAATATTATTAAAATAGTTAAGATGGATACATGCTGATATTGACCCTCACACGAAAACAAATAACAGGTTAAAAAATATTTTCAGAGTTTGTCACTGTTACAAATGATAATACACGTAAAAATGATAAATGCAATGTACCAGTGATTTCCTGCAAAGATCAAAATTTTCTATTAGTAACATAAAAGCTGAATACTCTGTAAATTCTGCTGTTTAATCAAAGATGATTTGACATGGGGAAATAGTAGATATAAAAAACAGCATCAAGCAGTCACCATTTCTTCTGGTCTCTACAACTACTGTATTCCCACTGAGCACTATCACTAGAAACCAAACTTGAAGGAGTTTAAGAAAACAAACACAACAAAAGATGTTACCTTATAAAGTAAAGCGTAAACTCATGCATCTCGGTCTTTATACATGGAAGTAAGAACATGGAAATAAAAAACTTATTCAACTAGAATCTAGAATAAATTCATGGACGCTAGATATACAGCAAGTTATCTGTGTAGATATGTAAATTAAGAATTCTTGTGGACAAAATTAACCTTTTGAACTTGATGCCTAGTTATCAAAGTTGTCTACAATAAATCCTTTGCTGCTACTGTCAAGGATAAATTTGTGAACCGATTGTAACATTGGCCTAATCCTTTATAATTTAGAGTTTGAGTTAATGTAAATAATAAATTAAAGCTAGAGGGCAATGTTATAATACCTAGAAGACCAACATTAAATAGTTCTTCAGTTTGAGGCAGTTTACAATCATAAAATATAAACCTTCTTTTGATCTTCAAAAGCTTTAGAAAAGTGTAAAACCCAGAAAGAGTAAATCTGTTGCCTATGCTTACCCCAAAATTTAGTGGTAGAGCTAGCACATGATGTATATAATAATGCTTTATATTTTTAAAATATTCAATGGTCTTTCTTAATAGAACATTTATAAATAAAATTTGAGCAAATTTTATCTCATTAAAGCATATCCTTACAAGGATATACAGTGGATTCCAAATGAAAGGTTGGTAATAGAACTATAAACTATGGTTATAATGACACAGCCAATGTCTTGGGAAAGTCTAGGGAGACAATATGACAAGAAGGAAGTGAGAGAGTAGAGTCAGAAAAACTAGTTTAAAATGTCTCCAATGCACAAGAAAGGCTAGAGGTGAAGCAAGGACAGTTTAATGTCACCAGGAATACAAAGAAAAGAAGTGATATGAGAGAAATAGCAAGGAATGTGTCAACTAATAATTGAACTACTTGGAGTGGACAACAAAAGAAGTCAGAAATTACTAATATTTGAGACTGAATTTAAGAATTATAGCATTTTTGATATGGGAGAAACCAGTGAGAATGTATCTCCGGCACAAGATTATGTCTTTGTTTTCTGAGATGCCTAATTGGAGTTTCTAGAGTGAAATGTCTAAGTAAAATCTGGAACAAAAATAAAGAAGGGGAGTTTGAAGTTAGGAAAGGACGTTCTTTCACTCATCAAAAATAACTGATTTTGAAAGCTTTTTATTCACATTAGTACAGCCTGGGTAGGGGAAGACAATCCTGGCAAGAAATTACACTCAATGCAAAGAGGAGACCATTTACAGTCACATGGGCTGTGCACTGTACAACACAAAGATGTGCCATTTACATAGACTATGATATAACTGGAGTCTCCTGGAGTTCTATGTTGTATCACCTGCCCAGCTCTACTTGCTGGATGGGGAGTACGGTATATACTCTTTTTTCCCCCATGCCACACAGATCCCCTTAAGACAAATCAGAGATAAAATAGAAACGTAAGTATGCTTTTATGGCATCAATTCTTTTGAACATCCATTGCCTGGTACATAGTTTTCATTGTGTAAATAACTCCAATTTAGTAAATTAAACATGAAATATGTTCTTTGCCTTAAAATATTCTTAAATTAAAAAAAAATAAGCTATCATGAAAGTTCAGCCTACCTTTCATTAAAATATATGAACATAAAACAAATTATATCATGATTTTTATTAGCCTTATCTTAGTCATTCTGCTTTTGTATAAATTTGGGGTGTTTAAAAGCTTCACTTGTGGTTAATTTTTGGATACCCATGTTGGCTTTAATGAAAGTGAAAATCTTCATTATAAAGTCTGTATTTTATTTTATTTTGTTTCTCCTTGAGGAAAACTATTTTGAAAATACTGTGAGTTAGCTAAAACCGCTGTATCACTTTCTTATTCTATTTGAAGAGTAAGGGATGGACAAACTCCTCCTAAGAATCCCATCTCTATGTAAATGCCACAGACAGGAAGTGTTCACCAAACACCTTCAGAACCAGACCATGTAGGAAACCAAGCCAGGGCACCTGAGGCAAAGGACAAAAAAAAATTTGAATACTAGACAATTTGTACCTGTTACTCTCTGAAACATGCAAGATTATGGACACAAAGCCTGTGAGAACATCTTTTGTCTCACAAGCAGTATATATTTTAGATGAATGGAAATGCTGCTTTGGGCAAGGATTATGGCAACTTTTTAGCAACCCTGATGCAGGAAGAAAAGTATATTTGAAAGTATTTGTCTGTCATTTACCTTTTCAAAAAACATTTACTATCCTAAACTGTCCCTTAAAATCAAATATTAAAATTAAACAAATGATTGAGATGGTAAAAATAATTTGGAATTTCTCAAAATAAATATTATTCAATATATATTAGATAACATACTTTGGCAAATATATTCTTAATAAATTATAAAATTAGCAAAATTTAAATTACTGAATTAATATAAAACCTATATTTATATTTTCACCACAGGTAATCTTATTCTCAATGAACTTGCTAGAAGTAGTGAAAAAATGACCAGAACAATTTTCCCTAGTATTAAACTTTGATTTTTCTTCAGTTCAACTTAGTTTCATTTTTTTCTTCCTAAGTAGAGAGAATGTTATATATATAGGCTGCCAAAATTTACATTTATACAAAGATTGAAGTAACACAGTAAGTTTATAGGATTTTATATATTGGCTAAAGGAAAATGAAGATTCTTTGAGTGTTAGAAATGGAACACCAATCTTTTGTACAAACTTAGATGAAGACAAATCATACAGATAGGATAGAGCTGAAGAGCTGCACACTAGAAGAACATACTCCAAATCTTTGTTGAAGTAAAAATTAAGTAGTACTTTCCCATTCAACATTATTTTTGGAGTTCTTTGAGGAGTCACTGAAACCACCGCTTCAGTTCTCTATTATAATATTCTGACTTCTTGATCACTTACAACAAGACACCCTAGTTTAAGTGCATTGTTGCAAAGAAACCTGGAGTGGTTATCTTCTAATCCATACTGATAAGATCTTAAAGTGTTTTAAATTTATAATAAACTGCCTTAGTATTTTAAAATATTTTTCTTTCTCTACATTCTACCACTTTCAGGTAAACACACTCTTTTTCTGGGCTTGCATAGAACCTTTTGCCTCATTCTTTGGAACTGTCACTGTTCTCTCTCCTGTGGGCAAGAGCAGGGTCTTATTTTATTCTTTTCCTTTAGTTCTCAACATATATATTGAGTGATGTCTGCCGAATAGATGGACTTCAGCACTTTTTAAATGAAACAAAAAACTTTGTCAACCAACTCAAGCGTACACAGGAAAGAATCTAAACTAAATGCTTAATGACAGAATGCCTAATTAAATTATACTATATCTGCCCTCCTTAATGGAGTAATGTCAAAGAACAGTTTTGAAACTTTTGATTATTTGAAGATTACAATAAAATAAACGACACCTGGAATGGTCATGGCTATTCAAAGTTGTGAATATCATAATTATTTTAACTAACAAATGTTTATCATGCATCTACCATATACTAACTAGGCTAGGCACAAGCCATACACATATGAGTGAATAACTTAATTTGTCTTTGAGGAGCTCACTATCTAACAGAAGAGAAAGAAAAAACACTCCACAATACACTGTGATGAGCACTACAAATATTACTTAACAAATATAATAAAACCCACATAAGTAAGTTATTAACTCTGTAGGTACAAAATGAGTCTCTACTACTATAAATATTTTCATTATAAAAAAACCTGGTCAGGAAAAAAACAGGAAAAAAATTACATGTTTTTCATCAAGTTTAACAGGTTTCATCAAGAAAAACCAGGTTTCTTGGTTTTTCAAAACCAAGCCAATCAAAAAACAAGACAAATTTGACTGACAGAGAAAATACAAATGATGTAAATGCATTTCCTTCGGTTCTAAGTAAGATTTAACATAACAAAAACTCATGATCATATTTCACATTCTAAATATAAATTATTTCCATCTATATCATTATTTCTGTTACTTTTTAAGCAATGAAAGAAAATGAGTAAAACCTACTTTTCTACTTTCCAGTTCTCTGTTGTAAGAACTGGGAAACTTTAATGGCAGTTCTCCCACATTGAACTTATGTAATGGAAGTATGGAAATATTAAGTAGCACCATACTTTTATTTCATGTTGTTATTTGTCCTTGAACCCTTGAATAAATTTTGTACACTATACGAAAGAGCTTATCTATTCTTTTAAATGTGCTCTGAAAATCAAACAAATTACTGAAAATCAAACAAGTTACTGAAAATCACTGTTAGTTCATTAATTTCCAAGGAATTCTATTAAAAAGTACCATAAACTAGGTGTCTTAAAAAAACAGGTAGTTATTATTGTCTCACAGTTCTAGACACTAGAAGTTTGAGGTCAAGGGTCAGCAGCACTATGTATGTTCTATCTGAAGTCCCTACCACAGGATCCTTCCTTGCCTCTTCCTTGCTTTCGTATGGTTGCTGGTAATCCTTGTCATTCCTTGGCTTATAGACACGTAATTCCAATCTCTGCCTCAGTACCACATATCCTTCTTTCCTGTGTGTCTATATCCAAATTTTCCTCTTCTAATAAGGACAACAGTCAATGGATTAGGGCCCACACTAATCTAATCTGACCTTATTTATACTTGAATATATCTGCAAAGACCCTATTTCCAAATAAGGTCACATTTATAGGTAAAGGGATTTAGGTCTGAATATATTTTTAAGGGGGACACGATTCCACCCACTTAACGTGGTAACAAAGAAGTGGTAGTTTGGCATAAGGTAAATAGCATGCGCAGGAATTTTAGGGAACTGGCCAAAAGGCTACTATCCTTCAACATCCAGTTCAGGGTCTACAAGTTCTGTGGAAGTTTCCCTGACAACCACAATCTGAATGCTTCTCCATTTTCTGAACTCATAACTACTTCTACCCTGTACCTTGTATTTGGGGCTTCTATAACATTTCTTCAAATATATAATACAAAATACAAAACTAGGACGCTTATTCTTACATTTCTTTCTTTTTAGGATACTCTAAACTCCAAGAATACTCTTACATGTAATAACTACTTAAAGATAATTATTTAAATTCTAAATGTTCCATTATATTTTATTTAGAATGATGAATTTGTACATGATTACATAACAGAAAGTAATAAAACAATGGCTTAACACCATAACATTGTGTGTATAGACAGTTAAATGTGGGACAAAAAGGAATTTTGTTCAGCAAAGGAAACCAAAAACAAGACAAAAAGACAACCTACTGAATGGGAAAAAATATTTGCAAATGATGCTACTGACAATATACTGCCTATAGAAGACCCACTTTAGGGCAAAGGACACACATAGATTGAAAGTGAGGGGATGGAAAAAGATATTTCATGCAAATGGAAATGACAAGAAAGTGGGGGTAGCAATATTCATATCAGACAAAACAGACTTTAAAACAAAGGTCTTAAAGAAAGATAAAGAAGGATACTATATAATGACAAAAGGATCAACAAAAGAAGAGGATATTACACTCATTAACATACATGCACCCAATATGGGAGCACCTAAATACATAAAACAAATACTAACAGACATAAAGGGAGAAACTGACAGGAATACAATGATAGTAGGAGACTTTAACACCCCACTCACATCTATGGACATATCTTCCAGACAGAAAATCAATAAGGCAATGCAGATCCTTACAGTTAGACTTAATTGATATTTTCAGGAAACTACATTCAAAAAAATCAGAATATACATTATTTTCAAGTGCACATGGAACATTCTCTAGGACAGACCACCTACTAGGACAGAGAACAAGCCTCAACAAATTTAAGAGGATAGAAATTATTTTCAAGCATCTTTTCTGTCCACAACAGCATGAAACTAGGAATCAACCATAGAAACAGACACAAACAAACAAAACGTTTACACAGCAAATAAACAACATGCTACTAAAAAGCTGATGAGTCAATGGTGAAATCAAAGGGGAAATTAAAAAATGCCTTGAGAAAAATGACAATGAAAGCACAACGATACAAATCTATGGGGTGCAACAAAAGCAGTTTTTAGAAGGAAGTTCATGTGACACAGGCCTTCCTCAAAAAACAAGAAAAATCTCAACCTAACCTACCACCTAAAAGAATTAGGAAAAAAAGAACAAACAAAACCTAAAGTTGGTAGAAGGAAAAAAGTAATAAAGATCAGAGAGGAAATACATAAAATAGAGATGAAAAAAACAATAGAAAAAAACAATAAAACCAAGAGATGGTTCTCTGGCCAGGCTCACCAAGAACAAAAAAGAGAGAGGACCGAATAACAAAAATAAGAAATGAAAGAGGAGAAATAACAACCTATACCACAGGAATACAAAAAAAAAAAAAAAAAAATACTATGAACAATTATATGCCAACAAATTGGACAACCTAAATGAAATGGACACATATCTAGAAACATACAGTCCACTGAAATTGAATCAAAAAGAAAAAGATAATTTGAACAGAACTATCACTACAAGTGAAATAGAATCTGTAATAAAATAAATAAATAAATAACTCCTTGCAAACGAAAGTCCAGGACTGGGTAGCTTCACTGGGGAATGTTACCAGACATACAAAAAAGAACTTATACCAATCCTTCTCAAATTCTTCCAAAAGACTGAAAAGGAGGGAGCATTCCCAAAGTCATTCTACAAAGCCACCATCACCCTGATACCAAAATCAGACAAAGACACTACCAAAAAGAAAATTACAGGCCAATATCTTTGATGAATACAGATGCAAAAATCCTCAACAAAGTATTAGCAAACAGAATGCAACAATATATAAAAGGTATCATACACTATGACCAGGGTGGATTCATCCTGGGGTCACAAGGATGTTTCAACATATACAAATCAATCAATGTCATACACCATATCAACAAAAGGAAAGACAAAAAATCCATGATCATCTCAATAGACACAGAAAAAGCATTTGATAAAATTTAACATCTATTCACAATAAAAACTCTCATGAAAGTGGGTATAGAGGGAACATACCTCAACATGATAAAAGCTATTTATGACAAACCCACAGCCAACATAATACTCAATCCTGAAAAGCTGAAAGCCTTCTTGCTAAAATCTGGAACTAGATAAGGATGCACACTCTCACCACTTCTACTCAACATTGTATTGGAAGTCTTAGCCACAGCCACCAAACAAGAAAAATAAATAAAAGGTATTCAAATAGGAAGGGAAGAGGTAAAATTGGGTTATATGCAAATGACATGATACGTTATATAGAAAACCTTAAAGATTCTGCACAAATACTATTGAAACTGATAAAAGAATTCAGCAAGGTAGCACAATACAAGATTAACATACAGAAATCTTTTCCATTTCTTTACACAAACAGTGAAATATAAGTAAAAAAAAAAATTTGTTTATAATCACATCCAAAAAAAAAAATTATGAATAAACCTGACCAAGGAGGCAAAAGACTTATATGCTGAGAACTATAAAACATTGATAAAGGACAGTGAAGATGATTCAAAGAAATGGAAAGATAGCCCATGCTCTTGGATTGGAAGAATTAGTCTTGATAAAATGGTCATACTACCCAAAGCAATCTACAGAATTAGTGCAATCCCTATCAAATTACCCATGACATTTTTCACAGAAATAGAGCAAATAATCCTAAAATTACATGGAACCATAAAAGACTTATCAGAATTACTAAAATCAATCCTGAGGAAAAAGAACAAAGCTGGAGGCATAACCATTCCAGAGTTCAGATAATACCACAAAGCTACGGCAATCTAAACAATGGGATATTGGCACAAAATAGACATATGGATCAATGGAATAGAATAGAGAGCTCCCACATAAAACCCACACACCTACAGTCAATTAAATTTGGACAAAGAAGGCAAGAATGTACAATGGAGAAAAGACAGTCTCTTTAGCAAGTGGCACTGGGAAAGCAGGATTGCTGCATGTAAATCAATGTTAGATGTGCAAGTTGAACCATCTTTGTGACCCTGGGATGCACATCAATGTAGCTGGATGTGCAAGATGGAACACATCCTCACACCATACACAGAAATAAACTCAAAATGGCTTAAAGACTTAAATATAAGACATGACCCCATAAAACTCCTAGAATATAAGACATGACCCCATAAAACTCCTAGAAGAGAACATAGGCAAAACATCCTCCGACATAAATTATATCAATGATTTCTTAGGTCAGTCTCTGAAGGCAATAAAAATAAAAGCAAAAATAGGACCTAATCAAAGCTTCTCCATAGCAAAGGAAACCATAAACAAAACTTAAAGACGACCTAACGATGGGATAAATGATTTGCAAACAATTCGACTGACAAGGCTTAATTTCCATAATATACAAACAGCTCATAAAACTCAATAACAGAAAACAAACAGCCCAATCAAAGAATGGGCTTAAGACCTAAATAGACATTTCTCCAAAGAAGACATACAGAGGAACAACAGGCACACAAAGAGATTTTCAACAGTGCTAATTATTGGAGAAATGCAAATCAAAACTACAATGAGGCATCACCTCACACCAGTCAGAATGGCCATCATCAAAAAATCTACAAACAATAAATGTTGGAGAGGGTGTGGAGAAAAGGGAACCCTCTTGCACTGTTGGTGGGAATGTAAATTGATACAGCCACTATGGAGAGCAGTATGGAAGCTTCTCAAAAGACTAAGAACACAGTTGCCATATGAGCCAGCAATCCCACTTTTGGGCACATACCTAGAAGAGATGAAAACTCGAATTTGAAAAGATACCAAGAAATAGTCAAGAAATGGAAGCAACCTAAGTGTCCATCAACAGATGAATGGATAAAGATGTGGTACACACACACACACACACACATATATACATGCAATGGAATATTACTCAGCCATAAAAAGGAATGAAATAATACCATTTGCAGCAACATGGATGAACCTAGAGATTATCATACTAAGTGAAATAAGTCAGAAAAGGCAAATATCATAAGATATCACTTATAAGTGGAATCTAAAAAAATATAATACAATGAACTTATTTACAAAACAGAAACAAACTCACAAACATAGAAAACAATCTTATGGTTACCAACGGGGAAGGGATAAATTACGAGTTTGAGATAAGAGTTACACACTACTATATATAAAACAGATAAAAAAACGAGGACTTACTGTATAGTACAGGGAACTATGTTCAAAATCTTGTAATAACCTATAATGGAAAAGAATCTGAAAAAGAATATATATGTATATATATACACACATATATATACACATGTATATATCTGAATCACTTTGCTGTACACCTGAAACTAATACAACATTGCAAATAAACTATACTTCAATAAAAAAAAATTAAGTACCTATTATTTTCAAACATAGGAGATACTGAATATTATTAAAATTATCATTCTTATGGAGAATAGTACAAATATGTCTAAAGTCTCCATACCTTCCTTTATTATACCCTTTGTAATTTGACTGTGCAGCTTCTCCCAAGAGTCTGCCATCTGCCTTCTCTTGAATTGAAAAATCCATATCAGTTTGTAAGATTCATTCTCTCTACTGTTCTGTGCTTCATCCAGGAAACAAAACAAAACAAAGCAAAAGAAAAAAAGAAAATATCTATGTTTTCTAATCACTATGACTGTTGAGTATATTTAAAATATGTTAAATAAAGTTATGTTGAACAGAAAATGAGTGTTCAGCAAAAAGATTACAGTCATTGAAGAAGAGAGGGGCACTGCATAATAATATGATTTATAAACAAAGTCTTTCACTGCTCAATCAGAAGTGAGTTCAAAATAGGTTTTAACATTTAACTTTTATGTTGTAGTTTGTATGTAAGTAATTCTATATGAGTTTACTAATTATAACTTTGGAATCTATGCTATAAAAGCAATTTTGGTATAAAAATTTGCCTGTAAGAGTTTTTGAGGGTCACAACACCATTTTCTGTATAAACGGATTTAATCAAGTTAGGCATAGGCTAGTTTTATGAAAATTATTATGTTAAAGGAGGAAAGAACTATGGAAGGTAACTTACAAAAGCAATGGTAAGTCAGGAATTACAGTTCCACTTTAACTAGAATGAAACCACTAAGAAAAATATACTGTTAAAAATGAACAAATACGATATATTTCAAAGTTCATAAAATAATCTAAGATATTTGTGTATTACAAACATACCAATACATAATAACCTATATAACATTAAAACTTTATATACCACATTATACAGATTTCTAGACTCTTAATTAGCATTTACCTTTTTTTGCAAGCTCTCAAGAATAAATGGTTTATACTAACTTACAGCTAAAATTCATGGATTAAAAAACAGTGTGCTTCAACACTGTGAAAAAGACTATACTACTCAAAGCAATCTATAGATTCAATGCAATCCCTATCAAACTACCAATGGCATTTTTCACAGAACTAGAACAAAAAATTTCACAATTCGTATAGAAACACAAAAGACCCCAAATAGCCAAAGCAATATTGAGAAAGAAAACTGGAGCTGGAGGAATCAGGCTCCAGACTTCAGACTATACTGTAAAGCTACAGTAATCAAGACAGTATGGTACTGGCACAAAAACAGAAATACAGATCAATGGAATGGATAGAAAGCCCAGAGATAGACCCATGCACATATGGTCACCTTATCTTTGATAAAGGAGGCAAGAATATACAGTGGAGAAAAGACAGCCTCTTCAATAAGTGGTGCTGGGAAAACTGGACAGCTACATGTAAAAGAAGGAAATTAGAACACTCCCTAACACCATACACAAAAATAAACTCAAAATGGATTAAAGACCTAAATGTAAGGCCAGACACTATCAAACTCTTAGAGGAAAACATAGGCAGAACACTCTATGATATAAATCACAGCAAGATCCTTTTTGACCCACCTCCTAGAATAATGGAAATGAAAACAAAAATAAACAAATGGGACCTAATTAAACCTAAAAGCTTTTGCACAGCAAAGGAAAACATAAACAAGATGAAAAGACAACCCTCAGAATGGGAGAAAATATTTGCAAACGAAGCAACTGACAAAGGATTAATCTCCAAAATTTACAAGCAGCTCATGCAGCTCAATACCAAAAAAACAAACAACTCAATCCAAACATGGGCAGAAGACCTAAACAGACATTTCTCCAGAGAATATATACAGATGGTCAACAAACACATTAAATGATGCTCAACATCACTAATCATTAGAGAAATGCAACTCAAAACTACAATGAGGCATCACCTCATGCCAGTCAGAATGGCCATCATCAAAAAGTCTACAAACAATAAATGGTGGAGAGGGTATGGAGAAAAGGGAACCCTCTTGCACTGTTGGTGGGAATGTAAATTCATACAGCCACTATGGAGAACAGTATGGAGGTTCCTTAGAAAACTAAAAATAGAACTACCATAAGACCCAGCAATCCCACTACTGGGCATTTACACTGAGAAAACCATAATTCAAAAAGAGTCATGTACCACAATGTTCATTGCAGCACTATTTACAACAGCCAGGACATGGAAGCAACCTAAGTGACCATCTACAGATGAATGGATAAAGAAGATATGGCACATATATACAATGGAATATTACTCAGCCATAAAAAGAAACAAAATTGAGTTATGAGCAGTGAGGTGGCTGGACCTAGAGTATGTCATACAGAGTGAAGTAAGTCAGAAAGAGAAAAATACTGTATGCCAACACATATATATGGAATCTAAAAAAACAAAACAACAAAAAAATGGTTCTGAAGAACCTAGGGGCAGTACAGGAATAAAGACGCAGACGTAGAGAATGGACTTGAGGATATGGGGAGGGGGAAGGGTAAGCTGGGACGAAGTGAGAGAGTGGCATGGACATATATACACTACCAAATGTAAAATAGATAGCTAATGGGAAGCAGCTGCATAGCACAGGGAGATCAGCTCAGTGCTTTGTGACCACCTAGAGGGGTGGGATAGGGAGGGTGGGAGGGAGATGCAAGAGGGAGGAGATGTGGGGATATATGTTTATGTATAGCTGATTCACTGTGTTATAAAGCAGAAATTAACACACCATTGTAAAGCAAATATACTCCAATAAAGATGTTAAAAAAAAAAAAATCCAACCCAGAAAAAACAAAAGAAACAAACCAAAAACAAAAGTGTGCTTAGAAGAGGCAAACTCCATTGGAAATCACTTCTTTCCCTCTCCAGGCCATGCTCTACCAATACCTTCAATCTCCTCCATTGTCCTAATGTAGTTTGACCTAATGTAGCAGTAATGTTGGTGCCTGCCTCATTGTACTTATATTGTTGCTAAGTAGTTTTGTAGAAATATTGAAGTGCATCAATTATTGCCACTAAAAACTCATGTTTTAAAATCTCAACTGGATTCAAAACACTGCCCAGCAATCCTTCGATTTCCTTAGTTGTTTGTTTTTCCATTCTCCAAAGAAGATATTTCAAATAATCCCACTCTCCTTAAATATCCTAACTTATCACCTCCCCTCAGTTTCAGCAGATGACCTTGAATCTTTCGTCAGGGAAAAAATAGAAATCACAGAAAGAATGTATCTCGATTTCTGGTCACTACAGTCATAAACTTTAATGCAGACACACCTGTTCTTTCACACTTTTCTCCTTTCTAAATGGAGTGGTGTCCCTGACTAAGGCTAACGTACAAGTTAATAAATTGCACAAAAATGAATCAAATGAATATGACAAGCACTAGAGTTTCTGATGAAATTAAAAAAAAAAACACAGATGAAGGGAGTAAGCAAGAAGAACAGTGGAGTTTCAGAGTTGTAGTGGCTCTAAGTATTACTTATCTAGGTAATACTATAGGGAATACTTTATTAGAGAGGAGACAAAAAGAGCAAGGAATTATGAAAAGGGCATATTGGGACTTCCTTATGAATAATAGTGACAAACAAGTGGTGTTTGATTTTTATGGATTAAATAAGATGATAAAATTAGTCATGTATTTCACATACTAGAGCTTTGGTTTAACCTTAGAGATCTGTACAGTTTTCCAGTCTTTATGAAAGATCACACAAGATTAAAAAAAAAGTGGAATCAGACATGACATCTTTTTCCCTTTGAAGTTGAAACATATTTTTGATGAGTGCATTCCTTAATTAAAATATTGTATATAAGTAAATGAGTTTCTTAAATTTAAAAACAGAAGTAGTATTCGTTTACTTCTGCACTTGCATTAAAAATGCAATTTATTGGGCTTCACTGGTGACGCAGTGGTTGAGAGTCCGCCTGCCAATGCAGGGGATGCGGGTTCGTGCCCCGGTCCGGGAAGATCCCACATGCCGCGGAGCGGCTGGGCCCGTGAGCCATGGCCACTGAGCCTGCGTGTCCGGAGCCCGTACTCCGCAACGGGAGAGGCCACAACAGTGAGAGCCCCGCATACGGCAAAAAAAAAAAAAAAAATGCAATTTATTTAATTAAGATGGAACAATGAATGCAAGGTCTGTTTCTTAAAGGTATAAAAACATCACTAATAATAATCAGTGTACACACTAATAATTAGAAGGATAACTTCAAATTTGTCATAAACAATTATATAGAATATATATACATGAAATTTGTATTTTTTTATTTTTTATATATATAATTGGTTTTACATCAAACAATGATGTTTTATCTCACATCTAACAACTAACTTTTTTCAACCTAAGAAATCAGAGAGGAAATATTTTGCATTTACATGGAAGTGGTCTGGTTAGAAACCTTTCAAAATGCTTCTCTCAATAGTGAGCTGTTATTTGTGTTAATTCTGGTTTCATCTATTATGTAATTCTTTTCTTAATGGATGAGCAAGCCTTACATATATTCTTAACTCTTCTTGCTGCACTGTCAAACAGGTTGTCCTTAAGGCAGAAAAAATATATTTAATTGTACTAAAAATGGTAAATTAACCATACTCGGGATTCTCAGATATCTACAAGAATTTCTAACTCTTTGAAGCAAACTTATATTTAAGTATCAACCCAATATATAATGTCAACTTCAGGCTATATTTAAAAACATTAATCCATACTGTGCTATTTATATGTCAAAGTTTCAGGTTTTCAAAATGTTTTGCTGATATACATACATAGTTTTAAGAAAACCCTGGCTGTATGCCTAAGGAGTACTTTTGTTAAAAAGTACACTGCAGCAAGCATTAGGAGATCTTAATTTTCATCTTGAATTTTCAACAGACACAATGAGCCTCAAGATTCATTTCCCTCAAAGGGGAACACTGAGCAGTCGGATCTTTAAAATCCCTCTGGCTCTCATCATTTTATGACTACTCTGTTTGTCTAAAGAGAGGCAACCATGGATAAAGAAAATGTAGCATATACATATAAAGAAATAATATTCAGCCTTAGAAAAGAAGGAAATCCTGCCATATTCAACAACATGGATGAACCTTGAGAACATTATGCTAAGTGAAATAAGCCAGCCACAGAAGGACAAATACTTCATGATTACACTTACATGAGATAGCTAAAACAGTTAAACTCATAGAAACAGAAAGCGTAATGGTATTTGCCAGTGGATGGGCGAAGGGGAAATGGGGAGTTGCTATTTAAAGTTTCAGTTATACAAGATGGATAAGCTCTAGAGATCTGTTGTAACGATATTGTGCCTATAGCTAACAACAATGTATTGTACACTTAAAATTTTGTTAAGAAGGTAGATCTCATGTTAAGTGCTCTCATCACAACAACAAGAAGGTTAATTCAAAATTATGGAATCGTAATAGATATTTAACCAAATTACTGTTATGCATAAGCAATAATATGCACGAACCATAGCTTCATTGCATGTTTTAGTCTAATAACTGTCAGAAATAAGGTAGTAAACAGGAACACCTGTTTGATAGGATTAGTATCTACAATATTTACTTTGTAGAATGAATATTATAGCCAGTTACCTCTAATTAATTTATCTTATTTAGTTGGACAATTGTTGATTCACTAGCACAGTCTTTGTGCTATCCATTACATAAATTCATACCATATACATATGTGTATGCATCATAGAATTAGTTTAATTAGCTTGATGTATCATGTTAATTAGACCTTCAGCTTTTTGAGTACTAAGAAATATTTCAGCTCTTGTGGGATAGCTTATAGGACAGTTATATGACAGAGTTGCAATGCTGATAAAACCAAACTTACTGCTTTATTTGCTATAGCAATGGATTGGAATCATCTAGTTTGCAGAGTTACTAATTTCATGCCTATAGAATGTAAATGAATACATTTGTGTAGGAGCTCAGAAATCCACACTTTAAGAAATGCTACAGGCAATTCTGATGTAGATATTACAAGAACACCATTTGAGAAATACTGCTAAATTTGGAACTATTAGCATATATAATAATATATATATTCCATATATATGAACAATAATATACCACATATATGTATATCTGATTTATGTATTTGTATATAACATATATACATATACGTACCTATCTGTATCAATACATATCAATACGGACCCACACATAGTTGTATTATATGTAAAATACTAATGAATATATATTTTCTCTGGAGGGACTGCATCAGTAAAAACAATGTGGAAGTTTTTTAGTTATATCCTAATATTTCTCCTTTTCTTTCATAACAGGTTTTTAGCTGAGCAAAGGCCACCTAGAAGAAGAGTCACATTTCCTTGTGTCTCTTTCAGCCAAGTGGCCATGTAAGAAAATTTTGGCCAATGAGTACAAGCAGAAATAGTAGAAAATGCAATAGAAAATGCAGGGTAGCAACTAGAACCTTGTTTAAGAGACAGTTTAATGATGAATACCCTTTGGCCCTTCCCTTCCCCTTTCCTTCTTCCTTCTATCTAGACTGTAAACTAAATGGATGTAGTCTGGACATGATATGATCTTTGGAATGAAGGCCACCTACAAATAGAATAGTAATATAAAAGGATCCTGAGTATTTGATATCAGGGGTTTCCACAACTGTCTTGTACACCTATGTCCAGACTTTAAATTTAAAAAACAAAACAAAAACTTGCATCTCATTCAAGCCTGTTGGTGTTTTTTACTTTAATTTTCTTTTACAGTTGAACCTAATCCAAACTAATGCATATGGCTTTATTAAATCAAGTGTAATCACTGGGTAAAAGAGGTAAAAACAGATGGTCAACTGATGTCCTTTTTATAAAGGGCAAAAATCATTTATTCATTTCACGAATATATTCGAAATACCTAAGGTGTACAATGTAAAGTTCTAGATATTATGTATAACTTAAGATCCAAGCTGTCCTTAAGATTCTGTCATTTTTGTAACAATATGTATACAACTAGAAACAAAGTACGACAACCAATAATCATGAACATCAGAAAAACTGCAAGTTCTTAAGATCACTGAAGCCATAGAGATTTATGCAAATTACAAAGTAGAGTGAACAGAAAAAAAAAAAAAAAAGAGAAAGAGAGAGAGAGAGAAAACCAGACAAACGTTGGACAAATGCGGGAACACACAGAAAGGATAAAGAAAGAAAATCCACTCAAAAAGATTCTGAAAGATACAGTTAGTAAGGAATAAGAAAGGGTAAAAGACAGGACTTCATAGTAACAAGGGAGATGGATGTTCTTGAGGAAATGATCATTCAAATGTTGCAAATAAATCAAGTAAGATAAGTATTAAAGTAGGAATTCAGATATCATTGGTCATTTTGGAAAAGGCAGTTCTAAAGAAATGATAGGACAAACCAAGTTACATCTAGTTAAAGAGTGGTTAATCAGGGAGCAAAAATTGATGGTGTAGAAGAGAATTAAAATTGTGGGCATAACACTCCTCAGTGAGAAAGGATAGGTTCTAGTGTACACATGGAGGAACTAGCTTTCAATGAGAGTTAGCCTATGATGGAAAAATTTATCAGCTCAAATCTAAATATTAGGTAGTTAGCATTATTTAAACTACCTAATAAATATAAATAAATGTGCATATATAGTTTAAATAAAATACACTATATACTTTCTTTTATTCTTAATTTGAATACAATTAAACAGGTCTTCCTATGTTATATGATCTGAGTATGTTTTTGCTAATATTCTGATTTTGATAACTGTGTTAATTCTCTTGATTTTATCCAATACTCCATTCTTTTAGATACTGTAGAGATTTTTAACTATAGGAGAGTAGGAATAACTATGCCAAATAATTATTCCTACCTCAATCTCTGTCAGAATTATGTTACATATTACCAGTTTCTGGGGGGGATATGCTCTGTGGAAATTCTGCTGAAGCCTCAACCTTACACCTTACAAAATGAACTCATTTCCCTTCTGTTTAAAATATATTAATGGGTCTTCCTGATCTTTCTATTATTGTTCACATGTGTACTGTCATCCAACCTGAAAAATTACAATTATTATACAATTCTTTATTACTGTCTGTGATAATAACTCATTCCTTGTGGTCTTTGATTACAAGCCTTTGATCTTTTATTTCTATGTACAGGGCTTCCAAATTGGTTAAATCCCTTATAACCTCTGCCATGGAATCATCCCTCACTTGACCTTTTAATCTTCATTTTCATGGTCTACCTCACTCTCTAGTTACTGCTGCTTTTTCCTCCTTCCTTCTTTTCACAAACAGATTTTTAAACGGAAAGATTAGTTTCACTATCTCCACTTCTTCACTTTATTACAGCAAGTCTCCCCACTCTCTCCATCACCAATTTTTTGCACTTTAGCAGATCATTCCCACCAGTGTGAACACAGGGTTTTACCTATCCCAGTTTAACAAACAAACCAAAAATTTTAAAAAAAAAAATCTCTTGACTCTACTTCTTCCTTCAGCAATTGCCCTATTTCTTTGTTCACCTTTGGTTACAAATGTCCCTGAAAGGCTTATGTATACTAATGGCCTACAATTTTTACTTTCCAATTCTCTCTTAAAACCACTCCAATAAGACTGTCACCAACAAAACTCCTTTCATCACAGTAATCAATAACCTCCATATTACGAAATCCAATGATCAATTTCAGAGTTCATCTTACTGGCTTATCATCAGTATTTGACATAGTTCATCAGTTCCTTCTCCTTGATATACTTTCATTTGGCTTTTAGGAAACCACACTCTTGGTTTTCCTCCTATCTTATTAATTATCCTTTTGAAACTCTTACCAGTTCCTCCTAGCTTTGTTGTGTTTTTAGTGTTGGAGTGTCCAGGATTCAGTTCTTAGTCTTTTTTTCTCTCTCTTTTTTTTTAATTTAATAATCACTTCCCCTTCTAGACTTCCAAATTTAGATCCTTATCCCACAACTTTAATTCTGCACTAAGACTTGTATAGTCCAATCACTTTAATGACTTCATATTTCACCTAAAAGCCAAATATAGGTCTTTATCTGGGCTCCATTAATTCTCTTTTGCTTCTACTATTTTCACCCATGTCAATACTTCTGTAGTCACAATCACCTCCTAGATGTTCCTTAAACACAATGAGGCACACTCAAGATTATATATTTTGTTCTAGACATCATTTCTGCCTGGAATGCTCAGTTTAGCTAACTATCATACTTGTGTCCAGACTTTGCTCAAATCTCAACTTATCAATCAAGTAACCTACACACCCATCACCCTACTACTGCTCTCCTGACCTCTCTTACCCTACTCCACCTGTTCTTTCTTATCACTCTCTGAACAGAGTGTGTTATTACTTTATTTATATTGATTGCTTTTTAGAGCCTTTTTCC
Organism: Leucopleurus acutus; assembly: GCF_964270905.1. NCBI lineage: Eukaryota > Metazoa > Chordata > Mammalia > Artiodactyla > Delphinidae > Leucopleurus > Leucopleurus acutus. The sequence continues at coordinate 59,737,745 of NC_139159.1, forward strand.
CGTCATAGGGCATAAGTTCTACAGGAGCAAGCCTCTCTGCCACTTTGGTCACTGATGCATTTAGGACAATAGCTGCCATGTAGTAGGTATCTAACAACTAATTGCTGAATGAACACTGAGTGAATAGAATTCTAGTAACAACCCAAAAAGATTAAGTTTGGAAACAATTTTAAAGAGTATCTAATCTAACTCTCCATCCAGTGCTTTGTAAATAAGGCAGAACCTAGTTATTTTCTACCTCCTTGACCCTGCCACAGCACCTAAGCAGATAATGCCAAACAATATTAGAGTTGAGAGAAGCCTTAGATATTACAAAGAACCTGAGATCTAGGGAGGTGACATAACACCCAGTTTCATCTATCCACAAAGAGTCAAAGCTAAAACTAGAGCTCGAGCTTCTTTATGCTATGTTATTTTTCATTTCACTGCAATGGAATTAGCTAATATTCAACAGGCCTCATAAGATTCTGCCATCCAGTAATGACTGAGTAGATCTTCCATCCCTGTTGGATCATGCAACGGTGCTGCTGACTGTTGTTTAATAAACAAGAACTTAATGAGTTAGCATATATAGCTTATAGGAGAGGCATTGGCTAACTTAATATTCTCCATGCAGCACAATTACTGGGCTGATTTATTCCCTGTTGCCAAAATCAAAGGCAGGTTACAGTAAGCCCTGCTTCACTGCCTGAACTTCTAGAACAGAATAAAATGCATAGTGGCCAGTGGCAAGTTCCCATCTCCTCAATGAAGGGCCTGTAATCAAGGAATCGTCTGTAATTTTAATCAAAATAATGTAAATGGGTCCCCTGTTCTCATTTATCTTTTCAGTTCTATTAAGGATTGAACATATTATATGAGCAATGCATACTCATAAGAAAGAACCAATGTAATGCCACCTGAAATAAAATGTCTCATTCTGATGACTATATGTTTAAAAAGATATGAGAACATTAAAAAATGTAAAGGGATTAGAGGGCCAGGATTAGATTTAAAGTTTTAATTATTCACAGATCATTTTATACATCAACTCTATAACTAATACAATTAAAAGGAATGTTGTTTTATTACATTTAAGTGACTACAGACAATATTATTTATTGACACTGTATCTTTCAATTGCCATTTATAAAAATATAACATAGTTTTGGTATTTGTATCATTTTCTTGAAAAGTGCCAAATGACCTTGGTGTTTATATTTTACAACAAGGAATTTAACAAGTCTATCTAAATATTCATGGTAACACTAATTTAAAAGGACAGTAAAACAATTAATTTCTTGCTATTTTCTTCCTGAGGAAGGGGGAAATAAATAAAGTGGTACAGTGTCATTTAATGAGAAAATGGAGAGAAAAGAAATTTGTAGATCTGATACTATTATTGAATAAGCTGTATTTATTCCAGAAACTTGGAAACATACAAAGGGTGTTCATTTAGATGATAAACAAATTATTACTAAGAATGCTTAATCTGAAAAGAGAAAGTAACTATTATGAACATAAATGGGTATGTTATGATCCCTAAAGTAAATGTGTTAGATTTGGTTTCTAGAATGCAGTGGTAACAAAGGGACAGGTGCCAAGAAACAGTGTTTTCTAATTTCCTTCTAGTAATCAAATATGTTGCAAGTTTAAAATTTTTCATTTTTAATGGGATCTCTTCTACACCAAGAGATAAAATTATTGGAAAATCCACAGCATTATCATCTACCTTGATATGACTCAAATATGTAACACTGTAGAAGTAGCAATTTATGAAACAATAGTTTTTGAATTCTCTAACATTTTTAAACCAGGATTCTGCTGAGTTTCATTGTACCCAGGCACAAAATTATCATGGGAAGAGTTAAAGTTATATAAACTTGGGTATTGAGGGACTGAAAGATAGAGGAAAACACAAACAAACAAAAAAACAAAGTTGGTATAGCTAAGTGTGTTATTTTCATCTTACCTAAAAAGGTATGACTAAGCTGATAGAAACACTGTACTTTTGCTGATGTCTAGCCAACTATGAATGTATTAAAACACATACACACACACACACACACACACACACACATTTACCTAATGTCCTTTCAACAGCAATCTGCAATGTTGTCTTATTCTTTCTTCTTCACATTTGTCTTGCCTGTGTGACAGCTTATTCCCTTAGATTTCCTCCTGTCTCTCTGTCTTAGTCTCCTTTGCTGGATCATCCTCCTAAGCCTGGGCCTTATATGCTGTTGATGCTCCAACTCAATCCTAGTGCCCTCTTATCTTCTCATTCCACCCTGTCTCTGTCTAGCCAATGTTATTGATGCCTTTTGGTTCTATTACCATCAATATCAACTACACTATCAGTGATGCTTCTCCTCACAGCTCCTGAATCATATAGATAGATATTGTTGTCTATTAGATGGCTTTAACAGCATGTCTCAAAGAGACTTCAAACTAAATATATGTAAAACATCTCTCAATAACCATAGCATTCCCATCCCAAACGTGACCTTCCTTCAACATTTTCCAATTCAGTGAGTATCTCTCCTGCCTTTACCAATTTACGCAAGCCAGAAATGATGTTTTATTTGAACACCACCTTCTTTATCACTCTTCAATTCACTACAGAGGTCTTTATCATTATACCTCCTAAAAATCTCTCAACTCATTCTACTTCTTTATCTCCATCAGTACCATCTTAATACAAGCTACCATGATTTTTTTTCTTGGATTACAGCAAACACCTCTTAAGAAATTTTCTTACAGCTAATCGAGCCCCACTTCAAATCAATCTCTATACTTCAGCAAGAATCATCATTTGAAAACACAAACCTCTTCATGTAATTGCTTTTGATAAAAATCCTTTAATAAGTTCCTGCTATTCTTATCAAATATTTTACCTGGTTTAAAAGGCCCTTTTAGTCTAGAGTTTACCTATGTCTTCATTTCACTAATCCCACCATTCTTCAATTACTAAGTCTACATTACACTTCAATGATATCAGTGCATTTAAATTTTTAAAACAGCATAAAGAAATATTTTCTTTTTACAAATACTATATCCTAAAAGTATGTTCTGAAAACTCTGTAATTTTCATGAGACCATGCCTTGAGTCTCTAAAGAAACAGACCACATTCACCCAGATCACAGTGTTTAATTTTTGCCTTCAGATAACAGGATATATAAAAGAGCTATCTACAAAAACAAAGGCAAATTACTTCCAAGACTATTCAATTAATCTGAAAGGAACCAGATTATGAACCAGAGTATGAACTGGCACACTAAGGAACACAATTGTAGGAACAACTCTTATTTCCTTATACAAGTTTTGATAAAAATCACATTATTTTTTATTGATTGAGTGATAAAGAAATACTGATGGAAAGCTTCATCTTTCAAAATTCCATTCTATATATTAGTACCCCATCTGCAAAATCTTCCTCAGCTCTGACAGCTACGCCTTACAATTTTCCTGTAACTGTTAGTTCTTTTAAATATTTAATCCTTTAAAGGCCCACATACAGTTTTTCTCTGATTCCCAACTGGCCTCAGGCAATGACATCAAAGCTAGATTGATAGAAACTACTTACCATATTGTAGGTGGCTCAGAACCTTCTATTTCTAAGTAATCATACTTTTCTTCCATTTGGAAATCAGTAAATATGAGTGAAATTGTGTCCCCGGGCTCTGCTACAATGGTCCAAGTGCAATCAGCATTATTATGATACTCATTAGGAAAACTAGGGCTTGATATGACGCCACTAGATCCTCTCATTGTTCCTCCACATGCATCTTCAGCTGTTGAAAACAAAGATGAGATGTTCAGATATAAATCATTAAGAGAAATGCGATTAAATCAACTCTGTTAACATTATTGGATAAAAATAACAGGACAAATGTTGTGATACCAAGTGCATATTATACTAATAGAGATTAAATGAGAAGTCCATGAAAAATTTAAGCACATATATAAATACAAATGCTATCTTGACTATTTTATAACCATTGATTGAAGCAGCAATGAAAGTAAGCAAAAATCTATACCCCAATTAGATCTCAGGATAACAGAATTAAGATTTCCTTTTCATTGATTAGGTGATGAAGCAAGTAAAACAAATGAAACATCATTCTTAAGGTCCATAATAGGAAATCTTTAGTCACTTTGTGCATGTTCATGGTAGGTCTGAGCTTTGTTTTTATTTCCTTAATGTAGGTATATACCAAATAAATGATGTAAGAGAGAATATAATATAGTTTCTGTCATTGGCATTTTTCAAAAGCTACTGAAAACGTTTGTGGAAATGCAGTTTAAATAGAATACATCATCACATATCTACAAAACTTTAATTAGAAAGAAATAATATAGTAACTTCAATAATATATTCAGTAACATATCTTTAGTAACACATTCCTATGACTCTATCAAACAATGTAAACATATTTTGCTAGGTATTCATATGATTATGTATATACAACATTATAAATGCAATGGCATCAATGCTAGGTTAAATAGAAACTATCTACTTATGATATTGTAGGTGGCTCAGAACCTTCTATTTCTAAGTAATCATACTTTTCTTCCATTTGGAAAGTTTCTACTAATTTTACATTTGGACATTTACATTTCCCAAATAAGGGTCATAGATTATCCATGAGTCTACTTTTGGCCAATGTTGTATGTAACCCCAACAAAGGGGTTACATGACCACCTGTGTTTACTGTTAAAACATAAGATAAAGCTCCTTGCTTTATAAAGAAACTGAAGCTATAAAATTTGTCTTGTCATAACACTGTTTAGGCCAGTCAATAGGCTACTAGATTATTTGTGCAATCAAATTTCTCAAGATTTATGCTGTTATCTTGAGCCACTCAGGGAATTCCTTCCATTCAAATCAAATGTCTGAGGAAATATCTAGCTCTATAAAGACCAATTATTATTTGATGTAATAGTTAACAATCTGTAACTTTAATAAATAGAGATGGCAGCATCCTGTTTAACTCCACAATGGGCATGGAATGGCAACATGCTTTGGTACTGGGAACAACTTTCTTACCATATTGTATGCATTAAATAACATTAGCTTCTTTCTGTCCCACTCTTTACCCACCTAGCTCCATAATTCATAAATTGAAAGCATAAATAATATTGTTCTTAAAAGATACTTAATTTTCATCATACACTACTGTGTATATGATATTTATTTTCATGATGCCCTCTCTATTTTTTTAAGTCTGTTGAGTAATTAGAATGAACTAGTGGTCCAGTCTAGACTATGAGATATATTACTACAATTTTCTCGTCAGAACATACAATGCCTTCCCTCAATACCTTAACTTTAACCTCTGGTGAAAATGTCCTGCTGCCCCCAATCCCCAACAACAAATTATTTCTACTCTTTGTCTTCTCAGTACTAACACCAACGCTGAGTACCGCTTCAGAAATAAAATGTTACATTATTATATATTTGTAGTGTAGCTGGTATACAACATATTCAAACCAGCTCTGTGAGCTATTTACTTCCCTGTCTCTAGATAAAATCTCAGGCAGAAACATTTTAGTTCACACTCAGATTAAGAAAAAAATCCTCCACTTTTTTTAATTCAAAAATATCAATTTATCAATTAATTTGTCTAGTCCTGGATACTCACAAAAAATTGTGACTTCATTTAGGTTAAGGTTCTTTGCTCCCCTGGGCTTGTGGCAGATGGGGCAGAGGTGAGGCAGTGAAGTGGGCTCTTCTTCCCTGTTTCCCCTCCTAGAATTTCTTTTCATCCACCCCTGCTCACTGAGCTCTCTATGATTCATCCTAGATTTGGAAGTAGAAAGGATCAGGGGAGATGAATCTTATTTGCTTGGCACTGATTTGGTACTGGTTTCCAAGGGCTTTGGCAGATGATTAAAGAAAGATGGTTCATTTTGTTCATGAACCTTTTCATGGGACCCTCAGAAGTAACCCAATCAGTTCCCTTGTTGTGGGTGAATGTGTTTCTCTAGCTGGCTGCTTATTTTCTCCCTCATACCATGGGTATAGAATGGTACCCTTCCACCCTCTTTCCAACTATGTCTCCTTATCCTTCTAGGTGGGCCTCTTGGGCAGGATCTAGGACAATTCCAGGCCAGAACTCCCTCACAAAAGTCCTGCATATGGTTAAGAAAACATGCCCCATTTATTTATCCTCTGTGGACATGCAATTTCTTCCCAAATGTAGCCTTCTGGGTTTACAACAGCAGACATTTAAATATTTCAGCCATGGTCTTAATGATAATACACTGTGTCCCCCAAGCTCCAGGGCAAACAAATCAGTTTCTCTGCATGGTCTCCTTTAAGAAGTAATCTAGGCTCACAAAAGAGAGAAATCACCCCAAACTCCTGACACATGAGATGGAGAGCAACTAACAGCATAGTTCACTCCCGGGAAAGTCTTCAACCCAAAAGCATGACTGACTTGCAGTTGAAAACAAGGATGGGAACTGAGATCTTCCAGCATTCAAACCAATGCTCTTGCCAATTCCTGTATCAAGTTCTTTGTTCAGCACTCCTGTTTGATCTCTTTATTACTACAGAGACTATCATAGAATCAGTATCTGACAAAATTGTGAAATAAATAAAGTTTGCTTTTAGTACACGTTAGATATACAACATTTTAGCTAGGTAGTCTACCTGAATGCTAGAACCTTTGTATTGCAATTCAGACTGGATTTACTATAATATTTATAAAAAAAACAATACATTTTCTGTAATCATAGACTCTTATAGTAAAATGTATTATCTAAATTAAAATTTTTACTTTATACCAGAGTTAGAACAAGTGAAAGGCAGAATTAGGACAAACCATGAAACCCTTAAATCTAGTGCTGTGCTCTCTCTGCTAAGTAATATTGCCTGGTCTCTGGGCAAAGTGAGTTGGTGCAAATCCTGTCAATAATAGAACTTTTATTCTTTCAGCATCACTCTGTCCTGGCCACCAGGCTTGCCTGTTTGATTAGTGTTGTCTGTAGTATCTTCTGTCCCACATGTCACAGAAAGGGCAGGGTTCACAGGCTATTAAATAGAACCATTTTTTAACATACTCAAGATACACATGGGGTCATGTTGGTTACTTGTATAAACTTTCTGTGAATTTTAAAGTTTATTAATTTTGTTATCTATTCAAAAAAATATTCATTGAGATCTACTAAGTACCAGGAGGAACTGCGTTAGTCTCTCATGCTACAGTGGTGATCAAAAGTCAGCACAATACCTGCCCTCATTAAGCATCCTGTCTAGAAGAGAGTAAGGCTCTAAACAAATGACAAGATAAACATATCAAATTACATTTCTGTCAGGTACTTTGCAGAAGGAGCATTTAGTACCGACATTGTATGTTTGGGGCTTTGCAGTAGTTAGAGAATTCAGAAACAAGGATTCTTTGAGGAAGCAATGATGGACTAGAAACCTGAAGGGTGAATAGTTAATAAGGAAAAGGAAAATTGTTCTGAGTAGGTACACTTATGCTTTCACCAGAGGAAATGGGCATTCTCCAAAACTTTCCACACTGAAAGAAAATCTGTGTGCAACTGCCAACTGGTACCAAATGAGGTGGAAAGGCAACTAGGTGCTAGACCTTGCAGGATCTTTCTGACAAACCTATTCAAAGCAGTGGAAAGTTACTGATGGATTTTCAGCAAAGAGATGACATGATTGGTTTTGAGTTTTGAAAACATTCTGGCTGCTCTATGAAGAGGAGAGGGAAAGAAGATAATGGAGGATACAGATTAGGGGGCTGAATCAAGAATCCAAGCAATTTTTGGCATGCTTTATTGTTTCCTAAAGATAAACTACCTCTCGTTTATTCAGTAATTTAGCATATTATTATCTCAGTATCTTCAAAAGATTAATTCGGTCTTTGTAGGCACTTTGGAATAAATAGTATCACTGCACAATAAATCAGAATAATTCTCTTAGGCCCATTTTTAAGAACAGTATTTTTTCACCTAAAGAGTAAAGCAACGTGATTAAATATCTTAGACTTCTCTTGAGGTTAACTAGAAGTTATGATTGCTTCAAAATGTAGTTATTTAACATACAGGGAATATAAAAAAGGTTGGTAGTTTCTCTACTCTTGTTCTAAAATCTGTATAGGTTGTAAGATTTTAGGTGTGCTTTTTTTTTTTTTAATGCAATACATAGGCTGAATGATGGCAAGTTGCATGTTAAGAAGTTTGAAGAGTCAGTCTGTTGTAAAACATGAAGGAAACAACCAGTTCAGCCAATAGAATCAATGAAGGCAATGTAGTCTTTTGAGAATAAGGATTTTTTAAAACGTAATCATTTGATTTGGGATTTATTCCAATCACCTGGAGGAAATACTAACAATTCCCTCTTAAATTCTTAATGTACTCAAATCTACTGATAAAAAAAATATAGCTATTAAATTTAAAATATTAAACCTAATTTTAATTGTTTATAATATTATAAATCTATCATCGAATACTCCTATTTCTACACTTTAAAATAACTAAATTTATACAAACTTGATAAACAATGTCCTTTAATCTCTTACAACATATAGAGCAGGGAAAAAAGTGACAAAATAAAATCAAAATTATTTGTATTTGTTTATCCCATTTGTAAAATTTATCCCATTTGTTTATCTTTGTTTTTATTTCCATTACTCTGGAAGACAGATCAAAAAATATATTGCTTTGATTTATGTCAGAGAGTGTTCTGCCTATGCTTCCCTCTGAGAGTTTTATAGTGTCCAGGCTCACATTTAAGTCTTTAATCCATTTTGAGTTTTTCTGTACGGTGTTAAAGAATGTTCTAATTTCATTTTTTTTACATGCAGCTGTCCAGTTTTCCCAGCACTTTACTGAAGAGACTGTCTTTCCTCCATTGTATACTCTTGCTTCCTTTGTCATAGATCAACTGACCATAGGTGCATGGGTTTATTTCTGGGATTTCTATCTTGTTCCATTGCTCTGTATTTCTATTTTTGTGCCAGTACCATACTGTTTTGATGACTATAACTTTGTAGTATAGTCTGAAGTCAGGGATCTTGATTCCTCCAGCTTCGTTTTTCTTTCTCAAGACTGCTTTGGTATTCGGGGTCTTTTGTGTCTCCATACAAATTTTAAGGTATTTTGTTCTAGTTCTGCAAAAAATTCCATTGGTAATTTGATAGGGATTGCATTGAATCTGTTGATTGCCTTGGACAGTATAGTCATTTTGACAATATTGATTCTTCCAATCCAAGAACACAATATATCTTTCCATCTGTTTGTGCTGTCTTCGATTCCTTTCATCAGCATCTTATAGTTTACATAGTACAGGTCTTTTGTCTCCTTAGGCAGGTTTATTCTTAGGTATTTTATTCTTTTTGGTGCGATGGTAAATGGTATTGTGTCTTGAATTTCTCTTTCTGATATTTCATTGTTAGTGTATAGAAATGCAACAGATTTCTGTGTATTAATTTTGTATCCTGCAATTTTACTGAACCTCATTAATGAGCTCTAGTAGTTCTCTGGTAGCGTCTTCAGGATTTTTTATGTATTGTATCATGTCACCTCCAAACAATGGCAGCTTAACTTCTTTTCCAATTTGTATTCCTTTTATTTCTTTTTCTTCTCTGACTGCCATAGCTAGGACTTCCAAAACTATGTTGAATAAAAGTGGCAAGAGTTGACATCCTTGTCTTGTTCCTGATCTTAGAGGAAATGCTTTCAGCTTTTCACCACTGAGTATGATGCTAGCTATAGGTCTGTCATATATGGCCTTTATTATATTGAGGTATGTTCCCTTTATGCCCACTTTGTGGAGAGTTTTTATTATAAATGGGTGTTGAATTTTGTCCAAAGCTTTTTCTGCATCTATTGAGATGATAATATGGTTTTTATTCTTCAATTTGTTGATGTGGTGTATCAATCTGTTGGTGTGTTATTTGATCTGTGGATATTGAAAACTCTTTGCATCACTGGGATAAATCCCACTTGGTTATGTTGTATGATCCTTTTAATATATTGTTGGATTCATATTGCTAGTATTTTGTTGAGGGTTTTTGTGTCTATATTCATCAGTGATATTGGCCTGTAATTTTCTTTTTTTGTGGTATCTTTGTCTGGTTTTGGTATCAGGGTGATGGTGGCCTCACAGAATGAGTTTGGGAGTGTTCCTCTCTCTGCTATATTTTGGAAAAGTTTGAGAAGGATAGGTGTTATCTCTTCTCTAAGTGTTTGATAGAATTCGCCTGTAAAGCCATCTAGTCCTGGACTTCTGTCTGTTGGGATTTTTTAATAACAGTTCCAATTTCAGTACTTGTGATTGGTCTGTTCGTATTTTCTGTTTCTTCCTGGTTCAGTCTTAGGAGGTTGCACCTTTCTAAGAATTTGTCAATTTCTTCCAGGTTGTCCATTTATTGCCATACAGTTGCTTGCAGTAGTTTCTTATGTTCCTTTGTATTTCTGTGGTGTCAGTTGTAACTTCTCCTTTTTCATTTCTAATTTTATTGATTTGAGTCCTCTCCCTTTCTTTCTTGATGAGTCTGGCTAAAGGTTTCTCAATTTTGTTTATCTTTTCAAAGAACTTTTAGTTTTGTTGATCTTTGCTATTGTTTTCATCTCTATTTCACTTATTTCTTCATTTCTATTTCATTTATTTCTGCTCTAATCTTTATGATTTCTTTCCTTCCACTGACTTTAGGTTTTGCTTCTTTTTCTTTCTCTAGTTGCTTTAGGTGTAAAGTTAGGTTGTTTATTTGAGATTTTTCTTATTTCCTGAGGTAATACTGTATTGCTATAAAATTCCCTCTTAGGATTGTTTTTGCTGTATCCCATAGGTTCTGGATCATTGTGCTTCCATTTTCATTTGTCTCTGTATTTTTTAATTTCCTCTTTGATTTCTTCAGTGATCCATTGGCTGTTTAGTAGCATATTGTTTAGCCTCCACATGTTTGTGTTTTATACAGTTTTCTCTTTCTTGTCATTTATTTCTAATCTCATAGTGTTGTGGTCAGAAAAAAGGCTTGATATGATTTCAGTCTTCTTAAATTTACTGACGCTCTCTTTGTGGCCCAGCATGTGGTCAGTCCTGGAGAATGATCCATGTGCATGAAGGAAAGATGTGTATTCTGCTGCTTTTGGATGAAATGCTCTATAAATATCAATTAAGTCTACTTGGTCTAATGTGTCATTTAAGGCCTGTGTTTCCTTATACATATCGATAATTACTTTAAATATAAATGGATTAAATGATCCCACCAAAAGACACAGACTGTCTGAATGGATACAAAAACAAAACCCATATATATGCTGTCTACAAGAGACCCACTTCAGACCTAGGGACACATACAGACTGAAAGTGAGCGGATGGAAAAAGGTATTCCATGCAAATGGAAATCAAATGGAGTAGCAATACTCATATCACACAAAATAGACTTTAAAATAAAGACTGTTACAAGAGACAAAGAAGGACACTACATAATGATCAAGGGATCAATCCAAGAAGAAGATATAACACTTGGAAACATACAGGCACCCAACATAGGAACACTGCAATATACAAGGCAAATACTAACAGCCGTAAAAGGAGAAACCAACAGTAACATAATAATAGTGGGGGACCTTAACACCCCACTTTCAACAATGGACAGATCATGCATCTATTTTTGTTTGCATCATATCTGTTTTATTAAAAGAAAGACTGACATATAGTAGAGGTTTATAGGAATTTACTGAATTAAATATGAAATAAACAAATGAGTAAATATAACCATTGAAGCTCATCATCAAATTAAATTCTGATGTCTGAGCCATCTATGGGGTAGAATAAAAAGAAAACACAAGTAATATGTCACTATTACAAAAGAGATTAATTGATAATTGGAACAAAATGTCAAAACAAAATAGAAGAATGAGAAGGATTGCCAAATAAATTTTAAGAACAAAATGTATGTTGCAGGTCAAAAGCTTTATAATAAAAAGGTCAGCATAAACAGAAAATGATTATTGCTATTCAGTACCAAGCAAGTGGGAGTTAACTAATTTTTAGACTTTTCTCCATATTTAACTTCAATAAAGTACAACTTCTTTAATTGCAGATAGCAGAATTATGTATGTGGAGTATTCAAGAGACTCACCAGATAAAATACATGACTTAATCTGTGAATTAAGCAAGGTTACTGAATACAAGGGCAATATACAAAAATATATCAGCACTGAACAATTACAAACTGAAATTTCTTTAAATATCATTGCTAATAGGATAAAATTTCAAAAATTTAGGAATAAAAATAGTGAAGGAAAGCCTGAGTAAAGCTCTAATTATATTTTTGAGAGAAAATATAGACCTATGTAACTAAACAGATCTATGTAAATAAATAGATATTCCACATAATCTAAAAATGTCAGTTCTCCCCAGATTAATCTAGAGACAAGCCCAGAAATTTGCAATTTGAAACTATGGTTTCAGTAAAGATAGTAGCTACCAGCTCAGTTCTTTCTATTTTATAAAAGCCCTGTCCTTGTTTATACCTTATTTTTAACCTCCCTTGCTCTCCTTGAGGCCCCACTCCATGTGCTGATTACTACTCTCAGAAGGTAAACTTTAATGCTACTTCATTTAAAAAAGAAAGAATGTTCAAGGTATGATTTCTCTCAGAATTTCCAGTCTTATCACTTCTGTTTCAACGCAGAATGAATATCAGAAATCTGTGTAGAGCATTTTAAAACACCTATACATCAACCCCAACCCCAAGATTCTTATTTACTTGCTTGATAGTGGGGTCAATAGTAGGGCAATTTTTTTTTACATTCCCTAGGTGATTCTAATGCATAGTTAGAATCAACAATCACTGTAGTAACTCATGTGAAATAGCTAATCCATTCATTTGGGTACTTGACCCTATCTTCTACCTAACTCCAGGTCTTTACTTGGGATCACTTAAGCTGATAAGTATCTCTCTAATACCATCCTACAAGTCCATATAAGATGGAAGCCAACCCCATCCACCTCCAAATAGCAAGACAAACTAAATTTATCTTGGTCTATTAACCTCCTTTTCCTCTTGCCTTTCCAAATTCCACTGAAAATGTACCTTTGCTTAATGTTTCTACTTATTTACCTCCTAGTGATCCCTCAATTAACTGCATTCTTGTTTCTCTTCATACTTTCTATTGAACCCCTTCTCCTAAGCTCAACATTGACTTCCTAACGGACACATACTTGTTAGTATTTTTTAAATGGGTCTCTCAGTGACAGCTGGCATTGTTATTAACTCATTACTCTCCTATTCTTTGGCTTCCATGTGAAATATTTTACTGTTTACACTTGTAGCTGTCTAATGCTTCTTATCCATCTACCTCACTGCCTCCTCCTTCTCTACCAGTTACTTTAATATCAGAGCTCCCTAGGCTTCTACTCTTCTTTTAATATACTTTCTCCCAAGGTGATATTATCCACTCTCTTTATTTCAACTATCCTCCAGGTAAACTGATGATCCTGTTATCCATGTCATTTAGCTTAATCTTTTTCACTGTCCATTCAATTGTCTAGGGGGAATCTTCAATATTAATAAAACATATTAACCAGTTTGGGTAGCAATTACCCTTTCCAAAATCTTTGTCCATTTCATAGTGATGGACTGCATAAATTTCAGTAGGAAGGGTTACTAATTCTCACCTGGAGACAGAACTCTCAAACACTGTAAGAGTTTGAAGCAGTAGCTGGGAATAAGTAAAAGAGAAGAAATAATTATCATTTAGACATGAGGAACTTTTGCTTCCAAGATTCTGATAGCAAATGTTGTGAAGCAGAAACAATATTATGTGTTTACTGCTCCATTTTCTCAGTAAGACTGCATATCACCACCACCCAGGAAGCTAGAATGGTGCCCTGAAGCTAAGGGCTGTCAGATGGGAATTGGGCAAAAGTGACTTAAGTCACATCCAAGCCTAGTTCTTAAGAATATTCTTTGACATCCTTTCTGCTTAGGAATGACACAGACCATGACTTCAATCCCATCTCCTTCTCTTGTACCTTTATAATTTATTTTCTAAAGGGGAGCCTAGAATATCTTTTGAAAGTGGAAATCAGATCATTTTATGCACACTCTCCTGTTTGTAACATTTTAATGGCTTTCCTTGAATTTAGAGTAAGACCACTGTCCTTACTTTGGCCTTAACTGATCTTAATTCACAGACTTCTCAAGATAACAGCTATCACAGATGGCAAAAACTACAAGATCAAGATGGGTCACCAAAGCTACATTAGATATTGCATGGGTGAGAAATAAATATTTGCTGAATTAGACAATTGTAATGTCAAGATCTGTTTACTTTTGCAACATGGACTATTAGTTATATAGACAATAAAAATCCATTCCACTGGAACTCATTTTGTCAAATAATTTACTTTAATTAAGGAATTCTCAATTTCATATTTAAATCTGATGTATTTTTGAGGATTCTTCTCCCTGTTCTACTTCATAGACCAGATCACTGAACAGTCATTTATGTCTTGTGTTTAGTTTTATAAATAACTTGGAGTACTTCACCATATCTAAAATTATAGAACTTGAGCCCCATTTACTTGAAAATGGAAATTTTAAAATTTGAGTGAATCTGTTAATTTAGTTTAAAAAAGACAAGGCTTATTTAAACAGCAAGAATTTAACCCTGCAGGGACAGAAACAATTTATGTCTTTTTCATCCCTGTATTTTCAGTGCTTAGAAATATGCCTAACACTTAATGGGGAACCAAAATATCTATCTTAAATGACATTGAATAGAACGGCTTTGGAGGATATATTACTGACTTTTATACGAACTTTGAATGATTTTTTTTATAAAATTAGAGTATTTCCCTCATCCAATTCAAGCTTGCTGAACTTAGGAGTATGTTTATTTCTCAAATCTTTCCAGATAGGTACTGAGTTCTTTGAAGATAGGAATCATGTTTAATACAACTAATAGTAGTTATATATTTGAGTATTAATTTTATGCCAGTCTCTGTGCTATCAATTTTAAATATATATAAATATTTATCTATTTCCCTATATATTTTTGGTTGATTTACTTATCCATGTTCTACCATTTCTCAGTGTGACCAAATTAATATCCTTCTAATGAGAGCCTACTGTATAGCACAGGGAACTCTACTCAGTGCTCTGTGGTAACCTAAGTGAGAAGGAAATCCAAAAAAGATGGGATATTTGTACACGTATAGTTGATTCACTTTGCTGTACAGTATGAAGTAACACAATATCGTAAAGCAACTATACTCCAACAAAATTTTTTTAAAATATCCTACCAACATCAATTCCTCTTTCCTCTCTTCTGCCATTAAAATTTATTTGCTACAAGGAAGTAAAGAGTGTTTTTTTAAAGTGGAAATGAAATGATGTCAATCACACTTTCCTATTTGTAACATTCTAGTAGCTTTTCTTGAATTTAGAATAAAACCAGTGTCCTTACCATGACCTTAATGATTGCAACCACAGACTTCTCAGTAAACTCAATCCACAGTGCTCATTTTCCATTTCCTTAAATTTAACAAAGCTCCCTCCACCTTTAGGACCTTTGTTCTAAACTATTATCTAAGCTGGTGGCTTCTTCCTCAAGATCTTCCCAAGGCGGCTCAATGATGCCATTCAAACTAGTGAGGTCTTGCTTCACTAATGATTCTAGGTAAAACAGTCCCCCATCAGTCTCTGTCACAACATCTGCTACAGTCTCTTCATTCAACTTATCACTATCCAGTAGTTTTTGTTGTTTTCTCATTTATCTCTAGAATATAAATGTCGTGCAATCTTGACTGCATTACTAATACACTAGTCACAGAATTATCCCAAGTACTCAGAATGGGGCTGGCTTATAGTAGGTACCTAAATAATACTTTATCTGGTTAAATATATTTTTTGCTCCCCAGTATGTCCATGAAATTTCTTGGACAATTATTTGACAGTTTTATGGTGAGCTTAGAAATGGGGGCTCTAAAATCACAGAGACCCAGGCACAAATCCAACACTAATAAATTGGGTGACCTAAATCAATTTACTTAAATTTCTTCTAAGCTAGATTCTTATTTGTAAAATTATCATTATTTTGAGAGTGCACATTTATTGATTTAAATGTTGCCAACAATCTCTCAGTTGCATATTTTCTATATTCCTTATCAGTGTCCTGGAAGTTTTATTTTTGTAGGTAGGAAGGTTCCTACAAGGTGATGGCACAATTGACTTGTTACTCCCTCTGGCAAAACTGCCACAGCAGGGAGACAAGAAGGCACTCTCAGTCCCATATAGTTCATTTCACTCTTGCCATCTCTACTGATTAAATGAGTGCTGCTCCTTGTTTCTCATTTTCTGCTACAAAATAGAGTAGTAAGAAAAGAAAGTGAGAAAAAAAGTAGCAAATCCTTGTCCATGAGGAGCCCTGAAAAAAGGCAATTAATTAAAGTATTTTACTATAATTTGAAGAGTTCCACAGAAGCTGATTGCTTAAAAACTGGCTCTCTCTCAATCTGCTCCTGAATTTACTATATTTTAAATATGTTTGCTTTGAAATCTATTTCTAACCAATGATATTCAGAAGAAAGTAGATATTTAATGAAACAGTTAATTTCAGTTAATAATGGCTAATATTCATTATGTACATGAAGGTACTGTTCTAAGCTTTTAAAATAGATCATCAACTTTAATCTTAATAATAACTCTATGAAGAAAACAACAAAATTAAACAATAATTATTTGTATCTTACAGAGGAGGAAACTGGGACACAGAAAGGTCAGTAACTAGCCACAAATCACACAGTTAAAAAGTGGTAGAGCCAAGTTTCAAATGAAGCCATCTAAAAGAATAGCTTTAATCACAGTACAAGCTGCAGTTTGATATAAAAAATAATGAGAAAAAGTCAAGAATAGAATACCGGCATATACAATGCTGGAGACAATATGGGGAAATGGAAGGAGATGCCCAAAGGAGGAAAAGGGACCAAATCAAACTGAAGACATAGAATACAAGGACTTTTCTTTTTACTTTTTCTAGAAAGCCCCTCCTGACTAGGCCAAAACACACATGATGAAAATAAACAATGTTTATGGCAAATTCCTATCTCAATTTATCATCCTCTATATTTCAATACGAATCAATAGGAAAAATAATGAAATATACAATACAAAATTTCATACTGGGTGAACAACTGGAATGTAACAGATACTTTACATTTTAGATTTGGTTTATTAGTAAGTTGTAATCACAATATTACAGTGATTTATGAAAATAAAACTATCAGAATATTTTTAGTGTTTTGTATTATTATTCTGGATTAATTTCTCAAAAATATGGATTTGAAGAAAGCATTTTAACTTTTATTTAAATTACTTAAATAATTCGGATAAGATTTTTATATTCATTACACAAATAGAAACGTATTTTTAATGGCTTTATAATTCACTATTAAGGTTTTGGCCTAATAACAATATAAAATATGTGTGTGTATGCACTAACATGCATACAAATGCATAAACACACATCCCTAAAATGTCAAAGAAAATGTGGTTATAATGAATCCATCTGCAACCTATTTCAAGTAAAATTATTTATTTTAGTGTTTTTAATGGGATTAGGCAATACTGACATAACGCTCTTGTGCAAATTCATGATTACAGTTGACCCCTGAACAACATGGGTTGGAACTGGGCAGGTCCACTTATACGTGGATTTTTTCCAATAAATATCTACTACAGTACTATGTTATCTATGTTTGGTTGAATCCATGGTTGCAGAATTCAACTAAGCCATGGATGGCTCACTATAAAGTTATATGCAAATATCAACTGTGCTGGGGTCCATGCCCCTAACCCCCACACTGTTCAAGGGTCAGCTGTATATTATAGCAACGCTGACAAAATTTACAACACATTGAAATATTTCCACTTAATTAACAATCACAGGCCTTTTATGTGTATCAAGAAATTCATTCTTATTTAAATTAACTGAACAAATCTGATCCTTAATGATATTTTTCTTTTTTTATTATTTATTCTAAACTAAATGAGTATTCATATTTTTTGTATCTCAAATGTACATTCTTAGCAATAATGCTCAGGATGTATTTTCAGGTTGGTTTAATATGATTGTTGCTTCCTTTTCTTTTTTATTCTTTTCCTTTTCTTTTTTGGGAGGGGTGGAATGGTGTAGTCTACAACTATCTGGTGACATGAGATGGAATGAAATGGAAAATTATGCAGATCATTATTGTATATTTTTTTGTTGATGACTGTTCTTTAGCTGTAATACAACTTCCTATTTCAAAACAAAGTGTTTTTTATATACATGTGAATGTGTTGATCAAAATTAGATTTTCATCTGATCAATTTTAAAATTCAAAGTTAAGAATGAATAAAATGAAAACCTTAATACCTCTTGGTTAATAAGTATTTACAATATTAGCATTTACTTTTACATGTAAAAGTAATCAGTGTTTTCATTTATTCAATTGATAATCTGAGCACCAATTTTGTACAAGGCATTACTATAAGAAATATGTATCAGATTCTACTACAACAGAAGTTGCTACAGCAAAAATGCACTGATCAAAAATTATAGGTGATCCATAGTTCAAGTGTAAATTTTTAGCTGCAAAAATGCACTAATCAAAAATTATAGGTGATCCATAGTTCAAGTGTAAATTTTTAGCATCCAAAATCTTGCCACCTATTACTTATCTGGGTCACCTTTTCAGGATGTCAGTTGCCATGTGGTTAGAGAAAACAAAATAATTTTTATAGAGTCCAAAACCAATTATAACTGGGAAGGTAAGTCCAAAGCCAAATGTAAATGAGTTTTGGATACTCTGCTCTTTTGAATAATTTATCTCTTGGCACAATAAATGAAAACTTGGCTGCACAGTCATACCAAGGGTGAACAGAGGTATAGAACATGCACATTTTCATGCACGGCCCCAGGAACAGCAAAGCTTATGTTTCTAAATGGTTAATTTTAGCATCCAACCAAAGTGTCAGTGAGCCAGTTAGTGAGGTGAAGCTGCACTTTAAATGATGTCCAGGTGTTTTTTTATACAGTGTTATTTAACATTTGCATAAAACCAGCTTTTTTGTGCCTTATGTTTCCAAATCAATTTAGCTTTGTGTGCTAATATTTTACTACAGCCCTGGAGATAAAGAAGCATGCAGGTCAGCCATGTGTGTTGCTAAATCCCCAAAAGAAACCTTCACTAAAAACCAAAAGATTGACACCAGACAAGATTAGCAAAAGAATTAGTCATGCATAATCAACTGTGTTAAATACTGGGGAAAAAAACATCTGCTTCTCTTGTCCTTCAGGAAAAGGCCATCAGGGTAGAGTGTTAATGCTTCTGGCGTATATTTTTACGTGCTTCTGAGTGTGCCATTGTTTTACAAAGATGGATTTGTTAGAACCAACTACCACAGCTACTTTAAATGCTACTAATGAGGAAGGCAAGTAAAAGCTTCCATACCCTGTACTATTTAATTCCCAGACCTAACTAGACCCAGAGACCTCCCTAAGGAATACAACAATTAAGTCTCTTTCTCAATCTGGAAATGAATAGGTTTGGGCTCTATCTTCAAAAAATGCTGTACAATGGCTGAAATTTTCCAAACCAACAAACCAACAAACAAAAATATTCAAGCAAGTCCTTTCCCTAAAGGGCTTATTATCTAAAATTGCTGATTAAAACAAAGGAAGAAAATCCTACCAAATAGCTACAAATCATTCAAGCTCAATTTCTGGGAAAACTGGGGATTTGTGCAGTTTTTCTTTGTTTTTTAATATGCTAAATTTTAAGATCTCAAAGAATTATAACTAAAATAGGATGATTTTTTAAAAAAATATTTATTCAAATATCTCTCATACCATCTAATAATATTTAAAATCTGGATTATTTGGGAGGATTATTTTATTGTTACTATTAAGAAATAAACCAGAGAACAGAAAAGTAAATGATGCATAAAAAGAGATATTCTATAGTTCTTATATGTTCAGTCCATCTCTTTCCCTTCTTAGGTCCACATCAAGAAAATAAATCATTTTAGCAGAAGTGCTTTAGCCAATTAGGTGGTTACTTCTTTTTTTTTTTTTTTTTTTCCAGTACGCGGGCCTCTCACTGTTGTGGCCTCTCCCGTTGTGGAGCACAGGCTCCGGAGGCACAGGCTCAGCAGCCATGGCTCATGGGCCTAGCCGCTCCGCAGCATGTGGGATCTTCCCGGACTGGGGCACAAACCCGTATCCCCTGCATCGGCAGGCGGACTCTCAACCACTGCGCCACCAGGGAAGCCCGGTGGTTATTTCTTGAGACATCATCTTTCTTTCTACCTGAAATCTACAGGGACATAGCGAATTGTGAGGTACACTGGATTCGGTGGCTTCATTGATTAAGCATATATATTACGCAAATGCTCTGGTTTACACTTTACTTGTGTTGTTAATTAAGCCTTATTCACAGGCTTATTTTAAAGATGAGGAAATAAGCTCAGAGAGGGTAATGAATTTATCCTCCATTACACAGCTACTAAGCATGTGGATTTAGAAAAATTGTGTGAACACTGTGTGCTAGGCAAAGTAATACCTCCCCTCATAGATGTCATCCCTGGTAACCTATGACTATGTTACTTTACATGGCCAAAAATAATTAAATGTTGCAGATGCAATTAAGGTTGCTAATCCGCTGACTTTGAAATGATGGCAAGATCACCCTGAATTATCCCAGCAGGAGACAAATTGAAAGAATGATTAAATTCATACACACATACACACTATAAGTATATACATATGTGTGTGAAAATATAATAATGTGTGCAAAATTATACATTTGAAAATATGTAAAGTATAACTATATTTGAAAAAATATATTAACAAATATAAATAAATATTATATAAGGTTAACACCAAAAAACTTTTAAAAATTAATAATTTGGTTGGAATTAATAAATGCAATTTTGATGAGAGTGAGATTTGAGACAGATTGTTAAGGGAATGGTAACACAGATTGGCAGAAGAATAAATAAGGAGGAAGAAGAGCAAAGGGAGGAGAATATACAACTCTTTACATAGTTGTTGACTGTTTGACAAATTTAGGCATTTTTATCTTTCATAAGAAACAACAGAAGACTCCGTTTACTTTCCCGACTTCGGTTCTTTCCACACCTCCCCTCCACGCTTCCTCTCCTCCCAACTAACAAGCAAGCGCTCCCACCACCAGCATGAGTCCCACTTTTTTCCCTTCTCCTCTTAGATAATCCCTTCCCCTCTTGTCTCCTTCACTAACTAGATAACTCTTAACTTTTGCTTTCAGCATAATCTCAGTTATTATTTCTCTTAATCCTTTTCTGACTTTTCCAGGCCAGGCAATGGTTTCCATCTAAGTGTTTACATTAGCACCATATAGCACTACATTACAGTAATATGATTTATTTGTGTCTTCAGGATACCATAAACTCTTTGAGGTCAGGGCTGTGTCTTACCTCTCAATTCCCTTTTGTCTAGCAGAGTTCCTTGCTTCTGGGAAGTGTTTAACATTTGTGGCAAGGAGATTACTGAATGAACAATGATTCAGAAATTAGAAACTGGAGTTCTAAAATCGCATGTTAACAATCACCTGTCAATGTCCACTTGGATATCTCGCAAGCATCTCAACGTTACATCAATAAAATGAGGTCACAATTGCTTTCATACTTACCACCTTTTCTTGTGTTTTTATATATTCAATCAGCCATTCAGGCATGATACAACATTTATTGATTACTGACTGTGTACCAGAATGTATTTAATGCTTTGGGGACCATCAGCATCACCACCTACTCTGTGGCTCGAACAGGAACTCTATGTATTTCCTCCTTTCCCTCATCCCAGTCCCCCATATCTAAGTCACCAGCAAGCCCTATTCATTCTATCTCCAATAAATACTGAATATACCAACTTCTCCATATCTCTAGGTTTAATCCTTTGATCCAAGCTGTCATCTGCATCCTCCTCCTGACTTGTCTCTTCATTTAAAGTCTAATCTCCTTTAATTTCCTATGCAGCAGCACAACTGATATTCTGAGAATGTAAATCAGAACATGTTCCTCTCCTCCTACAATGCTTCAGTGGTTTTGATTACATTTAAACCAAAAGCAGAATTCTTTCCTGTAAGTCCCAAGGACCTGCATGACCTGGTCCCCCCAATTTTGCCTTTCCTATTGTGTTGCCAGCTCCAAAGCAACCACTAAGGTCTTCTTTCATTCCACTGAGTACTCCAACCAAGTTCTAACTTCAAGGCATTGTATGACTTTTCTTCTGCCTAGAATATTCTTTACTCCACTCCTCACTGGAAAATATCTCTATCAGCTTTTAGAGTTCAGATTAAATATCACCCACAGAGAGAGGTCTTTTCTGACCATTTTACCTTAAAAAGTTATCCATTATTCTTCATTTCTGCCCCCTGTTTCTTCATTTCAGCCTCTTGGTTTTTTTCTTTCATAATCTATTACTATATTTTACAATTTTGTAATTACTTTGGTTTGCTTTGTTTTGTTTTTCTGTCCTGTACCATGAAGGAACTAAGAATGCTGAGTTTCCTACTGCATATTTAGTTCCTAGCAGAGTGCTTGGCATTTACTACACGTTTAATAAAATTTGAAAATGATGAATGAAGAGAACAAGAAAACAAAGGTAGGAAGGTAGGTAGACAAGAAGCAATACAGAATTATAACTTGTTGCTTATCTATTAAAACAAAATCCGTAAAAACAGTCTTTTCCCCCCATGGGTAAAATTCAATGACTAGCTCACTGTAGAAAAGATTTTGCACTTAAAAAATAGAGTTAGGAAACAAAATTTGCATGTAGAATTTTTATTCTATTAATCAATGACTATGTCAATTTAAAGTTTTAAAAAATACTCCATTATATAAATCATATTAAGTAAAAATGTGTTAAAACTGTATTAAAGAGGAAGACCTAGATGCATTGATTTAAATAATAAATCATAAATATAATTAAAATGCATTTCCAAATATAAAAAATAAGTTATACATCCACAGAGCCTTATTAAAATTCTAAACATAATTTAATACATAAATCAATTCCAATCACTTTTTCTCATTTCAAGAACAATTTCAAAATATTGCTCTTCATCGTCTATGCTTTCTTACTTTCAAATTAATCTATAGCTACAGATTGAATGCTTACAAGCAATGTGTGGTGCTAAGTGAAGACAGTTCCTCAGGCATAGTGAAAATGTCAACTTTATGGTATAATTTTTTTATGTCAATGGATAATACAATATTTTATAAAACCTCAAAAATGCATTTCTGCTTAAATATTCTGTTTACTGATAAACTGTCTTCCATTGGAAGTAATCAGTACTTTCATATTTTCTTAGCAATGATGACTGCATATATGAACTGTTGCATACAGAAATAATATTAAAATGCATAATGAAGACTGGATTTTCACATACACAGAGTTCAATTTTACACACATTTTTATATTTGTCTTTTCATAGTGTAAGCATAAACTTGGCCCACAGAAACTCAATGACTACAATTCACTGACACATATTTTCTCAGGGTACTCCCACCTTTTGAAGATATAGGTGGCAAAAGAGTGGGAAACAGGTCATAGAAGGCATGGAAAGGAAAGCTTCATCCATTTTTTTCCAGACCTCAGAGAAATATTCTCTATTTTCTTTCAGCATTCCAATGATAAGGAAGAGACCTAGCCAAAGGATTCAACAGCAGGCCACTCAGCTCCCCCAACTGATCAGAGTTAAGGATGAAAAAGGAAATCTATCCCATCTTATTAATATGGGCAACTAGATAGAGGCTTGTGATGAAATTCCCATTAACTGAACAAATATTTATTGACAACCTGTTAAGACCTACCACTGTGCCAAGCATTAAGGATAGAAAGATGAAGTATTATAGCCTCAAGAAACTTCACGTCCAGTAGGAAATTATAAATTACATGTAAAAAAGCATTTTGGAAATACTGAGGAGTAACAGCTATCCCAAAGAGGCTTCATGGTAAAGTATACACATTTGTATACTTTCTTGTATAGTCATTAAAACATGACTATGAAATTAGCCAAAAAAAAGAAGGAAGGGAGAGTGGAAGACATTTCATGCTAAGAAGGTAACCAGAACAAAGAAAAGGAAGTGAAAACAGAAGGATCTGAGTGGGGAAATCCAACCTATAGTTAGAAATAAAAATTTCACATTGGGCTTGCTTTTCCTACATGCAAAGATGTCTCAGGAGTGACTATGGCAACATGATGGATGGAGCCTGGAATCTTGTACTTGGCCATGAATTTGTTCTCTCAGAGACAGGAAGATGGATGCAGCCAGTAATTTTGCAGAGAACTTTTAGTTTATACATGTTTTGACTTTATGATATTTTGAAAATTTGACATATTAATAAATTTATCACAGTAATGTGGATATAATTAATACTATTATCATACTATCATTACCAGCATTATTAATCATTAAGGTTAAAAATAATAGCATCTTATATGTCATTGAGCACTTTGTGGCATGCACTGTACTAAATGCTTTGCATGCATTATAATTATAGTCCTTTAAGGGAAGTAAAATAAGATTAATCTGCATAAGATATTGGGTTGGCCAAAAAGTTCGTTCGGTTTTTTTCTGTACGATGGCTCTAGCAGGACTTAGTTGTCATTAACTTCTTTTGAAACAATTTTGTTAGCTTGTATTGTGACAGCTGTCGTATCAGCGTGCATTTGAAAAAAACTATCAAAATTGGTGAATTTTTGTGTAGCCATTTTAATATTGGAAATGGAAGAAAAAAAGAAACATTTTCAGCATATTATGCTTTATTATTTCAAGAAAGCTAAAAACGCAATCGAAACACAAGAGAAAGATTTGTGAAGTGTATGGAGAAGGTGCTGTGACTGATCAAACATGTCAAAAGTGGTTTGTGAAGCTTCGTGCTGGAAATTTCTCGCTGGACTATGCTCCACGGTCGGGTAGACCAGTTGAAGTTGATAGTTATAAAATTGAGACATTAATTGAGAACAATCAATGTTATACCACATGGCAGATAGCCGATATACTCAAAATATCCAAATCAAGCCTTGAAAATCATTTACACCAGCCTGGTTATGTTAAATCGCTTTAATGTTTGGATTCCACATAAGTGAAAAAACCTTCTTGACCGTATTTCTGCATGTGACTCTCTACTGAAACATAATAAAAACGTTCCGTTTTTAAAACAAATTGTGATGGGTGATGAAAAGTGGATGCTGTACAATAATGTGGAACAGAAGAGATTGTGGGACAAGCGAAATGAACCACCACGAACCACACAAAAGCCGATCTTCATCCAAACAAGGTGATGTGTATATGGTGGGATCGGAAGGGAATCCTCTATTTATGAGCTCCCTCTGGAAAATCAAACGATTAATTCCGATAAGTACTGCTCCCAATTAGACCAACTGAAAGCAGCACTCGACAAAAAGCGTCCGTAATTAGTCAACAGAAAACGCATACTCTTCTATCAGGATAACGCAAGACCGCATGTTTCTTTGATGACCAGGCAAAAACGTACAGCTTGGCTGGAAAGTTATGATTCATCTGCCGTAATCACCAGACATTGCACGTTCAGATTTCCATTTATTTCAGTCTTTACAAAATTCTCTTAATGGAAAAAATTTCAATTCCCTGGAAGGCACCTGGAACAGTTCTTTGTTCAAAAACATAAAACGTTTTGGGAAGAAGGAATTACCAAGATGCCTGAAAAATGGCAGAAGATAGTGGAACAAAACAGTGAATATGTTGTTCAATAAATTTCTTGGTGAAAATGAAAAATGTGTCTTTTATTTTTACTTAAAAACCAAAAGAATGTTTTGGCCAACCCAATAGCAATCATCAGAGAGAGAAGTATCTAGGAAAAAGAAGTGAAGTCTCCACAGGATGAGTAAGAGTTTTCCAATAGAAGGAGAAAGCGTTTTCCAAAGAGACAACACATGAGAATTCACAAGAATATTCAAGACATATTCTGGAAACAGGAAGACCCTTGTGTGGCTGTGCATTGGGAGTAGGGAAGGGGACTTATGTGTAATGAAATTGAAAAATCATGCTGAGTCCAAATTAGCAAGTCATTTGCCTTAGTTAAGAAGTGTGAAGTTTATCTTGTAGCTTCCAGTTTTGTTTTGTTTCGTTTTTTTCAGCTAGTGAGTAACAGAATTCCATAAAGAAAACATAAAGATCAGTCCGAGGTTTCTAGCTTAAGACAGCATCTTGATAGTAGATAACGTTTCCCTAGTATGTTCTTGGAATAAACAGAAAGCCAAGGACACAGGCTTGTAAAATAAAATAAAAGCAAAAAATAAATAGACAAAAACAGGACTACATCAAACTTAAAAACTTTTGTGCATCAAAGGACACAATCAACAGAGTGAAAAGGCATCCTACGGAATGGGAGAAAATATGTGCAACTCATATATCTGATAAGGGGTTAATGTCCAGAACATATAAAGAACTCCTACAACTCACTGACCAAAAGAATCAAATAACCCAAATAAAAATGGGCAAGAAACTTGAATAAACATTTCTCCAAAGATGATATACAAATAGTCTACATGCATATGAAAAGTTGTTCAACATCATTAATCAACAGAGAAATGAAAATCAAAACCACAAGGTATCACCTTGTGGGATCGTCACACCCATCAAGATGACTACTGTCAAAAAATAACAAGAAAATAGCAAGTGTTGGCAAGGATGTGGAGCAACTGAAACCCTTGTATACTGTTGGGAGAATTGTAGAATGGTGCAACCTCTACAGAAATCAGTATGGAGGTTCCTCAAAAATTAATAATAGAACTACCATATGATCCAGGAATCCCACTCTGAGTATAAATCAAAAAGAACTGAAAGTAGGGTCTTAAACAGATATCTGCACATCCATGTTCATAGTAGCACTATTCACAATAATTACAGAGTGGATGAATGGATAATCAAAATATTGTATACACATACAAATGAACATTATCCAGCCTAAAAATAGAAGGAAATACTGTCACATGGTACGAGTCAAATAACCCAGTCACTAAAAGACGAATATTATATGGCTCCACTAAGCTATCTAAAATACAACTGACCCCCAAACAGCACAGGTTTGAACTGTGCAGGTCCACTTATACACGGATTTCTTCCACTAAATATTCACTACAGTACTACATGATCTGTGATCTGTGGGTGCAGAACTGCCTATACAGAGGGCTGACTGCAAAGTTATATGCAGATTTTCAACTGCACAGGGTAGGCGCCCCTAACCTCCATGTTGTCCAAGAGTCAACTGTAGTCAAATTCATAGAAACAAAATAGAATGGTAGTTACCAGAGGCTGGGAGGAAGAAGAAAAAGGGGAGTAGTTGTTTAATGGGTATAGTTTTATAGTTTTAGATTTGCAACATGAAAACAATGTGAATATACTTCACTCTACTGAACTTCACACCACTTAGAAGTGGTGAAGATAATAAATTTTAAGTTTCATGGTTTTTACCACACACACACAAAAAAAGCTAATGAGCAATACCAGCATTTAAGAATTACAGACTGCAGCAGTTTGCAGAGTTAATAAACTCATATATGATCAAATATCAAAATGCTTTTCTTGTTCTGGGCTAAATTGTAGAGTAGGTAAAGTCTTTCTATCTTATTGTCATTCTTCTACTTTACTTCCTTATACTACTTTTTTCATTATAACCTCAGCTCTTAGAAGGAATGCCTCATATAGGTTTAATCCTTTTTCTTCATCAGGATAAAAAAAAAAAAATGAAGAATCTTCTTTGGTGTTCTATGTGCTATGTGTCCTAGGTACATTTATTTCAGTTTCAATAGCATGCTTTCAGTTGAGGTCAGTGCTCATTCCATTCTATCTCATAGTATTCATGAATACTATTCATATGAATAGTATTCATAGAATACTATTCTATCTCATAGTATTCAGTTGTTGACACAGACAGTCCACTTATTACAGGACAACAGTCAAAGAAATCAAAGGGTTTGGTTTAGAAAGGGTGTTAGAACATGGCTAGCCATTTATAGGGTGTAAACTAAAAGTAACAACTGTAATCTTATTAGAGGAGTACTGTATCTACACTATACATATACATATACATATACCTACCTATGCATGACACATGCCTGTACACATGCACACATACATACATATACATTTGTGTCTACATATATTTATATATATTTTTTAGGCCTTTATAACTTTATAAGATAATCTCAGTGCAGGGGATGTGTGTGCTGCTATGCCATTTATATTTACATATACATATACTCAAAGAGGGACTCCAGCTGTGTTTTTTAATGCGAATGTTGATGTATACCTGACACATATTAGGCTATAGATGATCACTTCCACACTAATTTGGCTATATGTAGACCGAAACCCAATATAAACACCATTTTCAAATTACTGATAAATATGAATAATTAAATGAGTGATAAAAATGATAATTCCAGCATATAGGCACATAGTAAAAATATAATTTAAATGACTACAAGCTCAGTCATACATCCAGTTCTTTGGCCCTTGTTATGTTTCTTTAGATTGAATAATTTTCTTGATTTTTGATATCAAGTAATATGTATTGTGTTCCCACTGGGGAGGTGACTCTGTATGAAAAATGGCTTTGTGAAACTCAAAAGAATATTTGAGTAGACTGTATTTCTAATCACTATATAATTTAGCTCAGTTTAAGGAGAGTTGGATTCTATATTCTAATCAGAATATGTGAGTTGCTTCTTATTGCATAAAGTCTGTATTATTTAAACATTAGGAATTCCCAAATGCTTAGAAAAAATGTATTTAAGTCCTGAGGGCAATTAATTTCACTTTCATTTATGTATTTTGCAGGCAAGTCATTATTTTCTTAGAAGCCAATCATTGTTTTCTTGATTTGAAATGATCCAAATCAATGACTCTTAAAGAACCACCCAAGGAAACTGATCCTTTCCCCCACAGGCCACTACTGGGTTGACCTCTGCAGAAATATGTGCTAATAAATTTGAATTAAGCCCTAAAATATGAAGAAATTTTAAAATATGAAAAATATATTTTATGTCTGAATTTAGCTGAAAAGTGCTTAATATGTCTGATTAGTATTTCATTAATTGTTTCATGTAAAAATATTTTGAGTGTCTATTATATATCAGGCACTGTGTTAGATACTGAGAATGCAAACATGCACAATGTAGCCCTTGAGAAACTTACAAGAAGTATGGGGGAAAGACCCATGACCATAATAAAATAAATTATCGTAAGTACTGTGAGAACAAATTAAGTATGAGAATCGCTAGAAAATGAAGGAGGGAATGGTCAAGTGTCTCTGGTATTGGGAAGCAGTGCTGATAACTGAATATTTAAAGATGTAGAAAAGTGTTCTGAGACACAGGAGACAAGTAAGTATTTGCTACTAACTGCTTTGCCCACTATGATAACCACTAGACATATGAAGCTCCTGAGCATTGAAAATGAGACTACTGTGACTGATGAAGATAATTTTTAATTATAGCTAATTAATATTTAAATTTAAATAGCTATCTTCAGGAAGTGGCTACCATATTAGGCAGCAGATCTCTACAAAACTGTGAATAATTTGGTATGGCTGGGACATAAATCATATTGTTTAAAGATCATGGTAATAGATGGTGCTGAAGAGAAAAACAAAGGCAAGAACTAAGAAAGCCTTCTTTGCCACAGGTAAGTCAGATAAGTAGGATGACAACACAAGACCCTATCAAGTTTATTAAATGATCATAAGTGACAGAAGCAAAGGTAGTTTTTCTTGGAGTTTTGGAAGCAGAAGCCTGGTTTTAGTGGATTAAAGAAGTTAGTGAGAAGTGAGGAAGTGAAAACAGTAAGAATTTGTTATTTTTCAGATATGTTGAGTATAAAGAGAAAGATCTATAGGAAGGTGGGGTTGAGAAAACATGGGTGTAAGGAAGGATTGTAAATTGGGAAACTAGAGCATGTTCACAGGTAGTGGAGGAAGTCAGAAATACGGATCATTTTATAGACAGTAGTTTGAACTAATAAATTCAGTAAAGCTGCAGGATACAAAGTCAATATACAAAAATTTGTTGGGTTTCTTTACACTAACAATGGATTATCAGAAATATAAATTAAGAAAACAATCCATTTATAATGTATCAAAAAATACCTAGGAATAAATTTAACCAAGGAGATAAAAGGCTTATATATTGAAAACTATAAGACATCAATGAAAGAAATTGAAGAAGACACAAATAAATGGAAAGATATTCCATGCTCACAGACTGCAAGAACTAATATTGTTAAAATGTCCATATTACCCAAAGCAATATACAATTCAATGCAATCTATATTAAAATTCCAATGATATTTTTCACAGAAATAGAGCAAACAACCCCAAAATTTGTACAGGACCACACAAGACAATAAGAGAAGAAAAAGAAATAAAAGGAATCCAACTCGGAATAAGTAAAACTGTAACTGTTTGCAGATGACATGATACTATACATAGAGAATCCTAAAGATGCTACCAGAAAACTATAGCTAATCAATGAATTTAGTGAAGTAACAGGACACAAAATTAATGCAAAGAAATATCTTGCATTCCTATACACTAACAACAAAATATCTGTAAGAGAAATTAAGGAAACACTCCGATTTACCACTGCAACAAAAAGAATAATATATCTAGGAATAAAGCTACCTAGGGGACAAAAGACCTGTATGCAGAAAACTATAAGACACTGATGAAAGAAATCAAAGATGATACAAACAGATGGAGAGATATACCATGTTCTTGGATTGGAAGAATCAACATTATGAAAATGACTCTACTTACCGAAGCAATCTACAGATTCAATGAAATTCCTATCAATCTACCAAGGACATTTTTCACAGAACTAGAACAAAAAATTTCACAATTTGTATGGAAAATCAAAAGACCCTGAGTAGCCAAAGCAATCTTGAGAAAGAAAAATGGAGCTGGACCTTTAACCCCGTCCTGTCTGAGCAAAGAACAGACGCCCTCCGGCGACCTACACGCACAGGCGGGGCCAAATCCAAAGCTGAGCCCCTGGGAGCTGTGAGAACAAAGAAGAGAAAGGGAAATCTCTCCCAGCAGCCTCAGAAGCAGCGGATTAAAGCTCCACAATCAACTTGATATACCCTGCATCTGTGGAATACCTGAATAGACAAGGAATCATCCCAAATTAAGGAGCCCTGTGGATGAAAGGCTCTTGGTGCTGCAGCCAGGAGTCAGTGCTGTGCCTCTGAGGTGGGAGAGCCAATTTCAGGACACTGGTCCACAAGAGGCCTCCCAGCTGCACATAATATCAAACAGCAAAAATCTCCCAGAGATCTCCATCTCAATGCCAGCACCCAGCTTCACTCAACGACCAGCAAGCTACAGTGCTGGACATCCTATGCCAAACAACTAGCAAGACAGGAACACAACCCCACCCATTAGCAGAGAGGCTGCCCAAAATCATAATAAGTCTACAGACACCCCAAAACACACCACCAGACGTGGACCTGCCCACCAGAAAGACAAGATCCAGCCTCATACACCAGAACACAGGCACTAGTACCCTCCACCAGGAAGCCTACACAACCCACTGAACCAACCTTAGCCACTGGGGACAGACACAAAAAACAACAGGAACTACGAACCTTCAGCCTGCAAAAAAGGAGACCCCAAACACAGTAAGATAAGCAAAATGAAAAGACAGAAAAACACACAGCAGATGAAGGAGCAAGATAAAAACCCACCAGACCTAACAAATGAAGAGGAAATAGGCAGTCTACCTGAAAAAGAATTCAGAATAATGATAGTAAGGTTGATCCAAAATCTTGGAGATAGAATGGACAATAGAATGGACAAATTGCAAGAATCAGTTAACAAGGACCTAGAAGAACTAAAGATGAAACAAGCAACGATGAACAACACAATAAATGAAATTAAAAGTACTCTAGATGGGATCAATAGCAGAATAACTGAGGCAGAAGAACGGATAAGTGACCTGGAAGATAAAATAGTGGAAATAACTACTGCAGAGCAGAATAAAGAAAAAAGAATGAAAAGAACTGAGGACAGTCTCAGAGACCTCTGGGACAACATTAAACGCACCAACATTCGAATTATAGGGGTTCCAGAAGAAGAAGAGAAAAAGAAAGGGACTGAGAAAATATTTGAAGAGATTATAGTTGAAAACTTCCCTAATATGGGAAAGGAAATAGTTAATCAAGTCCAGGAAGCACAGAGAGTCCCATACAGGATAAATCCAAGGAGAAATACGCCAAGACACATATTAATCAAAATGTCAAAAATTAAATACAAAGAAAAAATGGAGCTGGAGGAATCAGGCTCCCTGACTTCAGACTATACTGCAAAGCTACAGTAATCAAGACAGTATGGTACTGCCACAAAAACAGAAATATAGATCAATGGAACAGGATAGAAGGCTCAGAGATAAACCCACCCACATATGGTCACCTTATCTCTGATAAAGGATGCAAGAATATACAATGGAGAAAAGATAGCCTCTTCAATAAGTGGTGCTGGGAAAACTGGACAGCTACACATAAAAGAATGAAATTAGAACACTCCATAACACCATACACAATAATAAACTCAAAATGGATTAAAGACATAAATGGAAGGCCACACACCATCAAACTCTTAGAGGAACACATAGGCAGAACACTCTATGACATAAATCACAGCAAGATCCTTTTGGACCCACCTCCTAGAATAATGGAAATAAAAACAAAAATAAACCAATGGAACCTAATGAAACTTAAAAGCTTTTGCACAGCAAAGGAAACCATAAACAAGATGAAAAGACAACCCACAGAATGGGAGAAATCATTTGCAAACGAAGCAACTGACAAAGCATTAATCTCCAAAGTATAGAAGCAGCTCATGCAGCTCAATAACAAAAAACACAAACAACCCAATCCAAAAATGGGCA
Source organism: Leucopleurus acutus (assembly GCF_964270905.1). Lineage (NCBI taxonomy): Eukaryota > Metazoa > Chordata > Mammalia > Artiodactyla > Delphinidae > Leucopleurus > Leucopleurus acutus. The sequence continues at coordinate 59,770,720 of NC_139159.1, forward strand.
GAAGATCTAAATAGACATTTCTCCAAAGAAGATATACAGACTACCAACAAACACATGAAAGAATGCTTAACATCACTAATCATTAGAGAAATGCAAATCAAAACCACAATGAGGTATCACCTCATACCAGTCAGAATGGCCATCATGAAAAAATCTGTCAACAATAAATGCTGAAGAGGGTGTGGAGAAAAGGGAACCTTCTTGTACTGTTGGTGGGAATGTCAATTGTCACAGACACTGTGAAGAACAGTATGGAGGTTCCTTAAAAACTAAAACTAGAACTATCATACGACCTAGCAATCCCACTACTGTGCATATACCCTGAGAAAACCATAATTCAAAAGGACTCATGTACCACAATGTTCATTGCAGCTCTATTTACAATAGCCAGGACATGGAAGCAACCCAAGTGTCCATCAACAGATGAATGGATAAAGAAGATGTGGCACATATATACAATGAAATATTACCCAGGCATAAAAAGAAACTAAACTGAGTTATTTGTAGTGAGGTGGCTGGACCTAGAGTATGTCATACAGAGTGAAGTAAGTCAGAAAGAGAAAAACAAATACCATATGCTAACACATATATATGGAATCTAAAAAACAACAACGACAACAAAATGGCCATGAAGAACCTAGGGGCACGACGGGAATAAAGACGCAGACCTACTAGAGAATGGACTTGAGGACATGGGGAGGGGGAAGGGTAAGCGGGGACAAAGTGAGAGAGTGTCATGGACATATATACACTACCAAATGTAAACAGGTAGCTAGTGGGAAGCAGCCGCATAGCACAGGGAGATCAGTTTGGTGCTTTGTGACCACCTAGAGGGGTGGGATAGGGAGAGTGGGAGGGAGGGAGACACAAGAGGGAAGAGATATGGGGATATTTGTATATGTATAACTGATTCACTTTGTTATATAGCAGAAACTAACACACCATTGTAAAGCAATTATACTCCAATAAAGATGTTAAAAATTTAAAAACAAAGAATGGGTTGAAGACCTAAATAGACATTTCTCCAAAGAAGACATACAGAAGACCAACAGGCACACGAAAAGATGCTCAACATTGCTAATTATTAGAGAAATGCATATCAAAACTACCATGAGGTATCACCTCACATCAGTTAGAATGGTCATTGTTAAAAAGTCTACAAATAATAAATACTGGAGAGGATGTGGAGAAAAGGGAACCCTCTTACATTGTTGATAGGAGTGTAAATTAGTGCAGCCACTATGGATGACAGTATGGAGGTTCCTCAAAACACTAAAAATAGAGTTGCCATATGATCCAGCAGTCCTACTCCTGGGCATATATCTGGAGAAAACTCTTATTCAGAAAGATACATGCACCCAATGTTCATAGCAGCACTTGTTATAATAGCCAAGACATGGAAGCAACCTAAATGTCCATCGGCAGATGAATGGATAAAGAAGATGTACTATATACATACAGTGGAATACAACTCAGCCATAAACAAAGAATGAAATAATACTATTTTCAGCAACTTGGATGGACCTAGAGATTATCATGCTAAGTGAAGTAAGTCAAAGACAAATATCATATGATATCATTTATATGTGAAATCTAAAATATGATACAAATGAACTTATTTACAAAACAAACTCACAGACATAGAAAACAAATTTATGGTTACCAAAGAGGAAAGGGGGAAGGAGAGGGATAGTTTGGCAGCAGCAGATACAAAGCACTATATATAAAATAGATAAACAACAAGGTCCTACTGTATAGCACAGGGAACTATATTCAATATCCTGTAATGAACCATAATGGGGAAAAAAACTGATTAAGTCTTTGAAAAAAAGTATCAAAATACTTAGGTGTAAAACTAACAAAATATATTCAGGTACCATATCTTGAAAATTATAATATGTTGATGAAAGAACACCTAAAAAACTCATTCTGTGTTCAATATAGTAAAAATTCAACATAGTATAGATGTTATTTTTTATTAATTTGATCTATATGTTTAATGTGATTCCTATCAAAATCTCAGCACACTTTTTGTAGACCCAGACAAAAATATTATAAAATTTATATGGAAAGGTAAGTGGACTATAAGAGCTAAAATGATTTGGGAAAAGTAGAATGAAAAGGAATGAACTGGTCTATCTGTCTAATTTCAAGCCTTACATAGCTAGAGAGTAATCATGACTGCATGCTTTTGTTGGGGAGAAGACACACAGATCAATGGAACAGAGTGGAGAACCCAAAAATAGACACACACAAATATGCCCAACTGATTTTTGACAAAGGTGCAAAAGCAGTTCAATGGAAAAAAGAGAGCCCTTTCAACAAATGATGCTGAAGCAACTAGAAACCTACAGAAAAGCAAGATGAAGTCGGAGAAAACCTTTAGGATCTAGGACTATGTAAAATTTTCTTAGACATGACACCACAGGCAGGATTTATAAAATGAAAATTTGATAAATCGGATTTAATGAATTTATTTTTAAAGAATGTTTTGCAAAAGACCAATTAGGAGGATGAAAGAAAAGTTACAAACTGGGAAATAATATTTGCATACCATATACCCAACAAAGACTGGTATCATAAATACATAAAAAACTCTAAAAAATTAGTTTAAACCATTTTGAAAAGGGGCAAAAGACATGAAGAGACATTTCATTGAATAGGATATATAAATGGCAAATGAATACCTGAAAAGATATATATTATTGTACAGTATTGAAGACCTAAATATGTTCTGAGTTCAGAGACTACAGTGTGTATATGTAACTTTGTCTGATCACTATTCTCCACCCATCCCATTCTTTCTGGTAGCAGCTTGCTTCCTTTGAGGATTTGCCCTTTCATCATTCTAGGCAGTTCCACTGGGACCAACCAATCACAGTATTCCCACTCTCATCCCCACTACACCTTGACCTTAGGGCAAGAGGCATTTCAGTTTTGTTCAATCAAATTATCTCTCTTGAGAACCTGTATTTTGACTAAAGATGCACAGATTTAAAGGCACTGAATATGAATTTGTCATTCACAAACTACCTTGTCTCTGACAGTCCCAGAGATAGTCTCACTCTTTCCAAGAGTTGAATGCTTAACATGACTGTGATCCAACATCCTTCAAATATTTTTTTTTCTTATTTGAATTATTCAGAATTGTTTTCTGTTGCTTATCTGCCCCTCCCATGGCTCCAAAAGCAACAAAAAATTCACTAAGACCAATTTACTTGGTTGTCTTAAGTCCCTATATTTTAGTCTTTAGGTACCTATATTTCAAAATAATTTTAGCTACTCTAGTCCTCTTGCCTTTGCATATAAATTTTAGAATACTTTTGTCTATGTCCATAGAATAAAATACTTAGAAAATACCAACTGAGGTCTATTATGCGTAAGGCTCTGGTCTAGATGCTAGAACCAGGAGGACAATCAATAAAACAGACCAAGTCTCTTAATCTTAGAGGTTACATTCTAATGGGTGAGAAGGAAAAGAAACAAATGAAAGTATATTACTGTTATTAAAAATATAATAAAGACTATGAAAAACAATTAATTTGAATATTCAGAAAGAGAGTATGTGATAATGCTGGGTACTGTTTTATACAGGGTGGTCTGACAAGGCCTATCTGACGAAGTGATACTTAAAAGAGACCAGATGGGAATGGGGGAGTGAGCTATCATATGTCCAAGGAAGGGTCTTCCAGACAGATAGAATAGCAAGCACCCAGGTGCTGAAGTCAAGAGTATACTGGCAGGGTAGAAGAATCCCAAAACAGTGGTTGGGATGGCCTGGATGGAATGGGTGATGGGAAAGTGGTAGGAGATGGACCAGAGAGATAACAGGACCATGTGAAAATCTGAAGGTCAAATTTAAGACCCAAGGCAAAGACTTGGGCCTTAACCAAGTGTGGTGGAATATAATCGGAGGGTTTTAAGATCTGGTGGCCTTACAAAATTTACTATGGGAATTTACTATGGGAATATTGGACTTATGGTTGATTAATAAATCCTTTTGAAATGGATGAATGAAGTCCAAAATATTGTATTTTGATTTATTAACTGCCAGTTTTTCTTCTGACTAGAATGTAAATCTCAGGAAAGCATCTACTTAGCTTGTTTTGTTCACTTTAGATGTCCAGTTTCTAGACTAGTTCATGGCCCAGAGTAGGTACTTAAAAATTTGTTAAATGAGTAAATGAATATCCTAATTTTACTGATGATAAAGCTGAGTCCAAAAACTATAAAGTAAATTGTTTTTGGTCACACATGCACAGTTAGTAGGGCAGAATTCAGCTACACCAGATCTATAATATGCTTTCTACTACAATAATTAATTTAGTCATTCTTTCAACCAGCAATTATTGAGTACAAGGTAGGTGCTTAATACCATAACATTATTCTACAAGGAGACATGCTGCTTTTATTTCTCAGTGAAAGAATCTGAGAAATAGCATAGAATGTAAAGATATTAATGTATTCATACTTTGGTTCATTCAAAGTAAAATAAAAGTTGACTAACATAAATCAAAAATATATTAATGCATAGAAAATGAAGGGCCAAAAATCAATACCGTGAAAGTTGATTTTATTTTTACAGTCAAGTATTCAAGAATATAAAAATGAGTATACACAGTATTTACTAACTTCAATACAACTACTTGTTACATTGGCAATAGGAGGTAGTATAGTACTAGGACACCCTGTTCACATTATAATGTGAATTGTACCCTCTGGAGCCTTGCATCTCAGCAGTGCTGAAGAAGTAAGAGTATCAAAACATACATTCTAATTTACCAATAAGTCAACTGATTTACTTTACAACTCAATGTATCAGAAAGAAAATTTTAAAAAACCTAACGTGAGTACATAAACAGTGAAAGAATTAATGTCAGGATTAAGGACCTAATTTGAATAATTCCTAAGATCAGATACATTTTATTCAACATGTAGAAGGTGGCAAAGAATACAGATTAGCAAAGAGGAAAATAGATGCTCTTACGGAGAAGGAATGCACGTCAGAATGAACAAATTAGGGTTGGCAAAATAATAATAATAATAGTAATAATAATTGTAGCTGTAAAAGAAGATCTAGACATTTTAAAAATGTTACAGTGGGACTTCCCTGGTGGTCCAGTGGTTAAGACTCTGTGCTTCCACTGCAGGTGGTGCGGGTTTGTTCCCTGGTCAGGGAAGATCCCATATGCTGCAGGGTGCAGTCAAAAAATAAAAAATAAAAAATTTTACAAAGCATTAGTTATGATTATTCAAAAGGCTATTAAAATATAGCTTGCAATTCTTCAGAAGTACTGAGTTATAGGGAATCAAAAGTGTTCCCTGCTTGACGGCAAAAGAAATTCATGTATAATAAAAACCAGCCAGGGTCAGAATCACTATGAATTTAAGTGAGAACTAAACTGGGCTGACTGTACTTAAAAGATAATATGCATAATTGAGCACTTTCACTGTGTACTACTGGAGTGTTTAATTACATCATAGAATAGAAATGTAACATTAAACATTATAGATCTTATGGTCTGATTGTTAACTGTGAATATTTTAGCATGATTAACATCACTCGCTAATAAATAAATAAACTAAAAGGTAGCATATGTTAGTACTTTTCCTTACATAGAAATAAAAGAGAGATGATTTGAGGAGAAGCTTTCTGATTATAAACTGTTTTTACAGTTTAGTCTAATAACCATTTATCGAGCTCTAAAATAAGTGATGGGAATAAAGAAAAATAAGACTTAGACTCTGCACTTAAAAACTGTATACTGCATGAAATTCTTCCTGGCCTCATTCTTCTAATTATAAAATTTAACCTTAACAATTGACAGTTGGCACAACTTTTTCTCAAAACACTCACTTCTTTTTATTTTCATGATTTCACACTCCACCAGTCTTTCTCTTACATCTCTGGGAGTTTTTTCTATTTCTCACTTCTTGGATCTCCCGACCATTGTAGGTCTTATACTCTTCAGTGCCTCTGGACATATTCTTGGACGTGCTTCTCTTCCCATTCCATACTTTCCAACATTTACATTCCAAAGATCTCCAAGATTATAACCCCAGCTCACACTTCTCTATTCTGAGCTCCAGATCCATATATCTTACTCTTCGTTTTGTTTTTAACTTTGTCACTTAGATATCTTTAAAGTACCTCAAAATTAAAATATACAAAACTAATATTTCCTGGTTTAAATATATTTCTCTTCCATCATTCTTCATTTCAATGAATGGGGTGTTTTCCCTCACCTCTGTTCTCTTGACTGATAACTCTTCATCATTCATCCACACATCCACTGATTTAAAAATCTCTAAATTCTGTTAATTCTCCTCCCAAATATATATCAGATGCATCATGTCACTACCTCTCCTCTCTGACCACCCTTGCCTAAGTCACCAGTACCTCTTTCCTGGACCACTACAATAACTTCCTCTCAGTCACAACTCCCATGTATTCTTGGTCACTAGAATCTTTGAAAATGCAGGTTTGATTCTGTCACACAACACCAACACACTGTCTCTTTCCCAAACTATTTAGTTGCTTCCCATTGCTCATAGGACAAAGTTAAAAACTTTTAACATAACTTACAATGTCCTACAGCAAAGTCTTATTTCTAAATTGTTGCATATCTACAGTTTTCACTCCACTTTCTCTCACTTACTATTTTCCCAATGCACCAGAATTTTTTATTTAGTTCCTCAAAAGTACCAAATTCATCTTGCCTTTGACCACGTTGTTCCAACTGCTAAAAATACTCTCTTTATCACCGTTCTTATGCTTCTCACAGCCTTTTGCAATGTTGGCTTTATTTATTCTTCACACTGAGCCTGATTGTCATTCCCCTGGGTTGCTTTCTCTAACCCTAAGCATCACTTATATCCTCTCATAGAACACAGAACACTACATCATTTCCTCATAGTCCTTACAACAATTGGAACTGTATCGTCTGTATAATTATTTTAATTTTATATTTATCTGCCTCTTTATCCCTCAGTAATGATTTGTAAAACAAACCAAAAGTCAGCGTTTTACTGGTTTCTTCATGTATGTTATAAAGTAACAAACTTTAACTTTATTAAAACAATCCAAATAGTAGCATTTTTTAAAAAAGAATTAAAGCTAAGTAGACACTAATTTCTCATATGATGCATTAGCTTTTACATTAATTACAGTTCTCCGAAGATTTATATAGGTATTATCAATGGCTTCATGTATATAATATTTAAAATAAATAAATCATGTCTGGCGATGCATGGTACAAATTTTGAATATGTGTATTTTGTGAAGTCAAAATCTTCTGAGGGGGAAAAAAAAAATCTTCTGAGGAGCAGGTTGCCATTTCAGAGTTTGAGTGATGAAACTTAAAGTCTAAAATTTTAAGCTCAATATAATCTCTTACAGTTTCATTTACATTATGCCCAATATCTGGAACTTGAAAGATGCTTACCACAATTTTGTATCCTCTAACTGTTGCTTGCTTCTTCACTATCACATCAGCCAAATTCTTAATACAGGATATGTGGACTGCATCCTCATCTTTCAAGTTTCACTGCCTTCCCGCACTGTTTCGTTGCTATGTATTAAGACAGCTCTTTTATAATCAATTATTTTCCACTTCTAAAATCACACTGCTTGTAGAAAAATCCAAAAGTCACTGCTCAAGCTAGTGCTAATCAAATTCAATTCCTTTATTTAAGTTAAAGAGCACTTTTTGCTTCCTTGAATTCTATGCAATTCCTTATACCTCCAAAGTCTAAAAATATATTTTCCCAGAGAAAAGATTTAAATGTTTTCCAAAGTTTCATTGTGCAACATCAACCTAGCCCAAGTCCTATGACTATTCATGGTGTAATCCTAGGCTCTACTTTTAGCTAAAAAATGGAAATGGTATATTTCCCTAAGATCTAATTAAACAATTTATGAAAGAGGAAACTCCTTTGAAAATAACATGAGCTTTCACATATGCTATCCCTCAAAGGGTCCTAGAGTCTCCAAAGTGTATCAGCTGTGGTGCCATCTGTGATCTGAATCAATAGCAAATGCCATCAATATACAATTTAGGCCAAAAAGTTAGGATTCAGTCAGAACTTATTAATAGATTAGTAGAACACTGCTACCTCCTAACAAATTTAATACCCTGCATTTAATACTCTAAACGCACCATGTGAAGATGAAAATTTTTTGAGCAACAAATACTTTCCTACATAGTTGCAAAATTACCCAAGTTCTTTGATTCATTCACCTGGAAAATATTCAGTGATGGTATCATGATAGGCCATGATCCTATGGCTACAATAACAAACAAAATAGAAAAGTGTATCCCACTCTCTAAGAATATTCTACATGGGTTGTACACTTCCTGTATAATCTCCTCTGCTTGAGCAAAGGCTGAGCCAGTGAATATGAAAGTATATCACTTCTGTGATTATTCTGTGTTCTGTTGCAAAAAGAAAGGGCTTTGCAGATGTGATTACAGTTCCCAGGTAGTTGACTTTGAACTAATCACAAGGAAGCCTATCCTTGGTGTGCCTTATCTAATTAGCTGAGCTCTTAGAAGAGATGAAGAGTGTAAGTGCAGCAAGTACTCTCCTACTGACCATGAAGAAGCAAGCTGCCATGTTAAGGAGAGTGCCACATGACAGAGAATGGTGAGCATCCCCTGGGATTTGAGAACCTCAGCCCTAAACTACAAGGAACTGAATTATAACAACAACCAGTGAGCTTGGAAGATGAAACTGCAGCCCTAAGCAGCAATTATTTCAGCATGATGTGACCCTGAGCAGAGGATACAGCTAAGCCATGTCCAGATTCCTGACCCACAGACATTGTGAGAAAAAAATTTTGTAGTTGTTTTAAGCCATTGTTTGTGGTGTTTTGTTATGCAGCAATAGAAAACTAATATGGAGGGGGAAAGTCTTGTACTTTTCACCTCTTTAACTATTGAAGGATCATATTTAGTTCCTCATGATCACTACTGGACTTAGACAGATATATAGATACATGAAGCATCCTATGAAAGAGTCACAGTAATATATTAATAATATAAAATAACAGAATATATAATTTGAAATATACCACAAATTTCCTTGATTTTTATTAACAGAAATTTCTGATAAGTTCAGAGGAATTTAGTTAGTTTTATAACTGACATTTTATTTCAACAGAAGCTCAACGACAGAATCAAACCCAAAAAACTGTATTATTTTACAGATACTTTGATATGGTAAAAGAAAATCTGTGGTTTACAGTCAAGAATATTTAAACTCAAATTTTATTTCTGCCATTATCTTACTGTATGATCTTGGGAAATGCTTAGCTTCTCTGGAAAATATTAGAAATTTTGATTATGCCATAATTTGGCAAAATATAACAGTAATTTCAATACATTATTAGTGGGACTATAACAAGGTGTGTCTATTTTGGAGAATAGGTTAGAAATAATTGGTCAAACAAAGAATACATGTGTACCAACCCAGCATCACATTTCTGAGTACATGGAGACCTTAAAGTTACATGGGTGAAATGTTCATCACAGGGTTATTTGTGGTAGCAGGGTGTCAGAGGCAATCCAGGTATCCTTCAGTGGTACTACAATGGCTTAACACTATGTGAAACCATACAATACGGCATTAGAACCACCTGAAGAGCTTTCTAAAAAGAAATATTGATATTCTGGCCTTACCCTCAGAGTATCCAGTTGGTCTGCAATGGCCTGGGATACTAGATGTTTCATGGAAGGTTGTGCAGCCAAGGTTGAAAATTTTGGACAAAGCTTAAAATCAGGGTGCTGAGTAAAGGGTAAGGAATAGTAAGAAATCTACAGCACAATACGATTTATGTCAATACCACTTATGTAAAAGTATATAAACACAAAATATCACTCCATATTTTATAAGGACACAAAAATAAAAGATGTAACTGACACATTTGAGCAGTTCCTTACGTGGGGAGATGCATGGGAGTACAGAATGAGGATAAAAGGTAGTTCAATATACACATATTCATACATAACTACCTGCATCCAGACAGGAAAGAGGTCTGACAAAGAATTCTGATAACAGCATTCCAGGAATAAGAAATGTGATTAACTCATTACTCTGTAACTGAGCTATAAATAATAACAATGACAACATAAAATTGCGGGATGAGACAATCTTTAAAGACCTATTTTATACTGTGCATTTCTTTTTTTCCTCCAGAGAGTACTTTTTAATGTATATTTTCATCTAGTAAGATGAAAAGTTCTCTTTACTCACTCATTGCCTTTTCAGCTTGAGACACTTTTTCTTTGGCTGAGTCTCACCTACTGAGAATCCAACAGATACAAAGGAATATGCCAAGACTTATGATTATTTTAGGAGGAATAATTAAGAGAACAAACAATGATTGCTCTGCAGAAGGAAAGACTTGGTAATAGGCACTGAGACTATGAGAAATGTTTTCTAATATTTGAAAGGTCTTCATCTGTCATATGCAAAAAAGATGACACTGATTTTGTTTGGCATCAAATGGAACAATGGGAATCACTAGATGGAAGTTACAAGAACTTCACATTTCAACATAACGTGGCTTCTATTTAGAGTTGTCCAGATAGGGAAAGATATGCCATTGAAGATTGTGAGCTCACAATCATTAGAGCACTCAGTTACTTTATTAACCTTATAAGAAATCTAAGTGTATTGATAATCTCCACATTCAGGTTCCCAGAGTGCCAAACAGAAATATATTGTAAGTAAAACTGGATATAATTTCAATATATCCGAGTAAGCTATGATCATATGAAGCAACTTAAAATTTTCATTCCAAACAGCAGATAGTTTTTAATGGTACCTTACCTTTTTTATAGACTTTTCCCTTTACAGCACCCACCGTAGAATGTAATTATATAATTTGGTGGTGATTATTTGTAAATATCTATCTTCTTCACTAGGCTATTCTCTTCATGATGGTAGGACTATGGTTTTGTTGTTGTTGTTGTTTTTATACAGTAGTATCTCCAGTGTCTAGTGTGTTTTTTAAAAATGAATAAATTGTCAGCTGCTCCAATCTATCATTTCTCTAATCCTTAGTTTCATAATATCTGGCCTTAAAAAAGGGTTACCATATTCTAAATAATGTTAGAAAGAGAATAGTGGTTTGATTATATTGAATTTTGGTCTTTTAAAAATAGGGTTAGGGGGTCACCTCACACTCATTAGAATAGTTACTATTAAAAACAAAGCAAAACAAACAAACAAATAAAAAACAGAAAATAACAAGTGCTGGTGATGATGTAGAGATACTGGAACCCTTGTGTACTTGGTGGGAATGACAAATGGTACAGCTGCTATGGAAGAGGGTATGGTGGCTCCTAAGAAAATTAAACATAGAATTACCATATGATCCAACAATTCAACTTTTGGGTATATACCCAAAAGAACTGAAAACAGGGTCTCAAGACATATCTATACACCCATATTCACAGTAGCTAAAACATAGAAGCAACCCACATGTCCATCCGTAGATGAATGGATAAACAAAATGTGTTATACAGACACAATGGGATATTATTCAACCATAAAAAAGAAGGAAATTCTGACATATGCTACAACATGGATGAATCTTGAGGACATTATGCTAAGTGAAATAAGCCTGTCAAAAAGAGACAAATCTTGTATGATTCTATTCACATGAGGTAGCTAAAGCAGTCAAAATCAAAGGGAGGAAGGAAGAATGGTGCTTGCCAGTAGCTCGGGTGGGAGGAAAGAATGTAGAGTTACTGTTTAATAGTTATAAAGTTTCAGTTTTGCAAGATGAAAGAGTTCTGAAGATGGAAGGTGGTAACGACTGCACAAAAAAATGAATGTACTTAAACTGAACTGCATGCTTAAAGTTGTTTAGCCAGTAAATTTTTTGCTTTGTGTATTTACTACAATAGGAAATAGGGCTAAGAGAAAAAAGATTTTGTTACTATAAAACAAGAAAATTCACTAAGAATGTTCAGCTCTGTCATGTCTACTGCTTACCTTTTAAAATAATTTAAAACTCAAAGGCATATACTTAACTCCCAAGTGTAAGGACGTCTTAGGCCACTATTAAAAGGGCTTTGGGAAAATATCAAACTGTATTACTGAGGCAAAAGAATGCTCATAATTCCTAAAGTACATCAAAAGGCTTAGTCCAGACTCTCTCAAAAGAGTGAGGTATTTGTGTCCCACTTATATTTTACCCACTAAAAGTACTGGAAACATCTGAGAACCATCTAAATCAGCTAGATTTTATCATATTTCTTAGAATCCCTGATATGAATTTTGATTTATAATGTGATATATCTAGAAAATGATCTTTTGGAAGTATTTTAAGATGTATTTTTCAGCATCATAAGCTTATTAAATATGACAAGTAACAGAATACACAATAACTGTATATTATATTTATATTATATTATATTTATTTATTTATATTATATTTATTTATAATAACAGTATATTATATTTCTATGGGGACATACGTGATTATAGTATTTAGGCAAACACCAACATATTTAACTTCAATATTGAAAAGAAAAAGAAAATAGTATGCCTTGGGAAGAATGTATTTGGATCTTAGTACAAAGAAGCCTTTTGTACAGAATTTAACATTATCTGTTAGATGCATTTTGAAGCAAAAAAAAACAGCAAGAAATTTAGTTTGTGCTTATTAGATGACAAGGCACTTCTGAATTTTATATCAGCATTAACAGGGCCAGAAGTAAAGTAAGTGAGGCACTAATCTCAGGTGCAAAAAATTCAGTAATTAAGATAAATTATAATTAAAATTTTTATAAAAATTAATAAAAAATTCTATAATGAGCAAGTTATCAAAGTCTTAAATAAAGACAAGATCAATACTCTTTTTTTTTACCCCCCTTTTATCTCCTTTGACTCCAATATGACTGGGCACAATATCATAATAAGGATGTTTGTATAACAAAGAGTATTGGAAGACAAAGACAGTATCACCCTCTGGAGCAGAGGGGAAATTTTCTTACATAAATAATAAAAAAGAGTGTCTCCCTTTGGGGCAAATGTTGAACATGTTTGCTAGAAGTCTGCATTTGAAATACTGGGGTTTCCTAAGTTTGTGGCTCCTCAACTCTGACACAAACTCACTGCATATACAGTATCTACTAGTGGCATTTTACTTTGTCTTGTGGTATTCGGAGGGCAACTTCTGCAATAAGAACTGATTTAACTATGAAGCTCATGGTATTTACTGTGCTTTAATTAATAAAGTCCTTTGTCTCTGACCCAGGAGTCTCATGTCTTTGCTAATATATATGACACTGTGGCAAGTTAACTTCTTAGCTTCCGAGTAAGGCAAAATGTTACAACTTTCATAGCTGTAGCATTTTGTTTTGTTTTCCAATTTCTTCAAAGGCAAATAAAATCTTGGAACTTTCTGCATGCTACAATACTGGTGTTTTCATCTGATACAGTTTACTTAAGCCCCGCAAAATTTTAAATAGCTTTATATATAATTAATATTTAAAGGTCTTTAAATATATTTTCTTCAAAAAAATTTACACTAAATAAATTAGATATTGATGGAGTTGAAGAAAACAGTGGTGCATTTCATATACTTTCTATGTTTGCATTCAGCATTTCAGAAATAGATGCTCAAAATGCAGACGGAGTTGAATTTTCAGAGGATGCCATATGTATTATAAGCATAGCTCTCTGTGAATACATAACTGCCCTATGCTGAATTTAAATCTAATTTTGTGACAGCTGTAAAAATGGTTATCTCATAAAGAAAAGCAAAGAAATCAAATCTGTTATTCTCTGAAAAGTTACAATGCTAAATAAAGCATTGTTCTGAATTTTAAACCATAACATTTCCGCCTCTAGTGCAGTTCCTGGGAAAATGTAATCTTTAGAAAATATTTATAAATCACCTTTCATGATGAAGAATTTTGAAATAATTTCCAAACATAAGTAGAAGGAAAAGTAGAGTGGAACTTCTCACAGAAAGTATTTGTTCATAAACATCTGGGCAGAAAAAGAATACTGCAACCACAACCAAGGGTGCTGAAAATTATGATTGAATAAATCAGGTATGTACTAAACCTACAAGATGCCAACACTTCCTGACAAAAAAATGAAAAGAGGAAAAAAAAAAAAAAAGAGATGTCAACATAGAGAAAGGCTGACAACACTGATTCTACGAGCATAGGAGTAGGAACAAGAAAAATATTCATGAATCACATGTATGGCAAGGAAGGTCCCCCCGTAGATTATTTTCAGCTTTTTAATTTTACTTTTATCAAATGATGAATGAGAACATAATAAAATAAAGTTGAATATCATCACTTGAGTTGACTCTAACCTCATAGTTTTCAAGTGCAAGTTACCCAATTTCATCCTTGAAGCAAACTGAAACAGGTAGTGATATTTTCTTTTATCCTTTCAAAGGTCAAAGAGTCTATCCCTGAGTACAACCACAAACCTAAGCTTAAAGTCATTATAACCATGCACTTGGGACACAGCATATAAAATATTATACTATGAAAAGATATATGATCAGAAAACATTTGGGTTATAAATATGTATAAACATATATAGCTGTGTATGCATATGTATAAAATTTTTAATGGGCACACGATAAGAAACTAATGATAGGGAAAATGTTTCTTAAATTTGAAGTAATCATCTTTCTTTCACCACATTTAGGAGGGAAAAGAATGGTGGAAGAAAATAAAGATGGTGCCAGATGATATCTTAAAATCAGCAAAATCTTCTAAGGAGTCCCAGTACTCAAGTGTCTTTGAGATCCCTTAGCCCGTTAGCCAATATTGATGGTTTTTTACCTAAGAAAAGGGGGTGCCCTCGTTAGAAACTCCAGATATAATATCTGTTCCTAAAAGCCATGTTGGAAGTATTATGAATATTTATAAATATTCTGCTACTTCTATGCTTGTATAGGATGCAATTCTATACCATTTGGAGTCACGTGGCTTGTTTTAGCCAATGAAATAAAAAATAGATATATCCTGTCTCACCTCCTGACCAAAGTTTTAAGAAACACTATCTAGTTGCCATTTGTCCTTTTTTGCCCCTACATTAGAAGTTATGGGAAAATGTCCTGAGATGGGGCCTCTATAACACTGAGTTAGCCAATGACTATGGTAAGCAGAGCCCCCCTGCTGCTTGCATTCTATAGGTAGACTGAGAAAATATTTAACTTTCATTATATGAAGGTACTGAGATTATAGGGTTATTTGTTGTTGCCGCATGACCTAGCCTAATCTAACCGATACAAGCCACACATTAGTCAATTTTGATGTATTAAATAAAATGAAAAGACATTTTTTCTTACTTTTTTTTCTTCCTGAACTGCAGTCACTTTATCTCAAACATCTCCACAGATGTTCATTATAATATCTCTCTTGAGCTGAATTACTCATGAGGGCAGAGGAATTAACCTAAATTTAATTAAGAAGAATCGATGAGGGCTTCCCTGGTGGCGCAGTGGTTGAGAGTCCGCCTGCTGATGCAGGGGACATGGGTTCGTGCCCCGGTCCCAGAAGATCCTACATGCCATGGAGCAGCTAGGCCCGTGAGCCACTGCCAATGAGCCTGAGCGTCCGGAGCCTGTGCTCCGCAGCGGGAAAGGCCACAACAGTGAGAGGCCTGCGTACCGCAAAAAAAAAAAAAAGAAAAAAAAAGAAAAATCGATGAAACTGACTGAGGTTCTCATTAAATGATTAAATTACTCCTCACTAATAATTTGTTCCTACAAAATAATAGAAAATACACTTAAAGTTCACTTGATTAACACTGTGGGATATAAATTGATTGCATTATTGTTCAAATGATGGAAAATAATGAAAGTGGCCTCTGCTCACTACTCCTGCTAACTGAATTCAGAGTATTATAGAATGAAAGCTTCATCTCTTATAAGCTAATCAAAACACTGGTGCTCAGGAAAAACAACACTAAAAAAGCCATATACCAAAGAGTAGAGAAATGATGGTCATTGACCCTTTGGTAAATAACTGTAGGTGAGAATGATATCTTGATTTTACTGAAAACACAAGTTGATAGAATAAATGTTTTTTGAATTTATGGAGTCAAGTACTTTCAATTGCTTATCTATATAACTTGTTAACAAGTTTTACTGGGGAATAATTTGGAAAATCATAATTTATACTAATATGAGAAATAACCTTACTAAATTTTCCTTCTATAATCATCTGGGAAAGACTCTGCAAGGTTGTTTAACATATTCCTCAATAATAAATTACTTAAAATGGAAGGCTCATTGATGCATATTAGACTATTTCCACTGATTCAAGTGAATGTGTGGTAATGATGATAATATTTTTTTAATATTGAATCCACTAAATATCAATGGCTAAGGTACACAAAATATTTGGTCATACAGCAATATTTTAAGCATTTTCACATTCTCTCTTTTCTACTTTTTCTTTATTCCTTTTCTATCTTTAATTTTATTTTTAACTCTGGATTATATGTTGAAAGTAACTCAAAATAGTAAGAATTCTAAATTTTGAGTGTCAGATGTAAAAATGTTATGATATGAAACAAACTAATTTTCCCAAGACCTTGTATATTCATAGCATATAAAGAAAAATGGACCATAACTTGTAATATTTACTTTGTTAATTTAAATTAAATTTAGTTAAACTTTAGAAGGTTTCACAGAGACAAATTATTCTCATACAACTAGACACTTTCCTGTTGAGATTACTGGGGATTGCTAAGGAAGAAAATCATTAAAATGCCCTCATTGAATAATCTACTTCCACATGCCACATAACATCCTTTAATCTCTGACCATTACCTAGAAATTCTCTCCTTATCCTCAAAGAAATCACCAGCAATATGATCCAGGAACAATATGTTTTGTTCAGGGGACAGATGTTAAATCAAAACAGATCATGCACTAAATATGCTAAAACATGTAGGAGAGATAGTCCTACAAGGAATTTAAATATGATCTTTCTGAAAATGTTACAGGGCTAACAGCAGCATGTTCCTAACTAAGCTTTAACTAGTTACACTAAGGTAGATATCAACAGCCACTCAAATTTTTCATTGCTAATGAAAATTTTAGTCTATCTTCTGTGCATTTACAGATGTCCTGGGGGATGAACCTTGATTTGTCTAAATCAGTTGATGGGGAATTCATCCCCCACTGACAAGTGATTGGGGTAGTCTTGCTTTCAATGAATTCACAGTAATGCACATAGGAAGAATTATCATCATTGGAAAGTTACAGGTTCTAAAATCTTACTAAGATTTTACAGATAATGGTTTTTAGTTTACTCGGTTCTAACTCCTATTCCAGTGTGAACTTTGGCAGGGTTTTAACCTCTACCTGCCTCAGTGGATACTTGTAGTGAGAAAATCATAATACCTTATTGGTAAGTTTTTATAAAGGTAAA
Source organism: Leucopleurus acutus (assembly GCF_964270905.1). NCBI lineage: Eukaryota > Metazoa > Chordata > Mammalia > Artiodactyla > Delphinidae > Leucopleurus > Leucopleurus acutus. The sequence goes on from NC_139159.1 coordinate 59,788,146, forward strand.
ATGAGAATTCTTAGAACTATCCTTAGAACATGATAAGGACTTAAAAAATATTAGGTGTGTTATTATTATTGTTGAGATGGTGCTATAGACTAAATGTATGTGTTTCCACAAAATTCATGTTTGAAACTTACCAGTGCCTTAATCTTAGACTTCCCCGCCACCAGAACTGTGAGAAATAAATTTCTGTTGTTTATAAGTCACCCAGTCTATGTTATTTTGTTACAGAAACCTGAATAGATAAGCTGGATGATAAATAGAAACATCCTTCGACTATCATCCACCTCTGTGCAAACTGTGTGTGCGTGTGTGCACGCAAGTGCAAAATGGAGGACACAAACCTTCTGCCTATTGCCGATGCTCTCTCATTTACAATGGATACATTTACATAAATGTCATATTGCCAAAAAAACAAGCTTACCATCTAAAAAATATTCAAATACACTTACTTAATGGCTTACACCTGCCTAGAGGATAAATCTGAGCTTTAAAACTCTCCTAAAAATGATTTCAAATGATCTTCTCAGTTGAAATTATAACCTCTCCTCTCTACATTTGTCTCCACCAGCAAAAGTCAATTCACTTTTAGTTTCCCCAGGTGATGTGTTACAGTACCACAGCTATAAACATTTACAACTGTACACATTATATATTACTAAATACATGTTCCCTAACCCTAGAAAGGTTGAAACATCTTGAGAGTTTGAAAAAGTGTTTGGTGAAGAGCAAAGAAACAACGAAAGACTAATAATTGATTATTAAAATTAAAATCTTTTAATTGATTATTAAAAGATTAATAATTGATTATTAATCAATTTTGAGTTGAAATAAACTGGAAGAACAAGACAGTAACTCAAGACAGTAGGTTGTTATAATCTTAAAACCTTTTGTTTACAAGGTTGGTTAGATTTAATTTAAGAGAAAATGTTAAGCATTTTCAAAGACTAAGACTAAAGGAAAAATGGAAAGAATAAGTTTTATAATCAAGACAATGGGAAAGAGAGTATAACACAAAGGTTAAGAACGTGGTATTGGAGCCAGACTGCTTAAATCCAAATCCTCACACTACCTTTTACTAGCTATGTGACCTTGGGAAATCTTAACCTCATTGTGCTTCAGTTTCCCCATCTATAAAATGGGGATCGAGATATTATCTACTCCGTATAGCATGAGTATGAAGATTAAATGGGTAATTGCAAACTGTCTCTGATCCAAAGAAAATGCTCAAAAAATGATATGAGATAAAAAGAAGGCAATACAATATGAACATCTGAGTTATTTTTCAAATCTCCATCAAGATTAATCTCCCTCTCACCAAGACAAAATTCACAGCTGCCTCTGATTTTCCATGACATTTTATTTGTACCTTTCTTGAGGGATGCAGTAGAAGGGGCTGTTTATACTTTACTACAGTATATATTTACGTATGTGTTTTCCATATGTCATAGGCTCCTTAAAATCAGCAACTGTTGTGCATCTCTTCTCCATCATTGTCAATCAACAGATATTTATTTATTTTTTGCAGTACACAGGCCTCTCACTGCTGTGGCCTCTCCTGTTGTGGAGCACAGGCTCCGGACGCGCAGGCCCAGCGGCCATGGCTCACGGGCCCAGCCGCTCCGCGGCATGTGGGATCCTCCCAGATTGGGGCACGAACCCCTGTCCCCTGCATCGGCAGGCAGACTCCCAACCACCGCGCCACCAGTGAAGCCCTCAACAGATATTTAATTGAATATAAATACAAAAATATTATCCCTCCTTTATTTGAAAATATTTTTTGTAATTTTCACATATTTATTATTAGCACTTCAACCATCAAATTCTGTTTTTTGAATAAAAATTAGAGCAATAAAATGCCTGATATTTTTACTGACTCATTATACTTTGTACTGTGATGATTTTCTAAATATGCAGTGGCATTGACAATGACCTCATCTTAGTTGTTTAGAATCATTTTCTTCATTGTAGATATAAAGATTCAGGACCAACAGCCATTTAAGAAAGAGCTATGATAAACGCAATCATATAACATTTTCAAAAAATTTGGAATAATCATTAATATATTTACAATAAGCAGTTACAGATTCATGCTAAATATAAAGTTTTGTTAACTATATTCACACTGAATTTCCTGTATAAGATGTCTAAATATAAAAAAACTAACTTATTTTTGAAATTAATTACACATCTATTAAATGACAAAATGTAAAAGACAATTAAGATCATATTAATGCAGAAACATTATGCCCTTCGTTCTGTTCTCATATGATGAATTTTCACATTGAATTTCACATGTACAAACTAACAAAGAGATTCACATTTCAAAAATATACAAAAATTGGGTCAGAACTAAATCTAGATAGTTGGGTTTGTACGTCACTGATAACGGCCAATGATATTAGGCATGTGTTGTTTGATTATATTGATTCTATGAATACGATCCTCCATCTTTTCAATAACAAGGCCTCATTTACACATCAGTAAGAAGATGTGATGCAACCCTGGGAAGCTCATTCTCTGAGTTCATATTTACTAATATAGGACATAGACATTAGAGTATACTGTGCCTTCTTCATGTTGTATTGCATAAGAAGTTTTGCACTCTGCTTAGTAAGTGTGGTCTTCCCTCACAAATTGTTTGCTTTGTGAGACTATGAACTAATAATGCTCTCCAGATTTGTTTAGGTTCCCAGGTAGATTAAAGCCAAATTTAATGTTGATTTTAACAAGTATATAAGAATACAGAACATGACTTTTGTATATTAAATTTGCTCTTGGTTTCAACTTGCTCTTCCATTATTTTCTCTTAACACAGTTATCCTTATTCTCATTTATTTTATTTACTGTGTAAATCATGTTTTTATGCTACATCATCTGCCTTTTTTACATTGGCTATAAGTCAAATACAAATATATAATAAGTGACCTTAAAATTTTAACTTAGTTTGAATGCTACGGTAACCTCAAACATAAGGAGCAATAAATGAAGGGAAAACTGTCTTACTCAAAAATACAAGGAATTAGTGACATAAATATGGAACCATTAAAAGCTATAGATAAAATACTTATTTTTCAAGACTCCTTCAATATTTAAGATACTTAGCACCAGTTTTACATACATAACAATTATATAGTAAAAAAACTAATTATTTGTTTTGTTGAGTCAGATCTGCACTTGGGAAAATCCTAAGAAAAGTGACTGTAGAAAGATTTTAGACTTCAAGCACACTGAGCAATAGACCAAAAAAGTAGAATTTCTGAAGGCATTCAAATTTCAACATTTAAATTTTGTCTTCTAGTATTAACTGCACGAAAGATCTTTCATCACTGAATGGCTCAAACACACACACACACTTAACATAACTTACTAAGGTGACCAATAATACTGCATAGGAGAGAAAGAGCCCAAGCCAAAAATGTATGAAGTGTCCTTCTAGAATGATTCCTATAAAAATTTTGTTTACTGTGCTTTCTTAGCACACACAAAAAGGACTTTTCACATGAAGCTAGTCCACATAGCTAGCCATGTGTCACATGACATTACTCAATGTCATTTTCCTAAATTATTTTGCCTTATCTTTGGAGTGATGGCTTTACAAAGAGCAATAGAATACCAGATGGTCATTGGTGTGGTTCACTGAGTTTATATCCTAGTAGGAAGTTAGGTGATTGCTCTTCAAGGTTCTTATCATGCATTAAACAATCTATTTCACCACAGGGAATTCTGAAGCTGTCAATATATTTTTGGCTAAGCATGTTCCATCATCTTTTCTGTAAGTCATGGTCCCAAATAATCATGTGAATTCTTTGTGAGCACTGAGACAGTATAATTTTTCTTTCTTTCTACAAGATTTGAAATGTAGGTAAGTGTTAGAAATGAGTATTGCTTAATATTTATAAAATTCTGTTTTTATTTTGGGTATAACATTATCCAACTATTTTGTTATTCTTCAAAAATATAAACTTTCCTCAAGCAATATAAATCTTTCATTTAGAACAAATACTTTAAATTCTTACACATCAAAACAAATAAACAAAAAACTCCAAATAAACAAGTCTCCACAGAAATATATGGCTTAAAGTTACACAGAATAGGCATAAACAATTGAAGACTCAGTTGCCTCAAAAAGAAACTGATTTTTGTGTTTGATTTTCAAAATACACATTTGTCAGCATCTTTCTAGGAATTGTAGAGAAAGCGAAAGAAGTGGAAATCATTCCATTAAGGAAAAAAAACACAAACATCTATAAATTAACAATACATTATAATAACATATAATACCAAAAAAATACAGACTTAATGACCATTTCTTTATTGTCAAACAAAATGGATTAATTCAAAATGAGAATGACATATGAAGGAACAAAAAACTTGGGCAATAGAGTAAGGCAACAGAAACGTTTGAGTTTTTATATACAGGATGGAAAAGGAAAAAATAATAAACAGCTTCCTGAACGGAGGAAGATGTAACTCACAAATACCTAGTGGGGAAAATAATGTGTGAGTTGAATGTTAAAGAGAATGCTGACTGCTAATTGCAGCAGCAGACAATTATATGGTAAAAATATAGAAATCCGACTTTCTTTTCTAAATATCAGAAATACACAGAAGGCCAGCACCTATTTCTTATACAAGAATGCCACTCTATCTTTTTGCATGGAATTAAAGTACACGCATTTGGACAATAACCCAGGTTACCAAATAGATCATCTTCCAAATAAAAGTTCCCATATTCAATAGACTATGAGTTTCATGAGGCCTGGGGCTGTTTCAATTACCATGGCTCTTAGCTGTATGGCATATGCATAGTGACTTCTTAGTAGATACCAGTTTAATTACTGAATATATTTCAAATGTGAGAACTTCCAGAAATTAATGACTCAGAAATGCTGTTACCCATGGGAAACATATTTTCACCACTGATGTTTATTACTTGATGATCCCAACCTAATGTGTTAGGCTAATGTGGGGTTTAAAGTTCCCCTTAACTACTACAACTCTGAGAAAAATTCATTCCTCTGCCTGTATGGTCATAGAATGGATATATCTAGACCGGTTTTCAAATACCTGTTTTGATGATGACTATCACCAAGTAAGAAGTAAGGCAGTAATCACTACTTGTTGAATATTATGGAGTCTGTATTTTATATATATTAACTAATATAATCCTCATTATAGTAACTATCAAGTAGTAAGGACTCCCCTATCATACAGATGAGAAAACTGAGACCTGAAACACTAATTATCCACATAAAGATTCTATATCTTCTCAGTGGCAGACACGTAAAGGAAACCAAAGCTTTTATTAGACCGAAGTCCACTCTTTGCAGACTTTTTTACTCTCTTGTTTGAAAGAAAATATCTTGGAGCTATAGGCATATGTTTAACTGGCAATGGATATTTTAAAATATTCTAAACACATATATAACACAAGTGATAGCTATTACTTCTATATTATTTTTTTTAATTATTTTTTCATGTATTTGAAACTATTTGTAATTTTTGAGTACCTTCTATGTGCTAAGCATTATAGAAACATTTTAAAAATGTTATCTCATTTAATCCAGTCTCTCTAAATTTACAATCTCCTGAGATAAGTAAAAATATTCAATTTTTGACAAAAGAAACAACATTCCAGTAATATGTGGCAGGAAGGCAAATCAGCTCATGGATCTTATACCCTTAAAGACAAGTCTTGCAATCTTTGCTCCATTATACTGGACACTACTAAGACAATTTAATCAGGACATTTCATCCTTTTAATCACACAAATGAACTTTTCAGAACAAGTTAGGGTACATGAGAAGGTGGTTGAGTGTTGGCCTGATTGTTGATAGAACAGCCTACATTTTCCTGGGAGAGATGAAGAAACAGCAAGTGACCTGAGACACTTGTCAATTTTTCCTTGTAGCCTGACATCACTAGGATTTTGGTAGTCTTTGAGGTGATAAAATAACCCCATTATCAAATGATTTACGCTTCTCTTGCATGTTTATTAAAAGGCATGCAGAAAATGTTTTCCTCATTACTATTAAATACAGCCGTTCACATAAAGAGACCACATCCCTTTATGTGAAACGATAAGGCTAATGAATGATTTTGTGCCCAGATAACGTTGTCAAGATAGTAATGGAAAGTGTGGTAGAAAAATTCAAAGTTACACTTAATTTATGTGTAACTTTCACATGCACTTTTATTAGTTTGCCCCAGGTTGTGTATACCAAAATGCCATTCTGAATATAGAATATCATTATGAATTTTAGAATGGTTAATCTAGGACTAGCAAATCCATTTCACCTTGTCTGCCAACTGCTCTTAATTTGTAAGAAGTGTTGGGAGCACAGAGTTGAGGACTCTGAGGCCACATTAAAGCTCAGTGAAATAAATGGCATGGAATGTCTATCAAAGGGAGAAGTGCAGAACAGGTATGTATGCCAGGTATTTTCATTCCAGACTTAGTGCACAGGAATTTGTTTTCACTTTTTATGGAATATTGTTTAGCCCAGCATCAAGCAGTTAAATACCTTTACAAATACTAGCAGATGGTGTTGATAAAATTCATCGTGCTTGTGAACACAAAAATCCTTGCACCATACTCTCTAGGTTGATGAGGCATTCATTTTTTCTTAAACTATCATGGTTAGGGATCACCAAAACAACTCTCTAAAAGCAAAGGTTTCATCAAGGAGAGAATACGTAAACTCCAGGGAAAGCAATAAGCAGATCATTACAATGTTATCAGCCCCCTGCAAAGTTATAAATTAAAGAATCAGTGTGCTATCAAGTGGCAAAGAGTAGAGGAGGGAAGCCATGGACTGAATAGTCTTTTTTTTTTTTTTTTTCAAAAATGGCAAACACACAAAATCCAAATTCACTATCCCTCTACTCTTTTAAGTTTTAATTAAAAAAAAATGGCTAGTGGTAAATTGTTCCTTAGAAAACTAGATCATACACTCTATGAAGTATGACTTCATAGACTCTACCTTTAGCCAGTGAATATTAGTAATACATGAGAACTACTTTTGAGGCTAGAAAGGAAAATTATTGCCTCATTGAAAAAGTTCTTGCTCTATACAGTTTGTATTTTTAGCAAGTCCTCTGTGAAATTTTCTCTTAAAGCACTGTTCCAACCTCAACTCCCTTCCACTCAACTGGGAGAAATTAAGGTCTTCCTTATCAAGGTGCCTAAAATTCCATACATTCTGTTATTAAAGCAATTATCACACATTACTGTAACTACTTGATTACATTACGATCAGTCCCACTAGAACTGGGTTCTTAAAGGTAAGATGTGTTTCTTAATCATATTTTGATCCTCATCACATGAAATAATGCTTTGCACAGAGTAGGCCCTTAATAAATATATTTGAATGAGTAAATGTATTCATCAGTATTATTGATAAAGAGAAAAAAAGGTAAGCTTGGCAAAATTAAATTGAGGAGACAGAATTTCAAAAAAACAATGGGCGCCATTTTTTGATAGATAAAAGCCATAGAGGTTAGAATAGGAGTCAAAGAAAATATGCCTGAAGGGACTTGAAGATGACGAGTAGGGAGGCAGAGTATATGCCCTGGCAAAAACAAACAAAATGGCAACAAAATCAACAACAAAAACAGAAGTGCTGGTTGGAAGTTTAGACTTGGATATAAGTATAAATGATATTATCCATCAAGATTTTATTGACTGTAATTCCTTTTTTTAAAGAGAAGATAGTAACAAGTGCTAAGGAAACGTAGAAAGATAGAGCTACATAAATAACTTTGTATGTAACTGACAGTTTACATATGCTATCATATTAAACTCCAACAGTACTGTGATTTTGGTATTTCTATCTATTAATTCTATTATAGCTAAAGAAATAGTTTCTAAAATAATGTAATTTTTGCTCAAAGGCCCTAGTAGGTAAGTGGAAGAATGAGTATTTAGATTCAGATCTTCCTGACCCCATAGGCTCTTAGCTGAAGGGAAAAAAGGAGCCCCACAAAGGAAATTAACTCTAGGATAGTGTTGGGAATACTCCATTGAAACCTCTTAAAACACTTCTTGGTTTTAAGTACCTTAAAAAGTTCTTTTGATTAAGGGAGTTTTATGCATTTAAAAAATTGACTAAACATTTTTGGACTGATTCACATATAAAACTCCATTTACTCTCTTGTTATTAAACATTTTTGAAGAGAGATGCAAATAATTTTGGTGAAGTATCAAAGGGATAACGAGCTAAGGCTTTGGAACCTGACAGAATGGGTTCAAATGTGGCATCCCCCCCACCACACCCCAAATCAGGAAAAATTTCTTCATCAGACTCTAATGTTTCTGTACATTTTGCAAGCAGAGATTCCAACTGTCCTTCTCTTTGTACCAAACTATCTTTTCAAAGGTATTTGTCCTGAAGCTCATGATTCCTCTCCTGTAACAACACATACTACATATGCAGATATCTCATACTCTTCATACATTCTATGGGAACTGGGCTTGGAGAACTGGCACAAACGCTGATGCTCTGTCTCCTGACACTTCTGTGAATAATAAATTCTCCTTTGTTTCTGACCCAAGAGTCTTGTGTCTTCTATCACCATCCAAGAAACTGTGGCAGAGAAATCGTTAATTCCAAGTCAAGTAAAATCTCAAACTCTTCATGGTTCTTGACATTTATTGAGTAACCTTGAACAATTTTTTTTTAATTTTTTAGTTTCAGTTTCATACTGTGAAATTTAAAAGTGAGCATGCTTATAAATTTCCTAATATACTATAAATACTTAAGCAAACGATAGTTAATTAGCAGTCATAGAAGTAGATAGGGGTGCCATCAGCATCACTGTGGAACGAGAGATGCTCTCTTTGTCTCTCCTCTTCAAACTACAACCAGTAAAAATCCGTAACTCAACAAATATGACTTGGCCCAGCACACCAGGGTGCTGGAGAATTCCACACATTTGTACATGTAAAGGTGGGTGGACTGGAATACATAGAGAAGGCAGAATCAGAAGAAAAGAAGAGACAGTGCCTGAGATCCTGAACCCCCAACCACAGCAGCTGAGCGCACAGTCCCAGAGAACCTGGTAGCAGCAGGGAAGGAGGCATACATAACTCCAGCCTCCCAGCCACAGTGGCTCACAGGGAACCAGGCAGCAGTGGCAGTTGAGCCTGCAACTGGTCTCTCCATCCATGAAGGTGCCTACCACTGCAGCCCTGCCCATCCACAGCAGTAGCACATGCAAACCTAATAACCCCAGATGCAGTGGAGGCAACTGAGACTCCAGCTCACTCCCTACTCTCCTACTCCCTCCACTGTAGCAGAGCCTGAGACTCAGGAGATCCTGGGCACAGAGTAGGTTCTTGCCATCCCAGTGCCCCAGGTAATGATGCCAGCTACAACAGCATCATTAGCAGCAGCGAGGCACAAGCAGCTACAATGATAGTACAAGGCAATACCTCTAGCAAAGGTGGTAGAGGGTGGAAAGTGCTGATTCTCAAATATAACTACAGGCAGCTCAGGTAAGAGAAACCAAAAACAGTGCTATAGCACAAGCTGCTGAAAAACAAAAGAAAGGCCTCTGACTACTAATCTGTTAAATCATTAGAATCAAGGAAATAAAGAACATTCATCTAAAGAAGAAATGTATCCACTACTTCAAATGTGCCGGCATAAGAACAGCTCATCAAGCCCCATGAAAAACCATGGTAACACAGCATCACGAAAAAGAAAATTCTCCAGAAACCAAACTTAAAGTCACACTTATGGAGAATTATCCAGAATCCAACAGCACATTAAAAGGATCATACAACATGATCAAGTGGGATTTATCCCAGGGATGCAAGTTTTCAATATCCACAAATCAATCAGTTTGATATACCACATTAACAAACTGAATAAAAACCATATGATCATCTCAATAGATGCAGCAAAAACTTTTGATAAAATTCAACATACATTTATAAGAACTATCCAGAAAGTGAACATACAGGGAAAAACCCTCAACATAATAAAGGCCATATATGACAAACACACAGCTAACATCATACTCAATGGTGAAAAGCTGAATACATTCTCGCCAAGATCAGGAACAAGACAAGAATGCCCACTCTTGCCACTTTTATTCCACATAATTTTGGAAGTCCTAGCCACAGCAATCAGAGAAGAAAAGAAAGAAAAGGAATCCAAATTGGAAAGGAAGCTGTAAAACTGTCACTGTTTGCAAATAACATAATACTATACATAGAAAATCCTAAAGATGCTACCAGAAAACTACTAGAGCTCATCAATGAATTCAGTAAAGTTGCAGGATACAAAATCAACATACAGAAATCTGTTGCATTTCTATACGCTAACAACAAAATAGCAGAAAGAGAAATTAAGAAAAGAATCCCATTTACCATCACATCAAAAAGAATAAAACACCTACAAATAAACCTACATAAGGAGGTAAAAGACCTGTACTCCAAAAACTATAAGATGCTGATGAAAGAAACTGAAGACCACACAAGCAGATGGAAAGATATACCATGTTCTTGGATTGGAAGAATCAATATAGTTAAAATGATCATATTACCCAAGGCAATCTACAGATTAAATGCAATACCTATCAAATTACCAATGGCATGTTTCACAGAACTGGAACAAAATTTTTTAAAAATCTGTATGGAAACACGAAAGACCCCAAATAGCCAAAACAATCGTGAGAAAGAAGAATGGAGCTGTAGGAATCATGCTCGACTTCAGACTATACTGCAAAGCCACAGTTATCAAAATAGTATGGCACATGCACAAAAACAGACACATAAAAATGACAGAAAGTCCAGAAATATTCCCACACATTTATAGTCAATCTACAACAAAGGAGGCAAGAATATACAATGGAGAAAAGACACTCTCTTCAATAAGTGGTGCTGGGAAAACTGGACAGCTACATGTAAATGAATGAAATTAGAACATTCTCTAACACCACATACAGAAATAAACTCAAAATTGATTAAAGACCCAAATGTAAGACTGGATACTATAAAACTCCTAGAGAAAAACTTAGGTAAAACACTCTTTGACATAAAACACAGCAATATTTTATTGGATCTGTCCCCAAGGATAATGGAAACAAATGCAAAAATAAACAAATAGTATCTAGTTAAACTTAAAAGCCTTTACACAGCAAAGGAAACTATAAACAAAATAAAAAGACAACCTATGGACTGGGAGAGAATATTTGCAAACAATGCAACCAACAAGGGGTTAATTTCTAAAATATACAAACAGCTTATACAACTCAATATCAAAAAAACAAACAACCCAGTCAAAAAATGCACAGACGACTTAAATAGACATTTCTCCAAAGAAGACATACAGATGGCCAACAGGCACATGAAAAGGTGCTCTACCTCACTAATTATTAGAGAAATACATGTCAAAACTACAATGAGGTACCACCTCACACCAGTCAAAATGGCCATCATCAAAAAGTCAACAAATAATAAACGCTGGAGAGGATGTGGAGAAAAGGGTATCCTCCCACACTGTTGGTGGGAATGTAAATTGGTGCAGCCACTGTGGAGAACAGTATGGAGGTTCCATAAGAAACTGAAAATAGATCTACCATATGATCCATCAATCCCACTCCTGGGCATATATCCAGAAAAGATTAAAACTCTAATTTGAAAAGATATATGCACCCTAATGTTCATAGCAGCACTATTTACAAGAGCCAAGACATGAAAGCAACCTTAATGTCCATCAACAGATGAATGGATAAAGCAGACACAGCACACGTATATACATATATATACACACACACATATATATATATACATACACACACATATATTTATAAAATATTCCATTACATGTATAATGGAATGTTACTCAGCCATAAAAAGGAATGACATAATACCATTTCCAGAAACATGGATAGACCTAGAAATTATCATACTAAGTGAAGTAAGTCAGACAGAGAAAGACAAATATCATACGATATAACTTATACGTGGAATTTTTTTAAAAATCATACAAATGAACTTATTTACAAAACAGAATTAGACTCAGAGACAGAATACAAACTTATGATTACCAAAGGGGAAGGGGGGGAGGGATAAATTGGGAAATTGTGAATAACAGATATATAAAATAGATAAACACCAAGGACCTACTGTATAACACAGGGAACTACATTCACTATCTTGCAATAACATATAATGGAAAAGAATATGAAAAAGAATAGACAAGATATAACTGAATCACTTTGCTGTACACCTGAAACACTGTAAATCAACTATACTTTAATAAAAGAAGACTATTTGATTTATGAGATGTTTTATATATAAACCTCATGGTAACCATAATACATAAATCTAGAGCAGAGACACAATAAGGAAAGAAAAAAGAAACTGAGAACTATATCATAGAAAATCACTGAAATAAAACGGCAGACAGAAACAATAGAAAAAAAGAAATAACAGAGATATAGAGCAACCAGAAAAAAAAATGGAAGTACGAATGTAAATGGACTGAATTCACCAATTGAAACACAGAGTGGGTAGGCAGAATACAACACAACAGCCAACTATATGCTCTCCAGAAGACTCAGCTCAGCTCTAAAGACAAGCACAGACTCAAAGGGAAGGGATGGAAGATGACACTCTAAGCAAATGGCAGCCAAACGAAAGTGGATGTAGCCATATTCATATGAGACAAAAGAGAATTCAAACCAAAAAATGATAAGGAGACAGATATGGAAATACTATAATGATAAAAGGTACAATTCATCAAGAAGACACAATGGTTATTAATACATATGCCCCTAAAATAGGAGCACCAACATATATAAAATAATTATTAACAGAACTAAGTGAGAAACTGAGAGCAACACAATAATAGTAGGGGATTTTAACATCCCACTTACATCAGTGAATGATGATCCAGAGAGAAAGTCAACAAGGAAACAGTGGCCTTAAATGAAACACTAGATAAAATGGACTTAATAAATTTACAGAACAATTACATCCAAATGTGGAACACACAACCTTCTCAAGTGCACATGGAACATCTCAAGGATAGAGCATTTCTTGGAACATACAAAAAAAAGTCTCAGTAATTTAAGAAGACTGAAATCATATCAAACATCTTTTCTGATCACAATAGTATGAAACTAGATATCAATTACAAGAAAGCTAAAAAAATCACAAATATGTGAAACGTAAACAGCATGCTACTGAACAACTATTGGATCAATGATGAAATCAAAGGAAGATTAAAAAATACACCTGAAGACAAATGAAAATGAAAATACAACATACCAAAACTTATCAGATGCAGCAAACGTGGTACCAAGAGGGCAGTTTATAGCCAAACAGCCCTACCTCAAGAAATAAGAAAAATATCAAATATACAATCTAACCTAAAAGAACTAGGGAAAAAAAAAAAAAAGAACAAATCCCAAACTGAGTAGAAGAAGGGAAGTCATACAGATCAGAGTAGAAATAAATGAAAAGAGACTAAATAGACAATAGAAAAGATCAATGAAATTAAGAGCTGGTTCTTTGAAAAGATAAACCTTTAGCTACAATCACTAAGAAAAAAAAAGAAGAAAGAAGGTGCATATAAATAAAATCTGAAAAGAAAGGGAAGAAGCAACAAAAGATATCACAGAAATACAAAGGATTATAAAAGAATACTATGAACAGCTATACGCTAACAAATTGGACAATCAAGAAGAAATGGATACATTCTTCGAGTCATACAATGTTCCAAGACTAAATCATAAACAAATAAAAAATTTGAATAGACAGACAACTGATAAGGTAATTAAAACAATGATCAAAAACCTCACAAAAAACAAAATTCCAGATCCAAAACGGCTTTTCGGGTGAATTCTACCAAATATTCAAAGAATATTTAACAACCATTCTTCTCAAATTTTTCCAAAAAGTTGAAAAGGAGGAATGCTTCCTAACTCATTTTATGAGGCCAACATTACCTTGATACTAAAACCCAGACAAGTACACACAAGAAAAGAAAATTACAGGCCAAAATCTGATGAACATATATGCAAAAATTATGTTACTATTAATGTTACTATTTATGTTACTATTAAAATTATGTTACAACAAATATTACTAAACTGAGTAACAACAATGCATTTTAAGAGAGCATACATCATGATCAAGTGGGATTTATTCCTAGAATTAAAGGATGGTTCAACATCTGCAAATCAAGCAATGTGAGATAGATAGATATATATATATATATACACACACACACACACACACACACACACTCTTATCTGTGTGTGTATATATACGTACACACACACACATATCACATTAACAAAATGAAAAATAAATATATGTTCCACTCAATAGATACAGAAAAAGCATCTGACAAGATTCAACACACATTTATGACAACTCTCAATAAAACAGGTATAGAAAAGAGTATTTCAATGTAATAAATGCCTAGAAGACACAAAGAAATGGAAAGATATTCCATGCTCAGCTCATGGATTAACACTGTTAAAATGTTAGAAGAATTAACATTGGAAGAATTAACACTGTTGAAGCATCCATACTACCTAGAGCAATCTACAGATTCAATGAAATCCCTATCAAAATTCTGGCAACAATTTTCACAGAAACTGAACAAAAAGCCCTAAAAATTATATGGAACCACAAAAGACACCGAGTGGCTGAAGCAATTCCAAGGAAAAAGGACAAAACTGGAGATATCACACTAATTTCAAATTACATTACAAAGCTATAATAATCAAAACAGCATGATATTGGCAGAAAAACATACATAGAGCTCAAATGGAGTAGAATTGAGAGCCCAGAAATAAAACTACATATATATGGAAAATTAATTTATGACAAAGCAGCAAAGAACACACAATTGACTAAGGATAGTCTCTGCGGTGAAAGGCACTGTGAAAACTGGACAGCCACGTGCAAAAGAATGAAATTAGACCGCTATTTTATGCCATATACAAAAATCAGCTCAAAATGGATTAAAGACTTGAATATAAGACCCAAAACCATAAAACTCCTAGAAGAAAGCATAGACAGTACACTGTTTGTCATCGATCTTAGCAATATCTTTCTGGATATGTCTCCTAAGAAAAAGGAAACAAAAGCAAAAATAAACAAATAGGGCTACATCAAACTAAAAAGCTTCTGAACGGCAAAGCAAAGGACCGACAAAACGAAAACACAATCTAATGAATGGGAGAAGATATCTGCAAATCCTATAATAAATAAGGGGTTAATAACCAAAATAGAAAAAGAACTCATAAAACTCAACAACAACAACAAAACCTGATCAAAAAATGGGCAAATGACTTGAGATCATGATTTCTCCAGAGAATTTTTGTGGGCAAGATTCATGCATGCATTCAGCTAATGTTGAACATGTTCTGTCTTCCAGGCTATGTACTTTGTACCTTTGTCTACATTAGTATATTACTATCTTTTCCCCATAATACAAGTGATCCTTATTAGTATCAATAATAAATTATACAGCATTCTTAATTTCACGAATTCCCATGCTAAACTCTCTACCAGAAATCTTTAAAAGATTCATAGATTCAGTCAATATTTCAAAATGAAAACAAAATCATGATTTTGACAGCCTAACTAAATTTCTAAGCATCATAAACTCCATGTTTTTCCAGTACAAACATCAAGACACATATATACACAATGTATGTATAAATATGTATAGAAATATAAAAATATAATCCATTGTCTCATTTCACAAGTAATGTTGTCCTAAGTATTTTTCTTAATCTTTCATGTACTGTATGTGCTTTTTCTAAGCTTCAGATTTTATAAAAGAAACAAGCATCAAATATGTTTTGCAAATATACTGTCTGATTATCACTCTTATTTTTAAAATATTTTCATTATGTCAAACGAATATTCAGTCAACATAAAAATAAACATTATTTTTTTCTTTACCTCTACAGATGGGAACAGGAAAATCCCATGAGGCTGTATTAACTGAACTGGCTATACAGGTGAGTTGAGGGTGGCCGTCAAGGATATATCCAGTTACACAGCTGTAGCGGATCTTGTCCCCAACATCGAACCTTGTACCATATAGCACACCTTTGGGTGGAACTCCTGGGTTTCCACAAGAGCTACTCTGCAATTCTATAGAAGGGAGGGAAAAGAAGAGTTTACAGTTATTTTAATATATATTTTAACATTTTACATTTATAAAATTATATGTAGATACAGGTGTCTTTTTTTTTTTCCTTTTAAGAAGATTTACAGAGAAATGGAAATGTCTGCTATTTCAATTACATAAACAGAGAAGTATGGGAAAGGAATGAAATTTTACTGAATAGATATTAGGTGTCATTCTTCATGCCAGCAAAATTTAGATACTTTATATTGTTTAAGTTTGTGGCTATTTTTTAAATTAGTATTTATTACTCATATTTTACAGATGAAAAGATCAATACCATTTATGTGGCTTCTTCAAAGTTACATTCTACTAACATAATAATATGCAAATCAAGTTTCATCAGTATGCTCTCCATTACTCTGATGCTTCTACTTAACCCTCAACCATGAATATTTATCTGAAAAAAAATATAGTCTGGGTGGAAACTTTTTTCACTTAAATAAGAAAAATATAGTGCAGCAAAAAATGGACGTATTTTTGAAGCTGGAGAGATTGGAATAGAATTCCAGCTCTAATATGTGTTTAACCTGGAGAATACAATGCGAATTATCATAGTAAGTGCATACATTTGTGAAGTTTTAATTAGATCAATACGCAAAATATCTGGAAATTGTCTGATATTCACCTATTGCCCTGGTATTTTATTAGTTGATGCTTAAAAGTATACAAGTATACAAATATAAGAGATTTTTTAAATAATATTCATCTCAGAGAAAAATACATTTTCACTTTAAGTGAAAAAAATAGAAAAAATATAAAGAAATAGCAGAAGTTGGGGAGAATTATTTTTTTCTTATAGCATATTCTAAATTTTCTATTATATTACCTTTACATTATATTACTTTATACTACAAATAATAATCAATAGAAATACAAACAGTAAGGAATGAATAGACTAAAAGGTATTCCAGTTTGAGTAAAGTCTATGGCTTACTTAATAGTATTATACAAATGTTAATTTCCTAGTTTTGATAACTGTGCTATGGTTACATAAGCAGTTAATATTAAGGAAAGCTGGATAAGAGTATGTATATGGGAACTCTGTACTATTTTCACAATTTACCTGAAAGTCTGAAATTACTGCAAAATAAAAAGGTAAAAACGACGTCGCAATGCAAAAAAAAAGTATGTTTCCAATTAGTCTTGATATTCATCCTATTTGTTCAGTTAGTATTCCATGCAATATCATTTTACATTAAATCAAATAATTATAAACCACTAATATTGAAAATATCAATAACAATAGTAAGTAAAAATACAATACCAAAATAAAACACACTTCATAAAATGTAGATATAACTGTACAAAAGCAATCATAATTTATTGATAATTGGTACAGTAAACAAAGCTGAAATTTTATATTTTTACCCATAATATGCTTATAGTACTTTTGAGAGTGTTTCTTATGTGAATTTTTTTTTCTGTTTAATTTTTCAAGAGTATTGAAAAGAAAAAAATCAATGACGAATTTCCAGTGAGATCAATCAGTGAGAAGTGTATTAAGGATTCATAGAACTTGCTCTATATACATTAGAAATGAAGTATATACTTTTAGTTTAAAGCAATTATTTTAGGTTCTCAATCCTAGAAAAGAACTTGACAAATATTAACTAAATATCAATGGTTTCTATAAATAACAGGCAACTTCCTTAAGCTTCCTCACCATTTAATTATACATTATAAACTGATATCTGTAAAATATTTTAAAATATCTGTAACCAAGATTAATGATTTCTAATATCTCACTTTACTATTTCTCAAAGGCATATTTTATAGATTCATTTTCAGTAAAATTTAAAACATATTTATTGTCTATAAATTTTCAGCCATTCTTCACAAAATACTTTTGAAATGAACAGTTTATTTTGAGATAGTTAATTTTTTTAGAAAATTCAATTGATTAATAGATGAGATGTTTGCTGTAAGAGATGGTGATTAATACATGAGATGTTTGCTGTAAGAGATGGTGAGGTTAATAAGTTTTGATGAAATGAGTAAGAATTCAATCCCTTGAATATAGTAATAAAAAAGGAAATAGTTTTAATGAAACTACCACTTGTGTCCTTAGATTCAATCCACTCCTTTCCCTCTCACCCCTAAGAAATAATTAAGGTCAGGACTTCAATTATCATGAAGTTATATATCTAGGGGAAAAAGCAGTTTCCAAATTATTTTACAAGAGGTGGTTAGGTGTAGGAATGAAAGAGAGAAAGAAGAAAGCTCTAAATAGTTGCTATACTCAAATTTAACTTTTATTTAAATGAACAAACATGCATTAGCCAGAAAAAAGCACCTAAAGCAAAAGGAAAACATGAAGTCAATCAGTGAATTAATAATAACACTGGTTGGAATTTTAATAGATTACCTAATCTAGCCCTTGCCTTGTGGCTGAATTATTTCTAAACCAGAAAACAGATAAGAATTTAGCCTGTTTCGAAATGAAACTCAAAGAAGATAATTCCAAAATATATCTGGTTCTCACCTTCAGAAATTCCTGCTTTCATTTGCCCTTGTTCTTTAACCTTCAAAAACAACAACCTACCCATCATCTCTGTACATTGAGTAACCCAAGAAGACAATTATTAGGATGCTTCACATTCAGGTTTAATAGATCCCAATTCTATAGTCATTGATCATGGATTCTATTTTTTGTGCCCTCCCAACTCTTTAATTTGGGACTTCTCTCTAAGCTGTTTATATCCATTTTAAAACGCAGAGCCAAGAAAGATGTTTTATTAACTGGAAGAATTATATAACCCACCATTAAAAAACCTGCTATATTCTGATTGAACATTCATTTTTTTTAATTTTTTTTTCCTTTGCGGTACACGGGCCTCTCCTGTTGCGGAGCACAGGCTCCGGACGCGCAGGCTCAGCGGCCATGGCTCACGGGCCCAGCCGCTCCGCGGCATGTGGGATCTTCCCGGACCAGGGCGCAAACCCGTGTCCCCTGCATCGGCAGGCGGACTCTCAACCACTGCACCACCAGGGAAGCCCGAACATTCACTTTTTATTCTTGATTTTTTTAAATAAATAGTGCTGCACATTTGAACTTTTAAATAAAATTAGCTTTTTCATTACTATAAGAATTTTGGAACTAGCTTTAGATTAATTTTTTAAACACTGTTTCTACCAGCTATCAAGAGTTTGAATTTCGGAAAAAAATGAAGATATACGTGGTAGGTCACGTTCAGTAATACAGATTACAAACTAATCATTAATATACATGGTATTTACAAAGTAATATTGTTTATTATTAAATCATTCTTAAAGAAAATAGATTTAAGCATAAAATAAGAATTTTCATGTAATTCATTAAATGTACATGCAAGATAACCACATCGTGCTTGTCACTTCAATGTGTTTCTGAAGCAGATGATTACATCTAAAAGCAGAATTGCTGAACAGACTACAGCTATCTTTCTTCACCAACAGATGACACTAATATATCAATCAAAAAGTTTAGATGATTAAAATAAAACTACAGAACCTGATAAATCTCATTTGATATTCCATAATGCAAAGTTTAAAATGGGACTGGAGTGTGTTGGTGGGGTACTATCAAGTTATATTCACCATACTGTTGGTTGAGAATTGATCAAATTTTTTAATGCAAAGATTACTAAATAAAAGAAACTCCCGGGGCTTCCCTGGTGGCGCAGTGGCTGAGAGTCCGCCTGCCGATGCAGGGGACACAGGTTCGTGCCCCAGTCTGGAAAGATCCCACATGCCACGGAGCAGCTGGGCCCATGAGCCACGGCCGCTGAGCCTGCGCGTCCGGAGCCTGTGCTCCGCAATGCGAGAGGCCACAACAGTGAGAGGCCCGCGTACCGCAAAAAAAAAAAAGAAACTCCCTATGTACTAAAGATTTATTTGAATTTACTCTTGGAATTATGCCACGAGATTATGTTTGTAAGACAAAACTGAAATACTTAGGGTGGACAGTTTAGTGAATTGAATGGAAAACATGTCTGAAGACTTTACACTCAAAATATGTCTCTAAAAATGTCAGAGACCCTTTATTTAAATTTACTGCTCTATCCACAATAAATTATTGTGCATTTGTTGGAAAGATGTATATTTTATTTATCTTCTCTCTTCTCACAGATATTGAAATTATCAGCAAGTAACATGAAGGAATCTGGTAACATAAACTATTCTAGAGTGTAAAGGATTGTTGATACAGCAAACAATTACTTGGGAGAGATCCAAGATAAACAAAAATCTAATTGAGTTATAGAGGTTAGAGTTTAGTGACATTCATCTATATTAGTTAAAAGGAAACAGAACAATAAATTACTTGGTAAATGACACAATTTATTCATCAGAGGCTCTTGAGGATTGCCATTAACATTGCTCTGTGATGTGTAACAGGTAAAGCAACACCACCTTCCTTGCTTTCTAAAAATTTACAATTTGAGAATGCTAATAGCCTTAATTGTTGAAATCAGCTCTGAGCCACACTTTGTTTTAAACATTCATTTTCCCACCTTACATCTCACAAAATACCCAACACCATATATGATTTCCCTCATTGTACAGAAAGGGAAACTGGGAATCAGCTTAAGAAACTTTCCCATGGCCACCCAACTAATGAATTGTAGACTTGTGGTTCAAGCCTGTGTCTCTAACTTAAAAGTCTTAGATCATTTCAAAATTGCATGCTGTTACACATGAAAAGTAGATATTCATTCCACAAATGTTTATTAACAGCTATCATGGGCAATATTTTGGGGATATAGTTTTGCAACTGACAGACATGGCCCTTCCTTCATAGAGTTCATATCTTGATGTTAACCAAGGCAAGAAATGACTACAGAATATTAATTATAATGTAGTAATTGGGATAAAGGAAACATATAGGCTAAAATGAAAGTATATAATTGAGAAAACTTAGTCTACATTAAAAGGAGGTCTGGAAAGAATTTCCTGATGATGTAAGGTTTAAAAACAGGATAAAGAGTTAGTTAGAAGAACAACAAAAAAGGAGAATTATCAAGCACATTCACAATTTTAAAATATAAGACTCAAAGTACTATAATAGTTATTAGACTTGAAAATACAGTGAAGACAGTTCTTACGGATGTGGTAGTGTAGAAACTAAACTGGAAAAAAAGTATTCCAAAAGGGTTGACCAAAAATATATAGGTTCATGTAGTGAATATATATCCTATGCATAAGTCATGAATAGAAAGGAGAGCTATTCTGTCATTAAATGTTACTTTGAGAGAGATACCTTATATAAACTATTCAGAGGAGAAAAACTGAGAGCAAATAATTGGAATCCCTAAATGTATTGTGTTGGCCAAAAGTGCCTTCAGTTTTTAAGTAAAAATAAAAGACACATTTTTCATTTTCACCAAGAACTTTATTGAACAACGTTCACCCTTTTGTTCCACTACCTTCTGCCAGTTTTCAGGCAACTTCATAATTCCATCTTCCCAAAATTTATCTTTTTAAGCAAAGAACTGTTCCAGGTGCCTTTTACAGTCTTCCAAGGAATTGAATTTTTTTCCATTAAGAGAATTTTGTAAAGACCAAAATAAATGGAAATCTGAAGTTGCAATGTCTGGTGAATGCGGCGGATGAATCATAACTTTCCAGCCAAGCTGTAACAGTTTTTGCCTGGTCATCAAAGAAACATGCAGTCTTGCATTATCCTGATGGAAGAGTATGCATTTTCTGTTGACTAATTCTGGATGCTTTTCGTCGACTACTGCTTTCAGTTGGTCTACTTGAGAGCAGTATTTATTGGAATTAATCGTTTGGTTTTCTGGAAGGAGCTCATAATAGAGGACTCCCTTCCAATGCCACCATATACACATCACCTTCTCTGGATGAAGACTGTCCTTTGGTGTGCTTGGTGGTGGTTCCTTTTGCTTGCCCCATGATCTCTTCCATTCCACATTGTTGTACAGTATCTACTTTTCATTGCCCATCAGTTTGTTTTAGAAACGGAACGTTTTCATTATGTTTCAGTAGAGAATCACATAAGGAAGTATGGTCAAGAAGGTTTTTTTCGCTTAACTTATGTGGAACCCAAACATCAAAGTGATGAATATAACCAAGCTGGTACAAATGATTTTCAATGCTTGACTTGGATACTTTGAGTATGCTGGCTATCTCCTGCATGGTAATGTTGATTGTTCTCAATTATGTCTCGATTTGATCGTTATCAACCTCAACTGGTCTACTCAACCGTGGAGATCATTCAGTGAAAAACCTCCAGCACAAAACTTCACAAACCACTTTTGACACGTTCGATTAGTCATAGCACCTTCTCCATACACTGCACAAACCTTTTTTTTTTTTTTGCGTTTCGGTTGCATTTTTACCTTTCTTGAAATAATACAGCATAATATGCTGAAAATGTTGCTTTTTTCCTTCCATCTTCAATATTAGAATGGTTACACAAAAATTCACCAATTTTGAGGTCTTTTATAAATGCACACTGATATGATGGCTGTCACATACAATCTAACAAAATTATTTTGAATGAAGTTAAAGACAACTAAGTGCTACTAGAGCCATCTTACGGAAAAAAACAAAAAACACTTTTGGCCAACCCAATACATATAAGCAGAGATTTTCATAGTATGTATGATATGTACTATGTGAGTTTATTAATTGAATACGAATTCAATTTAATATGAATAAGTGCATTAAATAGGATCACCAAAATTAAATTTTAAAAAGGCAAACAGCCAAAATAATGTATGCATACTATTTGGATATGAGAATATCGACTTTACAAGGCTGTTGATATGATTATATAAAACAATATATATAAGTAATTTATATGCTGAGCAAACACTCACTACATGGCAGGCATTATTATTAGCTCAACAAATTGCAACTTTATTATTATTACAATCAACTTTCCATTTGAGACATCTAAATTAGGTGTGATTAAGTTATGATCTACTAAAGATTGGGTCATGCCTTCACTGTGGACAAAAATGTCACCTGCTATATCAGGAAACAAAGGATGTTGCAGCCATCAAGCCATCAGCCACTGCAACCACCCCCAGCTGTGCACCCGGAAGGGACTGAGGATGGAGAAAACAGGAGATTGGCCCTAGATAGTTAAGGTGCAAATTAAAGGAATGATTTCAATGAGCCTAGATCCTTGCATCTTCCCATACACAGAAAAGTGCTAAATTCATTAACTTGAGATGTCTGTTTTTTCTTTAGTTAACAGTAATCTTTTGATGTTCTGACTACCTGTTGTTGGGGTTTTTATTTGTTTTTGTGGGTTTTTTCTTTTGCAAAAACTCCTATATATCCTGGCTCTTCCCTTACCTCGTCAGAAAAGTCCCTCAGAACTATCTGAGAGGCTCTCTCCCAGGTTTAAGTCCTCAGTATGTCCGCCAAAAAAATATAATTCTCAACTTTCAGGTTATGCATTTTTTAAGTCAACATCATTAAATGCTAATTATTCAAGGTGTAATCTCAACTCCTGGTAGAAGATTTGTATAACCAAATTCACAAAGTGTCACTGATTCATTCATTCTTTCATCTCCGGGTTGGTATCATATCAAGCATCATACCAGGCATAGTGATTATAAAAAGATCTTTGATGTATTGCAGCCTAACAAAACCCCAATAAGTTAAAGAATAAAAAGTTAAAAATACAATTTAAATCCTGAAAGAGTATATATTATAAAGGACTCTAGGAGAAGAGTCATGTTTTCCTTGAAGAAATTCAATAAAACTCTACCAAGTAATTTAGAAAAAGATGAGTGATTTATACTAATAAACACATTAAAACAAACTTGGTTCTAAAAAAAATTCCGATTTCTTAGGAACACATGGATAATTGTGAAAGGCAAGATACTTAACAAAATATCAAGAGGAAAACCTGATCTTGAACACTGGAATGAAAATCAAATGAAAGAATAATGGATACCATGACTATAGAATTGCATAATTATTCAGTCAAATAGATGAAGCATGATCCTGCTGAGATCAATTAACAATGCTTTAAAACATTGTAAAATTATATCTACTATGGGAAGTAAAACCATGTTGTTTGTACTTCTTACAGAAAATTAATCTCAGGGTTTTATTTTTCCAGATGATTAAAAATAATTTAGGAGAGCATAACATCAAGTTGAACCACCTAGCACCTCTCATCCTGAGACTTCAAAGCACTTAACTAATAGATTTTCCAACTCTTTTTGTGCTACGAAATGTTCTTTTATTACAGATGCTGAATCATTTCATTCACACAGGACATCAATGGTGTTTGAGAATTCATTTGGAGACTGTGGCTTGACTAAACATTTTGTGAATACTTTGAATCAGTTATTCTATCTATCATGTCCCCATTGACTTTAGTTTCAGTATATATAACCAAATGGAATTTATTTCTTTGAACATTTGCTTTCTCACTAGCCTAGGAGCATCTTGAAACGGGCTCTAATTCATCTTTGTGTATCACGGACTTAGTATTGATACATTGTGTAGTATTTTGTTGGCAAGCAAAAAAGGATTGCTCAGTTAATTGAGTTATCTCTAATAGAAAAATATAAAAGATGATCATCACACAGAGTTTGTAGGAGTAAATGTTTAGACACAAAATAGAAGAGTGTAACTGGTACATAGAAAAGAGCCATAGGCATATCATGTGTTAAACCTGTGTATAATAAGCACTGGAACACACTGGCAACATCTTGTATGGGTCAAATTACATAGTTGCATCATTCAAAATTGTTGTCTTATGAAAACGCATTAACTTCTATAAGCCAATTCCTAAACATGAGAATAATTCCTAAACTGCTGGTCATGCCACAGTCCTCACTGGGACGCTGAAGATGGAGCGAACATTAGGCCTCATTTGCGATTTTGAAAGACATCCTGAAGCTTCAAATAGGTTCAGATTTGGCAATCAAAAGGATAAATGCCCATTATTTTTTTTTTTTATTTCTTTAACCTAATGAAAGGGAAGTCAAACAAACTACTGGCTGATAAAGAAGAAATGAAAGCAAACCAGCACTGTTCTAGCTAATTTACTTAAGTGGAGAATAGATTACTAGATTGATGGTGTGGGTGTGAGAAGTATGCACATAAATTACAATGTATTTCAAGCAGGAGAAGGAGAAAAGACTACTGTCTCCTTTTTTTTTTTTTTTTAATTAAGATAAATCTTCTGGTAGGCTGATAATATTTCCAAAGGAACTTAGTGTGAACCAGTGGAAGGGTTAGTGTAAAACCAAACATAAAAATGTGTAACATCATTCTGTTCTGATATTGGGGTGTAGGTAGGGCCCATAGGCAATAGAGGTAAGTTCTGAGAGTCAGATCAAGAGTAATGGTTAAATATAATATAGAAAACCCACTGCACAATATCCAGGCAGTCATTTACTGGATATGTACTTTTGATCTGTGAATAAGAGGCACTTAACACCTTTCAATTTCACATAGCAGTGCCCCTTTTTTGGCAAAATAAATTTTACCACCTAAAATGAACTTACGAAGAACAATATTGTATTTGCTTTGTAAACTAACTACCACTGTATTAAAAGAGATGGGTGGAAAGCTAATGAAATATAAAAAATGTTATGATTATTTAAAGCTAACTATATCCTGTATAGTTACCAGAATATTAACAAAGCAAAAGAAAAATATAGAATGGAGGCATATTAGCAGCATCGTCACTATAAAGTTTCTATAAATGGAATAATGCTGCATCTGGCAGGGGTAGCATTTGATAGCGTGATTCAGAATAATAGAAAAATATGAATAGACTTTCCTCTCTGTATGACAGAATTGGGACAAGTATCGGTATTAAGACTTTTTGGATAAAAGTAAATTAATTCTTTAAAATGATGTGTTACACTAATTACAGATAATTTACTAGATTATATATTCATTGAATATGAGAGATACCACTATATTTCAGCAATTAATCAATTATCAAATAATTATTGAATCCTGAGGTATAAATATCAACGGGGTATAAAAATCATTTTCTCTTCTTTTAGACCTTATAACTCAATTGGAAAAGTAAGACATGCATAATACAATCTTCTGGCAATTAAATAATAAAACTAATTCCAAAAACTGAAAAAATTTTAAGTTATATATTTATATAAAAGGAATAGTAGTATATGAAATGAGATGAGTAGTATTTTAGCTGGGGAGGACTCAAGAGAAGTCAAATAAATCACATGAATAAAGGCCCAGAGACAGAAATGTATAAGATGTGGTCAGGGCAATATACAAAACCAATGGCTTAAGCAGAATACCATACATATGAGAAAACACTTCAGAAAAGCATGGTTACACTTCGCAGAGCTTTTAAATTACCTCTCTTAGGGTCAATGCTATGCTAATGCTGCCAAAAGGCCCCCAAATGAAATGACTTAAATAGATAGTAGTTGTTCCCTCTATGTGACTCTCTGACCAGTCTAGGCTAGGATGCAACAAATGGCCCGCAGGGCAGGTAATCTGATTCCCAATCATTTTCTAACCTGTTGCTCTGTCATCCCCTTAGGCACTGTTGTACACTTGCTGAAGCTGGATTGCCAAAAAGGTTAAATTCCAGGCTACTGGGAGTTTAATCAGAGGATGTTCAGAGAAATTCTCCCTTCCTTCCCTTTACTCTTGACACAACCCTTTGTCTTTTCTACACCCTTTGCAAATTCCAAGGTTTCTGGGAGATGGACAGCCATTTTATGTTTGTTTGTTTTGTTTTTCCATTAAGGCCAACTCTAGTTCCTCATGGATCACTGACCTGTTAAGGGAAGAAAATGAATGGTCAAATTAAATCTCCCCATGTGGATAAGGGAAGAAAGAAGAATATTCCACAATCAATGGTCATGGAAATAAATAGATCCTGTTGAACAGGAATTATGAAGACCCTCATACCCTTGAAGACCCTGCTTCTGCTCTTGAGAAGGTGCTCCTTTGTCTTGTGTTCTCTGTTGTCTCTTGGTGTTTCCTGTTGAATAGTTCTTCCTCGTCCATATTCTCTGTGGCAAAATTTGAAGTGGGTGTGGGAGAGTAGACTATCCTTGGGGCACACAGTTCTTATGTCCTACAACTGTTAATGCAGGTTTGGTGCCTGAAAATTGCCTTAAGGACTGAACAACCAAAGAGTTTTGCAGATGAGTTCTAGGGTTTATTTGGCTAAAATTTCCTCTAAAAACTTAATAGGAACTGGTTTATTTGCTTCCAGTTATTTTCATGTGCCAGTGAACACTCTCCACCCACTCCAACTTGCTTTAACCACTTTTTTTAATTGAGACTACCTTGCATTGATCAGAAGCTAAGCCTGGGCAGGAATGCAACATTCTTTATCTGATCTTTGCCCCAGGGCTGCCCTATAAGAAACTTAATAGGAGACTCTGATAAACCTTCTTATCCCCTGCTGTACAGAAGTAGTTGGCTTTTCCAACCCATAAATCACCAGAATTTTAGACTCTACTTTCTTCAATCTCTTCTTGAAAACTGGCCAATATCAGGCTGAGCTCTTGTCTTTGTTGTAAACTCTTGTCAAAGGCAGCCAGGAACAGGCCACACACCTTAACAAAGTTTTTTTTTTTTTTAACTTCACCCTTTCAAGCTAAAGCTTCAGTGGTCTGTATTCCAGATTGTCATAACCATTACTTCACCACAGGTGCCATAACTCAGAAAAGCCACCAGCCTTCCAGCTCATAATATGTTTCCTCACTACTACTCCTGACCACAAAACAGTAACACATATTTTAGGTTTTTTTTTTTTTTTTTTTTTAATATTTTATCTTTGGCTGTGTTGGGTCTTCGTTGACGCACGTGGGCTTTCTCTAGTTGCGGTGAGCAGCAGCTACTCTTCGTTGGGGTGCGTGGGCTTCTCATTGTGGTGGCTTCTCTTGCTGCGGAGCACAGGCTCTAGGCACACGGGCTTCAGTACTTGCAGCACGCAGGCTCAGTAGTTGCAGCACATGGGCTCTAGGGCACGCAGGCTTCAGCAGCAGTTGTGGCTCGCGGTCTCTAGAGCGCAGGCTCAGTAGTCGTGGCGCACAGGCTTAGTTGCTCCGTGGCATGTGGGATCTTCCCAGACCAAGCCTCGAACCCGTGTCCCCTGCATTGGCAGGCAGATTCTCAACCACTGCGCCACCAGGGAAGTCCCTAGGTTTTTATTTTAATGCACCACTTCTAGTACAAATATTTCATCAATGCCAGAAATAAAAAACACTTTTTCAAGCAAAAGGGATTTAATACTGTTTCTAGGAACAAGTTCTAGGAAGGACCTCTTGATTACTACAGAATCAGCCCAGTAAGGGGACTACTACCTTTAGGTCACTAATGGAATTAAGTTTACCTAGAATCATTGCCACCTCTCTACCAACCTCTGAACAGGAGAAGGAAACTGGAGAAGAGTCACTGCAATTATAATTCAAGGATCCACTATAAGAAAGTTTCAGAAATGTGGTTTTGCTTGTTTCTTTTCTAACATTTTCATACAGAAAAAGAGTGAAATGGAGATCGAAAGGTGTATCTGATCATACCACCTAATATTTAGGTATCTCCCCCCTTCATCCTGTTTCAGGGTTTAATCCTTTCAGGTTTCAGTTTAACCTTTCAGGTTAATCCTTTCAAAGTACCCTCATACAATCCTTCCAACTCTGCTTACAGAAGCAAATCCAATCTCCCACTTGATTAAGATCCTCCATAACCACACCCCTTTATACTTCTCCTAAATCTCCCTACGCTTGCCTAGTCACATGTTCTGTTTCAAATAATCAGTGCCCCTCAATATGATCTACTCACACTATTATGAAATATCTCCTTTCTTCTCTATCCAAATGTTTCTATCCTTCGAGACCATAATCAAGTCAGATATTATATTTTTCATGTGCATCATTAAAACTGCAAACTCTTTAATTTGGACATACTGGGCTCTCAATATTTTTTATGGTTAAAGAATTAGCTTAATTCAAAGATGAACTGGGAAGTTAGGAAAATATGAGAAATCCAAATTATTTCAAATCTTTGTGAATTTAACTTCCTTGAGGAAAAAAATTTTGAACCCTATACTGACAAAAAATACAAGACAATAATCTTTGTTGGAGGCAGGATTGGTGGGGAAGTGAAAACCAGGGCCTTCAGAGTTTCCTAGATGACAAGCAGTGAAATGAATCTTGACTATTTTACTATTCCAGAGTAATGTTCATCCTTTTCTCCCTATAGGAATAGCTCTGAAAGTGTGGAGGAAAACTAAAAACAAATAGGGAGCTTGTTCCAGTTGATGTGCGTTCTTGCAGTTGACCTTATCATTGGAAAAGGAAATACAGTAAAAGAAAGCTCCAATAATGAAATCAAATAAAACTGTCTTGGAATCCTATCTCTGCCATTCACTAGTGTGTGGCCAAGGAGGCTTTCAATACTTCAGTTTCTTCTTTAGTACCATAGGCATTACCAAAATTTATTTGGGCTACTTAAGCAAATTAATAGGAACTATGATTTTAACTATGTTGTGAGTTTCTTGATATCACCACATTCTAACGTTCATTTACTGGTCACTTGTTTCATACTGAAAAGATGGCTGTTTGTACATGAACTCATTTTCATCAGAAAATATGTATTTATGACACTTGAGTTCATTGAATATGTCTGATCTCATTCCATTCAAACCACATCACATTTAACAAAGGCAAAGGTTTCTCAACAATGCATTTACATTGCTATTCAGTTCATTTATCTTCACTGAGATCTTAATATTTAGAATGTATTTTACCTTTATAAGCATTGACACCTATTAATCATGCTAACTAGTTCTGTTACTGGTTATAGCTAATGGTATAATACAATAGAACTGCTTCACCAGAGCTATGAAAAACTAATTGAAACCAATTATGACAATTATCTCTCTGTTCAGTTGCCTGCACTGGACTGTTCCTTCATTCCATACTGTCAGTCTGCAGAGAATTTTCCTTGATGTAACCTATCCAATTGCATTTCAGGCTTTATTCAGTGAGCATGCATACTTCTGATTCAAATTAATAGGAGCTATGCATGGATTGAGTGAGGACTGGAGTTATTAGAATTGCAATATGAATATAAGTGAGAATTAAGTATCATTGGACTTTCTTATTTTAATTAAGTACCCAAACACTCTTAATCAAGCATATAATTAAATTTAAGAGGAAGTGCATTGTGTGCTAATTGCCATTAATAATATGCTTATTTATACATGCAAACTCTATAATGGAATATATCTCCAAACTATTTCTGAATGACAATAACTTACTTCTGCATAATGAAACCATTAATGAAATGAAACTATTAATGAAATGTATGAACTCACACAGGAGAACATCAATAATTATGCTTCTTTTTCCCAACCTTTTTTTTTCCTTATACAATGTATGTTTAGGGGATATTTGATTAAAACATAAGGAATTCATGTGCACTAAAGAATCTTTATTTTAGCTTTTTTTAAATTTTTCTTTTATTTTGCCATTATGTACATTCACAAATGACTTTTAAACATAGGTTATAAATTCTTTGTGCATTTATTAATTCATTAATATTTTCTAATTGTCGCTTGCTTATTAAGCACCTACTGCATGCCACACATTGGCCTAGGCACTGGGGATACAACAATGAGCAACATATTACCCCTTCTCTCAGGGAGCTTGTGAGCTAAACTTGCCAGCAGGTGATGGAGAGGGGACACAGATCATAAATAAGGTAATATTTAGGGTACTATTAGATAATAAATGTTAAAGAGAAATACAAAGCAAAGAAGGAAAATAAAAAGTTTAATGGGGGAGATAGAAGCTTATTATGTTAGCTAGGGAAGGGCTCACTGACATAGTGACATGTAAGATCTGACTAAAGGAGGCAAAGGAGCTAGCCATAAGGACATCTTGGGGGAATGTATTCCAGGAAAGTGAACAGCAAATGCAAAGACCTTGAAGCACAGAATGCCTCGAGCATTCCTGGAATAGTAAGAATCCATATTAGTTCCAGTGGACTGACTGAGGGGGAGACTGGGAGAAACTTAGGTCAGAGAGTTAAAACAAGGTCAGATGGTATATGACTTTGAAGCCATTGTAAATATATCTTCAACTAATTCATTTGATATCTACCTCTGTCTCTCATATAACTATTTCCTGATTTTTGTTTTTTTAAGGCATATGAATTATTTCCTCATAATTTATTCTCTTTCACCACCCTAAACTAACCCCCTCCTAACACTGCTCCCATAAAATTGTGTTTGAAATATTCAGTGTTAACACTATAACTATGTAAATGCTATTCTTAGCATTCTTAGCAAAGCTATACATTATACATAAACTTTTGTTTTCTGCTTCAGTTTCTATTTTCTGTGAAGTTAATAATTTCCCTTTTTTATTTATTTCATGTTGAATAAAAACTCAACTTCAAACTCTGCCAGTTCTTTGAATCATTTCCCAATAAATTTAGATACATCAAGCCTTCAACTTCAACTAACTGAAGACAAATTTTCAGAACATTCTAGTCTCCATCTGAACAAGTTAATGTCTATTTTATGTTTCTGTTACCAGGAATTATTCTATATATGCCATTAAACTATCTTCTTAGTTGGATCCTCTCTTTCTTACATCCCACAACATTCACTTTCTTTGTTATAATGAAGCACCTGTAGCTTCTTAAGAATGTGTGCTTAAGAGATCAATAATGCCTCATACTATGCCTCAAACAACATGGTAGTTTGGATAGGTACAGAATTCTAGTAAGGAAGCCAGTTACATTAGGATTTGGAAAGCAAGGCTCTGTGACAGTGCTGATCTTGTGAAGGCCAAAGCCATTCTGAATGTTAGCACTTTGAATTTGCTCTTACTTTTCCCTATTTCTCTTGCTAAAAAATATGTATATAATCTCACAGCTTATGCTTTTTTTTTGACAAAGAAGAAATTATTTCCATCAGATGTTCTGGATAGTTGTTGGTCCTTTCAATATGGAACTTCATGTCCCCTGCTTTAGAAAAAAATTTCAGATAATTTTCTCCCTTTCATTTTATCAATGATCTTTTTAAGAATGATTATTATTTGAAGGCCCTATTGGACTGCTCCTGTAATTATTGATACTATTGCTACCAATATTACTTTGTCTTTTCTTTCTTACTTCCTATATCTGTCTTTTCCCCCTTTTTTCTGGAAATTTTCCTCAAATTTGCCTTTAAACTCTTCTAACGACTTTTTCATTTTTATTTCATTTTTTTATTTCTAAGAATATTTGGTTGTTCTTTCTCCATTGCATCATGTTTTATGTCTTTTTGAGAACATTCATATTAGTCTTTTTGTCCATTTTTGAATTTTTCTTCTACGCATATACAACTTGTTTCCTCAAAATTGTTATATTCTATTTGTTTTATACCTTAGATTTTATGCTAGAGAACTTCTTCAGAAGTTAGGTTATTTTTGTTTGCTAATACTTACAAGTAGTTAAGTAAAAGCTGAATGGATGCTCTGAGTATAGAGTTGGTACTTGATACCTGTAGACTTCATTATAGTCTATTTTCCTTGATTGTTTCGTTGAGAGATCCATTATGTCAGTATCTTTAAATATTTCCTATTGGACTGCTTAGATTCTGCATAAAAGAGTCTTTAATCATTTGCTTGGAGAGTACTGAACTGGTTGACAGGTTTCTGTGATTTAAGAGGTGAATGATGTGTGGGTATGTGAAGAAGGGGGTGTCAAAATTTTGTATGGAAACATTAATCTGCTTGATTTTTGTACTGTACCTCTCTTTCCAATTGTATCTCAGACTCACCATCCAAAGACTCTTCTACCTCCTCCAGAGAATAAACTTCCAATATTCAGTTGGAGTAGGGAATGGGAAGTTGCCTAGTTGCATGTTTTTGCTCTCTCACCACTTCTTAATTGGATTTTCAACTAATCTTCCTCTTTTAAGCATGACTTTCACTGCCTCTTTTATAGGTTTCTGGTGCCACCAATTCATGAGAACTTCTGGACATTCTGAGGTATAAACTGGATTGTCTCTTAGTTTTTCCCACTAGTGACTTAAGATTCAACCTTCCGGTGACTTCTAAGTCTATTATCACTGGCTCATCTAATTACTATCTCCCAAATTTTGTTTGGTTTTAATCCTCCTCTACTATCTATATTCTTGTGAGTTTTTGTCATTTAAAAACTCTTTTATTTTAGATGGATTTCAGGAGAGAAAAATAATCAATGTGTTTAATTTTTCATCTTCACACAGAACTCAATACCCAGCCTTTACATATCAAATGGAAAATGATGAATAAACTATATAGTGGACATCACTTGTTAAGCATAAGGTACATCAGGTTACAGGTGGATAAAATCCCTGTATAATCCTAAACCCAAGAGATCTAGTTCTAGTAAGATATTTCTAAATATACGTAATTATGTTTATGAATAAGGGTAAACATATTTGTAAATGAGTATATAGTGTTCTAGACGATCTGGAGTCATTAAATTAGCAAATATGTTGGATTTACCTGCATACAAGTCTCATTTTAATGCAAATTAACTTGAATGTACATACTGTTTCACCTTCTGAGTCTAGGAAAACAACATAAAACAACCTTAGAATTGTAGAACAGAATGCCTGTTAATTTCAATAAAGTGAAAAAACATGAAATTTCATTGGATCAAGTACCAACTGTCTTTGAAAAAAAACTACACCAAAATAGCACATTATTTTAAACTTACTCATAACTGCACATGAGAGTGTTTAATATGATGAAAAAGCAAAGGATACTGCCATACTGCCTTGAGTTATCATACTCAAAAGTTAACCATACTATAATCATGCATAAAGGTGCATGTTAAAATATGTAAAATATTTTACCATAATTTTAAACTAAATATAATTTTTAACAATGCCATATATTTCTGAAACTATAAGACCAATTATTTTTGTTCCAGTTGTTTGTAGAATACACTGTTATACACAAAATATGTACTCAAAAATATGTAAATAAAAAAAAAGAAGAAAAACATTGGCAGGGGAGTGATGAACAGGCAGAGAACAGAGGATTTTGAGGTCAGTGAACTACTCTGTATGATACTATAATGATGGGCACATGTCATTACACATTTATCAAAACCCATAGAATGTACAACACCAAGAGTGAACTATAATGTAAACTGTGGACTTTGGGTGATGATGTACTACTGTAAGTTCTTGGATTGTAACAGGTGTACCACTCTGGTGTGGTGCTTAGACAGATGCTCAAGAAAATACAGGTTATAAACGTTTTAAATCTCATTGTTTCCAATTAGCAATATCATACCTACTAAGCTGTTCACTGTAATAAAATTCAATCAAAAAAGACAGCTAGGTTAGAAGGAAACATTCCACTATTAGGGTTCATAATATTCACTATATGCTTGAGGAAAAACTTGCTCAAATTTCTCCTAAATTCTGTGCCTGAGAACCACTGATGCATATATATAATTCTGTATTGAACTGTTATTTGCAGTTTTAAAAGCATATATGAAATGTATAAATCTAAGATGTATAATTAGATTCACTGTTGAATCTCAGAAAAATAGGGCACGCTGTGAGTATGTGACATCAAAGGGTATATGGGGACTCATATTTTGCTGTGAACCTAAAACTGTCCTAAAATTTTGCTGTGAACCTAAAACTGTCCTAAAAATACAGTCTATTAAAAATAAAAATGATACAATTGATAATAGTTTACACTGACGCCATAAATTTCAGTGGGCATCCATAATCCAACCCTTGCTATGGCTTATACATAGTGTGCAATCAAACAGATTTACTATATAAGATAGTGTTATTAAATTGTAAGTATAGGTTACAGAAATTTCCTCCATCTTCAACTGCCCCCACTCTCACTTCTCTACTGCTGTAGTCCCATTCACTTAATTACAGGTCATTGTGCCTCTACTTCATTGACATCAAGAGATTAAGAGCATTAAAATATTGTTTTTATATTGTCATATATTATCCCTGTAAAAGCAAGTCACTGATATATTGTTTTGTTTTGTTTTTCTTACTTATTAAGAAACCATCAGTACTGAAAACTATTTCCCATGACACTGACAGTTCTCCACATCACTACCCATTCCCCCACTCCAAGCATCCTTAATATTCTTCTGTTTTTCAAGCTTCAGGTGCTTGTTAACAACTTTTATATTTTTAAAAAATCATGAGATTGTCAAGTATCTGGAACAGAAGCAGACTATTGATATGGCTTTACTCTAAACAACTTGCTCTTAGAAGTCAAAAAGAAAGAACTTTGGAACTGAGCCTTCAAATGGAATCTGTAGGTGAGAAAAAATAAGCATCTCAGTGATGACTGCAGTTTTCTTTTTTGAATAAGATTGCCAGATGAATTACAGGAAGTCTAGTTAAATTAGAATTTCATAAAAACAATGAATAATAAGTATAAAC
Source organism: Leucopleurus acutus (assembly GCF_964270905.1). Taxonomy (NCBI): domain Eukaryota; kingdom Metazoa; phylum Chordata; class Mammalia; order Artiodactyla; family Delphinidae; genus Leucopleurus; species Leucopleurus acutus. Next base: position 59,823,699 of record NC_139159.1, read on the forward strand.
ATGTCTTAAGTATTACATAGGTACGTTGTATTTTTTTGTTGTTGTTAAATTTAGCAACCCTATTTTTTTTTGCAGGAGGAAGAGGGGATCATTTAAGGACTCCTAGAGGTAAATGGAAGAGGAAGGCTCACTAAATCACAACAGACTGCATTTCCTACCACCATTATGAGAAGAGACTTACAGCTAGATTCAACTGATTAAATGTTAAAGAATATAGTCTTTTGCACAATGGTAAGTATATTTTGGAATAAATCCATATCCACCAAAACTAATTTTTTTAAAAAAATTTAGCTTCTTTTCCTTCACTTCTATTCAAAGGAAGAGTTATATATCTCTCTTCTACAAATACTCAAGGAAAACGTATACCATGAGAAAATTTGTCTTTCTCTCCAAATCCTTTCAGTCCATTTATTAGGAAATGCCACCCTCTCATAAGTTTTGGGGAGAACTTTCAGTCCCTTTCTCACTCCATGGGAAACTTATCTAATTGTTGACCTGCAGGATAGCCTCTTCTGTCTCTTTTTCCCTTAAGCTATTTCTCTGCAAACTTTTTCCGTTTTCCTTTTTTTTCCCCCTACAGATTAAACTCAATGGGGAGGCTCTGGGCCTAAAGGAGAGCCCTTCCATTTTTCCATCTGTTCATTTTGTGAATGAGTATAGGTATGTTTGTGAGGGACACATGGAAAGCTTTCACAAAAGTTAAATGGCACAATCAGTATTATATTTTTATATATAACTATGGCAACAGAATCAAAGCTAAGTTGAAACAGCAAAAGGATACTAAAGACAACAGAATAAGCTTGCAAGTTTCCTCAACTATAGAAAAGAAGGTCTTACATCAATGGTAACATCAATGGTAAACTAATTTCCTATTAGTCAGTTAAAGTCACTCCTGTGCTCAGGAATCTATCCTTACTTCCCACTGTAGAAAACCTTACATCTTCCTAGCATTAATAACACCCACAATTTAAGCTCACTATTCTTATATAACCATTTCCTACTCTACTTGTTTGTTTACAAGTTCTCATAAAACGTATAGTAAAGTGATTTAAAGAAGATCTGAAATCTAGCTCTGGTCCTGCCACACTGTATGACCTCAGATAAGTATTATAACCCCTCTGTGGGACAATTTTCCTTACCCGTAAATTCCATGAAGACATGAACCATAGCTATCTTGTCCATTATTACATTTTTGTAATCGAACATCAGTTTGATTATTACTTGGTTATATATATGTGCTTACGAAATAATGCATACTTACTGTAGAAAAACTTTATAATAAATCATACCAAAAGTAACAACAGTCATTATGATGCTACGCAGACATAATGAGCAAGATGAGCTTACACCCAGGCTTTTTCTATGGAAATATACACCTTTTAAAAAACAAAAGACCATATTGCACTGAATATTTTATACTCTATTTTTCTATCAATAATAGATTGTAAAAATTATGAATATCATTAAATGTTTTTACAACATAGCCTTAATAGTTGTAAATTATTTATTATATGCATATTCAATAATTTATTTAATTATCTGATTTATCAGATAATACCATTTCTGTTCTTTGTGGAAAGAATTAAGTGGAGAGATTGTTTTTATATAAAAATCAATTTACTGAACAAAAAGGCAGACTCAGCATTGGTGTTACATACCTATATTTCATAAGCATACAGAATCTTAGTAAATATAGTTGTTCCAATCATATTAAAATAGTATAAATGAATGAATTAATGCTATAATAACCAATACATGAATACTTATTTACTATTAAATATGTCTAAGAAGATCAACACATCCTGCAGTCCATTACTGTGTAGTGATTACCATGTGGACCTGGAGTTGAGCCAACATGGATTCCCATTTTAGCTCTGCCATGCATTAGCGGAGTGACCTTGAGCAAGTCCCAGTCTCCATGAGCCCCAATTTCCTTATATGTAAACTAAATATAATAATAATCACTACACATGGTCGTTATGAGAATTACATGGTATTGTACTGATAAAATGCTTACCACATCACCTGACACATTATAATCTCTAAGTATAAGCTATTGCTACTTATTATCACAATTACTCTGCACATATGCCATCATTCTGTTAAATCCCAACACTCTGAAGAGAGATCTTCAAAATCATCTCTAACTCTTACCTCTCCCCAAAATAAATTGTATAAGTTATTATACATAAATCATTTCTGGTCAAATTTTACAATGGAATAAACTCATTAGGTGTAGAAAACATTTGGAATTTATTGTGCAGGGATATAGAGTTCTTACATTTATAAATGGAGAAACAATAAAATAGATTAGGTTTGTTTTTGTATTTTGTTTTATATTCTATCATGACTATCCTGAGAAAATATACAAAAATCTAAATTTAAAATATTTATCATAATAAAACACACATTTTGTTATTCAAACTTAATTCCACCCTTTAGAAAACAGTACAAATTCTATTCCGAAATTGGTCTTAATTTCATAATAGAAGGAAAGATTGTATACATATAGCTTTTTCAGTGCTTCACTGCAAAAAAAGAAAAGAAAGTATTTATCTTGGGGAATATGTTGAATTTCCTACTTTATATTCCACATACAAAATTGGCAAAAAGGTCCCTGACCAATATTTAAAATATCCCTTTCTTTCCTTCCTTCCACTTCATACACTAATTCAGGACATGTTTTGTTTGTTTTTTTTTCCCCCATGAATAAAGCACATTACTACATCTTAACTCAGTATTAAGCACCTTTTGGGGACAAACTAAATGGCTGTTTCAATTATTTTGCAATTTTGGTTATTACTATGTAATCATTACTCCCTTACAGAAGCTGAGGAAATGTAAACACAGTAGCCTTACTGAGGCTCTCTGCTGACCATTTCAGAAACTGCAGTATATTCCCTGATTCTGCACTCAACCTAGTTAATATCTTGTTTTCATTTGGAGAAATATACAGGATTATCAAAATCCCCACAATCATCAAATAGAGCCAATATTAAAGATATTGTAATATGAAGTTACTTAACTCTAAAGAGGTAAATCAACCATTTAATTTTCTGACTGTAATAAGTATTTTTCTAATTTTCAAATTCCAATAGACATTGAGTATCATTTATGACTCATCGTGCTAATCAGAAATAAATGTACTTTCACAATAATATCAGTAATATAGTATAGTATATTTCTAGTACACAAATGTAATCTGAGTAGGATAACCTTTTAAATCATAGTCAGGTATTGGGACTTCCCTGGTGGTGCAGTGGTTAAGAATCCACCTGCCAATGCAGGGTACACGGGTTTGATCCCTGGTCCGGGAAGATCCCACATGCCGCAGAGCAACTAAGCCAGTGCACCACAACCACTGAGCCTGCGCTCTAGAGCCCGTGAGTCACAACTACTGAACCTGCACACTGCAACTACTGAGCCCACGTGCTGTAACTACTGAAGCCTGGGTGCCTAGAGCCCGTGCTCCGCAATAAGAGAAGCTACCACAATGAGAAGCCCGCACAGCACAACAAAGAGTAGCCCCTGCTTGCTGCAACTAGAGAAAGCCCACGCGCAGCAACAAAGACCCAACACAGCCAAAAAAAAAAAAATCATAGTCGGGTATTAATGACTTAGATCTCTTTAGTAACCCCTTAAGTTAAAAACTGCTTTAACATTTTTTTTTTACTGTGACCATATTTTAGGTTAGATTCCCCAAGATAAAATATGTACCTACCTCCTCTATTGGTACAGAAGGTATTTTTAGTCCCCTATTTTCATGGAGAGTGAGTAAGCAGAGGCTCAAAGACATTAAGCAGCCCATCCAAAGCCACACCATTAATAAATGGTAAATGTAAGTTTTGATCTGAGGCAAATGATTGTTTTCCACTACACCATGTTGGATCTCATCACTATAGAAATTATAATAATTTCCATAACATTACAAAGCTCTGAGAAAATGCACAACACAATAAGATGACTTATTAGAGGTTAGAAAAACAGAAAGAAATTCTGGAGTTGAAAATGCTTCTTCCTATTGTGGGAACTGCTCTCTCAGGTCGAGGGTCTTGGTTATCAGAATATGAGTAATGAGAACAGTGCTGATTCCATGCTGACAACTCTCACAATTATCTCTAACCCAAACCTCGTATCTGTGCTTCTGATTTATATACCCAACTGCCTATTTAACATCTCCATTTAGATGCTTCATGAGCATCTCAAATTTAACATGTCCAAAATGGATTTCATGCTTTCTCTTCAGACTGCCATCTTTAGTGACCAGCACCCCCATTTCCCCAGTTGGAGGAAATCAGGAGTTGTCCTTATATCTGGCTCCCCTCACTCCTTTTCTTCATCTACAAATGTTACCATATTTACCCCCCCCCAAATGTATCTTAGCTGCTCACTTCTTTCCATCTCCACTGCTATCACCTTATTTCAAACCACCAAATCTCTCTCCTGGATGCTGTGATATGCTCCTACCTGGGCTGCCTATTTCCACTTTTGCCTCTCTGCAATTTATTTCTCTATACAGCAAGAGTGATCAGCTTAAAAGATAAATCAGATCATGGCACTCCCAATTTAAACCTTTTAATGGCTCTCATTTCGTTTATAATACGACCGATGGCCTAAAATGCCTATGTGCTCCAGAATACACTGTACTACAGCTAAACAGGCCTCCTTTCAGTTCTTTTGAAACAAAGCAAATCCATTCCTGTACTTGCTCCCTCCTTCCAGTCTCACCTTAACTGTCGCTGACTCAAAAAGGGGTTTTGTTTACTTTAATCTCCAGTCTTTAACAGCATTACTTAAAAAATAATTACTGAACTTGATTTACTCATTTACTATTTATGGAGAACATAAATCTCTTCAGGGTAGAGGCTATACTTCTTTCGTTCATCAATGGCTCCCAGTGCATTGTACAATCCTTGGCATCTAGAAAGTCTTAAGCGCCAGCTGAATTAATTAATTAGGTTAAAGTATAAATTTCACAAAGAAGCAAGATCTACTGTCAGGTTGAAGGGGGTCTTCCAAACCATTTTTCTCTCTCTCAGAACTCTTTCTACAAATAGCTACATATTAAAGATCTTCTTGTATTATCTCTTTCTAGATGGCATTGCATGGGGCTTATTTATGGATTCAAATCATTTCCTATGGTCACAGTTCTGATAGAAGGATTCTGAACTGCTGATAAATGTCCTTATTTCAAAGCTGAGTTTTGCAGTTTTTTATTTTTTGAACCTCTGCTGGCATCATTTCAAGAATGCAGTGAAGTGTATTAAGAATACAGTCGCTTGCATTTTATAACAGTTGTCTTCCTGTATTGCACAATTTCAAAATCCTCCAGTAGCTGACTATCAAAGGTTAACTGAAAGTGGAAACAAGTTTCAAAATTGTGATCAGAGCTCTCTTCAAACAATCTACCCTACTCATATGTATCCCAGAATGATCTAAATTAAACATTAACTATATCTTGAGCTAAAAAATAGTTTGACAGCCTGTTTTTGTTTTGTTTTTGTTTTGTTTGTTGTTTGCTTATTTGATAAGAATACTGTATACTACCAGGGAAGGCATCATTAAAAAGACCTGTGCATTCCTCACACATTCTGTGCTTAAAATGGAGTTTCACCAGTTATATAATGTCATAATGTTTTCAAGGTGGCCCTTGCCTTTCAACTTTGGTTATTACTACAACCTGAGCTTTATGCAAAGAGACATGTGACTTTTTGAAACAAAACTTATGTTAATTAAAAAAAATTTATAGTAGGTAGTTTTTATTTTATCCCATGTAAATCAAATCATTCCATGATTAGTTCACTTTACAAATGCACTTAATTAACTGCATAAAAGAAAGGGGAAAAGTTAAATATGCAAATTTTTATGTACTTCCCCCCCCCAGTTGAGTGGGATTGTTTTTATTTTATAACTGAACTTCAACATAGATTTCTTGGTATTACACACTTTAGAGCTATAGCCCAAACAGCTACAACCAATATGCCACATGTTTTGCCGCTAAAACAGAGCCACAAAGCTGGAGAAAAGCAAAGTAAAGCAAAAACAATGCTCTATTGATGGCACTTTCACGAAATTGTAAATTTACTGGAATCGTGCCAAATTGTAACACTCGCCATCATACCCACTCTGCTACTATAAACCAGGGCTAGTATAAAGCAACTTTCCACAGCATAATAGCTGCAGTTTTTGCTTAAAATTAATTGCACATGTGTTTAATTATATAGCCGCTCTTAAAAGTAATTATATAAAATGTTATTTCTTCTTGGTCTTGCTTGGATCTCTCAAATTATAGTTCTCTAACTCTGAAAGCAACAATGAATTTTAATAAAGGGCAGGGTTTGCAAATTACTGTTGCCGGTTCCTGCGGGTAACTGAAAACCCTCTTTTAGAAACTGAATGAAATTCTATTGTCTTTGTTCACTTGCAAGTGAAAAAGGACTAGAATTGCTCAACTAGGCCACCAGAGGGTACTCTGATGATGACCAGAAGATACTCCTCTTGCAAGGCCACTACCTTGGAACTGCCTTTGTCATTCAATTGCTCTTAAAGACCTTCCTTGATGTAGCCTTTCATTCTGAAAGATTTCCATCTCTAAAACTCCAAAAGTAATATTATAAGTAATCCTCAAAGAACAATGAGCATAACTGGTTAGTACCTAAGTCAAGGTTGCCTGGTTTTCCATTATTTTCAGAACCGAGGTGATTCAGGCACGCTTTTACATAGACTGATTTAGACTGATTTATCTTTGGTTCAAGCTGCCAAATCTAGTTGTATTTAATTTGGAAGCAACAGGAGACAGTATAATGATTCAGTAACCTATTTATAGGTGTAGACTTTATATTAACAAGTAATATAGAGGCTAAATATGTAGCTCTATAATGAAGCTTGAAGAAGAAAGTGCACTTGGGATCGATATACTTTCACCAGAGCAATCATACAGATATTGCCATTTTGTTAGACCCAATCTAGTTTTGGACAATTTATGAAATTACAAATTGTCACTGGTGATCCAATTTATAAGGAAATCCATGTTTTTAACTGGTTTAATGTGCTTTTATAAGGCTCTTACGCTAAATCCATGCTTTTTAATTTTATGTAATTTTCATTCAGTGCAAATAATTAAAATATCAAATACCACTGAAAAGGTTATAATGAAACTTTACAGTCTTTAATCTCAAACCTTTCTACCTCTTCATGCCCACACATTAGTCTTGCTCCCTGGTAGCAAAAGCTTTTAATATTTTTAGATTTTTTATCCCAAAGGTAGTTAATTACAAACTTTAAATACTATGTATAAACTGCTCTTCCTTGTTTTACCTATTTTTAGACTTCAACTACTTTCTATTACATAAATATGGGTTTCACTCTCTTATAGCTTACCACCTCCTCTCCCTCTATACTCTTAATATAGGTGCATGCTAATTTTTAGTTAAATCAGTGATAGGTATTTATTGATATGGCTAGGCTCGTAGGAATATTATTCACTGCAGATTCAATTAGCAAATTATATTTTCCATTCCTGAGTAAACATTTGTCCCTCAGAAGCCTGGACCAGACTTTCTGGATGAGTTTAGGCTCGACCAGTTACCAGCGGTATGGCCTGAGGCAAGTCCCTTCATCTCACTTCCTCTTCTATATAATATGGGAAAATATAATATCTACTTTGTAGATTTGAGGTGTGAAGTAAATGAGATAAACCATGTGAAAGTCCTTTGTACAGTATCTGATACATAGTAATCAGTCAATAAATGTTAGAAGTATCTCCATAATAACAAACATATATTCCTACAATGTATATTTTGTCCATATTATAAAATTATGTTATGTAAAGGATATTATTATTTGCTTTGATCCACTTTCCATATGTAGATTTAAAATTTGTCAGCACAATTTATAGAGTACTTATTAAGGTAAATAAAACATGAAGAAAAAAATGAAAATTAAGACAGGAAGGAAAATTTCACTAATCTGACTTTTCCATATAGAAACATCAATTTGTATGCATATACATATTTTACATACACTTCATATATATGCATATATGTAGTGTATAAATATATATATAGCATATATATATGTGTGTATATACCTATTTATATGATTTCCCTCTTTTAATAAACTTAGATATTGAAAATATCAATGAAAACAAAATATTTTTTAACTTTCTAAATTGCAGCACCCCTTTTAAAACATCTTTCTAAAGATCAATTTTAATTTCTGTTCTTTTATAATGTTGTAATAGATCACGCAGTAAGCGTATACCTTAAAAGAAACCTTGTATTGATTCCTTATTAAGAAAAACAGCACTGTTTCAGAGAATTGACAAACAATAGTGGTTGATGTTATTTTAAAAAGCTTAAAAGAACAAAGGTTTAAAGGAATTTTCAGAAACTCATAATGTGTAACAGTGTTTCATTCACTCTTTCCATAAATGTGGCACCTACCCAGTAGCAGGTATGTGCTTGTCACATGGGATACAGTGTGAACACATACCAGTGGTCTCTAGATTCTCAAAGGTTATAACCTGCAGGGGGATATTTACAAGTAAGTTAGTAATTATACTACAATGCAATACTTATTTTAAAGGTATGAATTGTTCTGTTATATTCAAGGTGCAGGATTTTTCTATAATTCATCTACTATAACTTTGAGGAGAGGATAACAAGTGTTGCTATCACCATACTTAAGAAAAACACCTTACCCAGACTTGGGAATTCAAGGAAGCCTCACAATGTTAATGTGAGATTTACAATAGAGGTATGAATTGTTCTGAAATGTCGTTTTACAAAATAAATACAACTTATATGAAAGTAATGCTAATCTAATCTAAGCTATAGGTAAAGAGGAGGAATGACAAACAGGAGGGATAAATGAGATTTCCAGAATTTCACATTTATGCCTCCTTGTTGATAAGACAGAAAACAAAAGGGAAATAAATGCTTAACAGAAGTTAATTTTCTCTTATTTTATTTACTTATTATAAGAGCCAAACAAAGGTAATGTTATAAAGAACAACTTTTATCAAAATGATTGTATGTGTCCAGAACAATCATACTTTAGCTAATCTGTACTATATACGTTATTTTTCTTTGTTTACTTGCATTGATTTTTTTTAACATTAAAAATATTTTTTATTTTCTCTCTTCCCCTTACTTTTGTAAAACAATTGACCCTGTTTATGAAACTAGCCACAATTTTACTTTCCACAAAAGAGGTGGTAAATACACACACACACACACACACACACACACACACATTTTGTCCCACGTTGTTTTCCAGTTTTAAACAAGTTACTTACAATCTTGGATTTGCAAAGGTCCAGTTACTGGAAGTATCATGTTTTGCTTTTCACAGTTAATCACCATGTCAAAATCAGAAATTATAACACTGATATCTATAAATAACGATCTCATTTTCACATCTGAGTTTCTTAATCAGAAATTTCAGCTTGACCTTTAATTCTTCAATGAAATTGCATGGATTCATAAAGTATGGATAAGAAATATTATGATTTCTATTATACAACTTCATATCAGAAGCTTCAAATCAGAAGAGTTAAAGGGATTGCTTCTGATTTTATTAAAATAATTATCTTCACCAAATGAACAAAATATATATAATCTATTTCTCATTTCTAGAACATAACCAAATATGAAAAAATATCATAATAACCATAAAGACCACTTAAGCTAATAAAAATGTTAATATTTACATATTTTAATCAAATCATCAGAGCATCCAAAACAAAAATTACTATTTTTATTATATACAGGAGAAAATGTTGAATAACTTGAATAACATGCAAGGGGTCAAAGGCAGACACCAGATTTAAACTCATGTGTCTCTGCCTTCCAAGTTTATGTTCTCTCCCATCTGCCACCCTTCTGAACTAAAATATGGCAATACTAGAATACCCTAGTGATGCACTATGTTAACGCATAAATAGAATTTTACTTTTTTAAATAGAAGGAAAGATAATCTTCCTTGGTTAAAAAGAGTCTTTCCTTTAGGCTTTTTGAAAATAATATTAGAACTTCTTAGATATTATGCTACACTTTTTGCAAATTTAGTAAAACAGTTCTGAGTCCTAAGCCTCTTCTAGAAGTCCCTAACAATGACCAAAGTGGCTTAGTCATAGATTCTTAGTAATAGATTAGTAATAGTCTTAGTAAGAGATTCAAAATTAAAAAGGCATGAACTTATTTGTAAGTTCTTATCAAGAAAATCATTTAAATACAGAATAGAGGATATTTTTTCCCTTCTAAGAATGTTATAATCTATAGTATGCTTCCCTTTTCTTCCTCAATTTCTAACTAAATAATGCTCATTTCAATTTCCCTTTCAGCATCAGGGAGAACCAAGTTTAAATCTAGCAAAACACTAAATATTCTCTTTGTAAGATAAGTATAATAATGCTTAATTCATAGATCTTAGTGAGAAATACATGAAATAAGTAATATAAAGCAGTTAACCTGTTCCTAGAAAGTATTTAATAAATGTTACATTATTTTTGCCCTTTATTTGCTTTTCAAGAGGAAATTTTATGTTAAAATATAAAAAAATATTCAGAATATGAAATATTTAGGTCAATAATGTATAGTTTCAGAATGGTATATCATATTATTTTGCTGATTTTTAGAAATACTGCCTGATAATTATGCCACTAAAATGTCTTACATGTGGCAGTAAAACTTTTACATCAGAAGTGACAAAATAAAGGCAATGTGATGATGTGGAAAACACATAAAAATATGGAGGTGGATTTGAAGGCAAAATATTCACAAATAACTTAAATGATTCCAGGTTTCATATATTAAATGCCTGGAGATTTTAAAATATTTGTGATTATTGCAAGTATAGGAAATTCAAAAGATAGCATTCAAAGAATTTATAATGCTAGGTAGATGATAGTTATCTAAGATTACTAAGATAATAAAATACAAATAATTTTGCAAATATTTTTTTAAATACTAATAAAGAATTCAGCCTTCAGTGAACTACATGCATCACAGGAGATTTAAATAGGAAAATGCACATTAACCTCTGTTATCTACTTTCAAGCTAAAATTTAAGATGTCTCAAAGGTACCCTACTGGCAAAAGTGAGATGACCTTCTAGCTCTTACATGTCTTATTTACTTTAAAAAAATTTTTTTTTCTAAAAAAAAGTAGGATGAAGAATCATTTAGAGGAAATGTAAGTGAACTTTAATATTGTTTCTGGGTATTTAATCCTAACTGCCTACTCATGCTCTCAAGACTTACATTTATCAAGAACATACCATGTTCAATACATTTTGGCTTGGGTTTATGGTGCTATATACTTGCCACTATATCCAATATCCATTCCAATAAAAACAGAGACTGAAACAGAAAAAGCTTACTATATGCAAAATCATTTGTTAAATGTTTTACCTGCATATTTACTTAATTTTTTCAACTATCAGAAAGTTACCTATTATTTGATAATTGTATGCATATTATGATACATACATTTAAAAGCTTGTGAAGGTCTTAGGTTAAATGAACCAAAGCTCGAGTTGCTTGATCTCAGAGTCAGCTCTGAACTGCCATGGTATGCTGTCTTAGTAGAGGATTACACACTTTACTTCTCCAAACTAAATAAAATCTGGGAAAATTTAATATTTTAGATTTGATACTACCAACTGATAACTTTTCTGTTTTCACAAAACAGTGTCATGTATACAAAAGGTGTCTGAATGTTGTCTATTAAAAAATTTTATTGGGCGAATATTCTAATTTATAGCAAGAATAAAGTAGGAATTGATTTGTCTTAGCAAATGTCAAAAAAATCTAGGCATTACTACTTCAGATATTTTGAAGCTAGGCGATTAGAGCTCAATATATTTGATATTATAAGACTACATCAAAGGAGATCCAATGTTTCAAGTTTATGGGGTGCTAAAATATGATGAATATCGTATATGCAGAATTCATTCTATTCATGACAAGAAGCAGAAAAGATCACTATAGACTGACTGGATCAAATTTAGTTATCAAAGACAACAGAATGATGAAATTTTTAATAAAGACAATAAGCAAATCTACCGTGATCAAAAAAAAAAAATAAGAAAACCAACTGACAGGAGACCTTCAAGATGGCGCAGGACCAAGGCGTGAAGATCACCTTCCTCCCCACAAATACATCAGAAATACATCTACACGTGGAACAGCTCCTACAGAACACCTACTGAATGATGGCAGAAGACCTCAGACTTCCCAAAAGGCAAAAAACTCCCCACATACCTGGGAAAGGCACAAGAAAAAGAAAAAACAGAGACAAAAGAATAGAAACGGGACCTGCACCTGTGGGAGGGAGCTGTGAAGGAGGAAAAGTTTCTACACACTAGGAAGCCCCTTCACTGGCGGACATGGGGGTGGCAGGGGGAAGCTTCGGAGCCACAGAGGAGAGCACAGCAACAGTGGTGCAGAGGGCAAAGTGGAGAGATTCCCACACAGAGGATAGGTGGCAACCAGCACTCACCAAGCTGAGAGGCTTGTCTGTTCACCTGCCGGGGTGGGTCGGGGCTGGGAGATGAGGCTCCAGCTTTGGAGGTCAGATCCCACAGAGGGGACTGGGGTTGGCTGCGTGAACACAGCCTGAAGGGGACTAGTGTGCCACAGCTAGCAGGGAGGGAGCCGGGCAAAACTCTGGACCTGGCTAAGAGGCAAGAGACCATTGTTTTGGGGTGTGCAAAGAGACGGAATTCAGAACACCGCCTAAATGAGCTCCAGAGATGGGTGTGAGCTGCGGCTATCAGCACGGACCCCAGAGACAGGCATGAAACACTCAGGCATGAAACACTAAGACTGCTATTGCAGCCACCAAGAAGCCTGTGTGCAAGCACAGGTCACTATCCACACCTCCACTCCCAGGAGCCTGTGCAGCCCACCACTGCCAGGGTCCCGTGATCCAGGGACAACTTCCCCGGCAGAACATATGGCGCGCCTCTGCTGACGCAGGCTCACCCTGCATTCCGTACCCCTCCCTCTCCCCGGGCTGAGTGAGCCGGAGCCTCCTAACCAGCTGCTACTTTAACCCCATTCTGTCTGGGTGAGAACAGATGCCATCAGGCAACCTACAAGCAAAGGCAGGGCCAAACCCAAAGTTGAATCCCAGGAGCTGTGCAAACAAAGAAGAGAAAGGGAAATTTCTCCGTGCAGCCAGAGGAGCAGTGGATTATATCTCCCCAATCAAGTTGATGTACCCTGCATCTCTGTAATACGTGAATAGAAAACAAATCAACCCAAAATTGAGGCGGTGGACTTTGGGAACAAATGTAGACTTCAGGTTTGCTTTCTGCATCTAATTTGTTTCTGGTTTTATGTTTATCATAGTTTAGTATTTACAGGTTATTAACATTGGTAGATTTCTTTATTGATTTGGTTGCTCTCTTCGTTTTTTTTATATATAATTTTTTTTTTCGTTTTTCTCTTTTTGTCACTGTGTATGTGTATGCTTCTTTGTGTCATTTTTCTGTAGAATTCTTCTTTTACCATTTGGCCTAGGGTTCTGTCTTTCCATTTTCTTTGTTTCTTTCTTTGTTGTATTTTTTTTTTTTTTGTATAGTTTTTACCACTTGTTATCATTGGTGGATCTATTTATTGTTTGGTTGCTCTCATTTTTTTTATAACTTTACAATGTTTTTATTTTTAATAATATCTTCCTTTCATTTTAATAACTTTATTTTATTATTTATTTCTGTTTTCACCCTTTTCTTCTGAGCCATGTAGCTGACAGGGTCTTGGTGCTCCGGCTGGGTGTCAGGACTGTGCCTCTGACGTGGGAGAAACGAGTTCAGGACATTGGTCCACAAGACACCTCCCGGCTCCACGTAATATCAAACAACGAAAGCTCTCCAAGAGATCTCCATCTCAACGCTAAGACCCAGCTCCACTCAACAAGCAGCAAGCTACAGTGCTGGCCACCCTATGCCAAACAACTAGCAAGACAGGAACACAACCCCACCCATTAGCAGAGAGGCTGCCTAAAATCAAAATAAGGTCAGAGACACCCTGAAACACACCACTGGACACCACATAATGATCAAGGGATCAATCAAAGAAGAAGAAATAACAACTGTAAATATTTATGCACTCAACATAGGAGCACCTCAATACACATGGAAAATGCTAACAACTATGAAAGAGAAAATCAACAGTAACACAATCATAGTAGGATAATTTAACACCACACTTTCATCAATGGACAGATCATCCAAAATGAAAGTAAATAAGGAAACACAAGCTTTAAATTATACATTAAACAATATGGACTTAACTGATATTTATAGGACATTCCATCCAAAAAAACACAATACACTTTCTTCTCAAGTGCTCATGGAACATTCTCCAGGATAGATTATATCTTGGGTCACAAATCAAGCCTTGGTAAATTTAAGAAAATTCAAACCGTATCAAGTACGTTTTCTGAACACAACGCTATGTGATTACATATCAATTACACTAAAAATATCTGTAAAAAATACAAACACATGGAGGCTAAAAAAAACACTACTAAATAAACAAGAGATCACTGAAGGAATCAAAGAGGAAATAAAAAAATACCTAGAAACAAATTACAATGAAAACACGATGACCCAAAACCTATGGAATGAAGGAAAAGTATTTCTAAGACAGAATTTTATAGCAATACAATCCTACCTCAAAAAACAAGAAACACCTGAAATAAACAACCTAAACTTACACCTAAAGCAATTAGAGAAAGAAGAACAAAAAAACCCCAAAGTTAGCAGAAGGAAAGAAATCATAAAGATCAGATCAGAAATACATGAAAAAGAAAGGAAGGAAACAATACCAAAGATCAATACAACTAAAAGCTGGTTCTTTGAGAAGATGAACAAATTGATAAACAATTAGGCAGACTCATCAAGAAGAAAAAGGGAGAAGACTCAAATCAATAGAATTAGAAATGAAAAAGGAGAAGAAACAACTGACACTGCCGAAATACAAAGGACCATGAGCAATTACTACAAGCAACTCTATGCCAATAAAATGGACAACTTGGAAGAAATGGACAAACTCTTAGAAAAGCACAGCCTCCTGAGACTGAACCAGGGAGAAATGGAAAATATAAATGGACCATTGACAAGCACTGAAATTGAGATGGTGATTAAAAATCTTCCAACAAACAAAAGCCCAGAACAGATGGCTTCACAGCTAAATTTTATCAAACATTTAGAGACGAGCTAACACCTATCCTTCACAAACTCTTCCAAAATATAACACAGGGAGGAACACTCCCAAACTCATTCTATGAGCCCACCATCGCCCTGATACCAGAAGCAGACAAACATGTCACAAAGAAAGAAAACCACAGGCCAATATCACTGATGAACATAGATGCAAAAATCCTCAACAAAATACTAGCAAACAGAATCCAACAGCACATTGAAAGGACCATACACCATGATCAAGAGGGTTTTATCCCAGGAAGGCGAGGATTCCTCAATATACGCAAATCAGTCAATGTGATACACCATATTAACAAACTGAACAATAAAAAACATATGATCGGGCTTCCTTGGTGGCGCAGTGGTTGAGGGTCCGCCTGCCGATGCAGGGGAGGCGGGTTCGTGCCCCGGTCCGGGAGGATCCCACGTGCCGTGGAGCAGCTGGGCCTGTGGGCCATGGCCACTGGGCCTGCGCGTCCGGAGCCTGTGCTCCGCGGCGGGAGGGGCCGCGGCGCTGGGAGGCCCGCGTACCACAAAAAAAAAAAAAAACAAAAAACATATGATCATCTCAATAGATGCAGAAAAAGCTTTTGACAAAATTCAACACCCATTTATGATAAAAATCCTCCAGAAAGTAGGCATAGAGGAAACTTACCTCAATATAATAAAGACCATATATGACAAAACCACAGCCAACATCATTCTCAATGGTGAAAAACTGAAACCATTTTCTCTAAGATGAGGAACAAGACAAGGTTGTCCACTCTCACAATTACGATTCAACATAGTTTTGGAAATTTTAGCCACAGCAATCAGAGAAGAAAAAGAAATAAAAGGGATCCAAAACGGAAAGGAGGAAAGCTGTCATTGTTTGCAGATGACATGTTACTATATATAGAAAATCCTAAAGATGCTATCAGAAAACTACTAGAGCTAATCAATGAATTTGGTAAAGTAGCAGGATACAAAATTTATGCACAGAAATCTCTTGCATTCCTATACACTAATGATGAAAAATCTGAAAGAGAAATTAAGGAAACACTCCCATTTAGCACTGCAACATAAAGAACAGAATACCTAGGAATAAACCTACCTAAGGAAACAAAAGAACTGTATGCAGAAAACTATAAGGCACTGGTGAAAGAAATTAAAGATGATACAAACAGATGGAGAGATAGACCATGTTTCTTGATTGGAAGAATCAACACGGTGAAAATGAATATACTACCCAAAGCAATCTAAAGATTCAATGTAGTCCCTATCAAACTACCAATGGCATTTTTTGCAAAACTAGAGCAAAAAATTTCACAGTTTGTATGGAAACACAAAAGACCCTGAATAGCCAAAGCAATCTGAAGAAAGAAAAACGCAGCTGGAGGAATCAGGCTCCTGGACTTTAGACTATACTACAAAGCTATAGTAATCAAGACAGTGTGATACTGGCTCAAAAACAGTAATACAGATCCATGGAACAGGACAGAAAGCTCAGAGATAAACCCCCACACATATGGTTACCTTATTTTTGATAAAGGAGGCAAGAATATACAACAGAGAAAAGACAGCCTCTTCAATAAGTGGTGCTGGGAAAACTGGAAAGCTTCATGTAAAAGAATGAACTTAGAACACTCCCTGACACCATACACAAAAATAAACTCAAAATGGATTAAAGACCTAAATGTAAGGCCAGACACTATCAAACTCTTAGAGGAAAACACAAGCAGAACACTCTATGACATAAATCACAGCAAGATCCTTTTGGACCCACCTCCTAGAGAAATGGAAATAAAAACAAAAATAAACAAATGGGATCTAATGAAACTTAAAAGCTTTTGCACAGCAAAGGAAAACATAAGCAAGATGAAAAGACAACCCTCAGAATGGGAGAAAATATTTGAAAATGAAGCAACTGACAAAGGATTAATCTGCAAAATTTACAAGCAGCTCATGCAGCTCAATAACAAAAACAAACGAACAACCCAATCCAAACGTGGGCAGAAGACCTAAATAGACATTTCTTTGTAGATCAAAGAAGATATACAGATTGCCAACAAACACATGAAAGGATGCTCAACATCACTAATCATTAGAGAAATGCAAATCAAAACTACAATGAGGGCTTCCCTGGTGGCACAGTGGTTGAGAGTCTGCCTGCTGATGCAGGGGACACGGGTTCGTGCCCCGGTCCAGGAAGATCCCACATGCCACAGAGCGGCTGGGCCCATGAGCCATGGCCACTGAGCCTGTGCATCCGGAGCCTGTGCTCCGCAACGGGAGAGGCCACAACAGTGAGAGGCCCGCGTACTGCAAAAAATAAAAATAAAAAATAAAAAACTACAATGAGGTATCACCTCACACCAGTCAGAACGGCCATCATGAAAAAATCTGTAAACAATAAATGCTGAAGAGGGTGTGGAGAAAAGGGAACCCTCTTGCACTCTTGGTGGGAATGTAAATTGTTACAGCCACTATGGAGAACAGTATGGAGGTTCCTTAAAGAATTAAAAATAGAACTACCATAGCACCCAGCAATCCCACTACTGGGCACGTACCCTGAAAAATACATAATTCAAAAAGAGTCATGCACCACAATGTTCATTGCAGCGCTATTTACAATAGCCAGGACATGGAAACAACCTAAGTGTCCATCGACAGATAAATGGATAAAGAAGATGTGGCACATATACACAATGGACTATTACTCAGCCATAAAAAGGAACGAAATTGAGTTATTTGTAGTGAGCTGGATGGACCTATAGTCTGTCATACAGAGTGAAGTAAGTCAGAAAGAGAAAAACAAATACTGTATAATAATACATATATATGCAATCTAAAAAAAAAAAAATGGTTCTGAAGAACTTAGGGCCAGGACAGGAATAAAGACGCAGACATAGAGAATGGACTTGAGGACACAGTGAGTGGGAAGAGTAAGCTGGGACGAAGAGAGCAGCATGGACATATATACACTACCAAATGTAAAACAGATAGCTAGTGGGAAGCAGCCGCATAGCACAGGGAGATCAGCTCAGTGCTTCATGATCACCTAGAGGGGTGCGATAGGGAGTGTGGGAAGGAGACGCAAGAGGGAGGAGATATGGGGATATATGTATATGTATAGCTGATTTACTTTGTTATAAAGCAGAAACAGACACACAACTGTAAGGCAATTATACTCCAATAAAGATATTTAAAAAAAAAGTAAAAATAAATAAATAATAGTGAGACTATAAAATTTGAGTAATTATGGTTATTGTTTTCGGTCCTGACTCAAGTGCCCCAGGTAGCATGAATTATCTAAAGAAGGGAATGGCAAGAGTATAATTCAAAAGAAATAAAATTTGCCTTCAGAAAAAAAAAAAGAAAATCAACTGTTATCAGAAAACAGTAAGATAATCTACTGCCACAAAGAGGAAAATGTATACTAATACCTGTTCAGTAGCAAACAAAAACACTAATAGAAGATATACGAGAAATATAGTTAAAATTTGTAAATTACCCATCCCTTCCAATCTTCTGTTATTTCCATTGATATCTTATTGCCCAAATAAATTCTGCGAATTACTTTACTTTTGCCATGGACGAAACAGTAGACACACATTGAACTACAGTTTTCCTTCACAGTGTATCAGTTACTGATCTAAATCAAACTAGACAAACCTAACTTGGAAAGAGACTATTAAAAATTTCTCAATACATTTGTTAACTACAGACTTTAGTAGAACCTGCAGACTTTTAATCCGTAGAATGCTTTACAAACGGAATCTAAACTTTTACCTCTGCTTTTTAGAATGTGGGACTTAACATGCATTTTCCCTCAAAAGACTTAAAAAATACCAGAGTTATGTCAAACTCTGGAGTTATGTCAAACTCATCCATGAATCAGCTGTAGGCATGGTATGAGAAATCCTTGAGAAGACCCTAAATTTGGATATCATGGCAGCATGAAAACAGTTTAATTTGCACCTCGATTCACGGAAAATTGGAAATGATGGGCATACCACACCAACGTGATCTTTGGCTTTGATCAGCAAATCAAAGTGAACTCTTATTATTGTTCCTTTACCCTGTAAGACAACAATAGCAAAAAAATTTTTTTCATGTAAATATGTCTTTTCTTTTGCGTTATTTTTTACTGTCCAGATTGCAATGTTTAAGTTATCATATATAATCTAAATATGTCTTTAATTTATGATCAAATAAAAAATTATTCTTTACACATTTAGATTCAATACAATCATTTTCTTTGACCATGATCTGAAGAGTGACTTCAAGTAGAAACTTGTGATGTCAGTGTTGCACCCCTGGAGATAACATACAATGACTTTATAATAAAAAAGCCTTAGAAAGAGAAAACTTCTTTGAGTAAATGAAAGATAGTTTCTAAGATTTTAGGTTAAAAAACAAAGAAATCAACAAATAAGCATATAAAAACTTAAGAAACTGACTAGTTGCCTGATTGGCAGTTTAACTAGTTAAGCTAAACCCTTTATTTAGAGTTATTTCAATATGTCACCGGAGTGTTCATACTGGAATCAATGATTGTATGGTCGGTCCATGTGCAATCTAATTTTGTTTTCCATAACTGTGAATCATTCAACAGCAATGGGGATTTTGCAGAGCAGATGTCTGAGATGACAGAAGACTGGAAAAAACAGTCCACTCAGGATGCAGAGGTGAGGTGATGGCAACCAGTTCCGTGATTAACCAAGTAAAATTTTTATTTATTGAGAACATCTGCTTTGAATTTTATTTTTTTTATACAGCAGGTTCTTATTAGTTATCTACTTTATACCTATTAGTGTATATATGTCAATCCCAATCTCCCAATTCATACCACCACCACCACCACCCACCCCTTCGCTTTCACCCCTTGGTGTCCATACGTTTGTTCTCTATATCTGTGTCTCTATTTCTGCCTTGCAAACCGGTTCATCTATACTATTTTTCTAGATTCCATATATATGCGTTAATATACGATATTTGTTTTTCTCTTTCTGACTTACTTCACTCTGTATGACAGTCTCTAGGTCCGTCCATGTCTTTACAGATGATCTGATTTCGTTCCTTTTTATGGCTGAGTAGTATTCCATTGTATATATGTACCACATCTTTTTCCATTCATCTAGCGATGGGCATTTAGGTTGCTTCCATGACCTGGCTATTGTAAACAGTGCTGCAATGAACATTGGGGTGCATGTGTCTTTTTGAATTATGGTTTTCTCGGGGTATATGCCCAGTCATGGGATTTCTAGGTCATATGTTAATTCTATTTTTAGTTTTTAAGGAACCTCCATACTGTTCTCCATAGTGTCTGTATCAATTTACATTCCCACCAACAGTGCAAGAGGGTTCCCTTTTCTCCACACCCTCTCCAGCATTTGTTATTTGTAGATTTTCTGATGATGCCCATTCTAACTGGTGTGAGGTGATACCTAATTGCAGTTTTGATTTGCATTTCTCTAATAATTAGTGATGCTGAGCAGCTTTTCATGTGCCTCTTGGCCATCCGTATGTCTTCTTTGGAGAAATGTTTATTTAGGCCTTCTGCCCATTTTTTGATTGGGTTGTTTGTTTTTTAATATTGACCTGTATGAGCTGTTTATATACTTTGGAGATTAATCCTTTGTCTGTTGATTTGTTTGCAAATATTTTCTCCCACTCTAAGAGTTGCCTTTTCGTGTTGTTTATAGTTCCCTTTGCTGTGCAAAAGCTTTTAAGTTTCATTAGGTCCCATTTGTTTATTTTTGTTTTTATTTCCATTACTCTAGGAGGTTGGTCAAAAAAGATCTTGCTGTGATTTATGTCCGAGTGAGAACATCTGTTTTAAGATCATTCATTCTGGTTTTGAGTTACGATATAAGCATGAGCAAACTAATTTTTTCAAACCTCACTGCAATAACGTAGATTTTGTGTATCTCTTTTCTCTCTTTTTGGAGTTGGCTCTGTAGAGAGTTTTATCCAAATTAGGAATTACACAACATCGCATACATTGTAACTAGCAAAATACATATAACATATAAATACAATAAATGATGTTTCTTAAAAAATAGAGAAAAATCCAGAGAATAATGTGACAAACATCTGGTTATCCACCAACCAAATCTTGTGATTTTTTTTAAATAAAGGATAAAGAATCATTATATACGTAGTTTAATCTAAATTCCTCTCCCAGGTGCACACCTAACTCTTGCTCATCCCAAGGAAACAATCCCATTAATTTGGGCTGTAACCACTTATGTACATACTAAATAATATTGAGCATTTTATTTTTAACTTAAAGTACTGTTATATTCACATATATATATATACACACACACACACACACACATATATATGTAATTTTGCAGTTTGCTTTTTTCACCGTTGTTTTCAGAACATACATGTATTTTTTTTAATTGGAATATAATTGCTTTACAATGTTGTGTTAGTTTCTGCTGTACAATGACGTGAATAAGCTATATGTATATACAAATCCCCTCCCTCTTGGACCCCCCTGCCCCAATCCCACCCATCTAGGTCATTACAGAGCACCGAGCTGAGCTCCCTGTGATATACAGCAGATTCCCACTAGCTATCTATTTTATACATGGTAGTATTTATATCAAACCTCATCTCCCAATTCATCCCACCCTCCTCTTCCCCACCGGGTCCACACATCCACAGAACTTACAAATATTTATACATTATGTCAGTCTACTCTATTCATCTTTGTCTCTTTATTCGTATGTGCAAGACTTTTTTTTTTTTTTTCTACTAATTAAAAGTGAAATTACTGGACCTTAGAGTTTGTATATGTTTTTTAGATAGAACCAAATTGCTCTCCAAAGATTTTGGAATAAAATATATTTTCTAAACAGTTTGAGGGTTTCTATTCCCCTACTATTATTCCAAATATTTAGTATTTTTAAACTTTTCTAATCTGATGGGGGTGAAATAATTTTTTGAGGGTTTGAGGGTTTGTTTGAGGGTTTCTATTCCCCTATTATTATTCCAAATATTTAGTATTTTTAAACTTTTCTAATCTGATGGGGGTGAAATAATTTTTTGGATGTCACCTTAATCTTCAGTTCTCTTATGTTAAATGAGGCTGCATATAGTCACCTTCGTTTACGGGGCATTTAGTGTCCCTGTTTTATTAATTTTCTGCCTGTATCTACTCCTTCATTTTTAAATAGTTTTTCTTTTAATGATTTGGAGAAGCTATTTATACAATATGGATATGAATGCTTTGACTGCTGTATATTGCTATCTTCTCCCATAAACAAATCTTTATTCAGCATGTACTATGAATGAGACACTCACACAAATTATGGAAGTACAGTGACAATAAAAATCCCCGCCCTCAAAAGTATATACATAAAATCTACATAATGAACATAAATTAGTAATAAAAGTTATGAAGCTAAATGGTTATAGAGCATTGTGTTACACTATAGAAATGGCAACTTTAAAAGTCTTTGAGTGGCTTACACTTCAGAAGAAACCAGAATAAAGTGAGCCTTCTGCTCCTTACTATTCCTGTGGGGTTCTTTCAAGTTCTGGTTGATAGGAAAGTTTATTTTGTTTTCCACTGTATCTACGTTTCCTTTTATATTTACTTTTAATCTGTCTACTGCCATGTGTTTGCATACAGTAAGTTGTGTTTGTGGCATGTATAATGGGGAAGAAGATGTAGGTTATTTTGTATATTGATAGTAGCTCCCTGACCCAAACCCCTAGTAAATTGTTAATACATGTTTAGTGATTTTAGTATTGTACTGGCATCAACATCACACATTTATGGAGAATCTACAAGGGACATGATTTTTGTTCTGAGTACAGTGTATAAAAAAAGTAAAACTTCTGATCTTCTGCATCATCCACTTTCTAATCAAGAAAACATTTCCCAGGACCATTATTGTCTCTTTGCCTCATTATCTTCAAACTTTTATATTCAATAATTCTTTCTACCAAAATAAACTACAATATCATAATTTCACTTTTTAAGCCCTAGGATACAACTTGGTTTGAAAAATTTGTAGGAATGGCTTGGAAATTCTATGGTGAATGGATGGCTTAATAAAGATATCATCACACTAATTTTGTTGTTTTGTATATGATGTGGGTAGCACAAATAATTAACCAATTGTTATTCTTTAAAGCAAAATTTTAAGATATATCTCT
Organism: Leucopleurus acutus; assembly: GCF_964270905.1. Classification (NCBI taxonomy): domain Eukaryota; kingdom Metazoa; phylum Chordata; class Mammalia; order Artiodactyla; family Delphinidae; genus Leucopleurus; species Leucopleurus acutus. The sequence goes on from NC_139159.1 coordinate 59,847,072, forward strand.
AGTCTAAAATACAGAGTAGATTACATAGTTTTTTCAGTCATATTAGACTGAAATAACAAATTTCTGAGTATCTGCAGCTTAAGTAAAATTGCAGAATTCTATGTTAACAAGGTGATTTAAACATGATAAGAAACTAAGAGGAAATTCCATGAATCAAATAGTTTAGACTACTATAGTATGAAAACATTCTTCAATCTTTCAAACATGCTATGGTATACAGAACCATAGGATAAATCAGATGTTCTTAATACAATATCATTGTTATGGTTTTAGAGAGGTGTGTGAGAAGTTCACTGATCTGCACTTGTTAACAGATTGTCTTTGCTTGTGATTTCAACAACAAAATTTAATGACCTCTGTTTTGAGCTTCAAGGAAAAGGCAAAACTCTGACATGGTTTGACTGATCAGCTTCAAAATTAAACCAAAGAAGTGGTCAACGTCGCTTTCAAAAGTTTCTATTTAATATTTTTGTCTTATATAGAAAGGCAAAGGAAAGCTAAACATTAATAAAACAGACTCAAGTTGTTCCTCAGAACTTAACAGATTTGTAGATTTAACCTTTCTCAGGCTCATGGACCATTTGTTATTAATGATGTCAGTGAAACTGCTAATCAAAATGGAAGGGCCTTCAAATTAATTGCTACTGACCTTGGGAAAAATCATTATCTTCTAAATGGACATTCAACTGAAGGTAAAATAATTTCAGTCAGACTTTGGGTCATTAACTCATGACTGCAAATCTTCTTTTCTGAAAGTTGTTTGCTCTCAAGTAAATATGCTAATAAATTTCACACTAAAATTACATTTCCAACATTAAATAGGATAATACAAGCACATGCAGAACAAAAAAGAAAGCCTTGATAAATCTTATTATGTTCACTTTCCTTTTCTATATTACATGTTTTTATGATTTCAGTCTCTATTGACTAGTCTATGGAACTTTTCAAATGTTCTCATTCATCTCTGGGATTTTATATACATATATCTTACTTTTAACATTTTACCATACTCAAAACAGCTTTTTATTCTACCTCAGTCAAGCTCAGTAGTTTTCTGTAGTTGTCAAAAGAAATTTGATAGGAAAGAGACATATTCAACTTCCAAATGTAGCTTGCCAAGGAGGCAGGGAAACTAGCATTCTCATACACTGCTGGTGGAAGACAATTGCTTAGATGGTTTCAGAAAGTAACCTCAGGGCTTCCCTGGTGGCGCGGTGGTTGAGAGTCCGCCTGCCAATGCAGGGGACACGGGTTCGTGCCCCGGCCCAGGAGGATCCCACATGCCGCAGAGCGGCTGGGCCTGTGAGCCATGGCCACTGAGCCTGCGCGTCCAGAGCCTGTGCTCCGCAACGGGAGAGGCCACAACAGTGAGAGGCCCGTGTACCGCAAAAACAAACAAAACTAAAAAGCAAAGGGAAAAAAGACTGGGAAAAGAAATGGAAAAGACTACCCAAGAACTGTGGGACAACTACAAAAGATGTAACATATGCATAACTGGAATACTAGAAGGAGAAGAAAAATAGGAACAGAAGAAATATTTAAAGTAATAATGACTGAAAGTTTTCCTAAATTAACATCAGACACCAAGCCACAGATCTAAGAAGCTAAGAGAACACCAAGGAAAATAAATGCTCAAAAAAAAAAAAAAAAGAAAGTAACCTCAAAGTATATTAAAATGTGTTTTAGCCTTTGACGCAGCAATCCCATGAAGGAATCTAGTATACAGAGAAAAGGTAACAAGAACAAGATGTTTACTGAATATATTTTGTAGTGACAATAACCTAAAATTCCTATCCACAAGGAAATAGCTGAATTAATTATGATTTGCTCATAGAATTATTGATAAATAGATCTATCATTACTAACCAAGAGTGATGCACATGATATACTGATTGGTGATAAAAAAAAAAATACCTACTAACTTATATGTTCCTTAAGCTTATATATGAAAAAAATAAAATAAATTCTTATCTAATTGTTTTTATGTCTACAAGGGCAATGAGATATAGTAAGGAAAGTTTTATACCACGACATTAACATTGGTGAGCTCGAACAGCAGTGAATTAATGGGAGATGATAGCAAGAGTTCTAACAACTCTGTATTTTTTCAATTGTGACAATAAACACATACTTTTTTTTTTAATTTCAAAGACTGAGCAAGTTTCAAAAAAATTAAGAACATAAAAGTGTAAACGTGGGCCTCCCTGGTGGCGCAGTGGTTGAGAGTCCGCCTGCCGATGCAGGGGACACGGGTTCGTGCCCTGGTCGGGAAGATCCCATATGCCGCAGAGCGGCTGGGCCCGTGAGCCATGGCCGCTGAGCCTGCGCGTCCAGAAACTGTGCTCCGCAACGGGAGAGGCCACGGCAGTGAGAGACCCGCGTACCGCAAAAAAAAAAAAAAAAAAAGTGTAAACGTTACCAGACTTGCCCTCCCACCATAAACAATTATAAAAGTGAACAAAATATATGTGGCAATGTTTTCAGGCACTGAATGACAAGATGTGAAAGACTACAATCCTTGAAGGAAGAAAAACATATGAGGTAAGACCTTTTGCCAGAACTTTCTTTAGCACATGGAGTTTGAGTCCTAGCAGAGCACCTGGCACTTGATGAACTGAAAAGCCGGAGATTGGAATATGGATTTGAGGGTATGGCTAGAATTGTGAACAGACTACTGTAAAGGAGAGAGATGCTGGAAAAGCAAGGTGGTTTGAGAAGGGAGTGCCAAATGTCTGTGTGGGGATTTCCCTGGGAAATTGGTCAAGGCCTAGGATTCACATGTGCAGGGCAAGAGTCCACAAAGCTTCACAGAGTATGGTTAATGAGGGACTAAGAAATGTACCAACAGATCAGAGACCATGAAATTGTTAAGAGTTTAAGTTCAACAACAGTGAAGAGACCACTGAGACCTTCAGGAAATTAGACCCAAGGAAGGCCAAGACTTAAAAATAAGAACCAGTCATAACATAAGGTGATTCCCTAGAAATAAGGAGAAAACAAAAATAGAAACACCCTGAAAACAAAACAAAACCTGAAAGAATCTAAATTTAGTCATTTGTTTGGCAGACCAAAACTTAACAATGTTTTTTAAAAGACAACATAATGTAGACCCATAATATTTATTATGGATAGTAAGTATATTAGCCATAAAACTTACGATATTTTTTTAAGCTAGATGTACAAAGAAGTAGAAAAATGTAGCTCGTAATCGAACAAACTAACATTCAGCAGAAACAAACCAAAGAATGGTACAGTACTGGAATTAGCAGAATAAAATTTACAAAATATAACACATTTACAAATAATTAAATGACCTAAGAATTATATGAGGAGAAATAACTATTACTTGTCATCACCACATAGATAAGAATTGCACATGGTTACTTCATATGCTTGAATTATTTTTACTATAAAATATATATTATAAATTAAAATGCTAAATGTACCCTCTATATTAGCACTTCTAAATTAATGTTGCTTTGATATCATTTTCCCTGAAACATTTCAAAGCAACTCACATTGAAATAATTCACTTGACCATTTTTTATTAATCAAACATATAACTTAGTTACAATTTCATTTTTAAAACTATTCCACGGTTTTACAATGTGACATGCTTTGAAAGAAATAGGAAGGATCACTTAATGTTATTGCTCTTGTGGCTTTGGATTTTCACATACTGTTTCTCTTTATTTTTTTTTGTAGGTATGTGCAATATTGCTTTAAGAGGAGCTTAATTTTGGGTAGTTATTACAGAAATGAACTGTTGTGTTTTTTTTTTAAAGACACTAATTGTACTTGAACATTTGTTACTTTGTTTTTTTTTAAATTATTTATCTATTTTTGGCTGTGTTGGGTCTTCGTTTCTGTGCGAGGGCTTTCTCTAGTTGTGGCGAGTGGGGGCCACCCTTCATCGCGGTGTGCGGGCCTCTCACAATCGCGGCCTCTGTTGTTGCGGAGCACAGGCTCCAGACGCGCAGGCTCAGTAGTTGTGGCTCATGGGCCTAGTTGCTCCGCGGCATGTGGGATCTTCCCAGACCAGGGCTCAAACCCGTGTCCCGTGCATTAGCAGGCAGATTCTCAACCACTGTGCCACCAGGGAAGCCCTGAACTGTTTTTCAGATCATGCTCTTCCTGCTTACTACTTCCTGACATATACTTCAATTAAAAAGCGTTTTTAATATTAATCTTTTTAATTTTTCTAATAACTTCCTTTACTAAATAGGTCATTTTAATATATATTCAAGACTGCACTAAGTGACAATTTTTTTTAAAAAAGCAGAAGATTTTATTGCTACCTTTATGAAGTTTATCATAACTTAATTTTAGTCTACCATAATTTTTAAGTCTTGAGCTCTGGAACCTAACAATGTCAACAAATGCAAGCTCCACAACTTCCTAGTTTTGTGATCCTGGAAAATTACAAAATTCTCTGTGTCCTAGTTTATTCATTTGTAGAATGGAGATGGCAGTAGTTTCTGCCTAATATGGGTGTAATGAATATTAAAAGGATTAATGATTATAAAACACTCGAAGAAAAAACGGCACATGGCAAAAATAAAATTAGCCTTTATTTTTACATTACTCATTTGGTTTTTATAACATATGCTAGTACGGAGATGTGTTAAAATATTTCAGTAGTATTAGAATTATAAAATGTATTTTTACATACTTATTTCAAAATTATTAAATATTTAATGTCTATTATTTTATTCTTTCATTAATTTATCAAATATATATTAGGCACTTTCTTAGGTAAAACATTACTCTAAGCCATGTGTGTGAATAACCATGTGTGGTTTGTATGTTGGTATAAAACAGAAAATACAAATGTAAACAAGACGTTTTTCTACCACTAAATAGTAGTAATACTACTAATAGGCAATATTATTGCCTGCTGTTAATTAGTGATGGCAGGCAAGTATACAAATAATCCCAAGGAAACTCAGGGAAAGAGTGAAAATCCTGAATGTGGGGTGAAAATGAAAATAATCATCCCCATGTTCTCTAGCTGGTTATCACCATTTAACCTCTGATCAAGTCAAATGAGTGACACCATGCTTTCACAGACCTACCTGGAATTTTCGCAAGAAATCCAGGAGCTTTTACTTTTGGACAAAATATGTTTTCTCTGGATTCTGTGGTTTATATTCTTGTAGCTTCTGCTTTTTTTTAAACCTCAAATATTTAATGTAATTTTGAGTCACACTAATCCCGCTTTGACTTATTTTCTTATTTTGTACTAACCCATTGCTGAAACTGGTCATTCTATCTCTATTTTGTTTCAACAACCCACTCAGTCAAGAAGCAAGAACCAGCTAACATTTCCACATATTAACAACTACAATCAAGGCTTTATACTTCCTGACAACACATATATTTCTTTCTCTTCTCATATACATAGAGAAGTATTAAATTTGCTGTGTACAATGACAAAATTTTAGCTCCACTGTAGAGTTTGTTCCTTTAAATTCTGGTTTTCATTATTCAACTCATTTACTTTTGATTTTTTTACCTAAGAGGAATGGATTGCTTTGTGATATTAAGGTTTATTTGATTGTTGAAATGGAATCTCAATATCTACATGCAATTACATAAAATCCAGCCTTACAGGTAAGGTTTTTCTATCTTAGAAATATGGAGCTTCCTAGATATATTACTGTTTATTTTTTCTTTTTTTTTCTTATTATGAATCTGTTTAATATAAGGACTATGAAAGTGGTAAGTTCAGATGAGCCTGGTCTTAGAAACCATGCTCCTTCCCAACACTGGGCTAAATCTGTATATTAATCCCAAAGAAGGCATAGAAAATCATTGCTGTTACCCCAAAATTACCTAAATGAATCACTGAAGCAGGTAAAAGGGATTGGAGAGAGTAGAGGGAAAACTGTTCCATGATGTACTTACCTAAAAACATCTAGGAAGAACACTCAGAAAAAATTTCATTTTGTGGGTATGGGTGCTTCTCTTGTCCATAATATCTTAGCTCTTATTTTAATTCATTGTTTTTGCCCTCTTTTCCACTAGTCAGATTCCTAATCTCTTCTAACACATAGGTAAAATTTAATCTAAATATGCTCTGGAGTCAGAGCAGTTTGCTTTTCAAGAGGCATAGTCTACTCATGTTTACTTCTGATATACTAAGCAAATGTGCTATATTAAAAATATACTATTAATTACAAAGAAACATTTCTTTGAGAGCATGCTACTGAAACCAGTTGGTAGAGTTGTCAGAAAAGTAAACACACAATTCAGAAAAATAAACTTAGAGAATGAAAGGCAATTCTGAGTTGGTGCCTGGGAATCTGCAAACAAAATTTACTTTATCGGTTAGTGTTACATTATTACAGTTTTCTTTTTATTTCAATTCTTAGTAGTAAATATGTAATATTATCCTCATTAGAGTGGAATATGGACCTAATGTAAATAAACTCTTACATTAAAAACACTTCATGGATACCAACTAATATCTCTGCCCCTATCAATGTTAAAATCCACAGGAATTAATAGCACCACAATATGATTTAAAATATAGTTTCTGACTTTAGATAAACATATATTACTTTACACTGCATATACACATTGTAATCTTATCCTTGCAATTCAAAAAGCAATTCCACAGATGGTGTTTATGAATCTGCCTGAAAGCAGATGTTTGACCTGGAGTCATTACCATCACACATGTGGTCCATCTGTAGATTAGTTTCTCTGGCCATTGTTGGTTGGTTTTTCCAGATAGTGTTCTATAAAGCCTTACCTAAAATTAACTCATGAACTACTTATTGTTATAAAGGACAAAATGTTGTTTCCTTATTGTCAACACACAGTCCACAGCTTAAATTAAGAATTCTAGATTATCAGAAGAAAGCAGTGCATGGAAAGAAGAAAAGGACCACGCTGGGACTCAGAAGCCTATAAATTCTATTCCGGTCCCTAAAGCAGGCTTTTGTGATGCTCTTGGGAAGATTTACCTCTTTGAGACTGCTTCTTCATCTTTAAAATATTTGTAATAATTTTCTTCTATATTCCCTAGGGTACTATACAGATCAAATTAGATATGTTTAGGGAATGCATTGACTATTGTACCACTGTATAGAATATTAGTATTATTAACTTTATGGGATTGCTTCTGCATAATTTTATCAACATTTTTTCACTTAGAAAATTAGATATTTTACCAAGATCATTCTGGTTTACATAGAAAGGGAAACAAAGAGTTTGGGTTTTAAAATAAGCAAAGTGACTTGCACTTGGTCTTTTATTTTTCTATATACTCCCCACATTAACTTTAATTTCTTTCCTTTCATTTGATTTCATCCACTTCTAAAAAGTGGAGGAAAGGGAGAGAAAGAGAGAGCAAAAAAAATTAGAATAATAACAAAGTCTTGTAGAAGAGGAGCAGGCACTGTGAAAGGGTTCTATAGTTATTACTCTAGTAACATGAAGCCAGCAGAAAATTCTAGTCATCTAGGAGAGGCCATGTGAGCTACCCATGCCAGGACATGTGCCTTATCTCATTAATGGACCAGAGCAGACTGTATTCACAGAGAACTGGTGGCACTAATCTAATTCACTAGAGACTAAGATATTTACCAGGATGCAAATTTACTAATTAAAAAGAAATAAAACTTTATGAGGATCAGGCATGAGTTATCACCCACACCTTCTCTAGCAACCCTCACAGAACACTAGTTTAATAATAGTGACAATAGAACAAGAACTTAAAGCAAATATCTCCAAAATTTGTCTACCAAAATGAAAAGATATTGAAGCTTCCTAGTCAAAATTACCTTTCACCTTGTCTATGTTCTTAGGTGATTTTCTAAATCCAGCCCTCTAATACTCATGAGTCTGTGTTATCACATTATCTTTTGCCTCTTTTTTTCTTTTGGTATATTTTTATTTTGGTTGTTAATTTCCTAAACTAAGCTACCGTTTCTGGTCTTCATGATATTTTTGGATAAAGAAGGAATTCCTACCTTCTTTAAAAACTTCTGGACTCTTTGATTTTGCCACTATATCTTTTTTTTAATTTAATTTAATTTTTTTTAAATTTCTGGTTGCGTTGGGTCTTTGTTGCTGCACTCAGGCTTTCTCTAGTTGCGGCGAGCAGGGGCCACTCCTCGTTGTAGTACACAGGCTTCTCATTGCAGTGGCTTCTCTTGTGCGGAGCATGGGCTCTCAGTATGTGGGCTTCAGTAGTTGTAGCACGCGAGCTCAGTAGTTGTGGCTCACAGGCTCTAGAGCGCAGGCTCAGCAGTTATGGTGCACGGGCTTAGTTGCTCCGCGGCATGTGGGATCTTCCCGGACCAGGGCTTGAACCCATGTCCCCTGCATTGGCAGGCGGATTCTTAACCACTGCGCCACCAGAGAAGCTCACCATTATATCTTTAATTTTTTCACTCTCCAAATTCAATGTTCCCATTTCTCTACCCCATATGGCTAGTAATCACAGGGTAATTATATAGGAAGGATAATAATAAAAGTTACAAAAATAAACTTGAAATATTACATAGAGCTTTTCCCAATCTCCATAGCAGAAACAATGCCATAACTCAAAAGAATGTCATGAGAAGTGATTTGAAATTGACCTTTTAAGGCTTTTTTTTTTTTTTTTTTTGAGGTACGCGGGCCTCTCACTGCTGTGGCCTCTCCCGTTGCGGAGCACAGGCTCCGGACGCACAGGCTCGGCGGCCATGGCTCACAGGCCCAGCTGCTCTGCAGCATGTGGGATCTTCCTGGACCAGGGCACGAACCCGTGTTCCCTGCATCTGCAGGTGGACTCTCAACCACTGTGCCACCAGGGAGGCCCGAAATTGACCTTTTAAACATAACCGTTTCATTTTGCTCTTTTGGAAAATAATGGTTCATCCATATGACTGGTTCCATATTCTTTCACATATGAGTTCTCCTTCTAGTCCTCCCACGTTTTCTGTTAGTAGGTATACTAAACTCTGCCTCCTGGTCTCCCAAGCATAGCTAAAGCGTGTGACAAAATTTAAGGAACTCACAGCTGATTACTTAGTACTTAATGATGTGCAAATGTTATTCTGGAAGAACTCCAGTCAAGCAACTTTACAGAGGGTAATGAAATTATTTGATACTTGCTCTAGTGAAGCTGTAGAAATAACTTAAATATATATTTTCCTGAAACATTTTCTTCCTACTCCATATACTGAGTACCCATCATGTAAAAAATAAAGAGATTCTCCACCACTTAAACATCCAAAGCTCACAATTCAGCAAATCAAAGATCTTAATCATTCCTACTCTCTACTTTTATAGTTATATTTGCATTATTAATGATACATCTCCTTCTTCTAGTGTTGTATAGTATCTTCTAAATGATGAATAAAGAGCAATAACAGAGAACCTAGAATTTGACGACATATCAGTTTTCTCCTGTCTCAGTAATGTATGTGAAGTTACACTCAGCATTAAAGTTACATTTGAAAAACCACTGGTACTCAGTATAGTTATTTGCTAGCTGTGAATCTATCTTCTAGATGTTAATATCTCAGAGGTTGTTTCTAATAGAGGTTTTGTTTAAATATGTGCTGAAGGAAAATTTGTTTGCTACTTTCTTAATGTGCACAAATACCATGGATCTTTCTGACCAATCTATCAAGTTGCCTTAAATGAGTAAGTTTGAAATGAGTGCCCCTCTGTCAGATAGGAAAGATTCAGTCTTTCCTCTGAGAGTGTCAAAACCCAACTGATTTTTTCTAAAATGAGTGTTTTTAGCTACACCTACAGGTATACAGTATTCTTATAACACATATTAATGATATCCATCTCAAGGTATAATTGAGATATATTTAACCTAACTCTTATCCTAAAAGCAAAAGGAATAAGAAGCAAAAGTCTTAACTAGGTTTTCTTCCCTCAAACTTACCTATCCCAAAATAGAGTAAGAAATTAGTACAGGAATATATAGTCAGATAAGCTGTCTCATGGAATGGGAATAAAGAGACCCATGAGTCATGGGTAGAGTAAAACTGTGACATGATTATTGGGCAGAGCCACAAATACAGTGGTGAGATCACAGATTGTGAATGCTGCATAAACCATAATGGCAAATGAGACCAAGGAATGAATGCACATGTCCAACACATGACTGAAGCAGCAATAAGCCATTGGATCTAAAGGGCCCTGTTAAACAGGTACATGGATTTTTCTATCAGCAACACGTATGTGCAGATGACTCAATGGTCTAAGGCAAACCTTGACGAATGTGAGGACCACAGAATGGCTTATGTGAGAACGTCCACCACTATGGACACTTGAAATAAAAATTAAGTTCAATTAAAGAAAAAATTTTAAAAGTGAATCTGTTACATACCTGTCAGCAGAAAATCATACTCACTACTTACTGTGTATTTACTCATTTATTAAGAGCCCAGTATATGTTAGACACTATCCTAGGAACATGGGCATATTGCCAAAGAGCATGGCAGACATAACCTGAGTTCATAGAATTTATAAAGGAGTGAATTAAGAAAATAGGTAATCAAAGTTTGGCAATCACAGAATAGATACATTTAAATGTATAATTCCTAAACAGATTTTCCCCGCTAAAATTTTTAAGACTGTGTAAACCTTAAATGTCAGATATACCATTTGCCCACCTTGTTGCTGAATCTTTGCTCTTGAGTTTTGTCTCTAATGTTTTCTGCTTCTTCCTCACTTCCAATCCTAGATAGGGTGCATGCCTTTGCTACATACACTGTAGTGCCAAATAATTTGACTAGATAATACTCATCACACTTACAATTACACTTTCTACATCTATATTCCTGGCCATTTGCCTAGATTCCATATCACATGAAGATAAGGATTGTGACTGCAGTATTTACCACTGTGTCCACCATACCCAGCATGGAGCCTACACATAGAGAGGGAACTCATCATCAGATTCTTGAATTAACTATATCCATGAAAGCACATCTGTGGAATGCTGAAATACTAGGTTGAGTCCTTTGTTTTCTGATGTTTTAAACTAACATAGGGATAGAAATTAAGGACTATAAGAATTGCTAGTAAAGATCTCCATTGAATAGTCTGTCTCAATTGCCAGATGTTTTAAAATTGCCTTGAGCAGCTGCTAGATAAATAAGGATAACTGTTGACTTAATTAGAGTAAATTTAACATCTTTGAACCTCAGTTTCATCCATTGTAAAATTATGGGAGTAGCTGAAATGATCTCTAACCTTCCTTTCAGTTTTAGAATTCTTCACTAATTTTTGTGATGCCCAACTTCCTGTATGTGACTAATTCTGCTCGTACAATCTATAAGTCACTGTACAGCCCCAGAGATCTTTTGTTTAAAATTAAGGGCAGGTGCTATTAGAATCAAGGGATTAGAAGAGTTTAGATATTTTGAGCCTAACTTCCAGCAAATGCAATGCAAGAATCTCTTCAAAAACATTCTATACAAGGGTAATACAAAGACTACTGAATACTCCCATTCACCGAGTACCTAATACTTCTGTCCATTCCATTTTTAAAAAACTGATTTTATTTAAAAGCTTTACATTACACTAAGCATTACCATGTTACTAATGTCTTAATACTGACTCCCAGCAACTTTGGTTTTAATTCTGGTCCTTAGTTTTTTTCTTCTATTAGCCAATTTAGTCCCTTTTCCCTATGTTAGTTTTTCAAATGTTTGAAAATGTCTATCAGGTTATCGTATTTTCTATAAAATACTCATCTCCTTCAGATTAAATTTTCTCAGTTCATTTTAATTTTTTAATATGAACATGATTTACAACAATCCTAATTTCACAATTAAGTATGCAAATCTGCCCTTTACACTTGCCACCTCTGTTCATTTTCATCACTATAAATGCAAGTCATTTAAAAAAAATCAGAAACTAGCACATGTAGTTATCTCCTTAACTCTATTTCAACTTTGTATTTCTTTGAATATATGCATATGTACATACTTGTGTATGGATACATTCAGGATTCCTGACAAAATTTTGTATTCTTCTCTTTTACTTAGCATAAATATTATCATAATCATTCCCTAAACTCACCATAGTCATAATTTGTTAGTCTTTGCTTGTAAGCTATAAATTATGCAACCATTTTCCTATAGCTAGAGCTTTTTTTTTTTTGCGGTATGCGGGCCTCTCACTGTTGTGGCCTCTCCCGTTGCAGAGCACAGGCTCCGGACGCGCAGGCTCAGCGGCCATGGCTCACGGGCCCAGCCGCTCCGCGGCATGTGGGATCTTCCCAGACTGGGGCACGAACCCGTGTTCCCTGCATCTGCAGGCGGACTCTCAACCACTGAGCCACCAGGGAAGCCCTAGCTAGAGCTTTTTAAGATTGCTATACAGAAACAACAGATATTTCTGTTTCATAAAGATTTTTTCTTATCCTGAATAATTATTTATTTGAGGATATTTGCCAATAGTTGAAAAAATTTGGATCATGAATATGTACCTTTCCAAAAGCATGTCATTTCATAAGATGACACCATAGGCACAGAGTGCACTTTAGTGTAATGGAATGTAAGAGCATTTATGGCTCACTAATTTTGTTGCTGCAAAATGGTATCTAGGAATGCTTTTGTGGAAATATTTTCAAAGGAAACTAAATTATATTTGATCTTTTTGGTGTCAGCAAATGTCATAATTTATTGTGATTAATTTTGAGTTTGTTATAAAAATTATGTGGAAAAATTTATTTCATTAAACTAAAATTTGACAGTTTTATGGCATAGATGCATATTACTAAATATAATACACAGAAATACTTTCCTTCAGAAAGTATATATTCTAATAGGCATAGATAGATGATAACATTAAATACAAGGAAGGGGAAAGACAATTTGGGAGCAGTTTTCTAAAAAAATTATGGGAAATTCCTTTTCCCTAAAAACAGGAGTGCTACTCACATCTGGCTTGGCATGAAAAGTGAACATTTAGACACAAACTATACTCACTGCCTACCAGCTGAATATCAGTCCTAAATGTACATATTAAAAAATCTGATGCATTTCAAGAGTAATTTCAAATCACTTTTTCCCAAAAAGATTAAGTGAAAATCAAGCACAATTTTAATAACTCTCTATAAAAGGTTTGATCTTAAGTGAATGAGATGATTATGTATATTGCATTTAAAAATAAGCTTATAATTTTATCTCATTTGGCTTGAAAATTCAAGAAAGCTCTGAAGAAGACAAAATTATAACTGTATGTAATTAAAACATTAAAAGTATTGGTATGTAACTTCCATGTACTTTTCCTGACATTGGTTATTTACTAGTGGAAGAACGTATATTTTACATACTTGTATTTTTTAAAAACTTAGTTTTTTTAAACTTATTGAAAAATATTAAAGAACTAAATTACTATCATCAGTTTTAACCATGATAATTAGAGGAAAAAAACACGGTTCAAGTTATTTTTCAATTTGGTCAATTTTTAAAGACACATTACTCTTATTTTCTTCTATCATTTTCACTGTTTGGAGATGACCTTAAGTTATCCAGACAGGATTTCTCATATTGTAATATACATTAATATCATTTGGTGATATATTAAAATGCACAATGTAATTCAGTAAGTCTGAGGTGAGGCCTAATATTTTCATTTCTAATATGCTGTCAGGTGATTATAGCTGCTGATTCTATGAACTACATTTTGAATAGCAAGGATCTGGGCAGACTAGCAGTAAAAGTGAAAAGCTGAATTTTTAAACTCTCATGTGGTTAAAAAAAAAGTAGTCATTATCAAATCAACTTTTTTTTTGTATCAACTTCTATTATAGGAGTAATGTCCAGTGTGTTAGAGAATAACTTTTCAGGTAATCAAATACCTTGCCTTCACTATGGTATCTGATCACCCATAAGTGACATCTGTTGGCTCACTGGCTCTTTTAGGAACATTACTCTCATAAAAACTCAACCTAAACTAAAAGAAAGAAACAGTCTGGGAAACTCTATTTTAAGTGTTCCACCCACAAATGTGTTTCCAACTGCAACAGATTTAGTGTTTCATAACATTATTTTTATGTAGGTGGAACATTTAGTTTTTATCCTTCTAATCATTTCCCTAGCAATATTTTAAAAAATCAGATTAAAGTTGAGTTAGACTTTGCAAGTACAAAAGTTAAGAAATAAATTTTAATAATTGATAACTATAAGTTCTTAACTTGTTATTTCCACAATTTTTGTAGGCTTAATCATCTTATTTTCAAAAATGAAATTATTAGATACAATATCTAAAAATCAATACTAAACATTATGTCATTAAGTCAGTAATAACATTTGAAATTATACTGAATTGAAGTTATAATATCAATTAACTCATATTCAATTAAACTCATGCATAAATTGATGTCATATTCAATGAATAATTACTCATATATATGTGTCTATCTACCACTGATTTATTTCTAAACAATATCATGGTTGAAGCCATTGTGTCATTAAAGTAGTAATCCTTAGATTCCTTTTAATAAATTCTTGACTATAAAGTGAAAAAGAATATCTTATAAAAATAGATTATGCCCAGAAACTAAAATTATATTCAGTATCCAGATTTTTTTAAACTTGCAATTATAAACAAAATAGAATATTAATTATGAATGGAATAAAAATTATAACTAAGGTGGAAGATCAAATTGGAACAGAAGGACAAAATAAAAAAAATATTTATTGATCCAAAAAAAAGAACAATGAAGAAGAAAATAAAAACACTGAATTGGTGGAGCAACTAGAATACAAATATTATGGTATAAGATTATGGTAGATATTTACTCTACTATGGAGAGAATTAAATTAACTATAAACAGACTATAAACTCTAATTATAAGATAAATATAGTCAGAATGAAAAAAAGAAAATACCCAACCACAAGCTATTTACTATGCTAAATGAAAAAAGCTAGACAGAGGAATATAAATACTATATATTTACTAATATACATGAGACTTCAACTGAACACAAAATATTCTATTTAACAGAAATAGACATATTCTGCATCAAATTTTAGCAAATCCAGACAACTATTTAGTTCAAATTTAGGAATGGGCAAACATTATATAAATATTAAATTTGTCACCTCTCAAGCTTTATCCTCAAGAGTTGATTAAGAAAAAAATTCCATTCAGAAAAAAAAGAAATCCTTAACACAAATGGAAGCTCAATTTATTTTTAAGTTTATTAAATTTAAATGTTTATATTTTATCTTTTCAAGTTGAGCCAATTTTCACATCTATTTTCATAACACATATTGGTCTATGATTTTCTTTTCTTGTGAAGTGTTCGATTTTGGTACAGGGTAATACTGGCCTCATAGAATGAGTTGGGAAGTGTTCTTCCTAATTCTGTTTTTGGAAGAGTTGGGAAGGAGTGATAATTTTTCCTCAAGTATTTGGTAGAATTCACCAATGAAGCCATTTGGTTCTGGACTTTTCTTTGTGTGACTTTGTCTCTTAAATGTTAGGAAGTTTCAACTGTAATTCCTTTAATCCATGAGAAATTAGAGAGAGAAACAGAAGAAATGACCTGGTTATTGCTTTTGGTTGTTTAATAAAAATGTGATTTTGGGCTTCCCTGGTGGCGCAGTGGTTGAGAGTCCACCTGCCAATGCAGGGGACGTGGGTTCGTGCCCCGGTCCGGGAAGATCCCACATGTCGCGGAGCGGCTGGGCCCGCGAGCCGTGGCCGCTGAGCCTGCGCGTCCGGAGCCTGTGCTCCGCAACGGGAGAGGCCACAACAGTGAGAGGCCCGCGTACCGTAAAAATAAATAAATAAATTAAAAATAAATAAAAATAAAAATGTGATTTTAAAAATTGGTAGTGTGTAATAAAAAATGAGGTAGTCAAAAAAAAAATGAGGTAGTCTTTCTTTCATGGAAGCTATCCACTCACAACATACCCTTCTAAAATTTTAAGACTTGTGGGTTTTAGATACCTTAAATTATCTAATTTAATCCTAACAAGAACCATAGGAAGTTCAAGAACCTCATATGTCATCTCCATTTGACATATGAGGAAACAAAAGCTAAAATAAATTACAGAACTTGTCCAAGGTCACAGTTACACATTTGGCAGCATTTATGAGCAGGAATTTAAATGTCATAATCCTGCCTCAACTACTTAATAAACTGGCATAGTGGGTGAATTACTAACCTCTGGCCTCAGTTTTTCCATCTTTAAAATGAGATTAGCACTACCTACTTCTCAGGGTTATTGTATAAACAAAATGCATGTAAAGTGCTCATGACAGTGACTGGCTTACAGTATGTACTCAACATTAGCAGTGATTTTTTTACTATTACCAGGTATTGCCCAGTTACACCATCTTAGTGGTTCTAAAACTCTTGAGTTTTAAGGAAAATAAGAAACTGTAACTCTTAGATTGGAACATATCCACTTAAAAGGAACTGATTCTAGTCACAAATAAACCATTTTACTACTACTTTTTGTACCTGCTTATTTTACTACCTGTGCATCTAGTCAAAAAATAAAAACATTTAAAGGAAGAAAAAAGTACATAAAATATGAAGTGGTCTTATTGTAAATGCTCATCCATTTACAAATAGTTCATACTGCCTTGTTTACAGTTTTGAGTTTTGTTTTTGTTGACAGGAATATTGGAATCAATTTTTCCATAACACTTTCTTTTTCTCTTAAGCTAAGTAGGTTTAAGATGTGAATACTCAAACCATATTGCTGCAGATTCCCTAAATCCTTTTTAAAAAATCTCCAAATAATGTTCAAAGGTCACAGTTAAACTTAATTTAAATTATATTTATTTATTTATTTTTTGGCCACGCCGCACAGCATGCGGGATCCCAGTTCCCCAACAAGGGATCAAACCCGCACCCTCCGCAGTGGAAGCATAAAGTCTTAACCACAGGACTGCCAGGGAAGTCCCAGTTAAACTTAATTTAAATGTACAGCTGTTGCAGTAACAAATCATTCAATCTGCACCTTCCTGACAAAATTCTGCAGTAAGCTATATAGGTTGCAACTATGTTCAGGCACTTTTATTATTTCCTAGGAGTGTTATGAATTGTAGATTCTTCTATTTGCACAATTCATTACACTCTTCAAAACAGTTTCCTGTGCACCATCTTATTTGTCCTTCCCAAGAGGCCCCTAATGAATGGTAAAGTGTCCAGGAGACTTCTCATTCCCATTTTAAAGATGTGAAAACCAAGGTGGTTCATGTGCTAGTTACCATGCTGGGCCTGGATTTCAAGTCTCTTGAGCCTGTATTAATGCTTACCAACTGTCACTTCATGCCCTTAAGTTATCTTGCAGGGCAAAGTGAACTTTGTAACTGAAAGTATATTACAACATCGTTGCCAAAACTGCAGCAACAACTTCTATCAAAACATTTACCTTTGTGGTCCTTGGAAAATAATGTGCTAGTTGAACTGCGGAGTAGGGATAATAAGGTGTGGAACAATGCTGACACCCATTTTCAGACAGGTTAGAAAATCTGATTCTTGCGCAACATTTACTCTAGTAACAGTTCATTCTAGCCTTCTCATGATCAAGTTACCTAGCTTGTTTGCTTGTGCACATGCACAGGCGACTTCCCACACAGCTCTTTATCTCTACTCCAAGTATAATTTCAGCAAATGTACAACATGGCCGTGATTCTATTCATAACCCTCAAACACTGCTGGCAAAAGACTTAAATACAAAATGATTTCAAAGAACAATACAATTCTTCCCTTTAAAAAAATATACTTATTGAAAAATTAAACAAAAAGTTCCATTTCCTAAATTAGAGGTAAAGAGACTTAACTGTGGCCCAACTCTGTCCTCCCAAGCTTTTAATAGTTAGCTGAGTTTAACTTCCATCAACCAGCGTTCATTTGTGTCATGCCCAGAAGTTAACCCACAAGGTCCAGGTCCCTCCTTCCATCGCCATAAATTTGACTTCAGGTCCTGGGAAACATGACTTAACCAACTCAAAGACCAGGATGTCAGTGTAGTGGTCCAACACCATTCAGACTATAATAATTTATTGCAATCATAATTTATCCAGCAGTTAATATGCATCAGACCTCCTTGTCCTATTTTACACAAACCTTAATTTAATTCTAGCAACTCCATCAGGTATTATTATATCCATTACTTGGGAAGAACTGGGGCACAAAGAGTAAATAAACAGCAGAAAAGCAACAGCAACAAAAGGCAGATGGAGGTCTTAAATCAGGGCCTTAACTTTAACCACTACATCAAAAATGCCTCGCCCTCAAATACCAACATGAGCCTTAAACTAATCACATGACCTTGGGCCAGTCATTTCATAGCTCTGGGCCTCAGTTTCCTTCACTATAAAAGTACCCACCCTCAGGGAGCTTTGGGGTGTTTTCCAGCTTTTACCGTCCTGTGAATTTCTGACTGGATTATTCCCCATTCCCGATTAGGTGTAAATGTTAAAACTAAAGTTTCTCAACCACTGCGTGTTCTAGTACATTCTCCATACTGCTCAGGGTGCTAGGGTCCAGTCTTTTTTTTTTTTTTCGGTACGCGGGCCTCTCACTGTTGTGGCGCACAGGCTCCGGACGCGCAGGCTCAGCGGCCATGACTCACGGGCCCAGCCGCTCTGCGGCATGTGGGATCTTCTCGGACCGGGGCACGAACCCGTATCCCCTGCATCAGCAGGCGGACTCTCAACCACGGCGCCACCAGGGAAGCCCGGGTCCAGTCTTTGCTTGCTGTTTTATTTTCAAATATTGAACCTGTAACGCTAACCCTAAATATTCTCCCTCTGTCCGATGTCACCTTTTCCAATACCAGGGATGCCGACGAGGCCTGATCCCACTACAGACCTTTACCGGGTATCTCCAGCCCACCTCAGGGCTTCCCAGGCAGCCAGCAAAAGGCCTAAAGGAAGCCCTAGAAACAAAGCCATAGAAAGCAGTTCTCGTTCCCAGAAGTCAAGGGCGGCTCTAGGGCACCTGCCACACCTGCTAACTCCTCAGGTGAGGCCTGGGCCTGGCTCCCCAACCTAAGCGGCCCAGGTTGGGGGCCCGCCCCTCACTGACGGCGCGACGCCGGAGGCCTGGGCCCTCGAAACCCAGTCCGACCCCTCGGCCCCCTGCACGGCCCTCAGTCTCTGGGTCCCTGGACCTCTGCGGCCCACACCCAGACCCCCAAGAGTCCTAACTGGGGTTCCCGAGGGCACGCGCAGGCCTCCCGTCTCACCTCCAGAATCTGGGGAACCGCGTGCGGCACGGGCGCCTCCTCGGGCCTCACAGCTGCTTCCGCGCTGCGCGGAAGAAACAGAAGCAGAGGCGAAGGTCCTCAGAGCCGCAGTACCGAGAAACCTCCGCTAGAGCGTCTGCCGCCGGGCAGCCGAGTCCCACCGCTGGAAGCCCCTACCTCAGCTTTTTAACAGGTTTGGTTTTTGTGGTTACTTGCTGTTTATTCCTTTGTTGTGTGTTGTGTGTGTTGAGGTGGGGTCGAGGGGCAGTTGATAACTTATCTCTGTAGTTTATGGTGTCCGGAACCAGAGCAATGATTTTACTCAAGGAACTGTATCTGAGTAACCTCATCTTCAAGACCACTTGATACAAATGTCAAGATTGTGAACATCACAGCTGAGACTAATAATATAATAATGGAGACTCGTGGCGTCCTTTAGGGAGTGAGTGCAATTTGCATGTTGGAGCAATGTAAATAATTCGGGGCCAGATTGTAGACTGAGACAGTCTTAAATATGACAGCAAATTAGTAGGTAACCCTCAATAAGAGGTAAAGTCAGTGTTCCCTACGCTTAAATCTGGGCAGGTTTGCGACTGGCTTGTAAACGATAGAATGAGGCAGAAAGGATGCTTCGTGATTTCTGAGGCTAGAACACAAAAGATAGTGTAACTTCTACTTTGTTGACTGACCATTTGGCTGCCTGGCTGCCATGTTAGAAGTCTAGTACCCTGAGCGGTCACGCTGGAGCGGCCATGTGCGGGCGCTCGCCCGGCTGAGCGCACAGTTGGCAGCTAGCGTCAACTCTCAGCCTTGTTCCCTGGGAGAACCCTGCCTGAGGTAGCAGGGTGCCCTTACAGAGAACTGAGACATCTTGGACTTAGAAAAAAAAAAATGCTTTTTTTACACATTAGTAACTGGGACAAGATATAAAGATTGGAAAGGAAGAAGTAGAACATGTATTATTCATAGAAAACCTAGTGTACAATAAAGATGTCTAAGTTCAAAAAACTCTACAGTGTCAGTGAGAAAAAAATTTAAATAATGCTGGGATATAACATGTTCTTGGATTGGAAAACTCAGTTCAGTAAAACAGTTAGTTATCCTAAATTGATTTACCTATTTAATGAAATTCCAATCAAAATTCCACTTGGCAATCTTTTGGGGGGTAGGGGAGCTGATTCCGAAATGTTTTAAACAATGTAAATAACAAATATAAATTCCCTCTTTTAGCAAAAAAGAAAAAGCAGAGGACTGACAACAAATGGTAAGTGTTTCATTGATTTAATGATGGAAATTTGAGGATATTCCTATCTAAAGATATTTTATTGTTGTGCATGGGGAAGCATTAGATTTGGGAATCAGAATATGATGAAAGTGGAGACTTTTTGAAAGAGCCAGTATTTGTAAACCCAGTTGAGAGTGATGACTAAAATATTTAATATTTAATATAAGCTTCAGGTTAAATCTTCTAAATTTGCTTTAGTCCCTAGAATGGTTTTCAGCTCTAATTCACCCAGTCATTCTGATACCTTAAACATTCCATTGTGAGTAAGAAATGGAGTTTGGGAATAAGGCATAAACCAATAAGCGTCTCTGAGTAGCTTTGGGGGTATAAAAGCAGTATTTATTTATATACCGGATAAATCTTCCTTATTAAAATTGTGACATTATGCAATCAGAGGAAACATTTTAATATTTTGCAGTTTGTAAAATAAGCTTATAGCCATAAATTTCAAATATTCCAGCTTTAAAGAAGTAAAAGTTTTTATTATTACTGTATTATTATTAAGAAGAAAAGGTGTTGAAAGGGTGAGAAATGTATGTAACCCTGAAAAGGATAAAAGCCAAATCTGGCTAGAGTGTGGATTTTCTATGACAATTTCTAAGAGTATTCTGCATTAATAATTAACATAGTTTCACATCAATAATTAACATAGTTATTTCTCTTGTATCTTCTAATTAAATGTAAAATTATATGTCAAATAAGTGTATTATTAAACAAAATTCCTACATTCAAATATGTGTATCAAATGTAACCTCATTTATTTGTTCATATGTTGAAACATGAACAGATGATCTAATGAGCTACATTCTCCTAAATAGTATCTTCGTTTCAAAATTATTCTTCCAAGAAAAACTGATACGTGTGAATTACAAAAAGTAGAGGCTTTGTAGTAAGATCAAATTTGTATCATTTATTTGTGATTAGCTTTTGCCTCTTTTCTTTTTGGTTTCAAGTGAGTTAATCTCTTCAAGTCTATTTCTTCACCTGGAAATTGTGGATAATAAAACATATCAAAGGGATTGTTGAGAGGAACAAATCAGATAATATATATGATAGAATCATATTTTTAATATATTGCCTATATTGTTTTTCTTTTTCTCCTTTTATTTCTTCTTTTTTCTTTCCTTCATTCAAGTAGTTTGTATTCTCTTTAAAGATTCTAGGAAGGGTGACCAAAATAGAAGCAGAAAATATTCTGAAATGCTGAGACTTTTCTAGTCTCAAATAAGAATAACAAGAAGAAAAGATATCAAGATTATCCCCATCCTCTGAAAAACCTGGTGAAAATGTCAATAAAGGAACTAAATTAAGTTTTTGCCCCATCAGTGGCAGCAGTAGCAAAACCCGAGCCTGTGGAATGAGCTCCATGCCTAGCACATATATAAGGCACCTAGCAGTGGGCCTTTGAAGAGATAAGAGCAAATAATAATAGTTGACCTATTTCATCACAAATATCTTCTCACAAAATGAATTTGTAGAATCTTAAATAAGAAAAACATTAGATTTTACACTAGATTATATATTTAATATGGAATTGTCCTGATTAATTGTTTGAATGCTCTTTGTAAATGTCAGGTATTTGGTTGCCTAGAGTCTTTGCTAAAAAAAGAATATATCAAGTACAAAAAAGGTAAGTTGCAAAATGGGAGTGAGGAAGTACAATTTTCAGAAAGAAAAACACTTTAAAATCTCTCAATAAAAGAGGTTGCTCCTAAGGCATTAAGTATTAGAAATTCCAAAGAATGGATGTCACTTCAAGAGGGAAAATAAAATTTGAGTGGGAAGATCCTATCCTGTCCTCTGACACACATCACTGACTTTTTCAGAAAAGCATCCATGCTGACACCAGAAAAGTGCTACTTTTTTTTTCTTTCTGATAGGTCCTGATGTGCACTGAATACTAGATTTGGTAAGCAGGATAACCATTTATGTGAACAATAACTAAGTATATATACACAATTTTAGATAGGTAAAATATGTATTATACTAAAAGTATTAATACCATTATATTTTGAAAGAAAATAGTTTGAACTTTTGCTTAAGGTTGAATAACTACATTATGAATTTAAAGTGAAAAAGATATTTAAAATTTAATACAAAAACAATTATGAAAACTAAATGATTAATGTAAATATATTAAGAAGCCATATGTTACTTTTATTAAAAGAAAATCAACATATTATAGTTAGCCTTGTTGTTTAGGGACATTTAAAATATTAGTATGATGGAGTTCTTTTTATTTGTTTCTCTAACTTATCAGATATTGTTTCAGAAGCTGAGGAGTCATTTACTGTTTTCAATTTACTGTTATCTTTTAGCTATGTATTACCTCTGTGCCTTGCAGCATGTAACTACTTACAATAAGTGACTGCAATTTCTGTGGACAGCTGCCAGAATGGCTGAAATTTACCAATCTGAAAGTCAGAAATCATAATAATACAATAGTAAAAACAAGTGATTAGATCTCTGTCACACTGTGGTCTGCTTCCACTATGTCGCTAACAACACTTCTCTCTTGTGAGAACTCATCTTTAGGTAACGGAATGAAATTTGAGGTCCTTTTGAATGTTCTAAGGAAATTAATTGATTTTTTGATGCAGATTTGTGGTAACAAGGGAATACATTTCATATATGTAGTTTAAATATGAAATGTTTGCATGCATACTTTCCTTATTCCAAGATGTAAAATTATACTATGTGTGAGGTGTGTTTCTCTCTATTAAATTGGAAATTTCTAGGAGTGCATAGATTATACCAAGAATGTAATGCAAATTCTCAGGATTCTCAATAAGCCTTTATTACCTAACCAGTTACAAAATGATTTTCAGGAGAAACAAATGAAAAGATTTCTTTCTGTAAAAGTTGTTGAAATATCCCAGAGACTTTCACAGCCTATTTAAAAAGTTGTGATATTCAAACATAAATAAATAGAAGACAAATTTGCTGAAACCTATAATAGATTTGCATGAATTTAAAAGGTGATTAAAGTGATTTTTCATTTGTATATTTTATTTCTCTGTTTTCAATTTTATTTTGCATATTTCTTTATCTCTATAAACCACAGACGTGATATATATTAACTTCTATCTAGGGCTGAAGGAGGAAAAAAATGTATTTGATATAAAATTACTTATCTGCAGCTTTTTTTTCTTTAATAACACTTTCATTGGGATATGATTCATATGACATACACACCATCCTGTTAAAATGTAAAATTCAGTGGTTTTTAATATAATCACAGTTATGCAAATATCACTACTGTCTAATTTCAGAATGTTAATTACCCCCAAAAGAAATCCCAGCTCATTAGTGATCAATTCCCATTCCCATCTTCTCTTACTCTCTGTCAACTACTTACCTACATCCTATTTCTATAGGATTGTCTATTCTGGATATTTTATAAAAGAAATAATACAGTATGTAGTCTTCTGTTTTCAGGTTTTCTAGGTTCATGCATGTTGTAGCAAGTATCAGTGTTTCACTTATTTTGATTGCTGAATAATATTTCATTGTATGGTTATACTACTTTTTAAAACATCCAGTCATCACTTGGTGGTCATTTGGGTTGTTTCCACATTTTGGCTATTGCTGAATTGTACTGCGATGACCATTTGTGTTTCTGTTTAAATACCTGTCTTCCATTCTTTTGGATATATACCTACGAGTGAAATTCCTGGATTTGTAAGGTAACTCCATGTCAATCATTTTGAACAAGTGTCAAACAATTTGCCAAAGTGGCTGTTACATTTTACATAGCCATCAGCAATGTACAAGGGTTCCAATTTCTCCATATCCTTGCCAACACTGACTATTGTTAGTCTTTTTTATTTAGCCATTCTACTGATGTGGTCTTGTGTGGTTTTGATTTACATTTCCCCATTGACTGTTGATGTTGAACATTTTTTAATGTGCTAGTCGGCCATTTTAATACCTGCTTTATAGACTGGCTATTGAAAACTTTGCCCATTTTAAAATTGAGTTATTTGTATTTTTATTGTTGAGTTGTAAGAATTTTTTTATATAATCTAGATATAAGTACTTATGCTTTTGGTATCATATGTAATAAGCTAATGCCTAACCCAAAGTCAATGATATTTACCCCCACTTTCATCCAAGAGTTTTGTAGTTTTAGTCTTACATTTAGGTCTATAACCCATTTTGTTTTAATTTTCTGTATAGTGTGAGGTAGTAATCAAGGTTCATTTTATGGAATGTGGATATCCAGTTGTCCTAGCACCATTTTTGAAAAGACTCTTCTTTCTTCATTGAATTGTCTTGTCACCCTTCTTGACTTGATCATAAATATAAAGGTTTATATCTGGAATGTTTTATATCTTCTGTCATTGGGTAGAGTGTTCCATACATACCTATCAAGTTTAACTGGTATATAGTGTTGTTCAAGTCTTCTATTTCCTTATTCATCTTTTGCCTAGTTGGTTTATCCATTATTGAAAATGGGACATTAAAGTCACCAGCTATTGTTGAATGATCCATTATCCCCTTCACTTCTGTCAATTTTTGCTTCCTGTAGTTTTGGCCTCTGTTTTTAGGGGCATGTATATTTATAATTAAGTCTTTCTGATGCATTGGCCCTTTTATCATTATAAAATGTCCTTTATCTGTAGTAACATTTTTTTGTCTTAAAGTCCATTTTGTCTGATATTAGTGTAGCCATTCTAGCTCTCTTTTTGTTACTGTTTGCATAGCATGTATTTTTCTGTTCTTTTACATTCACCCTATTTTTCTCTTGTGGACAGCATAGAGTTGGATTAGTTTTTTAATTCATTCTGCCAGTCTTTGCCTTTTGGAGTGTTTAATCCATTTATATTTAATGGAACTACTGAGAAGTTACCATCTGTCTGCCACTTTGATGTTTGTTTTCCATATCCCTTATATCATCTCTCTAGTCTTCCATCACTGCTTTCTTTTGTGCTAAATATATACTTTCTAATGTACCACTTTAATTCCTTTGTTTTTTTTATTTTACTTTATATTTTGAGTTGTTTTCTTAGTGCTTTTTGCAGATTACATTAACATATTAATTTAAAATAATTTAATTAGGATTAATACCAGTTTATTTTCAGTAGTATACAAAAGATGTCCTTCAGTAAAGTTCCACTCTCCTTTCTGCTGTCATTGTCATACAAATACATCTTCATACATTATGAGCCCATCAACAGTTTTATAATTATTGCTTTATGCAGTTGTTTTTTAAATTCAGATAGGAGAATAAAAGAATTACAAACAAAAATACATTTATACTGTATTTTATATTGTGTATGTAATGAACTTTAGTGACACTTTCTACTTCTTTGTGTGGATTTGAGTTACTTTCTAATGTCATTGTTTTTCAACCTGAAGGACTTCCTTTAGTATTCCTGTGAGACAGTACTGCTCATGACAAATTCTCTCAGTTTTGGTTTATCTAGGAATATAGTAATTTCTCCTTTATTTTTTTAACATCTTTATTAGAATATAATTGCTTTACAATGGTGTGTTAGTTTCTGCTTTATAACAAAGTGAATCAGCTATACATATACATGTATCCCCATATCTTCTCCTTTATTTTTGAAAGATATAGAAGTCTTGGTTGACAGTATTACTTTCAACACTTTGAACATGTTTCACCCCTGCTTTTGACCTCCATGGTTTCTGATGTGAAGTCAACAGTTAACCTTGTTGACGATCTCTTGTGTATGATGAGTTTTCTCTTGTGCTTTCACGTTTCTCTCCTTCTTTTAGGCTTTTGACAATTTGACTGTGATGTGTCTAGGTGAATGTCTAGATTAATGTTTTTCATAAAATCCAGAAAGATATTTTTTCCCATTTATTTATTCAAATATTCTTTCTATCTCTCTCTTTCTTCTCCTTCCAGGATTCCCATTATGATTTATATTAATACATTTGATTTTGTGCTACAGATGTCTGAGGTGCTAGTCATTCATTTTTGTTTCTGGTTCTTGGACTGGAAAATCTCAGTTGATCTATCATTTAGTTCACTAATTCTATCTCCTGCCAACTTAAATCTAAAGTTATGCCTCTCTAGTAAATTTTTCATTTCAGTTGTACTTTTCAACTCCAGAATTTCTATTTTGATTATTTTTAATATTTCTATCTCTTTATTGCTACTTTCTATTTGGTGAGAAATCATTCTCATACTTCTCTTTAGTTCTTTAGATATTGTTTACTTCTTAAGCATTTGTATAATAATTGACTTAAAGTCTTTGGCTAGTACTTCAAGTATCTGGGGCTTTCTCAGATACTATTTCTACTGACCACTTTTTTCCCCTGTTTATGTGCCATACATTCCTGGTTGGTTAGTTTAATTTTTAAAGTCTCTATCCCCTGTTGTCTGTGGCCACAGAAGTCTGTTCAGTTAGCTCAGCACTTGGCTAATGATTTGATGGCTGTTTTTTTTTAATGCCTTGAACCAACATAGCTTTGACATTTCCTGAGAGGCTCTGTTTGTGTGCTGGGGCACACATGCAATGTTCCTGCAATTTGCAATTTTGCCTTCCCCTTCGCGTCCCACTTAGAGAGGTCAGTAAGTAGAGTTTCATGTTTTCTCAGGTCTTTCCTGGGCATGAACACAGCCCTGCAAATGCACGTGGTCTTCCAAGTCTCTGGGAATATGTTAGATGTTTTTAAAGCCTTCTGTGGATATCTCATTCCCTAGATGAGATGTTTTTTGGTCAGACTCTTGTCTGCACTAACTGATATCACTTCTTGCAGCAGCTATTACGTTAAACAATTGCCTTTTCAAAAATATTTCCCCTTTGATAAAAGCTGTGGAGAATAGGCTGTTCTCACTTGAGAAGCTCTGGGTCCGGTCAAAGACTGTTTAAATAGTGACAGTTTTCCAGGAATGGAGCTTTCTGATGAACTCCACACCTGATCTGCCTTTTTCAGTGTCTGTTAGGTCGCTAGTTTTTATGGTTGCAAGTTTTTACAGTTGCTGTGGTAGTGGGGCTGCTAGTTTTCAAGGCTATTATACATCTGAAAAGCGGGGAAAGGAATAGGGGCAATGTAATCCATCACAAAACTATTATTCTTAATGACATTAAATCATTTTTCTTGAATAAACTCTCCTTGGATTGCTGCAAGCTTTTGGTAGAGTGCTGAAAGCAATTTTAACAAATTTTTCAGGGTTCTGGTTGCTTTTATGAGAAGAAAATTTCCATAAGCACCATTTATGATTTGGGGGTTATTCTTTATGGATTTAAAAATTACCCTATTGGATTGTTACCTCCCTGTTTTAGAAACAAGTTCTTAACTAACTTACTAGCAATGCATATTATTTTATACCGTCTGTTAATAATATAAAAGAGTTCAAACAATAGCAGCTACATTGGGAGAGTTGTACATTAACTTCTTATAATAATAGCCAGTGATCTAATTGAAATATAATAAAACCTACGGTAACATTTCTACTGCTTGCAAATGACAGGAATCTTCTTAAGATAGATCATATTATCTTTTGCACGTATCTGATAATGTGGGAGATTGAGGCAACAGTCAGAACCATGTTTTTAAAGACATTTAAAACAATATTTAAGTAGGGAACCACATTGCATCTGACTCTTGGGAGACATTCATAGAATAAAATTTCAGAAATCTAATTTATTCTAGTATTATTTGGACCTATGAATTAGCTGATTTATTAAAAATGTCATATATCTCATAAGTGGTGATGAAATAATGAAGCAATTGGTTGCTGTTTTGAACTGGGATCTTCAGGAAAAGTGCTGTACACAATGCTTAAAAATAATGACAAAGCATAATGTATCTACCTCATGTGTACCATATTACAAAGATAATAATCTGGAAAATAATTATAAGGAAAGTAATTTAGATTAAAATTAATGCTAATTTGTTTTAATGTTTAGAATTATTTTTGTTTATATAGCTCCATGTTGAAGAAATGAATTTTTAACCATAATTATTTTTAATATATGTTGTTCAAAAAATTCTTTAATTGTTTAAACAGTAGGGGGTTTAAGGATAGTCTCTGTACCTTCCCCTTAATTTTGCTGTAAACCTGATACTTCTCTAAAAAAACAAGTCTTAATATAAAAAAAATAACACTGAAAAATAATAAAATAAATGTAATTGCAATTGCTGAAAATGTCAGCTTAACTGACAGTGCTCTTTATAAAAAAATGAACAAATTATTTATATCATGTATTAAGGTATACTCTGTGAAAATGGTAAAATCTTAGACAATCTAACTAAAGGACAGTGGGTGTTTGGCATGGAAACATTTGAGATGTATATGTCCTTCCAAGAAGGTCCCATTTAATATTTGGAAAGATGGTCTCTGAAGAAAGTCTTAGATGACAGCTATATGACTCCTCTTGAGTTTTAGATATTTATTGAAACAGGGACTACACTGGATGTAATCTATTCTTCGTTGTGATTTTTTCTATTTTTTAAATCAAATTACAGTAAGGTGAAAATATTTACACCAGCAGGCTATCAAAGCTTTTCAACAGTGAAAATCTCGTGGTAGATAGGCAGAGTTTGGCCTGAAGACTTTTGTTTGAAAGAGCATTTTCAAATTGAATTTGACTGCCTTTACATCACGCGTGAATTCTCTCATTACATAATGCTCTTTACTGTTGCCCAGTTACATTATTTTCCCGGGCTTTAAAGTATTTGATGTGACTACACTTACCTTAAGTGTGGGTAAGTCTTTGTGGATCTTGTTCCTAGAAAAAGCAGAACTAATCTATGACAATAGTATTGAAGAAAGAAAGCAATAATTTAAAAACTAGTTTATAGGAAGGATGGGCTCGTGATCCACTAGAAAACAGGGCTATAATTTTATACACATATGCAGAAACAGACTAATTCAGGAAGAGGTGTGGACTTAGCTTAAAGACATAAAAGAACTTAATTGATAAACATAAACACTTTTACTTATCTAACAAATAACTACATATTAGGCCCTATGCTATGTCCTGTTCTTAGGTACTAGGTATACAGAAGAAAGTAAAACAGACCAGAATAGTAGTTTTCTGGGCTGGTGTCAGGGAATGTCAGAGTAGTAAAGGATGATTAGATATAATTATATTCCTGAGAATTCCTTTCTGACATCTTCACCCAAACCCCCTGCAGCAAGTAGTGGAGATGGGATAAAAATTCCAAAGTTTCGATTCTGCCTGTCACTGAAAGGGAGGGTTTATACAGTTTTTAAATTTAATAGATTTCAGACAAAGAGAGATATACTGTTGCAGACCTGAGTTTGTTGTGGTTACTATAGTGAGTACAGCATGTTCTGAGATTGAAGGGAATGTTGTTCTTTCAAGAGAACTATAGAAAAAGAGCAGAACAGATATAATACAGGAAGCTGGAGAAGAAAATCAGCTCACAGTAATGAGATCTTATAGGGAGTTCCAGTCCCACTTAAGTATTTTTGGTTTTAATGCTGAAACTGACAGGAAATTATTGATAGTTTAGACTTGGAAGTGGCACAAACAGATTTGCCTTTTTACAGTATCCCATTTTATGCGTAGTAGAGTTTGGATTTAAAAGAAGAGAGGGTATATAAAAGTGGCAGGCTGGAGGAGAGGTGGTAGACATGGGTTCAAACACATCAGTCATTTGATGAAATAAATATAGAAAAAAATGCAGAGAATGCATTCAAAGCTTTTTAAGATATAGATGAATATTATGGATTGGATATGGCAGAAGAGGAACATGGAGGTGTCAAACAGGAACTACCAAATATCACAGAGTTTAATGCTCTTGTTTACTGGGATAAAAACCACTAGGTGAGAAAACATTGCTTATAACATCATAGCAAAAATGAAGAGATTGGCATCCAACCAACAGAGGAAATAACCATATTTAATATGGTCACAATTGAGTATTAAAAATAAATAAAATACAAATTATATAACTTTAGGAAAGAGTGAAAATTGTACCCTTGTAGAGGGGCTACCAGCTAGGAATTAAGCTAACAGAATTTTTTTTTTAAATACTGTTTACAGAAGAGTACATGAAGAATAAATAGAATCTTTCAATATCTACTACGTGCAAAATGTGATTGAGAATTAACAGTGAATTAGGCATGCTTCCTATCTTATGGAACTTGCATTATTTATAAGTCTCTAAATGGATAGTTCTTTTTCTTTAATAACTAGAGTCATTAATTCTGTGATTATCAGTGCTTTATGATAATGATAGTGTACTTATGATAGATTTATGATAATTGAGAGACAAACAGAAATAGTAGAAATCACAAATTATTCCATAAGTAAAAGTAAATTTGAGATCGCTTTAAAAAGAATAAAATACCTAGGAATAAACCTACCTAAGGATACAAAAGACCTGTACTCCAAAACCTGTAAGATGCTGGTGAAAGAAATCAAAGAAGACACAAACAGATGGAAAGATATACCATGTTCATGGATTGGAAGAATCAATATTGTAAAAATGACTATACTACCCAAAGCAATCTACAGAATCAATGCAATCCCTATCAAATTACAAGTGGTATTTTTCACAGAACTAGAACAAAAAGATCTTAAAATTTGTATGGAGACACAAAAGACCCTGAATACCCAAAACAATCGTGAGAAAGAAAAACAGAGCTGGAGGAATCAGGCTCCCTGACTTCAGACTATACTACAAAGCTATAGTCATCAAAACAGTATGGTACTGGCACAAAAATAGAAATACAGATCAATGGAATAGGATAGAAAGCCCAGAAATAAACCCATACACTTATGGTCAATTAATCTACAACAAAGGAGGCAAGACTACACAATGGTGGAAAGGCAGCCTTTTCAACAAATGGTGCTGGGGAAATTGAACAGTTACAAGTAAAACAATGAAATCAGATCATTCTTTAACACCATACACAGAAATAAGCTCAAAATGGATTAAAGACCTAAATGTGAGACCTGACACTATAAAACTCCTAGAGGAAAACATAGGCAGAACATTCTCTGACATAAATCGCAGCAATATCTGTTTTGATCCATCTCCCAGAATAATGGAAATAAAAACAAAAATAAACAAATGGGACTTAATTAAACTCAAAAGCTTTTGCACAGCAAAGGAAACCATAAACAAAACAAAAAGACAACCCACAGATTGAGAGAAAATATTTGCAAATGATGTTACCGACAAGGGATTAGTCTCCAAAATTTACAAACAGCTCATGAGGCAAACAACGCAATCAAAAAATGGGCAGAAGACCTAAATAGACATTTCTCCAAAGAAGAAATACAGATGGCCAAGAGGCATATGAAAAGATGTTCAATGTTGCTAATTATTAGAGAAATGAAATTCAAAACTATAATGAGATATCACCTCACACCAGTCAAAATGGCTATCATCAAAAAATCAACAAACAATAAATGCTGGAGAAGGTATGGAGAGAAGGGAACCCTCCTATACTGTTGGTGGGAATGTAAATTGGTACAGCCACTATGGAGAACAGTATGGAGTTTCCTTAAAAAACTAAAAATAGAGCTACCATATGATCTTGCAATCCCACTCCTGGGCATATACCCAGAGAAAAACATGGTCTGAAAGGATACATGCACCCCAGTGTTCATTGCAGCACTGTTTACAATAGCCAAGACATGGAAGTAACATAAATGTCCATCAACAGAGGAATGGATAAAGAAGATGTGGTACATATATACAATGGAATGTTACTCAGCCATTAAAAAGATTGAAATAATGCCATTTACAACAACATGGATGGACCTAGAGATAGTCATACTGAGTAAAGTGAGTCAGACAGAGAGAGAGAAATATTGTATGATATCCCTTATATGTGGAATGTAAAAAGAAATGATACAAATGAACTTATTTTCAAAAAAGAAACAGACTTATAGACTTAGAGAACGAACTTATGGTTACCGGGGGGAAGCGTCGGGGGAAGGGATAGTTAGGGAGTTTGGGATCGACATGTACACACTGCTATATTTAAAATGGATAAGCAACAAGGACCTACTGTATAGCACCAGGGACTCTGTTCAATGTTATGTGGCAGCCTGGATGGGAGGGGAGTTTGGGAGAGAATGGATACATGTATGTGTATGGCTGAGTTGCTTTGCTGTGCACCTGAAACTATCACAACATTGTTAATCGGCTATACTCCAATATAAAATAAAAATTTAAAAAAATAAAATAAAAAATATATTTTTAGAACATCAAAAAATAAATAAATAAATTTGAGGATAAATTCAAACTGAATTGATTGAAATGTTCCAGGTCTTTACTCTAGACCTCAAACTGAGTACACAGAATTCTTAAGTCCAAAGAAGAGTGGTATGAGATACATAGATTTCTCTCTCCTTAACTTTCACTTGCTCCTTTTAAAGAAAGCACAGTAGAAAATAATAAAGTTAGTATTATGTTCTTCATTAGGAAAAAAAAAAAAGTTCTTCTTATATGTAATGTCTTAAAGTTAGATAAATTCCTAAGTCGGTATTTGCTTTGGGATTTCCATCTTTTAGCCATGTTAAATAACCTATTATAAAAATACTAATTTAAATAACTTAAATAATCTAATATCCAAAAACACTTCCCTTATGGAAATTTCTAGGGTATTTGGGAACATTTATTTAGATAAACTACTATGACATAGATTTTTGACCCCTGTGCTAGAGACTTGTCAGGGAATTAAGAGGTAAAACTGCATCAGTTTTAGTGGTCTCATTTCCCTATAATCTGACCATTGCCCTGATTCATTTAACAGAGTTTTGATGTCTCCATAAAAATTGAAAAATAAATTTTGTACTTTTCCCTCAGAACTCCCATGAATTTCATAAGTGTGTACATAAAATAATTCAGGCATGGTCTGACCAAATACTCCTTCAGAGAAATTTGGTACCTAATCAGCACTTACTATATTATGTTCAAATATTTTAGTTAAATTTCTCACAGATACCACAAAGTGCAATTTACTCTTTTTATCTTCTTTCATACTGCTGCTATTATATCTGAGACAAAACAAATCCTTAAAAATCTGATCAGCTATCCAAAGAACATTCATGAGTTCTTGAAAACTGTCTTTCTATCTAATTTCTACAAATTCCTTACCTCTTAGTTATCTTTTCTTCTCTGACTCTGTCCAATTTTCAAAATTGATAATCTCTAATTTCTCCCTGATGGAACCAATACCCATAAACTGTAAACCAATATCTGGAACATTGGTTTTCACAGCATGTGTCACTCTTAATATATCACCAATAACAAAGAATGATCCACAAAATATTGACAATTCTTTCTCTCTGTTTTTTTCCTTAAGTGTACATGCACGTGAAGTTGTGATTCTATGGAAAAAATACTAAACAAATGTCAATTTAGACCTCTTTAATTTTTTATAATTTTATGAAAATCTTTATTTTTCACCTTCTTTTCCTTTTCTTCAATATTTCACATTCAGAAAACTTGCAAATATCTCTATTTCTTATACAGATGGGATGTTCTACCACAAACTCAAACTCAACAGAGCAAAGAAAAAAAAAACACCATTTTCATCTCTCCAAATTTTGCCTACTCTCCATGACATTCTCTCCTGTGACTAGCAAGATTTCATTTTTATATCAAACTCATAGATTTGGGGAGAGCCTCTAAGAGAAAATTATTACATTTCCAAGTATATCTTTTACTAAAATGTTAGTTTCTGTTCCTCAAAACCATAAACATCACATAGAGATATATTGCAGATTAAGAATTCCAAGCGTGGTGGGCAGACCAAACTAAAAAAGGCCAGTATCTGAATTTGACACTAGCTCCCTATACTGTATCAAAAGATTCTGGAAGCCCCAGTGGTAAAAATTCAAGCAGACAGGTAAACAGAGAATTGAAAAGGCATTCCATTTAATGAGAGGCATAAGAAACAAGTGTACTGCTTGACTCCCAATAGAATAGGAACTTAGTTCTCATAACAAGAAAACAGATCAATAATATGGATGTTAAACTAAAAGTAAAGCACAGAGTGTAAGTCCACATTCCACATATGAACTAAACCAATGCATAGGCCAGAACTATCATGTAACATTTCCCAAACCAGGATTTACATTGCTCCTAGGGTGATACACCTGATAGTTCAGTGGCCCTCTCAGTATGGATTGCTGGGGACATTAGAACAGATCAGTTGACAAAATCAATTGATTTTTTTCTTATCAATTCTATGTCAAGCTTTTCTTTCTGCTCTATCATCCCTCCACTTGTATAGATTGGACTGATTTTTCTCATTAGCCAAGGACAATTGATATTCTTTTCATATTTTTCTGCCTTAAAATCAATTTTAAGGTTATTTTTTCTTTTGTACTTCACTACTGTGTAATTCTCTATTTTTTCCCTACCTCACTTTCTAACTTTAAAACAATTTCTCTTGAGAATATTTAATCATCTACTATTCTGTATTTTTCTCCTACTCTAAGTGGTCCATTTGCTCATCTTTATTCAACTCTTTCTTTTCTCTCTACCTCATCTCTTCCTTTCTGTGAGGGATTTTCACAGGTTATGATTCTTGCATCATGTTCTGAAAACATTATTTTTCAACTGAAGCAAACCAGGCCTTCCAAAACTTATCCCCATATACAAAGAAAGCTAGGAAGTGCATTTAGCTCCTGTGTGTGGACTGAAATTTACGTGTCCTTGCTTTGCCAGTTTATGTGCCACCCCTGTCTCTGATCCTAGGATCTAGTTACATGATTTTTCTTCTAGATATAATTCTTACAATTTTATTTGTCAATTATACCTCAATAAAGCTGAAATTTAAAAAAAAAAACCTTCAATTCTTTCCTTATGCCTGAAGTGACCTGTTCCTCTACAGTTAGATATCATAACTTTCCATATACTTGACCCACTTTTGACCTACAGACGCCCTACTGACACAGCTATTCAGAAAACAAAATCCTTTTTAATATCCTGAATATGACACAGTTGTCCACAGCCTGGTTGACTTCATGTGTACATTTTCCAACCTGTTTGCTCAGTGATAACTTGATTCTTGCTTTGGGGCCCTCTCCTCCTTATCCTGCTACTACCCACCATGATTCAGCACTTATAATTTCTTGAAATTGTCCGTTATTCCTTTAAAATGAACAATCTCCTCAATCCCATGACACTTAAATGCTTTTCTCCCATCTTTTACAAAAAGTTTGGCACATACAATAATTTACCTTTCCATGATGGATATGTTAATTAGCTTGAATGTGGTAATCATTTCATAATGTATACAAATATCTAAATATCCGATTATACACCTTAAATATATATAATTTTTATTTGTCAATCAGACCTCAATAAAGCTGGAAAAACAATCTGCCTTTCTTCCCCTTACTATTAAAGTTCATAGGAATAAATATCTGGAGGATATTTTTGAAACTATTTAGTTAGGTCTCTTCTTTTTACATCTGAAGGTGAGAAACATTTAACTTTTTGAGGATCATGAAACTTGGTGGAGCAGGGCCTCTGCTATCCAGTCTGACTTAAATTTTCTTAAAAAATTTCTGACAAAAGTATACACATACCATTGACTATTTGTCCAGTGAACTTTTCAAATGTCTATGGAATTTCAGTGAGCTTTCTCCTTGATCTCACTGCTTAAGTGCTAAAATAAATTAAATTGAATCATAATTATTAATAAATTAAATATTGTTTTCTTAATTTTTAACTAGAAAACCAAGGAGCCTTACTAACTCTAGCCTGTGTTCCTATTTTCATCTAATGTGAAAATAAAATAACTAAAAGCTAACTCTAATAATTTCATCCTTCTTGAACTTTCTGAATGCTCTTTGTGCACAACTGGAGAATTAGTTAAAATATAGAAAATATTTCAGAATCTTTTAAAATTTTAGTCCTTTAAGGAAAAAGAATGAAACCTGAACTCAAAAGATTAAGCAAAATTGTAAAAACTCTAGATATACATTCACTGAAAATGTTCCCAGAGTACAGCTAGTCCCAGCAGTCCATAATTCACTCCAAATTTTATAAAGCTACCATAAATACAGCTTATAATATTCAAACATCACACCTAAATTCAAATCATTTGTGAAGACTGCTACTAGAACCTTCTGTTCACAGGAGACTAATGATCCATTAGTTTCAACAAAATACCCCATTAACATAAAAATGAATTTGGCTATGGGAAAGGCTATTATATTACAAGAGTTTTAAGTTTGGATTTAAATTTACCCTTACAACATTAAATACTAGTACTCAGCATCTGGTCAAAGATGGAGAGGCATAATTGAAGTTTTATATGTCAAAAATGGAGACAACTTCCTATTTTTTTAAAAAAATAAAAGAGGTAAAAATGCAAATAGAGAGGAAATCCTGAGAATTCTAGTTTACCTGAAACTTTTAGGCATCCTTTTAGATCCAACAATTCAGATGATATTTATTTTCTAGCAACACACAATATTAAAGTCGTCATAGATCACAGCTGGCACTCATTTATTCACCTAGCCAAGTATTCATTCAATGATAATATTTTAAATGCCAGTTGAGTGAAGGCATTACACATTTGGAAAAGTATGAGTAGTTCAAGAAGGCTGGATTCTAGAATGCAAGTGGAAGACTAGGAAATGAAGATGAAAATGTAAGAAAGGGCTCAAACTTTTGATTTCTCGATTCATGTATGGCCAATTCCTGGGACTTCAATAAATCCCAGGAAGCTTTATTATATAAAAGACACTCTTACTTTCTTTGTAATAATGCTGAGCAGCAGTATTACCTTAGAATATGTAAATGTAAAATGTGGATATTTTAAGTCCTTCATTACATATGGGAAAGAGAATGGAACTAGAGATTGAGCCTACATTTTAGATTCCAACTCTGATATTATGTACAATAGAAGCTTCCCTCATTACCTGATTCTTTGTTTTTTATTTGTCTTAAAGTTAAAAAATGGAGAATGTTTACTATACTGGAAATTAAGAGGAGCATATATATGTGATGATATTTTTATGAACACACCTAAACAACCATGAAGAGGTATAAACGTAAGATTTTGTAGAAAAACAGTGATGAAACAACACTGTTTTCTGTTTTATATTTGAGTTTGTTTGGTTTACATTGAGCTTTAAATATTGCATTTCTAAGAGTTGTTCTATCTGATAACCAATTGGAACAATTCTCCCCATTGTATATTACCTTTGAAATTATTACTTTGTGGAAATGAAAAATTATAAAATTACCATGTTTAGACCCACTAATGAGGGGAGACCATAAAATCAAAATCAGAATATATGCCGTAAAAACTACTTGAAACTATGGGGTTCTTAAAACTGAAAATACAAAGATTTTATCATTATAAAGAAAGGTTTATGTCAAACCTTAAAACCTTATAACACTTATAAATTGTTTCACTTTAAATGTCTTAATTATATATGTTTACCATTTGTTTTATAGTGTGCTAATAATAAATTAATTTAAAGGAGAAAACAAAATAATTAATTTATGCAGAGACTGTCTTTAGGCCTCTGATTCTTTGTCTAAAATGAATATTTACTATAGTAAATAAATATATCAAAAGATACAATTATCCAGATGAGGAGAAATGTGCCACATGAGTGTCCTACATGCTGCTAGTGAATCCAGGGACAAGAAGGTTTCAGGAGAAGCAACTGAAGAAAGAAACTGGATGCAGAAGTAAAAACGTGAACTTTAGATTATGAAAGTATTAAATACTTTTATTATGAGTTTGTTGCTAAATACTGTATTTGTAAAATACATTCTTGCCCATGAAGAAGTTAGTAGAGAATATAATGCAAATCCAAGTTGTTTGTTTTCTTAAAGAATATGACACTTAAGATGTGTCCTAAAAATTCTTGCAACAAGATTTGGATTTGTAATAACTTAGATATAAAGAATTTCATGCTCAGCATCAACGTTATTCACTATTTCCCCAGATGTAGAGCTAATGACAAATGCAAAATTAACTAATGGCATCATTATAATTAAAGCTGGCATAATAGGTTCATTCATCTTACAATCTGCTCACTAGAAAACTTTATAACTCATTGCTTTCAGAAGTTGACAACTGGAAATATGGAACTTTGTAATTTGTAGAATAAGACTGCTTCCTAATAACAAAATGTAGGACTAACAAGGTAAAGTGCAGAAACGCCCTCTTCACCTGATTTTTATTTCTAACAATGAAAAGTGATTGACATCAATTTCGACCATATTACAGGAGGAAAAGTAGGATAGTTTAACTGCAACAAATTTCACCTCCTATTGAAACCACCGAAGTATGGCTAAATAATGATATTTTGAAATAACATGATGACCAAACTGACATTGAAAATTTTTTTGAAAAGTAAGAAAAATGTTGCATCATGTAATTTGTATTTTGTGGGTTAACAGGATTGGTATCAACAAGATTCTGTTAGAAATGTGTAATCCTGAGCCCCACCAAACGTTTGAAATAAGAATCAGCTGCTTAACAAGATCTCCAGGTGATTCTTATAAAGCCTGGAAAGCCGTGCTTTCAACAACATAAAAGCGATGTAAAGAATGAGGCCTTAGTTCCAGTAGTCTGCGTGCCAATTACTGCCTTGAGCTGGTAAATGTTAAACAACTAGTGTTCTGGAAAACAAAAAAGCCGTGCTTTTAAAAATTTGCTGATTTCCATTGTGTAAGTACTCCAAACATAGCCATTTTCAAGGTATCAACATGAAGTCACCAGATGCTGAGTTGGGAAGAGAATTCACATTGCACAATTTGCTCTCCTGATGCTCTCTGAGCAGGCTCCAGCATATTGCTATCTGTAAGTCAATCATGTTGTTTTTCTTTATCTGTAGATAAGAATGATAATATTTATCTGACCAAATTAGTTTGTGTCAATATAAAAGGATTTAAATACTTTTGTAAATTGTTAGGATATTAGTTGCTTTTATTTCTTTTTCTCCACCAAATCATAAGCATCCTGAGAGCCATATTAAAGGTTTTCTAACACCTAATATAATGTCTAGAACATGATAGGTGCTTATAAGATGTGTTTTGGAAGGCATTAGTAAATAGATAAGACTGTGCCCCATGCCTTTTTTATTGGTAGAACCACAATATTTTTATCTTTATAAACAGATATTAAACAAGAATATGTGCTGTTTCAACAAACTTACAGAGAGAGTTCAGACTTGTGGTCACTAGAGGCAGGAGGTGTGGGGATGAGGAATTGGATGAATAAAAAGTACAGACTTCCAGTATAAGATAAATAAGCACTAAGGATGTACTGTACAACATGATTGTTATAATTAACACAGCTGTATGTTATATATGAAAGTTGTTAAAAGAGTAAACCCTAGGAGTTCTCATGAAAAGGAAAAATTACTTTTTTCCAGTTTTGAAATTTTATATCTATATGAGTTCACTTAACTTGTGGTAATCATTTCACGATGTATGTAAGTCAAATCATTATGCTTAAACCTATGCAGTACTGCATGTCAGTTATATCTCAATAAAACTGGAAGAACAAAAATACTAGTAGAAAAAAAACTAGAATAGACAAAACACCTGTGTGATATGTTGAATTAAACTATGCATAGTCCATCTATGGAGAAAAAAGAATATGTACTGTTTCTTATTCTGACACTGTGGCAGAAACTTCTAATTGTTCCTTATTAGCTTCTATCCCTTTCATTCATAGCAATACAATTTTTAGCTGGACATATTAACATCTTGAATAAAAGACTGCATTTCCCAGCCCCCAGTGCAGCCAAGTTTCATGTGACTATAATCTGACAATTGGATATAAACAGAAGTGTCATAAAAAGGTTTTGTGCAAGGAAGTATTAAGGACTATTACTGAAGAATACACAGGTGTTGGGAAGGCAAGAGAGAAAGCTAGGAAAGCAGACAGGAGTCTAATGTAGTAGTCTAGTTAAATCCAGGGAGAGATGATAGTTGTTAGGACTCTAGGGTAGTAGTAGTAAAGATGGTGAGAAATGGTAAGATTCAAGTCATATTTTGGAAAAGAAGGAAGAAAAGAAAGAGGACTCATTATTTTCAGATATTTACAAAATTATCCAAAAGTATATATAGAATGTTGTAACTTATTAAATGCTTTTTAAAATAATACTATATATAGCCAATAAAAATGTTGAAACTTTTAGATTAGCATCTACCCATATGAGGATCTTCATATAATAATTCTTAAAGGTATCTTTCATTTGGAATTTTTAAAAGTGATTGAAAATTGTCTAACATTTATTGAATCCAGATGCTGTGGTGGTAGAACACTCTACGCATGTGTTGGGAAACAATTCTCCAGATGCCTCTCATGTTTTCCACATCTTATAAGGAGAGGTAGTGACTCTCTTTGTTCAGCAGCACTATGGAAATACTATCTCCCTCCAGAGCAAAGGGCCTGTTTACTTACTATCTATTATAAAAGATCCTGTTTCCCTAAGTTAAGAGTTCCTCTCCTGTATATGTGGGCATCACTGGCCCTCTTCTCATTGCCCTGTTGAGAACTGAGGCTCTGGGCACCTGAATAATTGCTGATATCTATTTCTATTGCTGTATGTAATATAGCCCTTTGTCCCTGACTCAGTAGTTTTCTGTCTTCTGCCAGCATCCCTGAAACTGTGGCAGGCTAACTCGTTAACTTTCGAATAGGGTAAAATGTCAGAATCATCACTGTTCTTAACAATATGTAGATACATAGAACTATAAGATTTTTTTAAAGATGGATCAGTAGTTTCTGTTATTTCTTTGTCACTAGGAAAAAATAATTATACTTAATCAAAATGACCAGAAGTTTGCAGTTTGAACATATTGTTACTTTCAGTTCTGTGTATTATCTCTTCTAGCCACAATGTCTTTCAGAAGATGTTTGTTCTTTGCTTCAGAGCCCTTATAATTATCCATAAG
Organism: Leucopleurus acutus; assembly: GCF_964270905.1. NCBI lineage: Eukaryota > Metazoa > Chordata > Mammalia > Artiodactyla > Delphinidae > Leucopleurus > Leucopleurus acutus. The sequence continues at coordinate 59,888,395 of NC_139159.1, forward strand.
TTTTTTATGAGTTTTTGTTTATGCACTTGCTTAAAGAACTATATTTAGGTGACAAGTTTTATTCAATTAATTTCTATACTAAACTTGGCATTCTTCCATTTCACCCTCTTTCCAAGTCTATTGCAATGACTGCCTCATCATGCTCCAGTTCTGTCTCTAGCACTGACGTGTTAGCTCAGAGCTGCAACTCTTGAGTGGATTACTTCTCTTAGACTCTGTCAGGGTTTTGAGCTTTGTCCCTGGAAGAGCATTGCACATGTCTGTGCATATGTGAAAACTGTCATTTCTTCCCTTGTTTCAAGCTGAAAATGGATCACCCCATTGGCAGCAGTATGATTCCTGGGAAACCCTATCTAAGGGTGCTTGCTACTCCCTAACTCATCTGGCTGAAATAACATATGGGTAAATTGTCACATCCATCTTCTTATTTGAACAACACTCTAAGAAAGACAAAACAAATAGCTAGATATATTGTTTCTTTTGAGAAAATGGAAATTCAGAGTTTATATGACATGATGAAACATTATAATATATATATGAATATATATCAATATTACCAATATATAATATTGAATATATATGGTAGAATAGCAAAGATACTAGCTAACATTTATTGAATGTTGCTTATATATCAGGTGCTGCGCTTTGAATGTTGCATCATTAACTTCCTTGATCTTCAAAACAACCTTGTAGAATCAGTATCGTATTCCTTGTATTATGAAGAACTGAGCCTCAGAGCATCTGAGTGATAGTCAGCCTTAAATATTAGGTCTTGTAAAATTTTTTTTCCATTACCCTATATTTCTTACTAAGAAAAAAAATATGCTATATTAAAAATAAATTCATATTAAATTGTGATCATCTTAAAAAATAAGCATCTGAAGCACACTGATTATAATTGAATTGAACTTATACAATAGAATATAAAAATGTCCTACTTACTAACCTAAAAGAAATCAATTTACCAAATTAAGGAGAAAAAATATAAAGAATATATTAACTATATCTCTTTTCAGGTAAAGATAGTTCTGCTTAGGGTGATAAATAATAAAACACATCTTCTAACCTTCTGTTCTTTCTCTTCCTGTATTTTCTATCCTGTTTTGAACTATCGCCTAAATGAGTCACTCAACAAGATATGCTAGGCAGAATTCTAAGATGGGCTCCAAGATTTCCACCCCCTTCCCATGAGTACAGGTGGGACCTATGGATATGATGGAATAGTTGCCTCCTTCATTAGGTTACACTATATGGCAGTGGTGATGGGACAGTCGGTCCTGTGATTATGTTATACTACATAGCCCTCCTTGTAAGCCAAGTAGAGAGAAAGTCTGAGAGAAGTGCTGTAGCTAAGCTGAAAGGTTTTGAACTGCCTTTGGGTGAGGAGAATGGTAAGGAACCACAAGCAGCCTATAAAAACTATGAAAAATCCCTGATCAATCATTGGCAAGAAAATAGGGACCTCAATCATACCACTGGTAAGGAAATAAATTCTACCAGCAACCGGTAAGCTTGGAATAGGACCCTGGCCTTAGTCACAGTGCTAGCCAACACCCTAACAGCAGACTTGTGAGATCTGAGCTAAGAACCCAGCTGACCCCTGCCAAACTTTTAATCTATAGCACTATGAGATTATAATTTGTGTTGTGTTAGTCCACAAAATGGTGGTAATTTTGTTATACAGCAATACAAAACCGATACAGATGGGAAGGATCCTTTTGTGGAAAAATTCCTTTAAATATCATTATGAGAAGTAAATGCTATGCTATATCTACACAGAAAAGCACAATGAAATATTGTACGAAACATAGCAAGTGATGGCTAGTGTTTGACAGTTATGACCAAAAGAGCATGCTGTAAAATGAGAAAGTCTTCAGTTGGAAGCATGGTGTAAGGACGAAAAGTATCGATAAGTGCCTTCAAAGATGGCAGATAACCAGAATAATTATTGTAAATGCAAATGAATATGAAGAAAATTATTTATAAATATTCAATAATTTTAACTACATAATTGGAAATATCATTGATTTAATAATTAGATAGGAACAATAACAAAGGAACATTTAGTCCTTTGAATAATACTAAGAGTCCAACAACCAGTGCCTTGAGGTCAATTTATATTAAAGAGTATACAAAACCTAAAGAATATTCTAGACAATATATCATACTATATAGGAAAAGTATAATTTTTATTGGGATAAACTATGTTGTCTTATGTGGTATGGGGAAAATTATTAAAAATCCATCTTAAAGCTGGGACTTGTGTAACAAGTAGTGAAAATGGGATTTGATGACATAATTATTTCTCCATGCAGAAAAATAATTTTATCTAATACAGTACATATACCCATTGAATGAAAATGATTGATGCTGTTTATTATTCCCATTGAAATATTTGATTTGCACATTTTATTTTACCTATGTTTATTTCTTAATCATATTAAATGGTGCTCTGTTAAAGAGCATAATTATTTTTATAAGGAAGAAACCATTTCAAATTTAATTTTCTGTGATATGCCATCATACTTATAGTCAAATAATAAACATAAATTTATATTTTGCTAATTTACTACATTTTGTTAAGAAGGAATCAAGGTAAATCCACAAATTCATTCCTTAACCACTCATAGTATAGTTCTCTTTTAAACCACGAGTTGTATGCTATCAATTATAACAATTTATCACAATGTATAGTCTTTGAGTGTACGAAACACAAAAAAATCTTTGACATATAATTAGAACCTTATATTAATCACTGTCTCAATTAAACTTCATTCTAGCACTCCTATAAAAATGATAAATTATAGCGGTTGACAGATATGACACACTTAGCAACATATATAAAAGAAGGAAATTTCATGTGAAATGAGATTACATACTGTGTTTAATCATCCTACTTCTGGAGAATAAAATACAATCTTGAATTCCATCCCATCTTCTCCATATGAAGCACAAAGATTAAGTAGGTCATATGTCACTGGCTTTAACATTTTTTTTATATTCAGCTTATTTTTCTCTGTGTGCCATATGGGCAATTTTGTATTTTTAAAGTGCTTCATAAAGAAACTATTTACTTCAGGAAACTAAAGATTTTAAAGTAAAGAAAATATCTATAAAAAGTAAAAATAATTTTAAGTATCATTTATGGCTTTTCTCAAATAAAAGACCAAAATTTTTCCTAAACCTTGTTCATTTAATGTAAATATCTGTGGTTACTGCCTTTTAACATATTCACTGGAGTTTTAAATCTTTGTAAGTGGGAGATGTATTAAATCATTCCTCATTCCTGATCAAAGTATTAGATATTCCTATTTATTACTTGAATGTAACAAGCATCTATTAAGTGCTTGCAATGTACCAGGAATGTGCTAAAATAGGGCACAATTTACAAAACAAGTAAAACAGCTTCTATACCCTCGAGCTTCTCAGAGCCTAGCATAAGCAAAAAATATCAATACATTGTACAGGTGTACTCAGCAGGAGAACTGGAGATTTAAGGTAGAACAATTTAAATACCATAGTATATGTAGAAATTTAATATATGTTCATGTGACCATTTCATGAATTGAGGCAAATGATGATAAATAAGGCTGGAGATCTGTTGTTGTACAGGTTGTATGTGCCACACTGTGCAGAAATGGGAAATGTTTAAAATGTTATTGCTTTTTTTTAAAAAAAAAATATTGCTTAATGTCGAAAAGCATTCATAGTATTGAGAATACTATTCAAGTTTTGTTGTGAGTACAATGAAAATGTATATCTTCCTGGATAATAGATGTAAACTTGAGAATTAATAAATTTTTGCGTATACCCAACCAAATCCACATATTCATTATAACACTGTGACTTTTAACTCCATGCTGTAGATGATATTTAAGGAATAGTCTGATTTTTGTTAATTCTCTAGATTGGGATTTTGAACAATTTAAAAGGGAGAGAATATAGCCAGTGTAACTTTAAGTGGAATATATTCTATAAAAATATTGAATCACTATGTCATATACCTGAAACTAATATAATATTGTAAATCAACTATACTTCAATTAAATAAATAAATACAAGAGAGAGAAGGCACTCACGACTTAGATAGATGGTCACTGGCCACTACAGACAAAACCACTGCTGGGGCCAAGTACAGGGTCCCATGAACAGCTGCCCACACCATCAGATAACTAGACCATAGGAAAGAGGTACACCAAAGAGCCAGACTGTGGTGAACAGACCTTTGGAGGGACCTGCCTGCAGCTGACAAAACTTCTGGAGGGCCAGACCCCCAAAGTCCTCAAACCTAGGGCTAATGTTCCAGAAAGGCCAGGACACAGCTACTCACACTCCGTGAGGACCTACACATTGAAGACAAGTCTCCCAGAGGGCCAGACCAAACAGAGCCTGATCGCCAAAGAGTTAGTTCACGAGAATGGGACATCTCAGAGGACCATGTCATCTGTGATGGGGCTTGGGAAGAGTATGGTGGCCTAGATCTCTGGAAGACTAAACCATCCAAGGGCCAGATTCCCAGTGATAAAAATTCCAGAGATAGAACCTCCAATGAACCTAGCCATGAAGGATGGAACGCCCAGAGGACTGTGCCATGGAGATCAAGGCCACCTGAGAAATTGTCTTCCGTAGTGTCAGACCAAGCAGGCAAGGACCGCTGGAGGAGCAGGCCATGGAAAACAAGACCACCAGGCTAGACCCTGGGGAACAAGGGAGGACCAGATTCCAAAGGGGAATGCTTCAAAGGGGCAATGACAGAGACAGGATCTCATCCTAGTTCCCTGGTACCAGCTCTACCTCCTGCTCCTGCCCCTGGCCATTGGTGGCTAATGAAGCCAAGAAAAGCTGGAGCACAGGGATGGCACCAGTAGTGGGAGTGGAGGTAGGAGGATAATCTCATCCTCTGCCTGTGGCTCAGTCTGAATTTCAGGGCAGGAAGTTACCAAAGTAAGTAAAGTTGGGGGGGGGGGGTGCCGGGGCAGGCCATGGATTAAGATGTTTCAATACCTAAGTTAGCCAGACTCTGTGGAACCCTAAAGGCAAAATATTTGAATTTGATCGAGAGATTAAAAAAAAGTCTCTGCACGTATTACATTTCCTTGTATTATGTTTTAAAAATATGATATCTCTCATTTTTAAAAGTAAGGTAAAGATCCATTAACTTCTTTCATGAACCTAACCTACCTTCATTGTTAGAAAACTAATATATGTAATTTTAATACATAAATTTCTCTTGCTACAATTCAGCTGTCTTGCTAGAAGCATAACTGACTTCATTCTAAGTTGTAATCTCTCCATTAAAGTTCATGGTACTGCAGTTTAAATTTATAAAGCTTAGGAATAAAAAATAACACCTAAAATTAAAAATCACTAAAGTCATTTGACATTTTCAAGTGAAAACTTTTGATAAACATGTGTGATGGATAGCTAAAATAGAATAGTAAATAGTATAAACATTCTTCTGTACATCAAGTGTTTAAAAAGGACACAGAATATATGTCACATGTAATATACACAAAAATATATTTCAGCTTTTATATTTCATATTGTTTTATACACAGCATTATCAGTAATTCTTACTTTTGTAATGTTCTTTTGCACTAAATTTTATGTGGTCATATATATTTATAATGGAATTAGTTTGTAGTTAGGTATAGAATAAGTCTCTAAAATATATACAGTTTATATCTCTAGGGTACTTAAACATATTTTTACATTAAGGTTAGCGCTTTATTGAATTCTTGTTCATTACAATTTTTCATATAATTTTCTAGGGTGAGAAAAATCCATGTAAAATGTTTAGCTCTGTGATTGACACAAAGAAATCACTCAATAAATGTTACCTAGTAGTAATACAGTTATTAAACAAATTTTTATGTTTCTTAATTAATATGTGAAAATGATTGAACAGCAAATTTGCTAAAACTGAGATTGTTATCCCTGTAATACCTTAATTACTTAGTCATACACATCAATAGGGCATAATAGCTACCTTGAGTTTGAAGCGATTTTCAAGACTTTTTATTTTTATGTCTGTTTCTGATCATTGAAGGATCACTGATACATACTGAAATTATTGATTGAGATTCTCCTAGACATTAAACTAACCAATTCATATAATATATAATAATATTTAATGATTACATGTAATATGTATATAATCCACTATATGCTTGCATTATATTACTTTCTACAATAAACAATTCTAAAGTGATAAGATAGTCCATGGTATATCTTTATGATCTTGCACCTATAAAGAATGATTACCTAGCTTTGAAAGTAAAATGTGAAAGGAGTCCATTGTACAAAATAAGTTTTAGCAGAAACTAGAATATATTTTGGATTCTGTTTGGCAGATCTGGAAAGACAAAAGAGAATTTCCATTGTGTGCTCCACAGAATACAGATGGTACCAGTTTTATCCTGATCAAATTTTGAAAGATGGTTATATGACTATTCAACTTAGTATACACTAGTGTTTTTCCAACTTGTTTCACAGAACACTATTCTACTCATTTGTTTTTATAAATGTTAAGAAACATGAAGACAAAGTTCTATGAGACGAATTTTGAGAAACAGTGACAAGAAATTCAAGTGTATGGTAGACAATAATGAGGAAAAATAAAAATATATTCAGCTAGATATTAATGGGGAAAATTTTCCACAGAAATTTAACACCTCGCAGCTTCAGCTTCAAGAAGTTTAAAAGCATTTCTGATAAATGGTTAAGAGCTCTGAAACTCAATCAAAATTTGTGGAACGGGGACATCACCCTCCACAGTTTTAAAATGTATGGGCTGAAGTAAGACAGCAGAAGTTTGTAACAACAGAGAAGGTCTGTGACGATCACAGATGACGTACATTTATCAATTATTCTACATTGGATTTGCAATTGGAATTGCAAATATTCTATGGCTTCACTCCACAGTCTGATTCAGGATTGTAATTGGGGCCAAGAATTCTACATTTTAGCAAATTCTCCAGATGATTCTGATACATGTGGTCCACTATTGGCAGTTTGAGAAACACAGAAAAGTGCACAAATATCACTAATAAATAGAGATCTCATAAATTCTAGTATACAAGGACAAAGTCTCAGGAAACTTTAAAAAATAAAGAAAATAATTATTAGTAAGTGATTATATGGAGGGAGATGAAATGAAAATAAATGAGATTCAGACATTAGGTTCATCCTGCAAAAAAAACAAAACAAAAATACAGGTGTAAATTTAGAGGATAGGCTTTGAAATTTCAAACTAAGTTTTCTGAACTTCACAATACTTACCAGTTGGCCTTGACAGTGTTATTGGCTATGGTTAAATAAATAAATGCTTGTAGCTACTCCCTCTGTAAAATATTACATAGTGTTGCACATGGTGTGGTAGGACTAATAAAGCCTAACCCACATGCCCACACACACACCCCAGAGTCCCTGGAACCTGTGAATATATCATATTACCTTGCAAAAAGGACTTTGCACATGTAATTATGCTTAAGGACTTTAACTTGGGGAGATTGGGTCTACATGGATAATCAAGGCTAATCTAATGACATAGGCCCTTAGAAGCTAAGAAATTTCTCCAGCTGAAGTCAGAGATGTGTGGGAAAAGAAGGTAGTAGAGAGATGCACTGAGAAGGGAACATCAGAGAGATTTCAAGTATGAGAAGGATTCGTTTCACCAGTGGCTAGCTCACAAATGTAGGTCTTACATGCAAGGAAGAGAGAGGCCTCTAGAAATGGTGGGCAATAGATCTTTTCCAGAGCCTTCTGACAAAAGCCTAACCAGCTGACATTTTTATTTCAGCCTTATGAAACTCTGAGCAGAGGACTAGCAGAGACGACCAGGACTTTTCAGCTACAAAACTGTGAGATAATATATTTTTGTTGTTTTGCTGCTAAATTTCTGGTTGTTTGCTATGGTAGCCATAGAAAACTAATATACATGGTAGAAGATACCCATCACAAATCAATACCTGAAGATGTTCTGCAGGATGATGACCAATCCCTCAGTACTACCCAGCTGCCTAGTACCTTATATTTTAAGTCAGGATCTCCCAAACATACATTGAAATGTCATGAAGATATATGAATCCATTTTCACTGAAGCAGAAAAGACAGAAATTTAATGTTGTATATGTAGAAACAATGGAGAGCTATGAAAATATTTTTGACAGTATTTCATGAAACTTGACAGTCAAACCAGAAAGTATGGCAATATTATAATACATCTTCCAAGTTCCTACAATTTCAGTATACTTAGTATTCACTGAAAGAATAAACTAACCTAAAATATCTTTATACTTTGATGAACAGAGTGCAAGTTTTCTATTATGGAGCCTTTAATAGAAAACTATTGTATTACTAACTCCTTCAATATTGCCAAAATTACACTTAAAATTAAACCTTTGTGTTTGTAGTGTTTTAAACTATGAATTAAGTTGCCAAGATAAAAATATTCAACTATTGTGGAAGTACCTTCAAAAATAATGATTATTACTATCACAATGGAGGAAAATAAGTCTTGGAATGCATTCTCCCCTGCTAGAGAAAGACAGTTCAGAAATGTATTAGGTAGAAAATAGTGTTCAAAACTGCTGTGATATGGCATTATTAAGAATATTAAAAAAGAGAAAATATTTTTACTCAACAGTTTGCTAGCAGGTATTTTTTTCCTAGGGAGAAAGCACTAGATGAAACTTTCAGTTTAAAACTTTCCCCACATGCAAACGGTTAACCTGTATACTAAAGCAATTCTATTTTATATATGATTGTTTTCTAGTGTGCTCTTTAAGCATATTATATTTTGAATTATTATGTGCTTTAGAAAGTAACCACCCCTGCTACTGTATTTGTATATCTCTTATCATGATGTTACATCTGGTGTGGTGCATTTCGGTAATATGGACCTGGGGAGGCGAGTTGAATTTTGTTATGCTATTCCTATGGGTAAGGAAGGGACCCTTCCCTAAACTAGGTGAGATTTTATTGTCAAGTCACATAGAGAAGAAATTACAACTACATGACCTCAATATGAAGCACTTGAGAACAGGTTATTTTTACCTTCAGATTTTTTTACACTTTAAAAAGGGAAAACAATACAGATTCTGTACATTTTTAACACCATCAGCAGAGACTGTGGTGTTACCCAATTATGAAACAATAATTGTATAGTGAAACATGAGTACCCACACTCATGTGTGGATAAATAAAAGTTATAAATGACCTCCAGTAAGTTCAGGTTTTGATACTAAGTGAGCTTGTAGCAAACTTCCAGATAAAAAACATCAGTTTCAAGTGCTTCTTTATTTTCCTCTTTGTGGTTAAGGGATTATGGATCTGTGGGACTGGAAATACTGGTTTAAAATGAAAAATGTCAACTCTTGTCTCTTAATAGAATTTTCTCTTTATTCTAACTAGCAGAGAACACAAATGACCAGTTTATTTTATGGCAGAGAGGCAAAGAACAGAGAATAGGGTGGAGTCTGTGATGCCTGAATCTCAAATCAGGCCTAGTTTCCTTTTACTCTCAGATTCTGTTCCCTTTTATTAAGGTTTAAACCTATAGAGATGCCATGGTCTCATCTCCTAAGAAGATTTAAGGGCAAGATTTTCCTCTGTCTAGGCACGCTGCAATGAAACATTAAAGCCTACTAATTCTAGCTTTTTATTATATATTGATGATTATTGAGAAAGTGAATCTTGGTATAAGATTTGATGTAGCAGGATGAACTATAACTTCTGTCCTGGTGATTTTTCTTCTGTTTTTACCCTGGAGAATTTTGGTTTTACTACATTGAACTGGGCAGTGGTCCTTTTATATTACCATCACTTACCTTCATAGTATACTTTAAATCCATGAGCACTAACTGCAAAATCACTGGTCAAACGTAGTGAGAACACAGATTTGGTACTTGTCACTGGTGGTGGCAGATGGAATCCTGTTAACCTGAAACATAGAATTAATTATTAGCTATAGACATTTTTCCTAATAGAGTTAAAGAGTATTAAAAGTCATTTTATCAAATCCCTAAGCTTTGTGAGTATGTGTGGTGTGAATTAACTTATGACATGTTGATTAGAACATGTCACTCATCGGAAGCAATTGCTATAAGTATATATAAATATGTTTATGTGTGTGTGCTATTACTGTTTATCATGTCTATCCCATATATCATCTATATGAAAATATTGATCAATTCAAACTTTGGGAGGTAAGTTATGAGATTATGGGTCTGTGCATATTTTAGCTGTTGATTTTAATAACACTTAGAAGATATTTTTGTTGAATTTTCCTGACAGTTTAAAATATATATGAGTGGGAAATATTTCATGAAATTTAATATTAAAGGAAGAGATGTGATCTAAATATGAAATCTTGAAAGTAAAATGTCTGCATGTGAGAAGTGATTTTGTTTTATCAGATTCCAGGAAATTCTATTAAAATTAATAGTTGCAAATTATTTTAGGTTAATAATGCATAAGTTTACATAACAAATATTTATCTGATATTTTTGCCCATAATTTACTACTTATTTTTCTAATAAATTATTGCATATAATAAGCTCGATTATATAAAATATAATTTACAATTGACACTTAATAAAGCAGAAAAGAAAAATAAGAAAAAGCACATTCATTGGATATAATTTTTATAAAACTAATGAAGATGAATAACTTTAAAAATTTTCTATGAATTGCCTTTATGTAACATTCTCATTTTTTTATTCTTAATATGAGAGTAAGGATTGAGAATTTTATGCAATGGAATTATATTATTTTTTAATATACTTGCTATTTTTGCCCAACATTACACAGGTAGAATTAGTCTGTACTGAAATTATCAAATATTTTTATTTCTGAATAACAGTAGTTCTCATTTGTCTCAGGCCTACTTACTCTAAAAATGTATTAAGAACCCCAAAAAGATATTGCGGGCTAGATCTATCAGTACTTACGCTATTTAAGTTTAAACTGAGAAACATTTTAAAATGTGCATTAGTAATATCATTTTAAAATATCTAGAATAAATCTATTATGTGTTGACATAAATAATATTTTAGTATTAAATAACTATCTTTTCCAAAACAAAAAACGAGAAGAATACACTGTGCTTTATTTTTGCAAATCTCTTTAATGCCTGTCCCATTAGTAGAAAGTAGCTAGATTACCATATCTGCTTCTTTATTGAATATATTGCAATATGTTATTAAGAACCCTGATCTCACTTAGACATTTAGTTGTAAAAGGGACGAGTATTCTAATAGCTTTTGCTTGTAAAAGTGGTTATTCTTCTTTGATACTACATAAAAACTTGACTAGTTACAATGTTGAATTCAAACCATATCAGCTAATTTTTTTGCACTCTGTAACATTAAAATCCTTTGGTTCACCTTGTCCTTGCAATAGATTGTATTTACTCATGCATTTTTCAACATTATGCATGCATTGGTCATTTGAAATACATTGGTTCACTGAGTTAGAGAGATCTTCCAAATATTAATACACTTCATTATAAAATATTTAAAACTCACATTTTTATTTCTATTGATCGCACCAGAAAAATCTTTAAACTTGGGGAAGCTCTAAAGCTTACAGTGGTGGATTGAAGTTTTCCAAAATTCTAATTTTTTACTTGAAAACTCAGACTTCATCGCTGACAGCAAATCCTGTCAGTTGTTTTCCTTGAAGTAACAAGTCAGGTTCATATTTTTCGGAGGGGCAGGGGGGAAATAGATACCAAATGCCTAAGTGTGACTAACCATAGTTTATCTGTTAATTATTCTTTCAAATAAAAAGTTTGTTCCATGAAAAAAGTGGCTAGTTCAGCTGATAACTCAAGCTATTTTTCCTTCAGACAACCATCATATTTTAGTAGGCATAGAAAGGTTTTTGTTTGTTGTTTTTTCATTTTTTTCCATTTTGTCGCACAGGTCATTAAAAAGAGGAGTATTACAGGGTGGACATTTAATGACATAATTAGTTATAGCTTTAGCAGGAACATTCTTAAGTACAATTGGATTTTTTTTTTTTGGCACTGCAAGTGTGTGGCAGTAAAGAATACAATAACTAATGATTACTAGTACAGTTTGAAGTCACTGACTTGTGTTAATGCACCAGCAGTTTTATACCCAGCATTACTTTTGTGCATGAGGGCAAATGCCAATACAGAGAAAAAGGTGAATAATGCCTCACTAGTATTATGGAAATAATTTTGATTTCATGGACCCCCTGAAAATGTCTCAGAACTTTCAAGGATACATGGTTCACATTTTGAGAACCACTGTTGTATAGGAATCTACTGCAATAAATATACCACAATTCATTTATTCACTCACTGTTGATGAACATTTGGGTTATATATACTTTGTTCAGTATGTTTTCATCAACATCCTTATCAAAGTCCACTCTTGGGACTTCCCTGGAAGTCCATTGGTTAAGACTCCATGCTTCCACTTCAAGGGGCGCGGGTTCGATCCCTGGTCAGGAACTAAGATTCCCACATACCGCACGGTGAGGCAAAAAAAAAAAAAAAAAAAATATATATATATATATATATATATATATATATATATATACAGAAAATACAGAAAAGTCCATTCTTAAACACTTTCATAGCAATTTTCTCTAGAGTATATAAGCATTTACAGCTTTAAATTTTCCTCTTTTTACTGCATAAGCTACACCCTGCAAGGGACCTAGTCAAACTTTCTTCTATATTCCTTTGTGATTTCCTCTTTGTTCCATGGTTAGAAATACATCGCTTAAATTATAAACATATGGGTTACTTTAGTTATATTTTGTTACCAATGTGTATCTCATTTACATTATAGTCAGATAACATTTTCTCTATGAATTTAATCCTTTGAAATTCATTCAAATTTGCTTCATGGTCAGATATTGTAAATTTTTATTATGTGCCTAGTTTTCTTATAAAGAACAAGCATATTATTTTCCTATACTTAATCCAAGTTATCACAAACTTAAACAACACCCATTATTATCTCACAGTTACGTGGATCTAGGCAGAGCATAACTCAACTGATTTCTCTGCTTAGAGTCTCGCAAGAATGGAATCATGGTGTCAGCTTGGCTGCATTGCTTTCTGGAAACTCTGCAGTTACATCTGCTTCACTTCCAAATTCAGCAGGCTATTGCCAGAATTCAGTTTCATGAAATTGTAAGATTAAGGTCCTCCTTTCCTTGCTGGCTGTTAGCTTGGGGTTATTCTCAGCTTTTAGAAATTGAAGGCATTCCTTGGTTTGTGGCCCCCATCCTCCATCTCCAGAGTCAGCAATGGCAGTCCAAGTTCTTCTTATTCTTCAGATATCTGTGGTTTCCCCTTCTATCTCATCCCTCTGCTGCTCAGGCTGGAAGAAGTTCTCTGCCTCTTCTGCTTCTGCTTTTAAATGCTCATGTAATTAGATTGTGCCCAAATGGATAATTCAAATATCTTCCTATTATAACATCTGTAATCTTAATTCCATTTGTAAAATTCCTTTTGCCATGTGATAGAACATATTTGCAGGTTCTGAGGGAACCATTATTCTGGAATCATTATTCTGCCTACCATAATGGGTATATATCAGAGGCTAGGTGCAGTCCCGGACTCCTAATGAAACAAATTAGTTTTCCATGTCTTAAAACTTTATATAAATAAAATCATATAATAAAATTATTCTGCCTCTGGCTTCTTTGACTCAACATTACCTTTGTATTATTATAGCAGTAGTATGGAACTTAATTTTCATTGCTCTATAGGATTCCATTTTATGAATATACTTCAATTTATTTATCCATTCTATTGTTGGTAGACTTTTTTTTCCAGTTGGGTCTTTTATAAATAATACTGCTACGAACATGTGTTACATGTTTTGTAAGCATTTACACATATTTCTCTTGAGAATATACCTAGTACTAGAATTTCTGGGTACTTGGGGAACAAATGGGTTGTTAAATAATTTTCTAGATTTTTTCAACATTATTTCTTGATATAAAGATGTAAAAATAAAGTATTCCCCACTTTAAATGCTCAGAGTATTTTTTTCAGAAAAATAAGAAACATTGTCAGGGAAAAAAAAGGACAAATGATTTTGCAACAAAAAAAAGTCTGAGAACCTATTTACCTTATAACCAGACTGTTATGATGTTATATATGATATTATACTATGAAAAGTGGCCTTCCAAAATTGCCTGGGCTCTAATCCCTGGAATATTTAAATATGTCACCTTGTATGACAAAAGGAACTTTACAGATGTGATTAAGTTAAAATCTTTAGAATAGTAAATTACCCTTGATTATCTGGATGGATCAGAGTATTCACAAGGGTCCTTATCAAAGGAAGGTAGGAGGATCAGAGAGAGAGTAGGAGATGTGACAATGAAAGCAGAGGTTTGAGTGATGCAGTTTCTGGCTATGAAGCTAGAAGAGGGACACAAGCCAAAGAAGGGCAAGCATCCTCTATAAGCTGGAGAAGTCAAGGAACAGATTTTCTCCTAGACCCTCCGTAAGAGATGCAGTCCTGCTGACACCTTGAGTTCAGCCCACTTACATACATTTTGGACTTCAGTTCTCCAGACTGCAAGATAATAAATTTATGTTGTTCAAACCACTAAGTTTGCAGTAATTTGTTGCATCAACAGTAGGAAACCAATGCATAGCTCTCTTTTGGGCTTTGAAATACACATTTTTAAAAAGTGTCTAAAATATTAATTTATTATACAAATGAAAATAGAGGTCCCATGGAACCTAGTGACCACTGTAATTCACTGAGACTCATGTTGATATTATACAAAACAAGTAGATTCAGAGCTTATCAGTGCAACATTTATTTGAAAATAATGTTTTGAAAACCTTTCTATATAGGTAAAACATGCAATTTCACCCTCAGATTAGAAGGCATAAGGGACTGGGAGATATTAAACAACTGGATCAAGTTCAAAATAGGGCCAGGTCTAAGACTACAACATACTGTTTTGTCCCATTTTCTAGTGAACACCCTGTTTATCCTCTCATTGTCTTTGGCACATTTATTAAATCAAAATATTAAATATTTGAACTACTAATGTACATACAAATTATTTTACATGCAATCTCAGATTTTTATACTTGTTCAGATACATTAAATAATCCAATATTTTTAGGCAATACTTAGAACCTTTTACCATTAAATTTTCCAAAATGATAGAGGACAATGTGAAGAATTTTTCCCACTTATCAAAAGCAAGTTTTTTTCCAGTTATCCTTAAATACTCAGCATGTAGTATCATGTTGTATAATGGAAGATTTAGTTTTCTTTTTCACTTCAGTAAATGATGGAAGATGTATGTTTTTAAACTTATTTTCATGATAGTTGTACCATTATGAGGATTTACAGTAACTTGTTTTACTCCCTCCCGTGATACATTACTTGATTGATTTGAAAATAAACTTTAAGTTATGAATCCCATTAGTTACTTTTCTTTACAAGACTTCATTTTATAATTTAATATTTATGTGTGATTATTTATTAAGCTTCTCTCTTTCTCCTTTGGGCACTAAACTTCCTGAAGTTAATGCTTGGAACTCAATAGTTTATCACCAGTTCTTCATGCAATGCATTCCATGTAAGAGGCTCTCTTAACATGGTTAAATTAATGAACTGGAATGATAGAAAAATGTGAAAGCCATCATAATGCTTTCTTTTTCAAACCAAAAATTTGTTCTTAGAACAGTGTTTTCAAGAATCATGAGAATGTAAAGAAATGCCAATTGTTAAGAAAATCCAAATAGTCTATTTAGAGACTCTTGTTCAGAGTTATTTTTTACCATGTTATTAATCTCAGGAGTTAAAGGGAGACCATATATTTTATGTATACCTATTTGAAATATCTTTTAGGATATAACTATATAATTTAAACATTTATTTTCCAGGTAAAACTAATATGATTTTTATCTTCAATGTGAGTTATAAATTACAGTAGTTAAATATACATGTATTTTACCTGAATTTAACACATTTTCTATGTACTGTAAAAGCATAATATTTTATGGATAAGCATAATATTTTTCATGGAATTCAGATATTTGTGAAATTTAGTTTTTTATATATTGTTTTATACCTTATCAATTATATTCCCTTCTTATTGACATATGATAAATTTGCATAGTGAATGACATTTTATGTTCCTTTTAAAGAATACCAGAGTGTAATTTTATTTTCACTGAATTACAATTGAAGAAATCACAGCTCAGAATTGATTAGTAAATTGTTTAAATCCATACAGCTGGTAGGCAGTGGAGCAAAGATATAAACCCATAACTTCCAACTCCAGTCTATCTCTCTCCTTATGATTTTCCCATAGGGGAAATGATTTTTCTATGAGGGCAAAAATGCACATTTAGTTCATCTTTTTTTCTCCACAATGCCCATATAAATTTCTTAACAAATATGTGAAATAGATAAAAACATGATCACATGATAGCTTTAAGTAGTTGAGGCTGGTAAAAAACTGTGTCATAATTATGAAGTCATTGAATTAAAGGCCTGGAAATTAATGGGGAACCACTGCCTGTACATGTTGATACCTTTATGGCAAAGGTTACCAGTGGTTAGCAAAGATATTTCCTGACTAGGAAAACTAAATAAGAGTAGCAAACAGAAATGTCAGGGGAAAGTCCTAGATGATGCAATGTTAATGTCCTTCAGATATTATTTTTTATAAAAGTTAAAATTTGAGGAGTAGCCAATAAAGTATTGAAATATATTAATTTTGCTATGTAGCTACTTTGTTTTATGACATCACAACAATCAACATTTTCTCTCACCATAAATTTGATGCTTAAAAATGCATGTAAACTCAGATTAAAGAACAATAATTTCCCTTTAATACATTTAGTTTCATTAAAAATTCAAAACATTTCCTCTATTTCACATTTGTATTGGTGAATGTTTCGTCATGAACTACTTTATGGCCATTGTTTCTGTAAGTTCTCTCTAGTGACAGGACGGCAGAGCATGTTGGTTGTTTTTTCATCTTACATTTAATAGTTTCTAATGTATAACCGCTATTCTACCTTTCCCCTAATCCCGCATACACCCCTAATCATATTTTAGCATTTTGTTACTTACTAGACAAAACATTCATCAGAAGCTGTGGAATGTGTTAAAATTCACACACTTAAAAGCAAGTGGTCCTATCACTTCTCATGCCTGCTTTTAATAGATGAAAACATTCTTGAAGCATTTCCTCTTAAAAAGATTCAGAAACATTAATGATATCTCATACTGTAATGAGAAACTAGTTACAGAGAGAATTAAATGATTAACTTGTAACTTTATATAATGACTAATATGAAAAGTACTAAAATAATTATTTGGTAATTAATGTAAAAATGATAGAAATTTAAATTACCAGAAAGTCATTTAAAATGTCAATGCATATGCTTTTAAAATAACAGACTGTTTGTTTAAGATCTTCTTAAATTAATGGCAATAAATGTGCCATTTTATAGCTTAATGTAACAGAAACCCTTAAAACATCAACACTGGTGGATAAAAATGATGCCTGTATCATTATCTAAATGTGTTTATCAACTTTTAACAGTGAGATATTATTATTTCCATGAGACTTGAGCATGGAGAATGACTAGATCTATACTATCTTTAACAATGTAATCAAAGGGCTCTTTTAATATATACATTTTTAATGTACCTATCAACTGATTGCAATATTTCAAATTTTCTCTAGTTAAGAGAATTAACATAAAAGTCACAGTTTTAAATTAAATAGCTATTAGCATATTACTGCTTATAGTGAGACAGAGGGAAAACAGACATGAGGAATGCAGAGAGAGAGAGGGAGCTTTATTTAAAAACTGGTAACATTACCAAAGTCCCAGGATTTTGTGATTGTTGAGTAAGACAATTCACGTGAATGGTCTGGTGTATTTTTTTTTTTTTTTCATTGAAGTAGAGTTGATTTACAATGCTGGGCCAATCTCTGCTGTACAGCAAAGTGACTCAGTTCTACACATTCTTTTTTTAATATATTCTTATTTTTTGGAACCTAAGAAATAGCCATAAAACGTTAGTTTCATTAGTGCTATGACTCAAAATCCATTGCCCTTTTGTCTGCACTCAGTGGCATACTAAGACTAGGATAAATTCTATTATAACACCAGCATTTCCACGGTGGTTTCTCATTACTCACAGTAAGAGTTTTGGATTTGAATAATCTTACAATTTTAGTTTGGTTATACAGTTCTTAAAAATGATCCAGGTAATATACAGTGAATTGTCAGCTGAAACAAACTATTAACCTATTTAATTTCAAAATGAATGGGAAAACCACAGGAACAAATAGATCTTTAAAGTAATGACTGTTCTGTGAGAATAAATCATGCATACCCTATTGATATTGGGGTACATGAAGTACAACAGCATAATTCATGGTTATGTCAAGATGACAGTAATTGTAATATTAAAGAAAAAGATGGCTGCAGCAATATTTGAATGATTATAGAATTTGTTGAGAGTAAATGAGCTGTAGCTTCTATCAAACATAAAATTCCCAAAAAGCCATCATGTGTGAGGATGGCAAATTCACAATGTTAGAAACATGTGCTAGGTATAGATTTAGATATGGAAATGGATATAGATAATGATATACATAGGGTATGGGTAGGGATAAGATAAATATGGATGTGACTATGAACATTGTAAAGATATAGATAGAAAAGTAGGCAACTAACATTCATTTCTACTCTTTTCTGTTCTTTCCATTGTACTGAAGTGCCTGTGAATCTTGGAACTACGCTTGCTAGACTACCTCTCTTTGCCAGCAAAGTTGTCTATTAGATTTTGCCAATGCAGGCAATTCCATAAGACTTAGAATGTGAATTGAGTATAAGCCATTATTATGTCTTGGTAGGTAAGTGCATTGGATTCAGCAGGTGTTAGAGGTGAAGATTTTTCATCAGCTTACCAGAATTCTTATTTAAAACAATTGTTTCGGTGCTGCAAAAAACTGAGCTCGCAATTAGTGTTTTCCTGAAATTTCTGCAAATTTCTGATTTCTTGAAAGCTAGTGAAGGTTCTCTCTGACCTTCATACCGCAGCCTTAAATTCAGAAATCTTGTTATTAAATGTGTTCCTACTTTAAGTATGTAAGTTTCTTTCCTTCTTGTCTGAACCCTGAGAGATGCACAAATACTATAAAACCACTATCCCGTGGAGAAAACATTTTCTTCCCTCAAAATATAGCTTGAGAATATCTTTAACTCTGTATGTTAATAATCATAATATCTGTAATTATAATCTATATGTTACATAGTTACATATTTATATATAAAATATATTTTTTAAAAGAGCATAAAGTGAACATAGGAAATTCATGTGGAAATATGAATTGACACATCAAACAATACCAGTATAACAATAGATCTTTTGTGGCAGTGGGTTGTATTAATATTATTTTTCTTTTTACTTGAATATTTTCCAGTGATCACATCTCACCCCAAAATATTTGACTTTGTAATTAGAAATCACTATTTTTTAAATGAATGAAATGAGGTTGCTCTGATTGGTTCATGCAGGTAAAAAAAAAAAAAAATACCACAAATATATTGGTAGCTTTCATGGCAAGTTTCCATATTGTATGCATTTTTTAGCCCTTCTATCCACCAAGAAAAGTGTCACATATATGGCAAGATTCTGAAATTTTATTTTGAACAAATACCTCAAAGAAGCAAATCTTTAAAGAAATATACATATACTGTATTAATTTTTAATATATAGAAGTTTGAAGATAATATTTTATTACCAGATCTTGCCACTGATTTTGTAATGTCCTTACATTTGGTATATATGTATGTACAAATTTATGATTTTCTAATATTAGTGTTTTAAAATCTGCATTTAGTTAGGAAGATTATTTAGAAAATAATTGTTTCTTGAATCCTTTAAATTAATTTTTTGTCCTTCCAAACTTTGGTCCAAATAACTATTATAATCTTTATAAAATCAATGTAGTTAAGGATTTGTTAAATACCATTTCTGAATGTACATAGAGTTAACTTGTGATGTTTTTCTAAAAATACCAGTTATAGATACAATAAAAATGTCTTCTAAAAAGTACATGACCATGCACTTAATTATATATTTTTTATTTGATAAATTCAATCCTTTTTCCATGAGGGCTCAATATCTTCTAGATATATTTAGAATATCAAATTGAAACATCTATGAAAGTTTAGTTCTCTTTGACACAATCATTTTTTGACGCATATATGCCTTTGGATGTATGTTATGTCATAAAAGCAAAAGGGTAATTTTTTAAAAAGTGGTTCCTGATATAAATATGGGTCCTTATACCCTTTAATTCTCTTGACCTTTTAGTTTAGATTTAGTAAAATTACAGAATAAAAAAATGGTTAATAAAAGTTATCTGATTCTATAGTTGTCCAGTTTAAAGTAAATCTTATCCATCATTCAAAAATGGTATAATTGAAAAATAAATGTAACCAATGAGCAGTGCTCTAACCTATTTAGATTCAAACTTCAGTCTCTTGGAAACCTTTTTTTTTTTTTTTTTTTTTTTGCGGTACGCGGGTCTCTCACTGTTGTGGCCTCTCCCGTTGCGGAGCACAGGCTCCGGACTCGCAGGCTCAGCGGCCATGGCTCATGGGCCCAGCCGCTCCTCAGCATGAGGGACCCTCCCGGACCGGGGCACGAACTCGCGTCCCCCGCATCGTCAGGTGGACCCCCAACCACTGCGCCACCAGGGAAGCCCTGGAAACCTAATTTTTTTATCTTGTGAAAGTTATTGATATTTCTGAAATTTTTCTCATCTGTATAGTAGGAGTATTGGGAAGAATATCTGAAATGATGCTATGAGAGTTGCATATAAATAGCCTGATATAGCCTGTGTATTCAGAAGATGTTAGTTTTTAACAGATACAGAATATCTATAGATCCCCTTAGAATACATATATTAACAAATCTAAAGGAATTCAAAAAGAGCTAATCTGGGATGCCTAATCTAAAAGTTTTATTTAGGGTTTTAGGATGCTAAATGAAATTTTTAGTTATGAAAAACATTTATATTTATTAGAACATCAAGTTGCTCTCTGTGAGATAAACAGGCCTTTTGATATGCCATTTTACAGATGAGAAATAAGTGTTTATGAAGAATGAGTTACACAAGAAATATTGCTAGTTACTGACATAACACCATGTGTAGTTTACTTTTAAGATATCAGTGCTGTTTTACTGAAAACAGGGTAACAGAAGTAAACTTTTCATAGTTTTGCTGTAAAAGATTGAATAAATATAATCCATAGAACAAAGTGGTTAAACTCGATGATGACATCTTATGTTTTATGTTTTGACCCGTGTTTTAATGATTTAATTTAGTCTGTTTCTTTACTAAAAGCCACCTCAATTCTTTTTGGCAACATGCCTAGTATAAACAACAAATGATTTTGTATACTCTTGAATCCTTGCCTTACTCAGCTTTGAAAGAGTCTTTTATCTTGACAAAAAGTTCTAGAAACCCTATCTGTCCTTGAGATCTATCCAGTCATTAATTTGAATGCTCCAAAGTGAAGAATGATATCTAAGGAGAAGAGTCATTAACTGCCTAAGGTGCATCAAAATTTTAATTGACATTTTTTTCTAATTCGCTTGTATGCCCTATGGCAATGAAATACATCTTAAGTTATCTAAAATTGGCGGAAGGAGAATACTAGCCACAGTATAACAATTTTTTCAAGCTCGTCCATAGAAAAACACACTTCTATTCTCAATTTCTGTGTTTTGTGGAGTCTGTATTTTCTTTTTTCTTTTTTTTAATTTATTTTTTTATACAGCAGGTTCTTATTAGTCATCAATTTTATGCACATCAGTATATACATGTCAATTCTAATCGCCCAATTCATCACCCCCCCACCCCCCGCTGCTTTCTCCCCTTGGTGTCCATAAGTTTGTTGTCTATATCTGTGTCTCAATTTCTGCCCTGCAAACGGGTTCATCTGTACCATTTTTCTAGGTTCCACATATATGTGTTAATATACGATATTTGTTTTTCTCTTTCTGACTTACTTCACTCTGTATGATAGTCTCTAGATCCATCCACTTCTCAACAAATGACCCAATTGCATTCCTTTTTATGGCTGAGTAATATTCCATTGTATATATGTACCACATCTTCTTATCCATTCGTCTGTCGATGGGCATTTAGGTTGCTTCCATGACCTGGCTCTTGTAAATAGTGCAGCAATGAACATTGGGGTGCATGTGTCTTTTTGAATTATGGTTTCCTCTGGGTATATGCCCAGTAGTGGGATTGCTGGGTCATATGATAATTCTATTTTTAGTTTTTTATGGAACCTCCATACTGTTCTCCATAGTGGCTGTATCAATTTACATTCCCACCAACAGTGCAAGAGGGTTCCCTTTTCTCCACACCCTCTCCAGCATTTGTTGTTTGTAGACTTCCTGATGATGCCCATTCTAACTGGTGTGAGCTGATACCTCATTGTAGTATAGATTTGCATTTCTCTAATAATTAGTGATGTTGAACATCTTTTCATGTGCTTCTTGGCCATCTGTATATCTTCTTTGGAGAAATGTCTATTTAGGTCTTCTGCCCATTTTTGGATTGGGTTGCTTGTTTTTTTAATATTGAGCAGCATGAGCTTTATATATATTTCGGAGGTTAATCCTTTGTCCGTTGATTCATTTGTATTTTCTATACAGTGCAATTACTAAGGTCATATTTGGATTAACAGTAAGCAAAATTCATGTTGCCATTTGGATCTCATTAATATAAGAGATAAATGAGAAAACTCTGGTGTTACTTCTCTTTATTTATTGAGTATACAGTTGTTAATATCACACATGCAATTACCACACAAACACACATACACTGTCTACGCCGGGAAGTCAGGCAGTAGCATATCTGCATTTCCCAGACATGTTATACGAGAGAGATAATCAGGATACAAGGACTGATTCTCACTCTGAAGGTGGAAATCTTCATAGACAGCAAACTGGATTGGGTTGTACCACTCTTAGTCAAACCTTTCTGATAGCCTGGAGACAGGGACTTGGAAGTACAGTTAAAACAGTGGAGTGCACTGCCATAGAGTATACCCTATGGCCATTTGTTTCTATGGTCTAACAAGTCATTTATGAATTTTCTAATAACTTTTGTGGGAAAGTTGTTTTCTACCTCAACATTATATTATATTCTCAAACTATCGCATTGTTTTTTCAAGTAACACAAAATACATTAGGAGTTTTGGATAGTACTGTATTTTAATTTCAAAGAATGAAATAATATGTATTTCATATTGTTCATATTCATAAATAATATGTAGTAAATATAACCATGAATATAGTGAAGATCTCCATTTTCCAACATTATGCCTTACAGCACTATATTACAATTTTTTATCATTTAGATTCTATATAATATTCATCAAATTTATATCAACAAATTACTACTTTTGTTACTATTTGCAATATAATATGCTTTCAATTTTTCTCATTCAGCTTTAAGGACATACATAGGCTCAAAGTGAAGGGATGTGAAGGATATTCCATGGAAATTTTAAAGGGATGTGAAGGATATTCCATGGAAATTTTAAAATAAATTTGTAAATAAATATCAAATATAAATAATTGATTATTTTATTATTAATTGATTATTATCATAAAGTCATAATGTAGTACTGGTCAGAACATAAACTTTATATTCTTAAATTATGTACTTCATTTTTATTTCTTTTTTGTTCTTGAGAATTCTAAATTGTTTCTTTTTTTTTAACATCTTTATTAAAGTATAATTGCTTTAAAATGATGTGTTAGTTTCTGCTTTATAACAAAGTGAACCAGCTATACATATACATATATCCCCATTTCTCCTCCCTCTTGAGTTTCTCTCCCACGCCCCCATCCCACCACTCTAGGTGGTCACAAATCCCTGAGCTGATCTCCCTGTGCTATGCGGCTGCTTCCCACTAGCTGTCTATTTTAACATTTGGTAGTATGTGTAAGTCCGTGCCACTCTCTCGCTTACCCTTGCCCCTCCCCGTGTCCTCAAGTCCATTCTCTATGTCTGCATCTTTATTCCTGTCCTGCCCCTAGGTTCTTCATAAACTTTTATTTTTAGATTCCATATATATGTGTTAGCATACGGTGTTTGTTTTTCTCTTTCTGACTTACTTCACTTTGTATGACAGATCCTAGGTCCATCCACCTCACTACAAATAACTCAATTTCATTTCATTTTATGGTTGAGTAATGTTCCATTGTATATATTTGCCACATCTTCTTTATCCATTCATCTGTCTATGGACACTTAGGTTGCTTCCATGTCCTACCTATTGTAAACAGAGCTGCAATGAACATTGTAGTACATGACTCTTTTTGAATTATGGTTTTCTTAGGGTATATGCCCAGTAGTGGGATTGCTGGGTCATCTGGTAGTTGTATTTTTAGTTTTTTAAGGAACGTCCATACTGTTCTCCATAGTGGCTGTATCAATTTACATTCCCACCAGCAGTGCAAGAGGGGTCCCTTTTCTCCACACCCTCTCCAGCATTTATTGTTTGTAGATATTTTGATGATGGCCATTCTGACTGGTGTGAGGTGATACCTCATTGTGGTTTTGAATTGCATTTCTCTAATGATTAGTGATGTTGAGCATCCTTTCATATGTTTGTTGGCAATCTGTATATCTTCTTTGAAAAAATGTCTATTTAGGTCTTCTGCCTATTTTCAGATTGGGTGTTTGTTTATTGATATTGAGCTGCATGAGCTGCTTGTAAATTTTAGAGATTAATCCTTTGTCAGTTGCTTCATTGGCAAATATTTTCCCCAATTCTGAAGGTTGTCTTTTCATCTTGTTTATAGTTTCTTTTGCTGTGCAAAAGCTTTTAAGTTTCATTAGGTCCCATTTGTTTACTTTTGTTTTGATTTCCATTTCCCTAGGAGGTGGGTCATAAAGAATCTTGCTGTGATTTATGTCACAGAGTGTTCTGCCTATGTTTTCCTCTAAGAGTTTTTTAGTGTCTGGACTTAACATTTAGGTCTTTAATCCATTTTGAGCTTATTTTTGTATATGGTGTTAGGGAGTGTTCTAACTTCATTCTTTTACATATAGCTGTCCAGTTTTCCCAGCATCACTTATTGAAGACACTGTCTTTTCTCCACTGGATATCCTTGCCTCCTTTATCAAAGATAAGGTGACCATGTGTGTGTGGGTTTATCTCTGGGCATTCTCCCCTGTTCCATTGATCTATATTTCTGGTTTTGTGCCAGTACCATACTTCCTTGATTACTGTAGATTTGTAGTATAGTCTGAAGTCAGGGATTCTGATTTCTCCAGCTGTTTTTCTTTCTCAGCTTGCTTTGGCTATTCGGGGTCTTTTGTGTTTCCATACAAATTGTGAAATTTTTTGTTCTAGTCCTGTGAAAAATGCCATTGGTAGTTTGATAGGGATTGCATTGAATCTGTAGATTGCTTTGAGTAGTATATTCATTTTCACATTGTTGATTCTTCCAATCCAAGAACATGGTATATCTCTCCATCTGTTTGTATCATCTTTAATTTCTTTTAACAGTGTCTTATAGCTTTCTGTATAGAGGGCTTTTGTCTGTAGGTTTATTCCTAGGTATTTTATGCTTTTTTTTTGCAATGGTAAATGGGAGTGTTTCCTGAATTTCTCTTTCAGATTTTTCATCATTAGTGTATAGGAATGCAGGAGATTTCTGTGCATTAAGTTGTTATCCTGCTACTTTACCAAATTCATTGATTAGCTCTAGTAGTTTTCTGATAGAGTCTATAGGATTCCCTATGTATAGTATCATGTCATCTGCAAACAGCGACAGCTTTAATTCTTCTTTACCTATTTTGATTCCTTTTATTTATCTTTCTTCTTCAATTGCTGTGGCTAAAACTTACAAAACTATGTTGAATAATAGTGGTGAGAGTGGTCAACCTTGTCTTATTCCTGATCTTCCTGGAAATGGTTTCAGTTTTTCACCACTGAGAATGATGTTGGCTGTGGGTTTGTCATATACAGAACTTATTATGTTGAAGTAAGTTCCCTCTATGCCTACTTTCTGGAGGGTTTTTATCATAAATGAGTGTTGAATTTTGTCGAAAGCTTTCTCTGCATCTATTGAGATGACCATATGTTTTTTCTCCTTCAATTTGTTAATATGGTGTATCACATTGATTGATTTACATATGTTGAAGAATCCTTGCATTCCTGGGATAAAACACTCTTGATCATGGTGTATCATCCTTTTAATGCGCTATTGGATTCTGTTTGCTAATATTTTGTTGAGGATTTTTGCATGTATGTTCATCAGTGATATTGGCCTGTAGTTTTCTTTCTTTGTGACATCCTTGTCTGGTTTTGGTATCAGGGTGATGGTGGTATCATAGAATGAGTTTGGGAGTGTTCCTTCCTCTGCAGTTTTTGGAACAGTTTGGGAAGGATGGGTATTAGCTCTTCTCTAAATGTTTGATAGAATTCGCCTGTGAAGCCATCTGGTCCTGGGCTTTTGTTTGTTGGAAAATTTTTAATCACAGTCTCAATTTCAGTTCTTGTGATTGGTCTGTTTGTATTTCTTCCTGGTTCAGTCTCGGAAGGTTGTACTTTTCTAAGAATGTGTCCATTTCTTCCAGGTTGTCCATTTTATTGGCGTATAGCTACTTGTAGTAATCTCTCATGATACTTTGTATTTCTGCAGTATCAGTTGTTACTTCTCCTTTTTCATTTATAATTCTATTGATTTGAGTGTTCTCTTGATGTGTCTGGCAAATGGTTTATCAATTTTGTTTATCTTCTTAAAGAACCAGCTGTTAGTTTTACTGATCTTTGCTATTGTTTCCTTCATTTTTTTTCATTTATTTCTGATCTGATCTCTATGATTTCTTTTCTTCTGCTAACTTTGGGGGTTTTTTGGTTTTTTTTTCTTCTTTCTCTCATTGCTTTAGGTTTAATGTTAGGTTGTTTATTTGAGATGTTTCTTGTTTCCTGAGGTAGGATTATATTGCTATAAACTTCTGTCTTAGAGCTGCTTTTGCTGTATCCCATAGGTTTTGGGTTGTTGTGTTTTCATTGTCATTTGTTTCTAGGTATTTTTTGATTTCCTCTTTGATTTCTTCAGTGATCTCTTGGTTATTAAGTAGTGTATTGTTTAGCCTCCATGTGTTTGTATTTTTTACAGATTTTTTTCCTATAATTGATATCTACTCTCATAGCCTTGTTGTCGGAAAGGATACTTGATATGATTTCAATTTTCTTAAATTTACCAAGGCTTGATTTGTGACCCAAGATATGATAAATCCTGCAGAATGTTCCATGAGCACTTGAGAAGAAAGTGTATTCTGTTATTTTTGGATGGAATGTCCTATAAATATCAATTAAGTCCATCTTGTTTAATGTATCATTTTAAGCTTGTATTTCCTTATTTATTTTCATTTTGGATGATCTGTCCATTTGTGAAAGTGAGGTGTTAAAGTCCCCTACTATGATTGAGTTACTGTCAATTTCCCCTTTTATGCCTGTTAGCATTTGCCTTATGTATTGAGGTGCTCCTATGTTGGATGTATAAATATTTACAATTGTTATATCTTCTTCTTCGATTGATCCCTTGATCATTATGTACTGTCCTTCTTTGTCTCCTGTAATAGTTTTTATTGTAAAATCTATTTTGTCTGATACAAGAATTGCTACTCCAGCTTTCTTTTGATTTCCATTTGCATGGAATATCTTTTTCCATCCCCTCACTTTCAGTCTGTATGTGTCCCTACGTCTGAAGTGAGTCTCTTGTAGACAGCATATATGTGGGTCTTGTTTTTGTATCCATTCAGCCATTCTATGTCTTTTGATTGGAGCATTTAATCGATTTACATTTAACATAGTTATCTACATGTATGTTCCTATTACCATTTTCTTAATTGTTTTGGGTTTGCTATTGTTGGTCTCTTCCTTCTCTTGTGTTTCCTGCCTGGAGAAGTTCCTTTAGCATTTGTTGTAAAACTGGTTTGGTGGTGCTGAATTCTCTTAGCTTTTGCTTGTCTATTAAACTTTTTATTTCTCCGTTGAATCTGAATGAGATCCTTGCCGTGTAGAGTAATGTTGATTGTAGTTTTTTCCCCTTCATCACTTTAAATATGTCCTGCCACTCCCTTCTGGCTTGCAGAGTTTCTGCTTAAAGATCAGCTGTTAACTTTATGGGGATTCCCTTGTATGTTATTTGTTGTTTTTCCCTTGCTCTTTTAATATTTTTTGTTTGTATTTACTTTTTGATAGTTCGATTCATATGTGTCTTGGCATGTTTCTCCTTGGATTTATCCTGTGTGGGACTCTCTGTACTTCCTGGACTTAACCATTTCCTTTCCCATATTAGGGAAGTTTTCAACTATAATCTCTTCAAATACTTTCTCAGTCCCTTTCTTTTTCTCTTCTTCTTCTGGGACCCCTATAATTCGAATGTTGGTGCATTTAATGTTGTACCAGAGGTCTCTGAGACTCTCTTCAATTCTTTTCATTCTTTTTTCTTTATTCTGCTCTGCAGTAGTTACTTCCACTATTTTATCTTCCAGGTCACTTATCCATTCTTCTGCTTCAGTTATTTCTGCTATTGATTCCCTCTAGAGAATTTTTAATTTCACTTATTGTGTTGTTCATCATTGGTTGTTTGCTCTTTAGTTTACTTAGGTCCTTATTAAACATTTCTTGTATTTTCTCCATTCTATTTTCAAGATTTTGGATCATCTTTACTGTCATTACTCTGAATTCTCTTTTTCAGCTAGACTGCCTATTACCACTTCATTTGTTTAGTCTGGTGGGTTTTTACCTTGCTCCTTCATCTGCTGTGTGTTTCTCTGTCTTCTCATTTTGCTTAACTTACTGTGTTTGGGGTCTCCTTTTCACAGACTGCAGGTTTGTAGCTCCCTTTGTTTTTGGTGTCTGCCCCCAGTGCCTAAGGTTGGTTCAGTGGGTTGTGTAGGCTTCCTGGTGGAGGTGACTGGTGCCTGTGTTCTGGTGGATGAGGCTGGATCTTGTCTTTCTGGTGTTCAGGACCATGTCTGATGGTGTGTTTTGGGGTGTCTGTGACCTTATTATGATTTTAGGCAGCCTCTCTGCTAATGGGTGGGGTTGTGTTCCTGTCTTGCTAGTTGTTTGGCATAGTATGTCCAGCACTGTAGCTTTCAGTCATTGAGTGGAGCTGGGTCTTAGCATTGAGATGGAGATCTCTGGGAGAGCTTTCGCTGTTTGATATTATGTGGAGTTGGGAGGTCTCTGATGGACCAGTGTCCTGAACTCAGCTCTCCCACTTCAGAGGCATAGGAGCACCAAGACCCTGTCAGCCACATGGAAAAAGAGAAAAAGGAGAAAAAAAAATATATATATATATATATTTATATATCGTTGCTCCCAAAGTCCACCGCTTCAATTTTGGGATGATTCGTTTTCTATTCAGGTATTCCACAGATGCAGGGTACCTCAGGTTGATTATGGAGATTTCATCCGCTGCTCCTGAGGCTGCTGGGAGAGATTTCCCTTTCTCTTCTTTGATCGCACATCTCCTGGCGTTCAGCCTTGGATATGGCCCCGCCTCTGCGTGTAGGTCGCCCTAGGGTGTCTGTTCCCACCCTGACAGGATGGTTTTAAAGTAGCAGCTGGTTAGGGGACTCTGTCTCACTCAGGCCAGGGGAGGAAGGTGGGGTACGGAATGCGGGCAAGCCTGCGGTGGCCGAGGCCAGCAAGATGTTGCAACAGCCTGAGGCCTGCCTTGTTCTCCTGGGGAAGTTGCCCCTGGATCCCGGGACCCTGGCAGTGGTGGGCTGCACAGGCTACTGGGAGGGGAGGTGTTGGTAGTGACCTGTGCTTGCACACAGGCTTCTTGGTGGCTGTAGCAGCAGCCTTAGCATTTCATGCCCATCTCTGGGGTCTGCGCTGGTAGCTGCAGCTTGCACCCATCTTTGGAGCTTGTTTAGGCGGTGCTCTGAATCTCCTCTCCTCATGCACAGTGAAACAATGATCTCTTGCCTCTTAGGCACTTCCGGACATTTTTCCGGACTCCCTCCCGGCTAACTGTGGTGCACTAGCCCCTTTCAGGCTGTGTTCACGCAGCCAACCCCAGTCCTCTCCCGGGATCTGACCCCTGAAGCCAGAACCTCAGCTCCCAGCACCACCCGTCCTGACGGGTGAACAGACAAGCCTCTCGGGCTGGTGAGTGCTGGTCGGCACTGATCCTCTGTGTGGGAATCTCTCCGCTTTGCCCACCGCACCCCTGTTGCTGTGCTCTCCTCCATGGCTCCGAAGCTTACCCCCTCCTCCCCACACAGTCTCCGCCAGTGAAGGGGCTTCCTAGTGTGTGGAAACCTTTCCTTCTTCACAGCTCCCTCCCACTGGTGCAGGTCCCATCCTTATTCTTTTGTCTCTGTTTTTTCTTTTTTCTTTTGCCCTACCCGGGTACGTGGGGAGTTTCTTGCCTTTTGGGAGGTCTGAGGTCTTCTACCAGAGTTCAGTGGGTGTTCTATAGGAGTTGTTCCACATGTAGATGTATTTCTGATGTATTTGTGGGGAGCAAGGTGATCTCCACGTCTTTTCCGCCATCTTGAAGGTCTCTCTGTACTTCATTTTTAAATTACAAAGAAATAATTTATCTAGAAAATTAATTATTCTTAAAACTAACTTGTTTTTAGTAGTAAAATATGTGAATAAAATATTTTGATGCTATGATATATTCTGTCATTTGACTGATACTCTGCCTTCTCCATGCCACTTTTCATGGTTGAGGTTAGAATGAAATGCACTTTTTCCAGAACACTTTTCACCTAGGAGTGGCAGTGTGAAGCTGTTATCTGAATTAATGCTAATTCTGATATCTGCATTAATTATGAAAGGAAAAAAACAATATATTTTATAATAGGAGAATAATTAAATGAACCATGTTTATAGTAAGATAAGTATCCACTAAATTTAATACTTACAATAATTCTAATCACATGTGAAATATGTATATATTATTGCAAGGAGATTAAATATGAACATAAAATAGCATGTGTAGTATTGTCCTAAATATACAAATATATGTGCCTCTGCTTCATGAGATTGGGTGATCTTTTTTCTTTTTACCTTTTGCTATAACTTTCCTGTTGAGAAAATACAATATGAGCATAAAAAAGTAAGCAAAGCTTACAATTCCTCTTTTTACATCAAGTAGACCAAATTTGTTTTAAGCTGAAGATATAACTCTAAAGGAGTTCTCTAATGGTGCATTGCTGTAAGTATCAAATTCACCCACCAGTATCAGTTTTTATTTAATAAATTAAAAAACTTAGAGGAAAACAAGCAGAATCTTCAATAATTGGAGTTATAGAAAATAGTTTAAAAATAGGAAATTGTGACTACCAAACTCAATATACCTCTTATACAAGCAAATATAAGACCTAAAAATCATCTTTTCTGTGTTATTACAATTCAAGTATAGCAAGCTGATTTTTAAAAGTCTATTGGAGTTCACAGAAAGTAACAAAACATGATTATCAATTTCTGAAAGAGAATAGCAGACATACCATAAGGACATGTATTAAGTGAGGATGTGAGAGAAAGAAAACGCAAGAAAGCAGTGAGACAAAGAGACAAACACAAAAATAAATCAAACTGCCAGGAGCTCGTTAGACTTCTAATCAAACAGCAGACTGTCTACAAACACAGTCTGGAAGGAGCTGTAGGTTATACACTGGATTTTTTCCCCTAGTCTTGCTAATTAAAATCAGCTCTATAATATTAGCAACAGTATTTCTTTAGGCATAAAGACTAATAGATATATTGTACATCAACAGTGACCAACATGCTATAGAGAACATATTAGAACTGAGTTCATAAAACAAATACCAAGAATAAACTTGTAATTTATATTTCTGTTTATATCTTTATATGTTCTATACAGTTTAAAAATTTTGTTTTTATTTATCTCATTCATTAAATTTTACCTAATATTGCTAAGAAAAAATAGGCTTTAATCAATAAATAAACCATGGAGAGATATATATTCTATATATAATTTGTTTTGTAATTAATTAATTGATTGATTGATTGATTACAAGCATAAACTCAGAGCTCAGACAAATCTGGGTTGCAATAATGATCCTGCCTCTGGTTACTTTTAACAGTGTTAACCTTGGGCAAGTAATATAAGTCTCATTTTCCAAACTGTAAAATGATGATGATAATAGTAGGAATCTTTTCACATTGTTTGAACAGGGGAGAAGTTAAATATAACAACTACAATATACAGTGTGTAATGCTTATGTACGCTCTGTAAATTAAATGTTGTTATTCCCTATTTATAGATTAGGAAAGAAAGAATGAGAACAATAAATTTATTCTCCCCATCTTACCATCTTTTAACTTCCCAGAGGCCACAATTGCTTAAAAAAAAAAGAAGGGGGGTAAAATAAAAATATTTTCTCATTTTTGAGAGGATCTAGAGAGAATAGATCCTTGTACAAACAATACTATCAATGAATTGATAGAAACTACCAGATAACATTTGGAGAGCTTTATTTTTTTTCATATTTATACCAACTATATATCATACATTGCTGATGTAAAAGAAATATACAAAACTCTTTGTGCTTTTAGTTTTATATACATCAATTTAGCTGACTGAAAGTCTAAGAAGCACCTTCCGTTTTCTTTCATGGCCTGATTGGATGTTTACAGGTGAAGGCAGACACCCATACCACACCTACATACACCCACTAGTGCAGGCAAGCACACACACACATGACATGCAGTGCTGGATGTTTTCTATCTTGACTTAGTGCTGTATCATTAACAAAAGACATGGAACATTTAATGATACTAGCAATGATGACAAAATAGCACCATTGACGTGTCTGTCATACTGTATATCTTTGAAATGAATCGATATTAATAATTTAACAGAATAAAAGGAAGTAGAAAATGAAGTTAGAAATCCTCAGTAAATAAATGTAGAGCAAAAAAAAAAGAAGAAAGAAAAATAGAACCTCACCTGTAATCAATCTAGTGACCTTTTCTTTGTACAGACATGTGGTTGCAAACAACCCAGACATTTTTAAGTGTTGTTCTGACTGCAAACAGTTGAAATGTATACTAAAAGGATTTTATATTCATGCAGCAGTTTCATATACATTATCTCATGAGATATTCAGAAGAGCATAGTGAAATGGATGGTATTTTCTTTATTACTAATTCTTCCAGTTTAAACACAAACAGATGGTGTGGATTGCTCATACAGCCAATGAACAACAAACCTAACCCTGTAATGCAGGTCTTATCTCCTGGTCCAACATCTTTCCCACTATATTATATGTTTTCTGACTAAAAGTAGAAGATAATATATATCAAATATTTATTTTAAATGGGAAAAATCAGTGCAAAAAAATATGGAAGACTGGTGAATGTATAAAAACTTAATGTTGATAATCTGATTCCTGTAGATCAGGAAGGCAAGTACACAGTAACAACTACTAGAAAAAGTAACAGAATCACAGAATCATAACTCAAACATAGTCAAGTATGTAAGGGTCTTTAATTCTTACAAATTATCTGCTTAGAGTATTTTGAATTAGAATTAAATAAAAAACCACTATACTACAGTTAAGGAAAAATATGCATACATTGGTAAAAATCTAGGACTAAATGAAATATGCAGTGTCTGGCATTTTAAATTTGTTGGTTGAATTAGAGTTCATTTATGTTTAAAAAGAGTTTTTGATAAGACAGCAAAAATTATCATCATATGTCTAGATGTTCTATTTTCTAACAAGAAATTCTAAAGAAATACTTATAAACAATCAGTGTGCCGGCTAATTTTCATATCTGTTTTATCAACCAACTTAAAAATAAATAATTTCATTTGTGTGGACAGAAACATGAATGTCTCAGTTGATATGAAGGTCTACTCTTCAGATATTTAGGCTTTATAAACCATACACATTATCTAAAATTAATGTATTCTGCTATCATATAAATACTGATTTTAAGTATTTTGCAGATTGTTGTATATTAAAATTGGGTACATACCGCTGAAAGACACATTACATGTTAATCTTTCACTTTACTTAGAGTTATGCCCATAAAGAATGAAGCCCTGAGGTAAGAATTTTAAAAATCAAAATACCTTTAAGCACTCTAAAGAGGTACAATTCAATTTAAATTCACTTTTTGCAGAGATAATATTAATATAGTAGTGTTATGAAGTCAGACATATGGAGTTAATTTGTTCAAGGAATGATATATTTCCAAATGAATAATAATTGGATGGCAAATATGACTTTATTATAATTGCACCACAAATGTTAAGCATCCTTTGTAAAATAAACTACTTTTACCCAATAAATATTTCCCTCCATTTTTCCATTCAAAATACACTAACCTTGTCCTAAAGTTTGTAGGATGAGGATGTCCATCATATAAGGATAAGTAGTCGTATTCTTCTTCTAGAGCAAACGACTGAAAAACAATTTGTATTCTATTTCGTTCTTCTGCTATTATTACCCATGTACAGTTTGCACCATTTGGATATCCATATGGAAAACCAGGGCTTTCTATAGTGCCATTAAGTCCTTTTAAAGTTCCACCACATGTATAAATAAATCCTGTAACAAAACACAAATAAACAGACATTAATATTACATAAAATAAGAACAATCTAGAAGACATATTATTTGGAAAAAGCCTTTTGTTTTTCCAAGACCTATATTACAATAATTTTGTAAATGACAATTTAAGAGCTAGGTAAATTATCTATTTTTTTTAAATAGGTAAAACATCAGTAGCAAAATACTAGAAGATGTGTCATTTATCATACATCTTGTGCTTAGTAATTATAAACCAGTTGATGAAATAAAATCCTCTATACTTCTGATTCATTATACATTACATGATCCAACATACAAACACAATCCTAGAAGTACTTCCAATCTAATTGGTATCTTCCCTGAAGTAGTTTCCAATCTAATTGTGGGCACTCATAAACAACATTTTGACTTTAATAATGTTAGTATGCATTTTGGGTCTTAAAAAATTAACTCCAGTTTTTCTTAGTAAATCATGCTAACTGTTTTGTGTATGCAAATCTGTACCATGCAACCAATGTGCCTTAGGAAAATCTGTCCCACTCTGATTTTATCAGGGGGATAAAAGGCTCAGACCTAAAAAACAAAACAAAACCAAACCTATGTAATTGCTCTTTGACCAGAGCACAGTCTAAACTAACCATATCAGAGTGACATCTAAGGTTGGGGAGAAAAATTGAGCCGTGGACAACTGACAGCAGCCATCTTAAAAACATCCCTACTAGTTCTATGGGAGGTCTAAATTATTGAGAGCTTGACTCTTGGAGATACCTAGAAAACAGCATGTTTCTTGAAGAATTTTTTATAAGTATATAATATTCTGTAGTCATATTGGGTAATGCAAAACCCTAAGATTTATAAAATGGTCAGAGAAGATGGTCCCCGGCATGTACCTAGACAAGTAGGTACATGCAGTTAAAGCTTGGATCTAGAGGCAGGCAGCCATGGTTTTGATACCTGAAAAGGTTTATCAAAAGTCCAGGCTCTCGTTCAACTTGTCCAAAAGAATTTGGTCAAAGAACACAAAACACCAAGGAAAGAATAAACACACGCACGCTGAGGCTGGGAAGAAAAGAGAGCAAAGAAGACGTTTATTGAGGCAAAAGTGAAAGTTACACACTCTAAGGAGAGGAGTGTGGGCATCCTCCTGAGTAAAGAGCTGCACTACAGGGTTGATGATCCCCCTTTTCATTTTATTTTTAGCGCTTTGAGTGGGTGGAGGGTCTTTTTGAGTACGGTGGAATATTCATTGAGGGGAGGGTTGAGGTGTGGCCTGGATTACACCAGGTTGCATCAGCTTCTCATCCTGCACATGCATTTGTCTCCTGAAGCTACTGTACATGCACTCTAAGAGCTGTTTTCCCTTAAATTTTTCCTTACTAGTTGAGCGCCACATGTGGAAAGTCATACAGGGTCATCAGCACCCTGTGTGTTTTTATTTGCGTATGCTCCCCAGTTTTCACGATCAGAGTTTCTTGTTCAGATGCTACAAAGTTTCTGTTTTAGATGCCATTACTCCATGTGTCATAATCTTATTAAGTGCAAAACATGGAGGTCGCTTTGTGAACTGCCTAATGCCAATATGTGAGTAGGCTGTCCTTGGGCCTGGTCCTGTCTTTCCTGCCTCAATTTCAGAAGTTCTGATGAGAATTCTTCACCCAGATTTTATTTCCACATCTATGTGTCCTACATGACGCTTAAGTACCCTGAAGCTGTCAGTGAGAGATACCAAGCTAATTTTCATAAGAGAATGCCATACTACCCAAAGTATCTTTGAAACTGGATGTAGAGATGCAGGAAATTTGGGGCTTCTCTCTCTGAGAAGAAATGAGTACAGTATATGTAATAAGGGTATGGATATGTTTTAAAAGTGTAAGAAAGTATGCATCAAAGATGGGAAGCCAGAGTTGTAGATCATGGCAGATGGAGGCTAATTTGGGGTGTTGTCCATTCATTCCACAAGAGCACCTTGATTTTGCTAGGGGAGCCACTTCTCTACCAAACAGCTATATGCTTTGGAATAGCTGACTCTACTGACTAGTGGTGAGGTGGGTGGCTCAGGGCTGGATTAATCAGTATAACCCTATCCTCCTAGCTGTATTTACTTCAGTAATATACTCTGATTATCTTTATATATGGGAAAGTCGTAAGCCTGGGTTATTCAGTTTGTGATATGTGGCATAGTTCTTGTGATCGTTTTGCCCTTTCAAAAGCTTACCAAGAAGCTGGATAAGGTATACGTTTTTTAAAAATCAATATTTGTGTGTATACTTATAGTTTTGCTCATGCACCAAAAATCAAATAGGGCATTTTCTGATTTTCAAAAAAAAAAAAAAGAGAGACAGGTCCCTTTTGAAATTGCTTCTTGCAGAGCAATTACTTTGAAGCCTTAGGTTAATTAGCTACCACCCATTTCTATTAGTTTTCTGCCTGAACAGCTTCCAATTTGAACTTCATAACTAAATGCAATCATGAATCCCTTCAGCTACAGTCTGATCTATGGGCTGTTTTATATAGTCTCAAGACCCATAACCCTAACAGTTTTAGAAAAAGGACATATGTCCTAAAATAACAGGCTCAGCCTTGTCCACTAATTCTTCAAGGGCCTGCTGATTCATGCAGTTCAATTCCTTTCCTTTTTTTTCTCCAGGCAAATTGGGAATTACCCCTATTTTTAAGCTTCTTATCTGTGTTCTTCATTTGATTTTCATTTTTGTTTATATATGTTTGATTAAACATCACAGTGTTAATAATAAAGTACATTTTCCAACAGAAGGTTAATAATTTTCACACCCAAAAGATCAGAAGTAAATAGAAACTTTAAAAGCAAAACAAAATTTTCCTCATTTACTTATGCTTCACAAGGTTTGTCATTGTTATAAGCTTACTTTTCCAAGCCATTTCTAGGCATGCAGGTAATATGTATATTTCTATGCATTAGATATATTTTTTATAAATAGAGTCAGTCATACTAAGCATATTTTCCTGAATTTTTTGTTTAACTTTGTAAAATATAACTGATATTTTTCTGGATCCACATATATATGTTTACTACATTCCTTTTTTAATGACTACATAGTTAAATGGCATATGGTATGTCTGCACTATAATTTATTTGACATATCTCCTTTTGATGGTTTCATTCTTTGAGATTTCATGGGTGTAAAGAGCAACTTTGGATGTATATCCTTGTGCACTTGTGTGATATATCCTGCAGATGGAATTCCATAAATGAGAGTACTAAATTTTAAGAGACATGTAGCCAAACTGTCCTCAATAAAGTAAAAATTATTGCTGCTTTCACAAGGTTATTAAGTGTTTCCGACCTCCAACCCTGATTTTGGCAACACTAGATTTTTCATAAGGCAAATTTTGCAAGGCAAAAAAAAGTATTATCTTACTATTTTATTTTTGCATTTCTCTGATTAGTACTGGGATCAAATATTTTGTTATATGCTTTTCATTTATTTATCATTCTTTTTTTGTAAATTGCCTTGTCATATCCTTTACATATTTTTTATTTTTTTATTTTTTTTATTTTTTGCGGTACACGGGCCTCTCACTGTTGTGGCCTCTCCCGTTGCGGAGCACAGGCTCCGGATGCGCAAGCTCAGCGGCCATGGCTCACGGGCCCAGCCGCTCCATGGCATGTGGGATCTTCCCGGACCGTGGCACGAACCCGTGTCCCCTGCATTGGCAGGCAGACTCTTAACCACTGCGCCACCAGGGAAGCCCCTTCACATATATTTTAATGGATACTTTACCTTTTCTTACTTCTTTTTTTAGGATACAATTGCTTAGGTTTCTGGTTTTTCATTGGTAATCCATATTTGCCATTCATATACTGTACATTTCTAAACGAAACAACTTTGCTTATTCATTGCTGTCATAAATTCACAACTCTTTACTGCTCTTTATAGTGCATGTGAAGCTTCTTCTCCTTTGATGATCTTTCTTCAATATTTGTTCATCTATTCATCACATACGTCATGCCTTAGGTATAAAATGACTAAAAGAACATTATCTTAGCCTGTCTTCATGACAAACTACAACATGAGACAGCAAGGAAATATAGATTATTTTATTATTACAGAATGATTTCTATGATCAGGGTAAGCACACTGTGCTGTGTAAACAGGTGGAAGCAAAACTAGATTAAGATAGTTTGTTATGTGTTTATGGAAAACTGGTCTCAAAAACTGGTATTGCAAATTTTTATAGATTCAGTCTTTGTTTCTGAGTGCCTTATGTTGTATTTTTCACATCTTAACATTTAATGTCCACTTAGTCAATTTATTCTTCAAAAACAAAATTTCCATAATTTGGGTCATATTGTCAATAAGAATTTAGTTAACAATATAGATTTTTAGATTTTCTTTCTTTCTTCTCCCATGTCCATATTTTACCTTTCCTTCACAGTGAAGAACAATGCAATGACTATTTGTACAGCATTTTTTATGATATTTTAAAATTTCTTCTGTTTTCTTTTGTGGTAAGTTCCGTGCTAGAACAACCTTCACACTGGTGCTTAACTTTTACTTTTGTTCACATTCGTGTTTATCTACTGCAGCGGCTTTTGTGCCCAATCATATCAAGATTTCTCTTTTTTTTTCCCCACTATTAAGCTCACATTTTTCTGATACACAACATTGTGTGATAAAAACTTAAGAACTCAGCAGTAGCAATTACCCTTTTTATTGTGGTAAGCAACACATAATATGAAGTCTATCCTCTTACCAATTTTGGAGTGTACATTGTTAGATAGCAGGTCTCTAGAGCTTTTTCATCTTGCTTGAATGAAATGCTATACCCATTGAACAATAACTCCTAATTTCCCCTACCCCCCATCCTACTTTTAGCCTCTCTGAACTTGACTACTTTAGATATCTCATATAAGTAGAATCATGTAGTTTTTGGTCTTCTATGATTTGCTTGCATCACTTAGCATAATGTCCTCAAGATTCTTCCATGGTATAGCCTATGACAGCATTTCCTTCTTTTTTTTAAAGCTGATTTCCATTGTATATACATACCTCATTTTCTTTATTCATTCATCCTTCAGTGGATGTATAGATTGTTTCCAATTCTTGGTTATCACGCATAATGTTGTAATGAACATGAACGTGGAAGCATCTCTTTGAGATCCTGATTTCAGTTCTTTTGTATAAATACCCAGGAGTAGAATTGCTGGATCACATGGTAGTTTATTTTTAATTCCTCAAAGAACTTCCATACTGTTTTCCATAGTGGCTGCACTACTTTACATTCTCATATCAGTTCACAACGGCTCCAGTTTCTCCACATACTTACATATATATGTATGTATTTTTTTTTTTGATAATGGCCATCCTAACAGCTATGAGAAGATCTCATTGTGGTTTGAATTTGCAGTTTTCTAATGATTAGTGATATTCACCATGTTTTATATAGCCGCAGGCCATTAGTTTCTCTTTTTTGCAGAAATGTCTATCCAAGTCCTTTGCCCATTTTAAAAATTATTGTTCATTAGTTATTGAGTTGTATAAGTTCTCTATAACTTTTGTCTACTAACACTATATCAGATATATGGTTTGCAGATGTTTTATATCATTGCATCGGTTGCCTTTTCACTCTTCTGTTTCCTTGTTTCACAGAAGTTTTTAGTTTGGTATAGTCCAGACTGTGTTTTCTGTTTCACTCTTTTGTTTCCTTGTTTCACAGAAGTTTTTAGTTTGGTATAGTCCCACTTGTCTATTTTTATTTTCATTGCCTGTGCTTTTGGTGTCATATCCAAGAAATTATTGCCAAGACCAATGTCAAGAAGCTTTACCCCTAAGTTTTCTTCTAGGAGATTTCTAGTCTGGGTCTTATGTTTAAGTGTTTAATCTACATTGAGTTGATTTTTATGTATAGTATACATTAAGGATCAAATTTTATTATTTTACATATGGGTATCCTGTTTTTCCCAACACCATTTGTTGAAGAAACTTCCTTTCCCCATTGTGTATTCTTTTTTTTTTTTTTTTGCGGTACATGGGCCTCTCACTGTTGTGGCCTCTCCTGTTGTGTAGCACAGGCTCCGGACGTGCAGGCTCAGTGGCCATGGCCCACGGGCCCAGCCGCTCCGCGGCATGTGGGATCTTCCCGGACCCGGGCACGAACCTGTGTCCCCTGCATCGGCAGGTGGACTCTCAACCACTGAGCCACCAGGGAAGCCCCCCCATTGTTTATTCTTGGCACCCTTTTTGAAGATCATTTGACCATAGATGTGTTGGTTTACTTCTGGGTCCTTGATCTGTTCCATTGGTTGATATTTCTGTCTTCATGCTAGTACCATACTGTTTTGATTGCTGAGTTATGTAATATATTTTAAAATCAGGAACTGTGAGGCCTACTGCTTTGCTTTTCTTTCTCAAGATTGTTTTAGCTATTTGGATCCTTTGTAGTTCCATATGAATTTTGAAAATTTTTTACTGTTTCTTTTAAAAAATGCCATTGGAATTTTGATATGGTTTGCATTGAATCTGTATATCACTTTAGGTAATATGAAAAGCATATGATTTTTTATTTCATTATTTATTGAAAACTTTTAGGTCATAACTAAAATTTCTTCTCCCATACCACAAAATTTTTTCTATGTCATGGTCTTTTCACATATTGAATAGCTCTTCCTCTGATCTTGAAGGAGGAAATTTCTTCTTTCTAATTTATACTGATACATTCATTATTTGTAGAATGTTCTTTTAGACAACAATCACTATTTAAGGCAACATCATAGAAAATGCAAAAACAGTTTCCATAAGACTCAGTATTCAATGCTTGTTAATTAAATTAATTGCAAAACCTAACTATCAGAAATTTTGCAGGTAGTGGGTCACCTGAGTATTTTATTCTATCCT
The DNA here is from genome assembly GCF_964270905.1 of Leucopleurus acutus. NCBI lineage: Eukaryota > Metazoa > Chordata > Mammalia > Artiodactyla > Delphinidae > Leucopleurus > Leucopleurus acutus. The sequence goes on from NC_139159.1 coordinate 59,929,911, forward strand.
TATTCAATCAGAGAAATGATCTGTAGTGAAATATACTTGCAGTATTCCTTGAATTTGTGTTATATGTATCATTATATAACCTGAAATATTTTTGCTATCAAGATACTTCTAAAAAAAATCAGAATCCATTACAGACTCTGCTTTCTGAGGAATACAGTCTGTGCCATTTTCCTCTTCAGTCACTTCTATGCCTAATCCTTTCTATACATTTTCAACAGAGCCATCCACTTAAAACAGAGCTAACCCTATGGAAAAATCTAAATAATGTCATTGGCATGCAATCTAAGCTATGATTTTTGTGTTATCTCTCAAATCATCCCCTGTAAGTGGCATTGAAATTTGTGCCTTTCCCACATAATTTGCTCATCTTTTCTAGAATAAGCTTTAAATTATCTTACCTCCATTTCTTTTTTATATACTGTTTTCTTTAAATGAAGCTTATTCCCTTCATTTCTGCTTAGGCAAAATTTCAGGTCCTTCAATATCAAGCTCAAGCCACTATAAACAGTGATGATCCCTCCGGACATTTTTTTCTCATTTTTTCTAAATTCTACAATTATCACTTTAGTTTTCCACGTGTATTTTATTGTTTTCTTTTATGGGGGGGGAGGGTGTATATGATATATGACATATCTTCAGATGGATTGAGAGGTATAAAGAAACATCTGTTTTCTATATAAAGCCAGGGAGAACAACAGATGTAACAAAAATCATCAGAAATGTACTTAGCCATAAAAAATAGTTTTATATATTTTATTTTAAATTGTATGATCACCAGCCATTAATACAGTGTTTTGATTTAGGCCATGTCTATGTAATATTATTGCACTAGAGATAAGGATGTTTGAAATAGTTGTTGAAGAACTCGTTAAAATTTTCACCTAGTTTCATTTTTTAAGAAATCACTATTTTTATTATGTATTCTCTAAAATATGAATTTATTGAGACCTTCTTGTCTACATGTGTCTCTTTAAATTTTAAAATGTAATTCATAGTTTCATTGAAAATACCAGTTTTTCAATGAGCCACAGATTCTGAAGCTAGGCATCCTTATTTCACAATCTAACATGCCTTTTGTGCAAATTACCAACCTTATTAAGTCTGAGCTTCCTTATCTATTAAATGGGATAATAAGAGTACCTGTTTTAAAGATTAAACATGTTAACAACTGCAGATCTCTTTGAATAATATTTTAAGCATAGTGGGTATTATTGATGTTAGCTCCTCTTTCTCCTTTTCTTCTTCCTCTTCTTTACTGCTATAATTATTATTTTAGGCCATGAAGCTCGATTACATAATTTAGCTATTCCACTATCTTTGAATTAAAACATACAGATTTAAATAAACACCCTAAAAAATCCTATTACCAATTTGTCGGAGAATTAAAAATGGCTACTGCCCAAATGTATCTAATATGCTAGCAGATGGATGCCTGTAAAATATAATTCCATAACTCTAGTTCAGGTTATCAATAAAAACACATTAAATTATTTTATTCTTTATAGAATAGGAGGACAATTTTCATCTCAGAACATCACACAAATGTTAATGCTGGAGAGCTTGCCTTTCTTAAGGGAGAAAATGTAACTTGATATTGGTACATACATTTCCCATGTAGGTTTGTAGAGAATATGTAATCTTTATTTATTGGGTGAATGCATGCCAATTGGGTCAAAATTTTTAATTGTGTTGCTTAAATCTCTCTTACTCTTGCTAATATTTTTTCTGTATTTTTAATCTGCTACTAACTGTTGAAAATCTCTGTAATATTGTCACTTCTATTTCAGTTTTTGTTCCATATATTTGGACAGTAAATTATTAAGTAAATATAGTTAAAATTATTATATGGTCCTGGTGAATTTACTTGTGTATCATTATGTAATGATCTTTAGATCCATCAATTTTCACCACATAAAGTCTTCTTTATCTGCCATTAGTATAGGTATATTCAGTTATTTATGTTAGTGTCTATACTTATAATTATTATAAGATTATAGTCAGGGTGGATTTCTTATAAGCAGTGTTTAGGGTTTTTTTTAGCTCATGTGACAGTCTTTACTTTTGGAGTATTTAATCTATTTATAATTTTTTTTTTTTTTTTTTTTTGCGGTACGCGGGCCTCTCACTGCTGTGGCCTCTCCCGCTGCAGAGCACAGGCTCCAGACGCGCAGGCTCAGCGGCCATGGCTCATGGGCCCAGCCGCTCCGCGGCATGTGGAATCCTCCCGGACCGGGGCACGAACCCGTGTCCCCTGCCTTGGCAGGCGGACTCCCAACCGCTGCACCACCAGGGAAGCCCAATCTATTTAAACTTACTATATATGTATTTGTTTTCTGTTTGTTTTGCCTGACATTTGTTCTTTTACTTCCTCCTTTTGTTTTCTTTTATATTAATCAAGTGGGCCTTTTAATTGCATTTTTTCTCTCTATTAGCTTTCTAGTTGCATATTCTGTTAGCGGTAACCCTAGAGAGTAAAATGTGTATTCTGGATTATTAGGGTCAATTACAAATTAGTACTCATCATTTCCTGAACAAAGCAAGGATGTTAGAGAATTATAACTCTATCCCAGATCCTGATGTTTGTATTATTGTTTTTGTAGGCTTTAGTTATACATATAATTTAAGCAACCCAAAGACACTATTATCTTAATTACTCAGCATTCATTTAGATTTACCTACATATTTGCTTGTTTTATCATTTCACACCTTTCATCTAGGTTTATTTTTCTTCTATCTGAAAAATTGTTTCCAGTATTTATTGTAATTTAGTTCTAGCAACAAATACTTTTTTTTTGCTTTTTTAAGGTTTTATCTATTTTTTATAATTGTTTTTGATGACAGTTGTCCATTACAAGCTACTCCATCAGAGCCAGAGGTAGAAATTGCACTATGTTGCTTTATCTTTATTTCTTATCACTTATACTTTTTCATTTTCTGTCACACCAACCAGTCTCTCAGCCTTTTTTTAACCAAAAAAATCTTTCATTCTAAAAATCTATGTCTGAACTGTATTTAAAAATCAACTAATATAATTATTCAGGCAAAAACAATTTACAGTGAATTCAATAGTTCAAGGCAATATTATTCACTGAGCATGGGCTAGGTACCAAACACTGTACTGAACATTAGGTTTTACAAAAAATTTATAACAGTGTTTCAACCCTTAGTTGGCAAAATCAAATGGTAGAGCAGACATAAACAAATACTTTATAGATATATAGGGTAAGTACTATAACATGAGTCCTTGAAAAGCTATCTAAAATATAGACTCGTGGGAAAATAAAGATGTATTCAAATTTGAGTTGATTCTTTAATGTATTAAAATTTTTGATGTTTCATTTTTATTCTAGTTTTGCTAGTATCAGGTAAAACATATCTTTTAGGTTTAAGGTAAAAGATGAGGTTGTCCAAGGCATATTTTCTAAAGTGTATCAATCATACTGCTCCACTGGCATGTTGTAGACTGCCCTTACATTTCAAACTTTGTCACTCGAACCATTCTGCATATCCAAAATATTCATTCTTTCCTTCTTGATGGTAAGAAAGAAATGTGTAATTTTGCTTTCCTGAATTCATTGGACTGTTTTATACTGTAGCATCCATGTGTTGATTTGTCCATGTAGTTGGGAATTACCTAGGATATTCACCATTTTCTATAATAATAGAATTGCCAGACAGACTTGAGGAATAGCCAAAACATTTCTGGTTGCATTTGGAAGTTTCTAAAGTAAAAAAAAAGTCAAGAAGAAAAATGGGATAAATTAATCAGGATGGAAAGAACAGTTAGGGACAGATATGCCTCTTGAAAATAGAAATAAGTGAGAGGAAAGCCTATCAATCTGGCAAATGAGATTATCTTAGACAAAAATTATCAGATTGCATGTAAGCACTAGCCTGTAATGTCAAAGGGAAGAAATCAGTGGTCTCCAGTTGCTTCCTAACTTCAATACATGATTCTTTAATATATTTTCAACAGTGTAGAATTACTACTATAAACGAATATTCCAGTTGAAAATTATGAAAGTTGAATTATTTCTACAGCATCACCTGCAGACTTATAAAGAGTTTCTCAGGACATTATTGCAAAGTTAAGGTCAAGAAAGAAACTACAATAAAATTGTAATATAAATGACTTTTAACTTGATCTCATTAATACTAAATATTGAAGGAAGAGGATAACATTTAATTATCAAACATTGTAGTCAAATAAGGTATCATGTTAAGATATATTAGTATTTCAAATTTAAACTTTCAGAAATTGTGGCTTTTATCAGACACTGACCACAGATTTCACATTCTACCTCTAATGATATATACACTATATCTTTTTTCCTTGGACTAAAAGAACATTTAAAAATAATAGTCCATTAATATGATGCTTTTCATTGTATTTTTCTGTTACTAATACCTTAATTTTCTTCTGATCTTTAGCCATTAAAATGGATATTAATTATAACTAACCATACCCTATGAACCATATGTGCTCTAAACTTAATGCCTTTTGGCATAATTCCAATGCCTTTGAATAAACCAAAGGCTTCATAAAGCCCCATTCTCTCCCAGCTATTTCATAGGTCTTCTGAATAAATTTTAAAATTGGTGTTATTTGTATTATTCCTTTTATGTTTTTTTCTTTTTTTTTTTGCGGTATGCGGGCCTCTCACTGTTGTGGCCTCTGCTGTTGTGGAGCACAGGCTCTGGACGCGCAGGCTCAGCGGCTCACGGGCCCAGCCGCTCCGCGGCATGTGGGATCTTCCCAGACTGGGGCACGAACCCGTGTCCCCTGCATCGGCAGGTGGACTCTCAACCACTGTGCCACCAGGGAAGCCCTACATTATATTTAACTATCATTTGAGCATCAGACCAACAAAAAAGCACAGCAAGTATTGTGAAATATATACAAGAAAAATTAGCATTGGAAGATGTAGTTACATACTCCAACAATTGGTGTTTATACATCCATGAGCAAACCAAATTGTATTTCTCTCATTATTAAAAGATAACATTTTGACATCAATCACATAAAATTAGCTTTGTAATGAGCAAGAGAATAGGAATTAAAATAACTTTAGTAACTTTTGTTATCTTCTAGTAGAATAATAGTAATTAATTTTGCATAGCACTTTATAGTTTATAAAATTTTTATTATTTTGTCTTTGGATTGATCAATGGCTTTCACTCACTCTTGCTGTGGATAAATATTACACAATTTTGGTATGTCATTTATCTTCCTTGGATCGTACTTTCATAATTAACACTATATAAAATCATTTTATAAAAATTAAAAATAATGTATATAAAGTGTGCATCATAGATACAAGACTTAATACTTACTTAAGGCAACATAACATTTATTATTCTTACGGTCATTCACAAGTATTGATAAGTATCAGAACAAGTGATAAGTCTATGAATCCAACCTATTTTAACATTACATTCAAGACATAGAAACTATGAAAGGTAAAATGATAATGGCTTTCAATGTAAACCTGAATAAAGATCTCTCAGAATTTCTTCTAAAGTACAGTCTTTTTATGCTAACTAAAATAACTATAATGCAAATTGTAAACCCACTTTATTACATAAACACTGCAAGTTTTGAACATCAACATTCCCCTTAATAAATCTATATAAAATGTAATACACTTAATATGACAGTGTCTACTAAATATTATATTTGATGTGTAGGCTTGCTAGTAAATTCCAAAATTTGAATAGACAGAGATAATCACAAGATTAATAGATTTGGGATGCTTACCCAGTAAAGAAGATTTCCTTAGAGGTCTCACAGAATATAGACCCACCATGGTGCACCCCATTTGGATTATTCAAAATAATTCTTTACTTACTGTTTACTTCTTGTACTTTTATAAAGAAGAGAAATACCTAGTCTTGAGATTTGCTTCTATTTATTTTAAGCACTCCTCATGTAACAGCTCATTTAATCCTCTCAACAGCCCTATGATGTAGCCCTGAACTTATCTCAATTTTCAGTTGAGGAAACAGGCACAGAAAAAAAAAAAAAGAGTAATTAAGAGTAAATGCCCAGATCATACCGCTATCAAATGACAGAGCTGGGATTTGAACACAAACATTCTGGCTCCAGAATTTAAATTTCCACAAATATGCTATTTGTTTTTTTTTTTAATAGCTTTTCACTTTTTGTAATTCCTTTACTATGCCAGTTAGATCACTGATCTTTCATTTTTTTTTTTTTTTTTTTTTTTTTTGCATGATCTTTCATTTTTGTTCCATCCTCTTCTGACTACCTACCCTTAGTTTTTACCTGGTAAGATTTGTTTTTTCATAATTTTCTATAATTTTTTCTTTGAAATTTTCTAAAATTTGAATAGTTATTTGACCCCTCTTTGTAGGCTAACTTTCTGAGTTTCCAACCCCCTTCTCCTTTTAATTTCTTCTCTGATAAGAAATATAACACACTTTTTTTTTAGCCCATAAATGTAAGATGAATGGGCTTGAAAAAAATTCTAGGTTGGCTGTTCAAAAGGCAGTTGCAGGGCAGGAATAAAGATGTAGACATAGAGAAAGGACTTGACAACACGGGGTGGGAGGGGGAAGCTGGGGTGAAGTGAGAGTAGCATCGACATATATACACTACCGAATGTAAAAATAGCTAGTGGGAAGAAGTAGCATAGCAAAGGGAGATCAGCTTGGTGCTTTGCTATGACCTGGAGGGGTGGGAAAGGAGGATGGGAGGGAGGCTCAAAAGGGAGGAGATATGGGGACATACGTATGCATATGGCTGATTCACTTCGGTGTACAACAGAAACTAACACAGTATTGTGAAGCAATTATACTCCAATAAAGATCTATTAAAAAAAAAACCTGAAGAATCAAAAAGCTCTTCTCATTCTTATGTCACAATTCAAAGGTGTGTTTCTGATTATGGAAAAGCTACCTGACAAGTACCAAGAAAACTAGATTTCTTTTTAAATAAATGAAGCTCTGTGTGTCTAACAACATAAAGTTACTATATGCAGGGCAAATACATTTTCAGAATATATTTGCGTTATTTACACAGCTGTGATTTCTATATTTTTACCCTACCTTGTTAAAGTGAACTTTATACCATTCAGTCTAGAATTACTCTATTTCCTATCTCCAAACAAGTACTAAAGTAAGAAAATGACTATGAAGAATACACAAGATAATCACGACAAAGCAAAGAAATTATAAAATGATTTATAGTTATGTGATGATGAATATTGCTTTAATGAATCTCATGGTTTGCCATGGTTAAGAATACAAATAGGTATTTTTTTTAAACATCTTTATTGGAGTATAATTGCTTAACAATGTTGTGTTAGTTTCTGCTCTATAACAAAGTGAATCAGCTATACATATACATATATCCCCACTTCCCCTCCCTCTTGCATCTTCCTCCCACCCTCCCTATCCCACCCCTCTAAGTGGTCACAAAGCACGGAGCTGATCTCCCTGTGCTATGTGGTTGCTTCCCACTACCTATCTATCTTACATTGGGTAGTGTATATATGTCGATGCCACTCTCTCACTTCATCCCAGCTTACCCTTCCCCCTCCCCGTGTCCTCAAGTCCACTCTCTACGTCTGGGTCTTTATTCCTGTCCCACCCCTAGGTTCTTCAGAACCTTTTTTTTTGATTCCATATACAGATGTTAGCATACGGTATTTGTTTTTCTCTTTCTGACTTACTTCACTCTGTATGACAGATTCTAGGTCCATCCACCTCACTACAAATAACTCAATTTTGCTTCTTTTTATGGCTGAGAAATATTCCATTGTATATATGTGCCACATCTTCTTTATCCATTCATCTGTCGATGGACACGTAGGTTGCTTCCATGTCCTGACTATTGTAAATAGTGCTGCAATGAACATTGTGGTACATGTCTCTTTTTGAATTACGGTTTTCTCAAGGTACATGCCCAGTAGTGGGATTGCTGGGTATTATGGTAGTTCTATTTTTAGTTTTTTAAGGAACCTCCATACTGTTCTCAGTAGTAGCTGTATCAATTGGCATTCCTGCCAACAGTGCAAGAGGGTTCCCTTTTCTCCACACCCTCTCCAGCATTTATTGTTTGTAGATTTTTTGTTGATGGCCATTCTGACCTGTGTGAGGTGATACCTCATTGTGGTTTTGATTTGCGTTTCTCTAATGATCAGTGATGCTGAGCATCCTTTCATGTGTTTGTTGTAAACCTGTATATCTTCTTTGGAGAAATGTCTATTTAGGTCTTCTGCCCATTTTTGGATTGGGTTGTTTGTTTTTTTGACATTGGGCTGCATGAGCTGCTTGTAAATTTTGCAGATTAATCCTTTGTCAGTTGCTTCATTTTCGAATATTTTCTCCCATTCTGAGTGTTGTCTTTTCGTCCTGTTTATGGTTTCCTTTGCTGTGCAAAAGCTTTTGATTTTCATTAGGTCCCACTTATTTATTTTTGTTTTTATTTCCATTTCTCTAGGAGGTGGGTAAAAAAAGGATCTTGCTGTGATTTATGTCAGAGTGTTCTTCCTATGTTTTCCTCTAAAGAGTTTTATAGTGTCTGGCCTTACATTTAGGTCTTTAATCCATTATGAGTTTATTTTTGTGTATGGTTTTAGGAAGTGTTCTAATTTCATTCTTTTACATGTAGTCGTCCAGTTTTCCCAGCACCACTTATTGAAGAGGCTGTCTTTTCCCCATTGTATATTCTTGCCTCCTTTATCAAAGATAAGGTGACCATATGTGCATGGGTTTATCTCTGGGCTTTCTGTCCTTTTCCATTGATCTATATTTCTGTTTTTGTGGCAGTACCATACTGTCTTGATTACTGTAGATTTGTAGTATAGTCTGAAGTCTGGGAGGCTGATTCCTCCAGCTCCGTTTTTCTTTCTCAAGATTACTTTGGCTATTCGGGGTCTTTGCTGTTTCCCTACAAATTGTGAAATGTTTTGTTCTAGTTCTGTGAAAAATGCCATTGGTAGTTTCATAGGGATTGCATTGAATCTGTAGATTGCTTTGGGTAGTATAGTCATTTTCACAATGTTGATTCTTCCAATCCAAGAACATGATATATCTCTCCATCTGTTTGTATCATCTTTGATTTCTTTCATCAGTGTCTTATAGTTTTCTGCATACAGGTCTTGTGTCTCCTTAGGTAGCTTTGTTCCTAGGTATTTTATTCTTTTTGTTTCAGTGGTTAATGGGAATGTTTCCTTAATTTCTCTTTCAGATTTTTCATCATTAGTGTATAGGAATGTAAGACTTTTCTGTGCATTAATTTTGTATCCAACTACTTTATCAAATTCATTGATTAGCTCTAGTAGTTTTCTGATAGCATCTTTAGGATTCTCTATGTATAGTATCAGGTCATCTGCAAACAGTGACAGCTTTACTTATTCTTTTCCGATTTGGATTTCTTTTATTTCTTTTTCTTCTCTGATTGCTGTGGCCAAAACTTACAAAACTATGTTGAATAATAGTGGTGAGAGTGGGCATCCTTCTCTTGTTCCTGATTTCAGAGGAAATGGTTTCAGTTTTTCACCACTGAGAATGATGTTGGCTGTGGTTTTGTCATTTATGGCCTTCATTATGTTGAGGTAAGTTCCCTCTGTGCCTACTTTCTGCAGATTTGTTTTCATAAATGGGTGTTGAATTTTGTCGAAAGCTTTCTCTGCATCTATTGAGATGATCATATGGTTTTTCTCCTTCAGTTTGTTAATATGGTGTATCACATTCATTGATTTGTATATATAGTGGAACCCTTGCATTCCTGGGATAAACCCCACTTGATCATGGTGTATGATCCTTTTAACATGCTGTTGGATTCTGTTTGCTAATATTTTGTTGAGGATTTTTGCATGTATGTTCATCGGTGATATTGGCCTGAAGTTTTCTTTCCTTGTGACATTTTTGTCTGGTTTTGGTATCAGGGTGAGGGTGGCCTTGTAGAATGAATTTGGGAGTGTTCTGCTCTCTGCTATATTTTGGAAGAGTTTGAGAAGGATAGGTGTTAGCTCTTCTCTAAATGTTTGATAGAATTCACCTGTGAATCCATCTTGTCCTGGGCTTTTGTTTGTTGGAAGATTTTTAATCACAGTTTCTATTTCAGTGCTTGTGAATGGTCTGTTTATATTTTCTGTTTCTTCCTGTTTCAGTCTCAGGAGGTTGTGCCTTTCTGAGAATTTGTTCATTTCTTCCAGGTTGTCCATTTTGTTGTCATATAGTTGCTTGTAGTAATCTCTCGTGATCCTTTGTATATCTGCGGTGTCAGTTGCTACTTGTCCTTTTTCATTTCTAATTCTACTGATTTGAGTCTTCTCCCATTTTTTCTTCATGAGTCTGGATAATGGTTTATCAATTATGTTTATCTTCTTAAACAACCAGCTTTTATCTTTATTCATCTTTGCTATTGTTTCCTTCATTTCTTTTCCATTTATTTCTGATCTGATCTTTATGATTTCTTTCCTTCTGCTAACTTTGTGGGTTTTCTGTTCTTCTTTTTCTAATTGCTTTAGGTGTAAGGTTAGGTTGTTTATTTTAGATTTTTCTTTTTTCTTGAGGAAGGATTGTATTGCTATAAACTTCCCTCTCAGACCTGCTTTTGCTGCATCCCATAGGTTTTGGGTCATCGTGTTTTCATCGTCATTTGTTTCTAGGTATTTTTTGATTTCCCCTTTGATTTCTTCAGTGATCTCTTGGTTATTTAGTAGTGTATTGCTTACCTCCATGTGTTTGTATTTTTCACAGTTTTTTTCCTGTAACTGATATCTAGTCTCATAGCATTGTGGTCAGAAAAGATACTTGATATGATTTCAAATTTTTAAAATTTACCAAGGCTGATTTGTGATCCAAGGTATGGTTTATCTGCGAGAATGTTCCATGAACACTTGAGAAGAAAGTGTATTCTGTTGTTTTTGGATGGAATGTCCTATAAATATCAATTTAGTCCATCTTGTTTAATGTGTCATTTAAAGGTTGTGTTTATTTTCATTTTGAATGATTTGTCCATTTGTGAAAGTGGGGTGTTAAAAGTCCCCTACTATTATTGTGTTAAATTTTCTCTTTTATGGCTGTTAGCGTTTGCCTTATATATTGAGGTGCTCCTATGTTGGGTGCATAAATATTTACAATTGTTATTCTTCTTCTTGGATTGATCCCTTGATCATTGTGTAGTGTCTTTCTTTGTCTCCTGTAATAGTCTTTGTCTTAAAGTCTATTTTGTCTGATATGAGAGTTGCTACTCCAGGATTCTTTTGATTTCCATTTGCATGGAATATCTTTATCCATCCTCTCACTTTCAGTCAGTATGTGTCGCTAGGTCTGAAATGGGACTTCGGAAGACAGCATATGTATGGTCTTGTTTTTGTATCCATTCAACCAATCTGTGTCTTTTGGTTGAATTATTTAATCCTTTTACTTTTAAGGTAATTATTGATATATATGTTCCTATTACCATTTTCTTAATTGTTTTGCATTTGTTTTTGTAGGTCGTTTCCTTCTCTTGTGTTTCCTGCCTAGAGAAGTTCCCTTAGCACTTGTAAGCCTAGTTTGGTGGTGCTGAATTCTCTTCACTTTTGCTTATCTGTAAAGGTTTTAATTTATCTGATTGAATCTGAATGAAATCCTTGCTGGGTAGAGTAATCTTGGTTGTAATTTTTTCCCTTTCATCACTTTAAATATGTCCTGCCACTCCCTTCTGGCTTGCAGAGTTTCTGCTGAAAGATCAGCTGTTAACCTTATGGTGATTCCCTTATATGTTATTTGTTGCTTTTCCCTTGCTGCTTCTAATATTTTTTCCTTGTATTTAATTTTTGATAGTTTGATTAATATGTATCTTGCCATGTTTGCTTTTGGGTTTATCCTGTATGGTACTCTCTGTGCTTCCTGGACTTGATTGACTATTTCCTTTCCCATGTTAGGGGATTTTTCAACTATAATCTCTTCAAATATTTTCTCAGACCATTTCTTTTTCTCTTCTTCTGAGACCCCTTTAATTCGAATGTTGGTGCATTTAATGTTGTCCCAGAGGTCTCTGAAACTGTCCTCAATTCTTTTCTTTCTTTTTTCTTTATTCTGCTCCATGTTATTTCCACCATTTTATCTTCCAGCTCACTTATCCGTTCTTCTGCCTCAGTTATTGTTATTGATTCCTTCTAGAGTATTTTTAATTTCAGTAATTGTGTTGTTCATCACTGTTTGTTTATTCTTTAGTTCTTCTAGATCCTTGTTAAATGTTTCTTGTATTCTCTGTATTCTGAGATTTTGGATCATCTTTACTATCATTACTCTGAATTCTTTTTCAGGTAGGTTGCCTATTTCATCTTCATTTATTTGGTGTTGTAGGTTTTTACCTTGCTCCTTTGTCTGTAACATATTTTTTCTCATTTCATTTTATTTTATTTATTTTTTTTTTTGATGAGTGGTGCTGTATTCCTGTCTTACTGGTTGTTGGGCCTGAGAAATCCAGCACTAGAGTTTGCAGGCAGTTGGATAGAGCTGGGTCTTGGTGCTGAGATGAGAACCTCCTGGTGGCCTCACTCTGATTGATATTCCTTGGTCACTGGGGGTTCCTCTCGCCCCCTTAGGTGTCCGTGGTCCCCCACTGGTGCCCAGTAGGTGCCCTAGTTATGAGGAGATGCAAATTCCACGTCCTCCTAGTATGCCCTCTTGACCCTGCCCCCCCAAATCGGTATTCTTTTCTCTATTGTTTATAGAGAATTTACAACTTTGGGGTACCAGTGGAGAAATACCAAGACTTTGTGGTGTCTGACATTTAACTTGTTTTTCCATCATTTCTCTTTTATGACAAAATTAAGATACTCCAGGTGATGAAATTCTTCCAAGTTACTATATTTGGGGGGGTACCATGAATTCAGTCACCCTTCTCTTCATACTTTACAAAATTTAGAGGTGTCTTACAGTCCTCCAGACATGAGCTGCCTGTCATGTTTATTGCCTGAATACTTCTATTAAAAAAAAATTCTTGCAAGAAAGTGCTGAGCTGGAAAGAGCAGAAAAAATATTTCTCTATTGGTAAAGTAACTGAAAGGCTTTCATGGTTGTATTTTCCAACTTCCTTTTGACACTTATTTTTCTTCACTGCAGCAGCAATAATATGATTTTCCTTTTTTTTCTTCTTATTGTTACCCTACACATCTTAACCTAGTGCTAATCGTAGGTGTTCTGGTTATTATCTCCTTCCACACCTCCATGGGTCTTCCTTTAAGTATGGAGTCACTATTTGCTTTAGAAGGAATAGTACATTGAAAGGCATATAAAAGTGAAAATCAGGCTTTATGTGATTCCAAAGAGAGTGGTTATACCCCTTGCCACTCAGCAAACAAATCACAAAGATTTCTGAATTCCCTTGCAGCATTTCTCTCTTATATGGTTTGGAAAGCAAGAGCGTGAGTGACAGCTAAGATGATATTACCGTTTGGGGGAATTCTGCAGGTGACATAGTGTGGAGGAATAAAGGGAGGTGAAAAATAAGTTGTCTTGAACTGGTTTTCACACTATTCAAAGTGCATTTTAGTTTAACTCTAGTGACAGTCCAGCTCAAACCTGCTGACAGATGGCTGCTAGCAAGAAAATATATTTGAGACTTACAGTCAAGATACAAGCTTTCATGTTAACCAAAGACCATTTTTTTAAAAAACAGAGTATTTCAAAGAATGATGAAAATAAAGAGAAATAATATTTAGCACATATATTGTGCAAAGAATATCTTGAGGGTTCAAAGCAGGGCTTCAGTTGGCAAAGGGCAGATAACTGAATTTCTTAGGTGTGAATACCTCCAAGAATAAAGTTAACCCTTAGGAAAAAGTGTTGGTGTTGGACTTGGGCATTGTATGGATAAGAAAGCCCACTGAAAATGGCAAAGGTGACCAGATAAGTATAACTGAGAAGGACAGTCACCTCTGATTCTGTAACCAGAAAACTAGAAAAGGAGGGTGAGAGTGATTTTAATATGCTATAACCACAGTATGCATTTAGTATACTATTGATATCTAGTTATTAGAGCTTCAAATGATCATTAATGAGATTAAAGGCCATTAGTTAATATGTGTACCTGATGGTTCTTTTAAAGGATTTAAAATGCATTATCTTTATCTGTAATTTTTATCATAGCACTTTGAGGTACCTACCACCGTTATCCTCATTTTACAGAAAAGGCAGTAGAAGCACAGGGAATTTATATAATTTATCAATACTACACAGCTTTAATAAGTAGTGGACCATTGTATGAAACAGAGGCAGAGTGAACCCATGGCCCTTGCTCTTAAACATTTAGTGCAGCTTCCTAATTCAGCTGTGAAGTCATTCTGAATGCTAAGATATCTCTCTTTACCAGGACACACAGCTTTGGGAAGCAAAGGGTGAGGATGAAAAGAGATACCTTGATATCAGGAATAACAAAGTCAGCCCTGGAGATCAAGGGGACAGGTGTATGTGGCAGGGGGAGGAGTGGGAAGCTACATCCAGATTGTCCTCACATACAGTTAAAAAGGTTTTAGTCTTCTGACTACATAACATAACTGAGCCAAAAGAATTAGTCATGGAATGCTCAAGGGCACAGTTTATTTTGGGTTTTGCCTTGTTTCTTCTTTTTGCTTTGTTTTTGATGGTGGCGGTGGTGGTGGTGGCGGTGGTGGTGGTGGTGGTGGTGGTGGTGGTGGTGGTGGTGGTGGTGGTGGTGGTGTGTGTGTGTGTGTGTGTGTGTGTGTGTGTGTGTGTGTTTCAGGGTTAAGTTTATTAAAATCTGTCCTCTTCAATTTTAGGTTTACATGTATCAAAGAATTTTCAGTGTGTTTATAAATTAAAGTGCATTCATTTAAAGGCCCTTAAATAAATAATATGCAATAGATTCTGTATAATTCTGCCTTCCTCAAATAAATACTTTTCTGTGTAAGTGTAAAATATATTTATTAACTTCAGATCTTAAATAATGTTCCTAGTTTACTCGTATTTAATTTAAAATATAGGAAGCCAAGTTGGAATGATCATCATGAAAGGGTCAGAGGGAGGGGAAGAACTCTAGACTTCTCCAGTCCTTCTAAAATAAAACAATTACCAAAAACAGGGCTCCTCTGAGCCTCACAATTAACATTTTTTGTCTGGAGTAGGAAGGATTCCTTAATGATCTCCCCAAATTAATGACTGTCCATCTTCCATCATTTATTTTATGTACTCCATCTATCAGCATCTAACATTGACCAGTGCTTGTACCAAAGGGACATATAAACCATTCCTTTCAGTGTTTCTAATTGGAAAATACTAAACTATAAGGAGATTTTTCTCTCTGTGTGGGATGGTTATAAAATGTATGACTTGTAGCAAAAGAATTGCTAGTGCATGAAATTTTATCATCACTATTGGAACTGAAGAAAGTACAAGACATGGCCTAGATCCTTAATGCAGTTATAGTGATACCTAAGCCATATATCTCAGGAATATCTTATAGGCATATACAAAGAAAACATTTTATATACCTATATTACGTTATCATTCTGAAGAATAACCTGTATTACTATATGCACTTAAGTTGACATTATCTACTTCAAGGAAGATAATAGAGAAAATAAAATATCTACTTTCAAAAGTGATCTACAAAATAGGTCAGTGCAAATGATGGAGTATGGTAGAAAGTCTACAAATAATTCCTCTCATCCCTTTATATTAATGGTACTCCAGCCATCAAGAAGTGAAATCTATATCTCCTTCTTGATCAGCGTAGGCTATATGAATTGGTTTTTACAACTGAATGCAGCTGAAGTCTGTTACAGTTCTGGGCCTAGTTCTTGAGAAGCCTCAGAGCTTCCAATTCCAGTCTTGGAGTCCTGGGCCACCACATTAGAAGTCTAAGTTCTTTCTGAAAATAGACACAGCCTTTCCAGCCGTCCCAGGAGAGATTCAGGACATGTGTGTAAAACCATTTTGGATGCTGCAGTCCCAGCTTGGGTCCTAGGTAAGGGAGCCCAGACAACATCACATAGAAAAGGACCAACAGGCGGAGCCCAGACAGCCCAGAAAATGGTGAAAGATAATACATCATTATTGTTTTAAGCTACTAAGATTTGAGTATAGTCTCTTTTCCAGCATTAGATAACTGAAACATAGAGGAAACTAAGAGACAATAATTGAACCTAAAGAATTAACTTCAAACTCTCCATAGGGATTCCAGACCCTAAAATAAAGAGATTTCTCCAAAGGCAACATGATATGATATTTTACTATAAATTTGGAAGAACTATATTTGGAGAGAGAATAATTACTCTTCAAGTCAACTTAAGGAAGTCACTTAAATTCATTGAGAAGTGACATGCAGTTGGATGCTAAGTATTAATCACTTTTTTAATGTAACTTAAAACTAGTCCCTTCTTTTCAACCTCACTTACAAGGTAAAGTCAGACCCTTCCAATTTCCCTTAAGGATTGCCAAAGAGCCCCTGTTCTCCCACCTTCTGTTTAACTCATTTCCAATTTATTTCCAATTCCTAATTTGCTGCTCTCTAAAATATAGATAAATTCATGTTACCTAATATTCTTCAATGACTTTCCATTATCTTAAGAATAAAGTCCATGTCTAGGGCATGACTTTCCAGCCCTCTAGGATCTGACTCTGTTTTTTTCCCCACCCTTGATTTATGCCAACCCTCTCCTCAAACCCAGACTCCAGTCATATTAAGCCTCTTTGCCTTTGCCTCTACTGCTCCTCCCTAAATTTTCCTTTTCCCCTTAGATTTAATACCTATTAGTATGTATTAAAAAAAAATACCCTTGGGGGACTTCCCTGGTGGTCCAGTGGTAAAGAATCCGCCTTCCAATGAAGGGGATGCTGGTTCGATCCCTGGTTGGGGAACTAAGATCCCACATACTGCAGGGCAACTAAACCTGTGCACCACAACTGCTGAGCTCACGTGCCTCAATGAGAGAGCCCGCATGCTACAAACTACAGAACCCACGTGCCTGGGACCCCATGCACCACAACTACAGAGCCCACGCTCCCTGGAGCCCACGTGCCACAACTTAGAGAGAGAAATCCCACACACCACAACTAGAGAGAAGCCCACACGCCACAATGAAGAACCTGCGCCACAACAAAAAAGATCCCACGTCTCAACGAAGATCTTGCATGCTGCAACTAAGACCCGATGCAACCAAAAAATAAAGAAAGAAAAAGAAAAAAATATATACCCTTTGTCTGACAATGCCCTGCACTTAAGTCTGAACCATTTACCACACCTTTACCATAGCACTTGGCATGTATGCCCATCATAGCACTTACCATTAGTGTGCTTCCTAACTACTGGAGGATAGCTTTCAGATCTTTATCCCAGTACCCAGCTTAGTGCCAAGAATGCTAGCAAATATATTACTTCTTGGATGAATGGGTGAATGATATATGAAATGGATAATGCTTGTGAAAATACTTGACAAAGTTAGAAGTACTTTGCAAATATTATTTTGATGATTTTTCCATAATAGGTTGTAAAAATAGTCCCTAGAAAAATAAACTGAAACCCAGAAGAGTTAAATAAATAAAACTTGGGGTGTGGGGGAAGTGATTACACATACATACAGCAGAGGTAGGCCTAAGGGTTGCCTGTAAAAGAAATATAAAAATAAAATATATTTATTTTATATATATTTGCCTCTAGAATGAATATAAAAATAACTTTGTTGTTTAAAGACACTAGGAAATAATGAAAAGAAAAATAAATGTTAGGACTGGGAAGTCGTCTTTCTCCTTACCTTGCATTTGTTAAAAAATTAACTTATTTACAACTTGGTCATGGTAGTTTTAAAAATGATTGGGAAAATGGAGATAGATAGAGTAAAAATAGATATATTGGAAGAATAAGAATCATGTATTTAAATTAAACAATACTTCATTTAGGCATAAAATTGAATTTACTTACCAACAGAATGAGAAAATGTTGTTATGTTTCTTAAGCACCAGGCATTGTACTAAGTGCTTTGTAGACGTTATCTAGCTTAATTCTTAGAAAAACCTAGGAGACAAGAATTAGCATCTTCCTTTCAAATGTGGAAATTTGGAATGGAAATGTGGGATTTGCAGATTTAATTAAGGTAAAAATTTCAAGATGAGATCATCCTGCATTAGGTTGGGCCTTAAATCCAATGTCAGATATCCTTATAAGAGACAGAAAAGAAGAAAACCCACAGAGACACAAGGGAGAAGGCCATGTAAAGAGGGAGGCAGAGATTAGAGTTATGCTGTCATAAACAAAGCAACACCTGGCATCACTGGAAGCTGGAAGAGGTGAGGGAGGATTCTCCCCTGGAGCCTTTGGAGGGAGCACAGCCCTGCCAGTGCCTTATTCAAACTCTGGCCTTGAGAACTGTGCCAGAATATCTTTCTGTTGTTTTGAATTGCCAAGTGTGTGGTAATTTGTTACTGCAGCCCTAGGAAGCTAATTGAACACCTATTTCTCATCTCTGTACACCTGTCATGGGCAGTTCTGTGCCTCAGGCAAAGAAGCAGGTGACTGCCTTAGTTGTTTAGATTCAGCAGTTAGTGAAGGCTCTCTAACATTATACCAGGAGTATGTCCAGCAGGAGGGAACAGACAATACGAAGACTTGAAAGGACTTTAAAAAGAGTGTTTGCAATGCAGAAAGGAGACCAGTATGTCTGAAGTGCAATAGATGGTGGGGCACAGGAATCAGGTAGTTTGTGAGGAGGTAAAAAGTAGCCAGATCTTATAGGGCTTTGTACAACTTATCAAGGAATTTGGGTTCCATTCTTAGTTCAGTGAAGAGCCATAAACTGATTTCATATTTGGTGTGGAAGGATAAGGGAGACATGGGCAGAAGAATACTTGATCTCAATTTGCATTTTAAAGAGGTGATAATAAATACTGCCATATGGAGGACAAACTGGAAGCTAAAAGGGTAGGAGGGAGGCGAGGAAATAGGCTTTTACAATTGTCAAGGAGGGGTAACAGTGGGTTTTGACTAGTGACAATGATAATGGAGCCATGTCTTCTTTGAGGAATTTTGTGAAGGTACTTGACTTACTGAAGATATGAAGAAGGAAGGAAAGTTAAAAGATCAAATCTCTGCAATAATATACCACAGGACAAAGGAGGAGTACAAAAACGAGTAACTTGGAGAGGAGAGAATTAAGAAATGTTCCTCAGAGGAAGAGATTCTTGTATATATGAATGAGTGGCCTACTCCTAATTTTTTTTTATAAAACTGCATATGAATGTGGGAAACAAGAGGCTGTAGGGAGAAGGGTAGATAAAAGATTTTTGTACTAAATGCTCCTCTAACAAGGCCAATTTGCAGTAGAGCTGTTCATATCCCTTTGACTATAAAAAACAGTAATTATATACAACACTGAAACACTAAATTATTCAATTGCCTTAAATTTGTTAACCTCACATTCTTTTACTGTATGCCTGTTTTAGGTCCGTCCTCTACCTCAAGACATTTTTAGATTTGTTTTAAATCTGGCATTATTTTACCCAAAGTGAGCTTATTCAGAACGATTTCTACTTGATTCCCAGAAATATTTTCGCTTTTCTCACCAGTTCTACACAATGACCTTATAAGGGTCCTGTTAAAGTGAATTCACTCTTTAAACAAAGGTTTCTTATCAGTTTTTCACACTTGCTAGAGAGGACTTTTTATTTTATTTTTCCAAATCAGGTAATGGTTCTCTCTATGAATAGTATTCTGTGATTTTGATTCTTAAGCTATTCTATTTAAAAAATCACTGGCTGGAGTATATTTTTAAAGAGTTATTTCATTTTTAAAAAGATACTGCATATTTTCTGCTTGTCTCAGTGACCTACTTTGCTTTTTCAAGCTCTCTAGTAACTTATGTCCCTTATCTCCCAGCTTTCTCATATTATCTGCTTTCTTTTTAGCAAAAGATTCTAGTTTGTTATTATCTTTAATAAAGGAATACAAAGTTATAAATAGCCATAGGTTGTTCTTTGCACATGTATTTAAATTAATGTAACACCACTGGATATATATGAAAGGACATGCCAAGTAAAATCAGAACACACCGTGTCAAAGAGAGATAAAATGTCTCCTGGACTTCTGCTATTTACATAATACTCTCATTCCTGGAGCATAAAATGATTTCAGTAGGGCCCTTTTAGTTTTACACTCCTGAATTTGAATGTCTGCATGAAGAACTGTAAAAAAAAAAATTTAAGTGAGTTAGAGGAAAGACATTGTTTCAGCAAGAGTTTATTTACTCTTATCTAGGGGAACCTCCTTGAAGTTTAAAGGAAGAATGCCTAAGGCTTATAAAAGAGAGGACAAATCATAGAATTATTTTCTGGAAAAAGAAGTATAGAATAAGAATGGAACTAAGTTATGAAGTGTATGTATAAATTAATGAACGATACAGAATGATCCTATTAAACATGGATGTATTTTTAAAAAATCTCTTTTGGGGGGAGTGGTGGGGCTATTTACCACTGTAAATGGGCATCTTCAAGGTAATAGAGCACAGAAAAATCTTAATAGTCCCTATTTTACTCCCCAGTCCTAAGTATGTGCCTTCTCAAGTCCACTCCATCTCAATATATGTCAATACTATTCTCAAAGTTGCACAAGCAAAAACTTAACAAATTTCATGAAATGTGAGATTAGATGAAAAAAAGCAATATTTCAAAATTAATTAATATACCAAGTTATGTGTTATGTGGTTTTAAATACATATGTAACATACAAAAAATATTATATTTAATCACATTCCACAATTCCATTTATATTCCTAAAAGTGTATGTGGGTATATACAAATAAATTCACATTTCAAAAAAATACATATACAAAAAAAAAAAGACTTCTAACTTTAAAGGAAAAGTCAGAAAGATCAGAGCAATTCTCATTTTCTCAATTCCCCTCCGAGATTTCTTGAGAGAAAGTAAGCACTCAGTAAAAATGTATTGAATGAGTGAAATAAATGAGTGCTTTAATCAACAAATAAACTGCATATGACACTTATTCTCACTAAGAATATAATAGATATCAAAAAAGTGAAATGAAAGTCAATGTAAATCTTTTGTGTAAAGAGTACTAAGTTTGACTCTATTAAACATGTATAACAGAACCACTGATAGTATACATTATAATGCATAATACTTCTAAATCTAAATCATATCTGTGAGGGAAAAGTTAATAACATCTACTCTATAGTTACCTAAATGATACTATTGTTTATTTCTCTGAGCATTCTAAAATGCAACCACAAAGAAAATACTTATATGTTCCTTGAAGTAATATGTGGGATCTATACCATAAAAATAATTTTTGAAATAAAATGTGAGTTATAAAGTCTCTACAGCTCATTTTTTAAAAGATTATTAATAAACACAGGCAAATATGAATCTAGACCAAAGAGATATAAAAACGAAACTGCTTGAAACTCCTGGAAATGAATATATATTCATATTTATTAATATATATATTTGCATATATATGTACATATATGTATGTTCTTATATGTGTAAATGCATGGGAAAATGTCTCAATGAATGCATACTGAAAACAAAAAGCTGTGTTGTATGTACGTCAGTGCCAAAAGTGACTATTAGGGTATCTTATGTCATTTATTTATTACCAGAAGTTATTTAACAGCAAATGTAGTTTCTTTAATAATGCCTAATGTCATTCATATTTTAAATCCTGTAATAAATACTTACTTTGCATAATACTGCTTAGCTTTTTCAAAAATTCTGTGAGATAGTTATATTTTTCACCCTTGTTTCCAGGTGCAGAAACTGAAGTTTAGAGAATTAAATAATGTTCCCCTGATTACATTAAGTGGTAGAACTGGACATAGAATCAGGACATGCTCTAGACCATGGCTGTTCAATATGGAAGCCAGTAGCCACTTGTCTTTATTCAGCACTTGACATGTGACTAGTGTGAAAGAGGAAATGAATTTTTAATTTTATTTAATTTGGATCAAATCAATTTATGTTTAAAAACCAAAGGACTGTAAAATAATTTTTTCATCAAACACAACTTTTTGTAGTGGTAGGAATGTACTTTAACTTGTAACATTGATTGCTTTTTATCTTCTTATTGGAGTTCAAATATCAAATGCCTGAGTTTTTTCTAGTACATCACATAAACTCCTCATGAGTCTAGTAAATGTCAATGGATGGGCAGTTGTATGATGTTTTTAAGTATCAATGTAATACTTTAA
Source organism: Leucopleurus acutus (assembly GCF_964270905.1). Taxonomy (NCBI): domain Eukaryota; kingdom Metazoa; phylum Chordata; class Mammalia; order Artiodactyla; family Delphinidae; genus Leucopleurus; species Leucopleurus acutus. The sequence goes on from NC_139159.1 coordinate 59,952,096, forward strand.
TGCATATATTTGAATAGTTTATACAGACAGCATGAATTATAGTGATGCCTATGTAAATTGTAAGTGGTAGTTGAGATACTTCTTATTAATTACAAAATAATGAAATTACTTTTCTAGTTTAAAAATAAGTGTAGGCAAATTTTTAAAATTTAAAACTACGTAACAAACTACTTATGCAGAATCAAGTGGAAATGCAAAAGCTAGTACTGCAAACAGAATAGGTGGAGACAAAAAGAGAGGATTGGAAAGAGAAAAAGGAGAAGAGAGTGTGTGTATAAGACTGTTAGAAGGCATGTAGCAAATTTCCCAATGACTGGCAATGGCAATTTATTGCCACAGAGCAAAATAAGAGAAAAACTGTCTTAACAAATATGATAACAAAATTGATTACATTAAGAAACACTGCATTGTATACTTGAAGTTTGCTAAGAGGGTCGATATCTTAATTGTTCTCACACAGAAAAATAATGGTAACTATGTGAGGTGTGAGGTGACGAATATGTTAATTAGCTTGATTGTGGTAAACATTTCACAGTGCATCAGTATATCAGAACATCACATTGTTTGCCTTTATATACAATTTTTATTTGTCACTTATACGTCAACAAAGCTGAAAAAGTATATATGATAAAGTAGATTATATAAGAAGTACATTTCAGCAAATACATAGTGGTTTTGATCAAAGTTTCCTCTCAATAGTCAAAAAATGGGCTTCCCTGGTGGCGCAGTGGTTGAGAATCTCCCTGCCAATGCAGGGGACACTGGTTCAAGCCCTGGTCTGGGAAGATCCCACATGCCACGGAGCAACTAGGCCCGTGAGCAACTACTGAGGCTGCACGCCTGGAGCCTGTGCTCCGCAACAAGAGAGGCCGCGATAGTGAGAGGCCCACACACCACGATGAAGAGTGGACCCCGCTTGCCACAACTAGAGAAAGCCCTCGCACAGAAACGAAGACCCAACACAGCCAAAAAAAAAAAAAAAAATCAAAAAATAATCTGTGAATTCAGTCAGCTGAAATCAGAACTAAATATCAAGAACTAGTTTTTTTTCAATGATTTTTAACAGGATCTAAGCTTGTAACTTTGGCCAGCTATGATTCTTGCACAAGATATTGATCAAGTAAATCAAATGTTGTGTTGCATTTTTAGTTCTCAGCATCTTAACTAAATATCACCTTTGCTTAACTGGGAAACACGTGTCATGAATTTGTGCCTTAGCTCTCAGAGGTAGTCATTTGGTCCCAAGCAGATTTCAAGCTCTTTATCTGTAAAATACTCAAGATTCTCTGAAAATATTTCCAAAGTTGTAAGACAGTAAGTGGGGGGGGGGGGGGGGGGTTGCTTGTCTACTAAAACACGAATTAAATATAACTTTTCTATAGTGTGCCTGAGAACCTGCTAGATCTCTTGAAGAGTGGGTAAGTGGGGGAGGATGTGGGCCCAGATCAGAATGACTGGTTCCTCTGGGAGTATGAGGCAGTGAAAGCCCAGTTCAGGCAGAACCGGCCATCAAGAGAGAGGGGTAGGGGCTTCCCTGGTGGCGCAGTGGTTGGGAGTCTGCCTGCCGATGCAGGGGACACGGGTTTGTGCCACAGTCCGGGAAGATCCCACATGCCACGGAGCGGCTGGGCCCGTGAACCATGGCCGCTGAGCCTGCGCGTCTGGAGCCTGTGCTCCGCAACGGGAGAGGCCACAACAGTGAGAGGCCCGCGTACCGCAAAAAAAAAAAAAAAAAAGAGAGAGAGGGTAGGAAGGAGATCATAGCAGATGGTCATCTAACCATTGGTAGTATCCAAATGAGAGAAAGCAGTGAGCCGTCTCTATGGGCTCTGCTTCTGATGCATAGTGGTTGTTGAAAGCAATGATTTGCCTTAAATTGTAAAGGTTATACGCTCGAAAAGAACTAAAAGTCTTTAGTCCCGTTTTCTGTATTCTGCATTATACTGGGGCTCACTAGATGCACCTTGAGTTGGGAAAAATTGGGGAAGGATACATCCTACTAACATATGGAAAAAGAATTGGGACTTAGGATTCTGAAATCCAAAAGATGTACCTTCAAAATGGCGTGAGCTAGCTTAGTCATACTCACTGCTCTCTCTATGGGAAATTCAGTTCCAAAGTCCAAACTAAAGGTACAAAGGAGATGTCTATGCAAAGGGTAAGTAGAGGGTTTTGTGACAACTTTTCTAGGTTTGCCTCAGGCCTAAAATCTGCTCCTAGGGATCAATTCTTTGTTGGCATTGTTTTTAAAAACTTTGATGAATATTTTGAATGTTTTATTTTTATAATATAGATAATGCTTCTCAAGAAGTGTTTTGGGGATTCTAGGATAGTGAAGATGATGGTGGGATGGGGCAGAAATAACTAAAAATTTACAGAGGCCATCTGCTGTCAGTCCTAAAGTACCAGCTCTGGATTCAGACAGACCAGGGTTTATATCTCACTTTAGCGCCTTTAGCCACATGATTTTAAGCTTGTTCCTCGTCCTTTGTAATTCTATATTTTTTATATATAAAAATGGTGGTATAATAATAGTTTTTAATCTCATAATGATTTGTAGATAAATTAGGGCATCTGAAGGAATTTGTACAGTGCTTGCCCACATTGATTTATTTTGGTTATGACCACATGGTGGAATACTGTATGCATTTTGTGCTTGAAGTGATACATCAGTAATCACTAGGACACATGTTAAATTGACTAACTTGTACACATTTATTGCCTAAATATCAAAGCACTGATAAGTGACTTTAGTCTAAATAAAATTTCCTTGTATAACCAGCAATGTGATGCTTCATGGACTCACAGAAACTAAAACTTATAAAATAAAATAAGGATATTTCAATATTATTTCATTAAAAATCATCTACTTTTTTTACAAGTAGTGGATGAATAATTTTAATTAAAACTGAGCATTTGTGGAATTTCTAAATTTCCTATATTTTGTTTTAGATGGCAGCCTTAACTAAAGATTGTATAGCAGTAACTGAAAAGCTCCATCAGCTGGCTTTTGATTTCACTGCAAATTCATTGTGATTCTGTCCTTTTCTAATTTGATTCCCCTCCCCACAAGAGTTACTGAACATATAATTGCTCCTTTATTCATAGATTTTACTCTATGTTTAGAGTAAAATTTACTCTATGTTTAGAGTAAAATTTATTCATAGATTTTACTCTATGTTTCAGTTATGTATTTAAAATGCAGTGCTCATATATTAATAAACAAAATGACCGTACCATGATTTAAACCTACATTTTGAACCCATTGCACTTTTGTAACTAGGCAGTAAAGTAGTGGAATCAATTATGTCAAAGGAAGAAGACCTTATGATATATAAATATCCCTAAATATTTTCACAATAATAATTCAGTTCTTTTGGTAGAAATAAAACTAATTTTCTATATAAAACCCACTTCATTGAAATCTCATGTTTTCAATAAATTGTCATAAAAATTAGGTAAGACAATCTACTTCTCTTCTATCATGTGGCTTTAAAATAATTCAAAACTAATGTAGTCTTACCATAGTGGTTATTTAAAATTTGTATGTGTGAAATTGTAATTTTAAGCAATTGAGCATTTATAACATTTATAGGTAATGTATTCATTTATAAGCTCTGAAGCACAATTTATAATATAAATCATATGGGCAGGAAACAGTGTCACTGATTTATTAGAAATAGGAAATACAGTTCTAATACAAGCTAATCATAATGCTTCATTGACCAATGTAAGCTATGCTCAGTGTTATTTCTAATTTGACATACATATGTGTATTAAAGATAAGACTGATCTCAAAGGGGAATTGAAATATATTTTATTATATATATTTGTAAGTTATGACTGGCCACAACCCATATACATGTAAATATCCAGAAAATTCTCTATCTTGCTAAAACATCCAGGAAAACAGAATGTATAGCTAAAAATTGAAAAGGATGTATTTGATGGTAAACTAGAATTGAACATAGAATTCCAGTTGGTCAAATATTGTTCAGAAAAAATTCTTGAACAAAAACCATGGGATAGGAACCCTGCTAGGTTTGGGACATACAAAGATAAATAAAACATAACTCAATTTGACATCCTTATAGACCAGAGGGGCAAATATGATTTGATAATAGTAGCAATAGAAGTAGTTATTGAGTTATAACGGGCCACAGAGAAGAGGCAAAGAGGAAAATTGAAAATATTTCCCCTTCGGTAACCTCCATGATCAGAAGTAAGTATATTATATTTGCTCTTCAAATGATACTTTTAAGTATACTTTTTAGTAATAAATATTGTCTGTGTAGAAGTTGAGAACATTTCCCCTGCATTTAGAAAGTCACTATCCCTGGTACTATGTGGGTAAGGAGCAATGACAGTGTGAAATATTACCACTTACTATTTTAATGAGAAATTGTAGCCCATGGCAAATTGTATAGGTAGGCAAAGCACCTATCTCTCTTCACTCAATATTTTCACCCTTTTTCCCTTTCCCAAGTGTTGTGGGAGGACACCTTTCGAGATTTTGCTCCATGTGACATCTGTTTGTTCCATTAGTGTACCTACCATACCAGCCCTCTCTCAGTGCCCCCCACTGTGCTTTCAAAGAGAAGTGACTTAACCTGACTGATGTATTTAGAAGGAGAAAGTGAACAAGGCACAACAGCTTATCCCTCCACATCTTCCTCTTGGGAGTTAGTTAGTCTACGCCTGTCTGCCACAAATTTAAAATGCAGTATTTGCCTCTGCAAGCCAGGAAGCCTGAAGTTTTGGTGGTGTTAACTTTGAATTCTAACCTTAAGGATATAGAGCTGTTGAATCCACTTTTCCTTGAAAACACTCCCCAAACCAGGCAGAATATTGACTTATTTCCACCATATTCTATACAGATGATTTATCTTGTGTTTAATCTTTTTTTCAGTTTGTTTGCTTTTTGAAAAAATTTTATTGGAGTATAGTTGATTTACAATATTGTGTTAGTTTCAGGTGTACGGCAAAGTGATTCAGTTATACGTATACATATAGTCATTCTTCTTCAGATTCTTTTCCCATATAGGTTATTATAGAATATTGAGTAGAGTTCCCTGTGCTTTACAGTAGGTCCTTGTTGGTTATCTAGTTACCTATAGTAATGTGTGTATGTTAATCCCAAGCTCCTAGCTTATCCCTTCCTTTGTTATGATTTCTATTAATTTGTAAAGTATTACTTCTAAGGTGTTAATTATTTTACAACCTAACAGTTTGCTTTGCATATTTGAACCACATATTTAAAAGAATTAGTAATCTGTATGATTAAATGCATATTTAAATACATAATTAACTTGTGTATGTAAATGCAAAAATAAGTTTAAAACTATTGGAAAACATACGTGAGATGTTTCATCATTACAATTTGAATGTGGGTGGACCATCCTCATTCAGGAGATTCAGTCAGTTTCAGGTTGACTTGAGTCTAAAGCTTGTCTTATCACTCACCACCTCTGTTACCATGCAAAAGGTCTTTCTAATTATGATTTCCCAACTGTGAATTGTGATTATTAATATAACCACCTCATATAATCACTATAAAGATTAAATGAGGATTTAGTAAAGATCAAGTGAGAAAATAGAAGCAAAAGATTTAGTCTTGGCACTCTAATGTATTTAGGTGTGGAATATCAGAATATATTGTGCCCATTAGTCAAAGAAAAGAGATAATCCACATCATGTTGGTCCTTTTTTATTTTTATTTTTTACTTGTTTGCTTTTGTTGTTTTGTCACTTGACAAAACCTTTGTAGAGGTTGTTGTTTTTCCTAAGCATTAAGTTTTATCTTATGTTCTATTATTAGATATAAACCTCTATTTTTTATTCTTAAATCATGTACCTGGTGTATACTGAAAAGTTGGAATTTTGTTAAAAGAGAAAATTCCATGTGTACAAAACAAGTATCAAAAATACTGTAAATTTACCTATTTAATACTTATAGCTTTATCTTTATTCAGAAAATCTAAATGACATGATAAAAAATTTCACCATGCAAAAATTTAAACTTTTTAATAGCAGTGTATAACAGAATAACAGAAATGAAAGAAAGCAATGGAAAGAAAATATTTGTAATATATATTTCAAATGCAGGAATCCCTGATATAAAATTAAACTGTATAAACCAGTGAGAAATAAAAACAGCAAAAAAGTATAAAAATCTTAAAATTTTATAAAAAATATAAATTAAAAATAAACAGTTGAAGAGATTGATGGTTTTATTAATTATTAATAAGATGCAAAATAAAGTGAGATATAATTTTTAATATCAGGTAGGAAAACATAAGAATATATAGTCTAGGGACTTCCCTGGTGGTCCAGTGGTTAAGAATCCACCTTCCAATGCAGGGGGTGCAGGTTTAATCCCTGGTCGGGGAACTAAGATCCCACATGCTTCAGGGCAACTAAGACCATGCACAGCAGCTACTGAGACTGAGCACCACAACTAGAGGTCCTGCATGCCACAACTACAGAGCCCACGTGCTCTGGAGCCCACGCACCACAACAAAGACCTGACACAGCCAAAAAAGAAAAAGAATATATAGTCTAAACATATAGTGCCATTGAAGCTATGACAATATATACTATCATGCAGTGTGTTGGGATGTAATCAATAAGTATTTGAGAGTGACAGAGTAATGAATATTATCAGAAGTTCATTTTGTCTGTGCAATTCCACATCTAGGAATCTGAGGATAAAACTATCATGATTACAGCACTTAATTGTATACAGCTATATTTTGCAGCATTATTTATAATATCAATAATTTTAAAACAACTTATGTGTGACTTCATGGAGAAAGATAGTCAAACAAATTATAATGTAATCATATAGTAGAAAACAATACATCATTTTAAAATTATGAAATACTCATATGTCTGATCCAGAAATTGTTAAAGGGAAAAAAAATCTATTTGTAGGAAAATTTGCAAAGCACAATTTCATATTTATAGAAAAATAATGTTAACAATAAAAATGATAAAAAGGAAAAGATTTTATAATACAGATGTATTTATCCATACGAAAGAAGAAATATGAAATGAGGAAACACTAGTTCTAATTGTAAGTGATGGCTGTATATTAAAGGTAAAGTTTGTGATGAAAGTGAAAGACAGGGACTATCGCTTCTTATTTTCTATCTTCTAAAATTAAAAATAATGGATAGAGGTTCCCTGGTGGCGTAGTGGTTGAGAGCCCGCCTGCCGATGCAGGGGACACGGGTTCATGCCCCGGTCCAGGAGGGCCCCACATGCTACGGAGCAGCTGGGCCCGTGAGCCATGGCCACTGAGCCTGTGTGTCCAGAGCCTGTGCTTCGCACGGGACAGTCCACAACAGTAAGAGGCCCAGGTACCACAAAAAAATAAATAAATAAATAAAATAATAATAATAATGGATAATATTTATTTTGTGTGGTGTATGTATTTGAAAAAAAATTAAGGTGAAAACTTGTTTTATGAATGAATGCAAAAATAAGCAATAAAAAAGCAACAGAATAGTTAAAAACCAAAGAACTTCATAAAACCAATAGCCAAAGTTGCAGGCCATTGTTGGTAATGGGAAGAAGTAAAATCCCCTAAGTCACTAATCATGATATCCTAGGCAATCTTCTACCCCATCACACTTCCAGAAAAGAATGGTCATTAACAATAACAACAAGAAAGGATGGGGGGTAGTGATTCCTGAAACATAAATTAGTTACTGTAGAAAATGATTTTTACCTGAGCCACATATACTATGTAATTTTTCACAGCCTTACAAATGGAAGAAAGAGAGAATTCCTTCTCATTTCAAGGAACCCACTGCCATAATTTCCAAAGTGTTTGGCAAATAGAATTTTTAATTAAGGTAGTGTCTCCAGCACCCTACCACATATTCATTACTTTTTGTATATAACTGTGTCAGTATGAAAGGACTTTAGGTGGATCTTTTTCGTGATGCTTTATAGATGACTTGAAGCTTGGACTCATTTACCAGGGTTCTATAGGACACAGATACTGGATTGCCTTAAATACATCCCATCCCATTTGAGGAATGCCAGCTTCCAGAGGTTCCACTAGCCAAGACACCTGTAGTACTTTGGGGAAGGTATACTTCAGTTGCACCTGCAGAGTGATTTTTACGTGCTTATGACTGCCAAAAATAAGTATACAAAAAGTGCAGGTGTAGTGGTGAACATCCATATCATTATGCTCTCTGATTCTAACTTCCCAACAGAAGGAGCCCACGTAATTGGAATCTGAACTGTTTTGCAGCTCTAATGCATAACCCCTCCACACAGAAATGACATTTTTGATTCATGAGATAGTAATTTTGTTCAATTGATCTTCATTCAGGGAAGCTAATTAAACTTTTATCTTATTCCAGTAGTACAGTATAAGAATAAATGTAACTGAAGTTTCTAAAATATTCACATATAAACTCCTCTCACCACTGAAGTCCTCTTCAGTGAACACCTTTAAGAGGCTAACAGAAAGATTTTGTTACTGTTACTACTGCTATTATTATTATTGCCCCAGCAGCTCATGCTACCACAAAATAAAATTCATAGAATAGTCAAGAATTTTTTTCCAGTCACAACAGACTATTCTGTCAGTTATCCCATTAAATGGAATTGTAATGGAATTTATGTGTATAAATGTTTTCTGAATTGTGATTGACTTTTAAATATATATATATGAAAATTATAGCATCATTATCAACTATTATCTGTCATTTTCAGATATAATAATACTAGTATTGATAATTCAGTATGTGCCAGTTCTGTGCTCAAACTCTTACGTACTGGATCTTATATATTGCTTAAAACAGTCTTCCGTTATAGATGCTGTTACAGTCTCTGCTTGCCAATTGTAAAACTGCAGTTCAGGAAAGTTTTGCAATCTGTAAAAGGAGTAGGTGGTATGTCAAGAATTTGAACCCAGATATGTCTAGATTTTGAGTCTGATTGCTTTACCATTAATTCACACAGAGTCTTACAACATTAGTTAACAATTGTGACTCAGTATGATCTGGGTCGCAATTCCTGCTTTACAGTCAAATTACACAAAATGATTTTTAGATGTAATAACACATCAAAATCTTCTTTTATTGCTGATTAATTGTTCACATGTGTCTTTGAGGATTTTGGATACCAGTCCTCTAACAAATATGTAGTTTGCAGATATTTTCTCCTGGTCCATTGCTTGCCTTGTTATTGGTTTAACCATGTCTTTCACAGAGTATATTAGTTTCTGGCAGCTGCTGTAAAAATTACCACAAAACTGATGGCTTAAAACATCAGAAATTTATTCTCTCCTATTTCTGGAGAGTGGAAGTCTGTAAATTTTACTGGGATACAGGAATCAGCAAGACCGTATTCCCTCTGGAAGCTCTGGAGGGGAAAGCTCTTCTAGCTTCCAATTTCTGGTGGGTGCCAGCATTCCTTTATGACTGGGCCACTCCAGTCTCTGCCTTCACCTTCATTCACTTCACCTTCTCCTGTGTCTAATCTCTCTCTGCCTCTTACTTATAATGATTGGATTTAGGGACCATCTGGATAATACAACATGATCTCCCCATGTCAAGATTATTAACTTAATCTGATCTACAATGACCCATTTAAGAAAATAAATAATAAGGTAACATTTACAGGGTCCAAGGATTAGGACATGATATCTTTGGATGGACTTTATTCAGCTACTACACAGAGCAGAAGTTTTAATTTAATAATATCCAACCTGTCAATACTTTTCTTTCATGGATCATGCTTTTGGGGTTGTGTCAAAAAACTCACCCACAAACCCAAGTTTACATAGATTTTCTCCTATGTGTTTTGTTCTTCTAGAAGTTTTATAGTGTTTTATTTTATGTCTATTGAGATCTATAATCCATTTTGAGCTAATTTTTAAAAAATCACTTCAGTAAGGTATGATTGACATGCTACAAAATGTACATATTTAATGTTTACAAACTGATGAGTTTGGAGATAAGTGCATATCTATAAAACTATCACCACAATCTAAACATTTCAATCACCTTCAAAGCTTTATCTTGCCCTCTTTATCTTTTATTATTATGTGTACATGGGTGTGTGTGTGTGTGTGTGTGTAAGAACACTTGGCATAAGATCTACCATCTTAACAAATTTTTAACTATATAAATACTGTATTAATAACCGTAGGCTCATTCTGTACACTGGATCTCTAGGGTTTATTCATCTTGTATAGCTGAAACTGTAACCATTAACCACTACCTCCCCTTCCCCCCCCCACTTCCCCTCTCCCCCAGCCCCTGGCGGCAACTACTCTTCTACTCTCTGCCTCTATGAGTTTGACTATTTTAGTTTCCTCATATAAGTGAGATAATAACAGTATTTGTCTTTCTATGTCTTGTTTATTTCACTAAATATAATGTCCTCTAGGTTCATCCATGTTGTTGCAAAAGGCAGAATTTCCTTCTTTTTAAGTCTCCTTCCCTTTTCTTTTTTCTTAGCTGCACCCAAATGATCTAGCCATCTGATTCTTTCAGTGTTTTGGATGAGATGCAACAGAGGTAAATTTCTCACGCAGTGCCCCCAAAAGCCGGGGAAGATGAAGGCTCCCTTCACTCTCTCTTTAACTTGAAGGCTGAGGAGTCCTTTCTCAGTTTTTCACTATGTCCCCTAAGGAGAGGGTGATGTGGGAAAAGCAAAATTGTTCTTCTTTCCCTTTTCACTGTGTCTTTTCTCAGTTCCCTGCTCCTCTAGCTTTAACCTTTCACCTGGAATCCAAGTTCTCCTCAAGTTATCTTCATCTGTAAATGGTTGTTAAAAAGGCATTTCTATGGGCTGGTGGGGGGGGGCAAGGGATAGAACCTCCTATTCCACTATCTTGGTAAAATTAATTAATTTTTGTGAAAGGTGTAAAGTCTGTGTCTAGGTTCCTTTTCTCTCTTTCTTTTTTTTTTTTTTTCCCGCATGTGGACATTCAATTGTCCCAGCACTATTTGTTACAACATCCATATGTATTTTAGAAGACTTGTTCTGTACAATTTGACTTGCCTATTCTTATTAGATTCAGCCTTAAAAAGAGCTATTACAGGCAATGGATGAAGTATGAGGGCATGAATAGGAATGTACATAATTTCAATCTATGTATAGTTGAGGAAAGTCTTATCATCATAATATCTTAGCTTTGCATTTATATTCTACTAGTTGTTGCCTTCAATGGGAATACTTAAGAAACAAATATTTCTGAATGTGGAAATGTAATTCTAGCAGGGTAATAAACATATTCCACCAAAACATGTACTTCAAGTCCAACAAGTTCTAGCCTTCTGACAGGACTTCCACAGATGCAGTTTTCATGATGGATGCATAAAGGAAGGAAATGGAATATTTCAATAATATTAGTTATATTTGAAGTTTTCTTGCTACAATAATTTAAAAGTTTGAATAATTTTTCCTTACTGTTCTAAGTTTTCTAACACACATACAAGGTCTTTTAAAATCGCTGGCTCTGGGAAATTTGGGAAATGAAAAAATAAAATGTAGAGCTTTGTCTGTGGCTGTGTTTCCTGTTCTGTGCTACAACTATATTCTGAAAAAACAATGCATTAGCCTAGAGATATGCCATTACATGTTATACGGAAAAAGCTTCTAAGGTCAAATATTATTGAGAAACTTCAAAAAAAGTAAACAGGTTTTCTTACCAAAGATTTCTTAAAGCCTTTCATTGGTTACTCTGCTATGTGCATCTTAAAGTGAGAATTTATAGTATACCAGATTTCTCAAACTATCCTTGGAATCCTTTTTTTTCATGGAACACCTATCAATATCTCTCATGAAACCAGTGTTCGATAGAATAGATTTATGTGAAATATTGAACTACAACAGTGCCTAAGGCAAAGACCTGATGAGCTTTCCTTAAGGGAGTAAACAAGGGTTTATGACTTTTCACAGTAGTTATAGCGAATATAAGCAGAAGGAAATTTTAGATAACTTGTTTTAACATGGAAGAAAAGAGTCAGCCATAAGAGTTGAAAACTAAGCTGCTATTAAGAATTCAAGAGTGTTAGACTCTAGATCTTTAGCTTTTGAGAAAGTTACTTTAAACCTAATTCATAAAGTAGCTATATTAAAATAATATATTTTCATAATTCAGGTATAAAATTAAATTCATTGTAGTTACAATGAATCGAATTTGCAAATCAGTCAAAATAAGAAACACATAATCCTTTAGAGATAGAACTTTATATTGTTTCAATTTTACCTAATTCCAAGTAACTCCAGTGAGAATGTTTTGTAAGAAACTCACATAACTAAAACTAGTATGTTGAAATTCAGTATCACAAAAATTGTCTTGTATTTTGAAATTAAAAGAAAACTTTCATGCAGATTTTTTCATTCAATATTCATAAACCATCACTGGTAGATTTGTTTTCATTAGGGTGATTTTATGCAAGAAATAATGTACTGCCAGTAAACAAAAGTCACACTTTAACTTTGGTTTTCTATGTGCAATATATGTGCCTTTGCACTGCTGCATACCTGCCCCACTCTCTACAGGTGAAGTTTATCAATAAGACAATGAGAGTGTTTTTCTTGTATGGCACTCAGTTTCAATGTGTCAAAATCAAAATTCCATCAGTCTACCTAATCTGTAATGTTAATACACACCACTTTTATTTTTGTTATAATAAACGACTTTTTTTTTTTTTTTTTTTTTTTGTGCGGTACGCGGGCCTCTCACTGTTGTGGCCTCTCCCGTTGTGGAGCATAGGCTCCGGATGCGCAGGCTCAGCGGCCATGGCTCACGGGCCCAGCCGCTCCGCGGCATGTGGGATGTTCCCGGACGGGGCACGAACCCTTGTCCCCTGCATCGGCAGGTGGACTCTTAACCACTGCACCACCAGGGAAGCCCTAAACGACTTTTTTAAATGATTCAAAAACACCACACTGTACATATTTTCTTTAGAACTTATAAAGTTTCCAGTTTAACCAATAGTTTTTTAATGTTAAGCCAAGAATACTTTTGCACATGCTGTACAATTTGTGTATTTACCATACCAGCTATTCCTAAGATCGCATCCATAATTTCTTCATAAAACAGGACAGAAGGAAGTATACTCTAGGTTTGATACCAAAACATATCAGTATCTCAGGCAATGGTGTCCTGCCTGTTGTCATTAATAAACCAGTTGTCCTAGCTCCTATTATTTTGTTTAGTATCATTTGCTTCTGTTTCGGTAGGTGACAGAATTGTGCAGCTTTGGCTTACTTTTCAGACCTCACCAAAGAGCTCTCAGACAAATTATATTCAGAGATATTCTTTATGAGACAGAATAAGTCTGAAGGTGAGACATTGCTTGCTAAAATATAATATAAAACATAAAATTTCTAAATTTTGTCCCTATAAAGTACCTCAAGCCACCCCCCTAAATTTTCCTATTTCTGAAGAAAAATATCCTCAAATATTATGGGAAAAACAAAACCAAATACCTTACTAAGAACTATAGTTAGATTAAACTACTGTTTTATAAACTGTTTTTGGTCTATAGTGTATAATAGTATAATAAACAGTGATCTCCTGTCTCCTACCCCCCTTAATAATTTAAAATACAAGGGTTTTTTTTCCTTTTTGGCTCAGATCAAAATTGAAGAGTCAATGATTTCTATGCATATTTACATGTATTCCTTGCATCTTTTTGAATTACGGTTTTCTCCAGGTATATGCCCAGGAGTGGGATTGCTGGGTCATATTATATCTCTATTTTTAGTCTTTTAAGGAACCTCCATACTGTTCTCCACAGTGGCTGTATCAATTGACATTCCTACCAACAGTGCAAGAGGGTTCCCTTTTCTCCACACCCTCTCCAGCATTTATTGTTTGTAGATTTTTTGCTGATGGCCATTCTGACTGGTGTGAGGTGATACCTCATTGTAGTTTTGATTTGCATTTCTCTGATGATTAGTGATGTTGAGCATCCTTTCATGTATTTATTGGCCAACTGTATATCTTCTTTGGAGAAATGTCTGTTTAGGTCTTCTGCCCATTTTTGGATTGGGTTGTTTGTTTTTTTGACATTGAGCTGCATGAGCTGCTTGTAAATTTTGGAGATTAAGCCTTTGTCAGTTGCTTCATTTGCAAATATTTTCTCCCATTCTGAGGGTTGTCTTTTCATCTTGTTTATGGTTTCCTTTGCTGTGCAAAAGCTTTTAAGTTTCATTAGGTCCCATTTATTTATTTTTTTTATTTTCATTACTCTAGGAGGTGGGTCAAAAAAGATCTTGCTTCGATTTATGTCAAAGAGTGTTCTGTGTGTGTTTTCCTCTAAGAGTTTTATAGTGTCCGGCCTTACATTTAGGTCTTTAATCCGTTATGAGTTTATTTTTGTGTATGGTGTTAGGGCAACCTAAATGTCCATCAACAGAGGGATGGATAAAGAAGATGTGGTACATATATATAATAGAATATTATTAAGAAATAAAAAGGAACGAAATTGTGCCATTTGCAGAGGTGTGGATGGACCTAGAGTCTGTCATAAAGAGTGAAGTCAGAAAGAGAAAAACAAATATAATATTGCTTGTATGTGGAATCTAGAAAAATGATACAGGTGAACTTATTTGCAAAGCAGAAATAGAGACACAGATGTAGAGAACAAACTTATAGATACCAAGGGGGGAAGGGGGAGTGGTGGGATGAACTGGGAGACTGGCATTGACATATATACTCTACTATGTATAAAATAGATAACTAATGAGAACCTACTATATAGCACAGGGAACTGTACTCAGGGTACTGTGGTGACCTAAATGGGAAGGAAATCCAAAAACGACAGATGTATGTATATATATAGCTGATTCACCCTGCTGTACAGCAGAAACTAACACAACATTGTAATTAATAAAAATTAATTTTAAAAATGTCTTCCTTGTCTCCAAAATGATTTCTTGAGAAAACTAAACATTTGAGTGTCTAGTATGTGTGTCTACACCTCTGGCAAAATTTGTTTGCTGATTTACAAGCTTTACAATATAGAAATAAAGTTAGAAGCTTTTAATAAACTCTCCTAAACATAATGTACTATATCTTAATATCTACTGTATCTTGGGATGATGTGTTAGCCATGAAAAATTATGCTTACACAATGATACTAGGAAGAACCAGAGTTATGTAAATCATTGGTGTTAAAGCAAAGAGGTTCTCTTTTCTCCACAGTATTTAAATATACAACAAAACCTTATTTAGTGAAATTAGGTTATCCCCTTGAAGCGAAGGTTTTTTTCAAAAATAGTTTTCCAAATATGTTGATATGAGCACTTTCTAAGGCTGAAGCTAAAGTATTCAAGATTAATGTTTGACTCCTTTAAATCAGATTAACAATTCACTTCCAGGGAAGAATTAGTCTTGTTAGTGTTTCCCTAAATTGGATGAAAGCTTACTAATCAGATAATAATAATTATTATAAAATAAATCATCTGCATTATCATATCTCCAACACACATCCCTGTTTAGAAACAACAGCACATTATCTATGTTTTCTTTGTTATTATTATTTCATTCAACATGTGTTCTGGTATACTACATAATTTTTGCACATTTTTAAGTTTTTTTATGAAAATTTTGAGCCAACTATGAAGGTCATAAAATGAATCCCTATTATAATTTTGCCACTTTTACTTTATCTTCTAAATAATATTTTGGTTATTTATAAGTTTGAGATTTCATTTATATTCTGTCCAAACCCAGATATTGATTTACAAAGTCTTGCATATAAATTTACCTATTATAACTTAAAACACAATTATGATTTCTCCAAGATTTTGAACCTCTCTTATAGAAATTAAAATAAATCTGAACACTTCATCATGGTTTAAAAAGACATTCCATAATCTCCTTCCTACTTATCTTTGTAACCTTATTTTATACTCCACACCCCTTTGCTCTCTATGTTCCTTACCCCTGACCTCCTTTATATTTCTTAAGCAAACCAAAATCTTCCCATGCAGAACCTTTGCACTTGCTATTTCCTATGTCTGAGATACTCTATTTTCCTGACCATTGCATGACTTTCTTTTCATAATTCAAGTCTCAACCCAAACTAAATCTCCATAGAGTAGGCTTGCCTGGCCACCATATCGAAAGTGGTCACTGTATGAGCTCTATCACAGTCCCCTTTTATTTTTTCATGGTAATTACAGTCTAACTTATTTGTTATATCCATTTACACATTTATTGTCAGTTTCCACCAGTGAAATGGAAACACCATGGGTCTTAGTCCTTGTCACTACCTGTTGATTTGTTACTGCCTGGAAGTATCTGGTAGTGCTTAAATATAAGGTCAGTCTCAGGGGAAATGTCTCAGGTCCCAAAACAGGAGATTTCTGTTTACAAGAACAGAATAGATATGCTAGATCTCATCTTGGATAAACTTGGATTACTAGACACAGTATTGGCCTTAAACCCCAAAAGTTTCACATTTAGCAACATTAAGTGGTATTACAATGTGTTTGTCTACATACATGTATGCCTTCTGTATATTAGCAGTTTCCTTTATAGTAAGTTTCCTTGTAGGAAGTGGATAGAGAGGTTCTTTAATATAAAAACCCTGATGTGTTACCTTTCCTTATGCATCATAATATTTATCTGACTAAATGCTAAAATTTAAAACAAAATCCAATTTTTGAACATTTTAAAGTCTTTTATCTGCAGTTATAAGGCTGAAGAGGAATAACCCTGGCAAAGAAAATGATGACCTCACCACACACTGTCAGTACCCTTAGGCTTTGAAACTGTATTGTGAAGAACTGATTACATATTCTAATAATTGATTGATATTTAATTTAGTGTTTTAAAACTTTCTGTCAGTATACATCTTATCTAGATAGCATCTAGTCCTACTTTGTTTCTCCTTTAATCTTTATTTATCAGAGGTGTTCTTAAATGAGGGTAACATTTGATGGGGAAATGGACACAGATTGCTGGGATTGATGGAGAATCTTAGGGAATCACCTATAGAGAATCACCAAGGAATGGTGGGTGGTTTGGCTGTCCTCTGAGACAAACACATTCAATGAAGTATAATTTAATGGAAAATGTCCCAGGAAAATTATTCATAAATAGAACTTAATATGCTCAGTGGTGGCAGATGAGGAAAACAAAAGAAAAATATTAATCATTTTCACTCTTGGGGCCAGTATTAGTATATTTATTATAGTTAATCTCCATTCATTACTATGTTTTACATGAGAATAACGATTCAGGTAGAAAATAATTTCACTCTTATTTTAGTCCATCTATGTGTAGCAGTCCCAGAGAATCTGAGTGCTAGTAATAAATGGAGCTAAGACTAGAGTTTTTAAAAGAGTAAAATTAAATTTTGGGATCTAAATTCTCTGATGAATTCTTGCTATCCACATTTATTTTGAATCTGTTTTGAGTGCCTTCAGAAAGAAAGAAGTTTATCTCTGAAAAACATATCAGTGGATTCTTGACAAGAGCAAAAGACATCCCTGGCCATAAGAAAAGTGTTTTCAAACATAGAATAGTATAACAAACTAGAGAGGCCAGTATTTGAACATGAGTGTAACATAATCTTTTGACTCACCTTCCAGCCTTTTCTTCAAAAGCTAGGGTATAAATGTTCTTGTCAAGTTGTACTTAGGTGTTTGACTTTATCCTGTAGACAACTGGAGAATCAATGACGTGTTACTAAAGCTTAAAAATGCATATTGTGAAAGATCATTATAGATCACTTATTAAATGCATGTATGAACTTTCTAAAAACATGATTTTTTTCATATAAAAGGGAATTCAAACTCCAGTTATAGCATCCAAAGCCATTTATACAAAGGCATTTGTCCTACTTTTCTACACGCATTTCCTATTCTCTCTCTAGGCTATTAGTCCTTTCCTAAACATATTATATAGATTCATTTCTCAGTGATTTTACTCTGCTTCTCTGACAAGAAGTCTCTTCTATAAGTTCCATCCCTATTGAACCTTCTCATTCTATGAGCCCAACCTACAATGTTTGATGCTTGTCCCATTAATTCTACTCCAGTTCTCTCATTAAAATCATCCTTTTCCTTTATATAAATATATATGTATATACTAACATATATATTTATACAGCTTTAAGGGGTTTGGCTTTATCTTGAAGTCAGCTGATATAAAGTTATTCTAAGATTAATAATGGATTATCTTTATTTCTGGGATATGTATCAAAATAATTTATGGAAGGGGAAAAACAATTACAGGTATAAATAAAACAACTTGGCTCCTTGACATTGGTCTTGGCAATGATTGTTTTTGGATTGGACACCAAGAGCAAAGGCAACAAAAGGAAAGATAAACAAGTGAGGTTACATGAACTTAAAAGCTTTTGCACAACAAAGGAAACCATCAAGAAAATGAAAAGTCAACCTACAGAATGAGAAAAAAATATTTGCAAATTATATATCTAATAAGGAATAAATATCCAAAATATATAAATAATTCATATAACTCAATAGAAAAAAACCCAATCTGATTAAAATATGGGCAGAGGATCTAAATAGACATATTTCCATAGAAGACATGAAAGCGGCCAACAGGTACATGAAAATGTACTCAATATCAGTGATCATCAGGCAAATTCAAATCAAAACCACAGTGAGATATCACCTTACACCTGTCAGAATGGCTATTGTCAAAAGACAACAAGTGAAAAATTTTGGCAAAGATGTGGATAAAAGGGAACTCTGGTATTCTTGGTGCAGCCACTATGGAAAACAGCATGGAAATTCCTCAAAAAATTAGAAATAGAACTACCATATGATCCAGCAGTTCCACTCCTGGTTATATACCCAAAGGAAATGAAATCACTATCTCGAAGAGATATCTGCAGTCCCATGTTCATTGTACCATTGTTTACTAGCCAAGACATGGAAACAACTTGTGTCTATCAACATATGAATGAATAAAGGAAATGTACACACACACACACGATGAAATACTATTCAGCCATAAAAATGAGGAAATTCTGCTATGTACAACAACATGGATGGGCCTTGAGTGCATTATGCTAAGTGAAATAAGTCAGCTAGACAAAGACAAATATTGTATGATCTCACTTATGTATGGAATCTAGAAAAATAAAATTTATAGGAAACAGGTTGGTGGTTGCCAGAGGCAAGGGGTGGGAAAGGGCAATATGAGTGATGTTGGTTAAAATGTACAAACTTCTATTTACAACATAAATAAGTTCTGGGGATGTAATGTACAGCATGGTAACTATAATTAGCAATACAGTGTTGTATATTTGAAAGTTGCTAAGAGCGTAGATCTTAAAAGTTCTCTTTGTAGGAAAAAAATTTGTAACCATGTGATGTAATGACTATTAACTAAACTTACATTTCACAATACATACATAAATCATCATGTTGTACTTCTCAAATTTATATTCCATGTAATGCAAGTTTATTATAATTATTATTTGCTTTCACAATGCTTGGATGACAGGTGCCCTGAAACTCAGTGACAGTGTTCATAAGTTTAATGTGATTCAGTGGTATTAGAAGGTTGTCACATCAGAGAATAGGATGTAGGCAAAGAATCACAGATGAATTACATAAGAATGATGAAGTAAAGCTGTAAGGACGGAATACTGTCACTACTCAATTTGGAAAGGGAAATAAACATACTCAAAAATTCCAAAGAAATCAACAAAATTATTAAAGGATTGTGAAGTAGGCTCTAGGAGAAATGGTTGAGTGATTTGTCATTATTAGCTTATGAAGTAAAAAACAAAGAAGGAACTTCATACTTTTCACAGAAAAGTGCCCATATGGGAGTATTCCAATGAGAACAAAATTACAGTGAGTAGTATTTAAAAACAATAGAAAGGATTTTAGATTCATATGAGTATTAGGCAAAGATCCATACTAGTTAAATAGAATTAAGGTGAGTTCAAGGTGGCTAAATCCATTGATTAGTTGTTCACTCAGGATTTGTGACTCTGCAAGGCCAAGTATAATTTTTTCCTGGTATTGCATGTATTTGGGAAGAGAATTTATTTTCTATGTAAGAGAATAGGATTGTTCCTCAAGGTATCTTGTAATTTTAATTCTATGGAGTACGTAAATGATACCATTTTGAATGTGTTCACATTAGCACACATATCTACAGTTAACAAACTTTGTTCTTTTAATATTCTTGGTAGTTACTGTGGTATTTTGGTAAACTTTTGCTTTGTTGGCCCCATGTAGTTTAGGTGTTTGAGGCTACAGGGAAGGAATACAAAGATTAATCTGTTAGTATCTTGGGCTTCAATATTCTAATACACGACATGGGTGGCAGAATTGGATGATCTTAATTTAGCATTCTACTAAATTTTTAATTTTTCATGAGTGATTTAAACCATGATTTTGATGCAAATGAAGCAGGCATGTAGCCAGTAGGGGGAGTCCTGATCTTATCCCCAGAATAGAGAAACTCTTAAATTTTTGCATGCAATTGTAAGAAATCTGGCTGCTTTATTTTACACCATCCTAAAAGCATGGGAAGAGTATATTTATGCCCAGTTTTTTAAAAGCATAAAGTGTAGCGGCATATTATTCTGTAAAATTTCTCTGATTATATAATAGAATTTTTTAACTGTTTAAAATTAGCATTTTCATTTGATCTTCATCAGGATTAGCTACTAGTCCCAACAGCTAATCTGAAGCAGAATCAAATCCTCTAATCTTTCAATAACAGTGAAGGAAAAGAATTTGGCTGGAATTAGACACACATTGATGGTATTCATATATCCTGTGCCTTTATACATGACACCTCCTACAAATCTTTACTTAAAACTATTCAGGAAAAAATATTTGCCTGTGTTGATGTATTTGAAAAATTAATTTTCCTATTAATTTTGTAAAATAAATAACTTGTGATGCTATCTTTGATTTTATGGACACACAAAGCCTTTTATTTGATAACTTTTTTATTATCAATACTATACATACCTTCTCCCAATATTTTTCAATTTCATAAATGGATTTAAATTTGCTTAATATGTGTGTATGTGAATGCCCACAGCCTAGTGCTTTCAGCTTTGTTATACATATTAATTGAAGAAATACAGATGTTTGTTATTAACTTTACTATTAATTTTGAAATATCATCAACCTTTTTGTTTTCTAAGCTTCCCTTAATAGTAATGATATGGCAAAACTTAAAAGGAACTTAGAATTCATCACTTTTAATTGATTCATTAGTAAGATAAGAAAGTCCAGAGTATGCATTACTGACCTAAGGTACTACATGAAGTTCGAACTACAACCATGTCTAGAACACCTGAGTCACATACCAATGGATGTCCACTATGACATATTGTTCCCATTAATCTATACCATCCCTTTTGGGAGAGTTGTCCACCTCAGGTTAACTAAATGCATAAAAAGGAAAAATGATATGATATTTCTGTAAATCCACAATGGTGTCAACAATTTAGCATTTAACTGAATACTTCTCTAAAATTCATATGTAATTAAATATTTTTTCTATTAGGAGGACTACCCCCCAAATAGTTCTCTCTCTCTCTGTATATGTCTGTATCAATATCAGTATCAACCCATATTTATATTTATATAATTTATATAAAAAGTACTTATGTACTTTATATAACACAGAAGAGTAATTCAAACTTAGTATATTCATCTACAAACACACATATTTGAAAAAATTTACTGTCTGATAAATACACTATGAAAGGCACCAGGCAAAGAATATGTGGAAATGTAAATAAAATTTAAAATAGCATTTTATAGTCCATAAAATATATTGCCATATATTTCTTGCCCATTTTTTAAATATTATTTTGATGAGTGAAAGTTTGAATTTTTATTCAGACAATACTACTTCTACCCCCAGTCTCCCTGATGTTTTTCCTAGGTAATATTGGTGCTAAGAAATCCTGAGAAATAAAGCAGTTTGAATTTGCATCCTTCACCCACTACTCTGTTTGCCTTCTGTGGTTTTTCCTGCTTATTACCTTTTAAAATCCAAGTGTTTTTATTTTATTATCCTTGGACTTTTTCTAGTTAACTAGAAAAATGCTAGTTACTACTAATCTCTGTTAAGCAAATTAGCATTAAATGTTTTCAGATTAATATTATAGATCTCCTTCAAGATTTTATATTTTAAAAGAAAAAATGAAATTCCATGCAGTAATTCAAAGGGGTGGTCCTTCTTCCATACTAACATTCAATAAATGTGAATAAATTGGTCAAAGGTGGGAATTTCAGGCAAGTAGAAACTAGTAAAACATATATTTGGAACTGGACAACTTCACACTATTTTTCAAATTCAACAACTATAATACCCATTAATATATTAAGCCCAGCTGTGGAGGAATTGAGAGTATTTGAAAGTATTCTTAACAAAGCTCAGTAAGAGTTGGCAATGCTATCATTTAACTCTCATTCCAATACAACTACTTATTAAGTTCTTCTTTGTGCAGACTTCCATATGCTCTTTGTTGTCAAAGAGTGGGAAATGTTCAGTAAAAGAAACACCATAATACAAAAGGAATTTAACATGAAGGTAGGATTAATGCTGCTTACATCCTTATTCATTCCTGGACAGTACTGTAAATGATTTCACATTTGGAAGACAGTGTTCTACAATATTGACATTAAAGCAAATTTTTTTTTCCTGAAATTTGTGACTATCTATTTTAACATCTATAAGAAAAGAATGGGGCCTTATGATTTAAAGTTTATCATAATCTTTGTATGGCTTTGCCTGACTTATGAGATCAAAATCTATACAATGGTGCAAAAAAGATGTCACCCTAAGGGTGGAATACCACTGAATAATGGATATAGATAACAGGCATTTTCCCTAAGGAAATTCTTATGTGCCTCATGAATCATTGCTAATATAACCCACAAAATAAAAAGTTGTAAACCAGAGAAGAAGCTTAATAACATATAATGGTACCCATGTTGCTGTCAGTCAGTTAGTTAATAAATATATATTAACATCTATATGCTAGTAGTTGCCAAGAATATATTTGCAAGATGGGAAATTCACTTTAAACTTAGATTATAATCTGGAAGTTATCTACCACCACCCCCCCATGAAGGGAACAGGTAGAGTTCAAAGGCAGCCAATAGAAAATACTCCAAGATAGATTAAAAGCCAAAGACCATCTCATACATATATACCCACAAATGCCCAAGAACATTAGAAAACTATCAATAAATACTTTGCAAAAAGTATCAAAAGAAATAAACCTCCTTAGCTATAAAGCTGAGAGAGCATTAAAAAAAAAATGCTGTCCTGGGAACAACTACATAGAATATTTAGCAATTAGTATTAATGAGACTTAATTTTAAAAAATCTGCCAACATAAAATAAAAGTGCCTGATATAAGACTATAATGTGATAGAAATGGCTTACAGAAGATTTAGAAGAATGTGAAAATGAAATAAGAGCAAGCTACATTAATCATAACTAGGATAAGAGTCTTCATGAATTACTTAGGTGAAAGAAACTTAAAATTAGAAGTCATATATAATTGTTTTGTTTATGTTATTTTTTAAGAAGTCCAAAATTTAGGAATAAGGCAAAGGATGATTGTGTGTCCTTTTAATGTCATATCAGAGCATTGTCTAAGAGGCACACCCAAGGAGAATTTAATTATCTATGTGAATGTAATTTTTATTGATTCAATTATCAAAGGACTAAAGAACAGATTCTCTGAAATTATCTGTTAAATTGTTGATCTTGTCTGATAGCGAAAAAAATATTTTCTGTCTATTAGAAAAGGTAATCTCAGAGGTGGTAGTTTTATTGCCCTGTAATACATTAGCCAGTTCTATACCTAACCTTGCAACCTTATTTCAACATTTTTTCTTTAACACCTATAAATTCTCAGCATCTTAAATCCTTTCTGAACCAGCTTAACCATTGTGCTGGTTTCCTCATTAAATATTTAAATAAAATTTTGACATGTGTGTATTCTATACTTGAATGGAAATGTATTTAACTTTTTGAAAATTTTACACTCAGTGTTTCGTACATTATTATATAGGGGGTTTTATTTAAGGTATACTGTCCAGTCATGTTTATCCAATCATTTGGTTTTCTTCACACAGCCAAAACTTCAAAGACCCTTAGAAATGTGACTGTAATAATTGCTTTAGCTATGGTCCTAATTTACACTTTTTAAACATTTAAATTAATTTATATGGTATTATAGCCACATATTAATGTAAAACTGAGTACGCTTTTAAATTTATTGTACTGTACATAAACAAGCATTTAAACATTTAAAACTACTTTTAAAATCAAATGTATTTCCAAATATTAAAAAAAAACCTATTTGCACTTTTAACATGTTTTAACTTTAACTCAAACTCATCATTTTAATAAGAAGATTCAATGACTTTCATAATTATGGACATTTATAAGTGTGTACATTTGGACATAGAAGATGAAATTTAATTATTTTTAAAGGCATAATATGTATGCCCAAATGTACGTTCCTGTAGAAATACAAAAATACTTTCAAATAGCCTTTGAAACATAACATTTACATATTTGATTTGATATAAAAATGTATAATGCGTAAATAAATATATTTTTTTAATATTAAGTACTAAAGAAATACATTTAATATTTGAACATATTTTTCTTATGGTAAGGTGAGTATTTAAAGGTAAACATATGACTTAAATTATTTTCTTAGTAATTAATATTTTGATTAAAGTGATAATAACAAATAGATACATTTTGTTCCAAATTTGTCACTCTAAGTACTCGCAAAGAGTGTGGGAAATATACAATATAATGGTACATGGCACATTCAGTTCTCCTATGATATTATATTTGGTTTTGCTATTTAAAGTAAATTATTATATAAGAAATCAAAATTTGAAACACCCATTGATATCAATTTTTAAAAATTCATATTAAATGAAAGTCTACCTTCATTAACATTGTTTGCTTTCTAAAATACAGAAATAATAAATTATCTCAGCATGTACACAAATAAGACATTCCAGCTATGAAGCAATATCTGAATAACTGATTTGTCTATTTCTTACTACTTTTTTAGGATATGTTGATAAGTCAAAAGTAAGATCTACAAAACAAATATTGCAATTTAAGCTGAGTTTTCCTATGACTTCTGTGTGGCAGGTGTCTGAGAGCTGAGTTTTTAGTTCATTTGGAGTACGTTTTTATTCCAAATAAAGTATATATTTCAAATTTTCTACTTGAGTTTGTGATATATGATTTTTATAAAACATACAAAATATATATTTTTATAAAGGATGGAAACTCTATTATTTGGGAAAGCACAAGACTTGGAGTGGAGCCATCTGCACTTCAGCCAAATTCTGCTGACTAGCTTTGAGATGTATACTGGGATTAAATCATTTTATGCGTAAAATAAAGCTTTCAACACAAAATTATTATAGAAAATTGTATTGAGTAATGATTTATCCACCAAAAGTTATTTATTCAATGCTTTCAGTCTTCCTTAGATGAAAAAGATTTTAAAACAGATATTTTGTAAAGAATAAACATGAGCATGCATGAAACCAAAGTGTGCATGTTTTTCTGAAAGATTTTCAAAATCACTTCATCTTCAAAATAATCATCTAAATTGAGATTGAAGTGGATAAACTACTCAGGGAATAAAATAGACAAACAAATAAGTAAATAAGTCTGATACAAAGACAGCATGCCTCTAAATTAATAACATAGAATTCTGTATGTTTTTCTGAAGAGGAAGATGACAAGATGATGATGATGATGGTGGCAGCAGCAGCAATAACTTGTATAGAAATGGTGTTTCCTACTTTTCTTCTTACAAAGGCTTTTATTCTTGCTATCACAAGTTTGCTAAGCCCAAAGAGTCATTTAAGAGCTTCCAAATATGTTGTAATGTGAAAATCCCAATTTATGAATTGGGAGATTAATTCCAGTTTTCATTCACATATTCAAAAATATGTATATATTGTCTTCTCTATGTCAGTCCTGTGCTGAGGTCAGTGAACAATCATGAACCAAACTGACATTTTTCCCGCTGTTTGGAGCTATAGTCTAGTTGTGGAGGCAGATGTTAAATAAATAAACATCTAATTATACATTGTGATAAGTTATATGAATAAAAGTATAGTGTTTAATCCTGAGAGTATAAGGGTGGATAATAGTTCTAGATTGAATGGGCAAGGAAGGTGTCCCAGAATAAAGATGTTTTGTTGAGATTTGTAGAAGGAGAAGAAGCCAGCTGTGTGTAGAGTCTAAAGAAGAGTTTTGCTTGCAGAAGAAACTCATGTGGGAGTGTCCAGGTGCAAGAAAGTTTGATGTTTGAAAGCAGTAGTTGTAAACTAGGGGAAATATTGCCCTCCAAGGAGCATTTGGCAATGAATGGCTAGAAACATTTTTGGTTGTCACAACTGAGGGGTGTGTGTGTGTGAGGCTGATACTGGTATATAGTGAGTAGAGTCTAGAATGCTGCTAAAGGTCCTCCAAGGCCCGTGACAGCCCCTCAAAGGGGTTGAGCTTGAGAAACCCTGCTTTAAAAGAATTGAAAGAAAAAAATGTGCTCCAAGTCCCAGTGCTACAAGATGAAAGGAATTTTGGATTCCATTCTGTGCAAAACTGTGTATTATCATTAGGTTTTAAGTAATTCTATACCATTTATTTACATTTAAAAACTGTCACCTTGTGAAACGCTGGGCCAATGAAAAAGGATCTGTTTTTTCTCCGTGGAAGGAACATTAGAATATAGTCATAAGGGGAAAGGGAGGAAGTAAACTATAATGAACATAAACCCATTTGGGCAAACTATGCTAATCTTTTCTTTTACCTAGAATGAAAAAATATCAACCCTCAAATCCCCTCTTGGTAATAAAGGGTTTTCTGAAAATCACAAATACACACACACACACACACACACACACACACACACACACACACACACTCTCTCTCTCTCTCTCTCTCTCTCTCTCTCTCATATATACTTTGAGTATTTTCTGGATAATAGAATAGCATGAGATAAAAGCAAATACAAGAGTGACAGTAAGGAAACCATTACAATAGTCCAGGAGAAGTATAAATGATAACAGCTTGATCTAGGAAGGAAGCAATAAAAATGGAGTGAACTGGTTGGATTTAAGATATGCCGTGGAAGTAAAACATGAGGACTAGTGGTAGGTTGGATGTATAGCATAAGGAAGAAGACGTGGTCAGGAATACTTGCCAAGTTTTTGGCTTCAGCATCTAAGCAAATCAGGTGCCAGCAATCAAGATTGAAGGAATGTAGTTATGATATGAAAGAGCTTTGCAATAAATTCGATTCCTCAAATGCTCTACCCTTCTGTAATTTAATAATATTTTAACTTAGTTTATAATTCTAATAATATACCTTTGTGTATTTTATTATATTTGAACTAAGGTTATATTTATCTTATGGCTACAAAACCGAAAACAATGACGTTATACTTCAGTGGTCTTGTATCAATTGTAGGGAAAATTTGTGGATCAATGGAAAACTATGCATTATTTATACACTAGGGTACACCCCTCCAAATTTATCTGATTCTTGTTCTATGGAAGCTATTTTACAATTCTGCAAGATGTAGAAAACTGATAGCAATGCAATTAGGTCCTTTCCAGTAGATGTTCAATTGACTTCCCAGTTTTGCCTCTATTTGCATATTCATTTCAATATTCCTGTTCTGTAAGTATGTCTGTTCTTTGAAGGATTCTCTTTTTAACTGGTTATAATATCTACCTGGTTCCCTCATTCATTAATGATTAAAATAAAATCTTTTACATGTGTTCATTTTGATACATCTATGAAGGCTGTGATTGCACTTTTTTTTTTTTGGAAAGCTCTCTTTCTACATGTTTATTTTATTTCATTTTAGTATAACAACGTGTTTTTCCAGTTCAGTTCAAGTTATTTGCATTACATCCTTAGATTTCTCAAAGTGAGGCATAAATAAAATATGGTTAAAAAGAATAAGCTATCTCTGAACTATATTTTCCTAAATGTATCATTGAAATATTTACATATAAAAATGCTTGTATGTTCCCTCTCTTTTCTAATTTAGAAAGAGGAGAAATAATTAGAAAAAGAAGTAACACTGTAAATGCCTTTCTTGAAACGGATCTTAATCCCAGACTAATGTTCCTACAACTTGCTGATAAGGAATAACTGCTGCCTGTCTCAGAGAGACTGGCAGTGAAAATCAACCACAATTCACTAACACATCCAATTTCAAAACCAAAGTGCCCAACAGTAACCTTCCATTATAACACACAAAAAATTATTGTAAGCTAATTCTGTCTTCTGTGAATCAAACAAATTGATACTTGGAGCAATTACTTTTAACATAAAAAGTCACCAAATGAAAGTTCCATCTTGCCCAAGGAATGCTTTATATTCATATGTTGTTTTGATTTGTGCTACTCAGAGGCAAAATGCTTTCCGAAATACCTGATGTAGCCAGAAAATGGTGTTTTGAAGTCCTGCAGTCTGTAGTAAAACAAATAAACCAACAAGAAAAAGAAAAAAAAAAGGCAATCTCATAAGATTGCTTCTCACTTCTTCCCTCAGGCCTTTTCCAGGCCGTCAGCTCTTTCAGCTAGGAATAAATCCAAGTTTTGTCTCCATATATAAATGCCAAGCTTGCACAATGTTTTTTGACTTCAAAAATGGATGTTTATCTTCAATAAAGTTGTCAAATTATTTTAGGAGATTTTATTTGACCCAACTGATAGGAATTCACCACGACAGGTAAACTAAAATGGTTTCCTAGATGCTAGTGGACAGAGATGCA
Source organism: Leucopleurus acutus (assembly GCF_964270905.1). Lineage (NCBI taxonomy): Eukaryota > Metazoa > Chordata > Mammalia > Artiodactyla > Delphinidae > Leucopleurus > Leucopleurus acutus. Next base: position 59,980,899 of record NC_139159.1, read on the forward strand.
CAATTAAATAGTTTTCACAGATAATTAAGGTGTAAGTGGGAAAAATCCATTCATAGAGCATATTTGGGAATAACAGAGGGTTGTACAAAATGAAACATTAGCACATGAAAGATATATTTATGAGAATAAAGAGCATTAAAGGAGCAGAGACTGATCTAGGCATTTAAGGCCTGAAGTTTGTTCCTTTGGGGAATCTCACTTTTAGAAAAAGAATGCAAAATTACCAAAAGAAAATTACTAAGGTCTCTTCTGTGTTTTTGAGAGACTTGAGCAAATGCAGGGCTATGAAGCTTAAATTTCATTAGAATAATTCCATCTCTATTAAAGAAGCAAAATTCTTTTTAAAGTACTCTCCAATTATTAATTCATTTATTAAACAACATTTAAAATACCTGAAGCCCCTCACATGGTAGTTTCTGGGAGATACAATGAGGAATAAAAAAAGAAAAGTGCATATCCCCTTGCAGAATAAGGTCTGGGAGAGCAAAAAACACATTAATTAAATAATAAAATGGCCACTTTGGTAAAGGAAGTAAGACATAAGTTTATGAAAGAGGCTATATCTGAAAAATTTAGGTAATATCCAGCATAAACAAAAAAAACTTACCCATAGTCCCACCATACAGAGATAACCTATGCTACTGTTTAGCCTGTCCACAAGTAGGTAATTCTGATAGTCTTACGACTATACCATATATTCAGATTTATATCTCTTTATTTTATTTGCATTAGTGTAGTTAAAAATTACTTATTAATATATTTAAAATATGTAATTATAGTTATAACAAATATGTTTAAACAACCCCCTATTTCTGGAGAAGTTTTGCTTTAAATTTTTACTCCTAAATATTACCATAGCAAACTAAATATCTTCTTAGAGTTCTATATGTGGAATTACTTGTGCAAAATATGATTATTTTAGTTTGTACATATTGCTGTTATTCTCAAGAAATATTTTACCAATTTAAACTTACGTGAATTTTGAATTAAGGTAATTTTATACCACCCTCATTAGCACTGGTTGTTATGAATTATAAACAATCAAAACTTGATAGTCAAAAATGTATTACAGTTTTGCTTTACCTAACAGTTATTGAATTTGAGTTGATGGTGAGTAAATTTTATGATTGTTAGCCTTTTCTATTTCTTCAGTGACTTGTCCAAATTGAGTCCATCATTTTTTTTCTTTTGGGTTTTTGTGTTTCTCTTTATTGTTTTTGTGATCATTTTTGTAAAAAAAAAAAAAAAATTAAATCGATCATAGTATAATTAAGGTATTTTAAACGAGTAAATTTTTTTTTTCTGAACTGTAGTGCTCCATACTGAAATGCAGAAGAATTAGGACTAAATATTAGAGACAGTGATAATAAATGGGGAAAGTCCTGTGAATCTATATTGCAAGTCTCATAAAACTAGTGACTTTATTCAGCAAATATTTATTAGATACATCTACACAAGAATAATACATTTGCTAAACATTAGAATTTCACAAAGGATATGATAGTGAGATGAATCTTGAGAGAGAATAAGTGTGGGTTAGGATAAGAAAGAGGAACAGATACTTCATCTATAGGGACCAGCATTTAGATAGGCATGGAGGGACAAAAGCAGGGATACAAGTGCTAAGAAATTCAAATAGCTGCTTATTGACAAAGAATAGAGAAATCAGGAAAGCTGATGCATAAAAGTCGAGAGATGGACAGGAATGACAATAGTTTTAAAGCAAAGTAATCACGTGCTTAAATTTATGCTGTAGATAGATTAAATTTCAAGGACCTAAGGAGAGATGTAACAAAAAAGCAAGGAAAGCAATTATATGTCTCCTAAAATGGTCCATACTACAGCTGTGAAGAGGACTTGCCACAGAACCCCCAGCAGAAGTGGAAATAAAGGATGCACATTTGCAAGAGACAGTTGAGGAAACTAGATGAGTGCAATGAGGCAATGAGACGATATACTTGACCTTTAGAGATGGTAGCACAATTCAACAAGATGAGGTCCTAAGGAAAATACAAGGTTTGGAGAGACACGATGAGTTTCCTTTTGATCATGTTGATTTTCAGGTGCCTGCAGATCATCAAGTAATAATGTCCAGTAAGTAGTAATGTTAGGGTTTTGGGGAAATTGGTAATTGATGTTTGAATTATTTATTTAAGAAAGTTTCCAGAAACTTAAATGATTGGAACCAGGTGGCAAGTTTTTCTCAGGTTGATCGGTCTTGTCTTATATTGTTAATAATTCTGGGCAATACCTCCTCCCCATTCCAACGGTCATCTCCTCCATCCAGGTGCTCATTGGGTCTCACCAGCTGGGTTGCCAAACCTTCATAATTGGTCACTCTGGTTTCAGTGTTGCCCCCTTTCTAACCATTCTCCAACTATTGCCAAAGGGACTTTTCTAATACATATGATTAAGATTCACCACCTTATTATTTCTTATAGTCTTTAGAAAATGGTCTGTAATATAAATGTTTACTTTTATCTCTCAACACTCATTTTTTACCCTAAACCGCCACCATAATTAGGAACATGTCCTGTGCTTTATCTGGTGTATATTCCTTAAAGCTAAAATATGAATCTAGGGTCATATCCTAATTATTGACTTCTCTTTCTCCTTTACTAGACCGTAATATTCTGGAGAAAATATTTTTACTTACCCTAGCACTTAAGTATCCCTAGCACTTAACTCTGTACCTGACATTTGGAGGGTGCTCAAAATATGTTTAATAAGTGAATTCTGTTTCCTCTGAGAGAATACAATATTCATTTTTGAAGAAGGTGTTAGATGGGAACCTATGAATACAGTGTATCAGTCAGAATCCAGTCAGGAATACAAAAACCACACTAACTCTTTCAACAGAAAGAACATATAGAGCATTGGTTCAACAGATGTTGAAGGTCAACAGAAAAAATGAAACACTGGATCCTCATGAAATAACAGGAGGTCCCATCCATTGATCTGAAGAAACAAAGGAAAGGATTTGGGTTTTACAGAACTGAAAGCTCATTGAAGGGATCCCAAATATATGGGAATCAGATCTCAGAGGAGCAGGCATCACTCGGCTGGTTCTTGTATATCTGAGAAGGCATAATGAGGTTGCTTTGCGAAGTACTAAGAGATCTGGAGAATTAAACAAAGGGCAGCTGCTGAGGTGTAAGTCCACACTGGAGCTTCATTTCTAGAAAAACAAGAAAACAGGAAGATGCAAATACCTTCTCCTCTCCTCTGTCTTTCTGAAATTTGCTTTCCAGTACTCTTATTTGTGGAACCTAGTAGAAAGCCAGCTGAAAAGGGATAAATTGAGTTTGCATAATCCCAGTCCCAGGACCCAAAACAGGGTCTAGTTTTTTTTCTTTTTTTTAATACTCAAAGCAGATGGATAAATCAAGAGCTTAGAAAATAGTTTAATAACCAGTGTATGCAAAAACCAACTTGGCCTTAAAAATTTATTCTAGAATTCTGATAAGTAAAAGAAATAAGGATTCTGATAAAAAATAATGAAAAGCATACCCATTCAGAAAAGAAGTAAGAAAAGATGACTTACCAATGTTCTAAAACATTAAGGGCATATTTTGCTTATACCCAGCTGTAATCATGTACTGTATAAAATAAAAATGAGCTCACTGAATTCATGGATGCCCCCTGAAGGATGTGTCGGGTTTGAGGACTGATCAGGAGTACACTATCAAGATAAGGTGCTCAGTAAACCTTGTGCTGACTTCACACCGTGGCTTTGGCTAACACTTTTTGGCCTTGACTTTCATTTTATTTTATATATATATATAAAATAATTATATGTATTATATAATTTATATATATATAATTTTTGGCTGCGTTGGGTCTCCATTGCACGGGCTTTCTCTAGTTGCTGCAAGCAGGGGTTACTCTTTGTTGCAGTGCGTGGGCTTCTCATTGCGGTGGTTTTTCTTGTGGAGCATGAGCTCTAGGCAGGCGGGCTTCAGTAGTTGCAGCAGGAGGGCTCAGTAGTTGTGGCATGTGGGCTCAGTAGTTGTGGCTCGCGGGCTCTAGAGCACAGGCTCAGTAGTTGTGGCACAGGGGCTTAGTTGCTCCCTGGCATATGGGATCTTCCCAGACCAGGGATTGAACCTGTGTTCCCTGCATTGGCAGGTGTATTCTTAACCACTGCACCACCAGGGAAGTCCTGGCCTTGACTTTTCTTGGGGGAACAGAAGTGTTAAATGAATCTGCACCTCAGAGAAGATGCCAGGGCTGGGGATAAAATTTGTGGACTTGTTAACATTTACTTGAAACCTTGAGAGAGGATAAAATCTCCCAAGCGAGCTGTGTAGGAAAAGATAAAGTACCAAAGACTGTGCTTTGGTTGCAACAATATTTAAAGTTTATGGCAAGGGATGAGGAGAGAAAAGAAGAGATTGGAAAACACTAAAAGATGCAATTCAGTAAAAATGGGTGCAGCTATCCATTACTGTTTTAATTTTCATTAAAATCTAATTGAATGTTTTTCTCATTTTTAGTGGTAGCTTGTTTTTCATTTTTTGAAGATTATCTTTTTATTTCTCTTAAGTTTTATTTGGGAGATTTCATGTTTTTCTTTTAGACATTTCTATGAACCTTTAAATATAAAGTTGTATCATCAGATAGTAGAAAATCTTGAATGACATCATTCTAACTGCTCCTCTGCAACAGCCTTGAATTTTAGTCGCAGTTTGAGAAATACTGTGCCAAAAATACAAAATGTTTTGAAAAAGCCCAAATATATGGAAATGCAGCAGAAGCTCTTCCAGTATTCTCTTCTCCTCTTCCCTCTCCTGCCTCTTTGTTGTGATAGGCAGAATTTAAACATAGCTGTTAAGGATGAGGAATGGATGTCTTTAAAGCAGACTTCTTGGATTTCAATCTTATTTTCACCATTAACAAGCATAAACTCCTGAGCAAATTATGTACCTTCTCAATGACTCACTTTCCTCTTCTGTAAAATGAGGATTAAAATATGTCACTCAGATGAATGGATAAAGAAGATGTGGCACATATATACAATGGAATATTACTCAGCCATAAAAAGAAATGAAATTGAGCTATTTGTAGTGAGGTGGATGGACCTAGAGTCTGTCATACAGAGTGAAGTAAGTCAGAAAGAGAAAAACAAATACCGTATGCTAACACATATATATGGAATCTAAAAAAAAAAAAAAAATGGCTCTGATAAACCTAGGGGCAGGACAGGAATAAAGATGCAGATGTAGAGAATGGACTTGAGGACACAGGGAGGGGGAAGGGTAAGCTGGGACGAAGTGAGAGTAGCATTGACATATATACGCTACCAAATGTAAAATAGATAGTGGGAAGCAGCTGCATAGCACAGGGAGATCAGTTCCGTGCTTTGTGACCACCTAGAGGGTTGGGATAGGGAGGGTGGGAAGGAGATGCAAGAGGGAGGGGATATGGCCATATATGTATACATATAGCTGATTCACTTTGTTATACAGCAGAAACTAACACAACATTGTAAAGCAATTATACTCCCATAAAGATGTTAAATAAAAAAAATATATGTGTCACTAAGTAAGGTGATTGTGAACGTTAATTGAATTGATGCATGAAGATAATTTAAATAAGTGCTTGCACATAAGAAACACCTAGTAAATAACAGTTTCACATTTTTTTCATTTCTACTCCTTTTGACTAGCATACTTTGGCACGTACTATTAAGATCTCTTCCTCTCTCTCTCAATATGTATATGTATGTGTATAAAAAAACCCCGTATTTTATAAATGAGAACACTAAAGCCTAAAGATAATGATATATTGACCCAAAGAGCAGCAAATGAGCATTCAGTGAGAATCATGGCTGTTAGGCTACATTCACCAATCTTTTTCACCACTACATCAGAATAAGCTGCAGGGCTTGTTAAATAAGAGTATGAGCCCCTCTCAGTCCTACTAAGCAACAATCTATAAAGATTAAGCCCAGAAATTGCATTTCAGACTACTACTTCAAGTGCTTCACAAGCACACTAAATTAGGAAATCTTTGTGCAGAAAAATTTGTGATTCAAAATGTTTATGAAGGGGCAGCATGAAGGAAGAGAGCTTCCAGTGATGGAATATATAGAACACATATATTATGAAACATTTCAGATCTTTTCTTGTAACCAAACCTCGGAAAAATTCTCTTTTTGATCCAGAAAGGCAAGGAATATTTTGAATTGGAAGGTTTTTTAATCATATCAGAAGACCATTCTGTTGGCTCTTAAAGAAGTTTCAAAACAAATGCAGTGATGGTTTGGATGGAAAATTCAAGATATTTTTAATTCATTAATTGGAAACATACTTGCTGGTTTAGTTGTTAAGGATCCAGCAGTGGAAAATTAAAAAAGCAAAACCAAAAAAATTTTTCTCCTCTTATTCTGGCATAGTTACATTTTACCTTTACAGTAACTGACCTCACATCAATGAGACTGAAATGAGATAATGTCTGTAAAACTTTTTGTAAATTGTAAAATGTAATGGACTGATAAATGGTTTTTATTATTCTGCTTTAATGAATACAGGAGTACTTCTACATTACTTGCCCACTTTATACGTGTCTTTAATCAACAGATACATTAGTAACCTACTGTGTTTCAAAGACTACATGGTAAGGCATTAAAGCAACAAAGATAAACAAGATAAAATTCATACCCACAAGTTGTTCATGGTCAGTTAAAGAGTTCCAAAGACAAATAGCATAATTATAATCATAGAGGTATTAGACATAGTGCATATAAAGCAGAGAGAAGAGGAATTTTACATCTTCTTGAGGGTGGTTAGGGAAGACAAAATTTGTGTGGGAAGGTGAAGTGGACCTCATAGTATGAATAGGATTGAAAGAGATAATAGAGCACAGGAGAGGTGACATATAGAAGAACCAGAGGCATCTGAGATCATGACATATTCATAAAGCCAGTAGCTCTGTTCAGCTAGATGTCCTGCTGTTTGGAGGAAAGTAAAAACTGAGCCTGGATAGGGTAGAGAATAAAATCATTTATTCATTTATTCACTCATTCAATCAGTGTTTGATTATCTTTATGTGCTCTGTCTGCTAAGGAGCATAGGTAATATAGAGCTTAGGTAACAGGATTTTAAGCAGGGGACACCCCATAATCAGATTTACATTTTATGTGTAGGATCGAGATAGGGCCAGAAGCAAACATAATTGCCTCATGGACAATAATACCATCCTGAAGTAAAAAGTGCTATTGGGATATAGTGGAAAATAAAGGATATTAATGAATTTGAGGTGGAAAATGAGAGAGATAAACTAGAATTCTGTTTTTTTATGAATGAATAAATAAATTGTGGCATCATCCCTTGAAAATAACATTTTGAACGGAAGATTATTAATTTGCTTCTGTACCTTACAACCATCTATTTGGCTTATTATCCTATGGAATTGTAGTTATCTGGTGCCTTTTTTGAACCATTTGGCTGAGGTTGAGTAGGAAACTGAGATCCTTAATTTTTTTGGTAATTTTAAATTCACAAGCACTTAAACCAATGTCTGGCACATAGTATAGATACCCAGATGTGGTTGTTATATTGAATTGAGTATGTGTATTATGGCCTTTAAAACAGACTACCAAATTAACAAAATTATCATCAAGGACATTCAATCCAAAGAGAAACATTTACATTATTATAGTCACTAAAGTTCTGAATTTACCAGCATACATTCCTTTCAGAAAAGGCATCTTCAGCTATCTGAATTGCTTCACTGACTTCCATTTCAGAGATATTTTTAGCACACAGATATTAGCTACTGAGACATATTTGGTAATAAAATAAGATACCTGTTTATCATGAGCTCTAAAGCACCATGGGAATAATTACAGCATGAATGCATGAGCCCTGGCAGTGTTTTGAGTTACAGCTGTCTTTGAGGACATAGTCACTCCTCTTCCTATTCTCTTTTTTTGCTCTCTGCCTCATTACTGGGTGATATTTATGACAATAGATTAAGATGTAACAACAAGGTTGTTAAAATAGAAAAAGTCTACTGGGCTTAATGTTAAATTTACATTACTCAGGATTGCAAAGACCTGTCTACCTGCAGCTAATTCCTACTCCTAACAGGCTGGAGTAGACCAAGTACCTATATGTAGGACAAAATGAATATACTTTTTATTTGAAATTCAGTATTTTAAGCATAAATTTTTATTATTTCTCACAAACATATTCCTCTTCAAGTTCTTCCTAAATTAGTGGAATTACTAATTTAGTCAGTCTCTAAAGCTAAAACAGCAACAATAACAACAAAAATGACTCCCCTCCCCAAAACTTGGGTCCTTAGTTCACTCCATCCATTCTCTGTCATCAATATCTTCATCATAAAGTATCCATATATAAATCTAGTACAGTTATGAATAAAGTGGCTAATGTGTATTGAGCTCTCTTGATGTGCCACACACTGGCCTAAGCATTTCTATGTATTACATCATTTTACTTTCATCATTAAAACACATTATGGGGTTGAAATTGATGTTATCTTCACTCTACCCCGGAAGAAACTAAACCATAAAAAGATTAAGTAACTTCCCCAAGGATACACATGTTTCAAAGTAAGATTGCCTGAATTTAAATTTTGCCTTCAGTATGTGCTAGTCCTTGGATCCTGGGTGAATTACCTCATCAGTTCAAGACCTTGGTGACCAAAAATCTCAGTTTGCAGTAGACTGAGAGGCTTCCTGAAATACAGGATTTTTAGGGCTAAAATTGATACAAACCTGGAATAATTGATCACCTTTCCATATTTGAAAAAAAGAGAATAGTAAAAGTGCCTGCCTTTAACAATTTTGTTGAGTATTAAATAATATAGTCTGTAGAGTACTAGCATAACGATTGACTCATGGTCAGCATTCAGTAACTGTTAATTCTTCTTGTCATTATTGCTATTATTTCTCCTTTATCTTTCTTGTTCTAGACTCTTGCATTTTCTGTTGTGTATATTTCTTCCTAAATTATCTTATAAAATCTAGACTCACAATGCCATTCTCATGCTAAAAATATGTGTGACTCCACATTGCCTATTTGGTAAAGTGTCTATTATTTAATATAAGTCTTTGCAATCCATTCTTTTTTTGCTGTATAGTGAACTTCCTGATGCATTACTTGGGTTGGAAACAAGGCAAGCTCTGTGGGCAGATATTCCTGATCTGGATCCAAGTTCTACAGTCTCTTAGCTGGGTGGCCTTGGGAAATGCTAAACCTCTCTACATTTTTTATTTTTCATTTTTAAATGAGGGGCCATAATATCCATCTTGTTGAACCTTTGTGAACATTAGATAAGATTATTGTAAATTATCTTGCCGATAATAGATCTCCAACAAAGTGTCATTTATTTCTATCCTCTGAGTTTTTACTTCTGCCTCCCTTCCAAATCTGTCTCTGCCCCCTCACCTATACACCCAACACAACAATGCCAAAATAGTCTCAATGCAGTATTTCACTCACCATGCTGTTTCCTTTCTATATAATTTCTCCTCCCAACTTCTTAATTTGGAGAATTCTTCTTATACTTTAGGACTCTGGTAAAAATGTCATCTGGGAATATTTCTCTGTGGAACATTTTCTAATAAGTTCCAAAATATTCTTACTGCACTTTCTATTTATCTCCATTACAGAGCTTTTCACATTTAATATTATTAATTTACTTATTCTGTTTCTTCCATTACCACCTTGTGAACTGCCTCAGAGGTTCACATGGTAATTCATAGTTATGGAAAGTAATACTCTTTTAAAGATCAGTAAAAGTAATGGATAAAATGATTTGTCTTACTATCTTTTATATATGAACTTGGGTTCAACCAAGAATCTGGCACTTAAAAAGGAGCTCATTATTCTCGATTAATGAATGATTAAATGAAAGAATAAATGATGTATTGAAATGGGCACTGTCCTTTGGTTGTTTCCTTATAAGTGTGTGTGTGTGTGTGTGTGTGTGTGTATATATATATTCTAAAGATACTTTTATTTCTCAAATGTATTGCAGAACTTCTCTGAGATCCATTTATAAATCCTAAAGCTTGGGAATCTTAAGAGCAATCAGTCCTATGACTGCAAAAATCCTTTCTAATGAAAGCTCTACATTTGGAGAGATAAGGAAAAAAATTCTCATGTTGGCAACAAAACTGGGAAAGCATCTAGACTTTTCTGAAGTTGACAAGCCTTATGCATTAGAGAGATGGGAACTGCAAATGGATACAAAGAATGCTGGCAAAGAAATACTGGCAAACTCAGATATCCCATTAAAACTATATAGATGAGTTTAGTATATACATATATAGAGATATTTATATTCAACAAAAATATCTGGAAATATTAAGATCAAGAAACCAGGCAGGAGAAGATCCATAATAAAGTGACACAAAAGTTGACCTAGATATTGGGGCTAACAATAGGCACTACGTATGCACATTTTGAGTGTTCAAATATTCCAAGTGTCTCAAATTGGTTTGTTTTGATGAAACATTACAGTAATTAGGAAAGCAAATCAAATATGTATAAGTGCTCCTGTTGGTTTCCCATGGTGAAAACATGGGATAATTAGTTTGTATATGAAATTTTGTATAAATTCCTCACAGAGTTCCATGACTTTAGAAGTAATTATTTATATTAGAAGAGCAATGTCATAACTGTGACAATGCCTGACAGTAAGAAATTATGGGAAGTTATGACTAGTTTGGGGGATGTTCTAATTAGTAAATAGAACTCTTGATTAAATCTGATGTTTTTTTTATATGAAAATGTGAAAAAGTACATGATAATAGTACTGGAAGGGCCCAGTATGAATGCCAGCTGTGGGAATGAATGGAAAATAATATATATATGAGAAGATGCAATGAAAAAATTGACAGGACAGGATGTGAGATGTAAGCAGAAGAGAGATTTCAAAAAAAGGATCCAGAAAAAGGAAGAAAATGACAATAACTGGCAGAAGAGGAGGATGAAGAATGAGAAGAAAAAGAAAGAGGATGTAAACAGGAAGAGAAAGGTAATGAAGAAAAGCAAAACCAGTCTAAGCAGCAACAGTATAGAAGCAATATTAACATACAGTGCTTACTAAGTGTGGGGAGCTAATCTAAGTACTCTTATTATGATCCCTAATATAATATACCTAATAACTGGTAGAGCCAATGCTCAAACTCTTGCTGGAAATCACTCTAAAAACAAGTTATCATTAGTTTTGATAGTGATGTAAAAAGAATCTTTTGTCTAAGGTATTGGTTGGTCTAGATTACAGCTGAGGTAGAGGATATTGACCAACAAATAATACAGAAGTACATAGTAAAGAGGTAAATGTTTCTTATACCAAATCAACAGAAGGTGGTGATGCATTTCTCCTTTGTTCAGGAGTTGACAAAAAAAAAAATGGAGATAAGAAGGAAGAATAACCAGAACTTAGGTACTCTTGATGGGTTATAGCAAAGGGGCTACAATTCAGACACAATTTAATCCTCAAGCCAGTGCCTATGGTGATTAACTTTACTATGTGATTCTAGGAGGTTTACTTCCTTTGTCCCTCAGTTTTTTGATGTTAAAATAGCATCTAACCTTGGAACATCTTACTGACAAGATTAGCTAACAGATTTTGAGTGTATACCGTGTGACACGGACAGTTCTTAAGCACTTTACTTATATTAACTTATTTACTCTTCCCCCAAATCTTACACTAACATCTAGAATAATGTAGATTCTAAACTATTGGAAAATAAGTGTAAAATAAATTCAGGATCTTACCTCTATAATGATTTACTTGTCAACAAGTATTCAAGAAATGATTGATGGGCCTATAGGTGATGATACTTATATTTTAAATGTTTATAGAAGGTTGCAGTTTAGGAAGCACTTACACATATGTTATCTCAGATAATCCTCAAAAGAAATCTACAAAGTCACCAGCAAAGAGATAGCAACTCAGAAAGAAAATTGTTTGCAGTTTCATGAACTGATGATGACTTTCTAGTCTTTTCATTACACACTGAATATACTTTTCCTTCTTTTCTCCTCATTTTTATATGTGTTATCAGTATACTATATTTTCTAATTCATTGTACAATTAACTACTTTCTTGTAAGAATGTAAAATGCTATCATGTATCATAAAGACATGCCTTGAAAATATGCATCATACCTCTCCATCTAGGTTGGGAACAAGCCTTATGCCGCATACTTTATTTCTATATTCCATACAATCTGAATGGCATGTTGTGCTTTGTAAATACTGTTGTTATCAACAGTATTGAAGGTTTTGTTAAGCAGCTTTTTGAAAGCTTAACAGACAGGACCCTTTGATCTCCCTTTCTATTGAACAACACTAAAGAAACTATTGAGGCTCACAGACTCTGCACTGAAAAATTCACAAGACATAAAAATGATTTATCAGGTGAAAACAAATAAACTTCTAAAAAATTTCACCTCAGCCTTTATACTGACAGAGGCATTTAACCTGAAAACTAAGATGAAGCTGGAGAAATTATGATGAATCTGTGTCATGATAAGATACCTACCATCCTCACTTGAATGTACTGAGAAGAAATTGAAATGCAGTGTCCCAAGGTTAGAGTGGGCAAATGATGCTACTTATAGATTACCAATTCTTATTGTTATTAGAGAAGGAAAATGAGACAGCTGCATGACAGTTTCACAGTTTGTGCAATTTCATTTAGCTCCAAGGGTAACAAACACAACTTGAAAGCATGAATACATTATAATAGACAACAAAAGCAGTTAGATTTTTCTGTTAGCTTTCCTACACATAGACAATGGAAAGAACTCATGGTTGGAGACTCTTTGAAGGTCAAGAAAGTTATCATTCTGTTCCTCAACTTTATTTTTTTAATAAATATTACCCAACATGAACATTTAACTTTTGAGATGCCTTTGTCTGAAGGCATTTCTCTGAAAAACAAAGCAGACCCCCAGACCCACATTTGTAGTATCGAATGAAATAATATATTCTTAAGTGTTTTGTAAAATACTTACATGCTTTATTTTATAAAGAAGGGTTTAGTATAATGACAAACCTTTGCACTTTTGAAGTATATTTAGAATATATGGAATATGTATCCTGGTAATGATTTTGTTCCCAGATAGTTTGCTGGCAATAGTAAATATACTCTAGCATTTTTATAAGTAGGTACTAAGGAACTCTATTGTTTGTGAAATCACAATAAAATGTTTCATGATCAAACATATTAGGGAAATTCTGAGTTAAACAAGATTATTATTTACAAAAATGTTCAGAATCCCTAATATGCTAATATGCATTGTGAATTTCCAAAACTAAGAAGACTATTATATTTAGTGTTGTTAAAACAAATCCTTTTTCATTGAACACCTTAACTTTGTGTTCCCTGGAACAAAATTCAAGAAATACTAAATTCATCATTTAATCTATCCAACTTGAATTTTTATCTCTAAGTGGAAGTGTGAACTAGAGGGAAAATCTCCTTGAAATTCTAAATAATATAGGATTACAAAATATATTCCATAAAAATTCTAATGCTGTGCTTTTAAACTATTATGAACATCTTTGCCTCTTTAAAAAGCGTTTTCCACTTTACTGAACAAAAGGAAAATTGAAAATTAAATTTTATAACATTAATTAGTAGGCTATGATCTCAGATGCCTCTGTGCTTTTCAAGTTAATGAATGTTTGTTTGCCTACCATGTAAAAGAAATTTTGCTGGATGATATCAATATGTAGAGGAAAGGCATAAGCTCTGTCATTAAGAAATTGAGTATATTGGAAAAAAGCAACAGAAACATAACTAAGTATAAGAACTGTAGTCAAAGTATTAACAAAGTGCCAATAAAGAATGAAGAATTGACAGGAGGATTCTGGGAAAGTTTTCCATAGAATGTGACTTTGAATGTGACCTTGATTGATGACTTGGAATTGGAAGCTGAAAAGAGAAAGAGTGGTATATTACAGAGAGAAAAACCAAAACCAAAGGCATGGAGGCATGAAATACCATAGTATATGTTCAAGGTATGGCAGAAATGACATAATGGCCATATGCATTTCTTTTGAATATATCTAATATTATACTATTTCAGGGACTAAATTTTTATCTGAAATCAATATGGCCTTTGCGAGTACTCTAACAAAATTTGACATCAAAGACAAATATAATAAGTAGTTAATTTTAAGAAGCAATCCATTCAGTTTATTAACTTTTCTGTCCCCATAATCATAATTAATGACTTTAATGGGACAGTGATTGCTTATATCAATGCCTGATTTACTGCCTTATCTTAAAAATAAAAAAAAATTGAATGAAGTATAAAAGAAAGTATGTGATTGGTTAAACAGCTATTATTATGTGACTATTACAGACTTATTAATTTATTGGCATTTAACTTTCTCTACTTACTGAGTCTCACTCCATCATTATTGTTCCATGATCTTGTACCTTTACTAAATAAAGTTTCACTTTCTGTTATTTCATTCAAAACTACCTTTAATTAGTAATCCTTTCCTTTAACAATGTTCCTATACTACACAGAGCTTTTTTTTCTACTCAAATATCTATTCAGATTCAGTGGTAGCCAGGTCCTGAAAAAGAAGCCAGCTTGGGTATCAGTTCCTTCCTGCCAACAATAACAATTGATTTTCTTCTTCCTAAATTGAAATCAGTGAGGAGAGGAGCTCTAAATGACAATCTATGTCCACTCCACTAACCATGTCATAGTTAATTAAATTAAATATGCTACATTTCCTTCTTTTAATCAACTCTCTAAGGGATGACTTAGAAAAAGGATTTAATTATGCTTTAAATGCACCTGAGAGTGCTCAGACTTTGTAGTGAAACAAGATTCCTGTTGGGAATTATTTATTAAGTGATTACTATATGTGACTCTGTGGAGCTCTTAAATGAATTAGAAGACTTTTTATTCTATGTGAGAACTGTGGATTATACATGTAACTAAGAGCTGGACTGCGTGCCTGTTTAGCTACTTCAGGCACCATTATGAAGTGTTCAGGAACAATCTCAAAGTTTTAGTAAGGCATTGTACTAAAGAACAGCTGTTTTACCAGTCTTATCACAAGTAGATATGAGTTAAAAATCATTTGTAAATTTTTACTCCCACTAGTGCACAGGAGGCTAATGTATATCCCACTTATTCAGCAAGTTTTCATCATTTGACATCTATAAACTGGACTGGTGACTAAATTCTTTGATTTTTTTTTTCACATACACTCCAAAATCTTCAAGGGCTAAGATCTTTTGTACCTTTGTATGCCTTATACCACAGTATCTTGCCGAATAAATATTTTAATCCGTGGGAAAATTGGTACCAAATTAAAATATTCAAAGGTATCGTCTTTCTTTAAAGGAGAATCACAGGCGTCTTCTATAACTGTAGCATAAATTGTCTAACACAAAAAGCATGAGTTCAGTTACCCTTTATCAAATCATACCTTTATTCCTTATCATTATCAGATAAATTATTTATTTATTTCATTATTTATTGCCTATCTCGTCAATCTAAAATATAAGATGCCTGTTTAAGAGATTTTATCTTTTTCGCTATTTTATTCTCAGCATGCAGGACAGTGTCTGTCACATAAAAGGCACCCAATAAATATTTTTTCAAAGATAAGAGAATGAATGTTGGATGGAAGACATTGCCTACTTTAAATTTTGATAGGGACTGGAAAAACTGGCCTCTAGAAAGATTGTTTTGATTTACACCCCTGCCAGCTGTGTATGATAGTGCTCTATGCCTTACACACTATCCCAGTTTTGTCCATATGAATGGTGAAAAAATCTCCATCTTTTAACTTGCTTTTCCCTGATTACTGAAGTGGAGCAACGTTTCATATGTTTTGTAAATATTTGCATTTCTTCTTTATTATCTTTTCCTAATCTTTACCCATTTCCCTATTGTTTGTCTCATTTTGTTGCCTTTATTTTATCAATTTGTATGAGCTCTTTCTAGACTGCTTGTCTGTTGTGTGTGTTTCAAGCGTTCTCTTTCAATTTGTCTTTTTTCTTACATTTTGAATCTCTTAAGTCTTTTTTGAAGTAAAGTATTGTGGTGAAGGGCACATACTGTGGAGCTGGACTGCTGGGTTCCAACACCAGCTTTGCCTCTCACTATTCTGTGACCCTGAGTAAGTTGCTGAACCATGTCTAAATTGTTTCATCTGCAAAACTAGGATAACTACAGAGCTTGAACTTATAGGATTGTGAAGATTCAGTGGGTTGATATTTGTCATATGCTTAGAACAGTGTTGGCCCATAGTAAATCCTATAAAAGTGATTGTTATATATGGACCTGGAATTTGAAATCTTGGGAGAATTTCTCCAACTCCCAAGTTTATAAAATATTCTTCTGTATTTTATTCTGGTAATTTCACAGTTTCATTCTTTACGTTTAGATTTTTAATCCATGTGGAATTAATTTGCTTCAGCTGTGAGATAGACATACTAACGTTTTTAACTCAAATGTTTCAAATCTGTTATTGAATACACCATTCTTTCTCTGTTGACTTGAAATGCTTTAACATGGTTCTGTATCTGGACTCTATTCTACTTCACTGTTTTATTATTATTATACCAATAACATTTTAATTACTGCAACTTTTTAGTAAGTGATCTGGTAAGTCAAGTCCCTTTTTTATTCTTATTTTTTGGAATTTTCCTGTCTGCACATGAAAGTTGATTCTTCTGGCTACATTTAGAATGACTGCCAAATCCACATCCCACAAAATCTCACTGCTATTTTGATTGATATGGCATTAAATTTATAGATGATTTGGGGGGAATTAGCATCTTTCTACTAATGGTTTTTCCAACCAGGACATCATGTATTTCTTCATTTATTCTGGACCACTTAACTATTCTTTAAGTTGTGTTTAGAATTATTATCTTTCAACACAGTAGCTTTCATTTCATACAACTACCTTTCTGTCCCAACAGCACTTCAGATATGTAGCAATAAAGATTTAATTATTTTCCAGTCATGACTGCTAAACAAGGGTTAAATTTGGATAAAAATGTTTTCTGAACCTAAAAGAAATGCCTGATATAAATCTTTGAAGGACTGAAGAGTAAGTTTAAATGTGATGATAAAACTGAGGGGTGTTGAGGGGTGGCAGAAAGCTGATGAACAAACACTGGCTTTGAACCTTAAAGATCTCAGAAATGTTCTCGTAGTGCGTATTCCTTTTTTTTTTTTTCCTACAGTGTGAGTGAAATGTACCTCTTTTTTTCCTCTTTAAAAAATTTATTTATTTATTTATTTAATTTATTTGGCTGCTTTGGGTCTTAGTTGCGTCAGGTGGGCTCTTCATTGCAGTGTGTGGACTTCTCTCTAGTTGTGATGCATGGGCTCTACAGCACGCAGGCTCAGTAGTTGTGGCATGTGGGCTTAGTTGCCCCATGGCATGTGGGATCTCAGTCCCCCAACCAGGGATCGAACCTGAGTGCCCTGCATTGGAAGGCAGATTCTTAACCACTGGACTGCCAGGGAAGTCCCCATATTCCTTTTGTTTGCATGGAAAAGAGGAAGGAGTTCAGCATCATTAGTCATTAGGGAAATGAAAATCAAAACCACACCTGTTTAGTATGACTATGATCAAAAAGATAATAACAAGTGTTGGTGAGAATGTGGAGAAATTAGAACCCTCATACAGGGACTTCCCTTGTGGTCCAGTGGTAAAGAATCCACCTTCCAATGCAGAGGACACAGGTTCTATCCCTGGGTGGAGAGCTAAGATCCCACATGCCACAGGGCAGCTAAGCCCCCGCACCACAAGTACTGAGCCCCCGCCTCAACGAGAGAGCCCACGTGCAGCAAACACAGAGCCCATGCACCCTGGAGCCCGTGCACCACAACTAGAGAGAGAAAAGCCACACGCCAGAACTGGAGAGAAGCCTGCACGCTGCAACGGAAGATCCCCCATGCAGCAACAAAAACCCGAAGCAGCCAAAAAAAAAAAAGAGCCCTCATACACTGCTGGTTAGAATGTAAAATGGTACAATTGCTTGGAAAACAGTCTGACAATTCCTCAAAAAATTAATCATAAAGTTATTCTATGACCCGACAATTCCATTCCTAAGTATATATACAAGAGAAATGAAACATATTTACAGAAAAAGTTGTATACCAATGTTCAGAGCAGTAATATTAATAATAGCAAAAACGTAGAAGAAACTAATATTTATTAACTAATGAACAGACAAATAAAATATACAATGGAATGTTATTTGGTACTAAAATTAAATAATTATTAGTATATGCTCCAACATGAATGAACCTGGAAAAACGTATGCTAAGTTTAAAAAGCCAGTTATGAAGTATCACATATTTTATGATACCATTTATATGCAATGTCGAGAGTAGACGTTGTATAAGAGACAGAAGGAAGAAGATTAGTAACTGCCTAGGGCTGGCGGGGGCGCTTGGGAGAGGGATAGTGAGAGACTGCTAATAGGTACAGGATTTCATTTGGAGGCGGAGGCAAAATATTCTAAAATTAGACTGTGGTGTGGGCTGTACAACCCCATCATTATACAAAAAGAAATTGAATTGCATTTTAATAAGGAGTGAACTGTATGGTTTGTGAGTTATATTTTAATTTAGCTATTTAAAAGAAAACATAAGGATTTCTTTTGTTGGACACAAGGAAAAGTGGTTTATATACCTTTTGCAAGGTATATTATTATTTGGAATGGCTAAAATTATGTTTATCTCTATTCTGTAAAGTATCTTACTTTTGCTTAGTTTCTAAATAACTTTTGATAATATTCTAAAAGGAAATGATGACAGTTTTGACTCTGTTTAAAATTTGCAATGATATCTCTATTTTGATTAGCCAAGGTTGTGTGCAACATTAATTTCGCAGATTTAAAAATGTTCATTAATAAATAAATTGTCTCAAAATAAAAGTCTTAGCCAGTTTACAAAATATTTTTATGCTTCAGGAATGAATTTTCTGGTTTCAAAGTGCATCTAGCTAAAAGACTATGATTCAACTCCTTCACAATAGAGTAATTGTAAAGCTCAGAAAAATGTAAAATTCACAAAAATAAATTCTGAGACTGATGATCAACATATTTTCCAGAATCTTACAGCTTTCCTCCTACTCCACTTATCCCTCCCTACCATGGCCAAATGCACAAAAATGGACACAAAATAAATTTGTGGTGCTGAAAGAAGATTTTCCAACTCTCCCTCCATGTTTTTCTTCTTTTTTTTAACTTTCAGCTCAAAAATGGAATGACTATGTAAAAAAGTGTTGTGACGTGTTTTAAACCTTTTGGGCACAGCTTTTTTTTTTTTTTTTTTTTTTTTTTTTTTTTTTTTTGCGGTACGCGGGCCTCTCGTTGTACCCTCTCCCGTTGCGGAGCACAGGCTCCGGACGCGCAGGCTCAGCGGCCATGGATCATGGGCCCAGCTGCTCCGCGGCATGTGGGATCTTCCCGGACCGGGGCACGAACCCATGTCCCCTGCATCGGCAGGCGGACTCTCAACCACTGCGCCACCAGGGAAGCCCATTGGGCACTGCTTTTTGAAGCAGAGTGCTACAAATCTTCTTCAATATTTCTAACATACACGTTTAAAGATTTCAACTACAGGGGAAAAATAATTAAAATGGCCAAAGAGAAGAAAAAGGAAAGGATAGTAGAATCACATTGTGTTCATGGAGGTATTTTGTCGCTATAAGTTAAGCAATGATTTTGAAACAAACATGGGAAGATATCAAGTAGAAAGAAACTTTGAGTGTTAGAGCTTCACTATATATTTAATCATGACACCATATCAGGAATTAGAGGTTGAAAAACGTTTGAAAAAGGTTCAAAAAATCTCCACAAGGTGTATGTTTGTTATATGCTGGTAATTTGGTTAAGAAGTATCCATAACATTTAAGTTTTTTTATTTGTGGATTAGAAAGCATTTATAATTCCTAGCTAAGTTTGATTGGACCAACATTAATCTTCATGCTCTACAAGTTAACAGACAACAAATCTTGATAGATTTGACGTAGTTGAAAGACGAAGAACCCACAGTTAAGGCGGGCTTTGTGAAAACACTGTAAGACAATTGAAACAGAATGTTACCCTAAACATTCAGAAGAAAAGCACTATGAGGCTAAGAAGAATAAAACATACAAACATCTTGATATCTTAAATGAGATAGAAGCTGAGGAACACTGTACATACTATTAAGAAGGCATCCCTGCATTAGATGAGACACTGAAATAAATATGTGTTTGAATCATTTTCAATTCTCAGATCACATGATTCTATGAATGGTATGTGCCTTTACAATATGTGGTTAACAATTCTGGTTGAGCAGATTTATTTTATTTAAATTTTATAGTTAGTCATTAATGACAAAGTTTATGTAAAAGGGCATTTCACTTGTTCATGCTTTTAGGAAAAAAATATTTTGCTATCAATATACACATGTGGGTCACTCGCCTGTGTTTCATGTATTATCGCTATGTTAAGTGATTCAAATGCCAATGCTAACTTCTTTATAGTTTCTATATTTAAACACACAATTTCAATGTATGTATTTTTAATATATTTACTTTCGTATTTCCAAAGTTCTATTAGGTCCCTCATAGTCTGAAAGAAAAGATAATGGAATTGTTTCATGCTTGCTTTCTTTTCCAGTCCAAATTAGCAGGGATAAGGATTAAACTACAGGTGTTGATTCTTATGGTTTATTTATTTAAATTATTTTATGATTTGCCAATGAACAAAAGGTAAAAAATAATAGGCACTTACTGATCATTGTTGGTTCTCAAGAGACAATTTGCACTGCCAATGCCGTGCAAAATCTGTGCTTACAGATTTATATATCTGTGCTTACAGATTTATTATAATTTCATGATACTCTATAATTTACTAGTTTTGGCAGATTTCCTCCTTAACAGTGAAGTTGAGCCAACACTTGGTAACATTATTCTTTTATAAAATGAAATAGGAAAGTTAGGAAAATGCACATTATTAAACCATACAAAATCAGATGTTGTAGATATGCTTTGCCTGAAATGAATAAATAAAACATAGAACAAAAAATGTTCAGTTTTTAACCTTCATGGAGAGAGCATAAGAAAAATATATTCTAGTACTTATTTTTTATGGTCCAAAATACATTACTTCATGTGTTTTATGGTAAAATCTACAAGATATAAAAGAAATTGTGTAAGAATATTCAAAACTAAAATATATGATCTATATCCAGCTTTACAAACTAAATTGGCAAATTTATTAATGCTTGTGAGATTCTGACATTAAAGTGTTATAATAGTTAAAGTTTTGATGCTTCATTTTATATGAGCATTGTTTCATAGAGAATGTTCACATATTAGTAGATAATCTTTAAAAACATAATTTTAACATGTATCATCAAGGAAAAAATAACAGTACTAGCACTTACTGAGCAAATACTTTATACTAGGAATTTTACATAGATAATCATATTTTGATCCTCACAACAACATTTTAATAGCTACTATTATTGTCCACAATTTACAAATAAGAAATCTTAGACTGGGCTAGTAGGAGATAGAGCTTATATTTGCATATGACTTCAAGGACTACATTCTTAACCATTGAATTATACTGTTAGCCTAGTGTTAAGGAGCATCATCTTAAATATTACACAATATTTCAATAAGCTGGTATGTCATAAATTATTTATTCTGTACTCTGGGCTTTTTTGACATTTTCCAATTAAAGATAGATTCATTGGTACCATTCTTAAAAACATGAGAAAAGTGCAGATTTAGGAAAGAAAGATGAATTTTTATTTGCATACCTTGAGTTTGACAAAGGAGCTGAATCTCCAGAAATAGGCTTTGGAAATGTAAATCTAAAGCTAAGAAAAGAGAGTAAAAGGAGAGGCAGAAACAGAACATGAGAAAGAGGAAGAGAGAGACTGATTTGGAGCATAGTTGAAGCTGTAAAAAGAGTTATCTTAGTGTAGGGAGAGAGAAGAAAAAAGATAAGGATTGAACATTGGAAGATGTTTTGTTTATTTAGGCTAACAGAAGGAAGGACAGGAACCACCAAAGGCATCGGGATATGCAAAGGAATAAAGAATGTTAAAAATGAGGAGGTGCTCTATAATGTCCAATACTGCCAGCAAGCCGAGGAGGTTTAGGACCTTCACTATACGTTTCACCAAATTTGTGAGACAATAAGAAATGAGTGATAAACAAATTGAATATAATTGGTGTCAGACTTACAAGAAGGTTGAAGAAGAAGGAACAAAAATGATATATTAGCCATTTAACAAAGGGACAGAATCAAGGGCAGATATATTTGGCTGGAACTCCTGCTCGTATATATTCCAAAGGGGAGGAGTCATTTAAGAGAGTGAAAAAAAGAGGGTATTATGAAAAGGATTATATAAAATAGAACAAAGTAGTTGGAAATCTAAATACTACAAACAAAATGAAATTGAGTTTGTCCTGACTAAAAATAATATTTCTTTTTCAATGACCAAATTTAAAGTTAAAGAAGAACAACAAAGCTAAGGAGAAAATTTGGAGTGGAACAAGGATACTAAAGTAGTTTTATTTTGGATGTCTCTTTCTAAACAAGTAGAGGTGAAGTTATAGTGGTAATAGTGGATGTGGAGATGAAAATTCGGAGACAGTGACAGTATTTGGTGAGGCATATAAAATTAAATATAATTAACATTTAGTAGTCACTCAATACATATTTGTTAAAGAAATAGTGAATAAGAATGAAAATATTTTCAATGGAGTGGGGAATAATATGAAATAATATAAAATATGCTTGGAAAAGTTAAATTATATTGTTCTCTATCACAATCATTTGAAAATAATTCTCACAATCACTTGAACTAGCATTCCCTGTTATTTTCAACCCTTCCCCCGCATACCTGTGTCAGATCTCTCTCTTTTGTTTTTTAATTCCACTCTATAAATTTTGGGTGTCTATACATGCTATATCCCCAGTTCAAGACCTCATACATCTCAACTAACAAATGTCAAGGCATTTGTTTTCCCTATCTGCTGTCCTTAACTATTTATTTTCAGTGCTCCTTCAGTTCACTATTCCTACTAGCATCATTTATATGCTTAAAACTGTAATTAGTTCATGTTCCCCTTCAAATTAAAAAAAAAATGTAGTTCTCCTTCTTCCATGGTAATAAAATCAAAAGATCAAAAGGCAATATCATTGTACTACTCAAAACTCTCCATGTTCTGGCTACAATATGCAACATGTTTATCTTTCCAATCACAGTAGTATATTCCCCAGGTTATACATACACTGTACCTTCCCAGTGATAGGAGGATTTCTGCTTCCTAAGACCTGAATACCCTTCCTCCTGTCTCCATATACAACATACACTAACCCTCAGCATTATTCTCAAATAATATTTCCTCTAGGATATTTTTTTCAGATTCCCAGAAAGAATGCCACTCCCCCCTCTCCCTTGCCACCATTTCTCAAATTCCATTTTGTTTCAGTTACATGCCTTTCTCCTACACTTCACTGTGAGCCTTCACCACAGGATATGACTTATCTTGCACTCCCTATAGATTATAGTATATTCTAGATCCTTAATTTATTAAATTGTCACCTGAAAAACCAACACCCCACCTCCCCTGCCAAAGTTGGCTCTAGCTAAAGGTCATTCACTGAACCTAAATTCATCCTTCACCTTTGTAAAATGTAAGTGATGAAAGGAAGCAGATTTATAAAAGACACAAATTTGAAGAACCCTATCAGGATGCATATCAGTCAGACCCTATCAGTCTTTCTTTAGTTTCAACTCAATATTAATATTTTACTTGTATAGTATGGTCATAAGGTAAAGGCATGTAGTTCTTTGTTCTTCAGCTATTTTCATTCTTACATACAATCATGTGTAATTATATGTAGTAAGCTACTTGATTAAAGAAACTAAGTTTACAAAACTGGTACACTCCTTATATTGATATTTGCTTATATTCAAAACTTAGGGAAAAATTATAACATCTAATAAAAAATATATACATAACTTTAATATAGACTAAATTTTGCTGACATGCTAAAACTGCTAAAATAATCAGTATTCTCTTGTAATTTATGGTCATCAGTAATTTAATGCTAAAGAAATTAGAAGGTCATACAATTATAAATTCAGCTGAAGTAATCATTTTGTATTTCATAGCCTGCCCAAGATTTTATTCTTTACAGTCTCTGTTTTCAGATAGCAAAATGTTTTTATAGTTTTGATTTATTAGGCAATGCCTTAATTTTTTGTATTTCTTTAGCATCTATAAAAAGATTTTATTGGTAGACAAAGTGAACTCTTTATTATCTTTATTCAGCAGGCTCATTAACTTCCCAGATTAAATGAATAGAATTTAATTTTTTACATTTTGCCCAAATAAATTCATGAAAACATATTTTACATATTTTATATAAATTTAACTAAAAAGTATTCCTTTGTATAAATGTTACTTAACTTCAGAGTATAAATAGCACTTATAAAAATTTGAACAGTACCCAGCTTTATTGAAAATAATTATTGGGACTTCCCTGGCAGTCCAGTGGTTAAGACTCCACGCTCCCAATGCAGGGGGCATGGGTTCAATCTCTGGTCAGGGAATTAAGATCCTGCATGCTGCATGGAGCAGCCAAAAAACAACAAAAAAAAAAAAAAAAAAAAAGAAAAGAAAAAATAATTATTAAGTATTTTTCATCCTTCCAAAGTACCTAATATGGTTGTTATTTTTTTATATATTTTATTTATTTTCTTTACAAATTTTTTTTGGGTGCATAGGGTCTTCATTGTGGTGTGCAAGCTTCTCTCCAGTTGTGGCGTGCGGGTTTTCTCTCTCTAGTTGTGGTGCATGGGCTCCAGAGTGCATGGGCTCTGTAGTTTGCGGCACATGGTCTCTCTCATTGAGGTGCGCCAGCTCAGTAGTTGTGGCATGGACTTAGCTGCCCCAGCGCATGTGGGATCTTAGTTCCCCAACCTGGGATCGAACCCACGTCCCCTGCATTGGAAGGCGGATTCTTTACCACTGGACCATCAGGGAGGTCCCAGGTGTTATTTTTAAACAAAACTAAAAGACTAAGGCAACAAAGTGCTATTTTTTTCAAAAATATAAAAATTAAAGATATGTAAAATTCTAGGTCTTTTAGCAAGTTAGATTAATAATGTGTTTTTTAAATTTTATCATTTTCAGCATTAAGAATAATTTGAGAACATGAAAACCTTTTTAAAGGAAATAAATATAACAATTAAAAATTGAAAAAAATTTTCCATTGTCACCAATATGCAAAGAAATGCGAATTAAACAAGATGCTATGATTAGCTCTACACATTTTAATTCTAATACCTAATGTTAATGTAATTGCAGAAAAATGTGCTTCATACTTTGCTGTTAAGAAGTGAATAACAAAAAAAAAAAAAAAAGAAGTGAATAACAAGAGCCTTAAAACTGGTCATTTCATGTATCTCAGTTATTTGACATTGAAGACTTTTTCTAAGCAAATGATTAGAAATGTGGCTGAAGAATTTATGTTTAAATTGTTATTTGAAGTGATATTTATAATAGCAAGAACAACCTAAATATCCAACAATAGGAAACTGTATAAAATAGAGTTACAGACACAGATATAGAAATAGACATAGATATTATAGATATCCATAATATAACAGTGTTACAGTCCTTACAGTGGGATTGTCAAAGAGCATTTATTCCCAGTGAAAAATGCTTGGGGTACATTATCAAAGGATAAGATAGTTATTACAAAATTGTATATAGAGTCTTATACCAATTTTGTAGGAAAATATATATGTATGTGTATAGATTATAAAGAAATAATTAGAAAGAAATAATAATTGACGTTCTTGATATTCATTTCCATATATTTCCTGTAATTATTTCTAGAGCATGAGGTTATTGATGCATTTTGTTTTCTTTTTTCCACTTGCATAAAATTAATAAATTTTCCAAAATGACTACATTTTATTTTCAGGTAGATGTGTTTGCGTATATATTGTATATGTGTGTGCATGCATTTCATCTTCTTGGAATGTCCTTTTGAAGAGCTCTTTGTTTAGATAACGACTCACCATCTATAATGCATAAACTCAAATGCCCCTTTCTCAGTTTGCCCTTGCCAAATTACCTTGCTTCCCACAAATATTATTTTTCCCTTGTCACATTCTTATCCTTCATAACATTTATCAAGATTTTAGTAACAAATTTAGGTACTTGGAGCTTATCTGTTTGATATCTGACTACCTCTCTGAATTCTACATTTTATCACAGCAAGGATCATAATTATTGTAGTATATCCATTGTCTAGGATTTAGTAAATGCTCAATTAGTATTTACAGAATGAAAGAATTCTGAATACATATCATCTTACATAGTTTTTTACTGGTTATATTTAGTGATTCTTCGAGAAGTTTTCTACTTGAGTTCATTAGTTCAAGAAGTAGTGAACCACTTTTTTTTTTTAAGCATCTTTATTGGAGTATAATTGCTTTACAATAGTGTGTTAATTTCTGCTTTATAACAGTGAATCAGTTATACATATACATATATCCCCACATCTCTTCCTTCTTGCGCCTCCCTACCACCCTCCCTATTCTACCCCTCTAGGTGGTCACAAAGCACTGAGCTGATCTCCCTGTGCTATGCGGCTGCTTCCCACTAGCTATCTATTTTACATTTGGTAGTGTATATATGTCCATGCCACTCTCTCACTTTGTCCCAGCTTACCCTTCCCCCTCCCTGTATCCTCAAGTCCATTCTCTAGTAGGTCTGCGACTTTATTCCCATCTTGCCCCTAAGGTGAACCGCTTATTTTAGGGGAAGTATTCTTCCATGTAAGGAGTCAAAATTATCTGCTTAATAGAAGTAAAATTTGTAGAAATTTAAAATCATGAACACACTGATGAATAATTTAGTCAACCTCCCTAATTTGAAATGAAAGTGTTAAGGTTATCTTCTTGTCTCTTTTTCTTTTACTTATATTTTGACATTTACTTGGTACCTTAAAAGATTAATGAAGCTCCACTGCCAACACATCAACAAGCAAATCAAGAGTTTTTACTTTCTCTCTTCAATGAGTGACATATAATAATTAACATTAGTTGAGGAGTGGCTTATGTTTTCTTGCTTTTCAAATATTGATTTGAATATTTTTCATAATATTATGATAGTTAACATACACTATACTTCAGAAATGCTACAAGTTCAACAGTTAGAATTTAATTTTAAATGCAAATCCATAAAAAATTATACAATATACACAGGTAAATTTTCTTAAAAAGTTAATTTTTGAAAATGTCACCAGCTTCAGTTACTGTAAAATGACTGAAAAAAGAACTTTGATACAATGAAGAATTTAAGGAGCTCAAGTTTCAAAAAAGTGATTGTCTACTTAATATAAACTGCAACATGGCAGTTGAAATAGAAAGATGTGACATTTTCAGTGACTGATGTAACTTAAAGGCAATGCACAAAAGATAAATTGCCAAAAATCAAGGAAAATACGCAGAATAAAGCATTAAAGTTTTTGACCATAAAGTCAGATTTTAAAAGTATGTAACTTTGAGAAAATTAGGGAACACTTAAGGAGTAGTATGAAGAAAATTGTCTATTATTTTATATAACGTTGAATTTCTCTACTAAGCTCAAAAATAATGACCATTTCCTATACACTTACAACGTGTACAATGTTAGATTAGTTGAATTGTTGAAAATTGCATTAATGTCTCCAGTTCTTCACCCCACCTTGTAGCCATGGCCTTTGCTATCTGACTTTACATTTTCTCTTCCTAAAAGGGCTGGGTGTATTCTCTTGCCTCTTCATTATGAATTTACTTTGGCCAATTATGATTTGCTTTGGCATAATTTGCTTTGGCAAATTATGATTTGTTTTGGCCAATGGTATGTTAACACATGTGGCAAAGCTCTTGTACTTTCAACTTCAGCTCTTGTGCCTTAGCCATTACTGTGCATATATGCCCAGGTTTGCTTTGCTGGAAGTTGAGATGGGTAGATCAGAACCAAATCATTCCACTTGTGTCAACAATGGTCAGACTAGTGCACTGACAGACAACTAATACCTGATCATGTGAACAGGTCCAGCTAAGACCAGTAGAAAATTCCAACTAACTTTTAGACTTTGAGCTAAGTAAATGCTTTTTTATTGAAGCCACTGGTATTTGGAGTTGTTTGTTGCACACTGTTTTGACAATAGATACTATCACATACACACATGACCTTTACTAAATTTCATACTGCTTGTTTGGATAGGTCAAAAATATAAATTAGAAGTTTCCTCACTAGGGACAAAGCAGATAGAATTCAGTAAATGGAATCTTCGTGGAATCTAATTAATAGACATATATTCATCAGCTACTTATTCTATGCAAAGAATTTTGTCATTAAATATGGGTATGCTGATTAAAACTCCTGGATATTCTAGTATTGCCCAGGTTTTCTGTTTGAACAATAAAACAATTGTATCCATGGGACACTTAAGATATTAAAACTAAGGTAATGGTCAAATGGTGAACACTTCACATGGAAAGAAAAACCATATTCATAAGATAACATGACTAGGGCACTGTCAAAATTCCTGCTTAACTCTTTTGAAGGTAATGTCATGTTTAAGTTTAGTTCAAATGTATTGAAAAGTCTTATAACTGAAGAAGAAGAAAGAGGAGGAGTAAAGGAGACAGCGGAGGAGGAAGAAGAGGAGGAGACAAGAAGGGAAGGGGGAACAGGATGGGGAGGTGGAAGAGAAAGAAGAAAAAGAAGAGGAGAAAGAAGTTTCTGTCAACAAGAGGATAATTACTGAGATAAAAGCAAAAATCTTCAGAGCTATGGGTACCTTGTTATCTCAAAGGCAAATTTTGAGGAAAGAAAATGAAAAGAAATAAAAGACCTAGGAAACATTCTCCAGAAGGGGAGATACTCAACATTTATCTCATAGGCAAAATAATTGAGCAAGACTCTATGAAGTTATCCAGGGCAGGGTGATGTACCCACTTTAATTCAACATAGTATTGGAAATCCTCGCAAGAGCCAGGTAGGAAAAAGAAAAAGGCATCCAAATTACAAAGGAAGAAATGAAACTGGCACTGTTTGTGGACAACATGATTTTACATATAGAAAACCCTAAAGACTCCATAAAAAATGTTAGAACTAATAAATGAATTCAGTAACGTTGAAAGGTACAAAATCAATATACAAAAATCTGTTGCATTTTTATACACCAACAACAGACTATCAGAAATAGAAATTAAGAAAACAATCTCACTTACGACTGCATAAAAAGGAATACAATACCTCAACATAAATTTAACAAAAAGTTAAAAGACTTGTGCACTGAAAACTACAAAGACATTGGTGACAAAAAAAATGAAGACACAAACAAATGGAAAGATATTTCATGCTCATGGATTGGAAGAATTAATATTGTTTAAATATTGTCCATATTTCCCAAAGCTATCTACGTATTCAATGCAATCCTTGTCAAAATTCCCATGGCATTTTTCATGGAAATGCCACAGACAATCTTAAAATTTACATGGAACCACAGAAGATCCCTAATAGCAAAGCAATCTTGAGAAAGAACAAAGCTGGAGCTATCACGCTGCCTAATTGCAATCTGATTAAAAAATAGGCAGAAGATCTGAATCCAAAGAAGACATGCAGATGGCCAATAGGCACATGAAAAGATGCTTAACATCATTAATCATCAAGGAAATGCAAACCAGAACCACAATGAGATATCACCTCACACCTCCTGAGAATGGCAATTATCAAAACAAAAAAAAAAAAAAACCAAGAAATAACAAGCTTTGGTGAGACTGTGGAGATAAGGGAACACTTGTGCACTGTTGATTAGAATGTAAACTGGTGCAGCCACTAAGGAAAGCAGTATGGTGTTTCCTCAAAAATTTAAAAATAGAACTTCCATATGATCCAGCAACCCAAAGAAAACAAAAACACTAATTCAAAAAGATATATGCACCCCTATGTTCACTGCAGCACTATTTATAATGGCCAAGACATGGAAGCAACCTAAGTGTCCACAGATGAATGAATGGATAAAAATGACATGAGATGCACACACCCACCCACACACACACGATGGAATACTACTCAGCCATAAAAAAGGAAATCTTGCCATTTGTGACATTGATTGACCTTGAGGGTATTAGGCTGAGTGAAATAAGTCAAAGAGACAAAGAAAAACAGTATGATTTCACTTAACTGTGGAATCTAAAAAATAAAACAGAGGATGAAACAAAACAAAACTCATAGATACAGAGAACAGATTGGTGGTTGCCAGAGGGATTGGGGTTTGGAGAGTTGGAAAAATGGGTGAGGTGATCAAGAGGTACAAACTTCCAGTCATGAAATAAGTAATGAGGATTTATTGTACAACATGGGGGTTAAAGTCAATAATATTGTATTGTAAGTTTGAAAGTTGCTAAGAAATTAAACCTTAAAAGTTTAAATCACAAGAAAAAATGTTTTATAACTTTGTAAGGTGACAGATGATAAATAGACTTCTTGTGGTGATCATTTTGCAGTGCATACAAATGTCAATTGTTATGCTATACACTTGAAACTAATATAATATACATCAATTATACTCCAGTAGAAAAATATCAGCATACTACAGCCCTCTCCTGGAGAGTCAAAATACATATTTATGTTCTATGGGTTGTAGAGAAATAATTGTCTGTAAACACCAGGAAAAGTTTCTCATTCTAACTTTAAAAAAATGGTAAGAAACCTAGGTCTCATTCTCATTATGGTGAGTAACTCAGTAAGAGTAACTGACCTAGAAATCTTGCCAGTTTGCGGGATGTAATGCAGAAACCCATTTGTCACAAAAGGAAAATAAACAATTTATTTGGTGTCTCATTTTGTGAACCATTTGCACTTATATCTTCTCATTTAGTCCTCCCAGAAACCATTACAGTATTGATTCAAAAACATGGAAATTGGCTTTCAAGGAGGATAGAAAACTGACCCCAAATTAAACAGCAGAAAAAGCGTGGCACCAATTTAGAAAAAGTATTTTGTTTTGTCCCTAAACCCTTTAATCCACAAGTATACAAGTCCATAGCATTTCTACTTCCAGTAGGAAAAGAAAAATAAAATGGTTGGTATATGAATCCTAGATTAAGGTATGTAATAGCTCTTGGAGGAAAGATAAGCACTATAGTATACAGGTGAGAAGGAAAATTTTTGGTATCAGATCCTCGTTGGAAAATGGCTTTGCTCTGCACCGACAGTACTTAGAAAAAGTAAGTTTGCTAATTCTCAATTTTGTCAAGTAAAGAAAGAAATATAATAATCTATTTCACAGGGGCATTTAGTACAGCACCTCACATATTGTTGGGATCCAGAGTCAGCTCTCATTTGTGGTTGTTGTTATAAAATATAGAACTTGAGTTCATTGTAACATGGAAGAAAGAATATATGCTTTGAAATCTATAGAACTTGGTTTGTAATAGGCTTCAACATCAATTGCCTGGGACTCTTAGAATATGATGTAACCTCTCTAAGTTTCATTACTGCTTCTTTAAATGGCTCTAGTATTTTCAAAATGGTGAGGGATGGGGCTTAAAGAAAATGAATTGTAAATTTCCTGATCCAGTGCCTGACACATAGGAGGTGTCAGGAATGGTATCCATTAGTGGCATTTCAGTGAATTATGTTTATTAGTATTTAACATGTATTCAATGACTTAGTAAAGTAACATTTAAAGTTAGTTGTATTAGTTTTAGCAAATGAAGAGAGAGCTTAGGTTGAGTGTTCTCCACTGCTTGCTCAGAGCTATAGGCATAAGTCCCTAAGACCTTAGGGAGGGATGTTTAGCATCAGGACATGCTGAATTTTAAGGTGGAAAAAACTCAGCACTTATTTGAAATCTATTTTGCAGATGAGAGTCAGAGATGCATTATTTTGCTGAGGTCATTTAAGTAGCAACGATAGGGCTTGGACAAGAAATTGGTTTTCTGATAGTTGTTTCACTGGGAAGAGGTCAATTCCAGAAGGCATCATCTAGCAAGTTGGAATATGAGAAACAACCTGAATACTTGATATGTATGAATGGGTAAATAAGAAGGGAGGGATTCTAGCATGGGCTAAGTGAACAAAGCAAAGTGCACAACTAATTGTCGGTGAGCTGCCCACTGTCTCTAAAAGTGAGTTTTCATATAGAGGAGTGAAATAGATTTGTGAAAATGTAGGTTCAAGGCCTTGCAGAGAGTTGTGAATGCCTGGATTATGTGAACATTATTTTATAGAGATGGAGAAGTCACTGGATACAATAATAAAATTGGCTTTCTGAAGCATCTAATAGCATTTGAGAGCATAGGGAAGGGGTCAGTGCAAAGAAGCAGCAGCACCGTTTTTTTTTTTTTTTCTTAAATGTGTTTGGAAGTACTAATCAGTACACAGAAATACAAGATATAAGATAATGCATACACAGTTGACTCTTGAACAACAGGGGTTTGAACTGCATGGGTCCACTTACATTTGGGTTCTTTTCAATAAATACTATAGCACTAAATGATCCAGGTTGGTTGAATCCACAGATGTGGAACTGCAGACAAGGCGGGCCCACTGTAAAGTTACATGAACATTTTTTTTTTTTTTTTTTCGGTACGCGGGCCTCTCACTGTTGTGGCCTCTCCCGTTGCAGAGCACAGGCTCTGGACGCGCAGGCTCAGCGGCCATGGCTCACAGGCCTAGCCGCTCCGTGGCACGTGGGATTTTCCTTGACCGGGGCACGAACCCGTGTCCCCTGCATCAGCAGGCGGACTCTCAACCACTGCGCCACCAGGAAAGCCCTACATTCAGATTTTTTGACTTAACCTGCAGGGAGGGGTTGGCACCGCTTGCCCTCACGTTGTTCAAGGATCAACCATAGTATCTAAGGAAAAAAGTAAAAAGCAAGAAGGTCCTACAAATAATCATTACCTTCAAATTATTTACACAGATTTAAAAAAGAAGAGAAAGAAAAAAAAAGCTTTAAATAGATTTTTCAAATCTTGTTAAAGTTAATTAAGGCAGCAGTAAGAAAAACTGTTATATATGTAAATACCATTAAAGTCAGGGTATTTCAGTATACATATCTTTGACCATTAGAAAAGATGATCATCTTTGCTTCAGACAGATTGCTCTTTGTGGCTTTGATTATCACTTCATAACATCTTTTGAGTGACAACTAGTCTTTTACCTTAATTTTCAGATTTGACAGTTTTTTCATGATACAGGATTATTAGTTCTTGTCACCAAAGTTAACACATAAAATTAACCATCAAAGTAAGATGACATTACTTTGCATTTAACTCTTGGAAATTGAGAGAACAGTCTCTAAAGCTAAAAGAAGCTCTTGCCAAAATATCAATAAATTATACTTCAAGGTAAAATGCATACATACATACAAGTACTTGATTTCTATTTTCTTTAAAACATGGATTCTTTTAAAGCCAGGAGAAATTGCTCAAAACTACTCAATAATATATCTGTACCTTCTGTAAATATTGCAATTTAGATAGTGAGGACATAATGTCCCTGGATCTAATACTCTAGTGAGCATATGTATTAATTTAAGTGTAAACTCCTGGCCTAATCTTAGTCATTATTATCATCATCATCCTTTTTCTCTTTGATAGTGGATCTTGAAGGAAATGTGATGGTATTCTTCAAAGCCAGAGATTTTTCATCTTAACTCTAAAGAGCTTTGACATCTCCCAAATGCATACATCCATTACTGATACTGAAATATAAGTAGATACGTTTAGAGAGGAACTGTGAGATATTAGTACAAAGAGTTAAACTTTTTATCTTGCCAGCAGATGATTTATTAAAAACAAATCAACAGCATGTGCCATAGTAAAGTATACCTTTTAAGCAGCTGATTCATTTTTTATAGCTTATTTTCAGGGAACACGTTTTGGTTCTGAACATTAAGTTATAAACCAGGTGCACTAATGACTTCAAGGCAGAATAGAATAACTATCCAAGCATTAAACACAGTTGCACCCTCTGAATATAAAGACCAATTTTTCAGTCCTTACTCAGGCAAAACTATCTTTAGAATCAGTGGGAGTTCTTACTAAATTAGGAATGAATTGGATTTAATAAACCCACAGCTGTGTCCACTTTAGCATTGCTTTTTCTCTAGGATTCATCGTATTTTTTTTTAATTTTAACTAATGAAAAACTTTTTTGTATTACAAATATGATGAATAATGAAACAACCAGAGACTAATTTTGATAGCTCTATTTCTGAAAATCTTCTCTTAAAGATATCACTAGAGTAACGAAGAACGCTCATGTAAAAAAAGCAAAATCTAATATTTTAAATTATATTTACTTTCTGTTTCTATGGCATCATCTTATGGGGGATCTTTTGGATCTAAGTAAAAAGAGCCTTAGTTCTAAAAAAAAATTTCAAATAAATAAAGAATCTGGGGGCAGGGGAAAGGAAACTATATATAGAGAATCTGGCAAAAGCACCAGGTTGAGGTTTGGAATATTCCCATTCTCCCCTCTTCCTCTTTTCAGAGGGCATAGAAAGGAAAAAGGTAATAATAAAACATGATTGCTTCCTATGATTATGAAATTCTAAAGGGAAAGCAATTTTTGCATTAATGTGAAAAATTCTTCTGAACTACCCAGTAACAGCTGTTTTAAATTTATCTGTAGCAACTGCAAAAGTAAATACTTCTTTTGAAGTTATGATAAAAGGTTCATCTCACCAATCAAGCTATATTTCCCCTCTGCAAACATTTGTGTGTGGTTGAGATTGGAGAGATTTCTCATCTCTGAATGATAGAACCACGTTGGCTCTCATACAGAGATGTGGACCAGAGTAGTTACAGTTGTGGTTGATGTTTCATGCATGATCAAGTAATGCCTTATGATCTATTCACATGTGAAGTTTTAACTTCAAGCAAAATGGACTAGAAAAACTGAACCACCAAAATGATTCCCAAAGCCAACTTAATGAAATAATTATATGGATTGGAAACATTAATAACTACTTCCTTGAAATGTTACTTTAGAAAAATTTCTTAATGAAAAATGTACCTTGTAGAATTTCTAAAATGAATATAACATATTTCTCCCAAAATTTAAAAGCATAGGTTTAAGAAATATGCTCTATATTTAAAATCTACAGCCATATTTGTTCATACCATGTGAATAATGATAAAAATGAAGGATCAATGCATATAAATAGTTTGTTTAAAATAAATGAATACATAATATAGTATAAAATAATGTGTTACTATTACCATGGCTTAATATATAGCAATCATGATAAACTAGGCATACTCTAAAACTGAATTTGTTTTAAAGTATATCTAATACATAGTAAAAACTAAACTTGTTTAAAACATTGTAATAAACACACAATGGATAAACACGTTTATATGTTAAAGTTAATAAACTAAACATACATTAACATATGTAACAAACTTCCCTGGTGGTGCAATGCTTAAGAATCTGCCTGCCAGTGCAGGGGACATGGGTTTGAGCCCTGGTCTGGGAAGATCCCACATGCCGTGGAGCCACTAAGCCCGTGCACCGCAACTACTGAGCCTGCGCTCTGGAGCCTGCGAGCCACAACTACTGAAGCCCACATGCCTAGAGCCTGTGCTCTGCAACAAGAGAAGCCACCACAATGAGAAGCCCATGAACCTCAACGAAGAGTAGCCCCCTCCTCACCTCAACTAGAGAAAGCCTGAACGCAGCAATGAAGACCCAGTGCAGCCAAAAAATAAATAAATAAACATTATGTTTTTGTTAACATAACAATGTTATGTTAACATTTATAAATTAAATGTTAACATAAGTTTATAAGTTAAACATATGTTTAACATGTTTATATTCCTTAAACTTATAAAAAAACATGAATAACCTAACCTTATTCATATTGATGAACTATAGACGTTTCATCTGTTCACATGAGAATTTAGCTTTACATTCCTTGAAGGGAAGATATGTCTTTCTCTCTCTCTGTCTATGACTTAATTCAGTGATTGGGATTTACCAAGCCTTAATATACATCTTCTGTTGTGTGTGGCATAATACTGGTTGTCAGAGCACAATAGAATTAAGAAAGTGTTTTCCTATTGCAGATTATAAGCCAAAGAGATAAGCTGACAACCTTTTGCTCCCTTAAAAAAAGAAGTTTTATATATATATATATATATATATATATATACACTTTATTATAAAATTAAAACAAAACGAGTTACTGCCCTAATGAAGTTTATGTTGCAGTGGTGAGCATAAATTGCCTAGACATGCTGGGATTTTCAATCTGAGTCAATGAAGATCACTTAATACATTGCTGAAAATGTACTTCCTTAGTGATCTCATAAAGCAATAAAAGAAGCTTTCTTTGTATTTCATCCCAACAACTATGAAAGGAATGCTGAGTATTGTTATATATATACACACATCTCTCTCTCCCTCTGTGTGTGTGTGTGTGTGTGTGTGTATATATATGTGTGTGTGTGTGTGTGTGTATCTATAGGTATGTAATATATAGTGTGTGTATATGTATATACACACACTAATAGAATAATTATTTACATAATATTAATGCTAGAAGATGATGTGCTTCCAAAACCTGAAACCAGAGTTAGAATTTCATAATAGAAAATTTATAGGTTATCACATAAGATGTGGAATTGAATTACACCTCTGTCATTTGAGAGCTACACAAACTGTGGCAAATTTCTTAACAATATGTCTTGTTTTTTCATGAATAAAATGTGAATCATAATGTCTATGTAAATGATGACTAAATGATATATGAAAGCACTTATAAACTACAAAACAATATGTAATATATTCATTAATTGAAAAGACGAAATAGAGGTAAGCCGCCCAAAATTTTAAAAATCTGGAAATTGTAATAATCATTGTAATAGTTAGGAAAAAGAAAACTAAATAATTTCAGAGGGAACTTTACTTTACTTTGCAAATGGGGGGATAAGAACATTTCAAGGATAAAGACAAAGGTGGTACAAGCTGTATGATCAGTATCATAGACTAAAATTTAGGATAATCCACAGATTTAAAAAATTGTTAAGGGCAACAACAACAAAAACCTTTTTAAAGTTTATCTTTAAAATTGATAAATGAGGAAGGAAAGTATCTGCTTAAGATCTAGCATTGTATACAGTGAATGCATGCTTTTTTTTGCTTTTTTTTTTTTAGAGACAGTGTAGAATAATGATGATTAATAGGGGTTTGAAGCTCAGTATTAGTGAGAGGATTACTTAGAGGATATCATGCTGTTTTAAATGAATTGTGTTGAATTATGTTTCTGATTAATATAACAGCTTGCAAGATATGATCTTACTAACTGTTGTAATCACCTGATAAGAGGTAGTGGTGGCAAGAACTGTATATGGTAAAAGTGTCAAACTTCAAAATAAGGGGAAAAGCAGATGCCAGAAATATAAGAAAAAAAGTGTTTGATGCATAACAGAAGCACAAATCTAGAAGAGACCTATTAATTCTAGTCTGCAAATATTTATTAGACACCTATCACTTTAAAGAATTGTGTCCAATTCTGATACTCAAAGATTAACATAACATAAAATGTACACTCTTGTCATACACAGTATCATAGCAAAACAGATACGTGATAAGGTCTGTGATAGATTTGTGGACAGATGTTGTGAAGCATGAAGAAGTAACACTAATTTTATCTAGGGAAGTGACAGTAGACTTTATATAGGATGTAATTTTTAACTTGAATGTTAAGGAGGTAAGTAAGAATACTGAAGAGACATAAACCATTCAATGAATTTGAAAAAATGTAAAGTGCCAATAATAGTTTACTAAGAACAAATACTTTTCAAAAGCATAGCATAGTGGACAAAACAATGAACCAGGAGTCAGGCAATGTGGTTTTAGGTCTTGCTAAGCTACATAAGCTTACTGTGTGTATATATATATATATATATATATATATATATATATATATATAGACACATATGTATAGAAACTAGGGTCTGAAAAGGTATATATAGCATATTTTTTCAGGGCCAAGTTTTCTTATATGTAAAATGAGGATGATGAAATAATTTTTTTCTTCTCACATACTGTAATCTACTGAAAAAGGAGAACTCCAAAAAATGTATATCTTGATTTAAACAACAAATGTGTTCAGTATGACAATTAGGAACAACAAAGCTGTCATTTTTTTTTCTTTGCGGTACGCGGGCCTCTCACTGCCGTGGCCTCTCCCGTTGCGGAGCACAGGCTCTGGACGCGCAGTCTCAGCGGCCATGGCTCCCGGGCCCAGCCGCTCTGCGGCATGTGGGATCTTCCCGGACCGGGGCACGAACCCGTGTCCCCTGCATCGGCAGGCGGACTCTCAACCACTGCGCCACCAGGGAAGCCCAAAGCTGTCAATTTTTAAGTGCTTATATAAGTTATATTTTACCAGTGATTCTACATGTATGGATAGTTTGTGGACATATGAACTGGACAGTCGTGAATTGTGATGCTTCAAAAACTGTATCTACAATGGTGTATTATTAAGTGTATGGTAAACTGAATAATGGTCTCTAAGGAAATACCACAATGCTGTATTTGGCCTGTAGTGATATTGAACACATTTAACAACTTTGTATACAGCAGTTCACAAGTTGTGTTTACCAAATTAGTAGATTACAGAAGTTAGAAAAGATAGCTAAATTAGAATTTAATGAGACTTACACATGCTGGAAAAATGATGTGGGAGTAATAACTAAATTTGAAAAGCAAATTAAAACTTAACTGAAATTTAAATGAGCCGACATGTACAATAACTTTACAATGCTGCAATTAAACCTGCTTCAACTAAATTATAGTGTCCAGGATGAAGATATATAAAGTCTCAATGTCTTTGCACTGCTTCGATCCAGTCTATAGTATCAAGGTAAGAATCAAGGAGCTACTTTTAAGAGATACATTGACAATGCCTTTAATACTGGACATCTTAATCTTTATTAAAACTAGATCATAAATATTTTATCATAAATCATATTTTATATTATAAAATTTATCATAATTATTCATGTCCATATCTGTCTCATAGGCACACTTTAAATTCAGTGTGTAAAATTACTATGAATTAGGGCTTCCCTGGTGGCGCTGTGGTTGAGAGTCCGCCTGCCGATTCAGGGGACATGGGTTCGTGCCCCGCTCCGGGAAGATTCCACATGCCACGGAGCGGCTGGG
Organism: Leucopleurus acutus; assembly: GCF_964270905.1. Lineage (NCBI taxonomy): Eukaryota > Metazoa > Chordata > Mammalia > Artiodactyla > Delphinidae > Leucopleurus > Leucopleurus acutus. The sequence goes on from NC_139159.1 coordinate 60,020,156, forward strand.
CCCGTGAGCCATGGCCGCTGAGCCTGCGCGTCCAGAGCCTGTGCTCCGCAACGGGAGAGGCCACAACAGTGAGAGGCCCGTGTACTGCAAAAAAAAAAAATTAGTTAATTAAAAAAATATAAAAAATAAAATAAAATACTATGAATTAGCATGTGGTATGATGGCACACAGTGCATACACAGTGTTTGCCAGTAAAAAAACCCTGTGATTTGTAGTATTTTCCAATTTTAACAGTGTAAATAGTCCCAACAGGGCCAATGTCCAAATACCAATGGACTCTCCATTGTATAAAAAATCTGAGATTGTGAGAAACAATTGAAAATATACTGGTAGCTAGCCTAGAAAAGAAGTAACATCAGCAATTTCCAAATAGTTACAACATTCTCCATGAACAAGAGTTCAATTTACTCGAAGTAGCTCTTTGAAGTATACCTCAGACTAAAGTTTAAAGTTATAGAAGAAAAGATCCATTTTTTAACAATTAGCTAGAGCTACTTTGTATAAGGAAGCACTTTTAAATAGTTAACCAGAGCTACTTTTCAAAATGGTAAAAAAAAAATTAACACTTAAAAAAATTATAAACAAAACAGGGAATTAACCACTTGTCTTCAGGAATTCCATAGGGTCATTCTACATTGAGCAAAGGACTGAATTTTCTAACTCAGTGGTTTACAAATTTCAGTATGTCCGAATATGGGCAGCAGATTATTTTGATGGTTCCTCAGTTGATGTTAATGTATAGGAATGAGAAGTCATTAATGAAATTATTCTGTGATTCTTTGTGTGCCATTGTTATAATGTTACAATTACAAACTATTAAGCATAATAAAAAGCAATCCACAACCATGAAATTATTCTCAGTAGTTGAAGGGCATAGTAAGACCTTCCTCGTGAACTTAAAAATTAAAGAAATGAAGTTGCCAACATTCAGTGACAGAAGTTGGCTGACCCAACAGGGTTAGCAGAAGGCTAAAACAATAAGAGTAGACTTAAGAATTTCTTTCAGTTAGGCAGCATGGGGATAATTCTGAACAACTAGAGCTGTATTCTATAGTTTTTGTATAAACAAGGACATTTCTGATCTAAAGAGAAAATAAAGGTATTGACCAATATAGAAATAATTTAAAAAGAAGCAAAGAAGCATTACCATGCTTGCATTTCCACTTCATGTAAAGAGAATATCTGCAACAAAATTTCTGGATCCGGAGCCAAATGAGATGCTATGTTATCTAAATTTCTTTAGTTCCTTTCTATTTTCACTAAAGCAAGTCTTGGTTTGCTGTGGAGCTTGACTGCAAAGAGAGCTGCACTATAGCAACCTTCACACCATTCTATATTCATGCCTAGCATAGCTCCTGGCAAATAATAAAAACTCAAATATATATGTTAATGGATTACCACAGAGAAGCAGCAGTTCTTGATCTTCATGACACTCCTCATTTTCAGTGTGAATTAATAGATTGGAATTCTTTTGTCAGCCTTAATCTTGGTGGTATTTATTTACTCAAAGCCTTTTTGTCTCCTGTGCGTAATGAAGAGAGAAAATCTCTAGACCTCCAAGTGGAGGGCCAGATGAAGCCTGCCTTATCCCCAGGCAAACACATCCAGGTCCTCTAGTTAAAATACCCAAAATTGTTTCATTTTTACATAAACAAATAACTTTTACATTGCTATTTTCTTTATTTACTCATTCATTGCCTTATATCCATCGTCATAGATGCTTATATTTTCTCCATATTCTGTAGGTGGTAAATAAATTCTCACGTACAAATAGGTATTGTGGATTTGTTACTGTTTGCTTGTTCTTGTGTTCTATTTTGTAAGTAATATTATGTAAATATTTAAGATAAATTCTAACTATGAGGGCTCCAGCAAAGCTAGCCGTATTCACTCCTTCAATAACATCATGAGCTCATTAGGAAAAGTGTGTATGTGTGTCTGTTTTCTCATCACCTACTATCTCCTCAATTCCTTGTAAATTGATTTATGCCTCTACCACTCTACTGAGACAGCTCATTAAAAGGTTATTTATGAATAGCCAAATCCAATAATCCTTCTAAGAGCTCTTTTTCCTTTACCCTTTAATGTCTTCAGTGTTGTACATCTTCCCCTCCTGTTTGAGAACCCTTGTATTCCCTACCAGTCAACCCTCATGGCTCTCTTCCAAACTCTATCAATTGTTTGTCTCTGTCTCTTTCATTAGGTCATCACTTACTTTCTACTTTTAAAAAAGAATGATCTCAAGGTTCTATCATTGAAATTTTACTTCCCCCCACCTTTTTTTTTTTTTCCTCTCTTTATGCTCTCTACTATTCAGGTATATTAAAAAATAATGGTTATACAGAAGCCTCCCAAATGCAGGGTTGCTGTGAGGATTAAAAGAACTAATATGTTTAAAGAGCTTTGAGGCATATAACATATTTGATAGATGGTACTAATTACTGTATTTTTCTCAAAGTCTAAACATACTTTTTCTAATGTTTATTGGATGTCAACAAAAAATGTTTTACCAGCATCTCAAACCCAAGCTCTAAAAATCAAGTTCTCCCTTTTCCCAATAACCAGCTGCTTCTTCTGATCATCCTATCTTTGTTATCATCACTATCCTTTTAACTTAATTTTCCATATGGAAAACACTTCCCCCTAAAAGTCTTAATCTGTGGAGAGCATATGGTTTAGTTCAGTCAGTTAGGTCAGTTTGTAGAATATATCCAATCACTATACATACATAATAATCTGGTTCAACTTCTTCATTTTATAGAGAAAGCAAATGAGGTCCAGAAAGTCTAAGTAATAGAGGTTAAGTGATCTGCTGATGTTTACATAGCTGATCCCAGACAGCATCAGATTTGTACCTACTATCCTATGTAGCTTAGAACTTTTTATGGAAAGAAACATTTTGAATGTATAAAGTACAAAGATAAAATGCTGTGAAGGAGAAAGTAAGTCATTTGTCAAATAACCTCTCACAGGAGGGCAGTGATATGTATAGCCATTTCATTATAAGAAATTACATCAGGAAAGATCATTTTAGTTTATGAGAGATTGCTGATTGTCAAGCATGGGATCATGCTCTCTGGCTGCCTTTCCACGTACTTGAAGTTAATTGATATCCTACTAAATCCTCAACCACCAGAGACACAGATGCCAAGTTAAATTTACAGTTAGGAAACTGTTAAGTTATGATTTCGGTGATACCACCAAATCCTCTGTGTTGCTCATTCTTTTCTGACCTGTGCCCTAGATCAAATAACTGCTCCTTCTTCTTTAAAACTGAAACACCCTTATTAGTAAAGAAAATATATTTCTTGAACTCAATGAATAAAAATATATATCATTACAATTATTAATTACGGGTTATGATGAGATTCTTGTAAAGCTGTATACTTCAGTAAGCGTTTAGTTTGTGAGACTGAATCAGCTAAGCTAGCTTTTCTCAAAATTAGGACTCAATGCTTCTGAAATACATAAAGCCTAAACCTAATCTTTCATTCCTTGTGCTTATAGACTTTATAGCATTCTAGACCAAAAGAAATACTAGCCCCATATTTCCAAATTAACCATATTAATTTAATATGACAGATGACATGGAGTTGTTGAACTAATCGTTCATTGGCAACACATATATGGTACCAGAAGCTTCAGAGTAAGATCCTTTCAGTGTATTATGCCAGTCTTAGAATGGAAAAATCTTCTTAAAATTGTAACAACTGCAAAATTTTCTTAGCGGTAAGTAATAGTTAAGACTATGGACTTTAGAAGCTAGAATATATGGGCTGAAATCCTGTTTCTACCATTTACTAGCTGTGGACCTAGGTAACTTATTTAATCTCTGTGCTCCAGCTTCCTTATTTATAAAATGGCAAGATAATACATACATCACAATTTTGCTATTATGATTAAATAAGCTTATAGAAGTAAACCATGTATTTGGTGTTATTATTGCTATTATATATGAGAGGAGACATCATTTGGCACAAATTATTGTCAATCTCTACAATTTTCATTAGCCAGACCAGCTAAAGAAACACAACAGTTAGCCATATTGATCCTTATACTAGCATAAATTCAGGCATTAAAATATTATCACAGTATTCATAGATGAGATGGTTTTATTTCTCAGGGAATCTTGTGTCTGCAATTTTGCTTTGTTTTCACTAGATGGAACTACTAATAGTTGAACTGGGTAGATTTAGAGAGTCAAGAACTTGAGAAAGCTAAATTAATGGAATTTTTCCAAGAACAGGAACCCATAGGCAGTTTCCTTTTTATAAAATAACATAAACCCTTTACTTGAAACTGTTAATCTGTGGTTCATCTGGACTTTCTTGAAACACTCAAGCTCAAGGTGAAACCAGTTAATGATGAAAGACCATATGTTAACCTCCATAATTAAAAGCATGTGCTAGGAGGGGAATCAGTCTTTCTAATAGAAATCAGTGCTTTCCTATTTGTATTTTTTCACCTGATTCTACTTAAAACTACACTATAAAAGTATTTCATAATAGCATCTCCTTACCGGTACATCTGACCTTCTTTCCTCACATTGATGTACTGTCTTACCAAACATTTTTGCCTGACACAAATTATCATATTTAATCCTCACCCCAACCTAGGAGATAACTTTACAGGTAAAAAATAAAAACATAGAGGTATTAATTATCTTGCAAATTCAGGGAATCTGAAGTAAAGCCTACATGCCTAGCCAGTTTATTTCTCACATCATCACACACTTGGGGACCAGAGAAATCACAAATGGAAGGGAAGAAATAGCAAAACCTATTGGATTATATAAATTACAAGACATGATAAATTAACCACTTCTGTATAAATCATCCATATCTACCTTGATGTTATATTTATTCAATTACTATCAAATTTTGGTTTAATTACAAAATGGGTCTTTGGCTGGCTTTAGATTTGCAAATTAAGTTCTAATTCTACTGAATTATATAGCATTACATAGCAAGATCAGCAACTTAAAAATACAATTTGAAATATTGGTTTGAAAGGTATGTAACCCCCTTTTAACTGATGTCATTTCTTTTGTAAGATGAACAAAATCTAAAATGATTTTTTTTTTTTTTTTTTTTTGCGGTACGTGGGTCTCTCACTGTTGTGGCCTCTCCCGTTGCAGAGCATAGGCTCTGGACACGCAGTCTCAGCGGCCATGGCTCACGGGCCTAGCCGCTCCGCGGCATGTGGACCGCAGCACGAACCCATGTCCCCTGCATCGGCAGGCGAACTCTCAACCACTGCGCCACCAGGGAAGCCCTGATTATATTTCTATTAGAGCCTATTTTAAAATTATTCCATTTAATGTTATACCTCAACAGAAATTGACAGCATTCTGTACAAATTATTTTTAAAAGCACACTGGTTCTAAAGTCTCCTATGATGGAAAAATCTTCCATTGTACTATTCTTAATAGTGCAAATTGTTCTTATCTGCTGTGTAAAAGAAGTTTAAGTATTTAAAATCTGTAGTTGCATAGTCAATTAAGCTTTGCTGTGCATCTGTTCTGTTCTACGTCTGATGAGAAACTTTCAGAATAGTAAGATTAACACAGATGCCATGCTCCCAAAACTTATGAAATGACAAATATTTAAATTAGCATAATTTAGATTTTAAAAGATTTAATTAAAAAGATTTAATTTCAGATTTAAAAAGGAGCTAAGTCTATCTATCACTCAAGGTTGAGGTGCTTGCATGAGAGACACTCACGGTCCATAGCAGTGGACAATGAAAACGTTTCTTTTTTGTGTGCTGAAGATGAGAAAAGAAATGAAGAATCAGAAAAAATAATAACATATCTAACTGAGGGAAGTGTTTTTACATGTACTTTAGAGAAAAATAACTATCATAAAAATTGAAATAACAACATAGGAGGCAGAATTCATAAGTTGTGAATATTTGTGCTTAAATATACAATTCATAAAAATGCATATAGTTCTTATTTTACTTGTTTATTCACTGTCAACAAAATTTTATTGACTGCATTTGGGGTTTAAGAAATACTTGAAGTGTATGTAACAGTGTTGTTTCTTTGATCAAAACACCCTTCTCAGAACTTGCTGCATAGGCAAAGATCACTTGTTCCAAACCCTGAGCCAATCTAATTGTATCCATTTTCATGGTTTTCATGAAGTCTAGCTGTACATCTTACAGGTGGCTTCTCTGAGATTCTCTTGTGTACTAACAATAAACAAGCCAGCTTGAGAGCCTCTCCACTGCATTTTACGCAAAGTCTACTTTACAAGACTGTATACAGAATGTGAATTGTCAATAATAGTTTGAAAGAAACAAAGTTGGAACTTGAGAAGGAAAAACCAAATGAATGGAAAGGCAGTGAAGATTTATTTGTTTGTTTGTATAATATAGTTTTGAGAAGTGTAAAGGGACCATATCCTTCTTTGTTAAGATAAAGAAGGGAAGGATCTTAGAGGTGGGGTTTGAGATGTTGATGGAACCAAGTCAGCAGATCCTGCAAATTATCTCCCATTTATTAGTTTGGGATCTCAATAAATGGAGCTAAATGGAGAGTGTATTGTGGAGAGTGTTGGAAATTTACTGTGGTGTGCATAGAAATTCCTTCCTTTAGTTGTACCAAGTTGAGTAAAACAATTCATGTTACCCAAAGCTCTTTCATCTCAAGCTTCTAAATTTACTTTTTTTTTGCTAAAGTCATCAGAGAGGACAAGATAGCAATTTACATAGACAATGGACATGTTTGGTTTTATCTTACATTAATAGTTGAGATTTTAGAGCTTAGAAAAACTCGTTAATATTTGTTGTATTAATAAATATCAAATCTGGTTTCTTACACATTAAATCATTAGATCACAAAGAAGTGAGTTTCATGGAATGTGGAAAGGGATAGGGAGATGGCAATCATGAAGTAGCATGTTGGTGCAAACATTAAAATAATGTGAAACATCAAAGTAATCAACGTGAGGGGAATAAAGAAAATGTAAAATACAGGATAAAATTTGGTGAAGGTCTTAACCTTGTAAAGATAGATCATTCTACTTAACTCCTGTCTAGCAAAATTGGCATTGATCTAATGCCAGCATTTCGTCAAATGCCAGGATTTCAGTCTAATCATTCATCGATCCTTCTATTGCTCTTTAAATCACAGATTAAAACAAAACAAAGAACAACAAAACATAATCTACTTACTGAAACACTGTTTTCCCAACATACATAAGTCTCCAATAAAGATGAAAAAATTAGAAATAAAAAAAACTATGACAGAAGCAGTTATATTTAGTTATTTATTTTACCCTTTGCATGTGTTGACCTTGATAAGTTAGTTCAAGGTTTATTTCATGTGAATCGCTAAAAGAAGAGGTAGAGATTTAAATTTAAATTTAAAAGGTTTAGAAGCCAATGAGGAGTTCTGAGGCAGAAACAAACATGTAAAAAAGAATGGGTAAGAAGCACAATTTGCTGATTACAAACTATTATATAACTGTACAAACACTATTATAGAAATACATGTGAGATCTTCATTAATACTGGATAAACTAGTTAATATCAGTTCGCTGAACAGATGGGAGTCAATAAACATTTTAATTGAAAATTACAAGAGAAAATTATATTAGATTAAATCACAAAATGATGACTTTCACTGGAAAGTTTCAAACAATGTCTGTAGGATGTTAATACTTACCTGTGAGAGGATAAAGATTTAATATATAGAATATGTAAATAAAGATGTAATAAACTATATTGATATTTCATGATAAAAGAATCACATCGAAGAACTAAACAATTTCACAATTTTCTTTGGTATTATGTTCACAGAAACCCTCCTTCAAAATGAAGACTCTCTTCTTTTAGGGTAGTGACTAGATTTTCATCTCTATATTTTCAAAGACTAGGCAAGGGCATGACAAACACTGGCCCTCAATAAATGGTTGATGGCTGAAGGAATGTGCGGATGAGTCTCAGAACTGATACATAAGCCACTGGTTCTTTCTGTGGAAATAAAACCTACTGACGACTGTATCTTTCACAACTTCTAACTTAAATTGTATCAATATAATAATATTCAATTAAAAATAATACTGTTCTAATGAAAGGTGTAATAAACCAAACTTGACTTAACAAAAAGAAAATGATAGAAACAAATATTTACATGAACTAGCACAAGATGTAACTTAATATGTCTAACATCTTCCAATTTCTCTTGAGGCCTTTGAGAATTTTACTTTTGAAAGAATGACATAATTAGAATGTACTCTTTCTAAGATAGGTAGATTGCAATAATCTAGGCAATGACAGGTAAAAAGTAGTGAGCTTCAAAATATTGAAAAATGGCTGATTTCTAAGGACTTAAACATTGGTAATATTTAAAAATTAAGTTCAAAATGTCATTTCTGATGTTAATCTATTAATATATTAATGAACACTGACAGACTAACACAGATATTAAAGATTTCCTAGCACTTTGCTAGAAAATTGATTTTAAGACTTTCTGTTTGACCTCCTTTAAAAAGATGTAACAGGTAAAAGAGCGCTCAAGTACTAGTAGAATTCAGGGATGAAATTTTTTCTTCTTAAGCCATGAAGAGAACATTGAACATGAATTCAGTGCAGGTAATCATGGGCCTGTCAGCATTTCTATTGTAAACTTCATTTAAGAGGGTTTATCATCTCTATCATCTTACACACTATTAAGCCAGAAGTTGGCACACAAATTAGCAGCCTGGATGCAAATTTGTTAACACAAAACATTTGAATCAGTTCAGCTGTTTTGATTTAGACATCAGCCAAGAAACCTTAACTTAGTGTTTCTCCATATATGCGAACACTGAGTAAATATTTTGTCTAGTTTACATAGTTCAGTCAGTTAGAGCACAGAGCCAATAAATTCAAGGTACTGTGTTTCATGTCCAGGAGATTCATTTGTGTTTATTCTGCGTGTTCTCCTAACTTTGATCTGTTGTCTCATAAATGCAGCTTTTAGCAACACAGAGCTCAATATTAGAACATACAGATAGATTGGCATAAATTCATTACCAACATTTGGGGGAAATTCAAATTACACCTCCACTAACAGAATCAGAAAAGTCATACCTGTATATAAAAATATAGTTTAAACATTGAAACAAAACCATTCCTAAAAATTACAAATTATCTGATGTTAAAGTCTTTTAACAGTATCTTATTGTGCTTTAATAGAATAACAATGAAATAGACCAATTTTCACTTCTCTATATTAAAATACTCATAATAAAATCAGCTTAAAATTATATTTTTCATTGATTCAGTTGATAAACCCCAGGTATCATTATATGGTATTCTAAGAGAAAGTGAAATTAAAAACATTTTTTCTTCTTAGATTTCATATATATGTGTTAGCATATGGTATTTGTTTTTCTCTTTCTGACTTACTTCACTCTGTATGACAGACTCTAGGTCCATCCACCTCACTACAAATAACTCAATTTTGTATATATATGGAATCTAAAAAAAAAAAAAAATGGTCATGAAGAACCTAGGGGCAAGACGGGAATAAAGACGTAGACCTACTAGAGAATGGACTTGAGGACATGGGGAGGAGGAAGGCTAAGCTGGGACAAAGTGAGAGAGTGGCATGGACATATATACACTACCAAATGTGAAATAGATAGCTAGTGGGGAGCAGCCACATAGCACAGGGAGATCAGCTCGGTGCTTTGTGACCACCTAGAGGGGTGGGATAGGGAGGATGAGAGGGATATGCAAGATAGCTGATTCACTTTGTTATAAAGCAGAAACTAACACACCATTGTAAAGCAATTATACTCCAATAAAGATGTTAAAAAAAAAACATTTTTTCTTCATATTTCTTTCAAATCAAACAACACGCAGAGTGTGAACACACAAAAAATACATATTTGAGAAATTACAATAATATCAAACAGTGAAACACAGCTGATAATTTTATTAAGTAGCTGTGAATGAATAAAGAGGCTAATGGGAACGTGAACAAGCTCGAGAAAAATGCATTTTAATTATCAATCTGTTTCCCCTTCCCTTCACCAAAATCATGCAAACAAAACATCAAGTCAGTTTATGATTTAAAATTTCAATAGACTAAAGTGAATTATTACAATTGGATCAATTTTAAAATGGAGAAGTGGGCTAACAGTCAATTTTCAACATTAAATAAAATTCTGGAATGTATAATTGTAGTAAATAGACTTGGAGACAGATTGCGGTTGTAATTTATCCCTAAATTTTGGCAACTTTGGAGAAATCTATACCTAACTGTTGTAAGATGCAAAACTATTCAAAATAATGATGTCCCATAACAGTGTCCAATGTAATACATATATTCTATGAATAATACATCTGAGGGCATTGTTAGGATATCCAAGATTTAACATTTAAAATATAGGTTAAAATGACATCTCTAAAAATATACCCACAAACAAAATTTTAATAATGTAAGTAGAAAAAAGGTAAGTACATATTGAGACAGTCTAAAGTTCAGAAAGGACTTAAGTACAACAGTGCTTTTGTTGCATATGAAAATACATTTTATCATCTTCTAAGGAAAATGTGATGCTAATTTTGAGTGCTTAAGTATAATTTAATATGTGTATTTTTTCTTTTTTAGACAATGATGTATATTTCAATGCCCCCATTTAACTTTTAGTTAATTTTTAGATTGCTTGTTAAGTTTCTCATTTACCAATATTATTACCCTCATGTATCTGTGTCTCTTGACACAATCGCTTCAGGAAGTATTGTTTTGAGCCTGGTAAGGATTTGGGCACAGGCACAGTAGTCTCTCCTCTCAAGGTGCTTTATTCCCATAAACCAGTTAGGACTAAATAAAAAAGCTCATAAGGCAGTACCCAGTAAAAAAAAAACATGCACTGAACAGAGAATTGAAAGACTATTTCACACTCCCTTGTTTGGCAAGTCTCTTCACTTCCCTGAACTTTCTCCTCTGTATGTGAAAATGTACACCTATACCTGTGCTTTTAACTAGGATGCAGTTATGGGAAGAAGTAGAGCAAGTGGTTGAAGCTTGGGTATGAATGTTTTTTTCTAAAGCACTTTGCCTTGAACCCACAAATAAATCTAATGCACATTCCCTGTTAGACACTAGACAAATAAGTCATAAGAGTTTTCCCATCGTTAAAACTCTATAGAACTGAATGGAAGAGTAGGTACCAAATGGAATAAATTTATTTGCCATAGCTTATGACACAACTGGTAAATAGTTTTATGCCCACATATTATTTTATATGTGAAGTCCATAAGTCATTTACTTTCATAAATTTTTAAATTTTACTCAGGAGCACTGGGTTAGAATTTAAGGGTTATATGTTTTGATTTGTATTTTTCTTTTTTGTCCTTAATGCACTAAATAGTTTTATATCTTATATTGACATATTTAACTTTGTATTATTGTGCATTTACTTCACTTACTGTTGCTTATAAAACTGGAAAATAGCTTTCACATCCATCTTACAGAATAATTTAGAGAATAAAGTTAGGCAAGTTAAGTAAAAGATGTTGAAAATTACAAAACTGAGAAGTTATGTATTACTGTAACTGTGATATATATATATATAAAACGATGTATTTATATATAATATGTGAGATATATATATATATAACATGGATATTAATTTTAGGCTTTCTTTTAAATTAAATTCTCAAGATTTCAGTTTTTCTCTTAAAAGTGAAGAGGTTTAATTAGTAACTTGGTCATTTTTAGTTTTTGTTTTGTTTTGTTTTTTTGGTTTTTTTGCGGTACGCGGGCCTCTCACTGTTGTGGCCTCTCCCTTTGCGGAGCACAGGCTCCAGACGCGCAGGCTCAGTGGCCACAGCTCACGGGCCTAGCCGCTCCGTGGCATGTGGGATCTTCCCGGACCGGGACACGAACCCGTGTCCCCTGCATCGGCAGGCGGACTCTCAACCACTGCGCCACCAGGGAAACCCCGTCATTTTTAGTTTCAACTTTTAATGAGCCTATGAACTTAAAAATCTATTATCATTTCAGATTTCATTCAACCACTAGCTAACCAACGATCCTGAAAAGTCATTGCACCTCTCTGACCCCAGGAAATGTGGATGATTTATAAATGGAGATGATAATCTGTACATAGGAGATAGCAGCTATCTCACAAGATGCTTGTTAGGATTCAAAACAGGAAAATGAGAGAGAGAACCACTTTTGAGATGTGGATGACACACTCTATATAAAGGGCTTAGCACAGAGCTTCCTGCTGCTCATATTTTATGCAGTAAATACACATGCCTACTTTGGTACCATTTCCCCAAACATAATAATGTCTTATATCCTATCTATATATGAAGCACCTCTGAGTATTCTGGAGTCAACCTCCAGATGAACTTGTATAAGGGAAAACTATAGCATAGTTGTTGTTTTTTTCAGTTAAAATTGAATAAACCCTCTTCTATGAGTCTATTTCCCTTTATAAATTTCCTTTCAAAATGGTATGCAACCGTATTTTTTAAGTTGTCATAGTTAAAAAAAACCCTTGCCATTACTTTAAATTATGTAATCATAAATATTCCTTTAAAACTTGCTAACATAAAGCAAAGGAAGGAAGAAGGACTTTATAATTTTGAATGTTACAAACTCAGCTTTTAAGAGAATCACTCATTACTTTTTATGTATTTCAGTCCCTTTCTGAACATTAAGACACTTCAAATTTAGCGACATTCATTATTTTGGAAATTTTACTCCCATATCTTGAAGAGACTTTAGAAATATTTCACATGTCACTAAAATTGAAGATAACCCCTTCACATTATTGATTGTTCTTACACTATTAATATTTATAAAATATATTATTACTTCTATGGGAGTTTTGCATGATACCATCATTTATATAGATCATGTGAGAGAAATGTGCAAATGTAAATACAGATGAGAGAGAATGCATAAATCTCAATATAATATGAATATATTAAAAACATGAATAAAGTAAATTAGGAACAGATTTTCTAGATTTAAAAGCCTTTAAATAAACTGTGCCCAGATTATGAGAAGAAATAAATAAGAATTTGATTAAGTAATAGCCCTCTAAGTTCTTTATGAGAGATTAAAAAACTCAGTACACTGATTTTATTTTTATAGGTTTGTAATGTCAAAAATAGACTTTATTGAATATATGATTAGTTATTTATTTGATGTGCGTATTATAATAGTCTTAGAAAATATTTTCATTCCACAATTGTTTGTTTGTTTTTTTGTCTTTTACCAAATGGGTAGTTAACATTAAAATTTACCACAAAACATATAGTCACTAATATTTTTACATAGTACTAATTGGTATATGGTACTCAGATATTAACTTTTGTGATTATCTTCATTGATGCCATCTGAGAAAACTCTGTAGTAAAATTGATAAGGTACAGTAGAAAGAGAGTTGAACAGGAACTTGAAGACCCAATGATCTAGTCTCAGTTCTGGAGCTAATTATCTTTGTAACCTAGTAAAAAAATCTCTTATCTTTTCTAGGCATGTGCATTTTACTGTATAAAATATGAGCAGTGAACTAGCTGGTACGTAAGAATTCTTCCAGCCCCGGAAATACCATGGATTTGTGACAAGATGAATTAACAAATTCATGTAAGTACATTAATCAATCAATATTAAAATAAATCAATATTGGTATGCAATGGATAAAATTAGCCCAGGAGTAGGAGTAACATATTTAAGCTATGGGTCTGCTCCTGATTCATAGAGCCAGCACCCAAAGTAACTGTGTAAAGGTGATAAGAAGAAATTTCAAGAGTGTTTCTCTAATGTATAATAGCCTAGGAACTTAGCCAAAGTGAAATAATAGTGAGAAGATGCTACATTTTTAATTTACTGCTGTGGACAAGTTAGGACTGGTAGTGTTAGGGATGAAATGTGTGGGAGTTCATACTAGCTTTGTGCATGGAAGTGTATTTTAATAATACTGATGACAGCTACTAGTGTCAGGCACTATATATGTTACATATATAATCTTCCTACTGAAATTCTAGTTTCCTTTTTAATAGATAATGAAACTGAAGCTTAGGAAAATTGAGTTGCTAGTAGTTGCTAGATAGTTGCTGGCAGAATCATTATTTGACTTCAGGTCTTGATGGCTCCAGAGCCCTTGCTCTTTCTACTTTACTGTAGTGCTTCTCAAATTTTAGATCACATCAGAATTACCTGGATGACTTGTTAAAAACACCTATGTCAGTGCCAACTACCAGGGTATCTGTGTCAATAGGCCTGGGGTAGGGACCTGAGAATTCACATTTCTAACAAGTTTCCAAAGGATGCTGATGCTGCTTGTTTAGGAACACTTTGAAATCACTGCAGTGCAAACATTTATGAGCAAATAGAATGATATTGTGATATCTAAAGGCACCTGATTACCACAGATATACTTGTGAATCAGGTACAAGGTATATGATGCATATGCTAATCTTATAAATTTTGACTTTTTAGAGATTTCAAAGTGGGTTGCAGGGCGACAGGCTGTGATTATATAAAAAGTATTAATCCTTAAGAATCCTCAACTAGCACCAAGCAATAGCATAGCAAAAGGTGTGATGGCATGAAATGCACTTGATAGCTGCAAGATTGGAGGCTTGAGAAAAAGAAAGATGATCACCAGCCCTGAGACCATGAATACTGGAAGGTATTCAATAAATTGAATTTTCTCAGTGACATTCCTGTAAAAGTGATATTCCGGATGAGAATGAGAGCCTTACGAGGGGTCTAATTCAGAGAAATTCCTGTAGACATGGAGATTGATCTCCCTGGAAAGTACCATGAATCACCCCACCTGCTGAAAGAAAAGATGAATTGGTAATGACAGTATCTGTTCTATCATCCTTACCAGACCTCATCCAAAATCCAAATTAGAACTGTCACTGTATCTATAAACTACACACCCCTTTGGATTATGAGTAAGGGGAATGGAAAAAAAGAGAAAGAGAAGCTATATTTTAATGTATATATAGATAAAATAAAATGGCCTTAAGTTTTATTGGCATCTCAGGCATTTTCCCCTAATCTTTTCGTTGGCAGACATTTTACTTTTAATTTCTCCAACGCTGGAATTCAAAGTACAAGATGGCATATTTTGTCAAATAGTCATGTTACCTGAAGTAACAGGTTCCTCACCAGACATGTTGCTTGGTGCTTCAAAGTTATTTCTCAAACTGGACAAAACATTGCAAGTATTTAACATCCTGAAGCCCTTTCTGGAAACCCTGATATTAAGTAGAAGAAAGTAAAACTTTTGGAACACAAGGAGAAGTATATTTGCAGCCTTAGGGAACGTAAGTTTAGTTGCTTTTGCTTATTTGTATTTGCGATTAGACAAGTATTTTAGCATTAGAGGGTTTTTTTCCTATATGCATACAACGGCATTATTAATTGCTACCTTTCTTAATTTTTGTTTTATCAGATCTCACTTTTGATAAAGTTTTACTATATTTACAGCCCTGTACGGATGCCATTTGCTACTGCTTTATTTTAATATTTCACTGTTTCCATAGACACCAAACTGTGTGTTCAGGGAAAAGGCATGTGTACCCCAAATCTATTCAGCTAGAACATAAATAGTAATGCTAATTAATATCGTGAACAGTAATAACTACCGCAACTAAATCTATGCCCCTGGAGTACTTAATCTATGGAGTAATTCTACCCCTTTTCTCCTTGAAGGATCTCAAAGGCTCTGGCATCAGGTTTTCAAAACCTGAAACCTATTCCTTAATTATTTCTGCTCACACACTCACTCTTCCTACATGGACTTGATGCAGCCCTCACATCCTTCCCAAACCCCTCAACACCAAAAGATTCGGGAAATTTGATGCTGCACAGTGACATTTCCAAACGATTTCAACAGGGTAACTGTGCAGTGGAAGTTCAGCTCAGAGCTATTGAAGCCTTTTGAGGGCAGTAAATTGGGTTGGCTTACCAACTCGGTGGTGCAAAGCCTCCCCAAAGGCGCCGTGTTCAAGGAGAGGGGAATCCGCCTGCTGCCTGAGTCTATCTTTCTTTCTTTGGTCGTCCTGCTTCTTGTTCTTTCTGCATTGCGCTACCGTCCCCGTGCCTGTCCCTCTTTCAGCCCTCAGCTGGCCTCTCCAGCAGGTCTGGGAGAGGACCACTTGGCACCCGGGATGACCCTGTACTCTTTCATTTCTTCTGCCCTTTCCCCTACGGTCCAACGAAGCCCTTGCGGCGCTCCAATATTTGGACTGCCCCCTGCTTGCTTTCCTCCCAGCGGCAGAGGAGGGCTGGGGATGAAGGGCATGGTAGAGGAGCATCAGTCTCCATGACTCATTCCTCAGTGAGTTTTTCGAACTCCCGGAGAGCCTGTTGTTTCAGTGAGGGCAGCGCTGAGGTCAGCATGGGGAAAGGGAGCTTTCTCGGCGCCTGCACCGGATCGCGCGCGACAGCAGTGGTTGCAGCACCACCGACTCCGGGAACAGAAATATACTGTTTGCTACCCGCCGTCCGTTTCCGCCTCGGACACCCACCCACACCCACCCTCGAGGCCTCCCGAAGGATCCTCCGTGTTGATCCGCGTGTACCTCCTCCTCCCAGCCACACACACACACACACACACACACACACACACACACACACACACACTCACAATCTCGGCAAAGGCCAAGTCAGGCATCCAGTTTCAACCTCAGGTGGTCCATGAATATTTTAGGTAGTCTGGCCTTCTAGAAGCAAATAAAGTATTCCCGGAGGAAACAGATGGAAGGGAGGGATTCCTGTCTATACTGCAGCAGGACGGGGACACCTGAGGTTACCTCTAAGCAGCTGACTCAGTCCTGTTAACCTCAAGGGAGGGTTTTGATGGTGGCCTTGGCAGTGGGTGGCTTTTTGTTTGCTGTTGTTACTGGTTTGTAAAGACATTAACCCAACACACCCACCTTTCAAAAGGTCCCTCAAGACACGACAGAAATTTTCCTAACGTTACTGACAGGGCAGACTGTCGCCCTGAGGTCAGGGGAGTGGGGGTTATCAGCCCCTAGCACAAGCGCGGGGCTGAAACCTGCGGCGCGGTCACACTGGGGCGGGCAAAAGGTGCTCATGAGCGCTGCTGGCAGCTCTCCCCCTGCGTGGACACTGCGACCCTTTCCAGTGCTAATTAACTGCGGGAGAAGGTGCGAGCTCCGCTCTTCCAGAAGAGCTCTGTGGCGGGAGTAATATCTCCTTGGAGTCCCAGAGCACGCGGAAACGTGGATCCTTCTCGAAGTCCGGGGTCCAGAGAGAAGCCTTGAAATCACGCTCTAGTACACGGTGGGGGACGCGGCCCACTAGTTCTCACCTGCTGTCCACCGAGGTTAGTGCTTTCTGTACCTTTCCTGCAAGATGTGTGTGCTCCCCCAGGAACTCCCTAGAAGGAGCGTGGGGAAGCACACAGCGGGTGTCTGTTTACGTGGGCGGGACGTTTAAGCACAACTTGGAGATTCACAGTTTCTATGTGATTGAAACCTAAAACAGACACGCTGCAGCTGCAGACTGCATTTCAGAAACCTCTGCTTTCGTGTGTGTGTGTGTGTGTGTGTGTGTGTGTGTGTGTGTGTGTGTGTGTGTTCAGCCTGAAATAGGCATGCATCAAGTCCAAGCTGCCCCCGCCCCCCCTCCACAGCCCAATTTGGTGCCCTCCATGGCCTTTTATTTCAGATGGCGACAGGAGAGAGAATGCCCAGAAAGGGTTGCCTCTCTCTTCAACCCCACTCGAGCGATTCAGGCCTACTACTGAAGGCCACTTTGTCTTCTACTCTGAGGCGTTTTCTCGCACTGAGCCTCTTTGTCATTGCTGTTGCAGGCAGAGGTGAGATAGTGGAGGGATGAAAAGTGTGGACAGAAAGTGGAATTCTCCTGGCAGGAGCTGTTCACCTGGAAAAGCACGCGCCTGCGCCTCGGACTTCCTGAACCCTAGCACTAGCCTAGATTAGGGCCTGCAAAGCTCTTAGAAGGATTCCCCATCCGGAGCTTCCCCGTGGGCCTGGAAGACCAGAAGAAAAACAGCGTGGAAGACAAAAGCAGTCGTAGACATTGGGGGAAAGAACATTTAAGCCATTGCTGCAATCTTGGTTTTCGGAAAAGCCTTGAGACTGAGGTAAAAAAAATAAAATAAGGAGAAGGGGAAGAAGGAGAAGAAACAACTGTAAAAATTGGCACCACTGGGCGACTGGGAGCAAGTCTAAAGCATACAGCCTCTGTAGGTTTGTGTCTCAGAATTTGAGGACAGTGTTCCAAGTTGTAAAATATAGGAGATGTCCTTCAAGTGGCAGATAAGTGACAATGAAGGATCTTATTACCATTAAAATTATTTTAATAGTCCGTAGAAAAATGATTTTGGACGGGATCAAAGCAGAGTGTGAACTACTCCTTCTTCCCAATGTCCCCGAAACTGGGGACCGATTATCAGTGGACCGATTATTCAGTGGGCCGATTATCTCAGTCCAAATTACGGGAGCTGTGAGTAGAGGAGAGGGGTCTCATTTGCAGTGCCATTTAAAGCAAACTAACGCGCTGTTCGTTTCTATCGGCGCGTCTTATCTAAACTATACGGTAGGTACGGGCAGCCGGGCTGTAATTGCGAGCAGCGCTGCTCAGTGTTTGTCAGGCTGGCGTGCTCGCCCAGCTTCGGAGACTCCCTCTCCCTATCTGCCCCTCGAATGTGTTTTGACTCAACAGGTATCACATGAAAACTCGCACTTAACCCCCGGTCATCTTCTAGCAGGAGCCACCTCAACATTTTTCCTGCCAGGAACTGTCGCTGGCTCCTTGCGCCTCCGTCACGCGGAGCGCGCGTCTAGCTGGCAGCCCCAGGGCCATCCATTAACCACCGACTCCCAGTGGCAGGCGAACTAAGCATAAATGCAAGGCTCCTCACACGTCGAGCCGGCGACGAAAACCCCTTCTAAGCACCCCGAGACGCATTTTGTGCGCTAGGCAGTGTAGTTACGCCGCCGAGGACAAGCGTTCTGGCTTAGAGCTGTGCTGAGGCTGGCTGGGGGGCGGGGTGTCAAGCTTTGAGGAGCAGTTTGGGATTACAAGGCAGTTGCTGCCACAGAGATCAGGGACAACTTCTTGGCATTTAAGGATGTAAATTAAAATTCGAGACATGACACACATCCTTGGTCCTAACAGAGGGAGAGGTAACCCTTCCAGCTCCCTCCACCCAAAACATGAATTATCATTTCCACTGAATGCAAATGGACTGCCTTCTGTGGGGGGACAGCCAGCTGCAAGCTGTACAATAAACTGTTTCATAGAGACGCGGCCCGATTGCGGTTCAGAGAGGCACTCCTTTACAAAGGAAGAAGCGTCCAGTTTGTGTTGACAGCGGTGGCGCGCCTGGGCCAAAACAACCCCCCTCCCTCCCACCACCCACCCCCGACACACAGACACCCGGGATTTGAAACTAGCTTCACTAAAAACGACATCCCTCGCGTCTATGTGAGCTGCCATGACGGCATGAGTCATAAACACCGCCTGAGTATTTTTTGCAGCAATTAATGGGCAGCAGGGTGCAGGAGAAGTTTTAGAACGGAGCTGGGGATCTATTTTCTTCCGGAGGACAGCTCTCCTTCCAATGATCCTGACTGTCCCTTGCCCTCCTGCTTAGGAATAAATTTTACATCCTACCCACTCCCTCCCCTTGTCTGTTGTGCATGTGACACTCACTCTACCTGTCTGAACGCTGAGACTTGCTGGGGATTTTCTTTTTGGTCGTCAGCTAATGACTTTCCTCCTACCTTCATTCATCGCCAAAGGTAGCTCGTTAACATTTCGTGGCGTCTCAGACCGTTTAAAAGCCCCATTTTAAGCGAAACCTCTACCACAGAACCTATGGAAGCTCCTCTATCATTTATCAATGCAAAAGAGCCCACGTAGAAATAATTCACATATGCACGCACACCTTCATGTTGGTGTGAGGGATGCGTGAAAGACCCCTGTGCCCTAATGCATTTAAAATCAGCACATTCCTAACATGTCGGTAACTTTCCTACCTGAAAGGGTTAAAAATCATATACACGAGACTCTTTAATATAAATATTCCAGCCAAAGCATCAAACACCACTGGTTTGACTAGAAATCAAGGTAATCTTCACCACCAAGAAAAGTCTTGCAGAGGAATTCTGCCTGGATATCCACTAGTTAGAGGGTATACGAACCAACTCACGTATTCGTTTGAGTATACTGCAAGAATATTTATTGAGCACAAGCTCAATCACTGCATTGAACGCCAAATCTGGCAAGCAAAATGCATTTCCTATCTGAGGGGGAAAAGAGAGCTGTGAATCAACTCCTTCTTCTGTATTATCATGATTATTTTTTATCTGTGCAAACTGCAAAGAAGCTACCCCTCTCCGGCGACAAGTCAGCTCACCTCCATCCAAAGCAGAGGGGACCCCCGAAAGCAAACCTACCTTTCACACAAGACACCGTCAATAAAAAGACGAGGTTCCAAAACGTAAATCCACTTTGAGTCCCCATTTTCTTCATCAGGATGAAGTCTAGGCGGCCACATTTAGCGCATTTTCTCGTGTCAGGCTCCCGGGGTTTGGATTCCTTCGCTCGGCTCTCCCCTTTGCGGATCCCTTTCATATTATTCGCGAGCTCCTAATTCCTGCTCCTAAGCCCGGCGCAGCGGAGTTGCTGCTGTTATTGGTGCGCGGTCACAGCTCGAAGTGAATGGTGTTTCTGGGATACCACAGCAACCTTGACGAGGACTCAACCATCTCTCTCCAACGGGGGCACAAAGTCTTTGCTACTCTGGATTCTGTCTTTCCTTGTGCGTTTTTACCCCTCCACCGAAATCTACCTCAATTCTAGCTCGTTATAGCAACCACCAGAAACCACTGGTGAGCCTCTTAAAGGCCAGCTCCTCTCTTTGACAAACTCCCCACAATATTTGAAATTAAGGGGTTTGATTTTTTTTTCCCCCGAATAGATCAATTCTGCCTGTAAAACAGCCCAAGAAATATTATGTTACTGAGGTCTCCATTGCAGCCTATGAATATAGAAGCATGTTAAAGGAATATTTTAATCGGAGAATCTATTGCTTTTAGGGAAACCGTGATGATAAATGAATCGGGCTCCATCGATGGCCATGTCGTTATAATGGGACATGTGTTACTACTGTAGTTGCAGTATATTTCAGGCAGGCGTCTCACATTTATCATCCTGTGATTTAATTGAAAAAGGGAGATCACAGAGAAGAATTTATTTGTACACACGCATTTACATATTCAAGTGCCTAGATGTAAACCCACAACCGGGTTTTTTGCTCTTTAGGCAAACCGATTTCATCCTTGACCAGGGCGGAGGTGAGAGGTGGGGAGGGAGTCAGTCATCTCCTCAAAGAGTTCGCCCTTTCGTTCTCCCTACCCCATTTTCAGCTGATGTGTGCTGCAGTTAAACTACTTTATCTGTGGTAGTTATCTGGAACAGACCCACTTGTTTTAATTCTGAATCGGTCCCAAATATGTAAATGGGAGGGTTCTTTCAAAACGGAGAACCTATGTATCTATACGTTTGGACCTGTCCGCGCCAACACACCACTCAAGGGTTAACATTGTACAGAGGAAGAGTTCTTGCGCCATCTACTGGCCCTTGCTAAGCCTCCCGCTTCTCTTTCACATCTAAAAGGTACTCTATTTCCCTCATCCCAAGGTGTGGGGGAGCTTTGTCCGGAGACCAGCGTGTTTTGCTCTTGTATGTCAATTTTCTAATCTTTTTTTGGTTGGTCCTGGCCCAGGTCTTATAACCCACATGTTCCTTAGACTAGGCGCCTTTTTGGAGATCTGACCTTTTCGGGAATCTGATACCGTCTCAGGAGGGGGAGGACTGCAGCAATGGCTCCGCAATAGATTGCAAAAGCTTCTGTCTCCATTTGCATGCCGAAAGCTATCAGGGGGATTAGTATCTATCTATAGAGCTTTGTTAAGAGGACTGCCCAATTTTAGTTTGCAGCTTTCCACATTGCCCACAAATGATGACCCTGTCCCGTGTACCATAGGCCAGCTTTTGTCCCTGGGCTCGATGTGGAGCTGCCAACTCACAAGAGCAAGCCTATTGCATCTGGAGGGAGTTTTACTCTGGGAAGTGGGCACACTGCGAGCGTCAATAGGCGTGCGTGGTGTGTGGGTTCAATCTGCAAGCATAGGAAGGATTCTGAGCTCTCCGGGTACGTGGCATTTTGTGTGAGTCTGTGATTCTCCCACGGAGTGTGTGTGTGTGTGTGTGTGTGTGTGTGTGTGTGTGTGTGTGTGTGTGTACATGGGCACTATAGTGAAGGGTAAGAGTGTGTGTTTATGGAAATGTTGAGGAGTATGATTTTCTATGTGTGGGTGTTTTCCCAAGTGTGTCCGTGAAGTATATATGCGTGTGCCTGTGTGTATGTTTGTGGGGGGCGAGGGGAGAAGAGAAAGAAGAGAAAGAGAAATTTCTTTTCTGGGTAGGGAGCATTAGCAAGAGGCTAAAGCTGTAAATGCATAACCAACCTCATTAAACTCGGAGAGGTACATTAAGGGCGGTGTGCAGGATACTGTTCCTTCCCACCAGTGCTTTCTCTTCTTGTCCGCATATGCAGATTCCAGGGAGGGGGCGACAAGCTTGGGACTAGACGGAGACTGGGAGGATCAACGGTGAAAACGTCATTAGCCTGCTCAGCCACCTTGGTGGCAGCGCTGGCAGTGATTTCAGTCAAGATGTCAGGATGTGTTGCTGCTGCTGTTGCCTTTGTTGGACCTGCAAACAGGTCCTTGGACTTGATGAGGACACTTGACAAAATCCTACTCACCACATGTGTAGAGCTTAGTCACCTCAACTGATTTCACTTTTCATTAAAAGAAAAAAATCTTGGGTGTATGTAATCTATTTGAACACATTGGTATATATCCAGACAGGAGGAATTTACACCCGAAAACTTTATTTCTCAAAAGTCAGGAATACTTTTAACAGTAATTATTGTGCAAAAATAAACTTTGACTATGGGACCATCATGACTACTACTAAGATACCAGTGTCTAAAATTTATTGTCAAACATGCTAATCCTATAATCCAATTATCTTCCCCTAAATGAATCCTGCCTATAATTTCAATATGAAGTTGTTAAAAGATTTATCTGGTAGAACCTAATACTTTGAACAATACTATAGTTTCTAGTTTTTACAGCTCATAATAAATCACGAGCTATTTTTTACCTGCATCTTCCAGCTCCTGAGATAGGATGGGAAATCATATTTTAGAGATGTGAAAAGTTAAGGCATGGGGAAATGAAATGGTTTATCCAAGGTCGTCATCGTCGGGAACACTAACATTTAATCCAGTACAGTCAGTGCTGGATCACACTCTTGTCTTTCATGCTAAACAGCTTCCTCTTCAAGGGAGCATTCCCAGAGGTATTCCAGAAACATAATATTATCAGCCAAAATCCTGGATGAGAAATTCCTCAGTTTCTCCGGAAGGAAAAATACAGTGTCTAAATTTGGGTGGAAGAAATCATCTATCTCAGCTGATCTGTAGGAAAGCAGCACAGTTGTACATAGATTTGTTTAAGGCTGTGAGAAAAAGAAAATAAAAAATAGCTAACATAATTGCAAACATTAAATGCTTCCTGTATGCCTGACATTGTATATATTCACAAGGCATATCGTATTCAGTCTCTGTACAACTTGCTGAGACAAGTATTACAATTATCCTCATTTTATAGGTGAAGAAATTGATACATAAAGAAGTTAACTATCTTGCCTTGCCCGAGGTAATATATTTAAGAGGAAATATGGATCTATGGTGTCCAATTTTTGAGTCAATGTGCTTGCCCACTGTTCTTTCCTATGCTAGCTCCCAAAGATGCTTGTTTTAAAATAGTCTAATAACAAAAAATATGATTTTTATAACAAATGTACCTGTATAACTATAGAAAAGCAAAGATATAAGATGATTTAAAAGTAATCAAATTATATATATTATATATACATAATTTATATTTATAGGTAATGAAATTATATATATATATGTATATACACACACACACAGAAAAAACATTTTTTTTCTTTTTATACTTGTCAGTTACTAAAATTCCCCCCTCTTTTGTTCTTTTTTTTTTTTTAAACTTCTTGCAGCCTATTGATCATCTCACACACAGGTCAAGGGAAATAGGGACTTGGTAAGGATCATCAAACCAGTCACAATGATGAAGTACCCTGGAGAGTTCTTAAAAAGAGTTTAGATCAGAAAGGGACAGGTTCTTTAAACTGGAAGTACCAGATTTCCATTCCCTTTCAGTGGCCCCCTCCCAAATACTATGGAATACAATGAAGTTTGATCTTAAAACAAGACTTAGTTGGCACTTAAAAGGGAGGAAATAAGCACCTTTTCAAAAATTGCTCCATTTTAAACCAGGTCCTCAATATATATTTACTCTGTTTTAGCATCACAAGGGCAATATCACAGGAAAATGATCAAAACAGAATGAATACACTGAGGAAAAAAAAACAACATAAAGTCTTGGGAAGAGGTTACCTTTAACTTTGAAAAGAATTGCATGTACTTTTGACAGAGTCATGAACTTATAAGTGTTTTTTTCTTAATTCATGTCACAGATACACAGGTTTACATGAGGATTACTGTTCAAATGCCGTATTTATTTTGTTATAGAAATGTTCCTGCCTATTAGGGCTGAATGTCCACTGATTGTAGACATACACTTTTTTAATAAAAATGCTCAAATTTAAACCTCTGGGTCTGTGGGGGAAAAAAATAAAGTAAAAATGTTAATGATTTACAAATAATGAAGCAGGAATTTTACTGTTTGTTCACAGTTTTCATTTAGAATTTGTTGCCAGGAGAGTAGGATAAAAAGAACTACTTTTCTCTTTTTTTCTACTTAAGCATCCATTCTTGAGTCCATCATATCTGACCTCTCCAACTCCTGGGAAATAAAACATTTGAATTTAAATGTTGAATCTAGAATAATGCAAGAATTCTAACTCAAGTCTGTACATTTCGACTTGCAATAGTCCCTATTTGGTTGAGGAGAAAAAAAAGACATCTAATATTCATGATAAAGTAAATTTTCTTTAAGCAATCATATTTAAGAAGATAAATTATCAGGTGGATAAAAGTATCTGTCTTGCTGCTAATCAGGAAGCATTGTTGAGAGGTGGAGATGAGCCTCTTGGAAGTGTTGCTAAGTGTGCTTCCTAGGCATCCATTCCTCTTATGTCCTGACTCCTCTTTCAGTTTTATTAATAGTGAGGCTTAACAGGCATTTCAGTCTTTTCCAGCTTTAACCACATTAAGAAAGTCAGAGACTGAATTTCTATGTCACATAAGGGTAATAATAGTGTGTTTTAAACAATGAGAGAACAGAAAAACCTTAAAACTGAAGGCAGTATCTATTGCTGTATCCAGACAAAAAAATCACACTTTGACTCCTAAAAAACTTATTTTTGACATGAACCACATATATAAGTTTAGTACATTAACATTCAAATTTTTAAACTGATGCCTTCTTAAATATAGACAATATAAATATAATATATAAATAGTTTAATATAAACTATATGAGCACATTTCCCTAAAGGAAAAGAACCATGGCAAATAGTTGGGAACATGTAAGTAATGATCCTAAAAGAAAAAAGATAAGAATTGAGAGAATCTTTAAAGACAGTTCTGTTTGTCTTGAGGATAATTTCACATTCCTGCTAACCCTGGGCCTTAATATCTCTTAACTTGTCTCTTTGTAAAGGAATAGAAATAAAAAGTTAAGCAAAAGGTGTCTTTGCTAAACAATCAGGATAATCCAGGTCTCTTCTTTTCATAAGTAATAAAGTTGTTTTGCTGACAAGCTCTGAATAAATCTGAGTTCCCAGTGTAGCAGATCTTTTTTACCATCATTTTTTTAACCCTAATATAGTTATGTGGTATCAACCTCAAATGCACTTGAGAATGCATAAATATTTAGAGAATATAAATCAAATGGCTGGATTTCAAAAGATACCAAATCTATCATCATTACTATCAAAATGCAATGCATATTTGATTTCACGCCCTGAAGTTATCTGCCAATAAACTCATTATTATCTCCTAAAACGTTTGACTTTTTGATCATCTATATATTATTGGCTAATCTTCAAAATTGATTATAATTTCTTGATGTAAATGCATATGTTCAAATATTCAGAGTTCAGTAAAACCACTAATACATTTTATTTTGCATTTTGCTAGTCTATTGTGGATTAGGTAGCATGTATGAGACCTTCTTTATATTTTGTTTCACTTATCTACTTAAAAATCAGTTTTATGAAATTTTGCTGAGAAATCTAAACTTAGAAGTAAACAATTCTAAAACAAAGTTAATTCTGGAAAGGTGCAAGCTTTAAATTATATTTGATCATAATCCTAGAAGCCCCAACCAAGCAAAACACAGCCCAGAGGTAAAAGGCAAGTACGTCACCTGTGCTTGAAATCTCCTTTCACGAGATAGTGAAGTGGTTTTGCTGGTGATAAAGCAGAATTTATTAACTTTTTATAAGTATAATTGTGAGGTTATTTTTCCTAAATATTTATAAACTTTAATTAGAGGAACCATTAATAGTAGAACTGTTGGAGGTTTCACAAATTTGAAGTCCATAATCCATATATGTGGTTACATGTGCTAGTGTCTGAACCATATTAAAAGTATGAATATTCATTACTGCATAACTTGACCCAGTGTTTAAACTTCCCAAATGATCACCAACAACTCTGTTATTTCATTGATTTTTCAAATTTATCTAAAATTAACAAATGTTGAAATATTTCCCAGAATAAGAGTACAGGAAGCCAAACAACCCAGGCATTCTTTCTTCAGAGGAAGATAACTGTGACCTTAACTTAGAAGGATCATTTTGGCCACAGAAGGAAGGGAAATCAATGCAGCTGATTTTGGTTTGGCTACACATAATCCAATTTGGATTGTAAGTACAAATATCTGTCCCTTCTGGACAGGGATCAATTTCATCTTTACTCTTTGTGTAGCAAGTATCATTTTCATCTCTGTGTTCATTCATTTATTTAAGAAATCATTTTGAGCTCCTACTACAAGGAAACAAAAACAAGATTCACACATTATTTTCAAGGAGCTTACAATGTAATAGAAGGGATAGAATATATTCTCAGGTAACAGTAGTGAATGTCAATATAGTTCAGCCATTTTAAGAGAGCTACTTATAAAACACCAAGATGGTGGGAGATTATTTATAGCTGAGGGAAATGGAGAAAACTTCAAGCAAAGTATATACCTTTGAGCCATTCTAGAATCATCCGGAGATGTTTGGCAGAAAAATATCTTGGTGGAGAGCTATTTTCCAGAAATATTTTAAGTTAGAAACTCCGTAAGCATATCTAGGATTTGGTCAATTTGGTTAAGTGATAAAGACATGGCCGGTGAGGCCAGAAAGGTAAAATGAGCCAGGGAGAGGTGGGAATTGGGAGACAGTAAGGGTCCTTGCAAATATTTTCTACATTTCCTTTCTCTTTAGTAGGCCATAATATTTGGTCAGTTCAAGTAAACCTCCAGTGGCACATTTTTAAAACAACTCAGTCAGTGGATCGTTTCATTGAATAAGCAAATCAATTTGTTTTGGCATTTTGTATACAGAGGTTTATAGAAAGAATGAAGTTAGCCTTTCAAGTTGATTGAAGTCATCAGGCATTTATTAGAAACATACTAATAAGATTGATTAATTATTAAATAATATAATTTAATATTAATATAGCACATAGTAAATAAAATATGTAATATATACTGTTAATATTAATAAATATATAGTATAAATAAGTAGGTAGATCTGGAATATTTTTGTGTCTGGTTAAGTATATTAACACTATGAACAGATACTATATTTGCAAATGCATGGAGAATTTACCTCATTATCCAGTATATGAATACCAATCTGAATTTTGGGAGATTTCACATGTCTAGAATGGGCAATGAATCTAATGCATGACATAAGATTCTAAATATATAAATACAATAGCAACAGCATCTCTAAGGAGGTTAAGCTATCCAACAATTACAATGTGATTATCACTCAATTTGTCCATTTCAGTTTTTTAGTGTGTGCTTACCCTGGGACAAATAAAATCTTGATCCTTATTCTTCCCAATTACCTTTGCTCTTTTTCTAAATCAAACAAACAAGCAAAACATAGTCAAAGCAAACAATGATGACAAAGCAATAAAAAAGCAAACAAATAAAAAACTCTTCCTGGTTAGAAATCTTGTACATTCAGTGATCAGAAAAGAGTGGGGAAAAGGAATATGGTGTGTCAACACAAATTCTTCCTTTTCAAAGCAAAAACAGTAAGATAAATGCTATTCTGAATCTGAAGCAGTTACAGTCATGCCTATTAGATAAAAAAAACTGAGATTGAAAATGCCTTTAGGGTAAGAAAGCTATCACTTGGTGATAACAGAATGAGCCTTAATTTTTCATCTGTGAAATGGGATAACTGTTTGCTTCACACATTTTTGATTAACATTCTGAAGAGGTATGTTGCTAGAAGAAGTTACCATATACGATGATCACTCCATACCATTTCATAATACCTCTAATGGGCTGAATAGTGCACCCCCAAAAAATGATATTTCCAATTCCTGACCCCTGGAACCTGTGAATGTAAACTTATTTTTAAAAAGAGTCTTTGCAGATGGATGTGACTAAGATAAAGATCTTGAGATGAGATCATCCTGGATTTAGGGTGGACCCTAAACCCAATGGCAAGAGTCCTTAACAAAAAAAAAGAGAGAAAAGTCACAGAAGAAAAATTGATGCAAAAAAGAAGCAGAAATTGGAGTGATGAGTTTACAGTCCACGTAAGGCCAAAGAGTGCTGGCAGTCACCAGGAGCTAGGAGAGAGGCATGGAATGAATTCTCCCTCAGAACCTCCTGAAGGAATCTATCCTCCTGACATCTTGATTTCAAACTCTAAATGTTGTTTTAAGGCAACAAGTTTCTAGTAATTTGTTTTCACAGCCCTAGGAAATTAATACTGTACCCAAGACAGCCAATGACATTGGTTTTAGGAACATGGTTAGTGGATTCCAATTTGATCTCTGATATCTGTCCTCCTGACCCCCGACAAAGGCTCTTCTTCCTATTCCCACCCTAAGTGAGAGCATTCTTTACTGAAACATTTTGAGACCTCCATAAGTTTTCACTCATTAATATTCATTTATTTCAAAATACTGATGTATTCTTATGACTATCACCTCTTTTAGAATGAGTTTTACATAAATATTTGTGTGTGATCTAGAACTCTCAAGCCCCAGCTTGAGCTCAAGTTATGTACATTTTGTTCTGTTCCTAACATCTCAGGCACAATGCAGCTCATATTGCACTCATCCTCTTCTGTATTCTCCTCCCTCCCCAAATTTGCTTCTTCTGATTGAACTTCTCTGTAATCGTTGCCATTTTCATCCCAACTACTCAGAGTCAAACCTCATTTTTTACATCTCTCTCTTCCTTCAAACACTAATATCTGAAAATGCCTCCTTTATATTAGACTCCACTAAGTTCCTTTCCATTTTACTGCCATCATGTGAGCTCGGGTACTAATTATCTCATGCATATGTTATTGCAAGGACCTACTAGTTACACTGGCTGCTTCATTCTGTCATGCACTGAGTATGATCATTTCATCATGGCTCTTACCTTTTCAAACAACCTTCATGTTGTTCCATTATCATTATCATTATCTTCAGGATAAATTGATGGTATTAAATCTCATAGTCAAGATCATTCAGGGATGTTTCCTCCTTCTAGTGAGTCAATTCTAATCAGCGCACACTCCAAATGTGTTTGAATTCTGCATCTGAGTCTTAGTTGATATTGCTCTCTTGGATTTTAATACTTACTTATTTTTTATTCACATATCCAAATTCCAAATTTCAATGCTGAGTTCAGGTTTTATTTTCTTTAAGCATATACGTATTGTCTATATGGATTATATTATGACATTTATACTACTTTACTTTGTTATTTATAGTTTATGTCTTTACACATGTATTGAAACATGTTAGGATTCGTTTCAAATGTATCTTTAAAAGGTCCACAATAAATGCTTTTATACCATACACTTTAATCACTTTAATACATATTTGATGAATGCCTAGATTACATTTTGACTATGTAACTCTGAGTTTATTCTTTATTTAATTGATGGAAACATTGGTGTGTGTATGTATATATGCGTGTAGGTGTATATATGCTTATGAAAGAGAGAGGAAGTAGAGGCAATGCACATAGAGCAAAGAAAGTAGGGAAGGGAAAGAAAGGTTGTGTCCACTAACATTAATTATAATAAAAGGTTTGATAACTAATGCCAGAAATTCTACTCTCTGATTTCCTCCTTGGCTCTGAGACACTCCAATTTCCCATGCAAAAGCAGTTCTGTCTGTTTGGCAGATTGTTTGAGCTGGAATTAAATGTGCACAGCTGGTACCATCTGCTGCAAATTCTTTAATTCTTGTTATCTCTTAAACAGCTTTTGGTTTTGTTTTATTCATAATTCATTTATGGAGGATGAGGAAGACCTATGGGGTCTTAATATTGTTTAAGGGATGTATTGCTTGTTCTCAGTAAACTATAGTAGACTCTGGTTGATCAATATCACTAAGTATCTACCTAGCTTTACTGATGACTGGATTTGATTTAAAACCAAGGTTGGTTTTAGGTAGTCAAGTAGAATAATTTCTTAAGATTATATATCATGATGATAATTTTCAAATATTTTTCCTATTTGTACCATTTTTCTTTTTTTAAAATAAATTTATTTATTTTTGGCTGTGTTGGGTCTTCATTGCTGCATGCGGGCTTTCTCTAGTTGCAGCGAGCAGGGGCTACTCTTGGTTGTGGTGCACAGGCTTCTAATTGCGATGGCTTCTCTTGTTGCAGAGCACGGGCTCTAGGCACACAGGCTTCAGTAGTTGTGGCACACAGGCCTTGTTGCTCCGCGGCATGTGGGATCTTCCAGGACCAGGGCTCAAACCCGTGTCTTCTGTATTGGCAGGCAGATTCTTAACCACTGCACCACCAAGGAAGCCCTGTACCATTTTTCTTTAATTTGTTTTCTCACTTATTTTACAATTGAAGTCTAGGACTTTTGAATCATAATTTCCCAGCCAGTAGACAAAATCAGAAACCTAGAATTTGTGCCTGTTTCCTCTCTTTTCCTCACTTCTTTCTTGTTCTGTGTTCTTAATATCTCTAAAATCAGTGTCTTCCTATGAATTTCATCATCACTGATTTTCTGCAGGCCCTCAACACTTCACATCCCAGACCAGTTCAATGCATTCTCTACTGAGGACTTAGATTGATCTTTCTGATACATAATTCAGTTCATTTTATACTCTCTTACTTAAAATTCCTCAATGTCTATGTATGTCCTTCAAATTATTTGAAAAATATGTGCATTTCTACCAGTTACTGCTGCTCCCTTTTCCTGACATTTGCTCCCTCATTTTTGTTCCCATTTTGCATGGAAAACTCCAGGATAGGCTTCAAACTAAATCAGGTGATTTTTTTTTTTCCTTTTTGCAGAATTAATTTATTATTCTCCTTGGTTTGAGCAAAATGACCTTCTGTGTTCTGGTAGGAACTTGTGCATAATCCTGTTGGAATATTTATCATAATATATCACCATTTTTACCTATTTAGTCTTTGTATTCAAGTTTGTGGTCCTAATGAACAGTGTCTTTTTTTTTTCCTCCAAAACTTCAAATACTAGTCCAGTGCCCTTCAGTATTAGACATTTGATAAATTATTGGTTGGATGAATGAATGATTGAAAAACAAGATCTGTAGTGAAATTCTCAGGGAAGAATTCAATTCATAGTGGGTAAGTAGAGGTCCTTTATATGAACGTGAGAAAGTAAATTTTATCTGGTAATATACACATGAACACATATTAAAAATACTTTTGTTCTTATTTTGTGTTGAAATTATTCTGAAGTAATTTGACCCTAATTGATTAAAGGTCTTTAGCACATTTAATCCGTGGAAACCAGGGCAGCCAAGGCAGATACTTGGGCTGCTTGGGTCTAAATTTAGTTTAGTATTGACAGGATTCATGCTGATTGGTTCTCTTTACTTGCTACTCTGCACAGAGGCAAGCAACTGGCTTTTCCTTTAGTCTGACATTTGTCCGATCTGGCATGGATAAGATACACTATGCTTAGGGCATCCTGTCCAAATGCAGAAAAAAAAAATATGAGGAGGCTTGATCAGGGCACTAAATTGTACATGTGTCTGTTCTAAGGATTTAAAAACATAGAACATGTAAGGAGAAAATATGCAGGGAAATACAGCAAGTTTTCTGGTATTGTGGAATTCATGTTGAAAACCTTCCTATTTATGGCTTTTTGAGATGCTTGCTGGTCTCTCTGCAAAATACTAGAGAAAGATGTTATGACAGTATCACTGTTTCCTAGCAGATCATGATTTTGTGTCAATCAAATTCTGATGATGTTGAACAGTTTTCTCTCTGGAAGTAGAAATTGGACTTTTCTGTGCCATGAACAGGTGAATTTTTAAGATTTTAGTGTCCATCAAAATGACCTGACGTCCTACTGAATCAAAAGGGATATAGCAGGCCCCTCCCTTTTCAACATGCTTCTTTATAGTAGAGGTTAAAAGAGGATAGTGAATTTCACATGGGTCAGTTTTCCCAGGAAAGAGAATAGGCACCCCACCTAAGTCTAGCCAAGCAAGCTTTTGGGTGCCATAGTCTGTTTAGTAAATGGGAAAACTGGTGAAAACAAATTAAACGCAAGAAAAACATACCTACTGTTATAATTACTTTAACTGTGCGATTTATATAAAAAAGCTAATTTTTCCTCAATACAAATTATAAAATTGTATCCTTGAATGATGTTATAATATCTGGAAATCACACTAATCAGCTAACACAGAGAGACCCTGGGAGAGCTGAAGCAGGAAGGGGCAGGGGGAAAGAGCACGCTGTTAACTTGTTGATAAGTAAGTTAAGCTGCCGCTCACATAAACAGTTTTGCATCAATTATTTGGTGATATTTATATAAATTGCATGCAGAAGAATCCTGAAGTTGACAGTCTTGATAAACATAGAAAAGGTGAATATTTAGTACACCTGTAAGTGTTTATTTTCTTTTCCCTTTGCAGAGCAAACCAATTTTTAATTCAGGAGTTTTAATTCAAAACCTATTCATATTTACATCATTTGGAAATATCTCAATATATTAATTTATTAGAAAATTAATGCATATAGAATGCTAGAAGTACACTGACTTCTAAACATTGAATTTAAATGTTGTGTAGTTGCACAGCTCTATCAATTTCTAGTATTTTATAGATCATGTATACAATTTTGACATGATGACTTTTCAATATTGTACACATATCATGTCAATAATGCAAGTATTTTTTCCAGGTATTCATAACTCTGGGAGAAAACTTTTTCTGAATCACAGAAGTTTCCAATTATCTGAGGGTATCATTATTTATGTATTGTTGAGACCAATTATTTTGAATAGAAACTACTCCAAAATGTAGCACACACTTTCTATATTTAAAAAATTGTGTTGATGACTGAAACAGCAGGTATTTACATCAATTTTTTTTCTGTTTTCTTTATATTAAATTTCAGGTGTAACATCCATTTTTGTATGGTGGAAGATAGATCTCTGTTTGATGTGACTCATGCTTTGGTTGACGAAAAGATTGAATTCAAATTGCATCTCAGCTCTCATAACAGTTCAGGGGCTTCTGACTTGCTTATCTTTTATGCTCATTTTGTCCCTGGTTCTGATATGATGTTATTGGGGATTTTTCTTCCGTGCTCTGGACTGCTTATGACTCCTGTCCAACCAATGTGCACTTGATAGCTTTTGAGAGACTTAAATGATATTTTCATTCTTTGTTTTTACTTTCATTTTTCTGTTTGTACAACATAATCTTAAACGTTTTTCTGGTTATCACACTGTGATTTCCTTTCTGGTTATTACCTCACACTCCTTGTCTGCAGTCTTTATAGAGCTGTCTGTCAAGGTTCCTAAAGATCCCTAGCCATATATGGGCACATGACCTAGCTTTGTTCATTGTGATTACTTTGGATCCTTTGAATCTTTAACAGTGTCACAAAGACTGAAAAATTATTTGAGCTGATTTAGCATAGTGGTGATAACAAAATACGGCTGTAAATTACTTCCAACTACATTGAATTTCCAATTTGCCCTGGTTCCTCACTTTTCTAAGTTTATTTATATTTTCATCTTTTTCAATTTTGAGTGACCCCAGGATCTCAAGATCTCTATAATGAATTCTTACTTTGCATCTGCTAGCCAGAATTAATTTCTATTACGTAGCCCCACAAATAGTAAGTCTCATAATGCATATCAGGTTAAGATAGCAAGATATAAATAAATAAACAAACAAATAAATAAATGCCAAATGTTTGAGTTATCTGTTTGAGTTTGATTAAGACTCTTTCCACTTGCATTAAAACCCTTCCTTAAGTTAGGTATTCCCCAGAGGTCTTGAACAGATTAAGGGAAAATAACCTGTGCCTCAACAAAGCAGTCTTCCTTTTTCTACAAGTGTGTAGTATTTTCCTCAATATCATCTCCATTATCCAATAGCAGTCTCATGGTCACTAGTTATTACTGGAACATGCTATCACTAACACAACCCACAACTTATGCCCAGCTAGATCTGGTGATGAGGGAGGTGACCAGGTGGTCTGAGAACATGGTGCCATGAATGCCTGAAGATGTGGATGGGAAGAGACTCCCTCAGTTCTGACTCTACTGTGCAAGCCCCATCTCCCGATCATCACTACTTCTTGCCCTCTGGTAAGAAGGTAAGTTGATTTACAATTTTGTGCTAGTTTCAGGTATATAGCAAAGTGAATCAGTTATACATATACATATATCCACTTTTTTTTAGATTATTTTCCCATATAGGCCATTAAAGAGCATTGAGTAGAGTTCCCTGTGCTCTACAGTAGGTCCTTATTAGTTATCTATTTTATATATAGTAGTGTGTATGTCAATCCCAGTCTTCCAGTTTATCCCTCCCCCCGCCCTTACACCCTGGCAACCATAAGTTTGTTTTCTACATCTGTGACTCTATTTCTGTTTTGCATATAAGTTCATTTGTACCCTTTTTTAGATTCCACATGTAAGTGATATCATATGATATTTGTCTTTCTCTGACTTACTTCACTCAGTATGACAATCTCTAGGTCCATCCATGTTGCCCCTTTATATTTTGCACCTGAGGATAGTGCCTTACTTGTCCCATCCTAAACAGACCTTGCATTCCTGTCCTGCTTTCCCACTCCGTTTTCTAGTTTCCAGTAGGAGCACTTCCATTTTAAATCATTTGGTTCCTATATCTGTGTTCTTTATTAATGGACATTGTTAGGATATGGAGACAAACTCTTGTCTCAGGGTCTGTTCTGGGAGAACCTGAACCTAAACCAGTAAATGACTGCAACTTGGATTAAATCAGATTGTGGACTTTTAGCCAGTATTTTTTCAATGACACTAGAATATGCCCTGTTAAATAATACTTCTTCACAGTGTCTGTGAGGTTTGCTGTTCAGGCTTGTACCTGCAACCTTCTTGAGACGATTGTCCTTTGGCATCTCTGTGGAAAAACTGAAGTGCCTGGGAGTCTGTTCTACCTTCTCCTGGAGGTGGTTTATTGCCAGTGCTTTGCTGCTATGGGAGGATAAAATCCCAGACTCTTTGTCTCAAGATAGACAAACTTTAATTTGTACAGCCACCTCTCAGAATCCGCAAGGTATTGGTTCCAGGACTCCCCAGTGGACACCAGATTAAGAGGATGCTCAAGTCCCTGTAGTGCAGTTGGACCCTCTATACCCTCGGGGTCGAGTTTGATGGCGGTCGGTTGAATCTGTGAATGGGGTATGTGTGGATGCTGAGGGCCAACTGTAATTTATATTCCAGTTTTTCTCAAGGGATTAGGCTGAGTTTGAAACTTCACCTAAAGTCACCTTGCCTAGCTTCTTTTCTTTGCTTATTGTATCATGCTGACCCATATTGGAGCTGGCTGTAAAAGGAAAAATGCGTACCCATATGTATACTTACCAAAATAGTCTCCCATATTTCAAACCAAGTGGAATTAGTTACTATAAGTTTTATGATTTAAAAATGACAGTATAAAGTCCTGAGTTGTTCAATCTCTTCACACACTATTGTCACAAGCTTACTTGGCAGGAGAGCTGGGATCCCTGGGCTGATTGAAAATGTCTGTTCCTGTTGTACAAATAGCACAGGGTTACAAAACAAACAGAGAGCAGAACAGCAGCATGCCTTTGTTTAAAAATGGACATTTTGTTCATCATAGACTTTTTGTATTAATTTTGATTTATAAATAATATTTCATTAAAATATGATTTTTTAAAAAAATTATTGATTTACAATTTTTGCCACTAAATAAGAACAAACCAAAATGCTAACTCTAGAAGAACTTGAGATACTTTTCAAAACTATGTCTATTCATATAATGAGCTTGACAGAATAAAGTAAAACATGTAAGGCATTTTAGTTTTATAGTCATGACACCAAATAATCAGTGTAAGTTAATTTTAAATATTTTGCACGGATGAAATACAAGATTAAGTTATACACTTTAAACTCAAAAGACCCCATGAGCTTTCCATATCATTCACTCACGCACAAATGGGATGATTGCAGTTTTCAGGTGTCCTAAAGGAAGCCAAAGGACACAGTTTGCAAAGCGCAGGGTGCTTCATCAAGCCCACTAGGGGGAGTTTCAGTATTTGAATGTGATACCATGGGACTTGCCATATGCAAAACCACACCAGCCAGTAAAACTTTACTGGAAATTGTCTGAATCTTCTAAAGCTTTATCTCTTACCATTTTTATACCATTAACTAAGGCTTTCAGTAATTTTTTACCTTGGGACACTTAACTGACTGACTCTCAAATTAGTTCAGTTGTCTTTTATTTATTAATCTAATACTGAGCGATTACTGATTAACCAATCTACTTATTTATTCACTTATTTATTCTCTTAATAAAGATTTATTGCATGACTTATGTGTGTTAGACACTGTACTATTACCTGAGAGACTAACAAAGTTAGGCAAAGTTTTTGCCTTCAGAGAATTTACAATTCTGTGGAAAAAAACAAAATGAAACAGAATCCAGAAGATTACAATAGACCATTATTATTGCTATGATAGGAGACTATAAGATTCAATGCAGCATATTCAAGAGCATTTTATTAATTTCTCAAGGTCAGAAAGGTATCATTAATCTGACATTTAAAGTATGAATAGAATATAGCCATGTCAATTTGGGTGGGTGAATGGGGGGAGAGGTAACATTTGATGAAAATAAAAATTCTACATGTTTGGAGCATAGAAATATAATGAGGGGAAAATGGAGATCTCTGTGTATTTTATTTTTTTGACATAGTGGTATCACTCATAGCATTTATTCAAACAATCATTGAATTTTTCAGATTTTATCTTCAATTATAATTAGATTGTTGAAATAACTTCTTAATTACTCTCCTTAAATTTGGGACACACAATGGAATTGTGGGTATTGGCAAATACAGATTTGAGATGAAGGTCCACAATATTGGATGGGAAAGGAAAGTCAAGGGTAGAGAAGACAATGAAGAGAGATTATGAGACTGAGAGCCTTAATTATATTAGATAAAAAGGTGTAATGTACTGGGATAAAATGGTTGGAGAACTAAGATGGTTAAAGATGCAGCAGTTCAGTGGATGATGATAATGTCCAACCTGTGGCCATGGATGCAGTCAGTGGAAGTGGAAGGAAAATAAAGGCTTTTCCTAGAGATGAAGTTACAAACAGAGTAACCAGGATGTTGGAAGGATTGTCCACACAGCCATTGAGTCATCCAGAAACATGGAAAACATGAAGCAGAGAAGATGGCTATTTACAAAAAGAAAAAGTTGAGAATAGTTGAGAGCAATTTAACAAATGTGAATACTGAGGTGATATATGCCTATGGTGCCTACCATCCACAAAACAGCAAGGCTTTTTACAGGAGCTTGGAGAGGTAATGAATGTTATGGAAGGTATGATGAAGTTAGAAGATATGATCATGGCTGTTTTCTGAAGTACTAGCTGATACTGAAGTACCATCTATGAGGAATCTGTAGTGGAGGAAATGCTTTCAATCTCGGAAGGTTTCATAGACTTACCATGAGGTATTTTCATATTTTAATTATGTGACTGTATTAAGCCTTTGAAATGTAATTTGATTTTAGTACATCCAAATCCAAATATTTGAGGTTTTTAAAGTATTGATTTATTCAGCAAATAGGATTTGATATATACCACTTGATAAGACTATTAGGAGTGGCTTAGTTGTTCATATGGAACAGAAATATCAAAATTCTTAACTCGTAAGTTTTTCATGAGGATTATTTTGATAATGAAATTAAAGAGCATAGCATAATGGATAATACTGGACAGTATTGATCAGAAAAATGATTTGCTTTATTGAAGGAAAGAAACGTATCAGGATTGTTAATAGAAATAGAATGTATTAAGCCACTACATTGAGGAGAAAAATATAATGGGACGAAGATATTATGGGTGCTATAGACTGAATGTTTGTGTCCCCCTCCCCTAATTCATATGTTAAATCTTAATGTCCAATGTGATGATATTTGGAGGTTGGGTCTTTGAGAAATTATTAGGTCATGAAAACAACTAAATATTCATCATTATTGAAGGGTTAAATAAAACATGATAAATTTTTACAATAGCATAATATGTCATAATAAAAAAAAGTAGGTAGATGCCTATAAATGGGTATGAAGAGATTGCCAAGACACATTATTAGGTAAAATAAGAATATATACAGTGTAATCCCTTTATGCAAATTAAATCTTTTCTAAGTGCATTTAGGAAAATGATGAAGGCATGTGCATCAAACTATTATGTGTTTGCCTCAATAGTAAGTTTTCACTTTTTATAGAATATAATTCTCTATTATATGAAAAATTTACAAGAACATATTCATATGTTACAAATATAAGGCTCTTAGATGCATAAACTTAATGTTAGAACAAATATTTTTTAAAGTGTTTCCCTCTTGACCATATTAGTTCTGTTAAGAGTAATATACCTAATTAAACTGTGATAAAGATGTGAGTATAGGCAAGGAAAAATCGTCACTAAGATGAAATTCATGTCTGTAAATTCATTATTTAATTTAGGTTTCCCACTTTAGTTATTAGTATGCACTATTGATTATTACCACGTTATACATAAAAATGAATCATATCTTTCTGCATTTGTGGCTCTCCCTACACCATTTAATATAAGTGATAGAAAAGTAAGTAAACATAACTTTTTAGCAAATAACACAGTTATTATTATAATAAGTCATTGATCTTCTATATTGTAGAATAGAGACCAACTATTTTCACTGGGATGTGGATAAAAAGCATACTATCTGAAACAGGATATGAATAGGAAAGGATATGAAACAGGAAGGATGTGTTTCTCTTCATGTTTAAAGATTCTAATTATGGCACATGCATCCTTTACAAAATAAATCAACATTATGATAGCAGTCAGTGATGGTGGTGTGCATTCATCGGTTATCTCAGTAGATATTGTCTTCCAGAGTGTGGTGCAAATACTAAAGCAAAAATATAAGTTACTGTGATTCAACAACATAACCAAAGAAATTTGACAATATTTGTGAATAAATTGAAAAGAGAGTTTAGGGTTAAATTTTGTTTTCACTATTAAAACATTATTTCTCAAAAATAAATTCTTTGTCTAAATTCATTTATTTTGACCACTTAAAAACTTAAGCTCATGTATTTCAATTCAGGCATTAGTCAGTAATGACCCCAATGCTGACAAATATCTAATTATTTGCCAACATTCAAATGGTCAATTATTTTATGTCAGGTCTAGAACTCAGACCTTCTGACTTTCATCCCAGTATTTATTTTATTTCTATTAAATCACATATATTTCTGAACAAGTTTAAAGAATAATACTAGGATCTACTACATTAAAGAGTATAAAGATATAATTAATTAACCTTAGAAAAACTGATAATTCATACTTTTTTTTTTATGTGGCCTTGTGAAATAGACCTGTGTGTGTATCTTACATGCCATGAGCAAGCCTAAGGATATTGAGCTGTTAATGCCTCATCCATTTACCTGAACTCAGAATTGATGACACTAACACGTAGAAAAATGGAATGAAGGTAAAAAAACAATTTATTCTTGTTTGGGAGAACAAAATATAGTACATAGAGAACTAAGTCCTCAATTATTTTTCCCTATTACTTTGATTAAATAGGCAAATCTGCTTTTATGTTTAAAGAAACATAAAATTACCTTGTGCTAATTAATCCAGTGTCCTTTTTATGTGCACACATTTTTACAGTCTCCTAGATATCTGCAGTTTTAGTTAGCACTTTTGTGGGTTGCTCCTATACTTATACCTTTCTTCTTAACTGCTCTCCCCACAGCTAAGTTGTTTTTTACCTTTCTGACTACTTGAATGTTGCCAGAAATCATAACTTTAGCATGCCTGAAATGATTCACCAGTTTCTGCTAAATACATTTTTCTGCATTCTCCATTTTGTTCATGGCATCACCATCTTTCCAATAATTCAGACTTGACTACCAGTGTGTTTGTTATTAGTACCTTCCTTCTTACTGATTCAGTCTTAGCCATTGACAGAGTGAATAACTTTCATGTTCCCAGCACTGGCAGATGCCATGACTTATAAACCACATTCTGTCATTTTGTAATTTTCAATCTACCAGAGTGAGAGAGAACCAGAAAGTGACAGTCCTGCAAAATAATACTATAGATACATCCACTTTCATAGCATATTCCAGAAACTCATAATGGATGTTGGAGGAAATGAGGAGAGTCAAGAAGAGATTTAGCAGAAGTCAGAGAAGGCTTCCCAGATAAAATAGTGCCAAGCACTGGCAGTTGCATGTCTGCAAGATTCCTTGCTTCTGTTATGCATTTCACCATTTAAATGAGACTATTCTAATTGAGGCTCTCATTACACTGTTGCAAAAGTGTTCATAAAAGACTTCTTTCCTCTCGTTTCTGTTTTATTCTCATCTACTCTTTCACAAGGCTGTCAGTTGTTGGTCAGTTTGGTATTTTCTATATTTGGGCTGTTGATATTCTCCTACTAGAAAACTTGAAATGTTTCCTATTGCTTACTAGTTTATTACTCAATCCACAAAAGGGGCTCAACACCTTATTTGCCACAATTCACTCAAAGGTTGCTCTGTCCAATATGATATTCACCAGATATGTGTGGCCATTGAACTTTCAAGTTAAAGTTATTAAAATTAAATATAATTATAAATTTAGTTCCTTAGTCACACTAGCTACGTTTCAAGTGCTCAATAACCATATGGCTAGTTGCTGTTGTATTGGATAGCACATAGAGTGGATATTTTCACTCTCAGAAAGTTCTATAATATGGTGCTGCTCTAATTTCTCACAAAATTGAGGTACATTTTTTTGTTCTACATAACTCACTTTCTCACCTATATGATTTTGCTCCCTGTGACTTTTCTTCCTAGAAAGCCTTTTCTTCCATTTCTCTTTGCTTAAATGACATTCATCTTTCAAGATCCATTTTTGCCAGCTTTCCCCTCCATGAAATTTTCCCTAATCCCTGTGCCCAGAAGTGATGTTTTAATTACTTAATTTTCATAATTTATCAGTCTGCCTTTAACATTTATCACTTTATATCTTGCATTACAGATATTTGTTTACGTCTTGTTTATCCACTAGAGTATAAGCTCTCTAGCCACCGTGTTGTACATATATATACATATATACATATATTTGCATTTTCTGCAACACCTACCACATCCTTCATACACTATCAAGTGTTTATTAAATGATAGAATTTAGTTGCATTTAGTTCTGAGATTTATACCTCTGGTATTCATATATATGCATTTTTCAATCTTGAGAAAAAGATTTGGAAAGAGAATACTTGGAGGCTTAATATAAAATATCTTGAGGATTGTAATATTACTATTTTTATGTATTAGAAAAAAGACAAAATGCTTAAAATTAATTCATTATCTCTCAATTAAAAACATGTAATTACTCCAGTCTATGAGAGGTTTAGGAAAATCCCTGTTGGCAGAAATTAGCAGCATTAAAATAATCAGTCAAGAAATAGTTTCAGTCAATTTTTAATTTCACCATGATATTTATTTTCAAAATATTGATAATCCAGGTGACTTCAATTCTGATATCCAGTTAAACCACATCTCTCCTCGTAGATGCTATTTGTCATGTAGTTTTGTGTTTGCAGTACTTTGAACTTATTTTTAAACACATCAGTGTTCCTTTTAGATAACTTCAAACAAATTCCTAAAAATAAAGATTTCAATATTCTAAATTGTTTCTTAGAACATATGAATCTCCGTCCAGAAACTCAGGTGTGTAAGAAATGTAATTTAATTTTCTATAACTAATCCATATCAAGTATGAGTCCTTGTTCTAACACATATTATTTGTGTAATTGCTATCAGTTTAGGATTTTCTTGCTTTTCTGAGGGTTTGTGTAAGTTCTGGAGGATTTAGGAAGTGCAAAACCATGGCTGGAGAGAGAAGTGGTGGCTTTTCTTTCATGAGCATCATGATTCTTATTCACACCTTTGTTTCTACCTTCCTGTTTGACATCAGGATATATATTCCTGTTAATTGCCTCTGTGCCATTCTTGACCCTTAACCAAAAGTTTCTCCTTATTTGGTTCACTCTCGGCTTCATATATACCCCTCTAAGGGGCAGAGAAAACATTGTACTATGTAAGTTTCCCTGTGTGACCATGGGAAACTTATGTTCAAAGCCCTTCACCATTATACGCCATTTTTATGAGAAAGTAAACGTTTTAATCATCCTGATCCTAGCTGAGTGGTGGGAATTCTGAGACCACATCAGGATTTTGCCTAGGGGAAAAAAAGTTCTTAACCACTTTTATCCTATTACTTCTGCCCTATGCTAGTTACAAACAACCCTGGCTTCTTGCCTCACGTGGTGTTTTCCTGGAAATAGGAGCATGGTGCATCTCTGCTCCTGAAGGCTGAAAATCTGGGTGGAGCTCTACAGCCTTCTCTCACACAGAGCTGGGCATCCAAGTGATTTCACGTGGAAGGCATAGATAAGGACCCCCTGTATTTCATCTAACTTCTTTTTCTCCTATCTGGAGACTAGCCTGGTTTTTCCACTATTTCACTTGTTCGTCTAAATTACTCCTCTGAGGAAACTGTTTTTAAACTTAAAAGAGAAGAACTGATTTCTCCTTTTTGCTGTATGTTTGTTTGCAAACTGACCTCTATACATGGAGGGCAAGG
Source organism: Leucopleurus acutus (assembly GCF_964270905.1). Lineage (NCBI taxonomy): Eukaryota > Metazoa > Chordata > Mammalia > Artiodactyla > Delphinidae > Leucopleurus > Leucopleurus acutus. The sequence continues at coordinate 60,063,598 of NC_139159.1, forward strand.
AGAGACCAAAGAAAGAAGCAGACCACTCCAAATTGTTAGCTGGCTGTTTTAATAAGCAAGGGAACTTACATACGAGGCTTGTGTCGGACGGCCGAATGACAAGTAGATCTCTGCATCTGCCAGAATCGTAAAAGTTTATATACAGGACTTAACTGCGTTCAGTCAAGTGTACTGTCCAGATGGTCTCTACAACAGGTTGCTCTCTCAAGGTTGCATCATTGAAAATTACTCTCACTGTGGATATGGTGGGAAAAGTGTGCATTCCAAAGACAAAGGAGGGAGTGAGGAGCCGCCATTTGCCCGGGTCCAGCTCAGTGGTCAACCTGTGGTCACATCCTCTCCGTGACCTCCTCCAGCACTGTATCATCTCTCTTCAAAGGTAATAAATGTTGAAGATTGAGCTACTTATAAAATGGGGAGAAGCAAAGTAGGATAGTGAGGAAGAGGGAAGGACAGAGCTAATATTTATTATATCTAACATCCTGGGAAAATAAATAATATAAGAAATATTTTACCTCTGGTACATATAGTGAAATCAACTCATGGGAAATAACATTAAAAGAAACATTAGAAGTGATGCAAAACCATTATAAGTTAAACATATTTCTCTAAAAATGGCAAGTTGACATCTTAAAGAGCCTCAAGCTTCATCCTGCCAATGTTTGTCTTCTGCTTTTTCATTTGAAGATGCCTCTAAAAGATGGACATCACCAAAGTATTCCTAGCAATGCTAAATATAGCAAAATCATAAAGAGTTTTCTTCATTTCCAAATTTGGTTGGGTATAGAATGTCAATTTTTAAATTTATCCTTAAAGATTTACACATATTCATCTAAATACCTATGTCATTAGAAGGCATATTCTAATTTTATGAATATGTCACGACTTCTCAAAATGCCTTATTTAACATTGACATTATTGAACAAATTTATTTCTTTTGAGAGAGGAAAATCTTTCAACATAATGAGAATAACCATAAAACCAAGAAGTGTAATCTCTAAGATAAATTGAAATATATATATAAAATATGAAATATGAAAATATATGTTCAGCTTATATATGGATTTATAAGACAAAGCAATCATTTTTATTAAAAATACTAGTTCCCGTGAACTAATTATTAAGTTGAATTAAGATACTTAATAGGGCTTCCCTGGTGGCGCAGTGGTTGAGAGTCTGCCTGCCGATGCAGGGGACACGAGTTCGTGCCCCGGCCCGGGAAGATCCCACATGCCGCGGAGCAGCTGGGCCTGTGAGCCATGGCCGCTGGGCCTGCGCGTCTGGAGCCTGTGCTCCGCAACGGGAGAGGCCACAACAGCGAGAGGCCCGCGTACCGCAAAAAAAAAAAGATACTTAATAAATTGTACTAGCATATTATAGGTGCAGTACATATTTCCATACTTTTGGATAACCTGGAGAAAGCTTTTTTCCATTATAATATGAAGAGGCAGATGCTTTGTCCTTGACTATAAAGAGAAATTTTGACAATGAGAGAAACTTAGAAAAAATAAGTAATCTTATCTAATATATTTCTATTCTCCCTTTGATGCCTTGAAATGGATATTGCACAAAAGTGGAGTTATATATGCTTCTTCAAGTGAAATTTGCTTCTAAGTCTACAGTGTTGAATACTGAGCATAAAAATAAAAGTGTTACTAAAGACCTGTCTTTTAAAATCTCATGGTGTAGAGAAGGAAACCGAAATGATAATGTACAATTATGATCAAGGGTAATCTTTGTAATTGTGGTATGAACACAGTCCTATAAAAACACAGATCACATTAGTGACTATGTTGCCTATGGAAGAGTCAGGTGAAGTGACATTGGAACTGCTTATAGAATAGTGAGAATTAGATTTTTTGTTGTTGGAGTGAAGAAAGGTATTACAAGCAGGAGACAGTATGGAAATGAAAAATAGTGAAATGTCACTTTGAATTTTGTATTCTTTAGAAAAGAAATTTGTGTGAAAGAGGGATTGAATATTTTATTACTATAGTTTGTTTCTTTCCTTTGATTTAAAATCATAAAAGTTTAAAATTCGTGAATTTTTAAACAAATTTGTTGAGCTATAACTCACATACGATACAATCTACCCATTTAAATGTTACAGTGTATTTTAGTACATTAAAAATATGTGCAACCATCATCACCAATTTCAGAACATTTTCTTCACCTAAGAACTCCTGTATCCTTTAGCTATTGCCACCCTATTCCCCCTGCCCTGTCCTCCCAACCCTAAGCAACCATCAGTCTACTTTCCATCTATACGGATTTTCCTCTCCTAAGCTTTCATATGAATGGAATCATATTTTATGTGATCTTTTGTGACTGGCTTCTTTCACTTAGCATAATGTTTTCAAGCTTCATACACAAGTTGTAGCATGTGTTCATATTTTATTCCTTTTGTGACCAAATAATATTCCGTTGTATGTATATACCACATTTTATCATTTCATCCATTCCTGGACATTTGGGTTGTTTCTACATTCTGGCTAATATGAATAGCGATGCTATAAACATTTGTGTACAAACTTTTATTTGGATATATGTTTTCATTTCTCTTGAATATATACCGAGGAGTGGGATTGCTGAGTCATACTGTAATTCTGTTTAGACTTTTAAGGGATGGCCAAATTGTTTTCCAAGGTGGCTGAACCATTTTACAAACTCACCAGCAGTGAATGAAGGTTCCAATTTCTCCACATCCTTAGCAACTCATTGTATGTGATTTTTAAACTTTAGACATTCTAGTGAGTGTGAAATGGTATATCATTGTGGTTTTGATTTTCATTTAACTTTTTTTTTGTTTTAAAGTCTATTTTTCTAATATTAGTATAGCCATTCTGGCTCCCCTGTGGTTGCTGTTTGAATGATATATCTTTTTCCATTCTTTTACTTTCAACCTGTTTGTGTCTTGAATCTAAACTGTCTCCTGTATGCAATATATAGTTGTCATTTTTTTCATCCAGTCTAACAATCTCTGCCTTTTGATTGGATTGTGTAATTCATTCACATTTAATGCTATTATTGATATATTTAGATTTATGTTTGCCAATTTATATTTTGTTTTCCACAGGTCTCTTGCCTTTTACGTTCCACTATTTCTCCTTTATTGCTTTCTTTTGCATTAAGTGAATATTTTTAACATAGCATTTTAATTTCATAGATATTGTGATGGTTAATTTCTTATGTCAACTTGCCTGGGCCATGGGGTGCCCATAGATTTGTTTAAGCATTGTTGTGGGCATATATTTGAAAGTGTTTCTCGATGTGATTAACATTTGAATCAGTAGACTGAGTAAAGCAGTTTGCCATCCCCAGTGTCAGTGGGACTCATCCAATTGGTGGAAGATCTCAATAGAACAAAGAGGCTGAGTAAGGGACAATTTGCTCTCTCTCTGCTCTCTTCAGGCTGAGACATCAGTCTTCTGCCTTCTGCCTTCGGACTCTGACTCTGACTGGAAGTTCCACTATTGGCTGTCCTGGTTCTCAGGCCTCTGACCTAGACTGGGTCTCCAGATTATGGCTGCAGATCTTCTCAGCCTCCATAATCATAAGAGCCAATGCTTTATCAATAGTTTCTAGACTATTTATCTCCAGAGAGATAGATAGATATAGATAGAACTGTAGATAGATGATAAATAAACCTTATATATCTTTTATCTATCTATCCATCCATCCATCCATCTAACAACAATCAAAGCTGTCTTTCAGGATTAAATGTGAAAGCTATCTTTCAGGATTAAAGGTGAAACTTAGACCTTCCCATATAAACAAAAAGAAAATTCATTTCTAGCAGACCCACCTTACAAGAAATATTAAAGGAATTTCTTCAGGCTGAAAGCAAGTGACCATGCAATACACGCAAACATGGAGCAAAAGTAATGGTAATTATGTAATTATAACAAACACTATTAATGCACAATTTCCTCATTTCTTCTCTTATCTGATAAAGAAAACAATTGTAATTGAGTGGGTGGACCTATAACCCAGCAATATAGAAATTAATACAACAGAACAAAGGAAGTGGATGGGATCAAAGTGGGTGGGGTAATGAAATTATGACAGTTAAGTCATAATTATGTCAGTATATTATTGGGTATGTAAGATTAGTAAACATACTGTATATTATATAATGCCACAAAAATTGGGAAAAAAGAATAGAGTTATTTAGGACTAACATTTGTATATATTACTGGAATTAAGCTTGTATGAAGCTAAAGCTGATTCTGATAAGTTAATATGTACATGGTAAACCCTAAACATATGTCATATATCATATATATATGGCAAGGTTCTCCAAAGAAACAGAACCAATAAGAGATAGATTATATCTATATATTGATATCTATATAGATTGACATAGATATATCTGTCAATTTATCAGAACCAATAGGGGATAGTTCTATATATCTATCAATCATCTATCTCCTGTTGTATATAGTGTTACAGACATATTTATAAAATATTTAGACAATTGTTTATATTAATGATTTTTATTAATGCTTCTAATTTAATGCATTTAAAAAAACACATTTGGTGTTGTTGCAGCTTCCTTTATTTTGGGTTTTGTATTTTTAGTAGGTATCCATTTGTCTTTTTCATATCAAAAAATACTACATGAAAATGCCAAATTTATTTTTTAAATGAGGTTAAATATTTTAAAATAATATAAATGGAACATAAGAGATTATACAAGGTACAAGAAAGTTAAGAAAAAGTAAATGACTTCATATGTGGGATGGTAAAAGACTAGAGATTGATTATTTTTAGTGATATTAGAGAAATATAAAGATTACAGTATGTTTAATCCTAATGGTAGTTAGCCTGTAAAGTTAGAAAAAGGAACAAAAGAGGGAAGAAATGTAGTAAGTTAGCAAAACAAACAAAAAGAAAGTAAATTTCTACAAGGAAAAAGCATAAAAATATGACAAAGTTTAGATTAAAATGTTATGAAAATAAACAGCTTAAACTTACTTTTAAAATGCATACTGATACTGAGTGAAACACACTTGCATACATGTGTGCATACACTACAGTCCATTTCTTTTTCTGTTAAGCAGACAATGCTAAAACGTTATTTAGAAATATTCATGATGACAGAAAATGAAGAAGTAATACCAGGAAAAATACTGCTGCAATAAGCTAAGATTTTAATGTGAATTTAAAAAATTCAAGATAAAAACTATTTGAGCCAAGAAAATTTTTTTTTTTTCCTTGAAAGGGTCACTTAAAATGTACATATAATAAACATGATCTCCCAACCTCTCTCCTCCAAATACAAACTGAAATGGCTGGAGAAATGTAAAATTAAAAACTGTCTTCCTCAAGTGAAAACTAGGAAGTGATACTGTCAGCCCTAACCTTGAAGGAATATGTACGAGATGCAGGACAGAAAAGACAGGGCTGGTATTGAAGGCTGATACAAAACTCCCATTCTTACAAGAACAAAGTGATAGCAAAGTAAATAAACAAGATATGGTCAAAGTCTATAAATAACATTGATTTGTTCAGTCATGTGCTGGAGGTGAGAGTGGATCAGGTTCAGATCAGTGGAGTACCCCTAGAAAAATCTTTTACCAGTGGAAAGCAATATTCTATTGTATGGTAAAACTTGCACTTGCTAGTTTTACCATATGATAGAATGGCTTTCCTAGGCTTTGCCCCTATCATGTGGGCATGCAAGAGACCAAGGTTATTTTATGACCATTTGAATTTCTTTGTAAGTTTATGTGTTCTGAGTTTTTCTAGGTAGATGACATCATCTATAATAATTTAATGTTGAATTCTTCTTGCAACTATGTATTCATCATATTTCCTTCTTGAATTATTCTATTAGCTAGAACATCAAGGTAATAGAGTCCATCCATGTTTTGTTCACAACTTCAAGACCTACACTTCTAATGTATCACTATTAACTTGAAATGTATTCATTATCATGTAAAGGAGATATCTTTTTTAAATTTAATAAGATATTTTATCATGTCCTCAAATGACATTGTATAATTTCCTCAGATGACATTGCAGCATTTAATAACAATCTATATATATTTTTCTTTTGATTCAATAAAATATTAAATTATATAGGAGAACAATGCCAGTATCAAAATATACTTACTTTCTCAAAATACATTTTAGTCATGCTTTTAATGTGTTTCTAGATGTCATAATGATATATTGACCTTTTAAATGCATGCTTACCTAAGGTTGTTATTTAGTGTTTGAAAAAAAGTTATTAAGCTAAAATATTTTTATATGGTCAAATGAGATTTGAAATATTAACTGGGGCACATTTGTGTATTATACATGTATCATAATACATTTACCATGAGATTTTTATTTTTCTTTGTAAATTTGAAAACCAAATCTATAAAGTCATCTTGGTACATTTTGATTTTGAAAATTCATTCCTTAAACAATTTTTCTTAATTTTCTTAATCAGAATGGCCATCATCAAAAAATCTACAAACAATAAATGCTGGAGAGGGTGTGGAGAAAAGGGAACCCTCTTGCACTGTTGGTGGGAATGTAAATTGATACAGCCACTATGGAGAACAGTATGGAGGTTCCTTAAAAAACTACAAATAGAACTACCATACGACCCAGCAATCCCACTACTGGGCATATACCCAGAGAAAACCATAATTCAAAAAGAGTCATGTACCAAAATGTTCATTGCAGCTCTATTTACAATAGCCAGGACATGGAAGCAACCTAAGTGTCCATCGATAGATGAATGGATAAAGAAGATGTGGCACTGTATATATACATATATACAATGGAATATTACTCAGCCATAAAGAGAAACAAAATTGAGGTATTTGTAGTGAGGTGGATGGACCTAGAGTCTGTCATACAGAGTGAAGTAAGTCAGAAAGAGAAAGACAAATACTGTATGCTAACACATATATATGTAATCTAAGAAGGAGAAAAAGGGTCATGAGGAGCCTAGGGACAAAACAGGAATAAAGACACAGACCTACTAGAGAATGGACTTGAGGATTTGGGAAGGGGGAAGGGTAAGCTGTGACAAAGTGAGAGAGTGGCATGGACATATATACACTACCAAACATAAAATAGATAGCTAATGGAAAGCAGCCGCATAGCACAGGGAGATCAGCTCAGTGCTTTGTGACCACCTAGATGGGTGGGATAGGGAGGGTGATAGGGAGGGGGACACAAGAGGGAAGAGATATGGGAACATATGTATATGCACAACTGATTCACTTTGTTATAAAGCAGAAACTAACACACCATTGTAAAGCAATTATACTCCAATAGAGATGTTACAAAACAAAACAAGTTTTAAATTTTAATAAGGTACAACTTAATATATATATATATATTTTTTTTTTTTTTACTTAATATATTTTTAATTAATGGGTTGTGCTTCTGGTATTGGATCTAAGTCATCAAAGCCAAGGTAATTTAGATTTCCTCCTAGGTTATCTTCTAGAGGTTTTATCATTTTGTGTTTACATTAGGTCTGTGATCAGTTTTAAATTGATTTTCGTGGAAAGTATAAGGTTTGTGAGTTAGTTTATATTTCTGCACAAGAAATCCAGTTGTTCCAGCACCATTTGTTGAAAGGACTATCTTTTCTTTATTGAGTTACCTTTTCTCCTTTGTAAAAGATCAATTTATGAAATTTGTGAGAATCTTATTTCTGGTCTCTATATTCTGTTGCATTGCTCTGTGTTTCTCTTTTTCTAATATATGCTGTCTTGACTACTGTTGCTTTATAGTAGGTATTGGAATTGAGTAATATGAGTTTTCCAGCTTAGTTCTTCTTATTTAGTATGTGTTGGCTATTCTAAATCTTCTGCTTCCATACAAACTTTAGAATAATTTTGTTGATATCTTCAAAAGAGCTTTCTGGAATTTTGATTGAGATTGTGTTGAATCTACATATTGAGTTTGTAAGAACTGATGTCTTAATAATTGAATTTTGCAATCTAAGATATGTATGCCATATATGTATGTGTGTATGTATTTCATATATATATATATGAAATTAAACAAATTACAAGCAGTATTAACACAATAAGTGCTTGAACTACTCAGTTATGGTTATAAAAAAAAGAGCAGAGTGGCATAGAATAACAGGTCTTAAAGTGATGGAACAGAAAAATAACCTTTTTCAGAAGACTCTGGATTCACATCAATGTATTCAATTTATTTAACATTTCTAAATACATAATATTTAGTATATAAATATTATGTATTATGTATCATTCTCAATTAGAATCACCTGTAGTTAATAAGTACCAGCCAGGAAAAAGGGACAATACAGACAAATAAAAATCTTTAAAGCTGAGTCTAAAACTCCTTTATCTCTTTTCTTCTTCATTTTTGCTTGTGTCATTATTCAATTTTTATCATGGATAACCTTAATACTGAACTCAAATTGCTAAGAACCTTTAACAATATACTATATTTCCTGCCTTTGACTAACCAAAAAAACTACAGAATGCTAGAAAGTACAATTAAATTAAGATCTATGGGGACTTCCCTGGTGGTTCAGTGGTTAAGACTCCGTGCTCCCAATGTTGGGGACCCAGGTTCGATCCCTGGTTAGGGAAATAGAACCCACATGCTGCAACTAAGACCCAGTGCAGCCAAATAAATAAATAGATAAATAGATAGATAAATAAATAAAAAAATATATCTAGGAACATCATAGATTTTAAAAACAATACTCCAAAGTTTAAGTGGAATAATGTCTTAAGTCCACATTTTTACATTACTGTGATGTTTCATGAGATTTAATTCATAAAGGGCCCTAATAAATTTTTCTCATATTTATGTTCATGTTCCATTTACATGTCTCTCAAAGTCTTTATATGTAACTTTATGTCACTTTAGACTCATCTCCAGAGATTTTAATATAGACATAGAAACAACATATTCAGTAAATTATTTTTATGAGAAGATCAATTGCAAATGTTCAACATTTTGCATGAATTAAGGCATACCATCTCTGCATGCTTGATTTTGCATTTTGTGGGAGCCAGTTGCATGACTTCAACAGAGAAGGAACACACAGTCACTTTATCTGGGTAAATTGGTGGAGTAAAGGTAGTTATGGTTTTGCCAAATTTCAAAAGTCGTTGGTTATCTTATTTTGCTCCTGGTTTAGACTGAGTAACTGCGTGGGGTTACAAGTGTACACTGGCAAAAACCTCTCATGAATTAGCTACTTCACATTCACTATCTTCTTGATGGCTTATAATACCATAGTTTTTGTTTCGCTTATCAAATTAGTATCTGCACTCTCTCAGGAGACTTACTATACCAGAAAGCATTTGTGTTGTCGTAGCAGTGAAACTGGAGTCACTTCCATTAAATGCATGAACTTCTTGCATAGAAGGCACCCTTGAGCTGCATTAGGAATGAGACCCAGCTGAAGACCTCTTTCAAGCTCTCAGCATTTGTAGCAAGTCTGCATCTTCTCTCATGTCACTTGAATTCTTTTCACCTGGGTCTACAGACAGACACTTTTGTCAGCTTGCATTCAGTTCATTTTTGAGACAGTTCACCTAAATTTGAACCATCCTGTATTGAAAGAAAGTATACACATTTACCCACATTGACCCCTCCCAGTATAGAAATAGTAGTTTTAAACCATAACTTTTAAAATCTCTAAAAATAGGAAGAAAACTTTTAAAATTAAGACTTGGGAGCTGGGAAAGGGCTCGTATGCACTGTCAACCCTTCCTTCCCTACTCCCCACCACGCCCCCCTTATTTCTCAGTTAGCTTCAGCCCAGAGAAGTCATTTTTCCCCCTCAACAAAATTCTGTCAGAAATACATATCAGCATGATCACAAGATCATATTAATTCCATATACTAGGAATCTTGGACAGATCAAAATTTGTCAGTGTGTATTTATTAAATTCACGTTTAGGTGGCATGCCCCTAGCTATTTTCTTCTTTTTCAATTATGTGGAAGTGCTTTTGCTCAATGACTGAGGACTTTTAAGATAATGCCCTTTTTTCAGCGAGCAGCGGGCAGAGAGCCTAATCATCCTCTAATGTGTGGGATGCTTCTGAACAATAATGAATTGCTGTGCTCAGAATGGCAACAATGCCATAGTTGAAAAACACCTTATTCCTGGCCAGCTCCCATACATATTATGTACCATATTTTAAGTCAGAAGTTTCAGAAAGAAATTGCTTTTGCCTACTCTTACCAATTAAAGTTTTCTGTCTCAATTAAGTACTTTACATTTGTACTTGGAGGCCACCTGCTCTAATTAGAAAATTATTTCTAATACTCAGTCTTCTGAATACCATTATTTGTAACCCAATTAGCTTGCACAAATCACAGTGATCCAAGGTCACTGCTTTCATTTCGGCCTGTCTGTAAAAGCAGCAAGATTAACTCACATATCTTAAAACAGAGCTACTCACATTTAAAAGTGATACCAAAGCTTTAACTTATTTTGTCTCCTTTCTGTGATCTGACCCCCTCATCCTCTTTGCTTTTTCTGCAGTTAGAACTGCATCAGCACAAGGGAAAACACTTCTCAGCTCCTTTCTTACCCTTTCCCATATCTAGTACCTCAGCGGTTTGCAAATGCATGCCCAAAAGTTGCTACATGCCAGGCTGGGGCTTGCAAGGCCCACAGGACCTCACCCATTCAGAGCAGTACCGTTAGAGCTGTCTCCTTTCCAGCCACATGGACCACAGTTTTACTATCTGCTTCCTTGCCAGCCAGACACCTAATCTCGTGGTTTCCTGTTTCCTTCTCTTTTGTAAAACCTCAGGTGCCTCTTCTACTGAGCCAACAGAAGCCACAGGGAAATTATACATTGTGCTTCCTTCATATTCTAGGTGTTTTTTGTTTGGTTTGGTTTGTTTTTTTTGTTTTGTTTTCTTAACCAGTTGGCCAAAGTGCCAAAGAGCCTAGAGTCAAAAGTGACGAGAACACACTTTTACAACTGTTCTTTCCAGTTTTTCAGCTATACTGCTTTTGTTGTCTGGTACAAGAATGGTTACAAATATGATCATTTTTGTTTTTTCTGGGATCATATCCTTCCAGTTTTTTTATATCTCCACAAATCAGTAAACTAGAATGTGATGCTTTATATTAAATTTCTTTAGGCATCAGTCCCAGGTCTTCTGTTATGAGGATGGTGACAGAAAGATGGCCAGACTCAGTCAAATGACATAGGTCCTTTGATATACACAAAATTGCTACTCAAAGCCAGAAAAACAATAGTAGTCTCAGTCAAAAGGACAAGCCTCTCTGATTTTCAAATTCCTACAACAGTGCCCAGTGCCACACCTGAGTAGAGTAAGTAGCCCACTACCCTTTCTGCAGAGCCATGCTCTGCCATTATTATGGGGGCAGGATATGTTCCTAGATTCAAGTGTTATCCCTGTTTGCCAATCAAAAGCACATAACTGCTAACAATATTCCTTGACATTTATTGTGGGAGTAGGTGAAACAAAGGTCAGTTTCCCAGGTATACCATCTCTTTGTTATTCCAGGCTTTAGGCTTCCTTGAAGTCTATTCCTGTAGATAATTGGCTCCAATTCCTAACTACCACTGAAAAGAAGTTTCAACAATAATTATATTCATAGAATCATTGATTGCTTTTAGAAGATCATTATCAAAATAAAAATGATTACTGCTAAGTAATAGAGCACATAGATGTTGCACTGGAGATTATGCTCCTTGAGATTGGATGTTCCACAGAAGCGTTTGTGAGGTTTCTCTCTAATCAAGTTAGAGAGAAACTGTTAATGCATTCTTTGAACAAGAGTCCAATCAAATAGATTTCTGGGAAAAACAGCCTCTATAATATAATCTATAGTTTGAGACTCTAGATTTTCAAGTAACTACAACTCAAGTGCTAGATTGGATACAAATGGCCTTCTTAAGGAAAATTCTAGCTACATCTGCAGATGTCTTTGAAGGTACATCTTTTTTTGAAAGTTGAGGTGTTCTTTCTGGTTGAACAACAATGCTACCAGCACTTTCTGACCTTCCTGTTAGAATGTCAGTGCTATCCACTGTTGATATGACAATCTTAATCTTATCTTCCCTTCAGTCACTTATACAGAATAGCCCCATCCAAAACTATTGCTGCAAATGGCCCGTTATTCAGCTCCCCAGCTTAGAAGGTAAGACTTCTACTCTACCTTCTTATATAATGTTAGATCAGAAGGTTGTTCATTCAGGGTACATTACTTAGTTTCTTTAAGAGTTCTTCATTTTTTAAAATTTAATATTATACTCTTATATTGAGAATTATCATAGAAATAGTCAGATGTACATTACTACCACATCCCTTATAGGCACAAATGGAACTCAAAATTATCCATTAAAGTTTTCCTACTTAATATTTCTTTGAACTTAGTAGTAGAAAAATAATTGTTGAGCTGATTCACCTTGCTGTACAGTAGAAACTAACAACATTGTAAAGCAGCTATACTCCAATAAAAATTTTTTAAAAATTGTTGAAAAACTTGCATGTTTGCATTAAAATTAATGATTTAATTTTCTATGTCCTTTTTATTATTCTAATTTTCAAGAAATATACCTTCCTTTTGGATAAGTAGACTCCTACTAAAGTGTTTGATGAACTTTTATTCTGGGATAGTACAAATATTTATTGCTACATAACAGTCATCCCAAAGAACAACCATTTTATTTTCTCTCAATTCTGTGGGTTGACTAGATGATTCTTCTATTGGCCTTGCCTAAGTTTGTCATGCCCATGTGTTTAGTTGGCGGTTACCCTAGGCTGAGAGGTCCACTGCAGCTGCCTTATTGATTATAGCTTTGGCCTCTGTTTAACCTTCCCTTCCCTTAGATAAATTGTATTAAAATGACCAGTCATAAAATTAACCCCACTTCCTGATTGCATCAAATATAGAGCAAATCCTTCCTTCCTTAGACCTGCCCCAAAGTTACCTAACACAGAATCAAATGCTATAATCAATTTTTTTGTAACACCCTCTTACTGAGATTCCCTGTTGCTCCTTATTAATGGGTGCTTTTCCTGGCTGCCATGAGTCATAAAACAACTTGTTTAACTATGGGTATGTTCCTGGTGGTCTTCAGCTAGAAGACACTGATACTTTATTCAACAGGAACAGAAGATCATGAATACTTATGTATTTGGGCAACATTAGGCATTAAAGATGCTGTGAAAAAAAGACACTCTATTCTCAAGAAACTTAATGTTGTATAGGAAGGAGAACAATAAGAAAATGAGCACTTTCACTACAAGAGCATTTAGGAAAAGTTTCTAATATTGTCTATCAAGTGTTATTAAGAATGTTACAAGGATAAACAAAAATACCGAAGTACTAAATTCAGCTTTTAAAATATGCAGTTGATTTCTTCTTCCCAACAGCATCCTCACAGATTCAACCTTGGGGCACCAAGGGAGTAGGCGGTGATTAGTGGTGTCAGGATATCTCATATTTCCCTTCATAAAGATACATCTGTTTGGTACACTGTGTCTGAGAACTTTCTCCTTTCATAATTAGGGTTTATATTACAAAGTGTTGTTTATTTTGTTCTCCTTGAGTATGTTTGATAATAGAATAGTTTGTCTTACTCAATGTTTGGGTCTAGCTTATTGTGTCAATAATATCTCCTGGATTATTTTTGGTTTTGAAATAATCAAGATTTAGAAAGCAAGAATAGATTTAAACTGTCAGTCCAAGGATTTTGTTGTTGTTGTTTTTTCCTACTTAGGACTGTGTCTTGTAATTTTTCCTTTCAAAATAGATGCTGAATTGTACTGATTGATTTTTCTTGCTGATGTTAGCATTCAATATTTTTTAAAAATCCACCTTAACTAAATTTCCATTTCATTGCTCATCTCCAAATTTTAAGATGTGTGTGTATGTGTGTGTCCCCAAAGGTAAGTGATATGTGGCATTTACTTCTTTAAATCTTACACCTGGAGTAATTTAGACTTTTGAATTCTCTTAAGAAACGAAAATGATGGGAAGAAAATTCAGTATAGTTTAAAATGCTTTATTCACATATATTGGAGTTTTAAAAGTTCTAGTAATCAGAGGTAACTATTCATTGGCATGCTAATTTGCATTAACAGTACAATTTTATATTTCCACATCCTTCTTATTTAATCCTGATTTCTCTTAATAAGAAAACTAAATATCCTGAACAGAAAGTCTATAGGCAGGTGTTCATGCATGCACACACCGTTCTCTGTAGAAACAATAAGAATGAATTCCCTCTTAGAATAATATATAAGATCCTGGAATATTTTTTCCTTTTTAAATAAAATAAGAAGTTTGATCGTTGGAGAGTAGCTTAGAAATAAAATTATGTACTGAAAACATATGTATGAGATAATAAACTGTTTTATGGTTTATTTATTAATTAGTTTCTACATTGATTTATTCAGTATTTGTCAGGAGTTAACTATGTACCACTCATGGTTATAAGTGAATCAGACAAGACTTTTTTGTTCTCTAGGAGTTCAAAATTAAATAGCGAAGACAAAATGGATCACCTACTACACAGCATTGTGTTAAGAGTTCTATGAATAGGTAAACATGGGTACTAAGAGTAATATTATCCAAGAGGAGTTTGGGAAAAGTGAAGGATGAGAAGGAATTAGTTATATTCACAAAGGGGTGTAGTCAGTTCTGGAAGAATAAACACCACATGTAATTTTATGGAGATGAGAAAAAGAGGATACATTTGGGAAATTCAGCATTTGTTTATGGCTGGAGCATAGGGAACATGAGGTAGGGAAGATATTTATGAACCAAATCATGAAGGAACATTCATTTATGCTAAGTTTATCTTTATTAAAGGGGGGGTCACTGAAGTATTTCAATCCAGGAGATGACAGCCTTATATCTGGTTGTTTAAAATTTCATTTATGCTGTAGGATGAAAGCCCCAACATCAGGGATAGGGAATCCTAGTTAAGTAGGCATTATAATTATCAAAGAAACAAGGCGGATCTGAAACAAGACAGGGCAAATATGGATGGATAGAAAGAACTTGTGACATATTTAGGAAGAAAATTGATATAATTTAGAAACCCCTTGGATAGAATAGATAAGGAAGAGGAAGGCTCTCTTATTTTGGGGACATTAATGAGATAAATGATCACATGATTCATAAAAGAAGAAATCATGATGTAGAGAAAAGGATGAGAAAATTAGCTTGGACACATTGAATTTATATTACTATGGAATGGACCCTAGTGAAGATCTAGTAGGCAGTTAGAAATGTTCACCTGAACTTCAGCAAAAAAGTCTTGTGTTAGACTTATAACTTATCTAAATACACACTGTTGTGACAGAATCTACCATTACCTTTCCCAGCTCTGATTCCTTGATTCCTTTCCTAAACTGGATTATTGGCTCTCTTTTGTGTTTTTCTCCTTCATAGCAATAGCTATTCTACTCTTGAAATGTCCATTTACTTTCATTAAACTGGTAGGGTTTTTGTTGTTGTTATTTGTTTTCATCACAGAAACAGTTTATCTGATAGGGTTAGACAAACAGTAGACACTCAATAAAATATTTGTTAAATTCCCTCTGTCTCTCTTCTCTCCCTCTCTTCATTCTTTACCTTCCCTTTTCTCTTACTGTCTTTTCATCCTTCCTCTCTTCCTCTTTTCTTGCTTTCTTTTCTTCCCTTCCTTCTTTCTTCTCTCCTTCCTACCTTCCTTCCTTCATTATTATTTTTGTAGATATTTACCAAGCATCTATTACATGAGAGTGTTAGCTATATAGTGGTCAACATCACAGACATAGTCCTTGATTTTTAATATAAATTGTTATAAGTTCTATGAAAGAAATTAGAAGGATAAGGACTTTAGGCATAGTATTTACTGCCATATATTAAGGCTTCCATGCAAGGCTTTATGGCACTTAGTAAGCATTTAATAAATATGTATTGAATGAATGAAAAATAAATTCATTAAGAGATGAATGAATAAAATAAGTAAATAACTATAACCTAGGTCTTCTGACTCTTAGTTCAGTGAAGTTCCAATTATAGCTGAGTTATGTAATAACAAAAACACATTACTTTTCTGTACTCTGAAGTCTAGGCTAACTTGAAAATTTATATCAATGCTGTGAGTGCAGTATTTCACTGAAATTGCTCTTAAAATTTCAGATCAAATTTTTTTTTGTATAGCATCTATATATTTCACACCATCCCTACCATGTAAAGCACATTTAGATGATTTCTAAAGTAGCCTATGCAAGTAACTTCCTCTCATTTAATTTTATTTACTTTTTCATGTAACTTCTCACTAATTGGCATGTTCTTAATCATTAATTTTTTTTCTCTATTTTAATCTTATCCCAACTAGAATGCAAACTTCAGAACAGGAACTTTATACATCTTCCAGCTCTTGGATTGCTAGCTTGTAGAATTCTAAATAAATTATAGTTGAATGAATAAATAAATTATTATGAGTCATAATTTAAAATTCTCTATAAATGTTTTAGAGGTTTTTAAATTAACAACAACAGCACAAAAAAACTTTATCTGTGCTGTATTGTTTTACTACCAGAAAATTTCTTGTGGTTTTCAAGTCATGATTCCTTTCAAGGACGTAAATTTATGACATGTTGAAAACATTCTGGTGTTGTAGTGTTAGAGTGGCAGATTCAGGGATAAACTTTAAATTCCTTTATGGACATTTTTATTTGTATATAAATATTTTTTTCAAGGTCTAGTTTTGGTATCTGACTGAATAGTGTAGGCACATTTTTAGTTTGAAATCTAGAATTAATATTTAATGTTCCTCAGGCAATATTTCTTTACAATAAACATATATTCATGATCCAGCTCTTTTTTTTCTTTGATTTATTCCTCTTAAAACAGAGCATCTAGATCTTGCAGTTTTATTTTCACAATATAACGTTTTTCAAACAACATTTTTCTTTTCCCAAACTCTTTTCTTAGCAGAAAACTTTGATCTGAAGACCCTTACTCAGAACTCTCTAGGACCTCTTATGGTCACAAATCATGTATTTAGCTCAATTCTGAGATCCTTGATTTGCTTTATAAACAGGTTTAAAAATCTCATGGCCAGATATATATTTAGAATATATAAACACTTTCTGCTTTTGTGAGTTTTCAAACATTTTCCTAGCTCACAATAATATATTTAACTACTTTCCATATTGGTTTGCAACCTGTCTATAAGGATTAGTGATTATATTCTTTTGCAAGCCTTGAATGTTAAAAAAATCATAGGAAGTTCTTAGTAGTATGATGAGTGTATGCCTGTTGTGCTTGGATCAGCTGTGAGAGCTTGGGGCTTTTGTGTAAATTAGAAAAGCCAGCCAAGGGTCTGGAAAAATTGCAAAGTTTATTTTATCATCATAGTTTTAATCATTTTTAATATATTGTTTTCTTCTTTAATAATTAATTCCAAATTCTCTCTTTTCCCAATTCACTAATAAAAATTTCCCAAATTACTTTGTGCTATTCATTTTAGGCCTTCTAACTAATGTAATTCGTCCATAGAATATCTTACAGAGAAACAGTTTCTAACAGCTACTAATGGTAGTTATAATCATTGGCATCCAATTTCATGCATTAATTCCAATAGCAAAATGAAAGCATGAAATCACAATGTCTTTTTTCTTTTTTGTGTTTTCTTATATCAGATTGCAGAATGTATTGGGAAATGTCTCCATGGCCATCTTTTGATTTTACTAGAGTAAAATAAAACTTTGTGATGATTTTAGCTATTGACTATGAAAAAATGGAAATTTATGTAATGTCCACTTATCATAGTTAGATGGCAAATTGTTGCAAGGGGAAGGAATTAATGAAACTGAGAGAGAGTGTGTGTGTGTACACACACACACACACACACACACACACACACTTTTTCCCCTTCCAAGTTTGTAGGCAATAAGAATTCCACTCTTCTAGTAGATCTTCCACCAATTCGCTGGCAAGAAACAATCAGGCCATATTCAATTAATAAGGCAGCATCAACTAGTACAAGTTTAAAAGTTAGACTCAGGGGTAAAGTCTGGGTCATGCAGAGCTAAGTTGTTGGAACTTGAGTGACTTGTTCAACTTCTTTATTTAAGATGGCCCCTGAATGAGCTGGGGAATCTGGGGAAGGGAGTGGGGATTTTACCAGAATTTCCCATTTCCCTGGGGCCCACCATTAAAAGCAAGCATTTTTGCTAGACTTTTGAGGAACAGGATATTTATTGGGGGTAAAGTGAAAAAAGAGCACATTAGCAAACTAACTGCCTATACCCCAATTATTTCATCCTGGCTCCCAAGGTATGGTGTTCCTGTTGGATGCCTGGCTGGTGACGAATGTAGTAGTGATGGAGGTGGTGCTTCTTAGACTAGGACTTGTGTGCTGCCAAGTTCCCACTTATTTCTTCCTGGAAACCAAGGAAATCAAATATGTTGTCACAGCATCATCTGATTAAGCAGGTTGAATATTTTGACCTGTGTAGATTTCATTGTTTTAATAGCATTTTTCCTTGACATAGTATTAAGAGTTGAGCCTTTACAATGCTTTATAATGGCACATGATCAGATCAGGTGTGTTTTCCTTGGAACTAACTTACTGCTAAGGTACCACACCAAAATTGAGAGTCTGCTTCTCATTGGTTGAACTGTTTCTATTGTTTAGTACATCATGTCAGGAAACATAGCTGTTATTTTTATCTATTGCTCCTTCCATCTCCTCTGTATTCCCATGATGTCCCCGCTGTGGGTAATGCTCACTGAATTTTTTTAAAGATAAGCAGCTTACACAATATCCCCTGGTAGAAACAGGCAACACATGCCGCCCCACTCAATTTTAACTAAAATGATTTTTTGAATGCATAAAGAGCTAAAAATTCAGCTATATTATCATATAGTCTTTAATCTAAATCTTCCAATGAAACAAAGAAAAAATATAGAAATTACTCATAGGCTCCTCAATATACTGAACTTAATAACTTTATTTCAGTTATTTATTTCAATTGCCTCATTGTGTAAAATTGTTGAAGAACAGATAATAATTTTAAGAAAAGTACTATTAAATTATTTGCTTAGAATGTGTATTAATATAGACTTTATTATTGAACAATCAGTTATTTTTCAAAGTAGGAGCTCATGCTTGACTCATTATAGCTGTTAAATGTGTTTATTTAAATAAATGAATCCGTGAAAAAACTGACCTTTCAGTTAAAGAACTAGAGGTTATCAGGAGAACATTATAATTTCTTAACACTATTGTGTGCACTTAAAAAAACTATAGTACATGCATAATACCCTCGTCACGATCGTTTCTTTGGAAGTAATACAAAAATAGTGGATTCAGTTCTGGTTCAATAAACAGCTTCAAAAATAAGGAGATTTTAACACTCAAAAAACTACAGATTTGCTATGTGATATATCACTTAAAAAATAGGAACGTGAAACAGGTTAAAATTTGAAGCATTCATGAAAATATTATCAGGTATGATATACTAGAGAGACAGTGATTTACATTTTAATGATGAGATTGAAGGCAATAAAACTATTTTAGCCCACTTAAACAGTAATGTCGCTAACAACTAAATGATGGAAATAATCTATATCTTATAATAAAGCAAGAGTTTTATATGTGAAATCATGTAATAATATATTAAATTATACAAAAATTCTATCACAATAAACAAAATTATCATTAAACTTTTGCCACTTTGATTTAAACTTTATGGAGAATAAGTAGTATGGTTAATCAAATCAATCAAAAAATAGTAAGGAAAGTACTATTATTTGAGGCCTCAATGAAGATACCAAAATGTGTAAGAATGATGATTTATGTTATCAGTTTATTTTTAATTATATAGTTTCCTGTATTCCAAATAAATTTGTAAATTCCTGAAGAAAGTAGCCATGCCTCTTCTATATCATAGTATCTAATTTATGGTTTAATTTATAATCTGTGTTTGAAATAGTTTTTGCTATGTGGTGTAATATATATAGCAAATAGTGTTCAAGCAATCTCATCCCCACTCCCCACTCCCCACCCCTCTTCCTCTGCTGCATCAATTCGCTTACCTGGGTAAAAATATATTTGGAGTTATTGCAATTTGATTGACCATAAATATTCTGTTTATTGTAAATTGCCTTTCTTAGGTCCTTTGTGGTTATAAGATTGCATGTTTTTCCCTATCACTCCTTCTCTTCAACTGAAATGTCCTATAATTAATTTTAGTTAAATGCTACTGCTTTACAAATAAAGGAGATCATGAGTTCCCATATGTTAAAAAATCATTAGAGAACAGATATTAGGAGCTATTTGTTTTCTGAATTCACCAACACATGAAGCCTGTTTAGATGACTATCCTTCTTAGTTTTGTAAACTTTCTCTGGAGCTACTTGGCTTTTCCTGTGGCTAAGCTGTTTTTAAATGTGTAGGGGTAGACAGATGTGTTGTGGGTAGCGGCATTCCTTGATAATTTTGTATAGACAATAAACATTTAAGGGTAAAATAAATCATAAATATTGTTTCAACATGGTATTATTTTACCATGCTCATAATATTTTAGAATTTATACTGCCTGTCTTACCTGCGTGTGTCTTTATAAAAACATAAAATTTTAGTAGAACATTATTCTGTGTATGGATGCCTAAATACCCACAGCTTGTGAAAAAACTTAAATGTATCAATTATATTAGTAAAAGTTATTACTCTGAAAAGATCAGTATTAGAAAATCCTGGGATTTTCTTGTATTGATATACATTGAGTGTAGAAAAAAATAGTTTCAACTTTGGTTATGGTCATATAATAGAGAAAAGGTCAAAACTATGTTCAGTAGAAAACGACAGTTTTATCTACATTTATGTCAGCTCAACAACAACTGGTAATTAAAGACTGTTCATCCAAAGCTTAATTCAAATGGAATCTTGCAAGATCTCATATCAGGGAGGTGAAAAAAATTTCTAGTGTGAGCAAAGGAAGAGGGCCATGAAAAAATGAATCTTTGTGACATGGGTGTATAAAAAGAATAAAGGATCATCTTTTAAACTGTCAAAAATGTAAAGCTTAAGGCAAAAAATGAGAATAAATTATTATATAAAGGAAAGGATTCTGAGACATATTTAATTAAATATCATGAGGTCATTGAAAGCAAAGCAGCCCTCTTGGCATTACGTGAACATCTGCACTGTGAGCATTTGGACCATCCCATTTAGGCAAACTGTCTCTTATACCCTTCTCTGTCTCTCAATGTTTCTCTTTCTCTTCTGTTCCTTGCTGTGTGTGCTCCTTTTAACCTACTGACATTGTCTGATACTTTGATATTTTCAAAATATTACTTGTAGAAAGTTCATTGTGGGAAATATGATTCAAAAAATTAAAATATGAGAAAGAGAAAACTGTGTATTTAAAATCTATTAATTGAATACATTCTAGGCTAGGAACTCTCTTAAGGCTGTTGCAAGAAAGTCTATATTTGCTTTCATTTGGGATATTAGAGGTGAGCACAGAGTAATATGAGAACAGAGAAGAGGTACATACCTAAGACATCAAGAAGTTCCACAAGAGTTGTCACTTCAGGTGAGAATTGCAAAAATATGTTTTTCAAGTAATATAATTAAACACTATCATCATTTGTACAATACTTAGGTGTCATAAGTGAATTTTGAATTTAACAAGTCTAAAATAGACCTTAATTTCTCTTTAAGAATGTGTTTATTCCCTCTACAGTTGCTTTGGCAACTGATACAACCATACTACTATTTTCCCCTTTCCTACCATGCCCTACCATCCTATCAAATCCCAAAGAAAATCTTATCTCTTCAGTCTCCAGAATATATCTCCAACTCAACCATTTCCATCATCTTGACAGATATCTGCTCAAAATGCCATGATCCTGACCTGAGCCATGACAATATTTCTGCTGAACGATCAGATTCTACTCCTCTTCTTTTCAATTTATTCTTTACTCAGCAGCCAGCTACAGTATTTTTAAAGCATAAATTAAAGTATACCATTTCTGTTATCACAATTAGAAAAAAATTCAAACTCTTCATCATGCATCTAAGTCTCTAAGGAGCTGGACCCACTCACCTCTCCAAGCTCATCTTCTACTTCTCTTCTCTTTGTTCACAGTACTATGGACACTCTGACCTTTCTGTAGTTCAGACATACTAAAATTTATCCTCACTTGGGTTTTGATTTCTTATGCTGTGCCTCCAAATCTTCACATGGCTCTCTGTTGTTTTCATTCACATGTCCACTGAGACATACGTGTCTACTGTTTAGAGAATTTGCATGGGAACCCTAGTTAAAGTAGTCCTCAGAGGCTGAGCAGGGGCTGAGCAATTAGTATTATTTATTTTAGTTTTGTAAAATTCCCTCCTTCCTAACTGATTATAATTGCGGATATATGAATCTACGTATTTGGCAAAACCCATACACTGTGCACATCAAGCAGTATATTTTACTGTATTTAAGTTATGCATACATATATACAGTAAAAAGTACAATGGAAAGTCTTTGGAGTGTTTTCATGAGAGGGTGACCTATCTGTTTTTTATTTCAGAATGATTATTTGGAAATTAAATGGAATGAAGAAATGGTGGGCATGGTGGCAGAACTGAGGAGAGGAGACCAGTTGGGAGGCTATTTAAGCAGTGGAGGCAGAGATGTTCAAGGCTTGGATTGGTAGTAATCCATGAAAAGTAGAGGAATGAACTGATATAGGATATTCTTTGGAGGCTGAGTGCCTGGGCATACTGATGAATAAAACATGTGTGAGGGGTTATATAAAAAAAGGAATCAAGAAGGCCCATCTTTATTCTAACTTTTACATTTTTCTATATTGCACGTTATGTCTGTGCCCAAGAGCTGTAATCTGTTGGCAAGGAGAGAAAGGAAGAAGTAGTGAGCCCTTCCATAGTGGTTACATTGTTTTCCACTGAATGTGTCCAAGCCATATATATAATTTTTCTCCTCTCTTTCTGAGAAATTGTTCCCATGCATTTCACTTTGAAGGCACTATGGCCAATTAATTGAACACTTAACAGCTGTCTTTCCTTTCGTGGACCTCTCATTTCACTATTATATGGTTATTGATGATAAATGAATCTAAATTATCTCTAGCTTGAGGCTCGTATCGACATTGTTTGAATTAGAAAATTCTCCCTAGAGTGAAGTATTTTGAAACCATCCATATTCTCACTGTGCTTTTGCTTACTATCTCGATTTGGTAGGTGAAATGATGGCTACCATATGCAATTTACAGTGTCTGTCTTCTCTTTGTTTGATTTCACTCCAAAAACATTTTTTGTGCTTGTGTGAATTTTAGTTGTATAACAGAAATTCTAATTTACTTGTTCCAGGTAATGTTTTATATCTCCACAAAGGCAGATTTTTTTGAGGCAGCATATTGAAGGCATTTGACAGTTATTTTCTCCTAACTCTTTCATTTGAAAGTTGGGGAGAAATTTGAAAAAAGTTTATATCATAATGATATTTAGGGATAAGAATGGATGCATGAGGTTAGTGAATGGTTCGTGCTTTTGACTCTTTCTTCACTCTTGGCGAGGACAGATTGCTTATACCTCAGCCTTGCAGCTCCTGTCCCGCTTAAGCAGATAGCAGATGTAGGAGGGAGCAGTGCAATGGTATAAGACAAAAAGAACTGAGGCTTTAAGTTTAGGGAAAACTGGGTGTTCTTCTGCACTCATATCCATGCTTTCCTTTCCTTGAATGCCAACTATTTCTTTATCTGAACCTTCAAGATGGGTATATTCCTCTTAGTCTTTGAGTATTGAAAAACTATGTTTGAAAAAACTATTCAATATTCCTTGGTACATTAATTACATCATTATTTCTGCTGATATGATATAAATATGTACCATTGTATCCCAGATCTTTTAAAAGCTGGATTCATATGAAATTTAGCGATATGTATTAATACTGTACAAAAATAATTTTATTAAATGTTTTTTATAGAATGGGTCTGAAATTTTAAAAAGTAAGATGTAGATTCTTTGAGAGTAATACTTATTTAGAATTTGCTTCAAAAAGAAAGAAAAAGAGGATGTTTTTTAATCTTATGAGACTTGGAGCTTGATAAGCTCTCATAATAAAGCTTTTCCTTTTATCGCAATCATGAAAATGGTTCCCCAGCCTTACAACTATAATACCCTCCAACTCACTCCACATACACAAAAACTGACCTCAAAGTTTTATTTGTCCTATAGTAACACCAAAAGTAATTTCATAATGTTGTTCAGAAGAAATTATATCTAACACTTGGTGTTTTTATGGGTTGAAAATGTCTATTCATTGTCACTTTCAATATCTCAAATTTCATTTTGCAAATATTTTCTTCTGTCCATTTCTAATTTAACTACTATTGATTCTGACTGACTGACATATGATGGCTTTATTATCTTTTTCCCACTCCAGACTTCTAGAGGAACAAAGAACGTTATGCTTATTCTTCTAAGGGAGTATATTTCTAATCACATTTGGTCCCAGAATACTTTATCTTGTTCATACTGTTTTGCCTTTCTACCGCTTATTCCCTCTGACTGAAATAACTTCTCCTCTCATTTTTGCACCTTCTTAAGCCCCACTCCCCCTTTTTTTCTAAAAAATCCTGCACAAGTATGACCTTCTGTGAAAACACTATTGTCTTTACACCACTAGTGTGCTTTGAGTTTGCTTCTCTTAAAGCTCCCATCCCAGTATATTGAGTAATGATTTGTTTACCCGTCTGAATCCTCTACTAGATTGAAGGCAGAGCTAAGATGATTTCAGCTCTCACAGTGCAATGCACTTAGCAGACATTCAAAAAATGTTTTGAAATATTATAAGAAAGAATAAGTAACTTGCTAAAAAAGAATTCATTTATTTTAAAGAATTAAGGATGAGAAGCAATCAACCACAGAAGCCAACAGTTTGTTGCTCTATTGCCTGTTTCAATTGAATGCCTGCACTTTTGGGAGAAAAAAAAACCCCAAAACCTGCATGGTAGTGAAACACAATCTAAAGGCTTACCAACATGAAAATATGATATATTCTGGGACTATTCTGTGATCATGTCCTCAATATGATATCAATGAGGACAGCCACACAGACTGGATAAAGTTCTCTCTGACCCTTTTCTATGGCTGAGACCATACAATACTTCCCAGATGGATGGAAAAAGGAACCAAATCATTCCTAAAATCCTCTCCTAATATACAAGTTCATTAAAGCCAGGCATGAATAATTATCAGCCTTTCAAAGGATCCTGTGATCAATCTAAAACAGCATGCATAAGAAGGGACGCACTTAAAAAGAAAATTGTCATCATAGAGTTATTAGAAATGGATGCTCTGGGTCATCTAAAGTAGAAGCTTCCATTTCTTCAAACTTCTAACTTTCATGAAGTTTAAAAGTTTAATTAATCTTTTCTCATTATTACTTCTGATTTTTCTTCCCTATTTCAGTTTTCATTATAAATGGAGGAAGAAAAATGATACCAAAGATTAGGTAGTATTTTGTTGTTTTGTTTTCTTTGAGCAATGGATAATTCACCTGGGGTTGTGAATCACATATGCTGGGAGAATTCAACTACCTATAAATTTATAGAGCCATTACTCTACTTAATATCACTTTTCCTCCATGAACTGAATCCTCCCACATTCTCCCATAATTCTACAAACATTTATTGAATATCTACTACATGATAATCACCGTGCTATGTCATGGATCACTGGCAATGTTTTAGACAGAAGTTGTAGAAAACCCAAATATCTCTTTTTATATCTCAACCCATACTGGTTTAGAGAAAAAACTATGTTGATAATAAGCCATTTTACTGATTGATGGGATTTGGAGAACCACAGAGAACTAATCAGTTAAAGTATGAGGAGAGAGTTTTCATCTTTGACGGAGGGAGGTTAAATCAGAATAAAAATTCAAAGTGAAACCAAAGAGGGGGGAAAGCAAAAAAATATAGTGAAACATTTTGATATTGTTGAAGTATTACAAAAATAAATTTAAAAATGTATTTCTACTAATGAAAGCATACTATAGCTCAAATGTTAAAGAAGTAAAAATAGTTATGTTTCTACACACACATCGATATTTCATATTTCTATACGTACCTATCTATAATTAGATATAGACTTTTAGATAGGTGTACAGTCAGGTGTGCATTTGGAATTATTTTGATGAATCATCAGAATTATATGAAGGTTGATTTGTTTTATCCACTACTGGTTATGATTTCCCCTGAACTATCCAGAATTTCTTTTCTAATGCCTCTTAGGTATCTGTGATAAGTATTTACAAGAGGGATGACTTTTAATTAATATTAAATGATACATTATTGGATCTGAAAATAAACCTAATTACCTTTTGGTGTGATGTCACCCTTGACTTTGGCTTCATCATCCATGTGTGTCACCTGGAGCACAACTTTTGGGAAAGACACATGGATTAGTAATAAGATTTATTTCAAGGCTGAGTTTTGAAATTTACTAGCAGTATAATTTAAAGAATAATCTGAAGATTTCGATTTCTTTCTAAGTAAATGCATATGGTGACAATGAAATCTCACATAAATGATATGAGGATTATATAAAATAATATATACTCGAGCACTCTATAAATTGTATTATTAGCTATATATTTTATCTTATGCCTGTAGGTTTTCCATTTAAACTCTTTCAGCAAAAGGAATGTTTCACTCATTATTATGAATGTAGGTATCAGATGAAGACTTAGAAAAGGAGATTTCAAACATATTTTGAATTCAGATATATCAAATTCTATGAAAATGGAATATTCAAGTATAAATATTAGTACATTTTAAAACTCCTAAAATCTGTTTATTTTTTACCAACTTTGCAAATATTTGCCTCATTCCACATAAATGTAATATATTTTTGAATTCTCACACACAAGCAAAAGTACGCATGGATCATGGTGTTTAACTGCTACCATAACCAGAAGTTGAAGGGGACCATCAAGCCTAGGAAACAGATCCAGTTCTTCTTAGGTCTGATAACTAACTGGAGTTAAGTATCATCGTCGATGTTGTTTTACCCCTAGGCATTAGAAATAATCTTGGTTTGTACTTTCTCAGCAGAGATATTCATGAGAAAAGAGTTATTAATGCAAAAGTGTTACATTATTTTCTTTCACACACGAAAGGAATGAGTAAGACAGTTTGCTGGCAGGTATACCCGGACTTGGAAAAGTTCATGCTGGTGAGATAATGGAGAATTCAGGTTTGAAACAAAGTGGATAGTAAAAAGGGTTCAAGCTTTCACATGTCATCAACAAAGCAGTTATTTTATATGTTCGCTTTCCACAATTCTTCTCCCCTATACTCCAGCTATTTTGGGTTGATAACAATTCACTGGAAAAACTCAGGGCTTTTGAAATTGTCTACAATACTCTTCTTCCTTTTATATTTCCATCCAGTCAATGTCTATTTTTGTTTGTTTTTATTTCAACATTTTATTTATATAACAGTAGGTATTGCATTTGCAATGGTATTTATGACACTAGATTTCCATGGTGTCTTACTTATAAATAATATGTAATATTTTAAATGCATGCTATATGTAAATTTAAACTGGAAATGACAATAGGTAATCTTTGTACCATTTCTGGTATTACAAAATTTATCCCACTTTAAAACTACCCATTAGGTTTTGACTTCTCATTTTTTAAATAAAAATATTGTATCTAAGTAATCATAAACTTTATTTTACCAAGTTTTCAGAAGGTCAGAATTGTAATAACTAGGTGAAATGACTTACCCTAATTGTGTCTGACTGTTGGATTGTGAAATTTTTATTTCATAAACATATTTTTATGCAAATTTTATCATTCAATATGTATGGATTCTTCAGACTATGAAATTCTTATTCACAACACTGTTTGCTTTAGTCCACCAAATATTACCAGCCTTTGCTAGAGTGTTTCACTTGTTCTCTAGGTACTGATTTTTCCCTTTACTAGCACTCAATTTATGCCAAAAATTTAATGCTTTGAAATCAATGTATTAAGATATGCAGGTAAAATTTAAACTTTCTCAGCATTTTAAGTATCTCCTTACCATTTTTGCAATAAAATAATGTTTCACCTGAAAAAATTTACTGAAAGTTTAAAGGGAAGAAATACAATAGAAAGATACAGAAAGAAGAATAGTATGTCAATAAATTGCTCACAAAGAATACCACAAGCAGCAGTGATGAAAACAATAATAGTGCTAATTGCATAGTAAAAAGGAAAAGCACGGAGAAGGTCAAGAACACAGCTTGCTTTTACTCTTGGCTGGTAATTTTCCATTAGTCTCCCCTACACACCATTGCCTTGAGCATACTTAAGAGCTGGGTTATTCAAGGTATTGTAGTTGGTCATACATTCTGAACAAGACTGTTGTGCATTGAATAAGGCATTAGATCGCCCTTTGACTGTGAGGGCAAACTTTCTGATTATGTTCACCCATTCATTTGACAAATATTTTTGTGCCTACTCTGTGCTGAGGACACAACTGTGAACCACAGTGTTTCTCTCCTCAAGGAAACTTCTGCATTGTGGTGATTGCTTTTATTGACTATTACTTGCTTTATCTTGCTCCTATGGCATTAATGAGATGGCTTTCTGGCCAGATGAAGGGATCCTCTGTTTCAACCAAGCTAATCAGTCTAAAGAGACTTAGACCTTAGCATCATGACAGCTTTTCTTGTTGGAAGAGGTTTTGTTTTGTTTGTTTGTTTTCATATCTGTAAAACTCCACAGGGGTACTTACAAATTTTAGTGGCTTGGGTAATCACATAGGAAATGTTAAAAATGCAAATATCCAAGACTCACCTTTGGAGATTTTGATTTAGTAAGTCAAGGCTTATGCTCAGAAACCTGGAGCTTTAACTAACTAGTACCTCAGGTATAATCCATATTTTAGAAAAAAAAATCTTAATTTCAGATTTTTGAGTTTGTGTAGGTTTTAAAAATATTTCTAAGTTTAACAGAGCTGGAGGAATCAGGCTCCCAGACTTCAGACTATACTACAAAACTACAGTAATTAAGACAGTACGGTACTGGCACAAACACAGAAATATAGGTCAATGGAACAGGAGAGAAAACCCAGAGATAAGCCCATGGACATATACTCACCTTATTTTTGATAAAGGAGGAAAGAATATACAATGGAGAAAAGACAACCTCTTCAGTAGGTGGTGCTGGGAAAACTGGACAGCTACATGTAAAAGAATGAAATTAGAACACTCCCTAACACCATACACAAAAATAAACTCAAAATGGAGTAAAGACCTAAATGTAAGACCAGACACTCTAAAACTCTCAGAGGAAAACATAGGCAGAACACTCTATGACATAAATCACAGCAAGATCCTTTTTGACCCACCTCCTAGAGAAATGGAAATAAAAACAAAAATAAACAAATGGGACCTAATGAAGCTTAAAAGCTTTTGCACAGCAAAGGAAACCATAAACAAGACGAAAAGACAACCCTCAGAATGGGAGAAAATACTTGCAAATGAAGCAACTGACAAAAGATCAATCTCCAAAATTTACAAGCAGCTCATGCAGCTCAATATCAAAAGTACAAACAACCCAATCCAAAATGGGCAGAAGACCTAAATAGACATTTCTCCAAAGAAGTTATACAGATTGCCAACAAACACATGAAAGGATGCTCAACATCATTAATCATTAGAGAAATGCAAATCAAAACTACAATGAGATATCATCTCACACCAGTCAGAATGGCCATCATCAAAAAATCTACAAACAATAAATGCTGGAGAGGGTGTGGAGAAAAGGGAACCCTCTTGCACTGTTGGTGGGAATGTAAATTGATACAGCCACTATGGAGAACAGTATGGAGTTTCCTTAAAAAACTAAAACTAGAATTACCATATGACCCAGCAATCCCGCTACTGGGCATATACCCCGAGAAAACCATAATTTGAAAAGAGTCATGTACCACAATGTTCATTGCAGCTCTGTTTACAATAGGCACGGCATGGAAGCAACCTAAGTGTCCATCGACAAATGAATGGATAAGGAAGGCGTGGCACATATATACAATGGAATATTAGCCATAAAAAGAAATGAAATTGAGTTATTTTTAGTGAGGTGGATGGACCTAGAGTCTGTCATACAGAGTGAAGCAAGTCAGAAAGAGAAAAACAAATACCATATGCTAACACATATATATGGAATCTGAAAAAAAAAAAAAAAAGGTTGTGAAGAACCTAGGAGTAGGACAGGAATAAAGACTCAGACGTAGAGAATGGGCTTGAGGACATGGGGAGGGGGAAGTGTAAGCTGCGATGAAGTGAGAGAGTGGCATGAACATATATACACTACCAAATGTAAAATAGATAGCTAGTGGGAAACAACTGCATAGCACAGGGAGATCAGCTTGGTGCTTTGTGACCACCTAGAGGAGTGGGATCGGGAGGGTGGGAGGGAGTTGCAAGAGAGAAGATATATGCAGATATATGTATATGTATAGCTGGTTTACTTTGTTATACAGCAGAAACTAACAATTGTAAAGCAATTATACTCCAATAAAGATGTTAAAAAAATATATTTCTGAGTTTAAGCATTTTTAGTTGTTTCTTTTTCCCCTTTACAGGATTTGGAACATTTCTATCTTGTGGAAGTTTCTTGTCTGGGTATTTGAGATTTCTGTGCAAATTTTGTTTTCTCCCTTTCTCTCTCCACATGGCATATTTTAAAGTTCAACAAAATTGTCTAAAAGAGAAGTTGAAAATATACTGTTTTGATTACATAAAATATACTGATGTGGTAGCTGGAAAAGTGTGAAAGTAAGAAAAAATTTACAGAGAAAAATCTCTAAGTCTTACAGTTTCAAGTAGGGCTGTGGTAGAAGCCAAAAAATTTTTGTTTTTTTTTTTTCAGCACTGAACCTGCAAAGTTGTGTCAAGTACAACAGATGTGGAATGTCGGCACCCTGATTAACCCAGGTTGTCTGAATTGTAATCTCTTAAATTACATTTCCTTTCTGTTGAAGTTCTGCTTTCTTTTTTATGGATAAAATGTTCCAAGTTTGGTGTGACTTGGTTAATTTTTCTCTGTGGTTGTACATAGATTCAGGTCAACTGCAGGTACTACAGGAATCTCTAGATTTATGCAAAGTATAAAGTATCATGTCTCTCAAAGACAGATCTCTGGGTCCATCTATGGGATTTCTTCCAAAGACAAGGCTTTCTCATAGTTTCTCTAACCTTGAAAGGATTGAAAGTCATAGGCATAGAACTACTGTTCAAACGATAGAGTGCTAATAATGTGAGGTATGTGAACTTGGTTTGAAAAATACCCAAGAATTCATCATGCAAATTTCCATTTCATGCTGTGCTTCTGCCATCTTCTCTAAGTTGTTGTAATCACTTGGTGATGAAGTTTCATCAACTTAAACAGGAACTGTAATATTCATTTAAGAATAAGCTCAGGTAAATCAAAGAAATTTGAAATACATTTTTTATTGAAGTATAGCTGACTTACAATATTGTATACATTGCCGGTGTACAGTACAGTGAATCACAGTTTTTAAAGGTTGTACTCCATTTATAGTTATTATAAAATATTGGCTATATTCCCCATGTTGTACATTATATCATTTTAAAAATTAAAAAATCAAAATATATAGAACTCTCTATATAGTAGAGTTCTACATATTCTGAAATTTCTGAATATATGCCAACACATTTTTCTGTTTCTGTTGTTCTTACTGTAATGAGAGCATTTACCTCTGTTTACCTAAGACATTGGCCGTATGAAACCACCTAAAAGTAAATTTACCACCAGTTCTACTACTTTTCAAGAATTTTACAAATTATTTCAGTGAAATTTATTTGTTTTTGGTAATTCAGTATATTTAACTCTATTTAAGTTACCCAAATTGCTCTGTTTTTAGAATGTTCTCTTCTAAGAGATAGTAATCCAGGAAATAATTCAACCTGTTTCAATCTATAAATCAGCTCTATCTCAACAGTTCTCAATTTATACTGAGGAAGAAAAACAAGAAGTAATGGACTTAACTGAATCGTGAGTGACGTAGGTTAGATAAGAAGAAGAAAATCCTGACAATAGGATTTTCAAACCTTGGAATGAATTACAGAGGGAAGTTATACAATCCCTCTTCAACTGAGTTCTTAAAATATATATAATTTGCATGTTTCAGTGATGGATTTAGGGTTTTCTTTACTGAATGGAGATGTTCTTGAATATACCCTCCAAGAGCTATAGGATTCTAAAATTTTTATAAATTCATCTTTTGCATTTAAGAGAAATAAATTTGTCCTATTAGCTACTATAATTAACTCTTCTCATATAAGACTTGACAGAAATTACTGAGTTTGCAAGTTAACAGAATTTAAATTGTAAAACATTTAATGTTATTTTTGATATACTCTATTTGGGTAACTGATTTTCATTTTTCAAATGAACCACTTAAATGTCAGCATGAATTAATGGGTTTTATAACTGATCATGGGAAAACCCATACCATTTGTATTCTTTTTCTTAAATGCAATTCACATGAGGGAGAAATGCTCTATTGTGATTCTTCTGAACTGTGAGAGGAATAAATATTTTACAGACTTCTCTTTAATAATTACTTTAATACACTAATTAGAATTTTAAACAACCATCGTATAAACATATAATCAAGATATCTCCTTTGCTAGAATATATTTGTTTAGAGAATTGGCACCCCTCTGAGATTCAAAAATTTACAAAATGAGGGTGCTAGACAAGATGATCTCTAAACCCCATTTAAGCTCCATGATGCTCTGGTTATTTGAAAGTACTAGCAGAGTCAGGAGCTATGTGAAGAGAATTGAAATTTCTAATCCACCCTCTTTGTTCCCTCAGTGAATACACTTTGTTCCCCCTCTTTGTTCCCTCTGTGTTCCCTCTTTGTTCATATTTGCATCTTAATGATATAAATAAAAAGGCTAATTTAAAAGTGGAAATTAATTTCCTCTTCTGTTCACTACAGAATGCCACATGCTTAGTTTATTATTTACATAATTTGGAAAGTATAGAACTTAACATTTCTAATCACATCATTGCTTTCTATTAATTCAATGTGATGCTTCTTTTTTAAAAAAGAATATTCAGATACTTAGAATTTTCCCAAAATGTATTACTTAATGAGTAACTAAAGTGCCCTAAAAGGAATAGTGAATTAAGTGATGCATCAATTAATAATAGAGAACCCAGAGACCGCATACCATCTTTATACATTTTTCTGTCTACAAGCGTAGCAGGTTTTTTAAATGTTAAGGAACATATCCATAGCCTAAGTCTATATGGTTATATTATCATTATTATTTAGGCATGTGGGAGGATAGAAGGATGGACCAAACACACACACACACACACAAACATTCATACCACAGTTAACAGAGGAGTACAAAATGCTGGTGATATCAGTTGACTTAGAATAACCATAAGCATTGTATTTTATTTTTTCATAAGCTTCCAACTTATGAATTATTTATGCTTCAAAGTTGTTTATAAATGAGTTATTATATTTTAGGAATATACTTTTTTAGCAGAGCAATGCAATAGTGCTAAGCTACCAGATCAACCCACAAAAATCTAATTCAAGTTTGGTTATAATTGTATTATTGGAACAAAAAGACAAAGCAGCAGAGATTTTTAATTGAAATGTACTACTTGTGAGAAGAATGGTAAATTAAGACAATGAAATTAATTTAGGTAATATTTAATGAGCAAGGCATTGTAGGAGTGATGCAAAAGTGGTTAAGAACCAGGGTCCCAAAAAGAGATGGTAGATAAACTGGCCCCTCCATGCTAGAAATCTGGGTGTTCAGAGGGAGAACATTGTAGAATGCTTATTGGATCAGCCATTCTGTGTAAGATAAGGCATGATGTACATTGCAGAACACTGTTGCCGTTATGGTTTCATCAGAAATGATGTTATTCTCCCACTGTATTTAGAGTTACCTCCCCTTGGTGTGTGTGTGTGTGCGCGTGTGTGTGTGTGTGTGTGTGTGTGTGTGTGTGTGTATGTTTCCTTTTCACTAGATTGCCCTCTTATCAGGCAGATAAAACAACTTATTGGGAGTTGAGAGAATACATATTCATTGAGATTTGAGATCCTGAAGTATTTATGTTTTTATCATCTTGCCGTTCAGGGGAACAAGTAGAGGTTTGTTAAACTTGTTCAGAAAACTGGAATAGTCCTACATCTATAATAATTCAAATGGAGCGTTGAACAAATCACTAAACCTCTTTATCTTAGCCCACCTACCAGCCAGCAACAAGGGTAAACCGTTGCTTTTGGTAAACTTTGGACAACTTAAATCGTTATGGCAGCTGGAGAGCATCCTTAGATGTAGGCAGAACTTTCCTTTTAACAGTGAGATTCCCCAGAAAGACTTCCTAAGGGAGAAAAAAAGAAACAAATCAAGTAAAAACGTTGTTCTCTTATTTATAATGCTACTTTAAATGTCAACATCTGAGCATTTGCTTTCAACCATAGAGGTATTACACAGATGCCTCAAAGACCTCTGAGAGATGATAAAATGCATGGCATTCAATGTTTCATGTGAACTCTGTTAATATCTCATTTTATGTAGTGCTTAAGGGTTCCTATGATTATTAGAACTGCATATATAAATCAATATTTTGGAGTTTTTTATGTAACTTAAATATGAGTCCTTTATCAGACATGTGCTGGAAATATTATTCCCAGTCTGAGGCTTGCCTATTTATTTTCTTATCAATGTCTTTTGAAAAGCAGCAATTTTAAAATATGGTGAAGACAAGTTAATACATTTTTCTTTTATGGTCAGTGAAATGCAAATTAGACCACAATGATGTATCACCTCATACTTATTAGAATGGTTATTAACCAGAAAAGAAAAGATAACAATGAATATTTGAATATGTTGGTGAATATGTCAGAAACTGGAAACCTTGTACATAGTTGGTGGGAATGTAAAACTGTGCATTCCTTTTAGAAAAGAGTATATACATTCCTCAAAATATTAAAAATAAAAATACAGTATGATCCAGTAATCCCACTTCTGTGTGTATTTATCCAAAAAACTGAAATCTGGATCTTTCTTTTAATCTTTCTTTCAAACCTTTTATTTATTTATTTTTTAATTTTTTTAACATCTTTATTGAAGTATAACTGCTTTACAATGCTGTGTTAGTTTCTGCTTTATAACAAAGTGAATCAGCTATACGTATACATATATCACCAGATCACCTCCCTCTTGCAGCTCCCTCCTACCCTCCCTATTCCACCTCTCTAGGTGGACACAAAGAACTGAGCTGATCTCCCTGTGCTATGTGCCTGCTTCCCACTAGCTATCTATTTTACATTTGGTAGTGTATATATGTCCATGCCACTCTCTCACTTCATCCCAGCTTACCCTTCCCCCACCCTGTGTCCTCAAGCCCGTTCTCTACATCTGTGTCTTTATTCCTGTCCTGACCCTAGGTTTTTCAGAGCCTTTTTTTTTTTAGATTCCATATATATGTGTTAGCATACAGTATTTGTTTTTCTCTTTACTTCATTCTGTATGACAGACTCTAGGTCCATCCACCTCACTACAAATAACTCAATTTCGTTTATTTTTATGGCTGAGTAATATTCCATTGTATATATGTGCCACACCTTCCTTATCCATTCATCTGTTGATGGACACTTAGGTGGCTTCCATGTCCTGGCTAGTATAAACAGAGCTGCAATGAACATTGTGGTACATGACTCTTTTAGAATTATGGTTTTCTCAGGGTATATGCCCAGTAGTGGGATTGCTGGGTCATATGGTAGTTCTATTTTTAGTTTTTTAAGGAAACTCCATACTGTTCTCCATAGTGGCTGTATCAATTTACATTCCTACCACCAGTGCAAAAGAGTTCCCTTTTCTTCACATGCTCTCCAGCATTTATTGTTTGTAGACTTTTTGATGATGGCCATTCTGACTGGTGTGAGGTGATACCTCATTGCAGTTTTGATTTGCACTTCTCTAATGATTAGTGATGTTGAGCACCCTTTCATGTGTTTGTTGGCAATCTGTATATCTTCTTTGGAGAAATGTCTATTTAGGTCTTCTGCCCATTTTTGGATAGGGTTGTTTGTTTTTTTTTGATATTGAGCTGCATGAGCTGTTGTAAATTTTGGAGTTTAATCCTTTGTCAGTTGCTTCATTTGCAACTATTTTCTTCCATTCTCAGAGCTGTCTTTTCATTTTGTTTATGGTTTCCTTTGCTGTGCAAAAGCTTTTAAGTTTCATTAGGTCCCATTTGTTTATTTTTGTTTTTATTTCTATTTCTCTAGGAGGTGGGTCAAAAAGGATCTTGCTGTGATTTATGTCATAGAGTGTTCTGCCTATGTCTTCGTCTAAGAGTGTTATAGTGTGTGGCCTTACATTTAGGTTTTTAATCCATTTTGAGTTATTTTGTGTATGGTGTTAGGGAGTGTTCTAATTTCATTCTTAAGCCAGCTTTACAACAAACGCAAAAGGAACTTCTCTAGGCAGAAAATACAAGGGAAGGAAAAGACCTACAATAACAAACCCCCCAAAATTAAGAAAATGGTAATAGGAACATACATATCGATAATTACCTTAAATGTAAATGAACTAAATGCTCCAACCAAAAGACATAGACTGGCTGAATGGATACAAAAACAAGACATGTATATATGCTGTCTATAAGAGACCCACTTCAGACCTAGGGACACATACAGACTAAAATTTAGAGGATGGAAAAAGATATTCCATGCAAATGGAAATAAAAAGAAAGCTGAAGTAGCAATTCTCATATAAGACAAAATAGACTTTAAAATAAAGTTATTACAGGAGTCAAAGAAGGACACTACATAATGATCAAGGGATCAATCCAAGAAGAAGATATAACAATTGTAAATATTTATGCACTCAACATAAGAGCACCTCAATACATAAGGCAAATGCTAACAACCATAAATGTAACACAATCATCATATGGGACTTTAACATTCCACTTTCACCAATGGACAGATCATCCAAAATGAAAATAAATAAGGAAACACAAGCTTTAAATGATACATTAAACAAGATGGACTTAATTGATATTTATAGGACATTCTATCCAAAAACAACAGAATACACTTTCTTCTCAAGTGCTCATGGAACATTCTCCAGGATAGATTATATCTTGGGTCACAAATCAAGCCTTGGTAAATTTAAGAAAATTGAAATCATATCAAATATCTTTTCCGGCCACAATGCTATGAGACTAGATACAATTACAGGAAAAAATCTGTAAAAAATACAAACACATGGAGGCTAAACAATACATTAATTAATAACCAAGATCACTGTAGAAATCAAAGAGGAAATCAAAAAATACCTAGAAACAAATGACAATGAAAACACGATGACCCAAAACCTATGGGATGCAGCAATAGCAGTTTTAAGAGGGAAGTTTATAGCAATACAATCCTACCTCAAGAAACAAGAAACATCTCAAATAAACAACCTAACCTTATCCCTAAAGCAATTAGAGAAAGAACAAAAAAACCCCAAAGTTAGCAGAAGGAAATAAATCATAAAAATCAGATCAGAAATAAATGAAAAAGAAATGAAGGAAATGATAGCAAAGATCAATAAAACTAAAAGCTGGTTCTTTGAGAAGATAAAGAAAATTGATAAACCATTAGCCAGTCTCATCAAGAAAAAAAGGAAGAAGACTCAAATCAACAGAATTAGAAATGAA
Organism: Leucopleurus acutus; assembly: GCF_964270905.1. Classification (NCBI taxonomy): domain Eukaryota; kingdom Metazoa; phylum Chordata; class Mammalia; order Artiodactyla; family Delphinidae; genus Leucopleurus; species Leucopleurus acutus. The sequence goes on from NC_139159.1 coordinate 60,101,339, forward strand.
AACAGAGAAGTGACAACTGACACTGCAGAAATACAAAGCATCATGAGAGATTACTACAAGCAACTATATGCCAATAAAATGGACAACCTGGAAGAAATGGGCAAATTCTCAGAAGATCACAACCTTCCAAGACTGAACCAGGAAGAAATAGAAAATAGAAACAGACCAATCACAAGCACTGAAATTGAGACTGTGATTAAAAATCTTGCAACAAACAGAAGCCCAGAACCAGATGGCTTCACACGTGAATTCTATCAAACATTTAGAGAAGAGCTAATATCTATCGTTCTCAAACTCTTCCAAAATATAGCAGAGGGAGGAACACTCCCAAACTCACTCTACGAGGCCACCATCACCCTGATACCAATACAAGGCAAAGATGTCACAAAAAAGAAAACTACAGGCCAATATCACTGATGAACATAGATGCAAAAATCCTCAACAAAATACTAGCAAACAGAATCCAACAGCACATTAAAAGGATCATACACCATGATCAAGTGGGGTTTATCCCAGGAATGCAAGGATTCTTCAATACACTCATATCAATCAATGTAATAAACCATATTAACAAATTGAAGGAGCAAAACCATATGATCATGTCAATACATGCAGAAAAAACTTTCGACAAATTCAACACCCATTTATAATAAAAACCCTCTAGAAAATGGGCACAGAGGGAAGTTACCTCAACATAGTAAAGGCCATATATGACAAACCCACAGCCAACATCATTCTCAGTTGTGAAAAACTGAAACCATTTCCACTAAGATCAGGAACAAGACACTCTCACCATATTATTCAAGGCTCCCCCACCATCCAGAATGGTCAGCCCGGTGAGGTGAGTTGGCCTGGCTTGCTGGGTGGGGCCTCCTGCCCTGTGGTCTTGGGCTAAGGCCAGGCCTGCAGCTGCCGCTGGTCGTACTCAGTGATGAGCCTCTTGATGTGGGCCAGCTTGCTCTGCAGGTACTCGCAGCGGTGCGTCTCCTGGCTGTAGTTGGTGTTGGTCTTCTTGGTTTTTCGATATTCCTGTAAAATCTGCCCACAAGTAGTCTCGTACTCCTCGGAGCCCTGGGAGAGCTACCGGAGCTGGGCATCGAGCTGCGTGAAGCGCCACGTGATCTGCTCGATGCGGGCGTGCAGGTCTCGGTACTTGCTGTACTCAGCATTGAAGTCGTTTTTGTAGCTCTGGCACTGCTCCGAGGAGGAGATAGTGGCGTATTTTAGCAGGTAGTCATTTTTGGAAGTTTTAGCCACAGCAATCAGAGAAGAAAAAGAAATAAAAGGAATCCAAATGTGAAAAGAAGAAGTAAAACTGTCACTGTTTGCAGATGACATGATACTATACATAGAGAATCCTAAAGATGCTACCAGAAAATTACTAGAGCGAATCAATGAATTTGGGAAAGTAGCAGGATACAAAATTAATGCCCAGAAATCTCTTGCATTCCTATACACATAATTATGAAAAATCTGAAAGAGAAATTAAGGAAACACTCCCATTTACACTGCAACAAAAAGAATGAAATACTTAGGAATAAACCTACCTAAGGAGACAATCTGTATGCAGAAAGCTGTAAGACACTGAAATCTGGATCTTGAAGAGGTATTTGCCTCTACAGTCATTGCAGCATTATTCACAATAGGCAAGTTGTGGAAACAATGTAAATGTTCATCAATAGAGGAATGAATAAAGAAAATGTGTTATATACATACAATGGAATAATGGAATGCTAAGTGAAATAAGCCCATCACAGACAGACAAATGCTGCATGATTCCACTTCTACAAGGTATCTAAAATAGTCAAACTCATACAAGCAGAGAGTAGAATGGTTTTTTCCAGGAGCTTGGGGGAGGCAAAAATGGGGGTTTGCTATTAAATAGGTATAAATTTTCAGTTATACAAGATAATTTCTAGATATCTGAAGTATAACATTGTGCTTATAGCTAACGATACTGTATTGTACACTTAAAGTTTTGTTAAGAGAGTAAATCTTGTTTAATATTTCTACAATAATTTTAAAAATTATGGTATAATTTGATAAATCTATTTTTTACAAAAATAGTCATTAGATCAATTTTATGATACAAAATCAGAAAGAAATCTAAAGGTATGTGAATAAGAGAATAGAATAGTAATTGTTACATTCATATAATCAAATAATACATAGTCATTAAAAATGATCTATTTATTTGAAAAATATCCTCCCTAGTTATGAAATCCTGTGGAAGAAAAATATAGATTATATTGTACCATTTATATAGGGGAAATATATATACATATATGTTTCATTTGTAACAGTTGAAAATTATGTGTCCATATATGTTTGGGTCTCTTTCTGGACTTTATATCAGTGTTATTGCTTTGTTTGCTTAGCTTTATACTAGTGCTACTAAGTCTTGATTATGCTTGTAATATTTCCCAAAAGAGGTTATACTAGCACTTGGAAACATGGAAACATGCTCAACATTGTTTTCATCAGAAAAAAATGTAAATTAAAGCCATAATGATATATCATGATACACCCAGTAGTACAGCTAGAATAAAGTCACTACCAATACCAAATGTTGCAGAGGGTTAGAAGACACGTGGAACTTTCATACAAGATTAGACATACAAGTGTCTAATCGTCAAATCATTGTGCAAAGCTATTTGTCAGTTTCTTATAATGTTAAATATACACCTACCTTTTTTTTTTGTGGTACACAGGCCTCTCACTGTTGTGGCCTCTCCCATTGTGGAGCACAGGCTCTGGATGCGCAGGCTCAACGGCCATGGCTCACGGGCCCAGCCGCTCCGCGGCATGTGGGATCTTCCCAGACCGGGGCACGAACCCATGTCCCCTGCATCGGCAGGCGGACTCTCAACCACTGTGCCACCAGGGAAGCCCCTACACCTACCTTTTGATTCAGGACTTCCAATCCTAAGTATTTGCAAAAAAAACACAGAAAAAACATATGTCCACAGGATGCATTTTCACAATTGTTCATTTTAGCTTTATTCAATATAGCAAAGTATTGGAAGCAACAAAAATATCCATCATTAGAAGAATAGGTAAACAAATTTGTCAATTTATACAATGGAATTCTACTTAGAAATTAGATGGAACGAACTGGTAATAACTAGTAACATATGCCAAACTGAGGTGAATCTCAGAAACATTATAGTCAGCAAAGAAGCCGGACCTAAAAGTACAAACAATATGATCCTATTTTAATGAAGTTCAAGAACTTCTACGTGGAGGCCACTGGAGGAGGATGGACAGGAAAGGCATGAGGGGACTTTGTAGGATAATGGTTATACTCTATATTTTCATTGGGGTTTTGGTTACAAGGGTGTATATATTCATCAAAATACTTTGCACTATACCCTTAAGATTTGTGTTTCTACTTTATTATATCACAAGAAAAAATTTATGCATGTAGTGGTTTCCAGCCTAAGGATTATTTTATATACTCTTTAATATACAGCCTCTCAAGGGATATTCACACATTTTTGAAGATAAACTTAGTTATATTTTATAAATTAAACCCCCCTGAATTTTCTAAAAACTCGCGTGACCTGATGGTAAAATTATACAGGATGCCTTGCTTCTTGTCCATTGCAGTCTTCACTACACCACAGTGTACTTCAGGTTAATTCCACAATCTGCAATATCAGAGAGCAGCTCTCTGCATACAGCAGAACAGAGGCAATAAGAGCATAGGCTCTGAAGTCACACTTTCTTAGTTTAAAGCCTGACTACACCACTTATTAGCTGTGATCTTGGGCAGATTATTTAGCCTTTCAAATCCTTGGTATATTCCCTTGTAAAAAAGGAATAGTTATTTTAAGTTTATCATTTAATTCCTTTAAGGATAAAAGATGTTACTGGTAAAAAGCACATGCAACACTACTTGCCATATAATAAGTGCTCATTAATGTTTCTGAATGCCATAATAATAAATCATGAAATTAATTATATATTAACAAAGCAATAGCACCCACTATATTAGTGATATAAGTAATTATTTTTATAGAGGCAACGGGAGACATGGTGGCTAAATCACTTCCTAGGAAGTCCAAGTCAGATGGGAACTGAATGGAGTCCCCAGGACACTGAATTCAAGGAACTATGAGAGAAGGTAAGGCCTGTACAAATAGACTTTATTGTTTATATGTGCATGTGGCCATCAGAGTACAATTCTTTCACCACCTAGGCAGACATGTCAGTACCTCTCGAGGAATGCATACTATCCTGTCATTGTCACAGAAAGCAGCACTTTACTGTCCTGATGATAGATGGCAATGGTAAGATTAGACAGCAGTGAAAGGAGCTGGATGACACAAAGGGCATGGAACCAGGGCATGGAAATGTTTACAATGATGAGGTTTTCTTTTTTAGTTTGGGTGACCTACTTTGACTCTATTGTATGCAAAGAATAATGGCATTCTGCCAGGGCTATATTACATCCAACTTTACAATTTTTTTATTTTAAATAATAGATTTTATCTTTAGAACGATTTTAGATCTACAGAAAAATTGAGCAGATAGTACAGGGTTCCAATATATTCCCTTCCACCCCCAGTTTCCCCTAATATTAACATTTTGCATTAGTGTGGTACATTTGTTATAATTAGTGAACTAATATTAATACATTATTGTTAACAAAATCTGTAGTTACATTAAAGTTTACTCTTGTTGTACATTTCTATGGGTTTTGACAAATGCATAATGTAATGTATCCACCATTGTAGTATCATACAAAATGGTTTCACTTCTTCACCTATTCAAGCCAACCTGTTATTGCTAAAGCCTGCTAAGCACTTGTCTCTTTACTTTCTCTATAGTTTTGCCTTTTCCAGGAAGTCATATAGTTGGAATTTTATAGTAGCTAGTCTTTTCAGGATGGCTTCTTTCACTTAGAAGTATGCTTGTAAGTTTCCTTTGTGTCTTTTCATGCCTTCATAGCTCATTGCTTTTTATTGCTGAATAATATTCCATTGCATGGATTTACCATTGTTTGTTGGTACATTCACCTATTTATTGAAGGACATAGTGTCATCTTCCAGTGTTGGCACTTATGAATAAAGTTGCTATAAACATTTATGTATAGGTGTTTTGAGGCCATAAATTTTCAATTCATTTGGGTAAATACCTAGTAGTGTAATTGGTGGATTTTATGCTAAGACTGTTTAGTTTTATAAGAAACTGCCAGATTATCTTCCAAAATGACTGTACCATTTTTCATTCCCATAAACACTGAATGAGAGGTCCTGTTGTTCCACATCCTTACCATAATTTGCTATTGTCTATTATTGAATTTTAACCATTCTAATAGGTATACAGTGGTATTTCTTTTTTTTTTCCCCAAATTTCAGCCATTTATTTTTTTTCATCTTTTAATTCCTATGGGGTTCATCAATTCTTTATCAGTTAACATTCTCATTGACAAAGACCAATTTATTAGAGAATGGACTTGAGCATACAGGGAGGGGGAAGGGTAAGCTGGGACAAAGTGAGAGAGTGGCATGGACATATATACACTACCAAATGTAAAACAGATAGCTAGTGGGAAGCGGTCGCATAGCACAGGGAGATCAGCTTGGTGCTTTGTGACCACCTAGAGCGGTGGGATAGGGAGGGTGGGAGGGAGGGAGATGCAAGAGAGAAGAGATATGGGGACATATGTATATGTATAACTGAATCACTTTGTTATAAAGCAGAAACTAACACACCATTGTAAAGCAATTATACTCAAATTAGATCGTTTTCATACTCTATTTGGAATTGCTGGATTGTCACTTTTAAAAGAAGAACAGATTAAACCTGTTAGCCCTGTTTTTTGCATGCCTGAAAAAATACTTCAGAGAGTGAATGTTCAGCCTGAACTAGTGATCTAGATTACATCCCGTGATGCAAAAGTTGCTTAGGGGTATTTCTTTGTTGTAATTTATAATTCCTTATTGGTATCTGTTTTTGTTTTTGTTTTTGGTTTTGGTTTTTTTTGTTTTGCGGTACGCGGGCCTCTCACTGTTGTGGGCTCTCCCGTTGTGGAGCACAGGCTCCGGACGCGCAGGCTCAGCAGCCATGGCTCACGGGCCCAGCCGATCCGCGGCATGTGGGATCTTCCCGGACCGGGGCACGAACCCATGTCCCCTGCATCGGCAGGCGTACTCTCAACCACTGCGCCATGAGGGAAGCCCTGGTATCTGTTTTTTAGCATCTTTTCATATGTGAGTTCTCTGCATATCTTTGATACAAGTCCTTTATCAGATATGTGATTTACAAATATTTTCTTTCATTCTATGTTTTTAAAAAATCCTCTTAATAGAGACTTCCCTGGTGGTCCAGTGATTAAGACTCCATGCTCCAAATGCTGGGGGCACAGGTTTGATCCCTGGTTGGGAACCAAGATCCTGCATGCTGCACAGTGTGGCCTAAAAAACAAAAAATTCTCTTAATAGTGTCTTTTGCTTAATAGAAGTTTTTACTATTAATGAAGTGAAACTTAATAATTTTTTCCTCTCATCGATCATGCTTTTGGAGCTGTATTTAAAAACTCATTGTCAAGCCCATTGTCACCTAGATTTTCTTCTATATTATCTTTTATAAATTTTATAGGTTTGTGTTTTACATTTATGTCTTTGATCCACTTTGAGTTAATTATTGTGAAAGGTGTAAGACCTGTGTCTAGATTCATTATTTTTTCATTGCTTTTGCGTTTTGATGTCCAGTTAGTTGTTTCAGTACCATTTGTTCCAAAATCTATACTTTCTCCATTGAATTGCTTTTGCTCCTTTTTCAAATATCAGGTGACTATATTGTGTAGTTCTTATTTCTATGTTATCTGTTCTGTTTCATTGATCTATTTGTCTCTTATTAATATCATGGTGACTTGATTACTGTACCCTTTACAGTAAGTCTTGAAATTTTGTAGTGTTGGTCCTCTGAATTTGTTCTTCTGTTTCAGTGACATGTTGGCTATAATGAATCTTTTGCTTTTGCACATAATCATTAGAATCAGTTTGTTGATGTTGTCAAAATTAGTTGCTGAGAGTTTATTGGAATTATATTGAATCTGTAGATCATGTGGGAAAGAATTGACATCTTACCAATATAGTCTTCTTAATATTGAACGTGGAACATTATTTACTTATATCTTCTTTGACTTATTTCTTCATAGTTGTATAGTTTTCTTCATAAAGACCATGTGCATATATTGTTAAATTTATTCTTTATTATTTCATTTTATGGGTGCTTGTCAAATCAGTCTCATAATCTGATCTTATACAATACTATAACTGACTAATTCAAATGACACCAAAAATAGGATACAGAAAACTGAAAGACACAGGTAAAACTTGGAGAAGTAATATCAACACATCTTTATGGGTGCTTTCTTCCTTCACTTAAGTAGTACTCTGGTCCATATTCTATGTATGAGTATCTAGGTGGATCATACAGGGCAGCACTTAGCCAATGGAAGCTACTTAGGTCATAAAAGATCAATTTTACACTCCAATGATTACATACATTATGAACATTTTCCAGAGTTCCATGCCTCATATATGCATAAATTCCAAGTTTGTTTACTATAAACAACCTTGACACCAGGTATATCATGCTAAAAATATTCTATAGGTAAGGATTTCCTTTTACCTTTCTGTTAGTAATTATTATCAGGAGGAGATTTGACCTTATTTTCTTTACCCTTCTCTCCCCAGGGGAGGGAATTTGGATTTTAAACCAGCTGCTTCCTTCACTGGGCTTTGTGTGTGGGGACTTTGGAGACTGGGAAAATGGGAAGAAAAAGGTAGTGAGAGCTTCTAAGAAATTTTTAAGGTTTCAATAAGTATGAGAATTACCTGGTGTTAGAAATTTGCATTGATTACCTATATTTTCTTTGTATATTTTTTTACTAGAAGAGATATTATTATTATTTTTCTATATTGTACAAGTTGATGCTACTAACCACTTTTAATAACACAGCAGACCCCTTTTATTTTCCAGGAATATTGATTCATCATGGTATAATGAATGAATTACAGGTTTTGGATGAATAGAAGTCTGTCCCTACTGCTTTCTAAAAACTATATGAATCTGGTACTTTCTCACTCTATGAACCTATCCTAGACAAATTTTTGTTACTTCACCTATGAAGCAGACAGTATAAAACCTTCCTTGCAGGATTGTTTCAGGGATTAGAGATGATATAAAAAACAGAACAAGGCTGAAACATGTCAGGCATGACTATTATTATAATTATCCATATCACATTCTCCATTATCTGAATGGAATACAATAAATTTACAACAAATTTGAGTTCTTCTTGTTTAAAATTATGTAATGGTACAGCCATTACTTTAAGAAGGAATTCCCTAAAAACTCCCCAAACTTATTCTGTCTTAAAAAAAAAAAAAAAGTCAATACCAAAAACTAGATCAGTATAACTATAGAACTGACAGATCAGAGGATAAAATATTAAATTAGGGACCCTATTCAATAACTTGTAATTGTAGAGGTTATACTAGTATTCTCAAATTTCAATAACAGTGGATTACTATCCACATAATAGAAGTTAAGAATTATTTTGACCAGGCAGAAAATAAACTGGGATAATATCTTTGCCCCTCTTGAGGATCAGATTGAGTGAACTCTGAGAAAGAAAAAAAAAAAAAAGTCAATAGAAGATTTTGCTGTGCAATGGTTTAAATAGCCATTAATTAGAGAAATCAGTATTAAGTTTTATCAATATTGAAATTAAAGGTTAGGATACCTGAGGTTCGCATTTCTTTCCATGGGTTGCATCTTTCATCAGTAATCATTAAGCTCTTTGGTGATGGTTCTCAGCCCTGGATGTACATTAGAATCACTTTGGGGAGCTTTTAAAAACATGATTTCTAGGTCTCCAATCAAACCAGTTAAATCAGAATCTCAGAGTGTAACCAAGCTTGAGAATTTTTAAATGCAACCCAGGTGATTCTAATGAACAGTCAAGTCTGAGAACCCATGATCTAGTGGCAAGTTAACTGACAAATAACTTAGTGGTTCTGAAAATAACCAAACAATAGTGATAGTTTTCATTCATTAATATATGTGGGAGAAATGGACTTTCACACTACAACTCCAGTATTTGATTGAAAAACACCGATTTAAGAAATGTAGAAAACATAAGTTGGGCTGGGGCTCTACAGTTTGTAGATCTTATATTCTATTATATTCCTACTTCAAAGAGAATCTCTACCTCATGATCTTATTGGAATCTATGTGATTATTGTCTGGGAGAAATTTAAGCAAAGGTGTCATTTTCTAAAACATTTTTTCATTCCAAATCCTTCAAACTTTTTAAGTTGTTAGGCTATGCTAGCTAAAATACAAAGATGCTTTCTAGTGGAAATACCCTTGAACTTCAGGTCCATGGTCTTCGGAGCTCTGACTTTGTATACACTGATAGCAACATCACATTAACCAAGGCACATGATTTGGGGAAGGACAATCACAATATTTGTTTTACGAGGTAAAAACAACAAGCCCCAGTGTGGATTGAAATCATGATTATGATACTGTAAACAACAGAAATAGCCAAAACTAAAGAAGGAAAAGAAGAAATCATTAATAAGCTTTAAAGTTATAAGAGAAAAAAATCTGAGAGGTGACTGTGAAAATGGAGAATTTTCTTCAAAATATTGAGTGACCTTGAAAAGTACTTTTTTTGAAAGCAAATTATTTTTATCATTTGAATTACAAATGAAGTTTTGACAAAATTGGACTGATGGAGGCAATTATTATTATAGTCTCAAGGTTGAGAAAATTGCTTAATTTCATACTGAAGAGGGAAACTACCAGCTGGTAAATGCAACATAAATCAGAATCTTGCAACTATACCTGAATATGTATAGGTTAAAATATTAAAAGCTCTGTGTTGGGGTCTCCTGAGTCCTATTATTTTTGTATTACTAACAGTTGTCTTTAAGGAATTTATTTGTTGAATTTTATTTATTTATTTATCCAAATATTATTAAATATTTGGAAAACATTTAGAAACAAGTTGATGGAAATCCAATATGTGTTACCATATATAATACACACAGCAATACATTAATTCATGAGCCAGTATTGGTGCAACTACTGTTGGAAGGAATTCAATAAATTGACATTTAGTGTTTTGCAAATCTGTGCCTTTTATGATGCAGATTTGCTTCTGAAAAACCATGTTCTAATTACATTTTCTAAAGGCTTAGTTTTGGGTGAGCCTTTCATAGAATATTAACACTAGGACTTCCCTGGTGGTGCAGTAGTTATGAATCCACCTGCCAATGCAAGGGATACAGATTTGAGCCCTGGTCTGGGAAGATCCCACATGCCACGGAGCAACTCAGCCCGTGTGCCACAACTACTGAGCCTGTGCTCTACAGCCCGCGAGCCACAAATACTGAGGCCCACACCCCTAGATCCCATGCTCTGCAACAAGAGAAGCCACCACAATGAGAAGCCCACACACTGCAATGAAGAGTAGCCCCTGATCGTCACAACTAGAGAAAGCCCGCATGCAGCAACAAAGACCCAATGCAGCCAAAAATAAATAAACAAATTTATTAAAAAAAAGAATATTAACACTAAACTGGTCATATGAGTTTCAAGTAAATATACAGGTACATTTTCAATTGATTGAGAGTAAGCAATAGCCCAAATTTAATTTAAACTAGCAGAAATCAATTAGAAAAAGATAAGCATTCCAGTACAAAAGTGGGAAAACACATAAATGATCAATTGATAAAAGGAAAGTATTGTGAATGGCCAAAAACACATAAAAATATACTCAACCATATCAATCTTTATAATGAAATAAATATATGTTAAATAATTATCAATTGTTATATATATATAATGAAATAAATATATGTGTGTGTGTTTAAACACACAGACACAAAGAGACATAATAAAATAAATTGACAGTTACTTTTATCACCTGTTAGATTAACAGGCACATTTGTTACCAAAGTGTGGAGAATTTGGGACTCCTTGTGTGTTACAATCTTTCCAATAGACAGTGGAAAATATATATTAGATGGAAATTAACATATTTTGACTAACAATTTTATTTTTAGAAATTTACCTATAGGATTACTTGTAAAATTACAAGTAATCTGTTTGTCAAGCCATAATACTAGGGGAATTAATGATGATACATTTATACAATTGAATTGTATTCAGTTATATATGGTAATGTATATTGAAATTAATTGATATGAAAATCCACGTTTTTCAAAAGTTCATTTGTCCGTCAGTTACTGAGTATCAACTATGTTTGAGGCATTAATATTATACTTCATTCACATAAAATGATGTGTGTGTGTGCTTGCTTGGATATGGTCAATAAACCAATTTTATAGGAAGAATGTTAAAAAACTAAAAAAAAAAACTTTATTTTTACTTTTAGCGTTTTAACAGGTTTATCCCCAAATATGACTACTGATTTATCTAAATGTTAAAAATTTGCATTAAGAAAGTATGATAATTTGACAATATGCTAACAAAATTACTTTAAAAGATACTGTAGGAGGAGCATACTTTTATAATTCCTATAAGCAGGCCATAGCAATATACAAATTTGGAGGGTAAAAGTAACAAAAATTAACCTTTATTTTCCTTTTCCAATGATTGTTCTAGAGACAGGCATATGACACAGTTCTTGTTAATGAGACACATGGAATATCTGTTTAAGTCTTATGGGCATCATTTCCTTCCCTGATAAAAGAGAAGGGATTAAGAACTCTGCCATTTTTTTGTGCGTGGATGGCATCCTGTAAGATTGTAATGCTTTAGCTTCTCCAATATGCTACACTATATGGAGGCCAAGGAAAAGCCAAGAGATACTCAGAGTAGTCCCTGCTGCTGGCCTTCTTGAAATGTGAAACAAATATCGGAGTAAGTTGTGTGTTCTGTTAGCTGCAGTCAAAAACAATTCTGATGCACAAGAGGTTAAAAAATGGTTTATTTTCCATTTAACAAGTGATAAACCCAGTTTATCTTAAATTACATAAGAAAAATACATTTTGTTGAAAAAATTCAAAATTATTTACATCATTTAAAAAATTTGGATTATATAAGAGTCTTTAAATAGATTGAAAAATATCTTGGAGTATCATATCAAAAATGAAACAAATGCTAAAAAATTGTTAGTATATTATCATTTTTATTGAATTTGTTGAAGTAGAGGGTTTCTAGGCTGCTATTTACAAGAACTTATTCACAAAGTACATGTTTTGGGATGCGTTTTATATCAAATACACTTAAAAAAATCTTATAGATTATCTTTACCATTTACCATCACATGTTTATAATTTTCTTTTTACCATTGGTTTTGCCTTACTAGAAACATTGCCATACTTGATATATTTCAAAATTATAACAATTAGAGCAAGAAAAAGCAAAACTAGCCATGTACACTAATGCTTAATGGTGTGTAAAAACTCTCAAAGCCTATTTCATAATACAAATAAGCAATATTAACACAAAGCAAGAACATTCAACTCTTGACAAATGCATTCATCTCTCCCCACCTCCAGAAATTTCACTAAACTCTTTTTCAGTGCAAAAAAAATCTTATGAGATTTAAGAAAATATTCTTTGGAAGCATGAGTAGTTTATTTTTTCCACCCTTCAATTAATTTACAACTACTAGGACATCCATATCAAAAATAAAACAAAGCAAAACAAAACAAAATACCTCCACACAGTATACCAGGACACCTGAAAGATCTATCCATCTGTGCATTTGAAAATCATTTGAAAATGCTGGCTTGGACCATGGAGGAGGGCACTAAACATGGAGTGTGGTGGTGAAACTGGCAGTGGCAGAGGTAGCAGCAGCAGAGAAAGCAGTGGCAGGTCTAGCATTGGGACAGTATGACCATTCTGGCAGAGGAGGTAGAGGGTCTGGCCACACATTCTGCAACAGGATAGAGCCATTGCTCTCTCTGAGGAGAAACCACAGTGACTGGGAGGAGGAAAAGGAAAAGGACCTATGTAGACCAAGAAAACTGAAGGAAAGTGTCTTCTGCTGTCTGCCCCAGGAGTCTGGCATGAAGATTGCCCACAGACCTCTGGGACCCCCCACTTTGAGAGTCCATTTACAGAGCCCAGGGTATACCCATAGCCCCAAGTACTAAGTACACGCCTTTTTCCGGAGCTGACAAACTTCAAAAATAAGATGAAGAATGCATTAAAATGCATTGGAAATAGAGGAGATCAGATGGAAGAGAGAAATAGTGAGCTGGAAAATAAGAATCTAGAGATGATTCAGGTATAAGAGGAGAGAGAACTAAGATTCTTGAAAAGTGAAGAAACCCTAAGAGAGCTATCAAACTCTATTAGAAAAACCAATGTTGGGACTTCCCTGGTGGCACAGTGGTTAAGAATCCGCCTGCCAATGCAGGGGACACGGGTTTGAGCCCTGCTCTGGGAAGATCCCACATGCCGCGGAGCAACTAAGCCCATGCGCTACAGCTACTGAGCCTGTGCTCTAGAGCCTGAGAGCCACAACTACTGAGCCCACCCACTGCAACTGAAGCCTGCGGGCCTAGAGCCTGTGCTCTGCAACAAGAGAAGCCACCGCAATGAGAAGCCCATGTACCACAATGAAGAGTAGCCCCCACTCGCCACAACTAGAGAAAGCCCATGTGCAGCAATGAAGACCCAACACAGCCATAAATAAATTAATTAATTAAAAAAACCCAGAAAAGCCAATGTTTTATGTAATTTTTGTGGTAAGCACAAAACAAAAAACTAGAGCAGAGACACAAAGCTTAAAAAAAAAAGAGGAGACTGAGCAAATCACTGTGGAAAACCACCAACTTACAAATGTAGACAGAAACAGAAAGAAAAAGAAACAATGGAGAGGCAAAACAATTAGAAGGGAAGGAAAAAGATAAAATGGAGGTACATAGCAATAATCATCCTAAATGTAAATAGATTGAACACACTGATAAAAAGGCAAACAGTGACAGGAGAGATAAACAAACAAACAAACAAAAGAAGACCCAAGTATCTGCTGCCTATATGATGCTAGGACTCATCCCAGTTCTAAAGAGACAAATAAGCTCAAAGTGAAAATCAAATAGAAACCAATAGAAGACAGGCAGAGCCATACTTATATCAGACAAAATAGGCTTCAAACTGAGGGTAACAATAAACAAAGAAGGCATTATATAACAATAAAAGAATGTAACAAGAAGGCATAATTGTAAATATGTATGCCCCTAAAACCTGAGCATTGAAATACATTAAGCAAATAATAACAGATCTTAAGGGAGAATTAGAAAGCAATACAATAATTGTAGGGAACTTCCATACCCCATTCTCCGCAATGGATATATTGTCCAGACAGTAAATCAGCAAGTAAATGTTGCAATTGAAATGAACTTAATAGAAATATATAGAACATTCCATCCACCAGCAGCAGAATAATTCTTCTCAAGTGCCTATAGAATATTCTCCAGGATAGATCATATGATAGGACACACACACACACACACACACACACACACACACACACACAAATGTAGCAAATTTAAGAAGATTAAAATCATACCAACTATCTTTTCTGATCATAATATTATAAAACTAGAAACCTACAACAAGAGGAAAGTGAAAAAATCTACACATATGTGGAAACTACACAATATACTTCTAAAAAATTATTGGGTAAAAGAAAAATCAAAAGGGAAATAAAAAATTATTTTGAAGCAAATTAAAGTGGAAATACAACATATCAAATATTGTGGGAGGCAGCAAAAGCAGTTCTGAGAGGAAAGTATATAGCAATAAATGTGTATATTAAGAAATTAGAAAGATCTCAAATAAACAACCTAATGTTACACTTCAAGGAACTAGAAAAAGAAGAACAAATTAAGTCCAACATTAGCAAGAAGGAAGGAAGCAATAAAGATCAGGTCAGAAGTAAATGAAATAGAAACAAAAAAGGAAAAACAATAGAAAGGATCAATGAAACTAAGAGCTGGTTCTTCAAAGAGATAAACAAAATTGATAAAACTTTAGCAAGACTAAGAAAAAGAAGAAGATTTAAACAAATAAAATTAGAAATGAAAGAGGAGACATTACAACTGATTCTTCAGAAATGCATAGAACCATAAAAGACTACTATGAATACTTATATGGGAACAAATTACATAACTTAGAAGAAATGGATACATTTCTAGGAACGCACAACCTAGTAAGGCTGAATCAGGAAGAAATAGAAAATCTGAACAGACAAATAATAAGAGGTTGAATTGGTAATCAAAAACCTCCCAACACAGAGAACTCCAGGACCAGAGGCTTCACTGGAGAATTCTACCAAACATTTAAAGAAGAATTAACACCAATTCTTCTCAAACTCTTCCAAAATGTGGAGGAGGAAGCACTACCAAACTCAATCTATATACGTCAATAAAATAAAAGATAAAAATCACATGATCATCTCTATAGACACAGAAAAAGCATTTCACAAATGAAATGAGAGAGTAGCATGGACATATATACACTACCAAATGTAAAATAGATAGTGGGAAGCAGCCACACAGCACAGGGAGATCAGCTCGGTGCTTTGTGACCACCTAGATGGGTGGGGTAGGGAGGGTGGGAGGGAGACGCAAGAGGGAGGAGATATGGGGATATATGTATATGTATAGCTGATTCACCTTGTTATAAAGCAGAAATTAACACACCATTGTAAAGCAATTATACTCCAATAAAGATGTTAAAAAAAAAAGAAAGGCCATACTTCCTAAAGCCATCTATAGATTCAATGCAATCCCCATCAAAATACCAAAGGCATTCTTCACAGAAATAGAAGAAACAATCATAAATTTGTGTGGAACCACAAAATACCACAAATAGCCAAAGCAATCCTGAGAAAAACAGAACAAAGCTGGTGGTATCAGTGCACTACAAAGCCATAGCAACCAAAATAATATGATACTGGCACAAAAATAGACCTATTGAACAGTGGAACAGAATAGTGAGCCTAGAATTAAATCCCAGTATTCACAGTCAACTAATATTTAACAAGGTATCCAAGAATACTCAATGAGGAAAGAATAGTTTCTTCAACAAATTATTCTAGGAAAACTCGAGAAACATATGCAGAACAGCGAAATTGGACCCCTATCTCACACCACTTACAAAAATTAGCTTGAGATGAATCGAAGACTTAAACACAAAACCTGATACCATCAAACTCCTAGAAGAGAAGGTAGGAGGGATACGCAAGAGGGAAATGTGTCATACTGGTCACATTTTAAATGTGTCATACTGGTCACATTTAAAATGTTCAGTCGTCACATGTGACAGTTGACTATTCTGTTGGATAAAATGGATATAGAATATTTTGCCAGCATAAAATTTCAATCAGAGTGTTCTGCAAGTATTAAAAAACAAAATTAAGGTGTGGAGTCAGGATAGAGGGCTAAAGAAATAAGATCACATTTTGTTAGGTGATGATCTTAGTGGGGCAGTTCAGGGACATCCTCTCTCAGGAACTAACATTTGAGAAAATAATTGATTCAACTGAGAGAGTTATGTGAGTATTCGGAAGAAGGGCTGTCCAGTCAAAAAGTTCTCTCTACATACTTCTCAGTAGTTCTGAAGTTTTATATTTGGAATTTTTCAAAAACAGTTATAATAGTTATTACCAACCATCTCAACCAATTCCTAAAAATTCCTTGGAGACATTATAATAATATTTTCGACTTAAAAAATGATTGAATTACATGTGAATTTTTTGGGGTTTTTTTAAAGTTAATTTCAGCCTTATTATTATTCCAGTTTGGAAATTTTAATACTCGTAAAAGATGTATCAGATCAAATCAAATCTATAAATCCAAAGGATGTAGTGAAACTAATCAGAATTACAAGTGGTTACAAATTTCTCATGTTTCATTCTGTGGTTTTATATTTATTATGATGCATTTCTTTACTTTTACTCATTTTAAGAGATGATAAATATGTTGGTTAATCTATGGCACAAAATTCAGATATATTGGGGACCATACCACATAACTTCATGAATTACTCTAGAAGAATTTTAACAGAAACAGAGGAAAAGCAGGTTAACTATCAAGGCATGTACCAGAAAAGAGTCAAGAATAATGACAAGTTAAAAGGAATCAACATAAGCCCTTAATTTCAAAGATGGTAGAAAAAGATACTAATGTTAATAACAATATTGTGGAACCTCGGAAGAAATGAGTGTGCAAAAGAATATGATGAACCAACAGACTTCCCCCATTGGTTTTATTTATTTATTTTTGCAGTACGTGGGCCTCTCACTGTTGTGGCCTCTCCCGTTGTGGAGCACAGGCTCCGGACGTGCAGGCTCAGCGGCCATGGCTCATGGGCCTAACCGTTCCGCGGCATGTGGGATCTTCGCGGACTGGGGCACGAACCCGTGTCCCCTGCATTGGCAGGTAGACTCTCAACCACTGCGCCACCAGGGAAGCCCTATTTTGTTTTATTTTATTTTATTTCCTTTTAGCTGCTCCAGGTCTTAGTTGCGGCACGTGTGATCTTTTAGTTGCAGCATGCGGGCTTCTTAGTTGCAGCATATGGACTCTTAGTTGTGGCATGCAGACTTCTTAGTTGTGGCATGCATGTGGGATCTAGTTCCTCGACCAGGGATTGAACCTGGGCCCCCTGCATTGGGAGCGCAGAATCTTACCCACTGAACCGCCAGGGAAGTCCCTCCCCCATTGATTTTAAACAGTAGACTATATTTAAGTAGATTTATGTTTTAAAACTTTTTTTTTTTGCAAATCACCTAAAATATTCCCATGGGACTCCATTTACTAAACGAAAATGTTTGACAAGATTTTTTCTGAAGTGACTAGTCAGTATCTACGTACTCTCTGATTACTTAAAATTTGTTTGCTGGAATTACTAACCTCAAGTTTTAATTCAGCAAGAATAATCAGTTTTGAAGTGTATTCATCCTGACAATTTAGAATTTAATTATATCAATATATTTGAAGTTTATTAAACTTAAATTTCACTTATATCATTTATTCATATATTTATCTCACTGATATGATAAATAGAAATAGACTTTGGCAGAATCTTAACTCATTAGGGTAAGTCAGTGTCATTTTGAATCACTGATTATGACCATGCAGTCACATGCTCTCTCCTTTTAGATAGAATGTTACCTCCTTCCTCTTATATATGTATTTTATAAATTTATTTATACTTCTGTTATATTCTAATCAAATGACATAAAATAGCTTCTACTTCCATTATACTTGAAATGCCATCCAAGATTTGTTATTAAAATTTATTAAATTTATTTTTACATATTTTAAAGTCCACCTAAATATTTTGTACACATTGGGCTAGTTCATGAGAGTCTAAAGTAAGCATAGTGCCTTTATACATATGCTGGAAATATATCTATTGCCTTTTGGGGAGTTACTTAAACATTTTAATTCAGTATGTATTGTTGAGCACTTACTCAACTCAAAAAGGTGGTCTATTACAGAAATATAAGATATACATATTTTCTATTTTCATATCCCCAGGACTTAATAAGTAATTAGTCTTGCTGGGGAGGATAGACAAGATGGTAAATGGCCAAGGGATATGTTATCGCTGAGATGGGAGTTGACATGTCTTAAAGATGAGTAGATGATATAGGTGGAGTTTAGATGGGGAGTGGATCTCAGACAAGGTGATTACTTTTTTAAGTGAATTTCAGGATTTTGTGAGGGACTACTGATTACATGTAACTCCCCAGCATTTTTTACTACATAATTGAGAGCTCTTAAAGGGAAAACTATTGCTGTCCCTCAACATCTAACAGAATAGTTAGCATGTACTGGATTTTGAATGAATTTGGATTGAATAATAAATTAATTAGTTAATAAATGAGTGGTTTAATAGGTAAATAAATAGATATCACTATCCAAGAATTATATGTCAAGTCCATATAGCAGTAGTATATTAATGTAAATTCATGCCTTTAGTACTGCAGTGCAAAGTCTTCCACTCGATGTTGGGTAAAGAAAAATGATTTTTTTTTTGTTTTGTTTGTTTGTTTTATTGAAGTATAATTGATTTACAATATTATGTTAGTTTCAGATGTATAACATCTGAACATTCAATATTTTTATAGATCATAATCCATTTAAAGTTATTACAAAATAATGGCTATATTTCCCTGTATTGTACAATATATCCTTGTTGCTTATTTATTTTATACATAGTAGTCTGTGTTTCTTAATCCCATATCCCAATGTCCCTATTTTGCCCCTCCCCCATCCTCTCTCTCCACTGGTAACCAGTAGTTAGTACTCTATATCTGTGAGTCTGTTTCTATATGCACATTACTTTGTTTTATTTTTAAGATTCCACATTTAAGTAATAACAGAGTATTTGTTTTTCTCTATATGACATTTCACTAAGCATAATACTCTCTAGGTCCATCCATGTTTTTGCAAATGGTAGAATTTCATTCTTTTATCTAGCTGAGTAATATACTATATATACTATACTATACACTATATATTATATATAGATGTGTGTGTGTGTATATATATATATATATATGTATGTGTGTGTATATATATACCGGTATATACCGGTGCTGGAGCTAGAGGGGCTTGTGTGGGTATCTGGCAAGGGTTGGAGCATGGTGTGTCAGAGATCTGGTCTGCCTCTGATGTGACACCTGTGCAATTGCCCGTAATGGCTGCCCCTCCCTGTTCAGACATTGCTTAGGGTTTGAGTTCCCACAGCACCCCATGGCTGAGCTTTTTCCTTGGCTGTGGAAGCCCTCTCTCCAGTGCAGAGCTTCAAAGTAAGGCAAATGGTGCCAGAGCATTTGCTCCACTCAGACTGGGACTTGTGCCAGGATAGTTTGGGAAACCAGTCAGCCAGCTGCACAGTCTCAATTACCCTTTCTGCCCTTCTGCGAGAGCAAGCAAGCATCTGTGCACTACTCACAAGCAGAATCCAGGTTTCCCCAGCCCTGCAGTTAGCCCCACCAGCCCTCCCACCAGCCCTCCAACCAGCCAAAGGGGCTCATCTTCCCTTTGTTGTCCCCCTGGGCTGGGGCACCCAATATGTGCATCTAACTGCTCCTCCCCAGGGAGGGTCTCTCTCGTAATATCATTTTTCCTCTGAGTCCCCTGCCAGGGGCGTGGGTCCTGACCTGATAATTCTCTTCCTTTCCTACCCAGTACCATGTGTATCTTTCTTATAGCCTTGGCTGTACAGAAGTGTTTCTGCTAGTCTTCAGTTAGTTTTCAGTGAGAATTTTTCCACATGTAGATGTATTTTTGATGTGTTCATGGGGGCAAATGAGTTCTGCATCCTTCTACTCTGTCAACTTGATTCAAGTCCCCAAAATTACTTGTTTTGGGCTTTTAAATTAGATTCTAAGTTTCAACAATTTCCTTGTATAAATTTTGTGAGCTCTGAATGCCATGACTTATTGATAAGATGAGAATGATGGAAAACCAGGACACCAATGTGAGACACTGGTTGCTAACTTCACCTACAGCCATAGTTTCTGACTCTTTTGCTATATATCTGGTTACCTAATACTCTTTTATTTTTCTTCCCTATCCTATCTTTATATATGACCACAAAGAATTTCCAGGTTAATTACCTGCTCACTCTCTTATTGCATTGAGTTTACTTACTGCTCTCTTCTGCAAACTTCCTTGGGATTGGCATGTACCCTAGCACAAAAGGGAGAAGTATTTTTTAATTATTCAGACTAATGAAGGTAAGCATTCTAAAGCCACAGCGATTATATTGGGTTAGAACCCAACTGGATTATTTGCATATATTATGTTTCATAATCCTCCTTTTACTACTTTGACTAAGATCCTCCATCACACTAGTTCATATTCCTTTAGGTACAGTGATCCATCGGGAGTGAGCATAGCATTTAGCCAGTGCGATCATAAGAAAACCTATGACTATTACTGAAGCTTCAGGAAGAGATGCTCTCTCTATGGCACCTGGAGTCCTTAAGAGAGAGACTGTTTATGCTCTTGGAACAGTGCCTCATAAGGAGGTGATATTAGATTTTGGAATGAATTTAGAGGAAGGTAGACTCAGAGAAGGAAAAGGAGAGAAGTCTAGGCCTTGTGAAATTGAGTCCCTACAGAAAGCTGCATTTTAAGTCAACTTACTAGACCTATTCAGTTTGGTGAATGAATAAGTCTCCTACATTCTTAAGCCACTTTGGGGTCAGTTTTGTTTTGTCTGTAACAAGTCTGGAGCAAACTGATAAAAACATTAAATGTGGAAATCTTATCCCAGGTTATCTGACCACTAATTCCATTCTCTATCCACTGCCCCACCCTGCCAATTTCAGTCTCCTTATTGCTGATGCTCTATATCTGACTCCAAATTGCTTTCTTCCACTTCTAAATCCTGCTTTTCTTGTATGTGTCCCCACAAACAGCACCTTCCAAATGCCCTCCTATTTTTCCTATTCCTGCGTTGTTTTGTGTGCAGAAATAGAAATTTTCTGCTCAATTTATGACTTAGAATTTATTTTTCACATTGAAATTTGAATATCTCAATGTCTTTTTTTTAATATGCTCCCTGGAATGACTTGCTGTCATGCTTCCAGACTCTTGACTACCTTCCTAGTGTTTCCCATTGCCATGTTTCAAATATTGACTCCTGTGTATTCCTGTTGCTTGTCCTGTCTTTTAGTTTCCAAACTTTTGATTCAGTATTGTATCAAGTAAATGTCTCGTATGGTCTACTAATATGTCAGTTTGATCACCATTCCTGTAAAATTCCATTTACCCTCAGCTTCATGATAATGCTGTAGCCTCAGCTACAATTTCCATTATTATAATCACTCTAAGTCGGTTCAAACAGGGTCCTTTGATGCTGACACTCTGTTATCCAAAATATTGAGCTCAGATCAAGTGATCTGCTTTAAATCAACAATCCAATTGACCCTATAGTTCATCCTCCAGCTGGAGAAAAATAACATTAAATTCTGTGTTGACCTTCCTGGTATCAAGGTAGTCAATTAGGACAATAAGCCAAACTGAAAACAATAATCAAGTTTTTTTCACTTACTGTGACTGTACAAGGAAGAGGCCAAAGAGAGAGTCACCATCTCCCCAGTGTTCCTTTTCCCCTCATGGAATGGCACCAGGTGAGGATCAGATGAATACAGTATGGAAGGAAGGAATTACATCACTGCTAAGGATCCCAAACAAAAGTTCCTGCCTTTTTATGGACTCAGGGGACAGAGGAAAGGGACAGGGGAAGGAGCTAGGAGTTGAAAAATACAGAGTTAAAGTAGAGATAAGAGCCTCAGCTTACCTGAGACTTCTGAATGGATATCTTTATGTATCAACCCTTATTGATATTAAAAGCATAATAAGATTATTATTTTTTAGAGGGGAAGTAGGAGATATATCTAATGCATGACAGTTGAGTTCATTATTTTAAAGCCATGGGACAGACACTTTTGAAAAGCTCATTATTCTAATTAGTCATCATGTATCTACGGAAACTATCATTTATTAGTACTCAAAATTAAAAATGAAGTCCACGATTATCTATTCAGAACCAGCCCAAAGGTAAGGCCTCAATCTACACATACACAATGACTTTTATACAGTGAATATGTAAATGGTGGTCAGTGCTCCCTTTTAAGGAAAAGAACAGAATGTGAATTTCATTTGGACACTCCAAGGCCTAATTATAATTTTAGAAATGGGAAGCATTATTTTTAAGTTCTCATATTTGCCACTCTCAGATTATTTGAAATTTTGGAATTTATATGTGTAATGTAGGATCCTAACAAGATTTCTTATAAAATCTCACTTTGTATTATATCTTTCTGTTATTTAATATTTGATATAGGAACATATAAATAATAATAATTACAGTGGCAATAAAAAGTAATACCTACTATTTGTTGTCCACTTCATACAGATCAAGTCTCTATGGCTCAAAAATCAAAAACTTTATATTATTACAGATAAAAAAATATGAAAAGAAGTATATGAATTTCAGAATATTACAAAGCTGTAATTGATACAATGGGGATTCACATTGGGTTTCTGTAACTCTAAATTATTTATTTTATACCATATCAAATAGATAGTTGTATACTGGATACGTTAGATTTTATCATCAATCATAAAACCTGAAGATAGTTGCCCAAACATGAAGAAGATATATAAAACATCAAAATAGTAATGATACCATAGGATAAATCTTTTAAAAAAATTTTGGATAAACAAAAATCATGAAACTTTATTCAAATTAAATTTGAGTCCTAAACACCCTTAAATTTTCTTTAATAGAAATGCTTATTTGACTACTGAAGGAAGAAAATTGCTAGCCCTTAGAGGAGCTATAGAAGTAATATAAATTAAATTATTTAATTTGGCTGAGTATGGCAATAGTTATTGAAGAGAAAAAGTACACAAACATTTCAATTAACAGAAAAAAAGAAATTTGATAAAACTTGACATATATTCACATTAAAACTCTTAGTAAATTAGGAAAAGAAAGACTTCCTAAGCCACTTACAAACATCTATTAGGGAATTCCCTAGTGGTCCAGTGGTTAGGACTCGGCTGGGGTTCAGTCCCTGGTCGGGAAACTAAAAACCCACAAGCTGCATGCAGCGCAGCCAAAAAAAAAAAGCTAAAATTATTTAAGAAAACAGGATCCTAAGTGAGAAATATTGAAAACACTTTAAAAAAAAAATCAGAGACAATACAAGGATCCTGCCATTACTACTTTTATTTAACATCTACTTTAGGATGTAGCAAGTACAGTATAAGAAAAGAAACTTGAGATTTAAGAATTTTAAAAAGGAAACATATTATTGTTTTATAGATAATGTGTTTTATGTAAACATTTACATATAAAACAAAATTATTAGACAATTTATCAGAAAATTATTAGACATTAGCAATTACTAGAAAAAATAATTGCTTTTTAGTACACCAATGACAGATACATAGAAAAAATAATTGATATGAAATAATTTACAATAGAATTTAAGGCCTCATAATTAATATAACAAAAAATAGGTAAGATCTTTACAGGAAAAAACTTAAAACATTTTTAAGTGGATTAAAGAAAATTAAATAAATGGATAGATAGAAAAGCTGAAATTCATAAAATTCTCTAGTCTTTCTACTTTAACATATATGTTCCAAAAACTTCCAATCAGAATCACTACTTGTACTTTATGAAATTTGTTAAATTGATTCTCAAGTTTATATGGGACAGTTAAGGGACAAGAAAAGCAGCAACCAAAAAAAAAAAATCTGAAGAATTTGAACACCATCTACAATTTAAATTTGTTTGTGTATTCTTTAAGACATCCTTCCCTATCCATAAGATTAAAATATATTTCTTAAGTAGTACCTGTTGGGCTTACTATTTAAAACTAATCATTATAATAATTTTAAAATTAAGGAGTTCTGTTCTTAAAAAATTAATTAGTAATCAGAGAAATGCAAATAAAGACGAGGAAAAGTTACCATTCTATACTCATTGGTTCATCATTTCATCATAAAGTTGAACATTCACTTATCCGATAACTTAGCAGTTACCAACATCGGTATATATGTAAGATAAATTCTTGCATCTACACCTTGGGAGATATATACCATAACTCATAAAAATGCTATAAAAATAGCATAGTGAAAAATGAGGAAACAATTCTAATGCCCTATGACAAGACAGTGAATGAATAAACTAAGATGCTAATACAATAATATAAATTAATGATGTGCAGTGCTGTTTACTAATGCATGAACCTCAAAATCACAATAAATGAAAATAAATTGCCCCAAATTATGCACTTAATGATGTCATTCTTACATAGTTAAAAGAACCAAAATTAAATATATGTCTATTTACCTGTATTCACTTATTATGTATATACTTGAGATAGAAATATCTGAAAGGAAAGTGAAAAAATAACAAATAATAGAATGAGGGGCATAGTTAATTTGGATGGAGGGTGGCAGAAGCATGGGGTAGGGGAGTATCAAGTGGCTAGATGAAATTATTTTCAAGGTAATAACCTCTGGAGAGGGTGGTGATTTCATGGAACATGTTGCTTTATTATGAAGAAGGAAAGATAGAAGGGAGGGAGAGATGAAGGAAATATGAACAAGCAAACAAACAAGCAATGTTATGTGTGCGCCAATGATAAAAATACATCATACTGCTGAGATCATGATTACTCTGTTTACTCGAAGGTAATAAAAATATATATACATATGTCCAAGTATGTAAAAAACTTTTGTGAGTAGTTGACATGCTTACAAAAAAATGTTGAAACATTTGAGCATTTCCAAAGGAAGAGGGAGCATATTTTACTCATTCTCGGAATGAATATTTAATGAGGGTCTATGCTATAAGCCAGGCACCATGCTAGGTACTGGAGAAAGCCTTGAATAGTTTAACCATGATCCTTGCCTTTATAAAAATGTTCTCATGGTTTCCATATCTTTTAAAATATACTACAAAGAATTTGGAGATCATTTTCATTTTCTAGTTGAGACTCATGATATTCAAGTTACCTGAGGTGCTAGGGTGAGGAAATATTTATCTCCTGGGCTTCGATGAATTCCCCACATATGCTTAGCACCATTTAAATTCTCTTCCCCCAAATTTGAACAACTAGTTTTAGGAATATTATCTCTTTTGTAATAAAAATTACTTTTTAAAATATAATTCACCTTCTGCCAAATTAGGTAGACTGTATCTATGATCTAGTGGAATTAGAACTTCGGGACATTTTACATTAAATTATTGTTAGTGAATAACTGATAAAATTCATAAGTGCTCTTGTTCAATAGAATATTACTGCTTTTTCATTTTCAGGTGGTATATAATTTATCATAATGAGCGGTAGGATTGTACAGTTGACTCTCATTTATATGTTACATGTATTGGTTGCTATTTACTTTTTTATATTTGTATATCACACAGTTGAGAGACACTGTTCTGTGTGTGTGTTGGGGGGGGCATGGGTGGATGTGGTTGTGTGTAATGTAAGTGGATCAATAACCCAATTTCTCTCTTTTCCCAGGAGTATGTTACAAAAAATAAGCAACATACCATGGGCAACACTACTGTAGATTTCATGAATGTCAAATAGGGTTGGGATGTCTTATGTATTTTTCTTATACAAATCTTATAACTTTGAAGTATTTCAGGTATGAAAGAGACATTAAGTTGTTTAGCACATACACAATTTCAATAAAATGGCATGCAATTAAAAGGTAAATGGAGTCATCACATTTCCTTGATGCTAATTATGAAAGAATCTCTTCTATAGGTTCCCTAAAGGAAAACAGCCCAGAATCCTTTTCACTTTTTGCTACAAAAACAGCTGTTGGATGACTATTCAGCTTAGTTTAGAACATTTCGTAATTTTTTTTTCAAGAGATTAACAGGAAACAGATGCTTCATTTAACTCTCTCTAGGGTAGATCTTTCATGAGGAAATAACTGTGTTAATCTCAGATGCTCTCAAAAATCTTGGCCTTTGATCTTTAGTCAGGTCCCAGGATTTGGTTATATCACATTAATTTAAAAATCACTTATACTGATTAGCATGGGATTTTTGTTGTGAGGAACAGTTCCTTTTTTTTTCATTGATTCATATTTGTTTTTAACAAGAACATATTTTGGATAGTACATATTAAATTCATAAAAATTGTGGGTATTTATATTTATATAGAGAAAGATGTAGATATATGTAGATACCTCATTTTTCATACGTAGCCAACAGTAAATATATTTTAAAAGAAAATGTCCTGGCAGATTTTTACTTTGCCTGGGGCTACCAACTTATCTGCAAGAATGTTTTTAAGTGACATTCATAACATCAGCAACTATCTTAAGGTCTCTATTTTTTTCATATTGGTTATCTTGTTTACAATTTATTTTAATTTTGTTTATATTTTCTCTCTCAGTAAATGTAGAAAATATGGAGAATTGGTTCCACTGACAGGAACAAGATCCTTTACCTTTGCCTGTCTTATCTTTTTGCAGTGATAGCTACCCGAATATACCAAGTTTAAAATTTCTCAATAAATATCAGTTAAATAAATGAATAAGTGAGGTTATCAGTGTGGCAGCATAATGTATCAATATATTCAATTGTATTCTTCTTATTAGTATAGCCCTACTGATATCTATTTATATCTCTATCTATCTATCTATCTATCTATCTATCTACCTACATCTATGTATATCTATCTCTATATATGACATATCTGTCTATGAATAGATAGACAGATAATGTTGTATTGATTGTTTGGGTTATTCTTTTCTTTGTTGTAAAAAGGCTTGTAATTTTTTCAACTGAGTCTGGCCTCCTCAATCTCGAAGAGTGTTTTGTGTTGTAGAGGTTGTATTTTAACATGAAAAATACAACCCAGGTATTTGTTTCAAGAACATACTGGCAGAATAGATGTGTCTGGTGATATGCCTGGAAGAGGTAGCTTTGCCCTGCCCGAGAAGATTTTAAGAAGGATTACTTGGGAGTGGGCAACAGTGGCAGGTTCTGCAAGTTCAGTGAACACTGTGACTTGCACCTCTGCAGGTGAACCTCTGCAGAGATAGAACCTCTGAAGGTATTGCAGTGCAACTTTGGAGACTGACGAGTAACAGCAGATGCTCTTTGACAATGTTTAGTGTGGAGGAACTAGAGCTGCTCCACTTAAATGACCATAGATTCTTGGGATAAAATTGTAGTAACTACCATTCTTGAGCTACAGACCAAAAGCCTTTTCTCTATTTCCTAGGCATCTCATAAAGTACCACACTCTCAGAATTCTTGTATAACCTTAGGAAGCAGGAAGGACCATCCCCAATCCACATGATGTAGAAGCACTTTCCCACCCTCTCTTGTGGAGTGAAGCTGAGTCGACATTTATCAACTTTAGAGTCGATCGAACAAGTAAAGCTTCTTAAATCTAAGAGCTATTTAGCATACTCTCACTATTACACAAAAATCTGCCTGACATCCTGGCATTAGAGCAAGATTAGGAAGACCATATTTGAGCTGTCATCATACAGCAGCAATTATCTATATCTTAACAACTGATTAATCATTTATCTATAGCTGATTATATCTTAACAGCTGATTAATCAATAGGCTTGATTGATCATTTTCATGTGCATTCATTAGGAAGGATCGCAAAGCCTGCCTTAGCTTCCCTTAGTGTCTATTTTACTTCTAAAAGTCATTATTTTTTCCCTAGGTGATGAATCTCAGATCAGATTCTTTCTATAATTAAGATCCAATGTGAAGGAGAAAGATACATACAAAGACACATGTAGTAAAATAAGGAAAATATTCCTTATGATATTTAGAAATTATCCTTTCTTAGAACAGAAATATTAAGCATTTAAATATGTCTAAATTTTACATTTATTAAAGAAAATACAAATAATTATATAAGACAATATAAGTCAAATTAGTTTAGGGAGAACACTTTGAAAACTTAAGGTGATTGCCATGTTTCTAATCTAAATAGTTATATCTCCATTCATTCATTCATTTTCTGAGTGTTGATCATTAGGTGTACCTTTGATGGGCACTTTCTCCCTCAATTGAATGGCTGCTTAATGTCTCCTAGCAGAGAAATTCAAGATTTATTTATGTGATGATAAATTGTTTGAAATAAGATAAAAGGAATAAAGTACAGAGATTCTTTAGTCTTTTTGAGGCTTTTTAAAAAATAACTTACACTGATTTGGGCCATTTAATTTCTATCTTGCTTTATTCACTTACATTTGGATTGTGGCCACAGAATTGCTTCCTGGTGAAGACTGAGCTGGTGATGGGAAGAACCAGGTGAGTCTGGAACAACTTGGTCTGGTTGGTCAGAAATAAGTGAGCCTCTCTGGCTGCAGAATGGCCTTTGGGATTTGGGGAGGAATAGAGAGATTATCATGCTTCCTTTTAGCACCTGGCTTTGGGGTAGGGAATTGGCAACTTCTCAAAATCTATGAGAGCCCATGGCATAGGAAGGGCTGTTTGAAAACTAGCGCAGAAAGTGCCATGTTGACAAAGACAGTGATGGGCGAAAGAGAGTGTTGGCAGAAGTGGAGAAGGAAGCAAGGCCAGCTTTGTTCTGGACTCTGACATAGAAGGCCACCTGAGTGAGTTTGGCCCAGTACATAGCCCAGGACTGGCAGAAAAATTAACTTCCCCATAAAGTGCTAGGCAGGTGTAGCTGCAAAGACATTTTTGAGGGTGAGGCAGTGGCAAGACCATGTCAGGGCAGGACAAGCAACTCTAGCAGTATAAACCAATATAGTCAGTGCACTCAGGTGCAGAATCAGAGGTGCTATATGGAGATTACAAAAGTTGATGCTATTGATTGGGTAGAACGAGACTGATTTCTAAATGCTCTCTGGAACCATAGTAGAGACAAAAACAAGAAACAGAGAACTGGATTTCAGTAGTCAGAAAGGCATCGCAACATAATGGTTTTTGCCACTTGAAAGTAACCCACAGTCCCCTTCCTCAGGCTGGTGTTTAAAGAAGATCCTATTACACATGGGAACAACCTGGGCCCCTCTCTTTGAGGCCTTAGACATTGTTCATCATTGTCAAGACCACAGTGGCTTTAGAGATGATGCTACTACCTTTAAAATCTCTAATTTTTTACATTCTGTGTACACATATTTGCCTTTGAGCCACATTCATTAGGGACGACCTCCACTTCCTCAAGTTTGATTGAATCCTAATGGACTTTTACCAGATCTAGCAAATGTGGGGAGTTGTGAGCCTAACCATCTTCATGGTGTTACAAGTAAGGACATCGTTTTTATCCCGCCATTTGTACCAAGCTCTCTGGTCAACCTGATCCTCAAAGTAATCTTTGAGAAAGCATAATGTCAGGTTCTACACCGTGATGTATAAGGGAGGAAGAGCCGTTCCTATTCCCAAAGCATGTCAGGAAATATCAAATCTGCCACAAAAACAATGCATGTTTTTCTACTTAAAACCACTGACACTTAGATGAAGTATCGTCTACTCTTCACTCAAAAGTAGGCATATATATTTTCACAGAACTCTCAGAGAACAGCTGTCCCAAATACTTTCATGAGTCGAGTAAATTGCTTTTTGCCTTCCTTCTTTCCTTGTCTTTTCAATGTTTTAAGTTTCTCTGCATTTTCCAGCTCAAAGAAGAATCCTGACAAGTGCCTCAGCAGTATGATTATGACTTGCTACCTACTAGCTCCTTCTGATAGCCATTCTCTAACACACTGGCTCCATTCTTCTTCCTATTTTCAGTGAAAAATCTTGGAATATCCTTCTATGTCCAATATTCCTTTCTGTTTCTTTCCCGTATTTATGGACCTACACTACTCCATAAGACCCACATCCACTTTGTAAGAGCAGATTTTTATTTTCATTTGGCTTGGAAATAACTGAATGCTTTATGGTCTAGCTCAGAATTGGCTTTGGAATGTCAGTTCTTATTCACTAAGAAAAAGAAAGAAGACAGGGTACAGCTTTATCCTCATTTCTCCATTATCCTATGAGATTTCTGATAATCCCCCTTCCCCCACTGCCTTGGCTTTCATTCTATGTGCCAGGGAGGGAGGCATAACACAACTCACAGCTGGAGGGAGACCTTGACTATTGTAAAGGCCAGTGCTTTAGTATACAGCAGTATTATGAGGATCAAACAGCCCATTATGTCCAAAATTTCTATGTCCTATTTTCCACAGATCTGGTTGTTCTGTGCTGGAAACAGTTCTTTGGAATACAATCTTTACTCAGGTTGAGTACTGTGCAGTACCTACACCAATGGAGAATTTCTTAAAGATGTGTAGGTTTGGTGTCTTTTTAAATCTCTTTTTCCAGCTTATAGTTGCCTATTTCATTTCACCAAACAACAGGTGTTTGGATTCTCTGCTGCCATTTAGTCTCAGCACATGTTCTGCCCAGCTGAGTGGTGTTTCAGCAGGTGCTCCTAAGCATCAGTCAGAGCTTTTCTGGGTCAGCTATCAAATAACAAAGCCAACCATGAGCTCCCAGAGCCTTTTGTCACTGAGGTATCTTCAAGGACACACTTGTTATATGTCAGGTAGGAGAAAAGCAAGAGATGCACATTGAGACCTCAACCCCATGTTAATCCACCCTATAGATAACTTGATGTTACACTTTTTCAGTTATTGAACAAAGTAAATTTTAATGGAAATGATGCTGAAACTGTATGTTTTCATGTAGCTAATCAATCACCTGTCAGCAGGAAAATTCAGAACAAATGTAGCTTCATGTTCGCTAGCAGAAAGGAAGAAAAAACAATATAACAGTAAGGAAGATATTAAATTATATCAAATGTAAATTATATCAAAATGTGATCCACTATTTTAAGAGTTATTCTGATGAGAATTTACCATGAATAGAGACATCCCTAGGCAAGATTTTTCTGTAGCAGATGTGTGTTTGTATTAGAAAAACACAGCAGTGGGAATTAAGAAGAGAAAAGGGAGGTAAACTGGGGTAGTATAAAAGAAGAAATATTTCTCAAATTCAGCCTTAGGAGAAATATAACTGAGGGAAAACAAGGAAGCTGAGTCAAAAATTTCCAGAGCTTCAAATGTTTTCTTGTCTTTAGCCAAAGAACTACTATGAGTTGTAACATTTTTGAAGATTTAGGATTTCTACTCAGAAATCTTGGTGTATCAGTTGGCTATACCTACATTTATTTAAAAAGATTTCAGTCGAAACTTAAAGGACATGTGGAGGGTGTTATATTCAGTTTTCTCAGTCTAACTCTAGGGAGCAATACACAACTCAAATTAACTATACTTTTTCCTTAAAAGCATAAAATGAATAATTGTGATTCTCATTGGCATCTCACTTTTACCATTTCTTCTGTTCTCCCTATCCCACAAAATACCATGATGTATTTTGATTTATTTAAAATATAACTATTAGAATTAACTTGTATACTTAAAAAACACGACCCCTAATATAAGCCCATATAAATATTATATAAATTAGGTTTTTATCTTATTATAAAAAATAGATTTTTCAATTTTCCTGTTTATAACTTACCTGGGATCTTATGGTGTAGTGAGAATAACAACAATCTTGGTATTTGAAAGCTTTGGTTCACATTACTGTGTGTGTCATTATTGAAGTTCTGTGTTGAAGTGTCAATTTCCTCTTTTATAAAACGAAGCTTATAAATGTTATTTCCCTCCTCCAGCTTTCCCTTCTTTGTGTGTTAAGAGTCAATGTCAGTAGACTGGCTGAATGGGTACAAAAACAAGGCCTGTATATATGCTGTCTACAAGAGACCCACTTCAGACCTAGGGACACATACAGACTGAAAGTGAGGAGATAGAAAAAGATGTTCCATGCAATTGGAAATCAAAAGAAAGCTGGAGTAGCAATTCTCATATCAGACAAAATAGACTTTAAAATAAAGTCTATTACAAGAGTCAAAGAAGTGCACTACATAATGATCAAGGGATCAATCCAAGAAAAACATATAACAACTGTAAATAATTATGCACTCAATATAGGAGCACCTCAATACATAAGGCAAATGCTAACAGCCATAATAGGGGAAATCGACAGTAACACAATCATAGTAGGGGACTTTAACACCCCACTCTCACCAATGGGCAGATCATCCAAAATGAAAATAAATAA
This sequence comes from Leucopleurus acutus, assembly GCF_964270905.1. Taxonomy (NCBI): domain Eukaryota; kingdom Metazoa; phylum Chordata; class Mammalia; order Artiodactyla; family Delphinidae; genus Leucopleurus; species Leucopleurus acutus. The sequence continues at coordinate 60,134,030 of NC_139159.1, forward strand.
GGAAACACAAGCTTTAAATGATACATTAAACAAGATGGACTTAATTGATATTTATAGGACATTCCATCCAAAAACAACAGAATACACTTTCTTCTCAAGTGCTCATGGAACATTCTCCAGGATTTATCATATCTTGGGTCACAGATTAAGCCTTGGTAAATTTAAGAAAATTGGAATCATATCAAGTATCTTTTCCGACCAAAAAGCTATGAGACTAGATATCAGTTACAGGAAAAAATCTGTAAAAAAATACAAACACATGGAGGCTAAACAATACACTACTTAATAACCAAGAGATCACTGAAGAAATCAAAGAGGAAATAAAAAAATACCTAGAAACAAATGACAATGAAAACGTGACAACCCAAAACCTATGGGATGCAGCAAAAGCAGTTCTAAGAGTGAAGCTTATAGCAATACAATCCTACCTCAATAAACAAGAAACAACTCAAATAAACAACCTAACCTTGCACCTAAAGCAATTAGAGAAAAAAAAACCCTCCAAAGTTAGCAGAAGGAAAGAATCATAAAGATCAGATCAGAAATAAATGAAAAAGAAATGAAGGAAACGATAGCAAAGCTCAAAAGCTAAAAGCTGGTTCTTTGAGAAGATAAACAAATTTGATAAACCGTTAGACAGACTCATCAAGAAAAACAGGGAGAAGACTAAAATCAACAGAATTAGAAATGAAAAAGAAGTAACAACTGACACTTCAGAAATACAAAGGATCATGAGAGTTTACTACAAGCAACTATATGCCAATAAAATGGACAATCTGGAAGAAATGGACAAAGTCTTAGAAAAGCACAACCTCCAAGACTGAACCAGGAAGAAACAGAAAATAGAAACAGGCAAATCACAAGCACTGAAATTGAGACTGTGATTAAAAATCTTGCAACAAACAAAAGCCCAGGATCAGATGGCTTCACAGGCAAATTGTATCAAACATTTAGATAAGAGCTAACACCTATCCTTCTCAAACTCTTCCAAAATATAGCAGAGGGAGGAATACTCCGAAACTCATTCTACGAGGCCAATATCACCCTGATACCAAAAACAGACAAAGATGTCACAAAGAAAGAAAACTACAGGCCAATATCACTGATGAACATAGATGCAAAAATCCTCAACAAAATACTAGAAAACAGAATCCAACAGCACATTAAAAGGATCATACAACATGATCAAGTGGGGTTTATTCCAGGAATGCAAGGATTCTTCAATATATGCAAATCAATCAATGTGATACACCATATTAAAAAACTGAAGGAGAAAAACCATATAATCATCTCAATAAATACAGAAAAAGCTTTTGACAAAATTCAACACCCATTTATGATAAAAACTCTCCAGAAAGTAGGCATAGAGGGAACTTACCTCAACATAATGAAGGCCATATATGACAAACCCACAGCCAACATCGTTCTCAATGGTGAAAAGCTGAAACAATGTCCTCTAAGATCAGGGACAAGACAAGAGTATCCACTCTCACTACTATCATTCAACATAGTTTTGGAAGTTTCAGCTACAGCAATCAGAGAAGAAAGAGAAATAAAAGGAATCCAAATCAGAAAAGAAGAAGTAAAGCTGTCACTGTTTGCAGATGACATGATACTATACATAGAGAACCCTAAAGAGGCTACCAGAAAACTACTAGAGCTAATCAATGAATTTGGTAAAGTAGCAGGGTACAAAATTAATGCACAGAAATTGCTTACACTCCTATACACTAAAGATGAAAAATCTGAAAGAGAAATTAAGGAAACACTCCCATTTACCTTTGCGACAAAAATAGTAAAATACCTAGGAATAAACCTACCTAAGGAGACAAAAGACCTGTATGCAGAAAACTATAAGACACTGATGAAAGAAACTAAACATGATACAAACAGATGGAAAGATATACCATGTTCTTGGATTGGAAGAATCAACAATGTGAAAATGAATATACTACCCAAAGCAATTTACAGATTCAATGCAATCCCTATCTAACCAGCAATACCATTTTTCACAGAACTAGAACAAAAAATTTCACAATTTGTATGGAAACACAAAAGACCCCGAATAGCCAAAACAATCTTGAGAAAGAAAAACGGAGCTGGAGGAATCAGCCTCCTGGACTTCAGACTTTACTACAAATCTACAGTAATCAAGACAGTATGGTACTGGCACAAAAAAAGAAATATAGATCAATGGAACAGGATAGAAGGCACAGAGATAAACCCACACACCTATGGTCACCTTATTTTTGATAAAGGAGTCAAGAATATACAATGGATAAAAGACAGCCTCTTCAGTAAGCCGTGCTGGGAAAACCAGACAGCTATGTGTAAAAGAATGAAATTAGAACACTCCCTAACAACATACAGAAAAATAAATTCAAAATGTATTAAAGACCTAAATGTAAGGCCAGACACTATCAAACTCTTAGAGGAAAACATAGGCAGAACACTCTATGACATAAATCACAGCAAGATCCTTTTTGACCCACCTCCTAGAGAAATGGAAATAAAAACAAAAATAAACAAATGGGACCTAATGAAACTTCAAAGCTTTTGCACAGCAAAGGAAACCATAAACAAGACCAAGAGACAACCCTCAGAATGAGTCAATACTTGCAAATGAAGCAACTGACAAAGGATTAATCTCCAAAATTTACAAGCAGCTCATGCAGCTCAATATAAAAAAATGAATAACCCAATCCAAAAATGGGCAGAAGACCTAAACAGACATTTCTCCAAAGAAGATACACAGATTGCCAACAAACACATGAAAGATGCTCAACATCACTAATCATTAGAGAAATGCAAATCAAAACTACAATGAGATATCACCTCACACCAGTCAGAATGGCCATCATCAAAAATCTACAAACAGTAAATGCTGGAGAGGGTGTGGAGAAAAGGGAACCCTCTTGCACTGTTGGTGGGAATGTAAATTGATACAGCCACTATGGAGAACAGTATGGAGGTTCCTTAAAAAACTAAAAATAGAACTACCATATGACCCAGCAATCCCACTACTGGGCATATACCCTAAGAAAACCATAATTCCAAACGAATCATGTACCACAATATTCATTGCAGCTTTATTTACAATAGCCAGGATATGAAAGCAACCTAAGTGTCCATGGAGAGATGAATGGATAAAGAAGATGTGGCACATATACCCAATGGAATATTACTCAGCCACAAGAATAAATAAAATTGAGTCATGTGTAATGAGTTGGATGGACCTAGAGTCTGTCATACAAAGTGAAGTAAGTCAGAAAGAGAAAAATAAATACCATATGCTAACACATATATGTGGAATAAAAAAAATGGTTCTGTAGAACCTAGGGGCAGGACATGAATAAAGACACAGATGTAGAGAATGAACTTGAGGACACAGGGAGGGGGAAGGGTAAGCTGGGACGAAGTGAGGGAGTAGCATGGACATACATACACTACCTAATGTAAAATAGATAGCTAGTGGGAAGCAGCCGTATAGCACAAGGAGATCAGCTCGGTGCTTTTTGACCACCTAGAGGGGTGGGATAGGGAGGGTGGGAGGGAGGCACAAGAGGGAGGAGATATGGGGATCCATGTATATGTATAGCTGATTCACTTTTTTATAAAGCAGAAACTGACAAACCATTGTAAAGCAATTATACTCCAATAAAGATGTTAAAAAAAAAAAAAAGTCAATGTCAGTAGAATTCTTCCTAACCCCAGAAGCCACTCTCCTATAGGCAGTCAACTAGGAACACTCTTCTTTCCACCTAAAGTGTTTGGAAGAAACCATCGAATCAAATGTAGCACAAAAATAGATTTAGCTGTACGTTACTAATGTACTGATTTAAAGTTTCTAGCAAAGACACCAGACACATTATTATATTCACAGCTATGCTTCTAAATCCACTTATTAGTCTAACAGTTGCAAAGAAACTTAGTATTTCACAGTTACATCTGCCTCAAGGACATCTTCTGTCGAAACCTGCCAGGTGGTCATACATCAGAGGTCTCTCTGTACCTGTAAAATGCCTATACATTTATATCATTCTATTTATTATGCAGGTAACTTTAAAACCTTTGATTTATTTATGGTGGTGTTTACTTGGTATGTGAATACTGTGCCTACATATTTTATATTGCTGATGTGACTTAACAAATACTGTCATTTCATATAGTTTGGAAAATACAATAATCAGGTCAAAAAGCATAGTTTTCCTCCTTGCATCAAAGTTCTCAAGTGAATATTTCATTTCATAACTCCTTCGGTTGAAATGATTAAAATTCAATAGGTTTATATTTAACAGGATATCGTAAGTCAGAAGTTTCACCGTAAGGTCCAAGACATACATCCTTGGGTATAGCATTTTTCTCTTCTTGATTATTTAAAGTCATTATAGGTCCAAAGAGAACTTCTGTGTCTCCCATAAAAAACTCTGCAGACTTGAGCCCCATCCATTTCTAAGATCCGTGAAAAGGTCAAAGCAATCCTGGCATGAACTTTAGGGGTTTGTGTTCCCCTTTTTTGGTAGGCTAAGGATTTGGATCAAAACCAATCCACAGACGCAAAATAGACTGACAAGAAACATTTACAACATATGCATAACTAGGGGTTAATATCACTAATATCGTAGTGGAAAAATAACTGCAAATAACAAACAAAATTATGTTTAAAACCATTATGTTGGAAAATATAAAGGATTCATCAGATTGCTGAAAATATGAGAGATAAAGTACTTCTTGGTATGTGATTGATGATGATGATAGTAAAATTTGTTCTAGTTTCTTTATAGAACAATTTTCCAAAAACTATCAAAATAACCCTACATCTGAGCTAGTATTATCTTCAAGTATTCTTTTTCCAGAAACAATGTCTATAAACATATACATAAATATATGAACATATATGTACATGTATGTTGCACAAATACACAAATACTAATATGTATGCATACATGTAGATACAATTCTATTTAACTACCTTAAATACCCATTTTCCCACCTGTAGAGCAGGAATATTAATGACTGGTGTAATGGAGTTGTGTTTATTAAGTGAGATAATACATGTAAACAATTTAGTTAATGCAGGACACATAGAAAGTACTCAATTCATTTCTGTCATTATTATAAAAAATAGAAAATATTCTTTTATTCATTTTGGTCACAAAAATTAACCTGGAAAAGCATACTGTAAAAAATACCAGAAGAGTGGGAATTGGGAAAGGAGCGAGGTAGGAAAAGAATTTTCATGTTATATAATATGGACCCAGGTTTAATAATTTTCAAAGAGGATTTGTGGCTTTGTAAATTAAGTAGCTATGATGATACTGATGGTGGTGGTTATAATCTAGGAATTCAGGAATTCTTCACTCAGAAATTGGTAAATTTGACTTTAGATTAAAAAAGCATTTTTTTCACTTAAAATCTTACATTGGTCTATAAGAATTAAATAGTCACCGATATACACCTTCTCTAAGAATGAGAGCTTGTTGGAAATGTTTCAGAAAATATTTTGGTTACACATAAGCAGTGGAGAACATACCTTAGGAGAAATATGAAGTTTAATCAATTTAGTAAGCTTGATTTATCCCTGAAAAAATTCAACTGACTAGTTCTCCTTTTTAAGTCTGGAGGATGTTCAAAGAAAAAACTCTTGATGAAAAGTCTTTAGTTCTCTTAAACTTAAATCGGTAAGCTATTACCAGGAACTCATAATTGATCTTACCTATGCTGGAGGAAAGTACCGATTTTTCATGAATCATGCCCTTTATGTTTGAAGTTGATGCTTATTATGGTGTTGTTATTGAATGTGAATGAGCGCGACTAAAAAAACTGATGCAATTAGCAGTCTTTACAAGAAAACCTTCACATAACGATATTTCTCTTCGTGGGTATTTGTAATCACTATTTACCATGCTGCCCCTTAAACTCACAATTATGTTTCTGAAAATGATTCATTTCATTTTGAATTTTACTTGAAAAAGTGTTTTCTATTAGTATTTCTTCAAGGCCCTAATTGAGGCCGTCTTTTTTTTCAGTGTGTCTGTAAAACTTTTCACACTCCAGCTCTTCATGGTCCTAGTTTACCTAGTCATTCAGTCTCCAAAGTCTCCACGTGTCCTGACTGTAAGCCCTGAAGATTTGTGTCGTGCCATCATCACTAGAATATTTATTAGTCTGACCTCTTGGGTGGAATCTTACTATTGATCCTGTAGTAACATCATTTAAATTTGCAGAACGTGTTGTGAAGAAAAGTATGCACATTTTCAGTTTCATGGATATTATAATTTAAACAAACTGGGGAGCATTCATTCCTTCATTTAATCATTTGGCAAATATGTTAAAATGACTTCCACATGCCAGGCATGATTCTAGGTACCCAGAGACAGATGTAAACACAATGGATAAAGTTTATTTTTGCCATAATCTAAAAACAAATACAATCAGTAAATGAAATAATTTAAAACATGAACAGAAAATATAGTTAAGTCTTTGTTGAAAATAAAATAATTTGATGTGAGACCTTGTACCAACTTTGTAAGGGGCATATCATGATTCCTGAAGCCAGAAGATAATTAGCAAGAGATCCAAGAGCAAATAAATAATCAGTGGTAGAGCCTTAATTTGAACCCAGGCATCTTACTTGTTTATCTTTATTTATAATATGGCATATTATATATTTTTCCCCATCTTTATTCTTAGAAATTCACTTTGGTCAAAATCTGAATGCTGCAAACATCTTCCATATCATCCTAATTCTCAAAATACTTGATTTTGTTACATGTTATTAGGTGAGCCTTAAAAAGTAATATTTTATTTTATTATTATAGGATAAACCATAGATGATTAAGAATTTATAATCACAATGGTTAATTAATATAACTTTGTCTTCTAATATACACCACAGCACTGTCTACTAAATATTGTACGTTCACTCACTCTCACCTTCAGTTCTCACAACAGCTCTAAATTACAATTGTTTTATTATTCTCTTTGAATAATAGATGGAGCTACATCTGAGAGAGATTATATAAATTGTCTTCTTTCTGTTCCTTGTATGATCTAAAATCTTTCCTGCCTTTGAGCTTTAAAATTTGCAATCCTCTTTGCCTGGAAATTTCCTCTTCTCCCCCCACCCTCCAACCCCTATCCTTCCCCAATCTTCAATGACTGTCCTTCACATCTGTTTGAGCTCAACTCAAATATCATCACATAATATGTCTTCCCACTAAGTAGGTGGACCACTACTCTGCCTATGGTTATGCCCTATTGTTGTCTATTCTGTAATTATACTTTAATTTTATAGCAGTCTTTCACTAACAAAATTACTATTACTTACATCTTTTTTTCTTTTTTATTGTATGTGTTTCCTACTAGCAGTCACCATCTGTCCTGCTTACCAAAATCTACACAGTACCTCAAACAATGCCTGGCATTTAGTAGGGTCTAGCATACTTTAGAAGATTAAAAAATATATTAACTAACCCCTATTATGATTATAAACTCTCAATCACCTACAGTCTAATACATGCATATAGTAGGCACTAAAAATTAGTGGAGTATAAGTAGTATTGACAATGAAAACTAGAGATAGGGTACATATGTTATTGTGGTTACTCTTTAATAAGAATTTCATATGTAAGTAAAGATCTGAAATTAGCAATGAATCCCTACTATACTCTATCTACACATATCATATTAACAGTAAAATTAATATATTTGTGTATAGACATACATTCTAACAACGTTAGTCTTGAATTCTTAAACAATTTTTCCCCTTCAGAAATTTGTCAATTTTCAGAATAAGGCATAGCAGAAAAAAAAAAGAAAGCAGCATCCTAGAGCATAAGTATTCTCCATTATATATTTAAATATCTTTGTTTTCTCTAGGATCAATAATTATATCTGCACCTCTTGCTTCTCTCTCATGCCAGGGTTTTGCATTAACTGCCTGATGATCTGCCATGGATTTTATCTGCTTTTTATCTGCTGTACATGAAGTACAGCAATGGTTTGTAACAGTATCTGCCATGATCTCTCTCTTCCTGAGAGAGGGAGATAAAATGTTGCTTCTAAAGCAAACAAAGTATCTTTGGGAACAAAAGGAGAAGACCCAGGATCTGGGTTCTTATCCTTTAGAATATGAATAATTTTCTCTAGGGGGAAGATCTGCTGTGTGTCACTGAGTTCACAACCCAGGGTTTTATACTCCTTGAAATTTAAATATTTACCTCAAGGAGACTACATCTCTCCAGAGTTTTCACTATCTAGGCTTGTCTTTTAACACAGGTCCCATGTTTCAGTAAAATTTGCCCAGGCATATCCAACAGTTTAAATGTTATCTCTATATAACAGTAAATAGATATTTTAAAATATCTCAGCTTTGGTAGTGTATATATCAATGCTACTCTCTCACTTCACGGGGAGATCAGCTCGGTGCTTTGTGACCACCTAGAGGGGTGGGAGAGGGAGTGTGGGAGGGAGACACAAGAGGGAGGGGATATGGGGATATATGTATATGTATAGCTGATTCACTTTGTTATACAACAGAAACTAACACAATATTGTAAAGCAATTATACTCCAATAAAGATGTTAAAAAAAATCTCAGCTTAATATAACAGTATGAAGAAGTTTACAGTCCCACAAAAGGATTGTTTTTGTTTCTTTTTGTTCTTTTGTTTTTGCTTATTCTTAAGTAAGAAGATACTAGAACATTTAATGAAAATGCACAGCAAAAAGAGAGAAACTGGTAACTGGTTCAGTTGCCAGAACAAATTCCTTGAGGCATCAAGAGTTAATAGACTACAGAACACAAGTGGAGGGATTGGACTAATTAAAGCAGTTGATGTTCTTCCATCCATCACACCAGAATAAAAGAAAAGAACATGGATACAAATACTAGCAACTTAGTAAATTCCATGATGAGAAAATGAGGGAGTTTCTCTGTGATTGCTTTTTTATCTTAATGAAGTTTATTGCAAGTTTATCAGCTTTCAGTAAGAGTTGGGATGTTATTAGTGTATATTAGAGGTTTAAGATTAGAGGAAAGATCTAAAATATCTATCTTGGTGATTGGGATCATGACTTTACTGGGGATATATAGTTGGCAAGTAATTAGAATAAGCTAATAGTTGAATTTTTTCAGATAAATCATTTAAAAAAGCAACAGAAAAGAATTTAAGGGTGTGTGATACTTAATTTTCTTTGTCAACTCTGCTAGGTTATGGTACCCAGATTTTTTTTTGCCAAATGCCAGTCTGGATATTGCTCTGAAGGTATTTTGTAGATGTGGTTATATTTACAATTGGTTTACTTTAAGTAAATATTACCCTCAATTATGTGGGTGGGCCTCATCAAATCAGTTGAAGGCATTAAAAGCAAAAACTAAGGTTTCCTAGAGAAGAAAGCATTCTGCTTCAAGATTGTAACACTGAAAATTTGTCTGAGTTTCCAGACTGCCAGCCTGCCTTACAGATTTCAGATCTGCTATATCCAACAATTGATTTTGTGAGCCAATTCCTGTATATAAGTTCTTCTATTGCTTCTGTTTTTCTGTAGAACCTTGACTAATACAGGGTGCTTTCATCTAAGTTATGTTGAACTTTCGTATAAGTTATAGACTCTAAATTGGGTAAAGAGAGCTATGACAAGATGGGGAAGGGATAGATTGTAATAGCATAGTAAGATCAGTGGGTTGCCCTCAACACAGCCACTGAAGAAGACCTGGGGTGGAATGAAAGTTTTGTAAGCTTTCCAAAGCATTTGCTGATGATAAACTGAGTTTTAAGAGGTTAAATTAAAAGCTTTTTTTTAGACAAAAAAAGAAAACTGATTTAGATTGTGAGATATAAATTGTGATATAGAAATAATATTCCAGGTGATGATGCATGAATTGGAAGGCCTGGGTTTCTGGTACTGACTGAAGTAAACAGGCATATGGAGAATAATGGAATTAGCCATCATGGAATCGTAGAATAGTGTGAGTGATCAGTCTAAGCTGTTTTCTGTGTATTTCACTGGAAGTTATAGAGACCCTGGGCAACTCATGTCTCCTGTGGGATGGCTGTTCCCATTGGAATAATAACAACAATGATAATAACGACAGTAATAATAATGACAAGATGAACAAGAGAGGACAAAGAACAGCTAATATTCCTATATTATATACTATGTCTGAGGCACAGTTCAAAGCACTTGCCATATATCACCCACTTAATCTACTCATTGAAACTATTAATTAGCTGAAATAATTATAGATAACTTTTTCAAGGACACAGGTAAGACGACTTTGAAAGAAAATCCCTATTTCTCTGTTTTATCACTTATATTATGGAGATAAATCAATGGCGTGATAGTGTAGATTCACTCACCAGGGCTAAAGATGCTTACGTCGATTTATCAGAGTAACTGACCTGACCAGAGCTCATGTCTAGCATCAGAGAAATAGGAATCATTATGGACTGATAAGAGATATATATAATATGTAATATAGCTAATAAATGGGATCCTGTTTAGATGTGGACAAGCTCCACCGTGTAACACACATACATTCCCCCTTTGCATCAGTCATGGTCCTTGGAAGAAACAGATGACACACATAAATGGGATAATTGAGAATAATTTAATTTAGGAAGAACAGAATTATTTACAAAGCTCTTGGCAGAGTTAAGAGCAACAAGTGAGACAGTGAAGCATTCTTCCAAGTAACAGCATGGAGCTATGATCAGCCCAAATCCTGAAGAAGAAAAGTGAGGGTCAGTGGTCAGAATACAGGGAGAGTAGTTCTCAGAGGGGGCCATCTTGCGGGAATTGGGCCTTGGTTAGTGGGAAACTGTGATCCTGTGGCTCTGACCATTCCCTTCTCCCACCTGGCCATCTTCCTACAGTTACTCCTATTGGTGGAATCAAATAGAAAGACAGAGCAAGGGAACCCATTGATGCAGCCCACAAAGATCAGCCTTCCAGGAGCACAGAACAGGGAGAAAATGAGAAGGTTTGGAGAAGCAAACAGGGTATCTCTTACATACAGAAACTCGAACCCAAATCCACACTGCAAGTATCTATGGACAAAGAAACTACTTGTAATGTAACTTTTAAGTCCCAAATTCATGTATATCAGAGAAAGACCAGAATGTCTTGAAGGATAAAACATTCTTTGACAAAGCAATAGAACAGGATGTGACCTTGTTTCTCTTTTTTGACTATATTATAATAACTTTTATCTTCTACCTTAAGAGGTTTATCAGCTACAAACCACTTTACGCAGAAAAAATATGAAAACTAAGTCTAAGAGAAGTTAGAGATGCTTGCCCAGTTTGTAGTTGTAAAGTGACTGAGGCAAGCTGCGAGATATTTCTTTCTATAGGCAATGATCTTTCCATTACAATACATCTTCCACCAGAATATTGTTCAGTGACCCCTGCCCCTACCTATCTTTGGCTTTTCAAAGTGAGTTAATCTCACCAGGGCACTTGCATTTTCATTTCTACAAAAATATCTTCTAATCCCCTTTCTTTCCTACATCTTCACTCTTTGCTGGTTATCTTTATTTTTTTTCCTGCTTTTTTCCTGTGTCTCTCTCTTGGACCTAATTGAATCTCATTTCTCTTTTATTGATAATTTCTTTCCACAAATAAAAATGCTCAGGTTCTACTTAACCACCCAAATATTTTTATTAGTATTATTACTTTCTAATCTGTTACATTTTTAAGTTTCTATCTTGAGCATTTCATCAACATCATAAACATTTTGAAAAATTAACAACTAAAATTACTTACCTCGCATTTTTCTAGCCCTTTTCAATCTGCAGAATTCAATCTGAATTCTGACTGTACCATTCCATTGAAACTGCTTTCTTTAAAATAACTAGACTTAGGAAAATTGATTCCCAAACTTTAGTTTCCTCCTTATTCATTTCCTGAAACCTTTATACAGAATTTGGTTTGTTATCAAGAGAATCATTCTTGAAATGTTTTCTTCGTTTTCTTTCAGTGATGCCATACTGTTCTAATTCCCTTAATTCTCATTTCAATTTAGCTGTCCTCTTTGATGTGTTCTATTCCCATTTTCCTCATAAAAATGTAGGTTATTCATATCTGTTTTGCACTCTCTATTCTATCTGCACATTTTTCGTAACTACCTTCGGCACTCCCAACATTCAGTTCTCATCTACATAAATGTCCTGTCATTCTCTTTCTTCTAATCATAATTTTTCTATTTCAACAACCTATGGGATAATTCTGTTCCTGTGTTTTCTAAAGTATGTGCTTTTGATTATATATTACAGAAAATATGCTGGAAAAATTTGCTACAGCCAAACATTTATTCTCCTCTTTGATAATCACAGTGTATATTGCAGTATTTAAGGTGCAAAGACATCCTGAAAAAGAAATGACTTTGATCAGGTCAGATGTTCCAATTGTTTCACTAGAGTCTCTCTCCCTTTTCTTTCTCATAAAAACCTACTAATTGCCACCAGAAATTTGGCTTCACAGAAAACACGCTGCAGGATGGCATTCCAAGTGAAGTCCCAAATTTAATAAGTTCCAGACAGAATTCTCCTGGGTATGCCTACCAGTGGCTCTGTGAAGCTCCCATTAACTAACCCAGTTTCAAAATATTGGAGTTATCTTTTCTTCTTTTCCCAACAGTCTACATCTAACCACTCAATAAAATTGGTTAACTCTATTTTTAAAAGAATCATACAGTCACCCCCTCTCCCTTCCCATTTCCATGAATATTAACTTATACTACAGACTCTCTTTGTCTTGCAAACAATATTTCAAAACAGAATTTCTATTTAGTTTTCTTATTTTCATAAGTTTAAACTATCATCTTTTAATTTTCCCGTTAAAAATCTTCACTGGTAAAGTTACTCCAATAGAAACAATTATATATGTCATTCTCACATTTAAAATAAATGCTCTAAGACATGACTTTAATCACCGTATCAAGAAGAATTTCATTCTTCATGGGAGTGTTATACTAGATTGCTCTTAGGACTCTTAAAACCATAAAATATTTTGATTATCTTCATTCATTAATTTGTTTATTCAATAAAACTTTGGGGGTATTCAGTATATGCCTTGCTTCATGACATGTATGGGAATACACAAAGATAAACACAACTATGTCAGGCCATTATGTGTATGTGTGTGTGTGTTCTTACCATGGCAAATGATTCTGATTACTCTGGGGGAAAATTTACTCAGTGAAAGCTACCTAAGAAGTAAAAAAAGATAAAAATACCATGTCACAAATCCCTTCTATTAGATAAAGCATGGCATATGTAGGTGACTATGATTATAAGCTACATAAGACCTGAATGAAGATATTTATTCAGGACATGTATGTTGTGTTTACTGCTCCTGGTCTCAAGAATAATTCCCTCACCCCCCTATAATATATGCATGAATTCATTGTCCGGTTAGGTCTTTGTTCTTTGTTAACTCCCGTTTGTCTGTGTTTGGTGGTGAGGTGTTATATAGACCACAGTGGTTTAGACTTCATGATCTGAAATCACACGGGGATTCAAGCTCTGACTTTCCTATTTATTAAACTTACTTTAAGTAAAATAAGTTTAAAAAAAAACTTCCCACCACAGGAAATGGTAGAAGATATTTTTATCCTAAGAGTTGTAAAAATTAATGTGCATTGCCATATAATAATTGCTCAATCAGTGTTATCAGTTATTAGTGTTTCATTATCATATCTCACGCTTTTATCTCTCAGAGAGATATTGACTTTTTGTTAACTTATGTCTTTAGTGTGTAGTTCTTTTAGCCCACAAATTCCTGTAAGGTTGTACACTAGTTTTCTATAGCTGCTGTAGCAAATTACCACAAACTTCTTGGCTTAAAACAACTTAACTTTTTAAAATTCTTTAAATAATATAAGTTATTATTAAGTTAATAAAACAGTTCTGAAAGTCAGCAGTTCAAAATGGCTCTTACCATACAGTGTTGGCAAGCCTGCATTCCCTCTGGAGGCCATAGGGGAGAATCTGCCTTTTCCAGATTGTAGAAACTACCTGCATCCTTAGCTCATGGTCTCTTCCTCTTTTATCAGTGCCAGCAGAGTAATATTTTCAAATTTCTCTTTCTGCCTCTGACCTCTTTCTTCTAGAATGATCCTTGTGATTACATTGGATCAACTAGATAATCCAGGATAATCCTATCTCAAAATCTTATTTTAATCACATCTGCATAGTCCTTTTTACTTTGTAAAATATTCACAGGTTTCAGGGATTAGGAAGTGGACATCTTCGGGGGCCACTATTCTTTCTACCACATGCAGGATCAATAGATTTTGTTTTATTTTTAGTTTCTACAGTGCTTAGTGTATATCTTCGTCATGTGGGGTGTACAATGAATGTCTGTTGAGCAGATGAATCAATAATGGAAGAATGAATAGTGAATAATAGAAAATCTTAGAAATACCTGGATTTCCTTCTCCATTGCTGATACTCCTTAATTACTCAAACCAGAACTTCCTGCACTCTGCTAGAGTAACAACAAACTCATGAAAGATTTAGGCTTTTCTATATATTATAAAAAGGCTTACCTACCTATTATAAGTCAGCTTGGGACAAAGCTCCAACAAGAAGTGTGCTTTTAGGATAAAAGTCTGTTGTCTTGTTAACTTGACTCTCATCCATGTATGTACTGTAATTACAATGGTAAGAACGTTTTGAATGAGTGACATGTGTCAGGTGTGTTTCTTTGAGGTGAATGAGTGTGGTACTGCTTAGAACATTCCAAGTTGTAATTTTAACTTGAACACCATTTTTTACTTTGCAGAATGTCGAAAGTTTCTCTGTATCAACTAAAGAGAGGCACTTATCTCTAAATTCATGAAGGCTTAATAGAATATGTTTGATAAACTTATCAACATAGATGCCAGTTATTTATATAGATTGTACTGCTCATTATATATCAACATCCTGCTTTAAACTACAGTGAAAGAGCTTTGCATCTGAATGTTTTTATTTACTAACTGCTCAGAGCTGTTAGTCAATATTCAGTTTCTAAGGTTTCATAAAGCTCAAAGGAAGTTTTGCTCATCCATTTAAACTTTAACCATGGCAAAACAGAACATAGATAATGATTTATTGCTTCAAAATAGAACCATGAAATGACATGAAAAATGTTCATACCTTGATTGAAATATGAGCATTTACAAGGTTATTATATTTAATTCACTTCATGTCAGCAGAACCAATAGAGTTTTCAGTGCTATGTTCCTGTATTTATTTGCATTACAAACTCTCATACTGAAGGCTGTTGTCTCAATCAGTTCACGTGGCCGTAGGCAGAAAACATGCTTGTCATCTATGTTTCCTTTATAGATAAGTTTCAAATTTAAAAATTTTATAATCAGCTACAGTTATTTGTTTAAAAGAACACTCCTTATACCATAGTATTGACTTTAATATTTTCTAACAGAATTGAATTAAATAAGAAATATCCTCAGTGGAAGTCTTACTAAATTCCAACCTGTCTATAGGATGCTTTATTTGGAATGTAGACATTTCGGTAAACATCAAATTTATAATCGCACACACAAAAATACTGATAGATGTAGTTACCCAGCAGATTTTTTTTTGTTTCTTTAGTTGATGCCTACCGAGAAGAGTAATAGAAGGGCCAAGAGTTTTGTTAATTAGGCCTAGGGGCTAATTCTCACTTAAATTCCAAAAAACAAAAGTGAAAAAACCAAAGCCTGTTGAAAAATTGTAGAAAGTACCCCAAGGTGAGACATTCTGAGGACTGACACTAATACAGGATAAGAAAACACAACCTGAATATCTTAAGAAATGTATTTTATTCAGTCTAGTAGAAACTTAATGGAGTAACCAAATATCGCAGCTTTCTCCTCATAGTCCCAGTTTACACATTTTACCTCAAATAATTATTAGTAGCCCCACCAGATACTCTCAAAGAGCTCCTGATAGGGTGATAAATTATATATGATCACATAAAACTTAAAGGCCTAATGCTTTAGATCCTAAAAGACCTTCATTGTTGAGAAGAAAATGCTCCCTAAACTAAAAAGATTGCTAGAATTTGAGCAACTTTTGCTATTCTATTAGAAAAAGAGTCATGAAGTTTGAAGACCAGTCTTTGGGAACTGATCTATTTGATGTGTATATTGCTTGGTCTAGTCTGTGACAGTTTCATTAAACTAGTATAATTTTCTTTGGCAGAAAAGTGATTGTATCTAATTTCAGAGCCAAATCTCTTGAGAACCCTAAGCTAAAAGTTGCAGTATGAGAAGCTTATCCATTATTTAAATTTTATGTTAAGCATTCGTTGCACTTAATGGAATTTTTTTTAAGATTTCAAAATTCTAGAGGAGGGTGAAATAGAGATATTTGCTTATAAATTATTATTCTGAGGAAACATTACAAACCCCAACATTAAAAGGATGATATACCTGTGTTTGCTTACCATGAATGTTTCTGGCTTTATATGCTTATTATCATCTAGTAATGTGTAGAATTTTTTAATGAAATGACCTAGATGAATTAATATTAATAGCAATCAAATTAAAACAGGAGAATCCACTGGTTTTGTTTATATCTGCATTATATTTTAATAGTCTTGTGGACTTTGAGGAAAATAGTGGTCTAAGACATGATTTTTGCCCCTACAGAAATCATTGTGGCATCAAAAACAGCAATCACCATCATCATAATTAATAAAAGTCCTGACAGGAAACAGAAGTGGAGCTCAAACTGGGTATTTTCAGGAGAGTTTAATAAAGGAACTCTTTTCAAAAGGTGTAGAGGAAAGTGCAGTCACGTGTAGAGAAACCACAGGGATAATTCAAAACTTTGAGGCTAGTAACAGAAGGGCTGTTATGACCCATAAACTCCCAAGAGAGGGAGCCCAGGGAATAACCAATACTCACTTTTCCTTCTTTTCCCAGCTAACTTCTGGTGCTCTCTATTGGCCAAAGTCAACAGCGTTTGAGAGGTCAAGGGAGATCATTGATGTAGACCCTACAGACTTCAGCCTCCCAGGGCAGGGAGCGGGGTGGAAACTTTTGCAGAGAAGCTCTTTAGGAGAAAATATAGGACATACAGCAAAACTCTCATCTTCCTCATCAGAACTAACTTCTTTGAACACTTACCAGTTATATACCAAGTAACTTAATCTGTACAACAATGATATAAAATTGTGCATTTCCTCCTCATGTTATAGATGAAACTCAAACAATTTAAGTAAATCTCTCAGGGTTGTAAATCTAAGTGGAAGAATTTCCATGAAACCCAAATCTGTTTAAAGACCCTAATCACATTCCTTTCTTTGAAGGTTTCTGCTGGCTGATTCAGGCTGGCACAACTGGTGGAACTCTCTCTACTTCTTCAACATGTAGATTGCAAATTTTTAACCTGGTGCTTTGTGAAGGCTTATTTTCAGTTGGGCAGGAGTTTGCATTTGCTTTTAACTGTTGATGCCTAGGTAGGGGCTTTTAATCCTCCAAAAACCTGCCATTTTGTTATTCAAGGTTGAGTGTAGCTTTAGGGGCTTTGTCCAAAGAAGAGTTTCTCAACCTTGGCACTGTTGACTTTTAGGGCTGGATAATTCTTTGTTGTGTGTATGGGGGACTTTTCTGTGCATTGTAGTATCCCACTAGATGCCAGTAGTACCTTCCTTCCATGTGACAATCAAAAATGTCTCCAGATATTGACAACTATCCCCTGAGAACCAAAATTGCCCTCAATTGAGGACCATTGATCTACAGTTGATGGATGCTTCTCATAAACTCTGGGGTGTATGTGCTTGGAGACCTTGGTGAAAGTTAAGGGTAGAGCTTAGGTGTGGGTTTGTAGGAATTTATCCTGCTTGATGTCCTTTGATCTTCTTGGATCTATGGTTTGGTATCTGACATTAATTTGGGGAAATTCTTGGTCACTATTTCTTCAGATATTTCTTCTGTTCCTTTCTTTTCCTTCTAGTATTCCCATCAAACCTATGTTTCAACTTTTGTATTTATCCCACAGTTGCTAGATATCTTGTTCCATTTTTTTCAGTCTTTTTTTTTTCAGTTTTGAAAGTTTCTGTCAACATATCCTCAAGCTCAGAAATTCTTTCCTCAGTTGTGTTCAGTCTACTAATGAACCCACCATAGGCACTCTTCATTTCTCTTACATAGTTTTTGTTCTCTAGCATTTCTTTTTATTCTTTCTTAGAATTTCCATCTCTCTGCTTACATTATCCATTTCTTCTTGCATGTTGTCTTCTTGCATCTCTCTTGCATGTTGTCTACTTTTTCCATTAGAACCCATAGCATATTAATCATAGTTGTTTTAAATTCCTGGTCTGATAGTTTCAACATCCCTGCCATATCTGGGGCTGGTTCTGATTCTTTCTCTCTCTCTTCAAACTATGTTTCTTTTTTTCTGTTTAGTATACCTTGTAATTTTTTATTGAAATCCAGACCTGATGTGCTAGGTAAGAGGAACTCTGGTAAATAGGACTTTAATGATGTGGTGGTAAAGTGTGGGGGGAGGAGAATGTTCTATATTCCTATGAACAGTTCTCAGACTTTTACTGAAGCTGTGCCCCTGAGCTGTGAACTTTACAAGTGCCTTTAGTTCTCCGTCCTCCCTACCTGTCTCTGCCTTAGGTAGAACAAGGATGGCTCGAGAGGGCTGGAGTTGGGTATTTCTTTTCTCCCAGGTCAGTTAGGCCCTGTAAAACCCCAACAGGTTAGGCTCTAATTTTAAAACATTTCTCTTAAGGGCAGGTCTTACTAAAAAGGATAGAATGCTTTGTTTAAAAATGTTATTTTCCCTGTCCCCCTACATGAGGCAGAAGAAGTTTTACAATATTCCCTGTGAGAACCTGGTAGAGCTCCAGGAAGTAAAACTCACGAAAGTGTGGTGACCCCCTATGACTTGACCTCACTGAAGTTTTTAACTCTCTGACTTGTTCATGCTGAGCCTCCAGCAATCCAAGAATTACAGTTCAGGTTTTCCTACCCCAGCACTAGTTCCTGTGGAGGTTTCTGCTCATGAGTCTCCTCTTGGTAAGTTGTGATTCTTTTTATGCACCTGTCTATCTCTCCAATATTGGCAAAAGTGGTTTGCCCTTTGACCTCACTTCTCTGACAGATTGAAGAAGAGTTGTTGATTTTTTCAGTTTGTTCAGGTTTGTACTTGTTAGGAAAAATTGATGACTTTCTTACATGCTGGAGTGGAAACTGGAAGTCCGGGGATTGCTTTTTAACCAAGGGTAAACTTTATGACCTTGTGGAGGTGAGGCTAGGCTTTGAAAATGGCCTGAGATAAATGGCAAGTGTATACAAAGGGCATTAAGCAAGGCCTACAGGCCACATCTTGATACTGAACTACACTTGGAGTGTGTGTGTGTGTGTGTGTGTGTGTGTGTGTGTGCTTGCTCCAGCCTTAGCTGATGTGTG
The DNA here is from genome assembly GCF_964270905.1 of Leucopleurus acutus. Taxonomy (NCBI): domain Eukaryota; kingdom Metazoa; phylum Chordata; class Mammalia; order Artiodactyla; family Delphinidae; genus Leucopleurus; species Leucopleurus acutus. The sequence goes on from NC_139159.1 coordinate 60,153,451, forward strand.
GCTGGCAGAGGGGGCTTAGATAAAACTAAGGAAAGCATTTAAGCAGGGTTTCATATTGCTACAGAATATTAATGAAGCCCTAACTCTTAGTTTTTAGTACTAGGAACACTTGGGCAGCTTTAGATAGGTTGGCCCAAATTTAATTCTACAGTCAGATTTAGAGGTAACTATGAAGGGACCAGAAAACTTTGGATTCATGTAGTTTATTCACAGGCTCTTAGACATCACTCTCCATTCCTTAAGATCTACTCTTAGCAAATTTCAAGTGTAAAACAAAGTATTATTAACTATAGTAAACATGCTATACATTATCCCTAGAACTTATTCATCTTATAACCCTTTGACTAGCATCTCCCCATTTACCCCACACTCAACTCCTGGTAACCACTATTCTACTCTTCCTTTCTATGATTTTTTTTTTTTTTTTTTAGATTCCACATTATTTGTCTTTCTCTGTCTGGCTTAGCATAGTGTCCTGTAGGTTCATCTGTGTTGTCATGAAGAGAATGATTTCCTTCCGTCTAATGACTGAATTACATTGTGTCTGTCTTGTCTGTCTATCATCTACCTATCTATCTAACTATCTATCTCACATCTCCCTTACCCATTCATCCGTTGACAGACACTTAACGTTGTTTCTATATCTTGGCTATCATTCCAAATGGTGCAATAAACATGGTGATGTAGATATGTCTTCAAAATAATGATTTTGTTTCATTCAGATATAAATAGGTATATATGCAGAAATGTGATTGCTGGAATGTCTGGTAGTTCTATTTTTAGTTTTATTTTTATTTTTTTGAGCAATCCCCATAGTCTTTCAGGGCTGTACCAATTTACATTCCCACCAACAGTTTACAGGGGTCCCTTTTCTCCACATTTGCCATCTGTTATCTTTTTGATAAATGGTGTCCTAACAGGTGTAAGGTGATAGCTAATTGTGGTTTTGATTTGCATTTCCCTGATGATTAGTGGTGCTGAGCAACTTTTCATACACTTGTTGGCCATTTATATTTCTTCTTTGGAAAAATATCTATTCAGTACTTTGCCCATTTTAAAACCTTATTACTTTTGCTATTGTATTATCCGTGTTCCTTATATATTTTGGATATTAACCCCTTATAAGATATGTGGTTTGCACATATTTTCTCCCATTCTGTAAGTAGCCTTTCATTTTGTTGGTGGTTTTATTTGTTGTGCAGAAGATTTTTAGTCTGATGTAGATCCACTTACTTATTTTTGCTTTTGTTGCCTATGCTTTTGGTGTTATATCCAAAAAATCATTGCCAAGACCAATGTCAAGGAGTTTTTTCCCTAAGTTTTCATCTACAGTTTTATGACTTCAGGTCTTAACACTTAAGTGTTTAATCCATTTTGAGTTAGTTTTTATGACTAGTGTAAGATAAAGATCCAGGTTTATTCTTTTGCATGTGCATATCCAGTTTTTCCAACACCATTTATTTAAGAGACTATCCTTTACTCAGTCTTGACATCCTTGTCTAAGATTAGTTGACCATGTATGTATGGGTTTATTTCTGGTCTCTCTTTACTTCTGTTCCATTAGTCTATGTGTTTGTTTTTGCCAGTACCATATTGTTTGGACTGCTTTGTACTGTAAGTTGAAATCAGGAAGTGCGGTGCCTCCAGATTTCTTCTTTTTCAAGATTTCTTTGGTTATTCAGGGTCTTTTGTGGTTTTATACAAAGTTTAGGATTTTTTTTTCTTTTTCTATGAAAGATGCCATTGGAATTTCAATAGGGACCACATTGAATCAGTATATTGCTTTGGGTAGACCTTTTAACAATATTAATTCTCACAATCCATGGTCATGGGATATCTTTTCATTTATCTGTGAATTCTTCAATTTCTTTCATCAGTGTCTCATAGTTTTCAGTGTACCGATCTTTCACCTCCTTGGTTAAATTTATTCCTAAATATTTTATTGTGTTAATGCAATTATAACTGGATTGTTTTCTTAATTTATATTTTTGATAGTTCTTTGTTACTGTATAGAAATGCAACTGGTTTTTGTATTTTGGTGTTTTATCCTTCAAATTTACTGAATCCATTTATTAGTTCTAAAAAGTTTTGGTGGGATCTTTAGGGTTTTCTATATATAAGATCATGTCATTTGCAAACAGACCCAATTTTTACTTCTTCATTCCCAATTTGAATGCCTTTTATTTCTATTTCTTGCCTAATTTCTCTGGCTAAGACTTCCAGTACTATGTTAAATAGATATGGTGAGAATAGGCATCCTTGTCTTATTCCTCATCTTTGAGCTTTTCCTTTGAGTATGATGTTAGCTGTGGGTTTGAGTTATACATGGCTTTTCTTATTTTGATGTACATTCCTTCTATATCCAATATTGTTGAGAGTTTTATCATGAATATAGGATGAATGTTGTCATTCTGTTGAGATGATCATATGATTTTATCCATACCATTTTGTTAATGTGCTGTATCACACTGATTTATGTATATTGAAACATCCTTGCATCCCAGGGATAAATTCCACATGATTCTGGTGGTATATGATCCTTTTAATGCACTGTTGAACTCTGTTTGCTAGTATTTTGTTGAGACTTTTTGCATCTATTTTCATTAGGGATATGGGCCTGTAATTTTCTTTTCTTGTTATGTGCTTTTCTGGCTTTGGTATCAGGGTAATGCTGGCCTTGTAAAATAAGTTTGGAAGTACTTCTTACTTTTCAGTTTTTTGGAAGAGTTTGAGAAGTATTAGCATTAATTTTTTAATTTTAAAAATTAATTTAATTTTTTAAATGTTTGGTAGAATTCAGCAGGGAAACTATGTGGTCTTGAACTTTCTTTGTTGGGGATTTTTGATCACTGATTCAATCTCTGTACTGGTTTTTGCATTTTTCATTTCATTTATTCTGTTCTTCAGCTCCAAAATTTCTGGGTGGTTATATTTTATGATTTCATCTCTCTGTTTAAGTTCTCAACTGGTTTGTGTATTTTTTTCTGATTTGGTTTTATTGTCTTTATGTGTTTTCTTATAACTCATTATGTTTCCTTAAAACAATTATTTTGAATTCTTAATCAGACAAATTATAGATCTTTATTTCTTTGTGGTCAGTTACTGGAAAATTATTGTGTTCCTGTGGTGATGTCATGTTTTATTGATTTTTTTGTGTGTTCCTTTACATCTTGTGTTGCTATCTTTGCATTTATAGAAGCAGTGACTTCCTCCAGTCCTTACTGAGTGGCTTCTAAAGAGAAATATTCTCACCTGTCAGCCCTGCTAGGGATTCTGAGGTTTTCTCAGAACTTTTGTATGGATTTACCCCTCCCACACTTATTCTCTCTTGGGGAAGGGTGATAATTCTTAAAATGGTGATAATTCTTAAAATGATAATTCTTAAAATTCTATTAATCTTACAAAGCCAGGCTTAATGCTGACAGCCTCCCATTTTCTTTCTCTAAGGTGGTGCTAAATGTTCAAGCTTGTGTGCTTTCTCTTAAACTTTGTAGTTGGGCTGGCTTTCTGCACATGCTCACTAACTGTCTTCAAAGTCTGGTACTTTCCACTCATGGGGCTCACTCAGGCAGCCCATCATAGGGGTTGGGAGTGTGTAGGTGAGGCACATGGAATATTGGGGGTGGCTGTGGGCCAGTCAGGGGGATCCACAGGTGAGGAATCTTCCGCATTCTCTGGACAGGCTTTAGATGGAATCCATGAAGTGATTAATAATCCAGTCGAGGCTGGATTAGATTGTTCAGTTCACCTGCCATATTCTCTCCAGGAGTGGGGTCCACGTGACCACTAGTCCTCTACCTCAGAGCCCTGAGTTATTTGTGACCTCCCTGTTCAGCTTTCCTCTCTCCTCTCCCTGAATGGGGTCCCTGCATGGAACTCAGACTGCTTGTGGGTTCACCACCACTCCCGGTTCATGTCTCACACTTGTATTGAACGGTATTGTGCTAATCTTATCTGTAGGCATGAAGTGGAGGGAAATCCTTGGGACAGGGGAAAACCTTGATCTCCATCTAGGTTTCTTTTTAATCTGGAGAAAAAACCCTATTGAACTATGTAATGCTTAGATCTGAAAGACAAACTAACTCCCCAGGTGACAGTAGCATGAGCAAGTAAATGTAACGCTTCCATGACAGCCCCGCATGGAGCTTGCAGGTTGAGACTGAGAGAGAGCTCCTGAGACAAGCTTTCTTCCAGGACCTGGGACTGCTTCCCTCAGGACCAGGCCCAGGAGAACTGGGCTCGGGGCTGGTAAGACCAGCCCCTCCTAATCTGAAGCACCAAAGCTCCCCAGCCCCGTAGTTAGTAGGATCCACATCCTTTTGATAAGCTCTGAGCCCTGGCTGCTGCATTCCTTTCTCCCTGCCCCACAGTTGTGCAGGCAGCCTCAGTACTCTGGATGGACTGGGAGAGAAGCGGGCCTCTTTGGTAGCATCCTACACAGCTGGGGAAGAAGGTTCACTTTCCCTTGTGGGAGACATCATGGGCTAAGAGAGTCTCTCTTGGCATTGAGCTGTGCTGCGTTGGGGGAGGGTGATGTGGCAAAAGTGAAACTATTCCTTTTACCTTCCTCAGTACATCTAGTCTCAGAATTTTTGCTTCAGTAGTGTACTAGACTACCAAACTTCCACAAAGGTATTCTCTCTTGTTCATGGGTGATAGTCAAAATTGGTGTTCTTTGAGGGGAAAAAGAGAATACTCCTATTCTCCAATCTTGCTGACATCAATCTCCCCCATTATTAAATTTTATGTTTATAATTAGATTTTTCTGTATTGTGCTTAAGAATTAGTGGTATGCCTGCCATGACATCATTAGGTAATGTTCTGATAGTATGTTCTAATATAATATAGATAGGTTCTATTTAGAAATGTTCATATATATATATGAATTTCTGGAATCTCTAATCTGTCCTATTTCACTGATATATTTATTTATCTTTACACTAACACCTCACTGTCTTAACTATGGTAAACTTCATGATAAATTTTGATGTATGACAATGTAGTGGTACAACATTTAAGGTCAATTTAAGATTATCATATATCACTTTGTATTTTGAATTTTCATATAAATTTTAGAATCAGCATTTTCATTTGGTAAGATAAAATACTGCTAATATTTTAAATAGCATTACATTGAAACTATTGAATGATTTAGAAAGAGTTGACCACTTTGCAATATTAAGACTCCTAATCCATGAACATTTACACCTTCCTCAATTGTTCCCCATAATGTTTACTATAAAGATTTTCATTCGTTTCTTCTTTAACTGTTCTCGATTGTGGTAGGCAGTATGGCAAAAAATCCACAAGCTAATCTCTGGAACCTGTAGATATGTTACCTTGCATAGCAAAAAGTAACTTCGTAGGTGTGATCAAGTTAAACATTTATGGATGGAGATTATCCTGAATTGTCTGGATAGCGAAGCAAAAAGGAACTTCGTAGGTGTGATCAAGTTAAACATTTATGGATGGAGATTATCCTGAATTATCTGGGTGGACACAAAGATCTGTAAGAGAAGACAGGAGGGTCTGAGTCAAAAGAGACGTGACAAAGGAAGTAAAGACTGGAGAAACGTAGCCATAAGCCTACTAATATAGGCAGCTTCTAGAAGCTGGAAAAGGCAAGGAAAAATTCTCCCCTAGAGCTTCCAGAAAGAATGTAGCTCTGCTGACCCACTTTGTAATTCTGATCTACAGAATTCTAAGATAATGAATATGTGTTCTAAGTTTGTGGATATTTACTATAGCAACAATAGGAAACCAATATGGCCATAATATTTACTATAAAGATCCTGAACATCTTTCATTAGTGTATTTCTGAGTATTCATATTTTTGATGCAGCTGTAAATGATATTAATTACATTTTCTAAATACTCTTTGCTGTAAAATAGAAATGTAATTATTTTAGTACAGTATTTACCTTGTTTCTAGTGACCTAATTAAATTTATTTATAAATTTGGATATATTATTTGCAGTTTTTTGGGAGTTTCTGTTTATATAATTATGTTATTTACAAACAGCAGCATTTCATTTCTTCCTTCCCTTTATTTCCTAATTCTTTGTCTTATGGCATAATTTAAGATCTGACCTAGTATGGGGTACTAGTAGGAGAGAATGTATATGCGAATATAATGTGTTAGACATTTGAAAGATATAAATAGTTGTTATAGATATTATGGAATTAGATTTTTTTCTGAGTATAATTAATGCCTTAGAGAAATACAAAGAAAAACTAAAGGTGATTAGCCACCAATTAATTCCTAAGTGTGAAAGCTAGTCAGTCTTTTTGAAAACATATAAAGACTCCTATCTCCTATGATCAGAGGGTAGAAAAATCTGGAGACCAGGCCTAGTACAAAACTATAAGAGTAGAATACTTTTCAACAAATGGGGTGGGAAAATATGCAAAAATAATTAACCCTAAGCATACCTTGCACTTGGTTTAGGTAAAGAGTTCTTAATAGAATTCAAAATCATAAAACAAAAGAAAAATCCTCTTTTAGTGATAGGGATAGACAAGAACATATTAAATGGCTCACTGGTCACCTTCCTTTTACTTGAGGCCTTGTTAATGCTCTAAGGAAGACACCAGATATAACATAACTTCAGTTGCTGTTAGTACTTGCCCATTGTCATTTAACATAATCTATTTGGTTCTGTAACAGCCAGACTGGTAATTATATACAGATAGACAGTCACCTCCATCCTTATATTCTTTATATCTACAAGATCACTATTAATTTCTGCCATTACTCTCTGGAAGCAATCTGTGTGTGTGTATGTGTCAGTGGAGGGGGTGTCGTTGTATTTCTATTTTTATTTACTAACATGTCCAGATGTGGCAGATGGGTAAATTTAGAGAAATCATGCATTAATTATATTACAAACAAGGAAACCTTAATTGAGCAATAAATTTTCATTGACAAGACACATAAAGAAAATAACCAAAAAAAAACACATTCGCCAAGTGATCCATGTTATGAATTTATGAATTGTATTGACAGAAACATAAAGAAAAAAATTCAAACTTCCCTTTTATTTTCAGAGAAAATGCTCATCAGAGTATAAAAGTATAGAAAATGTTGGTATAAAAAAGTAAAGTACAGTTTAGGTAAGACTGTGTGAAAATAACTGTTAATACCAGTTTAGGTAAGACTGTGGGAGCACTAGATTTGTCCTTGCTCCATCACGCTATTAGTTATATTAACATATGTTTATTGAACACCTGCTGCTTCTGTGGTATTTTATATTTATTTCCCTTATACTTGTTTACAACCCTTTGAAGTACAATTCCTAGGATAATGATTGCAAAAGTTGAGACAGAACATTGAAATAAGGTAAATAAGCAGCAGAACCAAAGAGCCAACCTAGAGTTCTGCCCCTGATTTCCTAGCTCTTGACTCTCTACCAATCATCACTGAAAACTGATGAATCACAGTGAGCATAACATAGTTGTTCTTGGGATAAGATGGGTTATTTTAACACATACTCTACCACTTATCTATGATATTTATCTCTTTAGAAGCTCTCTAAGGTTAGAAATACTCAAAGACATAATTTTCTTAAAAGTAAATGAAATAGGTCTAAATGCCAGGACCATGAGCAAGTGAATTTCAGTCTAATGTCAAGAAAATTTTGGTAAAAAATTTCAAACAGATGATTTATAAACATTTAGAAAGGCAGTGAATGACCCATAAAAGCCAGTGAGGATTTTTAAAAATCCTCACTTAATTAAAGTTATTTTTTGATAGACTTGTAGAAGAAGAGGGTTCATTCCTCCATTCCATCATTTAGACTTTTATTCAGCAAACAGTTTTTGAGTGCAAGGAATTCTTCAAAAGACAGGGGATAAGCTTGTGAAAAAAAAAGGCCCTGCCCTCTTGGTGAAAAATGAAAAAAGGATTAAAACATAATTGCCTAATATAAGTGTATATCTATATATGTATCTATACCTATGTATCTATATCTACATCTACATCTACACCTATACCTATCTCTAAATATATCATCTATTGATCTGTGCATGATACATATTATGTGATATGCAATGTCAAGTAATGACAAATACTATGCAAAAACATAAAACAGTGTAAGGAGATAAAAAGTGATGGAAAGGGCATGTTCCTTTTTTTTTTTTTTTTTTTTTTTGCAGTACGTGGGCCTCTCACTGTTGTGGCCTCTCCCGTTGCGGAGCACAGGCTCCGGCCGCGCAGGCTCAGCAGCCATGGCTCACGGGCCTAGTCGCTCCGCGGCATGTGGGATCTTCCCGGACAGGGGCACGAACCCATGTCCCCTGCATTGGCAGGCGGACTCTCAACCACTGCATCACCAGGGAAGCCCAGGACATGTTCTTTGAAGCAGGATAATTAGGGAAGGTATCTGTTGGGATATATTTGAGTAGAGTCTGTACACTGTGAAGGAGAAAGCCATGTCCCTATGTGAGGGAAGAACATTTCATGTAAGAATATTAGCAATTACAAAATTTCTGAAGAAAGACAATGTTTTACAAGAATGGTTGGAGGTAACTAGAGTTCAGATCATGTGGGGACTTATAGGAAAGACATTGATGCATTAGGATCAGGGCTGTAACCTAATCAGATTTGAAGGGTTATTTTGAATCCTGAGCAGAGAACAGTCAGAAGGAGGACAGTGAAAGCAGAGAGACGAGATATGAAATGCTAAAGCTACAGAGTAAGAGAATTTTAACGTGATTATTGACAACTTTTTTTCATATTTTTGAGGAATCGATGGATAATTCTGAACTTCCTGATAATATGGTTAGCTACACTTAATAACTTCTCAGTGAGAATCCCAAGGGAATGTTGATTAATGACTCAGTGTCAGCTTGGAGTGAACAGAGGCACAGGACTTCGTTCTTAATTTTATCCTGTTGAGCATCTTTATCTGTGATTTAGCTGGGTACATGGAAAACATGCAAATGAAATTCACAGATGACCTGAAGCTGGCAGTAAGCCATTGAAGCACATAGACAGGCTATAAAATTACCACAACAGACTGGAAAATATAGTCATATTTTCCAGAGAAACTACTTTGCTTCAGAGAGGCAAGTTTAAGACACCAGACAAAAATTCCACACAAAGCTAAGATCACCAACCCTACAAATCCCCGAGTCCCATGGAAAGTTTAAGCACCATCTTAGAGATAAGACTATAGCTACAATGGCAGAGAATAACAAGAAAGCATGCCATCAATATATCAAAAATTTTCAGAAATTTCTCTCAGTAAAGAAGAAGATTTCATTTTCAGATTCTACAGAGAAAGATAACCAGGGAAACCACAGTTCAAATCAATAACAAAAATACATTGTTGATGCAGTAGAAATATTTCAAGGGATATATAAACCAAACTTAATAGAATAATATTGAACCCTCTGGCATTCACTAGAGTTATTAAGCAGGAAGTCATAGTATAAGAGGGTTGGCTAACCACTGTTAGCACTGAAGAATGAGGGAGATGCTTTAGGGAAGTTTTAAAGTCTACATAATCCTACCCCTTCCATGCACTCAATAGAATTATATACATAGAACAAACACTGGTGAACAAGAATTAGTCATTAAAAATACAGAAAAACAATCAGAAAGAAATCTAATTCCATGAAGGAAAGTTAACAAATTCAAAAAAATCTAACAGTACAAAATTTAGAAGTTTTGGGGAAAAATTTTATGTAAATAATTAACACTAAAAAATATCCTATGAAGCTGGTGGGCATCTAGTCAGAAAAGGAATTTGTATACTACTGGAAAATCATGTTGGCTTCAGATATTCTCAAAATAAAACAAAATTTTGAGTAAAGGAAATGTATCTCAGTAATTTTATATTCAGAGAAAATTCAACCAGCCATAAAGCAATGAATGTTCTTATATCTGCAAAACCATCCTTGAGCATTTACTATTGAGAAAACTACTAGAAGAGTATCATATCTGGACAACAAATAAATTTCTAAAAATAAAGAATGAAAGAATTTGGAAAGCTATAGTTTAAAAAAATAATTGATAAGGAACTTTGACTCTATTCAATCTCAAATCTGTGCAAACTAATTTTAAAAATTACATTTAGGTAAGAGGAAAGTAAATGTTGTATATCTTGACTATATAAAATGATAATTCACCTGACAAAATCAGGTTGTTGGAATGGAGATAAAAGGTGGGAAGAAGTGTGCTAAATCTCTCATTTTTCAAAACAGAGTCAGCAGGTACAGTCAATAATATAAATGTTTAAAATTATTCTAATTCTTTTCATATAATTTATTATCAGTTAAATGTCATCATTCATAATTAATATTGTACATGAATATAGTGATTTTTTTCAGTATTGCAAAATGTCTTCACACAAAAACATCTGGAATATGAAAGCTTATATAAGGATGTATCCATTAAAAATACACCTCCTTAAAAAGACATCTCAGCAGCAATTGAGAAAACACCTATATTAACAGTGTTTTAATTACACACAAAGTTTTATTCCTTATTCAAATCTCTGGAGATTTGTCATTCAAGTTGGGATCATTGTTCCTCCAAGTTACCAGTAACAGGTTGCCTTCCCTATTTCCAGTGAAATCTTCCTAGAATATTTAGCTCATACTTATGCTCAGATGTTTACATAAGCTCCATATATTTATAACCAAATTTCAAGCACATTTAAAAGAAACCAATGAAAGGAGGAAGTTAGAGGAAGGCAGAGAGGGACACGTCTCTCCTTAAAGACACTTCTGAATTTAGCACAGACTGCTTCCTTCTATATTTAATTTACTAGCACTTGGTCAGTTATCTATACACAGCTGCATGGCAGGCAAGAATGCAGTCTTTCTTCTGGACCACCATAAAAAGGCAATATGAAAAATATTTGACAAAAATAAAGCTTTTGCCCTGGAAAAAACAAGACATAGTGGACATGAAACTTTTGTTAATGTACTCAGTGTCTGACACATAGAAAAATGATGACCAAGAATTTTTGTGACTCTAGAGAACTAAAGTGAGATCCATGTTTATAAGATTTTGGAGGGAGGTGGCAGAATAAACCATAGAGAACATAAACATTCGCACATTTGCTTGAAAATAGAATTGGATATTCTTTGTGTTCTGTGAAAACACAGAACACTAGTGATGTTCAAGCAGAGATAGTAGTGTGGTGTAATGAACTAACTAATCTCTACAATCCATATTTTTAGATTTGATCCTATAATGATAAAATAGAAATTATTTTGTTAGTAAGATTTTAAATAACAAAATAAAGATTAAACATGTAGCAGTTCTGAAAATCTCTCAATTCTTTTTGGTATTATTTTTTACTTTTATAAGAGATAAAATATATCATTTTATTTCTTATGGTGGATAAACTCTTCCATTTTAATAAATAAATGTGCCCGAGAAAAATGTACGTCTACAAAGTGAACATAGAAATATCACAGGAAGATAAAAAAGGAATAACCAAAACTAAAGAGGGAAACATATGAAATAATTTGCCTTAAATTCAAATCCCATAAGTAATAGATTTTAAATCCTAAAATTCCACAATTAATTTACAGTAAACATTTTTTAGACATATTTGTTTTCTTAGGGTTCTTTTACAGGTCTTCTCTACCATGTAAGAATGTTCCAAATTCACTTATTAACCCGCTACCTTTATCTATTCAGACTTTTATTTTATTCTGGTTTAGACATCCCACATAATTTTTATTATTAATCATTGAGGTAATAGTAAATAATAATGGTGAGAAGCACCTCACTCTTTTATCCATGGAATAAGCTCTTCACCTGATTTTGGTTCCTCCAAGTGAAAGCAGAACTACTCTCCTATAACTCCAGACCAGACAAGGGAAATTTCAGTAATTGGAGAGGTCCAAGGAAAAACTTTTAATATTCAGTGCTTCAGCGAAAATTTAGGGATTTTCAGAGTGGACCTATTCCTTACTAGTGAACTAAAATATTTAGGAAAAAAACCCCAATTCTAATAAATATATTTGATCTTGAATATTTTTTGAAATCCTCCCCTTATTTTTCTACTTAAAAGCAATTCCACTGCAGAGTAAATAAGCCCGTGCACCACAACTACTGAGCCTGAGCACCCTAGAGCCTGCAAGCCACGACTACTGAGCCCACGCACCCTATAACCCATGTGCTGCAACTACTGAAGCCCGCATGCCTAGAGCCCATGCTCCACAACAAGAGAGGCCACCACAATGAGAAGCCTGTGCACCACAATGAAGAGTAGCCCCTGCTTGCTGCAACTAGAGAAAGCCCACAAGCAGCAATGAAGACCCAAAACAGACAAAAATAAAAAAATTAATTTAAAAAAATTATTGAAAAGCAATTCCCCAGATGTTCTACATAGAGTGTTTTGCATGAGCAAAGATTTGCATGTCCTTAGAATGGCAGAAAGAGAATTTAGTTGGCCTTGTTGAGGATTTAATATATCCCAGGCACTGCACACAGTGCAGTATATACATTATCTCTGAAACAGCATTTCTACTTAAACATATACTTCAAGTTCATTTAAATATTTTGCTTTGTTGTAACACTTTGAAGATATTCCCTTTAAATTTTCTATTGCCTTTATTGTTAAATTTTATAGTTTTTCCCCTTTAATTTCATATTACGTTGGGCTGCAAAAATGATACAGGATAATGTGTGGGCATTAAGTAAATTAATTTAGATGTGAACAATTCCATATACAATTTAAAGTAAGCATGTAATCCTTAGGTTTTTGAGAAGGTGGGACTAATTCATTGAGTTAGTTAATGACTGTCCATTTAATTATTTCCTTTTAGTACTATCTTTACACATCATTTTTATTAAATATTGATATGAAAGTAGCAGAGGTACTAATTATTTTCAGTACCCATTCACTCCTTCTAAAGAAATTTAATACTTAGCTGGTCATACAGTCAACTCTAATAAAGACCATGGTTCCATCCTCCTCTGCATTGTGGAGGGGCTTTGAGACTGCCGTCAGCCAATGGGATGTAAATGGAATCTGTATGTAGGAGTTATGGGAATCTTCCTAAAGAGATACTATTATCATTTTTGATTCTTTATTATTTTTCCTATTATTTTTGATTCTTTTTTCCATCTTATTACCTTGAGCACAGATGCTACTCTGCAACATGAGAATAACTTCCAGACTCTGCACAAGGCTGAGTAATAAACTGAGTTCCTGGAGATACATTTTGCTATTATGCCAGTATAATTTCTGAGGGTTTTCTATTGCTCACAGGTAAATCTATGTCTAAGTTACATATATAGTATTTCCCTTATAGATAATACATTTTTAGCTTAGAACGATTCTTTCTTAATGTAGATGTACTAGCTTAGTATAAAAAAGAGCAAATCCTTATTTTATTTACAGTCAATTTCTTATTATCCAAGTCAGTAAGAAAATTGCTATTAATATCAGGAAATGATGAGATTCACTTTACTAAGAACCAAAGTGTCGATTTTCAAATATGAGGGATATATTTTCACCTCAGAGATTGGTACCGAAATCCTTTGTCTTCTCTCTCTGAATTATTTTCCAAAGTGATCTTATTCAACATGATATACTTTAATAATATTGATATACTGACAAATCTTAGAGTTATGGACTCAGCATCTTCCTCCCCTGAACTCCAGACGTGTATCTATACTTTTCTACTTCATGTATCCACTTGGATTTCCAATAATTATTGCAAACATAGCAGAAAATAAAAGAATACTTAATTTCTACACCTACTCTCAACCTTCTGCTTAAGAATGTTCTTTTTCTTCTTTTTCTCACCCTTTTATTTCCAAACTATTGGCAAATTTTAATGACTTTATTTAAAGAACATATCAATATTCCCCTCTCTCCACTACTACCACTTTAAATAAATCCATTCGTTAGATCCATTCCAGGATTAACAAAGTAGTATTTTATCCTAACTTCCTTCTTCAAAATTCACTCCCTTTCCATTTATTCTCTATATATTAGTTTTTTCATTTCCTGTACTTCAACCAGAATGATCTTTCCCGATACTCAGATCCTGAAGATACCCTGTTTAAGCCCTCAATTGATTCCCATTAACTTAAGAATAAAATCCTAACCCCTATGATATTCTAAAAAGTTTGCCATTAACTAAGGCGCTATTTGTTGACTTCACTTCCTGATACCCTCCAGCATCCTCACTGAAGTCCAATCACACTGGCCTACTTTCTGGTTCTGCAACTAGCCAATTTTATTCCTCTAGGCCTTTATATGACCTGCTTCTTCTTTCTGGTCTATTTGTATCCCAGATTTTGGCATGTCTGGCTATCTCTTGTCATTTATGTATCATGCTTAATATTACTAGAGTAATGCTTTTCCTGGAAATTTAACTGAATATACCCATCCATTTTTTATCTCAATTAACCTATTTTATTTTTATTATATAATTTACCACTACTGATCAATCTCATTATATTTTTGTTTTCTATCTCCCTTTACCAGAGTGCAAAATTTATGAAATAGTGGTCTTATCTCCTTGTTTATCTGAATTTCCCCAGAACCTAGAACAGTACTTGACATGAATATTTAAAGTAAATTAAGGAGTAGATTACTTTGAAGCTTATTGTCCTGAAGTCTAGATTGTTGACTAATGATATTGCCTTCATTACACATCACTAATTTTTGCCTCTATAGTTATAATACAAGCAATGAAAAGGAATTTTTAGATTTCATTTTGCTCTTGATTGATGCAAATAAATACAGAAAATATTCTCAGTTATCTGTAGACATTGTCATTGGATTGATGAACAATCTGCATCTTTTTGAGATGTTTAAATATTTCTTTTTAAATGAAACAATTCTCTTGCTCAGATTTTAGGCTTACCCTTTGTGTGCGTGTGTGTACACGCATAATAGAATCATCCAGGGGTTACAGAGGATAAAACAAGTGGAAGATAGGGACCTACTTCCTCTTTATTGGTTAAAAGGCAGAGCTTACTTTGCACTGAGCTACTGTGGGTGAGGATTACAATAAAACTCTCAGTTTCTGGTGGCTGCACTTCCACTTACTAAACCTGTCTTTTGCCTACTCATTTCTGATGCAGTCCAGACCCAATGATTAGCTTTGTTCTTCACGTCCTAAAATAACTGGCATCTGTCAACAAACAACTCCTTTTGTAGATGTGAGCATTTTCTAGGACTCAAATCCTGGCTTTCAGTCCTCTACTATGCTTTTTTGAGGTTATTTCATTCTAGGACACCTAACACCAATCAGAATTTTAAGCTATCTTTAATGACATTCCTCTAGTCAGTTAAAAATTGATATCAGTATACTAAAATAATAATAACATAATTGTTAATTTTTATTGGATACAGAGTAAGTATTCAACAATGTACTCAAACCTTATTTTCACTACAAACACTCTATTCTTTGAAGTGATTATTATTTTTATTTTTCAAATGAGAAAACTGAGACTCTAAGATTTAGGAAACTCAAATTCAGATGCACAAATGCACATAATTTGATTTCAAATGTCTCACATATACCCACCATGTTATGGAGGAGCATTATTTTTCCCAGGAAAAATAAATTACTGATTTCCTTTGTGTTCCATGAGATCAAAAAGTGATAGTATCCCTTCGGTTTAGGCCATCAAAATCAGGGCATTTCTCATAGCCTATACTTGTGGAAAAAATGCCAATATATTAATAAATAAGAATTTCTTAAATAAAGAAAATTTAAAAGTTTCAGACAAGAGAGTAATACACTATATCAAACCATGAAAAAATTTAATTAGAGAAGATACCTATTTCATTTGAAGATAAAGATACATTTCAGTCAAACTATATAGTTGCTATTGGGTCTGTTTTAGAACTGACCCACTGTACTTTAAATCATGCACAGTAGGATGTAACTGGTAAAGCTTATCTGATACTTAGAATGTAGCAAAATACAAGAAATCACAGTAAGCAGGAGTAGCCTCTTCTTTTTATAATACAGTCTCTTGAAAAAGGAGGAGAAAGTCCAGTTTAGCTTACTGAGAGATAATTTTAACTCTTTAGATCTCCTAACTTCATTTTTTTCCCAGTGATAGAGCTTTAAAAGCGATAGATTTAAATTAATGTTACAATGTCCCATTTAAATGGATGATTATTAACAAAATCATTCAGATTACTCATCACCAATTTGAAAGCCAAGAAAGGTAAAGCTATATAGGTCAAGGTCCGTATCTTCCACTCGTTTTATCCTGTAACCCTTAGATGATTCTAATGGGCGTGCATACACAAGTACTCACACAATTAAAGGGTAAACCTAAAATCTGAGCAAGAGAATTGTTTTATTTTAAAATAAATATTTAAACATCTCAAAAAGATGAAGAAATAAGGACCAGTGAAATTATAGAAAACAAAGTATAGGAATGAAAGGCTATCTTTGTAATTATATATTATGTCTCTATAATCAGCGTTTGATTACTCGTCCTTATTAGCAAAACTGGCCATTTGAAATATACTCAGAGTTCTATTCATGAACCTTATGTAACTAATTCAAAAGATTGATTTATTTGCACAAAAACATTATAAAACACTTTTCTTTTAATTCAGTGTATTCTAATTATTTAGAACAAGAGACTTGAATTTAATTAGCATCTTAGAAATAAAATATTTGGCTTGACAGTAAAAGAGGAATCATAAGCTTGTATTATACCATGTTGCCTAGGCTGTATCACTTACAGTATGGTTAGCAGCGGTGGTTTAAGTCCATTTAAAGAGCACAGAAATGATGTCCAGAATACTGAGAAATGACTTCTAATTATCTGCTGTCTCAAATACATCACGGTGTGGTTCAATTCAGAGGCTATTGTATCACAATTCAGCCTTGAAGTTAAGTGTAAGCTTTATTTATGGGGCAAAATCTTGGAGAAGTGGGTTATGACTATGAAATGCAGAGGAAGATCTGGCTCAGCATCAAGTATTTATTATATTCCCTTTCTTAAATAAATAGTCCTCTTTATTAGGAAGAAAAAGTATTGGACATCAAGAACTATTTATGCTTGTACTTCTAGATAATTGTATAGATTTCCTTACAGAGTTAACTATAACTTTCATCTAACCAATACCAAATTAAATTCAATAAATTTTCCCATATATTATATATTGAAGTGCCACAAGGGCAACATTTTATTAAAAAGTTATTCATTCTTTCAAAATGATATAAAACAACCCACACTCTGTTAAAACATTCCACTTAAGGACAGGCTGCCTGCATAGCACTATAAAACTGTTTAATTGAAGAAATATTCCTTTTGTTTAATTAAAGAATAATAATTTAATATTGACCCTGGGATTGCAGATAATCCACAAGCTATGACTGTGGACACTTAAGGCAGTCATACTGAGTCTGAATTTTATGCCTGTAGTACTTTGAGCTGTATGACCTTGAGGATGATCTTTTACACATTTGCAAAATGGCACAAAATTTATTGCCTTACCTATAGGCTAGTTGTGTGACTTAATATGAATTTCTCACCTCGGAAAATTGGGAAACAAACCAGTCTCTCTGGAT
Source organism: Leucopleurus acutus (assembly GCF_964270905.1). Taxonomy (NCBI): domain Eukaryota; kingdom Metazoa; phylum Chordata; class Mammalia; order Artiodactyla; family Delphinidae; genus Leucopleurus; species Leucopleurus acutus. Next base: position 60,170,974 of record NC_139159.1, read on the forward strand.
GGCCTCCCTCTTTCCATTTTCCTAGTTAGGTGAAGCACCTTGCCGTAAAGGGTGGAACGGGGCTCCTTCACAATGGCAGCCGCTCTGAATATTACAACCTGGAGTGCAGGGGAGTTTGCTTACCATGGTTGGAAACTTAACCAAAGAGAAATGTCAGACAGGAGATAACCAGACATATAAATTCCTTGCAGTCCTTCAAGAGAAGTCTTCTATGCTGAGTAAACACAACTGCTGAGAAATTTGCTTAGTTTGTTCTTAGACAGCAATGAGGCAGGTGCCAACAGGGTGAAAATCATGTTGCTTCAAATCTTTCCTTGTCTCATTTCCTTTTTTTCCCCTCCCCATCATCATCCTAAACTTGTACCTTCCAAATACACTTTCTAGAGGACACTGCTTAAAACGTATGATGTCTAGCAAGTCAATTATTTATATATCTTAGGAATTATTATTTGATATTTTTGAGGTGGAGAATGGTAGTATGAAATTGTAAATTATAGAATATTTCCCCTTATTATAAAATTAGCATCATGACAAATTAGTGTATTATTAAGGTGAAGGTTTAGAAATTACTGTGACATGTGGGATAACTAAGCATTAATTTGAATCTTTTGTTTGTGTTTTATTGTGACAGTGAGGCAATAAAATTAAATGCTAGTTTCTATTTAGAAGTAGCAGGAAATAATGTAAACAATTTATTTAACTAGTTCTCTTTTTGTTTTCCCAATTGTGTTGAGAATAAAATTTTGCTTTAAGTCTTTGGCAGCAGTTTCCTTATGGATACAAATCATAGAATACACAACTGGGTGTAGGAAGAGAGACAGCTCCTGCATAGATTGTGATTTTATTTTATTTTATTTTATTTTTGCGGTACGCGGGCCTCTCACTGTTGTGGCCTCTCCCGTTGCGGAGCACAGGCTCCGGACGTGCAGGCTCAGCGGCCATGGCTCACGGGCCTACCCGCTCCGCGGCAGGTGGGATCTTCCCGGACAGGGGCACGAACCCATGTCCCCTGCATTGGCAGGTGGACTCTCAACCACTGCGCCACCAGGGAAGCCCTAGATTGTGGATTTTTTAAAAGCTATATTAAGTCTGAATTTTTATTTCTATATTCCTAGTTCCATCTTTTTTGTGTGTGTGTGGACATCTGTATGTTGAGTTCTCCCATCTGAAAAAAAAAATGATGACAGAAGAAAACAAAAACTGCAGTAGGAAATAAAAATCACTGGAAATGTTAAACAGCCAGAAAATTCCACATGAATATCAATCATTTAAAACAGTAAGTGTAATACCTGTGTAGTTTAAAATATACATAGAATTAAAATGAATGTAAACAATAACAAAAAATCTGAAATGGAGAAAATGCGTTTTAAATGATCTCTAACAATATTGCAGGAGGTGGTAAAGATAATAACTTGTATCCAATGTAATAAGTCAAAAATAATGGTCGTGATATCTAGTATAACCACTAAAAGAACACTGAAAGAATGTAACTAATAAGCAAATTATACAATAGAAAACAAGAAATTAACACTTTATTAATTCAAAGAAACAAGAAGGAATTAAAACAAAAGAGCCTAATTGAAAACATAGTTGGCATATTAAAACCTATTTCAGTAAGTATTATAAATGCAAATAGACTAAATAGTTCATTGTGACTAAGATAGCCAGATTCAATTAAAAAAAAATCTATGTGCTGTTTATAAGTGACACACTTAACACATTATTGACCAGGGGATTTTTGCAGAAACTAACACCTATGTCTGTAATACATCTCTGGTCAAAAATATGTTAAAATAAAACAGAAAATTGAATGATAGGAAAAAATGTAACATGCAAATATCACAATGAATGAAAAAACTGATGTAATTATGCTAATATAAAATATTAACTTTAAGGAAGGAAGCATTATTAGTGATTAAGAGGGGTAATTTTGAAAAATAAAGGGGTAAACCCCATAGGAAATTATCACAATTAAAAAATTTGACCAAAGTGGCGTGTGGAGAACCATGCTTTCAATGATGAAAAAGTTCACATAGTTTTGTCAGGTATCCATGTAACAATTACCATAATTGGTAAATCCTGAGCCATATAGAAAACTTCAATAAATAAATTTTAAAATTATTCAACATCTATTCTTAGACTACTGTGAATTTAAGTTAGAAATTATTAATAAAAGGATAACTAGAAAAAAATACAAATACCTAGACATTTTTTTAAATACACTTCCAAATTAATTGAAATATGAAAGAAAAAGTTTAAAATATAGGCTGAAATTAGTAAAACAGGTCAATTAGATGTTTAAATGATTAATATGGGGATAAGGAAATCCATACTTGTGGGTTGTAATTAAAGAAGCTCTCCAAGGTATATTTATAACTTTAATGCTTATATTAGAAAATAACAAGATTTGAAATTCGCTAACTGAAGCACTTCCAACACAGAAAGCTAGAAAACAAAGAGCAAATCCATCCCCAAGACAAAAAGAGATATGAGGCAGAAAACCTTGAAGATAAGAAGAGAAATAAATAGAATAGATAAATAACAGAAAATTAACAAAGCCAAAAGTTGATTCTTTAAAAAATAATATAAAAATATATTTTTGTAGAGAATGAGAAAAATACAATTAACCAAAACTAGGAATGATGAAGGGAACATTACTAGGAGTTCTATTCACAAAGAAATTAATAAGATGATATTGTGAACAACTGTATGCCAAGGTATTTCATAACTTAAAGCAAAGCATAAATTCCTTGGGAAAGCAATTATATTATCTGACATAAGAAGAAATAAAAATTTTGATGAGTCCAATATTTATTAAAGAAATTGATTGTATTATTAAAAACCTTCCTATAAGAGAAAGTTCTATCTCAATTAGATTCACCAGTGACTGCTCCTGATGTAAGAACAATGAACATTTATCTTGAACAATGTTTTCCAAGGAAAAAGGCAATATTTCTTAACAATTGTTCTAAGACCAACATAACCAGATACCAAAAGCTGACAAACATAATAAAGGAAAATTATAAATCAATCTCTTTCATATACATAAATTACAGATACTTAATGTATTGGCAAAACACATCCAGATATATAGTGTTCTATAATCAAATGTTGACTTCTATATTATTTCTACTTGTTCAAATTATTTTTTCTGTTTAAATTCTTTCTCTTGCAGTTGAAAAGAAGTGCATTTTTCTATACTACCGATGAGTATATGTTGAGATATATATATATATATATATATATATATATATATTACAGTAAGTCCTTGTTGGTTATCTATTGAAAATATAGCATTGTGTACATGTCAATCCCAAACTCCCAATCTATCCCTCCTCCCCCCGACCCTTTCCCCCTGGTAACCATAAGTTCATTTCTAAGTCTATGAGTCTGTTTCTGTTTTGTAATTAAGTTCATTTGTATCTTTTTTTTAAGATTCCACATATAAATGATATCATATGATATTTGTCTTTCTCTGTCTGATTTCCTTCACTTGTATGATAATTCCCAGGTCCATCCATGTTTACTGCAAATTGCATTATTTCATTCTTTTTAATGGCTGAGTAATAGTCCATTATATATATATATATATATATCTCACATCTTCTTTGTCCATTCATCTGTTGATGGACATTTAGGTTGCTTCCATGTCTTGGCTATTGTAAAAAGTGCTGCAGTGAACACTGGGGTGCATTTATCCTTTCAAACCATGTTTTTCTCTGGATATATGTCCATTAGTGGGATTGCTGGATCATTTGGTAGCTCAATTTTTAGTTTTTTAAGGAACCTCCATACTATTCTCCATAATGATTGTACCAATTTACATTCCCACCAACACTGTAGAAGGGTTCATTTTCTCCACACCCTCTCCAGCATTTATTGTTTGTAGATTTTTTTGATGATGGCCATTCTGATTGCTCTGAGGTCATATCTCATAGTTTTGATTTTGATTTCTCTAATAATTAGTGATATTGAGCATCTTTTCATGGTCCTCTTGGCTATCTGTATGTCTTCTTTGGAGAAATGTCTATTTAGGGCTTCTGCCCATTTTTTGATTGGGTTGCTTCCTTTTTGAATATTAAGCCACATGAACTGTTTGTAAATTTTGGAGACAAATCTGTTGTCAGTTGCATCGTTTGTGAATATTTTCTCCCATTTTGTGGGTTGTCTTTTTGTTTAGTTTGTGGTTTCCTTAACTATGAAAAAGCTTTTGAGCTTAAGTAGGTCCCATTTGTTTATTTTTGTTTCCATTACTCTGGGAGATTGATCAAAAAAGATATTTCTGTAATTTATTTCATAGAGTGTTCTGCCATGTTTTCCTCTAAGAGTTTTGTAGTATCAGGTCTTATATTTAGGTCTTTAATTAATTTTGAGTTTATTTTTGTGTATGGTGTTAAAGAGTGTTAAAATTTCATTTTTTTACATGTAGCTGTCCAGCTTTCCCAGCACTATATATATATATATATATCTTATTAATTATATTATTTAGGTTGGGTCTTCTCTGTACTTATGTTTTATTTCCATTTGAAGTGTTTTGTATATAGAGTAATGTTAAATCTCTATTTTGGGTGAATTTTGTCTGACTCTCTATCACTTCCTTTATTTCTTTTCTTTTCTTTTCTTTTCTTTTTTTTTTTGCGGTATGCGGGCCTCTCACTTCTGCAGCCTCTCCCGTTGCGGAGCACAGACTCCGGATGCGCAGGCCCAGCGGCCATGGCTCACGGGCCCAGCCGCTCCGCGGCACGTGGGATCCTCCCGAACCGGGGCACGAACCCGCGTCCCCTGCATCGGTAGGCAGACTTTCAACCACTGCACCACCAGGGAAGCCCCCACTTCCTTTATTTCTTGTAGTTTCAACTTTAGAATTTTGTTGCTGTGTTTTTCATAGGCTAGCTGTTTGGAGTTGTTGTACAACCACTGTGAATTCCAAACTTTAATACTATAGATCTATCTCATTTAATAGTTGGAGGTTAAATTCTGCCTTGCTTGATAAACCTCTGTTTTCTTTTTGTTTGCATTTGGCATATATTTTGTTGGCCATTTTATTTTAGCCTTTTTAATTCAACTTGCTTTAGGTTTATCTCTGGCATAAAGCATATAAATCTAATACAGAGAAAAAACTCAGTGTGTATAAAGTTAATATGGAAAAACAAACAACAATAACCAAAAAGATAATTAAAACATTTCAGCAGATTAAAACACTTCCCCCCCAAAATTTCAAAATGGAGGCAATTGAATATAATACTCATAATATAAATACAATATAAAAATATACTTAAGAAATTGTTTACATGAAAGAAACCAAGAAATTCAAAACCAGAATATAACTGAAGAGAAAAATCAAGGATATGTTAGATTTGAGCTTCCTGAAATCAGAAAATAAATTGAAGAAATGACAAAGCAATCTCATAAATAAAGACAAATTACAAGATATCTAAAATATATATGACAAAAATCACAGTAAGCAACATAGAGATAGAAAAGAGCAAATAAAGACAGTGATTGATATAGGCAACAGACAGATATATTTCAAAATATTAAAACTTGAAACTCTGAAGGAGAAAACCAATATAATGCAATAAAACAACAACTGAAAACTGTAATTGAACAAAGACATGCTATTTGAACATATTAAAAGGGTACTAGTAGGGCTTCCCTGGTGGCGCAGTGGTTGAGAGTCCGCCTGCCGATGCAGGGGACACGGGTTCATGCCCTGGTCCGGGAAGATCCCACATGCTGCGGAAAGGCTGGGCCCGTGAGCCATGGCCGCTGAGCTTGCGCGTCCGGAGCCTGTGCTCCGCAATGGGAGAGGCCACGACAGTGAGAGGCCCGCGTACTGCAAAAAAAAAAAAAAAAAAAGGGTACTAGTAAAGATGACCCAGGATGGTCAGGCAGGTGCTAGGAAGTTAACAGAAAAAAATTTTTCTCTGTGTGGAGGAAAAAAAAGGAAGTTTATCAAGGAAAAGAATAGTTTTAGGTGTCTGTCATCTTTTTTAATGAATCTGAAAACTATATATATGCTGATTTTCTCACATGAAGCTTATATTTTATATATAACATAAATATATATCAATGTATATGTGTACACATAATATTAACACATATATTATATATGGCTATATATATATATATATATTCATATATATGTATGCTGACCCATGAGCAACATGGATTTGAACTTCATGGGTCCACTTATGCATGGATTTTGTTCCATAGTAAATACTACAGTACTACAAGATGCATGATTGGTTGAAACTGCGGATGCAGACCTGTGGACATATCCATGGATATGGATGAACTGCATATACTGAGGGCCAATTATAAGTTAAGTGAAGATTTTCAGGTGTATGGAGAGTTGGCACCCCTAGCCCCTGTGTTGTTCAAGGGTCAACTGTTTATTTATAAATATATATGTTACATATTTATGTAGCATACAAATATATATGAATATATAGATATATGGATGCATATGTATGTACATATATATATATGAACTTTCTATATATATGTATATATATACACATGCATACATATATTCTAATACTCTAAAATTAATCAAGCAATTAATAAAAATGTAAATGGATGATGTGTGTATTTCTGTAAATCACCCGAATGGTTATTCAAATGTAGAAATAGTGAAGTCATATTATTCACTCAAAATGTCTTTGACAATTTACCCTATAATGGTAGACACTGAGTACTAGTATTTTTTAGTTAAAAAATGATATATGAAATATGTTCTATGTTGTAGGCATTGAGTTAACATTGGGACTGAAGATGAATAAAATACCCTGAAAACCATTAGGATTTAATTCGCTTAAATGTACCCAGTTATTTCTATCATTCAGTTCTATTGTATTAATTTCCTAATGTTACTCATAACTATTACATAATTTAATCTCTTTTAACCTCAAACTTCTTGTTTTAGCAGTACATATTTATGTAATTGTTTTTAGGAAAAAGTAAGTAAGCTAAATAATAGTTCACATATTAATAAAATATTAACTGCTTGTATTAAAACAACATTTTGGGAAAAATTTGCAAAGTTCTATTGCTCATCTGAAATGTCAAATGTTTCAAAGTCTCGTTTGAGAGAGGGAACACAACAAAAGCACTTAAGATTCTGAAGGAACACGGGTGGTAGGAAGAAGATAATACAAAGCATTTGTTTCTAAGGGCAAAAGAAGGACATTGGTGATATCAGAGAAAACCTTTCCAATTGTTTCTCAGGGAATTAGTGGCAAGTAATATTCTACTATGGTTTGTTCCAAGTTTGTAAATCAGACTTAAGCATTTGAAATGTAAGTAAATATAAAGGTAGAAAGAAATACCACTTTGCTTCTAGTTGAACTTCTCCAGTTAGTTCCACATACCTATTTGTATCTTGCCCACTGAGAAGTTAGAATAGGGGCAGAGAGGAAAGTTTGTTGGGGGAAACAGAGAGAAAATGTCTTTCCATTATTTTTTATAAGGCTCCCATTTTAATATCCCCCAAGTATATTTGTCTTTGTTTCTCTTTAGCATCATTATATCTTTAGCATCCCACAGAGGTGGGAGCTCTTGAAGTAATCTATGAACACACTTGTAATTTTTATTATGATAAAAGAAACTACATATTTTGGAATATAGATATAGATATATAGATACAAAGATGTATGGAATGTGTATGCTGCTGAGTAATGTGAGTTTACAGATAAGCTAGTTATATATTGTAAATGCTCACATTTAGTCAGCCATCTGTTCTTTAAATATTAGGACTTATGCATAGTTTCAACATCTGTGCATGCACATATAGATTTGTACAGTGCTGGTAAAATGCTGACAAAAGTGTAAACAAAAAAGTAAAACAATGAAACTTCAAAGGACTTTGCTTTTATGAATTTATGTAGATTTATCTCCTGCTTCTAAAGTACATCTGTTGTTATCTTTTTTTTTTTTTTTTTTTTTTTGCGGTATGCGGGCCTCTCACTGCTGTGGCCTCTCCCGTTGTGGAGCACAGGCTCCGGACGCGCAGGCCCAACGGCCATGGCTCACGGGCCCAGCCGCTCCGCGGCATGTGGGATCTTCCCGAACCGGGGCACGAACCCGTGTCCCCTGCATCGGCAGGCGTACTCTCAACCACTGCGCCACCAGGGAAGCCCTGTTGTTATCTTTATTGAAGTTCTAAAACTAATCAGAATCCTTTGGAGAAAAAAAAATGCATTTAAATTAAATTTTAATTGCTTCATAAATTCATAAATTTATTTGTAAATGTACACAGGTGAACTAGATTTTGAGTATCAGTAAGATAATTTTCCATAAGCCATACATGGCCACCCAGTTACTTTAAAAAAATCACTACTGATTAACCTTAAAGAATTTAGGTAGCTATTTACTGGTCATTTTATTTTAGCCTTTATGTTAGTTGCTGACTACATTTCTTCCAATAAGGAAAAAAATTGCACACACACAACATCAGTCTGATAAAGGAGAAAATATAATTTTTAAGGTCAGTATTTCTGAAGAGGAAAGATAAAGGGAAAAATAAAGGAAAAGGAAGAAAGAAAAATGGAAAAAAGGAAGGAAGGAAGGAAAGAAGAGAGTGGGAAAGAGAAGAAAAAGGGAGTAAGAAAAAGAGGAAGGGTTATAGAGAATGTTAGGAAAGAGGTAATAAAGAAGAGAAGGGACAGAAAGAAAAAGAAGTTACAAGAATGAAATAATTAACTGAATAATTCATATCAGAGAAAAAGTATTTAGGATTTTTAAAAGTTGGCATTTGAAGTGAAAATACATATGCCTTAAAAAATCTTGGAAATGGCCTTATTGTATTAATTATTTTATGTATGGACACAACTTTTATCTTAGAGCATAGGAAAAAAATATTCTTTTTGAGAGAAATGTCACATTTAACTTTAAGCCATATGGAGAACAGATGAATATTATTTAAATCCTAGCCAGGTCAGATTACCATATGACCAATAGGGAATGATAAAATAGATGCAATGAGGTTTCAATATGCTTTCAACTGAGAAAAAAAAAGAGAGAGAGAGAAATACATGTACCTGAGATTATTACAATCATTATTTTCATTTGCATTTGCAATATACAACTACATGAAAGTAGATAGTCTCAAGTATTTTGAGAAATTTCCTGTACATTATGAATATTCATTCTTTAATTTTTGATAATTAGGGTACTAAGGGACTCTCAAGGTGGGCAGTGACATTGCACATTATAAATAGCAGTTAAGCAGCAGTCTTACTCTGAAAAATGCAAAGCTTTTTTGAGTGTTGGAGTTCCGAGTTTGTTCTTAGTCATTTTCTGTAAGCAAATCGCCATTGCTATACTTTTGGGAAGTTTATCGTTAATCACTGATTTCCATATAACTGTACAGAGTTAGCCACCATTTTAACAGCATGACATTATAATAGGGTGCATTATTTGTTACTAGTGTTGGGGAAGGGGAAACTTCCCCTTCTACCCTTCTTGTGTTCTTGTGGCTGGACTAATAATGAAATCAACACAAAACAGATTAGCAGAAAAATAAAGAAACAACTTTTAATTTGTGGGCTTGGAAGTCTCCTAGAAAAAGAACCTAAGAAGTGGCCAAAGCAGGTAGCTTTTATACTTTTTAGACAAAGAAACAATAAATGTGTGATAAATTGACAGGGTAAAGAAACTTAAGCTTTGGGTCCTTAATTAGTGAAGAATCTAAACAGAATTTGGACTTGGGGGTGGTAAATTAAAGAAATAACAGGATTTCTTTATATGGACTTCTCCTCCCAAATTCCCTATCTCTGGAGATAAGCGTGTTCTACCTCCAGTTAAAGGGGTTACACCTTTCACATGGGAGATTTATTTCCTGCTTTTAGGGATACAGAGAGAAGGGTCAGAGTGTCCCTCTTGCATTGGCCATTTCTTAACTAACTTTAATTCAAAGCATTCAATACAACATTGAGCCATATTTTGGGGTGACTGGTCCTGGGCCCCAACACTAGATAAAACCATCAGGGAATTCCGGAGACCCTGGAAACTTTCACTCAGGATTTAGGGAAAGTTGATTTACTTCTCAGGGAATCAGAGACGTTCTCAAATAGGAATCCCCAGCACATCATCAAAAGCCTGATTTTCTTTGGCTGGTATCCTTAGTTTAAAAAAACAAATACTAAAATACCACAACTCTCCTGGAGGTTTTGGAAATGTGTTTATTTCCTGCAGGACTGAATAAGAGTGCATACACAGAGGTGGGGTATGGGAGATCTTTCATCCAGGCAGTTTCACAAGACCCAGCTTTAGGGTTCTAAAAAGAAGAGAGCCAGATTATGTTTTGCCTATTTCAGCGCTCTCTGCCTTTTATTCTTAGAATTAACTATTAGGTTATCACTGAGTCCTAGTTTATTCTGGTATTTTATGATTGTCTGAGCTTTCATATGTATAGCAGTATAATGTGAGATATTGCAGTAAAAATTGAAAATTTTATGTTAGTTACAATATCCCTATATAAACTTGTAAATGTCCTTGAGTATCCTTTCTAATGGGGCTGGTTAAATGAAGAGACCTGGAGATGGTCTTTCTTCATTTTTTAACTCCTCCTCAAACCCAACCTGTATCTTCTACTTTTCTCAAAGTTGTGAGTAGAAAATGCTCTCTTGGGCTTCCCTGGTGGCGCAGTGGTTGAGAGTCCACCTGCCGATGCAGGGGACGTGGGTTCGTGCCCCGGTCCGGGAAGATCCCACATACCGCGGAGCGGCTGGGCCCGTGAGCCATGGCCGCTGAGCCTGCACTTCTGGAGCCTGTGCTCTGCAACGGGAGAGGCCACAACAGTGAGAGGCCCGCATACCGCAAAAAAAAAAAAAAAAAAAAAGAAAGAAAGAAAATGCTTTCTTGGGCTTCCCTGGTGGCGCAGTGGTTAAGAATCCTCCTGCCAATGCAGGGGACACGGGTTAGAGCCCTGGCCTGGGAAGATCCCACATGCCACGGAACCACTAAGCCCGTGCGCCACAACTACTGAGCTTGTGCTCTAGAGCCCGCGAGCCACAACTACTGAAGCCCGCGCGCCTAGAGCCCGTGCTCCGCTACAAGAGAAGCCACTGCAATAGAAGCCCGCGCACCGCAAGGAAGAGTAGCCCCTGCTCGCCGCAACTAGAGAAAGCCTGCGTGCAGCAACGCAGCCAAAAATAAATAAAATAAATAATTTTTTTAAAAAAAGAAGAAAATGCTTCCTTCTTTGTAAATATTTCGGATTTTTTTCCTGGGCACCTCAATTTGGTTGCTGTTTGATTTTGAGACCTGATTTTTATAGACAATCTATAAAAAATACAGCTTTTGCTTTCTGTTACTTTTTTTTTTTAAGTTTTTTTTATGTGGAGCATTTTTTTAAAAGTCTTCACTGAATTTGTTACAATATTGCTTCTGTTTTATGTTTTGGTTTTTTGGCCACGAGGCATTTGAGGTCTTAGCTCCCCAACTAGGGATCAAACATGCACCCACTGCATTAGAAGACAAAGTCTTAACCACTGGACCACCAGGGAAGTCCCTTTTCTCTGTATTTGTTGGTAATCATAGAGAAATGATTAGTTAACAAAAATGAATTATTTTTCTTTTCAAATAAAAGCTTGACTTGGTTTTAAACATTTCCAAGGCTATAAGTGTCCATTAACTCTCAACAATGTATAGGAAATAAACTGATCAGAGCTTAATGTGAAATAGAATGTCTGAGATAAAACTGATATCAACTGGCAGAATTATCTTTAATATCATTATAACATAAAGGTGTCCTGGAGCAGGCTCTGCTTTTAAGCATAAATAGCATTTTTGCTTTGTTGTAACTTATGTACTAATGTTTTAAACAAGATTTACATGACTATAGTTTAACAACAGCAAAAGATTGCAAATTAAAATCTCAATACATTATTGCATAGTTAAGCTTTTGAGATATTAAAATCAATTTATTTTCTTATGGTGATTATTTTAGAAAATAGCTTTTCACCAGCAAAAGGGATTCTAATCTTAGAAAAGGAATTCACCTAACTTTATTTGTATTGTTCTGTAACTTCTTTACGACTGTTACAGCTGCTACGTTTTAGAGTAGCTACTACATCTTTCTATGAACCATGAAACAATATTAGTGGTACTAACAGAGGAGGAGTTCAAATATTTAATGAATTTCAGAAATAATAACTATTTTAGAATTTAGGCATCTGACCTAATCTCAGTAGTAGGCACTGGAGGATTTAAAACAATACAAAGAAATTAAGCAAATAGACAAAAATATGGAGCATATACATGAAAGAAAATTTGGTGCTGTGCAAATAAAATGCTATATAAATGCTTCATAATAGTAAAATGTCGGCGAATAATTAATATAAAAGAGCTTTTTTTTTTAATCTGTGTGATTTTTATCAACTTGACAAGCATGATGATAGTGATTTGTCTTCTCCATATCTGATGTGAATTCATCTGCTTGAATACATTTAATTATACACATTCCAATCCTAGGAACACATAGATAAATGAAAACCAGGAGCTCACAGCAAAAGCAATATGAGAGATTAAGAGAGTGAATAGATAGACTAATGAGAAGGGATTAAAATACCTCAAATTTTATGAGCTAGAGTGAACAAAGTCTGCCTGGGGACATAAAATCTGTCTATAAATATCAAGTACATGTAAACATGGATTAAGGACATAATTTTTAATCCAAGAGTAAAGACAGGAACACTGGATTAAAAAAATAGGACAAATGAAATATACTGGATATTTGAGAAACAACTACATTGCTTCAGAAAGATGACGTGGGCATAACTTTTTGATTCTTTTGGAAATATCTTCATAGAGAACTAAGTGGTATAGAGGCAACATAGTTGCCTAGCTTAATTCCATTGAGAAGTCCTCAGTGAAAAAATATGGGAAGCATTAAAATTTAAAAAGTAACAGTGTGTTTCACTGTTTCTTTGGAAGACCATAGCCCTAGTTCCTTATATGTAGCACACATAGTAAACTGAAAAATATTTTTCTTTAGTTATTTCTATGATTATGTGAACTCCATTGTAAGTAGAGTACTTAGATTTTAGTTTTTCTATAATAGAAAAGTTGAGGAATTTAAAGGCACAATTAATTGAATAAAATTAATCTGTAATGTCTACATTTAAAAATCCTAAGAACCCTGTATCAAACTATGCACTATGTTCACAACTATGAGACAGCAAAGAGTATTTATTTAAGATGATTCTACGTGTCCTGATGTTGGACATCTTGCCCTAATGCCTTAATAGACTCTGATTATGGGCTTTGAGTACGACGTTCCAAGCTCCCTTCTTCCCTCAGTTTCTCCTCTCTCATAAACCTGATTTTGGTGATTGGATCCTTCATTTTGCATTTTTATCACCCCAGATTCAAACAATCCTAAATTTCTATTATTTACACAAATTCTACCCTTTTACATTTTGCAGACATCATATTAATTGCCACTGTTTTCTTGAAACACTATGTTAAAAGACTTTTGTTATAAAAAACCAAAAGGCATAGTCACTTAATGATGTATAACATGGGTATAGTAGAAGAAAGTACCAATTCTTGTACCATGGATGAGCCAGTCTTAATCATGTTATGTATGATTCTAAAGCCTGTGTTCATATCGTCTCTAAAAGATCCTTACCTGAGAGAATTCTATTTTCTACATAACCAGCTCTATCACAAATGCATATATGTCTTACTCCTTACTTTACATTGTCACTTGGATATTTCAAAAATGTCTTAAACATGAAATTTCCACCACAGATCTATTTTTTTCTATCTAGTCATGCTCCCTTTTTGTAATTGCAGCACCAAGCACAGTGCCTGACAGCAGTATTGATTTCAATAAATGTGAACTAAGTAAATGAATGAAGAAAATGAATAGGCTCTTGTTTTCTCACCATTGCAGTGAGAGAGTTGACCTGGATTACTGATTCTCAGTTTCAGATTGTATCTAAAATTAATGTGGATGAATAATTATTTTAATAAGTGTATACAATGCCATTGCCCTAGTAGAGTTGGGCTGGAGAATAGTAGATTCATTTCTCATCTTAGTTCAAGTAGGAGGATCCAAGTAGGTTATTTCCTAGGAAGAAGATGAAGTTTAGCTCAGAGATGACACAAAATAATATCCAGGGAGTGGCTTGCAGTGGAACTTATGATATAGAAAAAGATTATTGAATTCTAAGATGGTGGAAAAATGAGGATAAAAAGCAGATAGGACTGGAGAAAAAAATATCTTATTTCTGAAACTCTAGATAAAGCATAAAGATAGTTCAAAATGTAGTATTAAAGAATAAAAAACTTAGGGATTGGGTAATCAGAAGAGTCTCCCTGCTTCCCATTCATCTACCTTGATTACATGCATACAACTCCAACTTAATTGAATTTGAAGCAAATGACAGATGGATCTAAATTTGGATGTGAGCATAGTTTTGGTACTCTGAAATTACTTCCAAAATTTTCAGCACTACTGTAGTGGTAAAAGCTCTCTACAACTATAGTAATCAAGACAGTTTGGTAGTGGTGAAAAAGCAGACATTTTACATAGATGGGGAAATAAAGGGGTCCAGAAATAGACACACATCATATTGTCAGTTAATTCTGACAAAGTTGACAAGGTGTTTCAATGAAGAAACTATATTCAGTATAAATATAGACCCTTACCTCATATTATAAACAGAAAATTAACTCAAAATGGATCATAGGCTTAAGTGTAAAACCTGAAAGTATAAAACTTTTAGAAAAAAAGTAGGAGACCATTTTTTCTACATTGGAGTAGATATAGCTTTCCCAGACACAAAACAAAACACATGAATCATTTTTGATATATCAAATTTCATGACCAATATTCATTTAAAGTTTGGTGTTCAGAGTATATTATTTAATAAATGAAAGAGCCAGCCACAGATTAGCAGAATTAATTGCAACACATATATTAGACAATGGATTTGTGATCAGAATAAAGATTATAACACTTTACTAATGAGGCAAACAGTTCAATAAAAATGGGCAAAAGTGAACAGATACCTTGTAAGAGAAGACATATGCCAATAAGCATAGCAGAAGCTCAACATCATCAGTTACCAAGAAAAGCAAATGAAACCATCATATGACTAAACATACATTAAAGGGGCTAAAATAATAGTAATAGTGATGATAAACAGAAAACAACAAAAATAAAACCAACAAATAAAAAACTGGCTATGCCAAGTATTGGTGAGGGTGAAAAGCAATTACTACACTTCTACATTGCTTGTAAAATTGTATAATTACTTTGGAAAACAGTTTGGCAGTTTCTTAAACAGTTAATTATTCATCTATATGTGACCTAACTTTCCACTGCTAGCTAACGATCTAAAAGAAAGGAAAGTGAATGTCCATACAAAGACATGTACATAAATGTTCATACATTTTTATTTTCAATAGCCAAAATCTGGAATCAAACCAATTGTTCATAAAAAGTGAATGGGTAAATTGTTGTTTACACATATAATGTTATACTACTCAACAATAAAAAGGAAGCAACTATTGATACAGGCAAGTACAAAAATTTAGATTATTTTCAGAATCCATATGTTGAGTGAAAGCAACTAAGAAATGAAGAATAGGTACGGAATTTATATTTCTGAAATATGCAATTTAATGTGTAATAAGAGAAAGCAGATCACTGGTTGACTATGGATGATGTTGAGGGGGTAAATGGGTTTCAATAGTGGTACTGGGAACCTTTGGGGGTGGAGGAAATGTTCATTTTCTTGGTGTGGTGAAGGTTTCTCAAATCTATGAATTTGTCAAAATTCATAACGTACTCAAAACGGTGCAAATTTTGCATATCTATTTTACCTTAAGAAAGTGTTTTTTAAAAAGTGTCTCCAAGCACTCATTCATCCTAATTTAAACTTTCTCTGGCCAAAGGAATAGAGAAGTAAGTGGCTTCATTTTTAAATCTCTTCCTTCCCACACCAAGTTTAGTTAAAAAAAAAAAAAAGCGGGGCTTCCCTGATGGCACAGTGATTGAGAGTCCGCCTGCCGATGCAGGGGACATGGGTTCATGCCCGGGTCTGGGAAGATCCCACATGCCGCAGAGCGGCTGGGCCCGTGGGCCATGGCCGTTGAGCCTGCGCGTCCGGAGCCTGTGCTCCACAACGGGAGAGGTCACAACAGTGAGAGGCCCGCGTACCACAAAAAAAAAAAAAAAAAGCAAGCAATAACATTAAAATATTAAAAGTTACTCACCCATCCCCTATAGAAATTATATTATGACTATAACCCAAGATGGTATTAACCAGGGGGTTTTAAAAATGGGGAGAGTAGAAAAACTTCTTGCTCAAATGTTTCATTATTAACCCATAGTATTCAATCTATTAAATAAAAAAAAAATACCCCCATATGTGAAAATATACAATTATTCTGTTTAAAAATATGCAACAAAAGCAAACAGGAAAAACACTGGTTTATTTAATTACTTGTCTTAAGTCCTTAGCCTTTCAAAGACTCATTGGAACTAAAAAGAGAAAAGGTTATCTATAGGGCATAAAAATAATCAAAAGTTATCATCACATCACATCACATGTTTTATAATAACCCAAGTACTGTGAACTTTGATTGGGTTTCCAAATCCATGCTGTTGTTGTTTTTTACTATAGTATATATTTTTTCTATCCCTTTAAGAATGTATATAAAGCTTCCTGTTGTGCAGTCAATAGTTTTAGTCCCTATTGTTTGGAAATACTCTTACCTATTGTTCCTTTCAAAGAAGTATCCATCTCCAGTAGCTTTTGTTCATATTGTAAGATCAAGCCATTGGTTTTGGTTCATTCACATTAGAGACTGTTCCCAAAGGGTGGGAGCATATATCTCCTCTGTCTACAATATAGTTTACCCTTAACTTGTTATATTTTGGAGGAAATGCTATCCCAGATGTGAATATTTAGAACTTTTTTTGTTTTCCTTATTTATACTTGGCCTAAGTAAGAAATCAAGGCCACAGATACAAATCAAATAGCATATAAAACTATTAATATGAAAAAGAGCTGTGTTCACTTTTACAATGTGCATTTTGTTATTTTTCCAACAAATCGAAGTAAGAATGCATTTTATTCATATTTCAAACATTTTCCTAAATATATGACCTTAATGTGCGTATCTATTATCTGAACTCAAATGTTTTCCTCCTTCGTTCTCTTGTGTCATTATTTTATGTAATCTTAATGTTCACATAGATAGAATCCTTTATATATTGTAATTGTCCCTTTGATAACGTCTTAGACAGTCTTTAATCTTCCCCTTGTCTTTATTATGTTGCCAAATGTTTTTTAGAAAATCTTTTCATTCTTAACTTTGTACTGCTGTTTGATTTTTTTCTTAATATTTTTCACCTCAACAATTAAAAAAAAATTTCCTTGACAGTTTTAAACTTCTTTAACCAGTAACTCTTTTTACTTTCTTATTCCCTTAGAGATAATAATAATTTGTATTTTAAAAATAATATTTTGCACAATTAAAGTTCTGTATTAGCTTTTCATATATTAAAATCTAATAACAATTATCCATTTTTTCTACAATTTTTTGACATACCCTTGCTCATGGGTTTTAATCACAAATATGTTCAT
This sequence comes from Leucopleurus acutus, assembly GCF_964270905.1. Lineage (NCBI taxonomy): Eukaryota > Metazoa > Chordata > Mammalia > Artiodactyla > Delphinidae > Leucopleurus > Leucopleurus acutus. The sequence goes on from NC_139159.1 coordinate 60,188,583, forward strand.
CTAAATAAACTCTTTAATATATGCCCCTGCAATAGTTGTGTTTTGTTTTTTTTTTTAAATTGAGGTATAGTTGACATATTATATTAGTTTCAGGTATATAACATAATGATTCTAGAATGGAAAAACCTGATTTTAAAATTGCTTTTGTTTTGTTTTTGATTCTTTTCCTATAAGGTTGACTTATATCAAGACCCATTATTTCTCAAATATAACAAAATATGCAGAGATATATTTGAGAAACTGTTAATTGTTGGGAAAATATGCCAGCTATGCCATGGACTATATTTCAAAAATTGTAAAGATTTTTATTTTATACTCTACTTTTGTAAAACAATTAATTATTTTATTTCTAAAAAGTATTTTTAATAAAATATCATTTATATTCCTTTACTTTTTGTAAACTTTTAAATTATCATGACTTTATTTTATTTTTCTTAAAATATATAATTAAATTTCCTTAAAAATATACATCTGATGGGAAACCAAGATTTATGCTTATGCATGACTAATATTGGTATTTGAACATAAGCTCTCTTGATTCTAGGGATGTGTTTCTCAACCAATGAACTAACACAATAGTATAGAATAAACTTTTTTTAATCAGATTTGATGTATATACAAAATTTATTTTGTCATAACCAGGAGAGCCAAGTACTACCACTGGATGTAATGTTAAGCTGAGTTTGGCATGATATATGACAGGGTAAAACTAATGGTAAATGCATGAGGCACAGGGTAAAAACAAGCATATAGCAAAGTTAATTATATACACTCTGAAATGTTAAAAGAACTTTGCTTCACAGTTATAAAAGAGAACACATCAGGTTGACAAACTGGCTTATTTAGTTAATTATATATGCTTAGGCAGTGAACAAGAAAAAATATGATAATAGATAATGTAAACTTTCCGGTGCACTACCAAAAGTTCTAGTATTCAGTAGCATTCCAGCAATACAAAAATTGTGTTAATAGTCTATGAGAGATTCAGAAATAGCTGATTGTGTGATTAAAGAATCACAAGATATGTATTAACTTGGTATTGGTATTAAGTTTGCAATAGGAACCAGAATACTTTTTCACAATCTCTTTCCAAAGCAGGTAAAGAAATGGCTCATAACAACACATTCTTACAAACATAGGAAGTAATTCTGAACATGTTTTTCTTTTATTATTCTCTGGACCAAACTGTGAGACATTTAGGAATTTATACAAGTAAATAAGTGCAAAATAGTATAGGAATTTTTCTGTTTTCTTTTGTTGCTTGTTGAATAAAAACTGTTTCCATACTGTACTTTTGGAAAATCTAACTTATATAAGTAATATCATAATATATAAGGTACATTTACCTTCACTTTTAACCTTAGGTCACCAAGTGCACCGTTAACTGGAGATTTGTAACTATTATGTAGAAAACTGAGCCAGTTCCAGATACAATAAGCAATAGACAATAAACTCTGTACCTGATAACTAGCATTTTTAAAACTTACAGACACTTAAAAAATTTCTGTCTCCATTTAAATAATCATTGAATCATTCTTTTTCCATTTAAACAATCATAAATGTTTCAAAATCATGTTGTATGTATTCACTTGAATATGTATTCAGTATCATTTTATTTCTTCATTGTCCCTGCACTATGAACTGAAATTCAGTCTTGAAATAATGTCACAACTTTTCCAGATTTGTAGATTTACTATTAAATAAGCAGTCAGGCAAAAAAAATGTGAAAGGTTTCCCATGGCCCAGCTAAAAGTGAAATTTCTTAGTTTGATTAAACTGATTGATTCATTTAATTGATTAATAATATGTGTATGTAAATTTATATATTTATAAGTCAGTGACATCTTCCTTCTTGGTAACAGGATTTTAAAATTTAAACATTAAACATAGGCCAAATAATTGATTCAATTATAATTCAATTGGTTACATTACATGTTAAGTTAAAACACTTGGGGGATCTGAATCTTAATATAATAAAGACAGTATTTTCCAAAGTAAATTTCAAGCTAATGCTGTTGTTGACAAGTACAACCCATAGCCAGTCTTTCTTGCTTTTTTTGTTTGCTTGAGGAGTTCTGCCAAGCCTTTAAATTCCAAACATTAAATCATTAGTTTAATCATTAAGATAGTATGCAATTACCACAGTTCTACAATGATAAATAGCTTTCTTTGTTCTTGTTATTTCTGGATTCTCTTAAATAAAGATTTTGCCCAACATTCTTCTGTTTCTTGCACTTAAAAAATAATTCTATTAAAGGAAATGTTTTCATTTCAGAAAATTCTTTATTCAGAATTCCAGAAATAGGACAGAAACATGATTGCAGAAAAATTAATGAATGCTTTTATTACTTAAACAATAAAATTAGACACAAATGGAAGTCACATTAAATTTTAATATATGAAAAGCTAATACAGAAATTTAATTGTGCAAAATATTATTTGTAAAATACAAAATTGGAGAATTCAAATGATATTTTTTGGCATTTTTAATGTTTAAATAGGCTTTGTTGACAAAGTGTATAGAAAATATCTTGTAAAATGAAGGTTCTAACAAGGCAGAGAAAGCATATAAACTGTGAAACATAGTATTTTTTGTTTTATAATTACATTTAAATTTTTCTCAAAATTACAAAATTGATGGAGTCATTAAAGAAAAACTGCAATGTACAGAAAAAAGAAAAAAATAATCAGCCATGATCATACCATGAAGAGATACTCACTTTAAAAATTGTATTTGTTATTTATTGTTAGTCTATAACTTGACTTTGATGATTGTTACATGATAGTGAATATTTTTTAAAGCTCATCAAATTTGCATTTGCACTTCCAGATGTGACGGAATAACCTGTTTGTCCATTTGCCTTAAACAATCAATAATTCAGCCAAAATATAAGAAGCATAATTTTCAGACTTGAATCAAATATAGCATAAATTAGTGATTTCTGAGAAGACAAAATAAATAAGCACAGGAAACCAAATAGAGCCTGGTGGCCTCCCTAAGTTGATAATATAGAATTTAAGATTTGGGGTAGCCAAGGCATCTATAATCCATAGGACAGAGCACTGGAGAGAAGTAATCTATGTAAAGAGAGAGATCTGGATATCTACAGAGTATTTTCCTTGAGTCTTCATCTGAATAATGATCAATGTTGGACACAGGGAAACCATCCAAGCCCAGAAAAAGAAGCACAAAAAAGAGAGCAAGCAGTAAAATCACTAGAAACATCAGAAGGCCAACTATAATTTATTTTCTCATTAGGCGGAGTGGAAATACCTCCTCAACATATGGAGTAGCAAGTAGAGGACTCTAAAAGGAATGGCCTCAAAAATGGGGCCAAGTTTACTGTAGATTAAAGGCTGCTCTGGTCCTGCCTAACAGAGCTTAAACTCAATCCTGAGGAATAACTAATTGATTCCAGTTTACTTAAATGAATCCTGGAACCAAGCCCAAACATATTTAAAAAAATATAAAAACAGAACAAAACAAAATCAGGGTCCAACATAAAAATATCACAAACATAATGACTAGCATCCAATCAAAAATTTCCAAGCATGCAGATAAGCAGAAAAATATGATCCATAATAAGGAGAAAACCAATCAATAGTGATAGATCCAGAAATGACAGATAATGGAATTAGCAGATAAAAGAGCTATTACAAATATATTCCATACATTTAAGAAATTATGGTAGAGGAAAGCATGAGCCTAATAAGGAGAGTTATGGACAATATAAAAAGACCCAAAGCAAACTTCTAGAGATAAAAATACAATGCCTCAGAAGAAAAATACATTGGATGGCATTAATAAAGTATTAAGTCTATAGAAGAAAATGTTAGTGAACTTGTAATTTTAGCAAAAATACTAGCTTCTATCAAAATACATTTTATCTTATTTACTTCTAAGCCTTTATAGATTCAGCTATTAAATTTAAGTCTATGATCTATTATGTGTTACTTTTGTGTATGGTGTGAGGAAAGGGACAAAATTCATTTTGCATAGAGATATTTGTTTGTTCCTGCACAATTTGTTGATAAAATCATTCTTTTACAATAGAATTATCTTGGCAGCTTCATTAAGAATTGATTGCTCATATAAGGTGGATTTATTTCTACACCCTCATGTTTTTCTATTGATCTATATGCCTATATTTTCTTTATTGCTGAACTATCTTGTTTACTGTAGTTTTAGACTAAGCTTTGAAATCAGATAGTGTATGTTCTCCATCTTAATTCCTTTCTTTCAAAATTTGACCATTCTGTGTCCTTTGTGTTTCCATATAAATTTAAGAATCAGTATGTATGTTTCTAAAATATATTATTCAATAGGATTACATTAAACCCATACATGAATTTGGGGAGAACTAACTGATATCATAAAAATACTGCATCTTCTACTCCATTAATATTGTACCTCTCTACATTTATTTAGTCTTATTTTATTTTCTTCAGTAATATTTTGTAGTTTTCAGGATACAGGTCTCCCAAATAATATGTTAAAATATTTCTAAGTTTTGCTTGATCTTGATGTTATAGTAAATAGTTTTTCTTCTTTTTAAAATATTTAATAAACTTTAAAATTTTAGAACAGTTTTATATTTACAAAATTATTGCAAAGATTATACAGAGAATTCCTACATACTCCTCATTCAGTTTTCCTGTTAGTAACATCTTCCATTGTTATAGTACATTTGTAACAAGTAACAAACCATAAGTACTGATACATTATTACTTTATTTTGTTATTAATAACTACTTTAAAAGTATATACCTCATTCTGATTGCCCTAGTTTTTCCCCAATATCTTTCTCTGTTCAGGATCCCACCATGATACCACATTACATTTAGTATACAATTGACCATTGAACAACATGAGTTTGAACTGTGTGGGTCCACTTATACATATATTTCTTTCACTAAATACATACTACAGTACTATATGATCCATCTTGGTTGAATCTGAGGATGCAGAACAGTGGATATGGAGGAATGGTGTATACGGAGGGCTGACTATAAATTATATGAGGATTTTCGAGTGTATGGAGTTGGCATCCCTAACCCCCATGTTGTTCAAGAGTGAGATGCAAGAGGGAGGGGATATGGGGATATATGTATACATATAGCTGATTCACTTTTTTATACAACTGAAACTAACACACCATTGTAAAGCAATTATACTCCAATAAAGATGTTAATAAATAAATAAATAAAACCTTAAAAAAAAACACAGTCAACTAATATCTTCTTAGGTTTCTTTGATTGTTAAAGTTTCTTTGACTTTCCTTGTTTTTGATGAACTTGAAAGTTTTGAGGAACACTAGTAAGGGGTCTTGTCCCCCAATTGGGATTTGCCTAATGGTTTTCTCATGATTAGGTTGAGGGAATGTGTTTCAGAGAGGAAGACCAGAGGCATAAAGTGCTATGATCTTCACATTATATCAGGGGTATATACTATCAGTATGTCTCAGTATGTCACATCACTCTTGATGTTAACCTTGATCACCTGGCTTGAGGTAATGTTTGTCAGTCTTCTTCACTGTAAAGTTACGCTTTTTTTCACTCTCATTTTATAGTTTTGGAAGATAGTCACTATTTACTGCCATGATTAAGGAAGGGGAAGTAATACTCTTCCTCCTTAAGGGGAGAGTAAGTATATAAATTACTTGAAATTATTCTGAACATTAGAATGTATTTACTCTCATATTTATTTATTTCATCAATCATTTTTATATCTATATGGACACATAGATATTTTATAATTTGGGTTATAATCTAATACTACTTTATAAATCATGTTGCTCAAATTTTTCCAACTTTGGCCATGGAGACCTCTTTCTATTGACCTCTATGTCCTTTTGAAATATCTCCATTATTGTGGATAGGGGTTTTGTTTTTGTTTTTTGAGATTTTTCTTATTTTATGACACCATAAGATACTCCAGGATCATCTTGTGTATTCCCTATCCAGTATTAGAATCAATCATTTCTCCAAGGAGCACTGGTTCCTTTTATTAGTAAGTGGTATTAGAAAACAAGATATGAATTGTAGGGGTACTAATTACCACCAGCCTATCATTACTTCCAGGCTTTCTCAGCTGAAAAAGCATAGAGATATATATGAATATATAATACTAACCTGTGTATACATACATATCTATAAATATTTCTATGTGTAACAACCTGTATTTATATGAAGGTAAATATGAGTTCATACTGATGTTTCCAATTCTAATCCATTGCCACATTTATTATTCTATCTTCCTTCCCTTGTATATCTGTAACTCTCCACTCAACAGAAAGAAACCTGGTTCCCAGGACTTCCCTGGTGGTCGTGGTCCATTTGCCTTCCAATGCAAGGGATGAGGGTTTGATCCCTGGTCGGGGAGCTAAGATCCCACATGCTTCGCGGCCAAAGAGCCAAAACATAAAACAGGGGGAATATTGTAACAAATTCAATAAAGACTTTAAAAATGGTCCACATCAAAAAAAAAAATCTTTAAAGGAGAAAAAAGAGAAAGAAACCTGGTTCCCACCATCCACTATCCATTTACTTATTTGTTCAACTCTAGTAGACATGTATAGTTGTTCCAGAATTGTTAACCTGTAAATCCATGGGAAAAAACTTTATCAACTAGGGTACAAGTCTTATGTACAGCTCCTTTTGCCTTTAGTCTTACAAAATCCACTCATTTCCAAAGGTGCTTAGGTCAGCATCACACTCCCCCAGCCCCTTCAGTGAGGTTATGTCATACAGTTGTAATACATTTATAATATTTTGTTACATTCTATATTCCATCCTGAGATCACCTGAACTCCTAAATGATTTTTCAAAATTTTCATATCATAAGGTTTATTCTTTGTGCTGTAAAGTTCTAGAGACTTTGACAAATGCCTGCCATCTTGTATCCACCATTACAGTATCATACAGAATATCATCATTTCTCTACCCTAAAAATAATCCCCTGGGAATCACCTATTCAACTCATATATATATCAAGTGTTGGTCCAGTGAATTTGCTATGCTCACTGATTAGTTATAGAAGTTTTTTTGTCCATTCTTTGGGATTTTCTATGTAGACAATCTTGTCATTTGCAAATAGAGACAGGTTTATTTCTTCATTTCCAATCCATACACCTTTTATTTCCTTTTCTTTTCTTATTTCACTAGCAAAGACATCCAGCAAACAAACTGTAGTGTTGGAAGAGGACCTCCTTGTCCTGAACCTTGGTTACCCTTTCTAGAGAATTTTTTCCCCCAGTTTTGAGGTAAAGTGTCTACTTTCTTACTATTAAGTATGATGCTACTGGAAGGTTTTGGGATAAGTGATCCTTATCAAATTGAAGTTGTTTTCCTGTATTGCAGCTTTTCTGAGAGGTTTTGTTTTTAAATCGTGAATGGATATTAGATATTGTCCATTGTTTTTCTGTGCCAATTCTGTGATCATATAATTTTTCTTCTTTAGCCTGTTGACGTGGTAGATTACATTGATTGATTTTGATTTTGAATGTTGAGCCAGCCTTGAATACCTGAAATAATTTTTTTTCAAAGACTTAAGAGCAGTTTTATTTATTTTTTAAAAAAAATTACTGAAGTATAGTTGATTTACAATGTTGTGTTAATTTCTGCTGTACAGGAAAGTGATTCAGATACATATATATTTTCTTTTTCATATTCTTTTCCATTATGGTTTATCACAGAATATTGAATATAGTTCCCTGTGCTATATAGTAGGACCTTGTTATTTATCCATCCTATATACAATCGTTTGTATCTGCTAATCCCAAACTCCCAGTCCTTCCCTCCCCAACCCTCTCTCCCCCTTGGCAACCGCAATTCTGTTCTAAGAGCAGTTTTAGGTTCACAGAAAAATTAAGAGTAAAGCACGGAAGTTTCCCATATACCTCCTACTCCACACATGCACAGCCTCCCCCTTTATCAATATCTACTACCAGAGTGGTACATTTATTACAATTGACAAACTTTATTTTTTAAAAATTTCCTACTATTTATGGCTAGTATATAGAAATATAAATTATTATGCATGCAATTCTTACTGTGCATGCTAGTATTGGGCCATAAACATGACTGTTCGAACTGGAACATTACAAATCAATCTTAATAATCAATGGTAAAAATTAAATTTGTTATATTCTCACAAAGAACATATTTTTCCTATACCAGAAATGGCCTTTGGAATACAGCAGATGGATTCATTTGGATCACCCTGAGGCTGGGGCACATATCTCTTGCATTGAATTTAGGCTACCTGGAGGGGCAGAGATCATGGTCAGCTGGACCACCTTGGATAGGAGACTTTTATGCCCTGTGGGCATAAAAGTAGGTCACAGGTGCTGTTAGTGGTCATATTCCTGCCTGAGGGTCACCAGATCCACTGAGAGTCAAGACCCTAGGTCACAGAAAGGGCTAGTTGTCTAGTTGTTGCATTGTTTGCCTGCAAGCCCCAACTTACCATGAATAGATGCAGTGTCCACAGAAGGTAGATCCCCCAGGAAACCTTGTGATGTACATTCAACTTGAAATGAGAGACTGAAACAAAAACTTCTAGTAACCAGTAACTAGGTACATTTTCTATTGTTGTTTATAGGGATATAAACCTGCTTGTAATTCAGTCCATTGGCTCCTGCTCATGAATCTCTCACCCTTATGAGCTTTAAGGTTAAAGAGAGAGAACAAAAGATAAAAGAGCCCACCATCCTATAATGGGGGTGCTAAAGCATCCTAATATTACAGTAGAACACCAGGATCTTTGGAGAAAATTTCAGGACCAAAACATATTTAACAGTACCTGGAAAGATAACTAATCCCCCTCAAAAGCAAGAGCATCCAAGCCTGGAGAAATTGCTAGAAATTTAAATGTTGATTTCAACTTGTGAATGCTGGCAGACAGTAGGATGTGGTTTACATAGGAGACTCACTTCTAACTAAGGCACTAGACTGACCCATCAGAAGGGGAAAAGAGAGCTGCTGAACTCAGGGAGCAAAAAATACTTCCTTAGACTCTGATTCCATTTGGGGACAGCCCATTGTATTAGGAAAGTTCCCCTCCTGAATTGCAGGAATGTCTAAGAGATGAATGCTGTTGGCTCTGGGCCAGACTCCTGGGAAGTTTGCCAGCAACTGAAGCTCTGTGGCTAATACAAAAACCAGAGTGACTCTGAAAGAACTGTCAGGGAGAAAATTGTCAGGAGTGGAAAAACTGGGTTAAGGACAGGAAGCTAAAATAATTCTAGGGGAAGAGACATCTGGAAATAAAGGAGGATGAGAAAATATTATTAAGAAGGCATTGTGGAACTTTGAAAGCTGGGAAGCATTAATAAGATGCAAATTAAAATAGTTGAGGGTGAGATTGGTTCAAGATGGCAGAGTAGAAGGACATGCTCTCACTCCCTCTTTTGAGAACACAGGAATCACAACTAACTGCTGAACAATCATCGACAGGAAGATGCTGGAACTCACCAAAAAAGATACCCCAAATGCAAAGACAAAGAAGAAGCCACAATGAGATGGTAGGAGGGGCATTATCACAATAAAATTAAATCCCAGAACTGCTGGGTGGGTAACTCACAAACTGGAGAACACTTATACCACAGAAATCCACCCACTGGAATGAAGGTTCTGAGCCACATGTCAGGCTTCCCAACCTGGGGGTCCGGCAACGGGAGGAGGAATTCCTAGAGAATCAGACTTTGAAGGCTAGCGGGATGTGATTGCAGTACTGGGGGAAACAGAGACTCCACTCTTGGAGGGCACACACAAAGTAGTGTGCACATTGGGACCCAGGGGAAGGAGCAGTGACCCCATAGGAGACTGAACCAGACCTAGCTACTAGTGTTGGAGGGTCCCCTGCAGAGGCCGGGGGCAGCTGTGGCTCACCAAGGGACAACGACACTGGCAGCAGAAGTTCTGGGAAATACTTCTTGGCATGAGCCCTCCAAGAGCCTGCCATTAGCCCCACCAAAGAGCCTGGGTAAGCTCCAGTGTTGGGAGGCCTAAGGCCAAAAAACCAACAGGAGGGAACCTAGCCCCACCAATCAGCAGACAAGTGGATTAAGGTTTTCCTGAGCTCTGCCCACAAGAGCAACAGCGAGCTCTACCCACCACCAGTCCCTCCCATCAGGAAACTTGCACAAGCCTCTCTGATAGCCTCATCCACCACAGGACAGACAGCAGAAGCAAGAAGAACTACAATCCAGCAGCCTGTGGAACAAAAACCACATTCACAGAAAGATAGACAAGATGAAAAGGCAGAGGGCAATGTACCAGATGAAGGAACAAGATAAAATCCCAGAAAAACAACTAAATGAAATGGAGATAGGCAATCTTCCAGAAAAAGAATTCAGAATAATGATAGTGTAGATGATCCAGGACCTCGGAAAAAGAATGGAGGCAAAGATCCTAAAAATGCAATGTTTAACAAAGATCTAGAAGAATTAAGGAACAAACAAACAGAGATGAACAATACAATAACTGAAATGAAAACTACACTAGAAGGAATCAATAGCAGAAAAACTGAGGCAGAAGAACGGAGAAGTGACCTGGAAAACAGAATGGTGAAATTCACTGATGCAGAACAGAATAAAGAAAAAAGAATGAAAAGAAATGAAGACAGCCTAAGAGATTTCTGGGACAACATTAAACACAACAACATTCACATTATGGGGGTCTCAGAAGGAGAAGAGAGAGAGAAAGGACCAGAGAAAATATTTCAAGATACTATAGTTGAAAACATCCCTAACATGGGAAAGGAAATAGCCACCCAAGTCCAGGAAGCACAGCGAGTCCCAGGCAGGATAAACCCAAGGAGAAACATGCTGAGACACATAGTAATCAAATTGGCAAAAATTAAAGACAAAGAGTGATTATTGAAAACAGCAAGGAAAAACTGACAAATAACATACAAGTGGACTCCCATAAGGTTAACAGGTGATTTCTCAGCAGAAACTCTACAAGCCAGAAGGGAGTGGCATGATATACTTAAAGTAATGAAAGGGAAGAAACTACAACCAAGATTACTCTACCCAGCAAGGTTCTCATTCAGATTTGATGGAGAAATCAAAAGCTTTACAGACAAGCAAAAGCTAAGAGAATTCAGCACCACAAAACCAGCTCTACAATAAATGCTAAAGGAAGTACTCCAAGTGGGAAACACAAGAGAAGAAAAGGACCTACAAAAACAAACCCCAAACAATTAAGAAAATGGTAATAAGAACATACATATCAATTATTACCTTAAATGTGAATGTAATAAACGCTCCAAACAAAAGAAACAGGCTTGCTGAATGGATACAAAAACAAGACCCATATATATGCCGTCTACAAGAGAGCCACTTCCGACCTAGGGACACATACAGACTGAAAGTGAGGGGATGGAAAAAGATATTCCATGCAAAAAGAGATCAAAAGAAAGCTGGAGTAGCAATACTCATATCAGATAAAATAGACTTTAAAATAAAGAATGTTACAAGAGACAAGGATGGACACTACATAATGATCAAGGGATCAATCCAAGAAGAAGAAGTAACAATTATAAATATTTATGCACCCAACATAGGAGCACCTCAATACATAAGGCAACTGCTAACAGCTCTAAAGGAGGAAATGGACAGTAACACAATAATAGTGGGGGACTTTAACACCTCACTTACACCAATGGACAGATCACCCAAAGAGAAATTAATAAGGAAACACAAGCTTTAAAAGACACAATAGACCAGATAGATTTAATTGATATTTATAGGACATTCCTTCCCAAAACAGCAGATTACACTTTCTTCTCAAGTGCACACGGAAAATTCTACATGATAGATCACATCTTGAGTCACAAATGAAGCCTCAGTAAATTTAAGAAAATTGAAATCATATCAAGCATCTTTTCTGACCACAATGCTATGAGATTAGAAACCAATTACAGGGAAGAAAATGTAAAAAACACAAACACATGGAGGCTAAACAGTACCTTACTAAATATCCAAGAGACTACTGAAGAAATCTAAGAGGAAATCAGAAAATACCTAGAGACAAATGGCAATGAAAACATGATGATCCAAAACATATGGGATGCAGCAAAAGTAGTTCTATGAGGGAAGTTTATAGCTATAATAGCCTACCTCAAGAAACCAGAAAAATCTCAAATATACAATTTAACATTATGCCTAAAGGAACTAGAGAAAGAAGAACAAAAAAACCCCCAAAGTTAGCAGAAGGAAAGAAATCATAAAGATCGGAGCAGAAATAAATGAAATAGAAACAAAGAAAACAATAGCAAAAATCAATAAAACTAAAAGCTTGTTCTTTGAGAACAAAAAAAAATTCATAAACCATTAGCCAGACTCAACAAGAAAAAGAGGGAGAGTACTTAAATCAATAAAATTAGAAATGAAAAAGGAGAAGTTACAACAGACACTGCAGAAATACAAAACATCCTAAGAGACTACTACAAGCAACTCTATGCCAATAAAATGGACAACCTGGAAGAAATGGACAAATTCTTAGAAAGGTATAACCTTCAAACACTGAACCAGGAAGAAATAGAAAATATGAACAGACAAATCACAAGTAATGAAATGGAAATTGTGATTAAAAATCTTCCAACAAACAAAAGTTCAGGACCAGATGGCTTCACAGGTGAATTCTATCAAACATTTAGAGAAGAGCTAACACCCATCCTTTTCAAATTCTTCCAAAAAATTGCAGAGGAAGGAACACTCCCAAACTCATTCTATGAGGCCACCATCACCCTGATACCAAAACTAGACAAAGATACTACAAAAAAAGAAAATTACAGACCAATATCACTGATGAATATGATGCAGAAATCCTTAACAAAATGCTAGCAAAGAGAATCTAACAACACATTAAAAGGATCAGACACCATGATCAAGTGGAATTTATCCCAGAGATGCAAGGATTTTTCAATATATGCAAATCAATCAATGTGATACACCATATTAACAAATAGAAGAAGAAAAACCATATGATCATCTTAACAGATGCAGAAAAATATTTTGACAAAATTCAACACCCACTTATGATAAAAACTCTCCAGAGAGTGGGCATAGAGGGAACCTATCTCAACATAATAAAGGCCATATGTGACAGACCCACAGCAAACATCATTCTCAATGGTTAAAATATTTTCACAATATTGTGAAAATGACTATACTGCCCAAAGCAATCTACAGATTCAATGCAATCCCTATCAAATTACCAATGTCATTTTTTACAGAACTAGAACAAAAAATCTTAAAATTTGTATGGAGACACAAAAGACCCCAAATAGCCAAAGCAGTCTTGAGGGAAAAGAAACAGAGCTGGAGGAATCAGGCTCCCTGACTTCAGACTATACTACAAAGCTACAGTAATTAAGACAGTATGGTACTGGTACAAAAACAGAAACATAGATCAATGGAACAGGATAGAAAGCCCAGAGATAAACACACACACCTATGGTCAACTAATCGATGACAAAGGAGGCAAGGATATACAATGGAGAAAAGACAGTCTCTTCAATAAGTGGTGCTGGGAAAACTGGACAACTACATGTAAAAGAATAACATTAGAACACTCCCTAATACCTTGCAGAAAAATGAACTCAAAATGGATTAGAGACCTAAATGTAAGACCGGATACCATAAAACTCTTAGAGGAAAACAGGAAGAACACTCTTTGACATAAATCACAGCAACATCTTTTTTGATCCACCTCCTTAAGTAATGGAAATAAAAACAAAAATAAACAAATGGGACCTAATGAAACTTTAAAGCTTTTGCACAGCAAAGGAAACCATAAACAAGATGAAAAGACAGCCCTCAGAATGGGAGAAAATATTTGCAAATGAATCATTGGACCAAGGATTAATCTCCAAATATATAAACAGCTCATGCAGCTCAATATTAAAATAACAAACAACCCAATCCAAAAATGGGCAGAAGACCTAAATAGACATTTCTCCAAAGAAGATATACAGATGGCCAAGAAGCACATGAAAAGCTGCTCAACATCACTAATTATTAGAGAAATGCAAATCAAAACTACAATGAGGTATCAGCTCACACCAGTTAGAATGGGCATCTACATTTGTAGAAAATCTACAAACAACAAATGCTGGAGAGGGTGTAGAGAAAAGGAAACCCTCTTGCTCTGTTGGTGGGAATGTAAATTGATACAGACACTATGGAGAACAGTATGGAGGTTCCTTAAAAATAGAATTACCATATGATCCAGCAATCCCACTACTGGGCATATACCCAGAGAAAACCATAATTCAAAAAGACACATGCACCTCAATGTTCATTGCAGCACTCTTTACAATAGCCAGGTCATGGAAGCAACAAAATGCCCATTGACAGACATATGGATAAAGAAGATGTGGTACATATCTACAATGGAATATTACTCAGCCATAAAAAGGAATGAAATTGGGTCTTTGTAGAGATGTGGATGCATCTAGAGACTGTCATACAGAGTGAAGTAAGTCAGAAAGGGAAAAACAAATATCGTATATTAATGCATATATGTGAAACCTAGAAAATGGTACAGATGAACTGGTTTGCAGGTCAGAAATTGAGACACAGATGTAGAGAACAAAGGTATGGACACCAAGGGGGGAAAGTGGTGGGGGGTGGTGGTGGTGGTGTGATGTATTGGGCGATTGGGATTGACATGTATACACTGATGTGTATCAAATGGATAACTAATAAGAAAAAAAATAAATAATAAACAATTTTTAAAAAATTAAAAAAAAAAAGAAGGCATTGTGTGAGGAATGCCTGTGTTAGACTACCATCCTCTAGATATCTGGCCTATTCATTCTCACTACCACAGCACACAGCCTCTGAGTTCTCAAATATACAGTAGAGGAGAATTGTCTATGTTGCCTAAAAATTACTTAGAACAACAACAAAAAAACCTATCCACTATTTCGATTGCTCCCCTGCCATTGAGTTTCTCTGAATCTGCTCAGACAAGGGAAGAACAAAGCCTGGAAGGCAACAGTGCCTCCCTAGACAGTTGCTTGCTGAAAGGAGAGAATATCCTTAACATTTCTAAGTCAAGGGGACTCCAAAGCCCTGGAAACTGAATTTTGGCTCACTTGATGGAACTGCCATTCCTTTAGCCTCAACCGAATAAAGCTAGCACTGTTCAGCTTGCTCACTAACGCTGGCTGATGGCTTTCATAGTGAGGGATGGATCAAATCAGAGTTTGTTGCAGGGTGGAATGCTGATATGGGAAAGATGTATCTACACAATAATCATAGCTTTTAACAGGAACTCAAGACTTCCAGGAAGAAAAGAGTGTAGAAATGGGAAGTGACAATGAACTTCTTCCCTTTTTCATTTTTTTTAAACAACTTTATTGGAGTATAATTGCTTTACATTGTTGTGTTAGTTTCTGCTGTATAACAAAGTGAATCAGCTATACGTATACATATATCTCCATATCCCCTCCCTCTTGCATCTCCCTCCCACCCTCCCTATGCCACCCTTCTAGGTGGTCACAAAGCACTGAGCTGATCTCCCTGTGCTATGTGGCTACTTCCCACTAGCTATCTATTTTACGTTTGGTAGTCACATGAAAGGATGCTCAGCATCACTAATCATTAGAGAAATGCAAATCAAACTACAAAGAGGTATCACCTCACACCGGTCAGAATGGTCATCATCAAAAAATCTACAAACAATAAATGCTGGAGAGGGTGTGGAGAAAGGGAACCCTCTTGCACTGTTACTGAGAATGTACATTTATACAGCCACTATGAAGAACAGTATGGAGGTTCCTTAAAAATCTAAAAATAAAACTACCATATGACCCAGCAATCCCACTACTGGGCATATACCCTGAGAAAACCATAATTCAAAAAGAGTCATATACCACAATGTTCATTCTTCCCTTTTTCTACTTCAGCTTCAGCAGATAGACATTTATACCTGGATGAAACAATTTCTGAGGCTCTGTGGAAAGATAATAGTAGTATAACAGCCTATCTATCTATTTCACCCCTGAGGGGAAATGACCCGCCACAGTTGACTTGACATACATATAATATTCTCCAAAAAGCAAATAAGTATTTGGGGTCAGGTAGAATGATAAATAACTCCTCTTTTTATTCTTGTCTTGGATATATGGTATGAGCACCTGAATCAGGGGGTTGAACCAAATTACAATGAGCAGAATTGTCTAAGGGGACTTCCAGAGTGTAAGGCCAACTGGCCCGAGGCAGGGGAACACAATCAGATTCACAGGTTGCATCAGACCGAAATTCTCCGGACCACGCAGTTGCAGAAACTGACCTGGAGCCATTCCGGACCACCCAGTTCCAGGAACTGACCTGGGGACTTTGAACCCAGCCCAGCCTTCCCGCCTTTCGAGGGGCGGGACTAACGGTCCCCCAGGATACCTGAAAAGACCACCAAATAAGGAATACCCTTCGCCCTCCCAGATTCACCACACCCCTTTCCCTTCTTCCCCTATAAAATCTTGCCCAACCCTCGCCCGGGTGCGACTTCTCTGGCCCCTTTCACTCGGACCAGTGAACCTCCCCCGGGAGCGGTCCCTAATAAAGCTCACTTGAAGCTTTCCTCCGTTTCGCGGTGCCGTTTAAGATCCGACCTTACATTTGGTGCCGAAACCCGGGAGGGGTACCAAGCCCCGCAGGTTACGGAACCTCTACTCATCCACCCTATCCGGCAGAAAACGGGGTAAGTCCCCCTCCCTTGTTCCCTCCGACCCCCAGAGTCCCTGCCCACCGGACTCCCTATCCTTAATCGCGGCCGCGTCAGGGATTCCTCCGTCCTCTCTCCGGGCCTCGGGCAACTGTGGAGACGTCCCAATTGCCTGACCGCTCTCCGACCTGCCGGGCCTCGGGTGATTGTGGAGACGTGCCAATCGCCTGACCGCCCTCCGACCTGCCGTGAATTGGAGACTGAGACCAGGGACGCCTCTCTCCCTCTCCATTCACTCAGGGACAGACTGGGGGTCATGGAAACCTCACAATCGAAACCAGATCCTAAGACGCCCCTGGGGTGCCTCCTAGCCAATTTTACGGCCCTCGGTTTCTCCCAAGATCTCCGTTGCCGACGGCTTATTTTTTATTCCACTGTGGCCTGGCCACAATATCCTCTAGACAATCAGTCCTGAAGGGACTTTCGATTTTAACATCCTCCGTGATCTAGATAATTACTGCCGCAGGACGGGCAAATGATCTGAGGTCCCCTATGTCCAGGTTTTCTGGTATTTGCGCTCCCGCCCCTCCCTTTGCGTCAATTGTTCTACCTCTCAAATCCTCCATCCAAAACCTCAGTCCCCTTGGATTCCTCCCCACTAACCGACCCTCCCGAATCTCTCACCACTCCCACCTTCAGAACTCCTCTCTAACCTCCACCCTACCCTGAAGCGGTCCCTCCTCCTCCTGAACCCGCTCTGGCCCCTCCAACCATTCCCCCGCCTCCCTCAACGGTTTCTCCTCCCACGCCCCTTGCTTCGCCAATTAGTGCACATACACGCTCTCACGACTCCCAAGATCCAAATCTCCACTGCCCTCTGAGGGAGGTAGCAGGAGCGGAAGGACTGGTCAGAGTCCATGTCCCTTTTTGTCTCCAAGATCTCTCTCAAATAGAAAAGCGGTTAGGCTCCTTTTCTGCCGACTCTTCCCGCTACATCAAAGAATTTCGCTATCTCTCTCAAGCTTACGATCTAACCTGGCACAATACCTTTGTGATGCTATCTTCTACTCTGACCCCTGACGAAAGGGAAAGAATTCAAACTGCTGCCCGAAACCATGCAGATCAGGTTCACCTTACCGACAACTTCATGCCTGTCGGAGCGACTGCCGTACCTGGCACCGATCCAGGCTGGACTTATCAGGATGGCCAAGATGGCCGTCGTAAACGCGACCTCATGATCCAATGCCTCCTGGCTGGCATGCAGGCTGCCGCTCATAAGGTAGTCAATTTTGAAAAACTAAAAGAGATAACCCAAGAACCTAACGAAAATCCAGCTATCTTTCTCAATCGCCTTACAGAGGCCTTAACTCTCTACACCCGGCTGGATCCCGACACCCCGGCAGGGGCAGCGGTCCTAGCCACCCATTTTATCACCCAGTCAGCCCCGGACATCCGAAAGAAATTAAAACGGGCAGAAGACGGCCCTCAAACCCCTATTCGAGATCTGGTAAAGATGGCCTTTAAAGTCTACAATGGCCGTGAGGATTTGGCAGAATCCAGCCGACAGGCTCGGATGCACCAGAAGGTGGCCCTCCAAACCCAAGCTCTTGTAGCCGCCCTAAGGCCGGCCATCTTCCGTGGATCACAGCATCCACGGGGTCTGCAAAAGGCAACCCCGCCGGGGGCCTGCTTCAAATGCGGAAAAGAAGGCCACTGGGCTCGCCAATGTCCCAATCCCCGACCTCCTTCTAAGCCCTGTCCCAGCTGCGGGCTAACGAGCCACTGGAAGAGTGACTGCCCTACGACTTGCCCTCCCTCAGCGTCTCCACGCGCGGGGCAGGCCGACCCAACGGCATTACCACTTGAACTGCTGGGATTGGCTGACGACTGACGGCGCCTGGACTCGAGGACCCCCATCACTCTTGCCGAGCCCAGGGTAACACTACAGGTAGTGGGTAAGTCCATCTCATTTCTGGTGGACATGGGGGCTACCTATTCGGTCCTGCCTACCTATTCCGGGCCAGTTTCTCCTTCCCAGATCTCGGTCATGGGTATTGATGGCAAACCATCCTTCCCACTCCAGACCGGTCCACTCCCATGTCATATCGAAGGACTCCCTTTTACTCATTCCTTCTTAGTCATACCATCCTGCCCAGTTCCCTTGCTAGGCCGAGATGTCCTTTTCCACTTAGGGATAGATGTAGAATTAGTCAGTTGCCATGTTACATCCTGTAAGTCACTTGCCAAATTTTCACTTTGTATCTCCTCACCCATAGGCTTGGCAAGATTAAAAGTCCTGGTCTGGAGTGAGGTGGTGGAGGTTTCTACCAGGGAATACAGAACTTGAAGCTATGACTCGCATAGCTTCAATATGACTCTCACATGGTTGTACTGGGCTGTTGGTTCAGTAGACAGTGAAAGGAGATTGTTGGAGATTGCTAGAGTTTTGGCAACACAATAGGTCAGAAAGGACTATATCTGGAATTCAGGAGATTCACTGGAGTAAATCTTGATGATCCAGACATAGTGATAACTATGTGTACAGTCGCAACAACCTTAACCTGACAAGTACAGCAACTGAAGGCTGTAATTCTTCAGGGATCAAGGTCTGGGTCTTCTCATCAGTCAAGAAACGGAGACCAGCTGAGGATAAGAGTAATCTAAGACTATACAGTAAAAGAGAGAGATGATGAATATCAGTTAAATCCTAGGGACAAGTTACAATTCTGGGTATGTTAAGTTATTCAATTAACACTCTTGTATTAAGCTTTGTGTAGAGTCTGAGGCTGGCTACTACAACTGTGGTGTACTGGACTTAACGTAGGGCACAGGAGATCTTGAGCCGTGCAAGGAGAGGTGGTCCCTATCAGATATTTCTTATATTTACCTCAACCTTTACTGTAGGTTTTTGCTCTAGCATGACAGAACTTTAACATGGATACACAACACTCGTCTTGCTTTCTGAATGGTGTTTCTCTGCTACAGCTCCATTGGAAGGCTGTTGAAGCTGAATCAGCTAGGATGATGCATGCATGCACATATAACTGTGGGGCAGAGTGGGTAAACAAATACCCCGATTCGCGTCTCAGGCTGATATGCATTTTATAGGATTCCTCATAGAGTCCCTAGTGGGATTGGGTCCCAATGGCCCATAGTGGAAACAGCCTAATAATGCTACTTAAGACAACTTTCCCTCTTTCGTTTTTCAATTATTGCCTACATTTTGGTGCCTTAATGTCACTTCTAAAAATAAACACCTGCATAAGAGTCCTTGTCTAAAACCTGTTTTACTGGGGGAACCCAAACAAGGACAGCAGGGTCCCTGAAATATCCTATATACAAAGTACCTAAAAAATGAAATATCCCCATCTTTACTATGGGCTGTTTGCCCAAGTTTCTACCCTGGTTATTCATCTCAGGAAAGCTGTAGTCCTGTCCTGACCACCAGCAGAAACCAGAGAGAAAAACAAAAAACAAAGCCTGAGGGAAATCTTTTCAAACCCAAAGCTCTAATGTTTTCCTTGAAGCCTAATAGATTTCAGGGTCAATATAAATGTTTAGCTAATTTACAAAAACCTGTTACTATCAGACTCAAGGTGTTTATAGTCCTTTCAATATGTAACTTTCTAGTTCAAACTGTAATTAATAATATCACATGTATGAAAAGTTATCTGAGTTATGCATTTGACTTCCTTTCTCTGGGTGCCAGGCTATTAGAGTCAGAACACTAGAGTAATAGTTTTATTGACATCAGAATTCTAGATAAACTGTTTTTATTATTTTTTGGCATAAAAAAGTCTAAAGAACTTGATAGAGAAGGCACAGTCTAGGAGCCTGACCAATTTCTTTCCCCACTTTCTCAATTGTCTCTTTTTCTGGACGTTCCAGGAGAAGACATGAAAAGAAGCAGCACAGAGACTCCAATAGCCACTCTATTAATAGGCTCTTGCTCCCTTTGGGGAAAAAAAAATAAAGGAAATATTTTAGGATGTCAAAACCATTGAGATATGGGTAAACTCTGACTATATGAGACTTTATGTGTATACACAGCTATCACAGCAATACATCTGCCAGTGACTTTTAATGGTTGTTAATGCCTCGGAATATATGGAAACTAATATATTTCTAAGTTTGTAAAATAAATTTGTGGTGCTTTACCAATTTCTTTTCAGACATAACTGAAGAATAAGAATTAAGGCATGATAAACATACATTTTAGAGGAAACTAGGTGTTAGTCTTAATGATAGCCTCAAAGCAACCCCAAATACTTTAATACTGATGTAATAATAACCATCTAGAATCTTTTGAATATGAAATCCATCAGAGAATTTACGTGAAGGTAGTAGTTCATGATATATAGTTCTCCCCTATTATATAGTTTTATGTGAATTTTTAATAATAGACGTTTATGCTGGTTATTTACTTCTATAGGGATTTTACTTAATTCTCTACTTTATCTTACATTTACAACATTTGTTTGAATGAATAGGAATATTTATATAATTACAATCCAGTCTCACCACCACAGCAAGTTTTTATTATGGGTAAATCTATATTAATATTTTGGTGTAATATCCCATTAGACCTTTGGATAGAAGTCACTTTAGCTGTACTCCGTGATATTCAGTGAAGCATAATTTTCATGGAAAATGCTATAAGCATATTTCATCCTCAGAAAGTTAATTAATACGTTAGAAGCCTTGCCACCAACTAACATTGATCATAAAAAGGATACAGATATCACTTAAAATAAAAACAAGTGAAACAATCTCATAATTTCCTCATATTTCCATGTCATTTTACCTATTTCAAATTTTCTTTAATGGTCCAATTCATAATTTTGTATATTTTATAAAATTTATAAGATGAATCAAAAGAATTTAATACTACATTTTAAACTTTCTTTTTTTCTCTAAAATAATATATTGTGTCTATTTGATCACATATTCAGACATAATAGTTATTCAAATTCTTAACTGTGGGCTTTATAATAAAAATTGTATATATTCATATTTATGCATTGCAAAAGAGAAGTGCTCAATGAGCTATGAATAAATTATGACTCATTAACTCATTGATCACAGATATGAAAGCGTAGGAGCCTGGCATACTTTCTAAGTGTCATGAAAAGGACAGTCCTATTTTGCAAAACTGTATATAGTGGTGTTGGAGGAGTTCACGGAAAGGGCATGACCACTGGATGACATGCAAGCTGCAACTTACCTGCCTCTGGTGTTTTCAGAATGTATATTCTGTGGTCCATTTCCTTACTAATTGCTACTTCAAGGATACAATCTTTAGAGTAAAGTGTTACTGAGACCATCTGGACAGTGCGTGACTGAACTTAAGGCTTCTATATAAACTCTTAAGATTCTGGTGGCAGGTGAGGAGATCTACTCATCTTGCTACTACGCATGACAAGCCTCCTACGTAAGGTCCCTTGATTGTTAACACAGCTGCCTACCAATCTGGAGTGGTCTTTCTTCCTTCAGTCTCTCTTTGACCTCTGCATAAAGAGGGCCAGTTTCAAATTTCACCCTGGGAACCCCTAAGGAACTGAGGTTTGAACCAGCAAGTGGTCAAGCACTTTACCTTTCACTGAAAGGAGAAGCGGGAGAATCCCTTCCCGAAAGGGTAAGGTCATTCTCTTTCTTTCAGCATTTGCACAGTGAAAGGCACACACAAGAAACTGGGGAATGTCTCCTACTTCAAAATGAAGAATCAGATTAAGCATTTTTGCATTGTTTTTCATATTATTTTCTGGAGATCAAATGTGGCACTAGTGAGATTTGAATCAAATACACATCATTATATTAAGCTGCTTTCAGTAGAAAATTTTTAACACAAATGTGAAAGATAGTATTTTTAAAATACAGTTGACCCTTGAACAACACGGGTTTGAACTGCATGGGTCCTCTTATAGGCAGATTTTTTTCAATAGTAAATAATATAGTACTATACAGACCGAGGTTGGTTGCATAAAAGGATGCAGAAATAGGGATACAGAGAAACGTAGGATAGGGAGGGCCAACTATAAATTATATGCAGGTACCCAGGGGAGTTGATACTCCTAATGCCAGCAGTGTTCAAGGGTCACCTGTAATCTGCTTAGTGTGTATATATATATATATATATATATATATATATATATATATATATATATAAATAATACATTTAATTATTTTTCAGTATATTTAAGTTTCAATCATATTTCCTATCAAGAGAGCTAAAATTAACTTTTATTTTAAAATATTGTTACCGAATTAGATGCGAGGCTCCCTCTTCGGGACCAAGCCTAACTCCTGACTCGGTCAGGGAGTTCTTTCCCACTCAGGTTCGCGCTACCAATAATGAAACTGAGTTTGTGCAAGCAAGACAGGCTCTTATTCAACGGCCAGAGAATGGAGCAAGGGAACTCAGGCTCTAAAGGCACCTTCTCCCTGAAGGGATGGGAGTAAAGGAATTTAAGGGTTAGAAGGCAGACAGGTCTTCTGGGCCTCTAGGAAAGGGGTGGAAATTTCCAGGTGCTGCCAGGGCATGCACAGTCTTCCATGCCCCTTTGCATGGGGCATAGATTATGTCTAGCTGAGTACAAATCCCTCCTTTGGGCGGAGATCTTAGTATGATAATGAAGCAAAGGTAACTCTCAGATTCCTCCAGGTGGGTTCCTGTGGTCAAGTCTGTGCTGGTTCGAGGTGGTTGACCACTGTATACCTCTCAAAGCATATATCTCTCAAAGTACAGCTGCAAAGCATCTCTGCCGTATACCAGGTACTTTTGAAACAAACACAGAGATAGTCAGGGCAAGTCTCCTTCAGCTCTCAGGGGTTGGTATAGAAACAGAGAGAAAAATCAAGGCAAGGAAAGTGGTGACCTTTGGCCTACTTTGCCCGTTATCTTAAGTTTCTGCGCCTGGGCCCTGGGTTGCATGGGTGACAATATTATTAATTTCTTATTAACAACCATCACAGTAATTATTTAATAAATTGTACTTATTGTTCCACTATCAACTATTAAGACTTCTAGTCACTACATTTAGCCAAAAGGTCTGAGACACTTTTCTGAAAAATGTAGGTTTCTCACTTGGGAAGTGAGGGTTGTAACTATGTACATGGTCTTACCCAGACAAAAGAGTAATGGTTAAAGGCTCTGGCTCTAAGTCACACATCTACTGATTCATTGAGTGCAAGGTGCTCCTCTTTGAGTTCCAATCTTTTCACTTGTAAAATGAAGACAATATTACTAATGCCTAATACAAAAATTGCCAGGAATATTAAATGAGATATTCTACATGAAGCACTTTACATTGTATCTGGCTCATATTAGATGTCAGTAAATGTTATTTTTATTATTGTTACCCCTATGGATTTTTTTGGTGAATGCTGGATAGTGTTCATAAAATCAATTTGTATATTATTAATATCTGTTCAATATTAATTTATCATTTTATTAGTATCAGACTGAAAACATCCCCTCAGTTAATTACTTTGGAGTAGTTGATCTCTATGTATTGTACCAGACAAAGATAATAGGGCAAGGTCATTATGTGGATCAGGAAACAAATAATTTCTTTTTTTTTAATTTAATTTTTTCCATAAATTTATTTATTTATTTATTTTTGGCTGTGTTGGGTCTTCACTGCTGCACACAGGCTTTCTCTAGTTGCGGTGAGCTGGGGCTATTCATTGCGGTGCGTGGGCTTCTCATTGCGATGGCTTCTCTTGTTGCAGAGCATGTGCTCTAGGCACACGGGCTTCAGTAGTTGTGTCACATGGGCTCAGTAGTTGAGGCTTGTGGGCTCTAGAGCGCAGGCTCAGTAATTGTGGCAAGTGGGCTCAGTTGCTCCGCGACATGTGGGATCTTCCCAGACCAGGGCTCGAACCCCTGTCCCCTGCATTGGCAGGAGGATTCTTAACCACTGCACAAACAGGGAAGTCCCCAAATAATTTCTAATGTTTTAATATGAAGAGAAACTTATCAGATAATTGTATAGTGTTACATTATTTATGAATTAATGACATGTTGAATATCCTATCTTCTACTCTGCCCCTAAATCTTAAGAGTGGACACACAATGGAATTTTCTTGCTAGAAGTGAGAGTAACATAGATAGCCCCATTGGAAGATTCTAAAATTTGTAACAAAGTAGGCAATCAAGAATAATATTTGCAAAGGGGGAGAGTCTAAGATTTAACTCAAGGGCAAAAAGTCCAACTAAAAGAACCCTACCCAGTTAGATGGCAAGATGTGGTAGACATGTACAGGCACTGCCCAATTCCTGCTTCATAAAAGGGCTTGATGCCCACCAGCAGGGAGTGCAGGTGGCACATGGCCTCCAGGTGGCAGCTCCTTCATGCCAGCTTCAGCTCCCCCAAAGTCATGTCCTTCCTGTGGCAGCCCACAAACAGCTACTGAGTCAGGTGGTGATATAAAAGTCTTGTCATTTCAACAGGCAACACATACTCCAGAGCTCCCCACTATATTGGCTGAGGCTTTGTCAATCCTGAATTGCAGTTTGATTTCTTCTTTTGCCCAATCCAGCTTCTTCTTTTCACAGGTGTTGATTTCCAATAAAGAATTTACACCTTAAATTTCATCTCAGTGTCTGCTTCTGGAGAGAGAATTTGTGACACTAGAGCAGAATAAGAGAGGCTTTTTCCTAGCTTATGACTGAGTTAGCAAATCAATGTAAATTTTTTTTCCTCAAGTCATTATGAAATATGAGAATAGGTATAATGATTAAAACAATTTGTTTCCTTTGACAGTTTTTGGTAATAAAACTAAAGTAAATGATATGAGAAAATTAGGAACATGTTAGTATAGGGGCCCTAAATGTCAATATTATGGCACAGTCATAGAATATTATGCAGTCATTATTTATCATGCAATGATGTTTATTAAGTAGTAGTATTAATGTCAAAATGTTTTCAATATTTTAGGAAATAAATGGAATTTAAAAATCCAATACATTTTTATTTAGGGTAAAGATACTGTACATGAGATAAAATATCCAATGTGATTTTATTTATGTTAAAAGCATTATGCATAGAGGGAGATATGCCAAAATTTTAAAAATGTACACTATTATTTCTTTTTTAAAAAAATTTATTTATTTTTGGCTGTGTTGGGTCTTCGTTGCTGCATGCGGGCTTTCTTTAGTTGCGGCGAGCGGGGGCTCCTCTTCGTTGTGGTGCATGGGCTTCTCATTGTGGCGGCTTCTCTTGTCGCGGAGCACGGGCTCTAGGCGCGTGGGCTTCAGTTGTTGTGGTGCACGGGCTTCAGTAGTTGTGGCACACGGGCTCAGTAATTGTGGCTCGCGGGCTCCAGAGCACAGGCTCAGTAGTTGCAGTGCACGGGCTTAGCTGCTCCACGGCATGTGGGATCTTCCCAGACCAGGGATTGAACCCGTGTCCCCTGCATTGACAGGAGGATTCTTTTTTTTTTTTTTTCTTTTGCGGTACGCGAGCCTCTCACTGCTGTGGCCTCTCCCGTTGCGGAGCACAGGCTCCGGACGCGAAGGCTCAGCGGCCATGGCTCACGGGCCCAGCCGCTCCGCGGCATGTGGGATCTTCCCGGACCGGGGCACGAACCTGTGTCCCCTGCATCGGCAGGCGGACTCTCAAGCACTGCGCCACCAGGGAAGCCCCGACAGGAGGATTCTTAACCACTGCACCACCCAGGGAAGTCCCACTATTATTTCTTAATGGTAGCAATTTTTGTTTTCTTCATGGCATAGTTTTTTGTCTTTCAAAAAATGAGCATTTAAACATTAGGAGTTTACTATTAAGTGACTAGATTTCTGCTCTCATATTGCTTGTTTTCTAACCAGGAAGAAAGGGCATGTAATAAATTAATGCTATTGTCACACAAGTTACTCTAGGCATTCTATTTCTAGTATTCCATACAACTTCAGATCTCATTTGTTATTTTGGCTGCTACATTATTTCACATTAATTAAAAAGTCAATTTAAAGTTTATAGCTACAAAGCCACAGTTCTCTGTAGACAGTTTATTCGATGAGGTATTTGAAACTAAGGGCAGAATGTGTCATTTGTTCCTATTAAGGTTCATCATTTTAGATTCAGCACGAGTTTCCAGCCTGTTAAAATTTGTTTATATCTAGATTCTATCTTCCGTTCTTCAAAAGTATATGTCATCTGAAAATTAAATCACTTTCCGTCAACACCTACTCTAAATTTTTGTCAAAAATTTCTTACTAAAATTCAGAATTTGCCTTAAATTTGCCTTAGGTTTACAGAGGCCAATTAGTTAGTACTTTCTGAGTTAGGCTATTCAACATGTTAGGTATCCATCCAAATGCAAAACTTTCTAGTTTATAGTTCTTAAACTTTTCCCATAAATATAGTAGGAGACAATAGAACAAAAAAAGAAAAAGTTTATTGTGTGATGAAACAGTTTGTCAAGAGTTTAGACAGGATGAATGACAATATTGTACCTTGAAGTATGATATATGAGAGATTTATCTGTATTTGCAATACCTAAATTGTCAGATAAACCATGGACCATAAATAATAGATGAATATATGAAAGAATGAATGAATATATGAATGAATGAATGAACCTAGTATGTAGGTAGACTAATTGATCCATGACAAATAAATGTAAAGTTACCAAAAAAAAAATTATCTAGAGGACTTTTCTTCCATTTTCCTACCTCTGGATTTTGAGTCAGGTTTTTAGGGTAAGAAAATACACCTATGCAGATGTTTCTGGTCTCCTTTTTGGTTATTTCAATTTTTGATTCCTAAGTGCTTCCATGCTTTCCAGTCTTTAAAATTATGATTACTAAGCTCATTTAAGTATTATCTTTCCTGAATTTAGAGACATGGCCAAATTACTGTTATTCTATGAGATCTCCGAACAATGTCTGATTCATTTTAGAGGCAAATGCTTTCCTATTTTCAAACTTATTAATAGATATTATGCATGGATAAGCACCAAAGCAACATTATTTTATTGCTTTTATGTGAATTCCTTTTATTTTCTGCTACCTCCTAGGGCTCCACATGGTCTCTGCTTTTAACATAATCACGGAAGACAGTAGACCTTTTTTATCTGTTGTCTAAAATAGTCTTCCCACTGTTCCATGCTTATTGATTCTCGTACTTTTAAAATCTCTCTTAGAAATCAATATTTTGACCTTGACATATTCTTAATTTGAGTATTAAAAATACATTCCTTACTTCAGTTTCATTTTCTTTGTCTTGGTTTGCTTTGTTGAACTAAAAGTTATGGAAAGAAAAACTAGGACATTTTCTCTGAGACATTTTTCTTGATGAGTTTGCATTATTCTATTCAAATCATGGCAAAAAGATTCCAACAAAACATGGGTTTTATGTCACATAGTGTTTAATTTATTTTGGATTGGAAGGACATCTTTTAAACTCTCAAATTTGTCAGTCTATATTCTTTTTTTTTTTTTTTTGTCTTTCTGCCCCACCATTCCCAGTTCACACATTCTTGGTCACTCATTCTTACCCCTCCTTATGATTCCCAGTCACATGGTTCTCTTTCCAACCATGACAACTTACCTTTAGAATGACAGTTCTGGGTGTACTATGATGCTTTTGCAAAAATGTTCTTATAAAAGGGTTTCATCTTCAAGGAATTCATGGAAAAGACTCTGACAAGTACAGGTTTCTGGTAACTGACTATACCGCTGAACTGAATGAATAAGCATTTTCAGAACTCTAATGGAAAACTGATGAATTCATAAAAGTGCTAACAAAAGATCAAGATAAAAAAATATTAGTTACATGAGACTGAGTGAACTGATGAGGATGATTATAATTTTTGTGACTTTCTGTTTGAATAAAAAAAAATCCCACAAGGACTCAGAGGCAAAAAATATACAAATCAATTTTCACTGAAAAGTAAAGGAGCTGTTACAGTGGAGGATTACTGGACTGAATGTCAATATTATGACATAGTATGAGTGTGCTTCGTGTTTGGTAATTGCAATCATTGTTGCTTTTGTTGTGGTCATCCATTTACAATGCTTGGTGTCAGTGTATTTATCTCTTGTAAAAATAAAATACAGTGTGTGTGTGTGAAAGATAAAAAAAAGAACACTGGCAATATTCTAACATTGTGTGCTTAGACACAGTGGTTGAAGTGGACATTATAAGAAAAGTCAGATTCTAGATATATCTCCTTATTGAAGTATAATTGACATATACATTATACTAGTTTTGGGTGTACAATATAATGATTCAACATTTGTATCCATTGGGAAATAATCACCACAATAATTCTAGTTACCATCTGTCACCACAGAGTTACAAAAAGTTTTTTTTGTTGTGATGAGAAAAAAAAAAAGGAAAAAATAGATTATATATCAATATAAGAATAAAGAGACCCTTGGTAAGTGAGGAGGTATTAGGAGAACATGTAGTTACTACCATTACGTGAGACAGCTATTTTTAAATCCTTTGGTGAAAGATAAAAACAGTAATGGAATCCAAAAGCTAGCATTAAAGATATTTTGTCTGAATTCATTTTTTAAAAGAGGACATGGGTTTACCTTTAATTAAATACTGGGTAAAAAATTCTACATAAGCTTATCATGGATGTCTGTATTTAGTAAAGAAATATGTAACAAAAAAAGAGAGACCTGATAAATTCATAGAGAGTTTTTAACCCAGACTGAGGACAGTTCTGTTGAGATAGAGCAATTCCATTTGTGAGCAAAAAAAAAAAAAAAAAAAAAAAAAGGCAAAATTCTTAGATGTGTAAATATATCTAAGTGTAAATTGACTTATATTGAATAATTTAAGTATAAATTACTTAGTGACTTCCTAACCACTTGATAACCACACTCAAAAGCTGAGTAGTAAATTTGTATATTGTTATTTAGGTCTTAGCAAAGCCCTCACCTTCTTAGAGAGGCCTTCCATAACCACCCCATCTAAAATACCCTTCCTCATTAATGGACACATTACACTGTTTACATACTTTTTTTTCTTTAAAAATCTGTTTTTCTGAGTTGTAATCCACATACCATACAATTTATCCATTTAAGCTCTAAGACTCTATGTTTTTTAGTATATTTACATATATGTGCTATCATCATCATCACAGCCAATTTTAGAATATTTTATCACCTCCAAAAGAAATCATGTGTCGTTCAGTTTTAACTCCCCTATCCCATCATCTTGGGGATGAAGAGACTTTTTTATTTTTTTAACATCTTTATTGGCGTATAATTGATTTAAAATGGTGTGTTAGTTTCTGCTTTACAACAAAGTGAATCAGTTATACATATACATATGTTCCCATATCTCTTCCCTCTTGCATCTCCCTCCCTCCCACCCTCTCCATCCCACCCCTCTAGGTGGTCACAAACCATCTAGCTGATCTCCCTGTGCTATGCAGCTGCTTCCCACTAGCTATCTATTTTACATTTGGTAGTGTATATATGTCCATGCCACTCTCTCACTTTTTCACAGCTTCCCCTTCCCCCTCCCCATATCCTCAAGTCCATTCTCTAGCAGGTCTGCATCCTTATTCCCATCTTACCCCTAGGTTCTTCATGACCGTTTTTTTTTTTCCTTAGATTCCATATATATGTTAGCATGTGGTATTTGTTTTTCTCTTTCTGACTTACTTCACTCTGTATGACAGACTAGAGGTCCATCCACCTCACTACAAATAACTCAATTTCGTTTATTTTTATGGCTGAGTAATATTCCATTGTATATATGTGCCACATCTTCTTTATCCATTCATCTGTTGATGGACACTTAGGTGGCTTCCATGTCCTGGTAATTGTAAATAGAGCTGCAATGAACATTGTGGTACATGACTTTTTTTGAATTATGGTTTTCTCAGGGTATATGCCAAGTAGTGGGATTGCTGGGTCGTATGGTAGTCCTATTTTTAATTTTTTAAGGAACCTCCATACTGTTCTCCATAGTGGCTTGTATCAATTTACATTCCCATGAACAGTGCAACAGTGTTCCCTTTTCTCCACACCCTCTCCAGCATTTATTGTTTCTAGATTTTTTTGATGATGGTCATTCTGACCGGTGTGAGATGATATCTCATTGTAGTTTTGATTTGCATTTCTCTAATGATTAATGATGTTGAGCATTCTTTCATGTGTTTGTTGGCAACCTGTATATCTTCTTTGGAGAAATGTCTATTTAGGTCTTCTGCCCATTTTTGGATTGGGTTGTTTGTTTTTTTGTTATTGAGCTGCATAAACTGCTTGTAAATTTTGGAGATTAATCCTTTGTCAGTTGCTTCATTTGCAAATATTTTCTCCCATTCTGAGGGTTGTCTTTTGGTCTTGTTTATGGTTTCCTTTTTAAGTTTCACTAGGTCCCATTTGTTTATTTTTGTTTTTATTTCCATTTCTCTAGAAGGTGGGTCAAAAAGGATCTTGCTGTGATTTATGTCATAGAGTGTTCTGCTTATGTTTTCCTCTAAGAGTTTGATAGTGTCTGGCCTTACATTTTGGTCTTTAATCGATTTTGAGCTTATTTTTGTGTATGGTGTTAGGGAGTGTTCTAATTTCATACTTTTACATGTAACTGTCCAGTTTTCCCAGCATCACTTATTGAAGAGGCTGTCTTTTCTCCACTGTATATTCTTGCCTCCTTTATCAAAGATAAGTTGACCATATGTGTGTGGGTTTATCTCTGGGCTTTCTATCCTGTTCCATTGATCTATATTTCTGTTTTTGTGCCAGTACCATACTGTCTTGATTACTGTAGCTTTGTAGTATGAAGTCAGGGAGCCTGATTCCTCCAGCTACATTTTTCTTTTTCAATATTGCTTTGGCTATTTGGGGTCTTTGTGTGTCCGTACAAATTGTGAAATTTTTTATTCTAGTTCTGTGAAAAATGCCAGTGGTAGTTTGATAGGGATTGCATTGAATCTGTAGATTGCTTTGGGTAGTAGAGTCATTTTCACAATGTTGATTCTTCCAATCCAGGAACATGGTATATCTCTCCATCTATTTGTATCATCTTTAATTTCTTTCATCAGTGTCTTATAATTTTCTTCATACAGGTCTTTCATCTCCTTAGGTAGGTTTATTCCTAAATATTTTATTCTTTTTGTTGCAATGGTAAGTGGGAATGTTTTCTTGATTTCACTTTCAGATTTTTCATCTTTAGTGTATAGGAATGCAAGAGATTTCTGTGCAGTAATTTTGTATCCTGCTACTTTACCAAATTCATTGATTCACTCTAGTAATTTTCTGGTAGCATCTTTAGGATTCTCTATGTATAGTATCATGTCATCTGCAAACAGTGACAGCTTTACTTCTTCTTTTCCGATTTGGATTCCTTTTATTTCTTTTTCTTCTCTTAATACTGTGGCTAAAACTTCCAAAACTATTTTGAATAATAATGGTGCGAGTGGGCAACCTTGTCTTGTTCCTGATCTTAGTGGAAATGGTTTCAGTTTTTCACCATTGAGGATAATGTTGGCTGTGGGTTTGTCATATATGGCCTTTATTATGTTGAGGAAAGTTCTTCCTTTCCCATCTGGATACCTTTTTTTCTTTTTCTTGCTAAATTTTCCTAGCTATAGCATTCAGTACAATATGAATAAAAGTGGCAAGAGTAGACATGCTTATCCTTTATTCATTTTTGGAAAAAGGGATCTATTCTTTCACCATTAAGTAAGATGTTAGCTATGAGTTTTTCATAGATGCTCTTTAACAAGTTGAGGAAGTTCCTTTCTGTTCCTAGTTTTTTTGAGTGTTTTGATCATGAAAGGATTTTGGTTTTTGTCAAATGCTTTTTCTGTGTCTATTGAGATGATCCTGTGATTTTTCTTTTTAGTTATATTGATATAATGTATTACTTTAATTAATTTTCAATGATTAAACCAACCTAGCATTCCTGGGACTGATCACTTGATAATGATATATAGTTCCTTTGTATATCCATAAATTCACTTTGTTAGATTTTGGTTGTGGATTATTGTGTTCATATTCATAAAATGTATTGTTCACTGATTTTCTTTCTTTTTAAATTGTGGTAAGAACA
Source organism: Leucopleurus acutus (assembly GCF_964270905.1). Lineage (NCBI taxonomy): Eukaryota > Metazoa > Chordata > Mammalia > Artiodactyla > Delphinidae > Leucopleurus > Leucopleurus acutus. Next base: position 60,221,284 of record NC_139159.1, read on the forward strand.
GTTAACATGAGATTTACTTCCTAACACAATTTTAAGTGCACAGTACATTATTGTTAACCAAAGACAATGTACAGTATATCTGTACAACTTAATCATCTTGCATAATGGAAACTTTATACCCTTTGAACAGCAACTCCTCATTTCCCCCTCCCCAGCCCCTGACAACCACCATTCTACTCTCTGTTTCTATGAGTTTGGCTAATTTAGATACCTCATATAAATGAAATCATGCAACATTTGCCCTTCTATAACTGGCTTATATTGTTAGCATAATGTCCTCCACACATTCATGTTGTCGTATATGGCAGGATTTCCTTCTTTTTCAAGGCTGGATAATATGTCATTGCATACATATTTTTTTTTCACATTTTCATTATCCATTCATCTCTTGATGCACATTTAGGTTGTTTCCATATCTTGGCTGTCGTGAATAATACTGCAATTAACATTAGAGTGCAGATATCTCTTTGAGATGCTGATTTCAATTTTTAGAATAAATACCCAGAAGAGGGATTGTTTGATCATATGGTAGTTCTATTTTTTTAATTTTTTTGTGAGCTTCCAGATTGTTTTCCATAGGAGCTGCACCATTTTGCATTCCTGTTTTCATTGTACAGGTTCTAATTTCTCCCATATCTTCACCAACACATTTTTCTTTTTAAATTTATAATAGCTATCCTGACAGGTATGAGGTTAGATCTCATCGTGACTTTAATTAGCATTTCCTTGGTGATTAGTGATGTTGAACATCTTTTCATATACCTGTTGACAATTTGCAACAGGTGAAACATCTATTGAAGTCCTTAGCCCATTTCTAAATTGGGTTATGTGGTTTTTGTTTTTTATTAAGTTGTTTGAGTTCCTTATATATTTTGGATATTAACCCCTTATCAAATATATGGTTTGCAAATATTTTCTTCCATTCCATAGATTGTCTTTTCATTATTTTGATTGTTTATTTTGCTGTGTAGAAGCTTTTTAGTTTGATGTAGTCTTACTTGGCTATTTTTGCTTTTGTTGCTTGTGCTTTTGGTGTTATTTCCAAGAAATCATTGCCAAGACAACTGTCCTTAAATTTTTCTCTTTGTTTTCTTCTAGGACTTTTACAATTTCAGGTCTTATAATTAAGTTTTTAATCCACTTTGAGTTGTTTTTGTGTACTGTGTAAGATAAGGGTCAAATTTCAGTCTTTGGCATGTGGATATTCAGTTTTCCCTGCACTATTTGTTGAGAGACTATCCTTTCTCCATTGTGGATTCTTAATACTCTTGTTGAACATCATGTAACTGTATATGGTTGAGTATAATTCTGGGCTTTTGATTCTGTTACATTGGTCTCTATGTCTGTTTTTATGCCAGTACTATACTATTTTTTATTACTGTAGCTTTGTAATATTTTTTGAAATCAGAAAGCATGATGCTTCCCACTTTGTTGTTTTTTAAGATTGCTTTGGCTATTTGGTGTCTTTTGTGGTTCCACGTGAATTTTAGGATTATTTCCTCTATTTTGATAATGTTTATGTATTTATCTGGCCTTTTCCTCTGGGTAGTTAGCTACAATATTTAGTGATTTTGCTTGTTTTGTTTAACATTGTGTTCTTAGTACCAAGTATGGTGCTAAGAAAATAGTAGTTTTCTCAAAAATACTTACTGAATAGTGTTGAATAGAAGGAAGGGAAACAAGAAAGGGAAGAAAGAAGGAAGAGAGAGAGAGGATCAATATACAGAAAGTCTCTGGTTAACCTAGCTGGTGAAGATGATGAAGATGATGATGAAGACAATGGTGACAAAGTCAACAGTGGTGATTAAATCTTGAAAAGAACTAGAGATGGTCATAAATTCTAGAATGCCAAATGCCAGATGTATTAATCATATAACAAATGGTATTCTGATTCATTTGTACTGTTGGTTTAATTAATGTTTACTGAACACAGTGTATGTGCCAGGTGTAGGTGATAGAGAGATAAAAGCATATGTTAATTGTGCTTAAGGAGGCTTAGAAAATCAGACTCTTCCATTTGGGGGAAAGAAATTAGGAAGATTAGAACCCAGTAACTGAATAAAAATAAGTGTAAATACCAATGACATGTTTCTAAACCAAAGAAAACTGAATGATGTGACAATTGCTTACCTACAGTGGGATTCAAAGCATAAGCCTTGTGTTTTCCTAAAGCATTTTGTTAACCACTAAAATAAATTTTATTTTCTTTCTAATACTAAGGTGTAAGTGCCCTATAACATTATCATTTTCTTTAAAAGTAACATTTAATAAATTTGTCACTAAGCTAATTAGTCCATATTTCTGAATTAGTGTACTGCATTTGTGGCTTACTATGCCTAAAGCAAAAATTATTTTCATCACTACTATGTTAATTTTTTGATTGGGGTATGGTATTAAAGTCAAAAAAATCCTTTACTATGTTTAAATTTGTTCTAATAATTAAATGTTTGGCTAATTTTCTTACTCAAAACATCTCATTATACTCTAATAGTAAATGTGTGTTCTATGTATAATATTTGGTGTTTAATGCATTTTTACTTTTATTTAATTCAAAATAAATGAAATGTCCCAGGGACCATTACTCTAATATAATAAAAATTTAGGCATTTCTCTATTTCAAATAATGAATGGTTATGTAAGGCAAAACAACTTCAGAGCTTGTTGATTGTATTTTAGAGCCAGATCTAAATGGAATAGCAAACGCACATGCAAAAAAAAAAAGTCTAACAGTGAGTATAATCATAACCTATTTAGAATGAATAGTTCAATCCAAGACATAGATGTTTTATCAATGGCTTTAATTGGAAGAAAGGAGGTTTGCAACCACTCAAAATATTATGACTGTGTCAATGTTACAAAACATATTCTTCTTAAGAGCAGAGGGGGGAAAAGAATGAAAAACATGATGGACCTTGAATAACAGCTCAACAGTAATGCTGTATAATTGCTTTTCATCCTTTCTATCAGCAGTGAAGCTTTAAAACATTGATCAAAATGATGACTGTCACAAAGTGCTTAAAGTGTAGCACACTGTTACATTTCCTCAGCTTCTGAAATAATTATAGCATGAGCAAGCATAATGATGGTTCCCCCACCTTCACCTGCCTTCCTCAAATGGTTTTCCAGTCAAGGTAGATGGGATTAAAAGAACTCTGACATGAATGAGCTACATTAGAACATCAATGTCAAAAGATATATCACAGGCACTTGCCTCAAAAAGATAAAAATACTGTGAACGTTTCACATTAGTGCACACCAGAATTCAGACACCCTCCTTACTGACAAACACACTACTGAAATAAAGGGCACAAAGCACACCCAATGCATAAGAAAGCGCAACACAGATATGAGAAGTGTTCATTGATAATATAAGAAAGATAGCTCTTGTCTGCTAAGACTTTACAGCTAAAGAAATGATGGAGAAAGAAAAGCTTTTTACCCATTTATGGGAATAAGAAATAAAGGACTTTTTTCAAGAATTTAGTAGTTTATTCTAGATTAATATCTTAAAATCATGGTGTCATTAGAATTTAACTATATTAATTTATTCATTTAAAAATTTAAAAATAATTATTGAAATCCTAGTAAGTGCCAGGCATCGTGTAGAAACACAGGTGCTGTGCTGTTACAATAGTTGCATGTGGGGCTCCAAGCCAGGCTCTCAGCTCCTCTGATTTCAGCACAGGCATCTGGGATAGATAGTCACACATCTTTGCCAGTTTCCTATGTCAAGTGCTCACTCTGATGTCTCTCTGCTCTAGAATGCCACTCAGTTACAATTAGAGGAATTAGAAAGTAAAGGAAATTTAATGTCCTTCAAAGGGGGTCTTAACCAGTGGTGAGTGGATAAATGTTTCATCCCCCATGTTCTCTGGAAGGATAAAATAAGATACATTCAGAGTAGTTTCTCAAATGATTCCCTGAGAGTGGATTTAGCTCTTGTTGTTCACAACAGTAACCAGATCATAAGTGCTCAATCACAGACTTTCTTTTTCACCTGTTCACCATTCTCTCCGTTTTTGTTACTCCATTCTTCCTCCCCCCACCCCCAAACTTCCAAGTGCTTGTTTCAGGACCTGCTCTCAGGAAGGAACCTAAACCAAAACAGTTGATACTGGAAGTAGCAATAGTAAATAGCCTCTTTAGATGGGATTCTGAAATTGGTTCCCTCATAGGTCAAATGGCAAGAAAGACCCCGTTACTGGTGATAAATGGGATGCTGAAAACTCCTAATTTATGTGCTTTACCACCATGTTTTTAAAGACTCAATTGTGGAGAGTTGAATGAGAATCAGGTGGAGGGAGGCACACAGGTTTGTGTAATAGCTCTAACACATGAAAGCTATCAGGGCAAACCCTTTATAAGCGTTGTGGAGGCGGCTTACTTGTTTCAGTTGTTCCAGAAGTCTTGAGGTGGAAGGATGGCAGGCTCAGTTCAGCCAGCTATCAGCTCAGAACATGCTAGAAAATTAAGAAGGCCTTCTTGCACTGTTTATTACCTGCAACTGGAGGAGCGATAACACTGAAAAAGCAGGTCCAGGATTTAATTACAAGTGTTGAACAATTGCAAAATACATGTGGAACATTCAGCTTCTGGGGGTTTCCTGACATCAGTGCTGTGGTAGTGAGTAAGTGAGACTCTGAGAACTTGGATGGCTGGAAAGAATTGACCTGAGAATGTTGCACCTCCAGATTTTCCTGATATCTCTGGACTTTGGCAGCAGCGTCTTCCCTTCACAGAGGACAACGTAAAGAAATTACCTGAGGTGAGTCCCTTGAAATGTGTTTTTTTCCTCTGAAGGTCATTCACATCTTCAGTATTTCACTCAAATCTGTAAATATTCTCAACTCTCAGTATAGTGCAAAAGGGAATTATAGTCTCTGCTACTAGTAAGATATCTCATCAGACAAGCTTCAGGACTGGGATAATAGGTAAATATACACTAATAGAAACTCAGAAACCTATATAGGAGTGGATATTGATAATATTTCACTGGATAAGTACATGATATAAGGCTGAAGAAGTACAGCTTTATTTACCTGGAGGCATAATTTAGAGACATAAAGTACACTCTGTGTGAACACTTAGAGCTGGTTTTAATACGATGCTGGGAGGACTACTTAAAGCTTGAAGCAGTAGTGGTTTACAATAAATGATGTGGAGATGCCAGGATCTCTCTGGCAAAGTTATAAGGAAGAGGTCAAAGTGGTGGGCCTGAGAAAATAGGTTTATTATTTGAGACTGGAGTTCTCTTAACCTTTGTCCTTTAGAAGGCCCAGAGAACACTAAAGTGATATGCAATTCAACAGAGAGGTATTTGAGAAAGTTAATGTTGGCTATTTTCCTTGGGCCAGAATTAACAGGGAGTGATACTTCCATATTTCTTGGTGTGATAGAATCCTGGCCTAGCAGAACACAGGTGATGACACTTAAAGGCAAGACACACATAATGGTAAAAGTAAAAATAAAGCAGAATGGTAGGGTATCTTTACTCAAAGCAATCTGTGGCTATGGCTATTAGACCACGGTGGTCCAAGAGAGGAGAGAGATAGGCAGTAGAACAAGCCATTGCTTGACTTACTTATCCAGAATAAGTTGATATTAGTTGTCTTTATGGGAATTTGTGATACCTTGCTCAATTTCCAGATTTGAACCACTTAGAGCCAGAACCCACTGATTAAAGGTAAGTCTAGATACTCTTGAGGATGGATCCTGAAATGTTACTACATGTGTATGATATTAGTATTTTCCCAGTACTTGCATAAAGGGCTTGCAGCTATTTAAGAGAGTAATGGTACCTCCGGGAAAGGAGAATTCCTTTAGACTGTTAAATATAGGGTCTGAGCAAACACTGATATCAGTGAGACCTAAATGAAATCACGGCTCCTCTTTAAAGTTGGGTCTTATAGAGGCCAGGTGCTCTATAGAGTTCTAGTCCAAGTCCATAAAATACACAGACCCAACCTGTGGTTATTTTCTTGACTCTTACATATATATTTATGCTGGACATACTTAGCAACTGGCATTGCTTTTAGAATGATTACCTGGACTTAGAATAGAACCAAAATACAAGAAGGCCTTGAAATTACCCATTCCTGGCTAAAAAAGTAAATCAGAAACAATGTAAAACCCTAAGTAACACTGCAGATATGAATGCTCTTCTTTCAGTTTGCCTTTTTGACCCCTTCAAAACTCAGATGAATTCCGGCTAATGACACTGTGACTATGTAATCTTAGCAAGTGGTTGCCTCTATCACAGACACTGTGCTTAATGTGATAATTTTATCAGAAGAAAACAATACAGTCCCTGGCATGTTGTATGCTTTATTGATTTAGGAAATACATAGGTAAGAGAATCAAATGTAGTTATTTGTTACGTGAGAAGGACAGCAGTAGCCTACAGATGTCTACCACTCTAGGAGAATTGAAGTGTAGAATGCTAAAGTTGGGGAACATGTGAATGCCTTCTGGAAATCTACTCTCATAATTTCTATGTAACGTAATATTATATTGGAGACCCTAGTCAGCACAAATTGGAAAGGAAGTAATAAAACTGCCTTTATTCATAGAAAATAAAATTGTATACATGGAAGATCCTAAGGAATCTATAGAAAGATCTGTAAGAATTAATAAGTAGATTTCTCAAGGTCAGTGGATATAGGGATATTTAGAAATCATCTGTATTTTTATAACTAGAAATACACTATTGGGTAATGAAATAAAAGAAATACCATGAATATAACATAAAAATATTGAATATATGTGAAGGACCAATACAAGGAACACTATCAAACATTGCAAAGAGAAATTAAATAGTGGAGTTTATTATGCACATGAATTGGATAACATAATTTTAAGTTATTCTCTGCAATTGATCTTTAGAATTCAAAATTCCAATTAAAATAATAGTTTTTTTCCCACCAAAATTGACAAGTTGATACAAAATTTATATGAAAATGCATTGGACCTGAAATAGCCAAAATAATTAGGAAAAATAAGAGCAAAGTTCGTACTTACACTACCTTAATTTATGTTCCAACTCAAATGTTTGTCAACAGGTAAACTGATAAACATTAAGGTATATCAGTAAAATGGAATATTACTCAATAACAAGAAATACTGATACCCACAACGACAAAGATAAATCTCAAAAATATTCTGAGCTAAAGAGGCCAAATGTAAATTTGCACATACTGTATTATTTCATTTAAATTAAGTGGTTGATATGATTTCATATTAAATTTTAGAACAGACAAAACTAGAACGTAAGGACAGAAAGAAAAAGAATGGTTTCCTGGTGATTGACTGCAATGAGACACAAGAAATTTGGGGGGAATGGACATGCATACACAAGTATATATTTGTGATAATTCTTTGAGATATACACTTAAAATCACTGAATATTATTCTATGTAAATTATACTTCAGAGTTTATTTAAAATAAATGGTTAAACAAAATGAAATTTTACTGCAGTCAAGTAAGAAACAAATATTGGTTGAGTTTTGTGAAATAATGGAATTACTGAAAGTTGATGAATGGGTGCTATTGAAGTCACTTAATGATACTTGAAATCCATTTGTAACATTAACTATTGTTAACTTTCAACTGGAAGTGTAATTTAGTGCTTTCAAATTTCGTTTTCCCACTATTCAAATCCCAAACCACCCAATCATGTTTTGTGTCTTTACACAAAACTATACCTTTCCAGTGAATAATATTTTATAAAAATAGAAATACAGTGAAGTAGAAAAAAGGATACCTCAACTTTTAGTTGTATTTTAAAAATTTTTTATTAGACATCTTAATGGCTACAGTAATGACATACTTTAACATAACTTGAAAATAATGAAATCAAAATAAGCTTCTCCTAATTTACTCTTTATACAGTGTATGAGGTTAATCATTAGATGGTGCAAACCGCAGATTGTGTGCAAAGTATGTGTCTGAGAGTATGAGAACTTACAAAATTCTAAACCTTGCAAACTGGATGAAATATGATTAAAGTACCTATAATTAAAAAGATAAAACGTAGTGCATTATATTGTATCTTGCATAAAGAAAGGCTGTTGAAATCATAACATAGGATTGTCAGATTGCAATATAGAACAAGTATTAACAATCAGATTTTCTCCTCTAGGACAACATGGAACTAGATAGAGGTCACTTTTATCTATGCCACAGCAGTCAGGTGGACCAGACAAACCCTTTGCTGCTGTTCTTACTGTCTCACCTTTTAGCGCTTGCTTGGAACTTGCCTGTTTCCTAAATCTTAGTTCAATCTGATGTTCTGCCAATAAGTCCTTTTTTGGCTTAAACTTGTTAGATTAACTTTCTGGCAGGTGCACTTGCATACCTCTTTACTAGACTACAACGTCTTCAGGGAGCAGAAAACACGATTGTAGTTATCATCTTATTCCCAGTGATACAGGATAGGCTTAGTGACTAATGCATGGCTTAAACTCAATAAATGTTTGAAGGATATACACATGAATGAATATAAGAATGGTATGCATAGAACATTTTCTTGTGAAACTGTAAGTCGTACTGTATAGTTACAGTTTGAGTACGTTAAAAGGAATAATGGGATATAAAAATTGGAATTGTTGGTAATAATCACAATGTGGACAGATTTTAAAAAAACAGATTGAGATGTTTGTGTTTAATTTATTGGCAAGATAATACTAATGAATCAATTATTGTTATTTTTAAAGTAATATATCAGAAGTAGTGTATAGGATGAATTTGAGAGATTTTTCATGGGGAAAAATAACAGTTTTGGTTACTGTTTTTCCATCAGTTGTCTCAACATAACACACTGGTTAGGATGATACATTTGTTAAAAAGAAAAAAAGGCAAGGATTAAAACTAACACACTTGGAAATGTACATTCAAAATCTAAATTATTGTTTGGAATAAGCAACAACAAAATCATAGAATACCCATGGGTCTTCCATTATGTATAACAAGGGAAAAAATCCATTGTTTTTGGTGAGAGGTAATTAAGATGAAACAACTAAGATGAGTGTGTTTCTGAACTGGGTGTTTGATCATATCACTCCCTTGATATGTAGCGATACATATCACTCCCAATAAATGCATAATTAAATTCAGTTGTCTTGACATTACAAATTCATATCCTTAACTTCCCACACACTCACCTATGTTCCAGTCCTACAAAACCCATGAGCTTCCAGCAATCAACTTTCTCAGTATTCTTGAACCATTTTGATAGATGGGAAAATTCAGTCATTGTTTCTTAAGTGACTTTCCTAGTCAATTCCATATAAAATGTCCAGTGTATGGAGAGATTTGTTCACAATATTTCCTTGTTATTCTTTTTTTTTTTCTTTTTTCCTTTAACATCTTTACTGGAATATAATTGCTTTACAATCTTGTGTTAGTTTCTGCTGTATAACAAAGTGAATCAGCTATATGCATACATATAACCCCATATCCCCTCCTTCTTGCATCTCCCTGCCACCCTCCCTATCCCACTCCTCTAGGTGGTCGCAGAGCACCGAGCTGATCTCCCTGTGCTATGCAGCTGCTACCCACTAGCTATCTATTTTACATTTGGTAGTGTACATATGTCAGTGTTACTCTCTCACTTCATCTCAGCTTACCCTTCCCCCTCCCCGTGTCCTCAAGTCCATTCTCTACATCTGTCTTTTTTTAGATGCCATATATATGTGTTAGCATACAGTATTTGTTTTTCTCTTTCTGACTTACTTCACTCGGTATGACAGACTCTAGGTCCATCCACCTCACTACAAATAACTCAATTTCGTTTATTTTTATGGCTGAGTAATATTCCATTGTATATATGTGCCACATCTTCTTTATCCATTCATCTGTCGATGGACACTTAGGTTGCTTCCATGTCCTGGCTACTGTAAACAGAGCTGCAGTGAACATTGTGGTACATGACTCTTCTTGAATTATGGTTTTCTCAGGGTGTATGCCCAGTAGTGGGACTGCTGGGTCATATGGTACTACTATTTGTAGATTTTTAAGGAACCTCCATACTGTTCTCCATAGTGGCTGTATCAATTTACTTTCCCACCAACAGTGTATGAGGGTTCCCTTTTGTCCACACTCTCTCCAGCATTTATTGTTTGTAGATTTTTTGATGATGGCCATTCTGACTGGTGTGAGGTGATACGTCATTGTGGTTTTGATTTGCATTTCTCTAATGATTAATGATGTTGAGCATTCTTTCATGTGTTTGTTGGCAATCTGTATATCTTCTTTGGAGAAATGTCTATTTAGGTCTTCTGCCCATTTTTGGATTGGGTTGTTTGTTTTTTTGTTATTGAGCTGCATGAGCTGCTTGTAAATTTTGGAGATTAATCCTTTGTCAGTTGCTTCATTTGCAAATATTTTCTCCCATTCTGAGGGTTGTCTTTTGGTCTTGTTTATGGTTTCCTTTGCTGTGCAAAAGGTTTTAAGTTTCATTAGGTCCCACTTGTTTCTTTTTGTTTTGATTTCCATTTCTGTAGGAGGTGGGTCAAAAAGGATCTTGCTGTGATTTATGTCATAGAGTATTCTCCCTATGTTTTCCTCTAAGAGTTTGATAGTGTCTGGCTTTACATTTAGGTCTTTAATCCATTTTGAGTCAATAAGTGGTGCTGGGAAAACTGGACAGCTACATGTAAAAGAATAAAACTAGAACACTCCCTAACACCATACACAGAAATGCCTAAATCTTGTTTTTCCCTTCAGTCACCTGTTTTTCTTTAGATTTGAGGTTAGTTCTTTGCCTTTTGCAATCTCTGTTCCCTCATGTAAAGTAGTTTTCAGCTGTGAGTGTAGAAATACTACTTTCCGGCTCTCAGTATCTCTGAGCTGAAACTAAAATTTTCCTATGGAACTATTTTGAACATAAAGTTTATAGGAAGCTGTGTATAAAGTTGAAATTTCTTATATTTTAGAATCCACATAGTTGGTTCAAGTACCATTTCTTCCCTTTACATATACATGTATCTATGTAGATAACTTGACTTCTGATCAACACCAAGAGGAATCTGATACTAACCTTGTAGAGCTATCGTGAGACTTAAATTACTACAAGGAGTATAAAAATCTAGGGCAAAGAAAGCACCCATTAAATATTTTAAACGTTTTTTTAATTTTTAATTTTAAAATTGTTTGGAGTATAGTTGACTTACAATATTGTTAGTTTCAAGTGTACAGCATAGTGATTCAATTATACATATGCATATATTCTTTCTCAGATTCTTTTCCCTGTGCTATACAGTAGGTCCTTGTTTGGTTATCTATTTTATATATAGTACTGTGTGTATGTCAACCAGAAATTGATCACACCCCCGCCACCATATTTCACCTTTGGTGACCACAAGTTTGTTTGCAAAATCTGTGAGTTCGTTTCTGTTTTGTAAATAAGCTCATTTATATCATTTAAAAAAAGATTCCACATATGAATGGTATCATATGATATTTGTCTTTCTCTGTCTGATTTACTTAGTATGATAATCTCTAGGTCCATCCATGTTGCTGCAAATGACATTATTTCATTCTTTTTTTTATGGCTGAGTAACACTCCATTGTATATATGTACCACATCTTCTTTATCCATTCCTCTGTTGATGGACATTTAGGTTGCTTCCATGTCTGGCTATTGTACATAGAGCTGCAATGAACATTGGGGTGCATGTATCTTTTCAAATTATGGCTTTCTCTGGATATATGCCCAGGAGTGGGATTGTTGGATCATATGATAGTTCTATTTGTTTCTTTCTCTTGATATGGCAAAATTTTAACTTTAAATCATTTGTGTCTGTGTGCCCTAATAAAATACTGAATTTTCTGAGAGTAGGATCCCTGTCTTATTTAGATTAGATACATCAACTCCTTGCTTAGAGTTTGGAACATAATTTTTTGCTGAAAAAATATTCTATTCATCCAGATATGTCTAAAGCTAAGTAGTCAGTGGTGCTTAGGAAAAGATTTATGAGATGTATTTTTGGTATTAAAAGCTCCTACAAAAGACCATAATATTAAATCGTCAGGAAAATCATGCCCAGAGCAGTGAACCATCTTTAAGATGTAAATTTTCCTATCTGCAGACCTTTAGGGAATGATGAGTAGACAACACAGATTTTGCTGTTAGATAACCTTGGTTTTGGTCTTGATTTCTCCAAGTCATACGAATGTAGGCATATTAGTTAACCTCTCTATGGTTTTGGTTTTCCTTGTCTGTACCTCACAGAAATTTTGAGAATTAGAAATAACTTATGTAAAGTTTCTGGCACACAGTAATGCTTAATACATATGTCATTCTTAGTTTTTACATAAAATCTCATCCTGAGGGAATCATGTTTTTTTAGTATAAAAGATTTTACATGGTTTAAAAAAAAAGGTGCTCTATGTACAAAAGGAGCTCTATTTTCAGAATGTAGGAAAAGATACATGTATTGACCGATAGAAAATTGGTTCTGTGGAGAATGTGAATTCTTTTAAAATCATGTTTCTTGTGCCGACAGTCAAGGTGCTAAAACAACTATGCTGAAACATTTATAACAGCCAATTTTGAAAACATATCTAAATATGCCTGTGTTTCTATCTGTAAATTTTAAATAAAGATAAGTGTTAGACTTATATACAGTAGCTGGAAGTCTATCAAATTATCTCTCCAGATTTACTGTTAAAGTTCTGCTTCATGAAAGGTAAAAAAAATCACAAAATTCACTTTTTAAAAATGGGAAGGGGATAGGGAAGAAGAAATTTTCTGATATTGTGGAATATTTATAGCCACAGACAATGAAGGAGACTCCAGAGAATATTGGGCTGGTTTATTCCATGCCTTCAGACAGAAACAAATAATTGCATTTCTGAGACAAATGTATTTCTATTATGTAATAAAAGATACCAATTTTTCCGATATCTGTCAGTTAAGATATTTGTTATTAAAATTTTTATTGCTTTAGCTTGTTAATAAACTTCTTTTTGGTTTTTTCACAGTGTTTTCTTATCATTAAAATATTTCATTTTTTTAGATTTAAGTTATTATATCATAAATTCCAAAAATTTCTTCTGGAGTTATGGTCAAATAATTTATTAAAAGCTTTTTTTTTAAAAAAACTTTTTAGTCATGCTTTTTGAATTTCTAATTCCTAACCATTTTTTTATGTATAGTGAAACATTTACATTTGAAAAGGAAATAAAAACAGATTTATCTATCTAGACAAGAAGAAAAATAATCACTAAATGTTAATTGCTTAAATATTTATAGATGGCAGATTACTTTCTCTTTTATTCTAGGTGATTCTCACAGCATTTCTGGAGGTAGAAAAATAACTTACACAATATCACTTAATTAAAAAATGGAAAAACAATGACTCATGCCAGGGATGTATTCAAATCCAAGATTTACCCACTAAATATATCTGCAATACCTCCCATAACCCCTTCGATTTTTCCATGTCATTTTAAGGTTTACAATTTAAAGTTTACAACTGCACTGATGTCAAAATTGAGCCCAAAGTGAAATATTTGTCATTCAAAGTTTTGGTCACTATAGTTTTCATTTGCTGTTAATATTGCTACATATTCTTGCATAGTATTATTTTCTTTTCCAAATCATCAAGGTAATATAAATCAAAACTCTGACCTTCAAATATATGAACGGAATTTTTTTCATAAAGCTCTTGGTTTTTTATTAAACATGAATTCATATAGAACATGAATCATTATGTTACCAACTTTAACAGGGAACTGTTGCTATATAAAATCCTTTAGCCAGTTTTCTATTCTCATACTTTGCTGCCCATAAACCTGGACACCCCCTCCCCTTCCCTCCCTTTAGCCCTTTACTTTTTTGTCAAACAACACAATGTTCATGCTTTCATGCAATATAACTTGTCTAGAATAGGCACCTAACGCATAAATCACATGTCACATCAGTAGAGTATATGGAGTTTCAATCTGTAATGAGAAATAAATCTGTGGGAAGAAAATTGTAGTGTGTAAATGGAAATTTTTACATCTTACACAAATATTCATTTTTGAAAAGTGTCTTACCATTTACTGTAAACATTGCTGAAATTCAAATTTGATTGGTTTCTGACTTCCTTGGAAAACAATGCAGTAGGGCTGACCTGATTTCTTTTACATAGCTTCAAACATAGGCACTTATTACACTTTAAGAACCAGCATAGAATGCAACCAGACCTTAATGTCACTTATGTAACCCTAATCCCCTCTCCTTTTCTTCCCTTTTATAAGACTACAAGAAAATATGTGATTTTATTTTAATCAATAGTAATGATAACATGCATTTTGTTAGGTTTCTGTAAGATCTGTAATTTTACTTTGTATTATTATAAGTAACTCTATCATAGGTTTATCTCAAACGATATCTGCCATAGTTTCAGGGTGTTACTCGGAAATCTAATGGCCTTCTCTCATTTTACTCATGAGAGCATTGTTCTCATTCTCAAAAATGAATCTTAAAAAGAAGCATATGTCCAACATTTCTTTTAGTAAAGGATGACAGTTAAATGTCTAAAGGCGGAAAGAGTGGATCAAAGTAGAGAGGAAATAGAGATGGATGTGCTTAGTTGTTGAATAAGAGGTTCAGCCATGAAAGTTCTCTGGAAAGCTCCCAAGGATAGAAAGTCTAAAGAGGAGTTAATTAGAATAAATGTCAGCATCACTGCCTAATTGTGAGCATTTTCCTCCAGTACCTACTTGATCTCACTTTAATCCTCACAGTCTAAATATATAATAATGGTCAGTTTTAGCAATTACTTTGCTAAAGCTAATCCATCAACAACATTTAGAGAAACCAAGGGATCTAGAAGGGATTTTGTTTTTGTAAAATAGAGGTTGCTTCTTTACTTTTTAAGCTTAAGCATAGATTGAGCATTGACCTAACTCATTTTCTAGTTGGGAGATGAGTTTTCATAACCTTGTGGTATTACCTAGGATACCAAGCCCTTGTGACATTTAGACACCTGCATAATTTTTCCATGTACATTATATCCAGTCACTTGTGAGACAAATCAAAGAAAATCATTTAACCAAATGAGATTCTGATGAAATGAAGATTGTAAAATAATATTTTGATGATTTTTAAGTATTTTCAAATTATTCTGAAAAACTGCCTTTCTCCAGTATAATTTTTGAAATCAGTTTTGTCCCACATAGTGTCAATCGTTTATTGCTTCTAGTTTGTAACTTAATCCTATTATCAAAACACTACGGCTGACTTTTATGACTTTTTGATGTTGTTGACTATGATGTTGATGCTGATGAGAAAAAAATAATTTGTTCTAATTTATGTAATAAAGTCACTAGTAATTTTTTAATGAAAGCTTTCGAATAAGATTTTGATAGTTATATAATCAAGCAAGTGAACTAAATCCTAATAAAATTTTCTAATTGTATAAAAATAATTTTTATGTCAGAAATAGTCATTGTATAAAACTATTTGTTTATTTTTCTAACCTGTTTGATCTCCAGAATTCATTTCAGTAAATGATACTGTGATTGAATTAGTGTCTTGTTACCATCTCCAAGCTGGAGTCCTGGGTGGATTTTCAGAAGTGTGTTCTTCCTCATTGAGCTCATGGTTGGAGAGTGTATGGGAGGTAATGGGATAAGTGGACGTCATGATCATGTGCTCACTTATGCACATCTTCTGCTTGGTTCCATGTGGAGTAACAAGGGATCTTATGTTAGTGGATCACTATATAAATCTTTAGATAGTGATGTTGGCTAAGGTCCTATAAGAAAGAAAGGCAAATCCATATTCAGAATGGGCATCAGTTCTAATCATCATGAAAGGGGTCCACTGCTGAAAGGAGTCCCATGTAATCACCTTACTACCAAGTCGCTCACTAGTATCTTCTAGGCATGATCCATAACAGATCTTATGCACTGGATTCTGTTGGATATTCAGAGGCATCAGCAGCTAGATTAGCCTTGGTAAGTGGGTGTAGCTCTATTGCTCTCTTCATGGGCCCATTGTAACAGCACTGCTGTTGCTGAAGACAGGCTGACTGACCTGAATTTGTTGAATCAAAGCTTTACCAATAGGGAGATTTCACCTCACTGCTGGCTTTCAGGGTCATACCTGAGTGTGGCTGTAGTATAGAAGGAGTGTATCTTCAGTTTGCATTCATATGTGAGCTGACCCACATACAAACCAAGCTCATCCTTGTTCTTTCTCCTGTTTCTCCTGCTCATCATCTGTTTTAAGTGCTCCCCTGGCACCCATAGGTGTGACATGAGGGAGAAGTATTGGGACAACATTGGAGGACATGGGAGTCTGAATCCCTTGCTTGTGAAGTTAATTTCTGCTCTCTGGACCTACCTGTACCGTATGCTTCCTAGAACACTTCTGTCTTGTGATGAATTGCTGCTGGGTCTCCCCAGTCTTTTGACTTGGTAACTTGTTAGGTCTGATAGAATGCCTATTCATGATGGGCATTCTTTTCTTTTTAATTGAATTATAATTGGTATAGCATTTAGGTTACAATGTAATAATTTGAGATTTATATGCATTGCAAAATTATCACCACAATGTCTAATTACTGTCTGTCACCATACAAAGTTAAAATACTTTTTCTTGTGATGAACATTTTTAAGATTTACTTTCTTAGAACTTTTAAATTTGCAAAACAATATTACTGACTATAGTCACCATGCTGTACATTATATCCCCATGACTTATTTTATAACTGGAAGTATGTACATTTTGATCCCTTTCACCCATTTTGCATACTCATGATTGGCATTCTTTTTTTTTTTTTTTTTTTTTTTGCGGTACGCGGGCCTCTCACTGTTGGGGCCTCTCCGGTTGTGGAGCACAGGCTCCGGACGCGCAGGCTCAGCGGCCATGGCTCACGGGCCCAGCCGCTCCGTGACATGTGGGACCTTCCCATACCGGGGCACGAACCCGTGTCCCCTGCATCGGCAGGCAGACTCTCAACCATTGCGCCACCAGGGAAGCCCTGACTGGCATTCTTAATTGAAATTCACTTGATATCTCTTAATCAACTGTTCCATCTTTACAAGTGCACAGTAGAATGCCAGGTGTTGTTTTCACATGATGGCGTGACTTTAGAAAATTAAAGCTTTACAAGATGATGCTCTCACAGGATCTTGACATACATTCTAAGGGGTATTATTCCTTCAGAGTCATTTAACCCAAGTAGAAGGGCCCAGGTAGAAGAATCATAACCTATGTCTGCCGCTGATACTTTTTCTGGCTCTGGGTCCCACCAAAAGTTCTCAGCCTTCCAAATCACCTGGCAAATGAGGCAAAACAATAATTCCCAGTGTGAAATATGCTATATCCAGAATACAAAATGTCTCCCAGGTTATGTGCTTCCTTTGTAGTTGTGAGTAGTGCAAGATGCAATCTATCGTTCTTTACTTTTGAGAAAAGCATACCCCAGTCCATTCGACAACTAAGAACTTCACTGGTGTGACACATCCCATAGCTTTTTAGAGTTTTCCTCTGGGACACATGGATCTTAACCAATCCTCAAACATACTTGCTCTTTTTGCTCAGTTGGTTTGATTATCATGCCATTGATATAGTGGACCAGTCTGATAGTCTGCAGAATATATTAACGGTCTAGAATTCTTGAGAGTATTTTATGAGGGAAGGAGAGAGAGTTAACATAGTCCTGTGGCATTCCATGTAAACTGATTCTGGTCCTTTTTCGCAGTAAGGCTTGAGAAGAATACATTGAGCAGATCAATTACTACATACCTCGTACCCAAGGCCATGTTACTAAGCTCTTGAAGAGATAACTCCTCTTGTACAGCCACAGTGTAGATACAACTCGCTTAAATTTGAGGGAATTGATTGTCATTCACTAGGATCCATCTTGCTTTTGAAAGGGCTGACATGATGAATAACTGAGGTTACAATAGAGACCACAGTCTTGGAATTCTTTAGTTAAAGGTAGCACTGACCTCTCCTGTTTCCTCTGGCTTGTGATATCATTTTAATATCTTGCCTGGTATGGGGGGGGGGATGGGTAGTTTTGCAAGCCTTACCTGCAAAAATTTCTTACTACATAGACTAAGGATCCAATTTGGGTATTGGTTTACTGAGAAGAATGTTCAGTTAAACTTACACTTAGGGATTGGGGAAATGAGGATTCTGTGATAGTGAGTCTGTGAGGTTAGTGGAACCTGCTATAAGCCAGATCTGGGTCAGTTCTTTCCTTACTACTTAGTCCCCACATTCTGTCAGTCTAGCAGGAGTGATGATGCTGCAGGTACCATATATCAGTGTCATCTAGGGCTCTGTCCATCAATCCTCCAAATATTTATGTATTCCCAGTCCCTAGTGTATCATTTCCAGAGTAAAGGGTCCCTGGATCTTTTTTGGGAAGAGGCTAGGTGAATTATTAGTATTTACACATATTATTGCATTTCAGTGTCCTTCCTTCTGGGAACTTGGACCTTCCTTCTGGCAAATAGTTTTGGGCCTGAAAACTGGTCCAGGACCTGAAAGCAGGCAGAGCATCATGAATTTTTGAGTGACTGTCCTTAGCTTCCTGATCATGCCTCCTTAATTTACCTTGATTTTTAAGATTGATTATACAAATTGAGCCATCAGTCTTGCCCTACATATCTTTCCCCCAAGGATGCTGTATCCAATTAAAAACCTCGATGGCTTGATGTCAGCCTTCACCCCACTTTTACTATGACATTGTTGTTTATTACAATAATTTATCACATGACCTTCTTTCTGTCAGGAAACATCCATTACCATCCACGTTGCTATAAGGGAACCCAGTTCTGTAATAGCTTTTCCAATGGTCAGACCTGAACTACAGTCTTACAGAGAAACTTGTGCTCAATTTCTCACCAGTGCATGCCTTATTGACTGGGTAAATGGAGTGTCCTTTAGGCATCCTTTAAAATATAGTTGACTAGTGGTTTCCAGCTTTACATAATAGATACCCATTTCAACATTCCATTTTGCCGAGATTCTCAATTCTTTTTACACTGCCTGCTGTAGTAGTTATGGCTTTTATTTTTTACTTAGTGTGAGACATTGTCTTCTCTGGGCTTTCTACTCCATTCTACCAGGTTAAAACTATCTCTTGTATCTTAGACAGTGTTTGAAATAGAGTTTCATGAGAAATTGTTCCCAATTTTATAAAGTGTCTCTTACCTAACTTTATGTCATGATACCCTTGACATCAGATTTTCTGCATTAAATCCCTTACATAAGCCTATATTCCTTTCACTCCCTTAGTAGATCACGTGCCATCCAAGCTGAGTTATGTTGCCACTTAATAAAGGTTATTGCTCTCATAGACAAAACTGGAGGAGAGGTAGACATTCTGTGGAGGACACATGTTATCTCTTAATGCAGCAACTGGTAGATTTTCTTCAGACAAGGTGCAAGATTTTAACATGGAGGTATCCTGGAGGATTGTGGGGAGTACTGAGATTTAGGGGATGGGGATTTAGGAGATTCTGCAGTCTGAGAATGTTTAAGAGCACATGGAGATTTCAGATGTTCACGTGCATTGTCACAGATGTCTCCATCCCAAGTATAAGGGTCTCACTCCTTCCCAGTTAGAGCCCCATGATGGTGTAATGGAATTGTTATATATGAGGATTCAGTCTTCTCTGGAGCTGCATTACCATTATAACTAAGAGATGACCTTAAGCTTCAGCTTCTGCCTTCCAGCTGCAGGAGATAAAAGTTTCCATTTCTGTTGCCAAGGAGGCTCTATGGCTTTTAAGCACATGGTCTTATATTAGTGATGAATTAACACAAGCTTTTGCTGTCTTTCTCCAGTTCATTGATCACCCCTAGCAACACCTCTGGCAATTATGTTTCTCATAAATACTACTTCCCCTGAACCTGTCAGATACCTAAGATGTTGATGCTTCAGTGCCTTCGTTTCTCTGTATACCATTCAAGGTCATCATTGGTGAGAGTATTAACAATTACACGGCTGTCTCATTCCAGAGGCTATCAGCACTTCACCTATCCCAGCAATGGGGTTCTAATTGCCAATAAACAGACCAATGAATAATCCATCTTCAAAATCCCATTTTTATAAACTGCTTCCTCCTCCTAACACCATCAGTTATTAACCTGGTTCTGCAGAAAACTGAGTTTTAGGAATATTGGGAAATACTTTTGGGAACAATACCTTTTAAGAGGTTGAAAGAAACAGGATTGCGCAGAAGGAAAAATCAACCTGCAGTGCAGTAGCATCAAAATTCTCAGCCAGTCCTGTGGATAGCTCTTCAGAGATATCCTGCACTGAATCTGAGGGATAGAAGGGAAGAGGAGGCCTTGTTCCCTTGTATTAAGCAGTCATTGGAATCAGTCCACCCCTGGGGAGGAAGAAGAACTTTGGGCAAGCAACTCCCTTTGCCTAAGAATAACTTCTGCAGGAATTCACCTGTGATCAATTAACAGGTAACACTTTCAGTCCTGGAGGGAGTATCTGAGTGGTAAACCACAGTATTTGCTGCAGGACCCATGGTGAAATAGTTTGACTATAACTTTGTTCCATATACCCAGATCTAAAATCTTTCATTTCTTCTCCCCTTCTACACATAAATCTCTTGCAGAATAAGACCTGCCCTGGCAATTTTCACATAGAATACCAGAACTTTTGAATTCTTAAGACAGGTTATTCAAAAGATGAGAAAATGTAGCAGGAGCTGCATTAAGATTTCTCAATTGCCTCATTTTAGCTCCCCAATCATATAGGTTATACCTTTCCCATGAAGAGAGAGGAGTATGTTATTAGTGAGTAGCTAAAAATAATGGAAATAAACTGGGAAAAAAATGAAGAAAGGAATTCCAGTTTCCAGTTTTTTTTTGTTTTTGTTTTCTTTTTTTAACTCAGTGGTTCTCAAATGTGGCAGCACATTAGAATCATCTCAAGTGTATTTTAAAATATACCAGTACCTGGGTCCACCACTGACCAGTTAGATCAGAATTTCTGAGAGTGGTTCTCAGAGACCTTTAGGTTATAAATGCTTACTAAGTAATTGTAGAGTGTGGTCAGTATTGCTTACTACATTGGGCTTATCAGTTAAGTTACAATCAACCAACCACTATTGTAGCTGCATTCCTGAGAAGAGACCAGTAGTCGAAATCCATGTTTATAACTCTACTCTGCCAGTATCAACCATTGCTCTTTTGTGTATCTTTCTGGAACCAAGAGAGGTAGTTTTTTTATTTTGTCCTTGGTAGGCTGTGACATGGATCGAGGATATACTGTTTCCCAAACAGAAAATATATTCTCTATTCTATCTACTATTTTGAATGAGTCCCAAACAGAAGTTATATGACAAGTGTAAATGGCAGCATAAAACTTCTACAAATATTTAAAAATTATCAGTGTTAAAGAATAATGAAATCATCGAGTCCTCTAAAAATATTAAGGTCTCTTGGAGAAATCAGAGTTCAAGGAATAAAATATCGTCTTTTTGTAAGTTAAAGAAATAAAAGTTCACACATGTAAACAAGCATTTAAATGAATTAAGATCTTAAGTTTTTATCCTATTCAATTTCAGCCAAAAGAATCTCACTGAGATGCCTGGGTCGAATTGGAATTTCCTTAATCTCTTGTTGTAATAAATATAATCTTGTAAGAGCTCTGAAGATGATCTTATCACCAAATCTCTAATGTGTAATTTTCAACCCTAAAGGATTTATTAGATAATTTAATGTTTTTATACAATAGCCTTCAAACAGAAAGTCTTGCAAATACAAAGTCCCGACTCCTTAACACAGCTAATAATCTTTCCAGGCTCACTTCATATTTCCAGTCAAAGACCATAGCAGTGAATTAGTCATCTCAGATGGAATGAGGTAGAGAGAGAGAGAAGAAACAATTCTTGATTTCAGCCTTGTCTGGAAGAGTACAACTGTACAAGTTGTCCAGAATCCACAATTCATAAATTTAAACTATGAGAGTTACCTATCAAGAGGTTAATTTAAACATCATATGTACAATCTAGAAGAAAAAAATTGTTCAAATTTCCTTGCTCTCTCAGTGCATGAGCCTTAAACATATTTTTTCTTACACAATTTAGAAAAATATTCTTTAGTGATGCGAATCCTATTTAAGGTATCATTTTCCCCATATGTGATATTTAATATTTCTTATATAAATGAAGTTTTTGATACAGGAGGTCTGGGCTGTAGTCTAAGATGATCATATCTAACAAGCTCCTAGGTGATGCTGAAGATGTCAGTCTGAGGATACCTTGACTAACCAGGACTTAAAGCAGTCTTACTGCTTAATTACACTGCAGTCTTAGTACCAGCAGCATGAACAGTGCCTGCAAGTGTGTCAGAAATCCAAATTCTCAGGCCCTATGCCAGACGTTTTATAACAGACTCTTTGAAGGTAGGGCCCAGTAATCTTTTTTTTTTTTTTTTTTTTTCGGTACACGGGCCCCTCACCGCTGTGGCCTCTCCTGCTGCGGAGCACAGGCTCTGGACGCAGAGGCCCAGCGGCCGTGGCTCACGGGCCCAGCCGCTCCGCGGCATGTGGGATCTTCCCGGACCGGTGCACAAACCCGTGTCCCCTGCATCGGCAGGCGGACTCTCAACCACTGCGCCACCAGGGAAGCCCCCCAGTAATCTTTTGAAAAATTATTTGATGATTCTGTTGGATATTAATTTGAAAATTACTACTTTAAATTATTAGTTTCCTAATACTTTAGGAAAAGTTGACTGTTCCTTTTAATTTTAGATATTCCTGTTACTTTTTGTAACAGCTATATTGAGGTTAATTGAAATAAACTGCAGATTTTTAAGAACACAGTTTGATAGCTTTTAAAGCTATCAGTAAAATCAAGATAGTAAACATATCCATAACCCCCCAAATTTCCTACTTTGCCTTTGCAATTCCTTCTCCCTCCTCTCCCCAACCTTCACTCCCTCTCTTCCCAAAAATAAAGCCTGTCCCACTTTTGGTTACTTTACTTTTTGGTTACACTACTTTGCACATACAGAGTTTCATATAAATGGAACCAAAAACAGTATGTATTTTATCCTATTTTTTTCACTTCATAATTATTTTGAGATTTATTCATGTTGTGATATGTATTAAGTAGTCTGTTTTTAAAAAAATTGTCCTGTGGAACATTCATCTAATAAATATGTAGGTTTTCAGCTTTTGGTTATTACAGGTACAGCCACTATACTGTATATGTGTAAGTCTTTCTATGGACATAAGCTTTCTTTTCTTTAGGGTGAAAAACTGCATGGAAAGGTTGAGTCATATGGCAGTTGTATGCTTAGGTTTTTAAGCAATAGACAAACTATTTCTCAAAATGGCCATATCATTTTACATTCCCACTAACAATCCCTCATCCTCTTCACCATTGGATGTAGTTATACCTTTTATTTTTTTTCCAGCTTTATTGAGGTGTGATTGACAAAAATTTAAGTGTATTTAAACTGTACAATGTAATATTTCGATACATGTATATATTGTGAAATGATTACCACAACCAAAATAATTAACATATGCATCACCTCATATAATTACCTTTTTCCTTTGGTGATGAGAGCACTTAAGTTCTACTCTCTTAGCAGATTTCAGTTATACAATACAGTACTATTAACTATAGTCACCACTTGTACATTAGTTCTCCAGAACTTACTGATCTTATAACTGAAAGTTTACATCCTTTGACCAACAGCTCCCCATTTCTCCTACCCCCCCTTGACCCTGGTAATCAGCATTCTACTCTGTTTATATGAGTTCAACTTTATTTGATTCCACATATAAATGAGATCATGCAATGTTTATCTTCGTGTGTCTGGCTTATTTCACTTAGCATAATGTCCACAAAATTCATCCACATTGTTGCAAATGGCAGAATTTTCTTCTTTTATTATGGCTGAACTATATTCCTTTGAGTGTGTGTGTATGATATCTTCTTTATCAATTCTTCTGTTGATGGACTCTTACTTGGCTATCACGCATAAGGCTGCAATGA
The DNA here is from genome assembly GCF_964270905.1 of Leucopleurus acutus. Lineage (NCBI taxonomy): Eukaryota > Metazoa > Chordata > Mammalia > Artiodactyla > Delphinidae > Leucopleurus > Leucopleurus acutus. Next base: position 60,245,267 of record NC_139159.1, read on the forward strand.
ACATGAGTGCTTTGAGATAGTGAGTTTATTTCCTTTGGAGGTATACCCAAAAGTGGGACTGCTGGGTCATATATTTTACTGTTTATCCTAATGGCTGTAACAATTTACTTTCCTGCCAACATTGCACAAAGATTCCCTTTTCTCCAGATCCTTGCCAACACTTCTCTTTTGACTTTTTGATAATAGTTTTCGTAACAGGTGTGAGTTGATATCTTACTGTGGTTTTGATTTGCATTTCCCTGATGACTAGTGATGTCGAACACTTTTTCATATACCTATTGGTCATTGTACGTCTTCTTTGTAAAAATGTCTATTCAGGTCGTTTGCCCATTTTTTATTTAGATTTTTTGTTATTAAGTTTTATGAGATCCTTGTATATATTTGAACCCCTTAGCTGTTATACAGTTTGCAAATATTTTCTCCCATTCCATAGATTGCCTTTCCATATGTTGTTTATTTTTCTTGATGTGCAGAAGCTTTTTAATTCTATGTAGGTCCACTTGTTTGTGTTTGCTTTTGTTCCCTGTTCTTTGGGTGTCATATCTAAGAAAATACTGCCAAGACCTATGTCATGGAGCTTTTCCCCTATGTTTACTTTTAGGAGTTTTGTGGTTTCAGGTCTTATATTTAAGCGTTTGATCCATTTTGAGTTGACTGTTCTTTTTAATTTTAGATATTCCTACTTGTATTTTATTATGGTTTTAATTTGGATTTGGCTAATGACTAATAAATTTGAATATTTTTATAAGCTTATTTTTTATCCATAAATACATACATTTGGATGAAATATCTGTTTAAATTTTTGTGCATTTATTTGTTGAGTTGTATGCTTACTTATAACTGAGGTTTGAGATCAATACAAGTTCTTTATCAGATATATGCCTTGCAATTATTTGCTTACAGTCTATAGTTTCTTTCGTTTATTATTATTCCTAATAGTGCTTTTTGAAGAGTGAAAGTTTTAAGTTTTGATGAAATACAATTGACCGATTTTTATAGATTATGAATTACAAGGAAGAAAAATTACATATCTTAAGTCTTTCAAAAATAAAATTTATGAATATATCCCATTATATATGCATATATGTTATTCGGAATAACGATACAAAGAAAAATATAGATAAATAAGAAATGAAAAGGTTTCAGATAATGTGTCATAAAAAAGTGGAGACTAATTCCAGAAGTGAGAGGTTTCAGTATTTTTTTCAAGATCCACTATTGTAAATCACCACGTTAAGAGTGTAGGGTGATTAAAGAGAGCTCTATAATCTCAATCCATCTTTGAAAACTTCCTAGTTTTCCAGTTTTCCTAGTTCCAGTAGAGAACTTTCTACATTTCATCTTAGTATTTATTGAAAATTATCATCAAATATTACGCAGATGGTCTCATAGTACTACTTGTATTTGTTGTTGTACTAAAACCCCTAGATGTACAAAAAAGAAAATAAAATAGAATACAGCTCATGTAGATTTAAAAGAGAAATAAAACTTTCATTATTCATAGACATTACAATTGTGAGCATCAAAAAGTCAAATCTACTGAGAGACTCTTAGAATTTAAATGTTAATTAAGCACATTTCCTTTATTCTGTATCCTGCTTTTGTCTCGGTCTTCCAAGAAGCAAACACCGAGACAGAATGAAATGTATGAGAATATGAGGGGAAATGCCTTTGTTACAGGAAATAGAGGGGGAGATGTAAAAGGGTGGGTGAGAGGTCAGAAAGGGGGATAATGTTGGGTGAAAGTATCTTAGACTGCCCAGCAGTGTAAAGAAAATTCTGCAAAGCCGTCAGTGAGTCCTTGAACAAAAGGCAAAAGATAAAGTGATCCTTTCTTTCCCAAGAACTGGTCTGCCTTTGTATCTCTGATGTATTCCAATATGACACAGTTTCTGTGCAAATGGGTGATGGATTTCAAAGCTGGAATGGCCTTTGTCATTTATACTCCCTACAAAAGAAGGTCAGCAAGGCATATTCTCATGACTGCCACATCCTAGTGTAACAATACTGACACAGAATTTTAATTTATATGATAATACTGCCATAGTGACTTATATTTGCTAGCATGTATATGGTACGTAGTTTTCATGCCTTTTATTTTAGATGTGTCTCTTATAAGAACACCATTTTAAAACAATTTTTATTTTCCTCTGAGAGTCAAACTCATTCTGATTTATATGGATTATTGATATGCTTGGAATTACTCTTTCTGACTTTATATTTTTAGTCTTTACAATGGTTTCTTTCTCTTCTCTTTCCTCTTTTCTGCCTTAATCTCTTTCGACAGTTTCATTTCCTTGTTGTTTAAACCCCCATGTTGATTTCTATCGATAATTTTTTTTCTAGTGGTATTTAATAGTTGAGCAGATATATTTACATTTAATCAGTAATGCCTCCAGAGTAGAACCAAATGACAGAATATTTGTAGATTTTTACATTCAATAATTGGGATGTAACAAGAAAATCATGAAATTCAGGACCCTGCCATAGGAATAGAATATTTCTATAATCTGTGGATGGTCTTTTATTTTGTTTTAATAAGAAGAGTTTAGAAAAACTCAGAATGTAGGCTACTCAGAATGTAGCCAATCCTATTTGGCTCAGAAACAATTACTTTACACTGTCATAACTTAAATAGATTGGGAAGAGGAGATTCATGACCTTCATCTTGTCTCTAAATATATCTTCTGCCTAAAAAGAAAACTTTTCTCAAACTAGCATAATTTTCTAAATATTTGTAGAGTTAATGGTGTGTACATTACAAAAAATGATTAAAAATCTTAAAAATATACTTAAACACTCAAAACAATGAAGATACAGTAATCATTTACATCCAGCTAATGCATGACCCTTTGGTTCATATGACAAGGTTCAAAGAATGTACCTTTTTTCTCTGTTCTAAATACCTGGAAAATAATAATGTCAAGTTGCAAACCTAAAAATTGCACCACGGAGAACCAGCTACCACAATGCAATTAAAGTTGTCATATATTCTTTCTGTGTGGGTGGTCTCTAAGCATCGAATCTGTTCTTGACATTTTGTGCCAGGTAAGAGCACTGTTTTTAAATGTCATCTTCTAATTATTGAGATAAATTGTCAGATTACTCCCTTTTGATACCCCCTTAATTTCTCCATTATGATTTTTTAACATTCTCTATTTACTTCCATTGTTCTTCTTGTGAATTATAAGGTGTACAACTCTATATATTGTGTAGATTCCTCAAATTTTATATTCAAAGAATTGGAGACTAGAATTGGCAAACAGACAATATCTAAGTATGGTCTTTAGGAGGGAGGATGCCTTTCATTCTAACACAATTATTACATCTTCTGAAAACCAGTATTATAACATCTAGAAAGCAACGCCAATACAAACAATACCAAACTAGCTTTCATATTACATACAAATTCTCTGTCCATGAACTCAACAGGATATATTGAGTAACTACTACATGCAATGTACTATGTAATTATTTGAGTTATAAAAACGACCTGTGATTCAAACTTTGATATGCAAAAGTAGTTGCAAAATATGATTTTGACTATAGTTGCACAAAACCTGAAAAGTTTAAAACAGAAAAGAATCAGTATAGCACAAAGTGCTACATTAATAGAGAAGATTTCGTTAATTGGTAGAATGTATAACTACAGTCTACATATAATTTCTAAGACTCCGTATGCATCAAGAGCCTAATAGTAAGATGGTAAATTCTAGACAAATATTTGGATGAAGTCAATTGACAGTTTAGCAGTTTCTTACTGAAAGAACATAATTTCGTATCTCTAAAGGAACATAATTTGAGACCTATTGATTAATCTTAAATATTTTCTCTTTTGAATAATTTTACATTTTTATAGAAAGTATAGTTATGTTGATGGTTTTCATTTCTAGGATTTTTTTAAAAATTATTTTTTCTGTTGTCATAATAGCTCTGAGTATTAGAAATCTATTTTTCCCACTTATAATATTTCAAGTTGTCATTAGGAGTAAGTGCAAAGAAAAAAAAGGAAACATATTGAATAGTATTGCTTTTTAGTGATTCTAAATATGAGTGTGAAATTTCCTTTTTTTGATCCATTGAATTTTGGCAAGGCAGTTTTACCTGTGTATATTTATTCAGTGGTAACTCCATGATATATTTAAAAAGAAGCATCTTAAAATCTTTTAGAGTCCCTCCTAACCATTTTAAGACTTGTTTTAAAAAATAATAGTGAAACCTAACATTTTAGTTACAATAAATGGAAACACTAATACTTTGCTTATGATATCATGTTTTGTCTTTTTTTTTTTTTGATAATTTTATTACCTGTTTGAAAGAATGTGACATAGAATCTTTTTCCGAACGATTCTCTGCTCAGGGATCTGAAGCCATGTAATTTCACTGTAATTCTTATATTAGTCAGTCAGAAATCTTGCAACAAATTTAATCCATGACTACCAATGGGATGGGTCAGCTGCTGTCTGTATTTTTGTTTTGTTTTGCTTTTAGCTTTTCAAATGTAACTTAAATTGATCTTTCAAGGAGACTTTGCTTTTTTTTAATCTCTCCTAAAATTAGAAAACAAAAAGCAAGTAGACATATACATGTTAAAGAATTGTTGCCAAGCCTTAATTCCATAGTTTATGTACTCTCCCTCAGTGACTTTTATAGAAAATATTATAATTTTCATCTTATTATATTTTCTTTAACATAAATTTTACTTTCATTTTATTTGGATATATGATGATTTATATTTGTAACAAGCTTTTGGTTAAACTCATAACTTTTGCTTTCAGAATTTTTCTTCAGTAATTTATTTATTTGTGATTAAACAAAAGTATATTAAATATGAATTTGGTTCCTTAATTCATGCTTATTTACTTGTCTAGATGACATTTCATAAATAATTTATATATACTCTTCTTCTTATAATTCTTTCATCATATATATTCGCTAAACCAAGTTTTTATGTAATTTTGGGACAGTATCACAGATGGAGAAAGTGCTAGAGTCAGAAGACCTATGGTTAAATCTTTGGTATATCTTTTGGAGTTGTTGTTAATATTATCACTATGGTATCTAAATGATGTTGTTGATCCTTGTTTTGATGGATTACATTTTATTTTTATTTATATGTCCTTATATTTATTTGTCATATATTTATATGTCAGATATGTCATTTACCATTTCATTGGTAAATGAAACTAGTACACATTTGTTCTTCATGTTGTCATTATTACTATTATTGTTATCAAAGAGATAGTTATCAATATCACATATTCTGCAGTTACAGAAATAAGGTCTATCTGTAAGGCCAGAGGAGTTTGGGAGTCAAATAAAAGTGACTATTTCAAGCAGTTATTAATGTATTAAGTAACAGAGAGAGCATGAAGAATGGTTCACTCTAGAATTCTAACTTGGAAGGCATAAGCTATATGTAGTAAAAGAGCAAATGGTTGAAGTAATGAAGAATAAATCTCCTTATGAACACATGGTTGGTTGACTTAAAATATCTGTACTGAAACCAGTCAACAAAATGTGATTGAAGGACAATTTCACAATGAAATATAATAAACATAATTCTTGATGTTCAATTCATGGTTTGATTGGATTAGATCATAGGAAATATGTCTTACGCTTGTAAATTATAAAGAGATCAGTGAAAAGAGGCAACGGCTGGACCAGATACCTTCCATTAAAGCAAATATTAAAGCAGGATGAACCAGACTATTAGTGAACAGAATTTCAAACAAATTAAGATCTGGCAATGTTAAGCAACATTATTTACTTGATTTTTAAAATTTCAGACATGCTGCTGCCTTAATCTATGATTTCTTAAAATATTAGTTATATACCATTAACTAGTTTACATACCTCATAGACTCTATTATCCTCCATTGCAGCACCCTTTTCATCTCTTTTACATTTGCACTTACTTATTTGTTCTGGCTAATTTTTGCATTTCAACCAGACTGTACAATTTAAGACCAGGGATTATGTCTATCTTGTGAATACCTAATGTGGTGCTTGATACTTTACAGCTATTCAAATATTAATTGTGTGAATGAATTGAACAATTTACTATTGATAATCTGAATATTACTTGCCATATACTACACCCTACTAATATATTATTGCATACCTTATAGTCAATATATTTTATACAATGATAACTTTGGTTTTTGCTATTCTTTATACAAACTTATAAAGAAACAAACATGATGACAAAACTTTCTTTAGCTATATACCCCACAGGCATCTGAACAAAGATTTAAAAGCTGTAGATATTTAATGTTACTTATATACTATTTGGTGTGATATTTCAATTTTCCATTCGGCCAAATATTAGTACAGGGATTAATTATTAAAACCAACATCAACTATGATGCTCCAGCTGCTTTGGTACATTAAATACCAGATGCCTATAGGTGACTCCATTAGAAAGGATGGATACACTTTCACTACAGCATCAGCTAAATGAAATTTGTATCCTTACTACCTTTAATTAGCATAATGTCTATTTTTTTTTAAAACATCTTTATTGGAGTATAATTGGTTTACAATGGTGTGTTAGTTTCTGCTGGATAACAAAGTGAATCAACTTTAGTTACAATAAATTTAACAACCACTCTGAGCTTTTATTATTTTCAGAAGATTAAGTGAAGGAAGAAGCTACTCGGTGTTTAGTATTTAAAAACTGTGCTATACAGAAATAATCTGACTCATGTAAAAGAGTGATTTTAAAACTAAAACTGTTTTCTTAGAAATCTGAATTTTAAAAAGTAAGTTTTGATGCCAAAATTTAGTCAGTTTAGTCAATCTGATCTTATATTTTTTTTGTCTTCGACTTTCAATAAACTGGTATACAGTCAATATTTTGTTTTATTTGATCTGGATAAAATTGTATTCTCTTTGCATAGTCTGATCCTAAGCACAAATAAAGAGGAATCAAACTGAGTTTCACAGTCAGTATTCAGTAAGTATAATATCTATCAATTAAATCCACATTTTATGTCTTCAGAATCAGAGACTGCTCAGATAAGTCAATGAGAATTGCTTTATTTGGCATTAAAAAAATCTACATAAGTGTCTGAATTATCTTTTTTTACAATTCTATTGGCCCTAACTTTGCCTTACAATATTGTTTATAGCAGTTTCTCAAGCTATCAAATTTTTACAGGTTGTCATTACCACATTTTTACTGATAGGCAAACTGAAATTCAGTGTTTTATTTAAGTGATTTACTTAGATTTTGCACAGTGATTTATTCAAAGATATGAAGGGACTGGATAAGAACCGTATCATCCTCGTTCCCCTACCTCTAATGTTTTTCTAGTAATTAAACTTTGAAAGACCTTTAAAAAACTAACAACTAGATTTTGGTGGTTTATTTAAAATACATCATAACTGGTATGTGCAATAGTGATACTGTCAAATTGTCTAATTTGATTTGGGAGAACATATATGATAATGAGTCAAAAGTGAATAGATCAACTTTAATCTTGTAGCAGAAGAGAAAAGGCAAGCGAATTTGAATTTTTTCATGGCATTCTGGGGAATATGCTCTCTGATCCTGAGAGCATCTTGCCAGACGACTGGACTAAAATCTAATACACTGGTTATAATTGCCAATACATTGTACAAAGCCAATATGAAAAAGATATTAGAAAATAAAAAGAATGCCTCCAAAACACTTGTCCCAGAACTTGAACTTATGACCTCAAAATCACAGAGAACTTAATGGGTAAACATATGTGAAACTTCTCCAAAATGAGCCATTAGTGACTCCAAGACTTGAACAGTTAGATCCCTCCCTGCTTGCTAATCTAGCACACTTATAGTCCAAACTACCCTAACTGGCATGCTGTCTTAGGATCAGGTTAGACTTCACCTCTTCCAAGAAATCTTCCCTGACCTATAGAATGTTTCATTCTCTTTTGAGCTACCCTACCAAACTGTTTCTCTCTAGCATGGCTTTTATCACATAATATTGGCCTTTTTTTCCTTAAGAGTAGTAGCTGAGACCCATAATAGTTCAGTTTCTGGCCTATGGTAGACACTCAGTACATGTTCCCTAAAAGAATGACTAAGCAATTAAATGAATTAATTTATTCAGAAGAAAAAAATTTTAAGTGTGAGTTACTTAGTCTATATTTGGAGGATACATATGTCAACCAGTTCAGAATTAAGATAAGATCCAATTGCCTCAGATTCTAAATTAGAAAATAACTCAGAAGGTTCTGGAGATTCTTAAGACCCAGATGTGGACATAAAATTTGATAGAGTAGGAGAAAAAATCTTTGAAACTCACTTAGGGTATTGACATGACCAACTTCAAAGAATAAAGGGACTCCCAAAACTGGCTGTAGAGAAAATCTGGAATTCAGATGTAGAGATAGGTAAACCCAGGAGGACTTTTGTAAAGACAAATGATATATCAATATTTTAAATTGCTTCTTTAGGATTAGGATCAATTTCATACTTAACCTTTCAGAGAAAACTGTTGGAAACAGCCCAAGCAACTGAAAGTAACTATAGTTTCATGAGATTAAATACAGAAATATACTTAAATCTAATATAAAAATTTAAATATATATCCTCATGTATGTATATATTATGAACAATACTGGATTGATGTTTACTTGGTTGTTTTGGTTTTTTTTTTTTAGCTGTTCTGTGTGGTGTATCAACATACCATTAGAAAAGCAAAAGGAAAGAGTCAAACTGGTGCGTGCTCTCCTAGAATTAGGATTAAATGTCTAAGGGTTTCTCTAAACCAAATGAAATCATTGTTTACACATTAATCATAGCTGGTATGCCAAAGAATTACCAGGAATTACCACTGGTATTCTAAAATTTCACTGGAAAACTATTATAATAAAAAATATTTGTATAAATCATTAATTCAATTATGAAGCAAGTCTGAGGTTCATATCTATTGTGATGTATAATTTCATATAATTAAAATTTATAAATTTTCACTTTTAGTACATTTTGAAACACTTTGGATACAATGGGTTTTGTCTATCAGACTTTTATTTTCCTCTGAAATGAGCACTAAATATTAAAAACATTACTTTGTTTTTAAAATCATGTGCTATTTAGTTATGAAATTTAATATTTGAACTGTATTTTAGATCTCTCCAAATACAAGAATATGACACCATCACAATTATTTATGATAAAATGTATGCATTAAATGAAATGGAAAAACACTGAACTAGGTTAGCTAAAGTTATATAATGGAAATAAGTCACCAAGCTAGAAAAATGAGACAAAATAAATAAAACACATTTGGAAAATGGATCTTTGATCAAGTGCTAAAAGCAGTCATTTTAATTTCTTCAGAGAAAACGAAACTGATTTTAGGTGGTTCAGAATGTATTTACCCTACAATTTACTTTATAATTTAAAAGCATTTGGGGTGATCTATGATAGAATCTGTGATCCGTAGCAAAATTGAAAGTTTAAGATTTGACGTTTTCCTGCTTAAACTCTTTCATACCACTAACTCATTTATGTAGCACTTACTTATTGTCACATCCTATGATAGGTTCATTACACTCATAATGATAACAGATAGGCATTTTTATCCCAATTGCATAGGGGAAAAAAGTGAGTTTCAGAGAAATTGGGTAACTTTCCCAAGGTAGCATGTTTAATACATGGGAGAGTTAGAATTTGAATGTAGGAAATTTTGGCTTCAAACTTAAGGCCCTTCTCTCTCTACCAAACTGCTTTTCTGTTCAGTATCATACCTTACTATTTTTCATTCCCAGCTCACTTTCCACTAAAGCAGTATAAAAATAGACCAGTTTTCTGAAAATTCCATGATGTTTCTTACCTACTCTCTCTTTATACCTTTCATACATTACTCATTTTCTCTCTTTTTTTTTTTTTAGTTCCTTCTACTTTTAAATACCTGGTAAACTATTTTTCTTTTTTAGTTCCTTCTACTTTTAAATACCTGGTAAACTATTTTTCTTAAAAAGTATCATCATATTAAAGATTCCCCCCAAATCCCTTGCTGACCAACACCATTCTCCTCAAAGGGTCATTTGCTCTCTATTTAACCTTTGTACCTTCTGTGTTCTCTGTACTTAGTATGTATGCAACTTTTGTATATTTATATGTATATATAAATTTTCTAATGTGTTGGCTTCTTCAGAGATTATGCCATAGTATACTTGTATATGAATTCCTAGTGCCTAGAACATTGTCTGGTACATAATAGGTGCTGAATAAATATTGAACTAAAATAAAAGGCATTAGCTTTTTTCACAATCCTATTTATAAAGGCAAGAGGCCAAATCTGGATGGATGATGAGAATATCATTGTTTTTGTCCTTAGATGACTGGAATTATGAGTAGAATATTTTAAATTTGGATATTTTATAAAAGGATACTAAACTTGAAATCAGAAGACCTAAATAAATTCTTTCTTTTTCATGTACAAGCAATGAGAAATTAGGTATTTCATTTCTCTCGAAGCTTTAATTATCCTCTAAAATGTGGCTTATACAACTCTTTTTATATCACATAGTTATTTTGAGGAATCAAATGAAAATGGAATAATGCATATGATAACACTTGCAAACTGCAAAACATTAAATGTGATGTTCCTTTTATTATTTCAGAGAGAGAAAGTGACCTAAGGAAGATTAGCAAAATATAGTAGGTCTGCCAGTCTAGTGATTTAGTAGAGTTAGGTGCCATGGACTATTTTAACTGAATTTGTGGGTAAGTCTTCCAAACATTCAAAGAAGAAATTTGTCATCAATGAACTGTAGTTAACCCAAGATGTAGTTGTGAGTGGCATGCTGTAGACTAAATTTAGTCTTCATCTGTTTAGGAATTACATTTGAAATTAAAATGAAATATAGAAATCATGAATGTTGAAGTTATTATCACTCCACTTCCAAACTGTTCCATCAAAAAGTAATGAAGTTTTTGAGAAAAGTAAAAAAAAATAAAATATAGTTAGAATAATTTAGGATTACTCTCTTGTGGCTATTCAGAATCACATATTTAATTTAAATATTTGTTCCTTTATAAGTTTAGTATTTTCAGAAATTATCAGCTTTATTTTCAGCAATTTCAACCCAAGTTACTATTTTACAAAAAGCTCTTTGGGAAAAATCTGTCCTAGATATTTTTAACAAATGAATAGGGAAGTAAAAGAAGAGGGACCCCAGATTTGAAGATCAAGAGTAACTGAAAACTTGTCTCCAGCTAGATATTCAAATTAAGAAGGAGGAAATAGTAAGATGTCTACTTAGAATTGTTCCACTGAGGATGATTCATTTTTTAGAGCAGTAATGAAAGTAGCCAAGTGTTCTGTCAATCAAGTGTATTCAGCAGAGTCATCTCAAGTTCTAGGCAAGCCAAGAGCCATACATTTTGTGAATATATTCTTCTTTGGATTACTGCTTTCCTAATGGATGAAAAGAAGCTGTATGCTGGTATACAATGGTACTTTAGGGGCTAAGAGAGAGCACATTGTTGCACAGCCAATATTTAATAAAGATATGTATCCTCAGGGAATAGCTTTGTTACATATTAATCCAAAAGTAAGCAGACTGTCAATACCTCTTTAAAAGCAGAATTAATTCATGACTAATTATGGAATTAATTCCAGATTATGGAATTCTTGTTTGTCATTTACAAGAAAACCCTTGAGCAAGCACTATTTGTAGATTTGAAAAAAATGCAGTTGATATTAAAACAAGACAATTCAGAAGTCTAATATTTAGGTAAAATATTCAGATTCTATGCCTACAATAAGCTTGAAAACTTATTAGACAAGGTGACATGACATTGAGTACTTCTGCAAAATCCAGTTTGAGAAATATTATAAACTACTATTTTGAGATTTATATTATTTATAATCAATTTTATAGGTGAAAAACATACTTTGATTTAGACTTTGTATGATTTTCTAAAGGAATTCAAAACCTGTTGAAGGATAAAAGAAAACATCTGGAAAAAAGACTGAGAATAGAAGCTTCAAAAAATTAAAATAATTCTAAGCTTTGAGGAAAGTTCTAGAAGGAATGATTAAAGAAATGCCATCTTGAAAAATAATGGTAATCATTAAATATAGACAAGATTTTATTTAAAACACATGGTAATATGACACAAGTTGAATAATAAGAGTAATGCACATGTTCACTTATAAATAATTATTGGTGTCCATTATTCCAAGAACTTTCTTAGCTTCTGTGAACACAAGTATAAAACAAAAACAAAGAAATTGAAATCTTTGTCCTCATGGGGTTTACATTCTAGCTAGGGGGAGTAATTTGACAAATAACTAAAACATAAAAACAAAGAAAAATAGAAGGTTGTAAGGCATGCCTGGGGTGATGGAAGTTATAATTTAAATAGGGTAACCGTGGAAACCCTACTGTAAAGAGGGTTTCAAAGAACTGAAGGAAGAGAGAAAGGAATTGAGGTAGATATCTAGGAGAAGACCATTAGAAAGGACTCATACATGTACTTTACCTTGATTTTAGTGCTGCTTTCAATAAAGTCTCATATAAAGTTTAGATATTTAAGATGATTAAATGGTTATAATTATAAATGAAATAATGTCAGCTTGTAGTACAGTGCATACCAAAGATTCTGCCCTCCAATCTGTACTCTTCAGTAGTCAATAATTGAAATCAGGATATAGAAAGCATACTTCTCAAATATGTAGACAAGTAGAAAATGGTAAGGTTAGTTAATCCTACATGGATAAATTTTACTTCTAAAGAAAATTTGTCTACACCAACAGAAATGAACTTGGCAAACATGAATATTAGATCTTGTATTTGGTGAGAGTATCAGTTTTATAAGTGCAGGAGTATTGGGACCTGGCTAAACAGAAACTTTATTTAAAATACTAGAAATTTTTCGGCTTCCCTGGTGGCACAGTGGTTGAGAGTCCGCCTGCCGATGCAGGGGACACAGGTTCATGTCCTGGTCCGGGAAGATCCCACATGCCGCGGAGTGGCTGTGCCCGTGAGCCATGGCTGCTGAGCCTGCGCGTCCGGAGCCTCTGCTCCACAACGGGAGAGGCCACAACAGTGAGAGGCCCGCGTACCGCAAAAAATAAAAAAAAAATAAAATAAAATAAAGTACTATAAATCTTTGATTGACCACAAGCTCAATCTCCTACAGAGTTCATATTGGGATAAAAGATAGTTACATTAAATTAGGATTTGCTCTACTGAAGAAAATAATTCAGTCATTGTTTTTTGTAGTGTTTATTATGTCAGAAACAGTATGTTCAATGTTAAGAAAGGTATTGTAAGGGGACACTAAAATATTGATGTTAATCTAGAAAGGAACAGTAACCCTAGAGGAAGATTTAAAACTTTACATATGGTCTCCCACATACATTTGATACAGATAATAGTCTTGATTTAGAATCTCAGAAGTGTCCATTTCCTCACTGGTCTTTTTAGGCTGGTCAGGAGAGAGGTATTTATGCCATTCAGTTCTAGACATTGCTTTTAGTTAATAAATTGGGATTTGCTAGACAAGACCAGTAGGAAAAGTGTTGTGAAAGTTTATCTCCACACATAAGGCATTGCTTTGGGAAAAGGTGTGGAAGTAAGACAATGAAGATCACTAAGAGAGGACTTCGAGGTGATAATTCAAAGAAAAATAAAGAAAACAAGTAAATCTGGGTGGAAGATTGCATAAGAGCACTTTGGAGACTATTTTTATTTATTTTTTAAAATTATTTATCTATTTTTGGCTGTGTTGTATCTTTGTTGCTGCATGCAGGTTTTCTCTAGTTGCGGGGAGCTGGGGCTACTCTTCCTTGTGGTGCACAGGCTTCTCATTGCAGTGGCTTCTCTTTGTTGTGGAGCACAGGCTCTAGGCGCACAGGCTTCAGTAGTTGTGGCACGCAGTTTCAGAAGTTGTGGTACTCTGGCTTAGTTGCTCTGCGGCATGAGGGATCTTCCCAGACCAGGGCTCAAACCCGTGTCCCCTGCATTGGCAGGTGGATTCTTAACTACTGCACCACTAGGGAAGTCCCTATTCTTAATTTTTAAAGTAAAGATTTCAAATGAATTCATGGTAAAATGGAAAATTATCACAGAACTTTCAGGAATGGTATGAAGTCCAACAATGAGTAGCAAACTGAAGAAAAAAGTTGCAGATTTCCATGTCTAGAAAGGGCCCCATAGAAAGAAACTACAAGCAGTCTCTAGATGCCTGGCTGATGGTCATGAAGAAAGCGGAGACCTCAGTCCTACAATCACAAGAAATAAATTCAGCCAACAACCTGAGGGACCTTGAAGATCCTTGGTCTAGATTTCAGATGGTTGTGACTTTGTTAAATTAACTTTTGCTAGGTAGAGCCCTGGGGTGTTGATAATGAGCCATGGGTCAACAAAAGACTACAAGGGAAAGTGAAATAGAGAAGTTTATTATTTACAGGTTCTGGAGAAGGTACACAGCACACCTCCAGGGGCCATAAAGGGAGGTCAAGGCAGTGTGCAGGCAGAGGGAGCACCTCAGGACCTGGGGCACACACTCTGTCAGGGTCCATGGGGTGGAGTGTTTTGGGGTTCCCCTGCTAAGGCTGGAATAGTCACCTCAAACCAAAAAGAGTGGGGTTTTGGTAAGCTTTGATAGGGCTTTATCAAAGGAGTGGACAAGGGGAAGTCCTGGGAGATGGGGTAGAGTTCTTACCACAAAGAAGTCTGGAGAGTTTATCAGGAACTTACAATTACTTGGGACTCTGGGGGGCTGTAAGCTAAGGTATGTGCTCCAGGGAGGGGCTTATATCAGTTCAAGGTCCCTGCAGGCTACTTCGCCACAAAAATGGATGCCAAGGTAGCACTATCATGGAGTAGCTGAGCTAAACTCTCAACATAGATTATACTGCAGCCTGATGGAAGTCTTGATATCAGTCTTGGTCTAGCCTCTAGATTGCTGTGACTAAGCTGAGAAAAAGACACAGCTGAACTATGCCTGTACTCCTGACCATGGAAACTATGAAAGAATAACCATGTGTTGTTTTAAGCTTCTAAATCTGTGGTAAGTTTTTTATTTAGCAGTGGAAATACAAGCCATTCAAACAATTTTAATAGCAAGGTAATGTGGTGTAGTTATATAACCTATGTCAAACCAAATAAAATTACCTTAGCCAGAGAAGAAAAGATTTAGAGATGGACATGTGAATCAAGCCGAGTTGATCAAAATTCTTTTTAAGATATTTTTGCTAGAGCAGTTAGATGTTTTTCTGCTAAAGCTTTCTATGCCAGTCATCAAGCTACCTGCAAAGAGAGAAAATCTGAAAATATTATTTCGTCTATATAGCTAATGTATAAAGAGCTTCTGATCAGTTGCACACCTTAGAATTCCATAGCTGCATAAGAAATATGATTTCTTATATGGCATATTATAATATGCCTAATACAAAGACTAAATATTGGGCCTCTTATCCTGTCCTAGTATATCCTTCCTAATCACTAAATTCTGGCTGACTGTATATCTATCTATCTATCTATATATATATATATGCTATTTACCAAACACATCACTTATACTTTTGTATCTTTGCTCACAGTTTGTTTCACTGAAATGTACTCCCCTTTTTATATCCAATCTTATCCATTCTCCAATGATCTGAGTTGAACTTGCCTGTCAAGAGAATGTCTTTGCTTCAAAATAAATTCTTAGAATAATTTTACCTTGGTCATGCAAATTAAATTCCTCTTTTGGAATTTAGTAAAAACGTCTCTCTGACTTAGTTGCATGATCAATTTTTTATAACTTCTCCAAGCTTATTTAAAATGAATGTATTTTCTGTTTATAGGCTTGCTTTCTTTTTTAAAAAAAATCATTTCTAACTACTGTTTATGGGCTTTCAGGTCTAATGTAAAACATATCATCATTTACATTTAAAAAATATCATTTGTAATTAATGCTGATATTTTTAAAGGGATTACATTGAAATATGTTTAAATATGTGATTATAAATAATAGTTTTAAACAAATGAAATGCTACCATCTTGGCTTTCGAGAATGAAGAATCTACCATCAACTATGCTACTGGAATGGAGTGTAGATACCTCTTCTCACTTTCACCACTCACTACACTCTGATACTGATCAGGATCCTGGGACACAGGTATTGAACTCATAATATACTCTCAGAATTCTGAATGAAACACTGAATTTGACAAGTTTGATATGTAGCTAACAATCTATACATCTCATAGTTTCATACTTGTAGAAATTTCTGCTTCAGTCTCTAGACTGTAAATACCATTCTGGGGCAGGGGTATGATATATACCTTGGTATACTCGTCCTCTCAGCTGTGACCCAGCAATAAGCACTTTGTTTTTACTCAGCACAACTTTGGTACTGAAAGTGAACTAAGGAAGCAGTCGGGACAGCTCAGAACTGAAGCCTGGTAAAAATGCTTCCTCTTGGCGGCAGCATGTGGGGCTTGCCATGAAGTTAATAATAACAGTGAACTAATCTGCTGAGGAACAGGACAGAAAAGAAAAAGTTATGTGATGACAGCTTTGTAATGCACATGCATACTGATATTTTAAAGTCAAAGTTGAAGACCTTACTTGACTGACATATATTTAACTTTACTATGAAGTATGCTCTGTAAAGGTAAGAACTTTGTAGATAGTGTTCACTCATCTATCCTCAGCATCTATTCTTGGCATGTATTAGTGATTAATATTGACTAAATGGATTAATGGATCAATTATTATGTCAATGATTTGAAATATGAATTTGAAGATAAGTTGCTAAATATGTGTTCCTTGTTACCTGAACTTCTGGATGTCATGTAAAGCAACAAAACCCAATTTGAAGAGCATCTACTTATATTTATTTGAAAGAACTCTAGGTTTATATTAAGAAAGGTTCACTCTTTACCCCTGAATTCTGACGTTTTTATATCTACGTTCCACTTAGTCTTCAAACATAACATGTCCAATCTTAAGATCATCATATTTTGCTCAAAATAGTTTGTCCCTCTTGTCTTCCTCATACTATTGAGGCACTACAATTTTTCTAGCCATCAAAACCTGCAAACATAAGGTAATTTTCAAATGTCTTCTTGCTCCATCATATCTGATTAATTGTCTTAGACTTTGAGTACCTTGTTGAACACATTTATTTTGATAACAACCCAATTACACATGGTAGAGCTCAGTCTATAGATGGGAAGATGGTGAGTGACTTCCCCAAGAAATGTTTAAGTAACCATTGTTCAGGCCCAGATTTATTTCCACTTTCCTCATTAGCTCTTTCTATAGCATTCATTCTCATATTTTACTTTTTTTCTGTTATCTAGTAGTGCACATGTCCTATATTTTACATCTGGTGTTGTAGTTGAATTGTTTCACTTGTGCTTACATTTCCTCAGAAATAGTAAGCTCTCTGATGTCTCAGACTAAGGGCTCTCTCTGGCCACCCCTGAAAAGTGAATAACTGCAGCATTTCCTTTTGCTACATTCTTGGGGGCAATTACCACTCTCATTTTGAAGCAGCCCATGATCATAGAGAAATCCCTAGTAGGTGTTTGTAAGGTTCTATTTTAAGTTTCTCCAGTGCAGTGAATATGTATTTCAAGAATAGTTCTAGCTATTAGACTGAGGTACATTATCACTAATCCCCATGAACTCACAGTTAAAGTGAAAAACATGCAAGGAAATAGCAATTTCAAGAGAATCTGATAGGTGTACATCATGGGTCCTATGATATCTATAAGGAATACCAAACCTAATGTGGAAATGTCTTGAAAGCCTTTTGGCAGGGGGAGGGACTCATTTTTATTGAGATAAATTCATGTAACAAAAAATTCACCATTTTAACCATTTTGGCTGTAGAATTCAATGGTGTGTAGTAAATTCACAAAGTTGTACAACTATCACCGTTATCTAATTCCAGAAAATTTTAATCAACCCAAGGAAACTCCATACCCATTAAGAAGCCATTGCTCATTTCCCCCTCCCCCTACCCCCTCGGAAACCAAAATCTATTTTTTGTCTCAATGGATTTGCTTAATCTGGACATTTCATATAAATAAAAACATACGAATATATTAATCTTTGTCTAGTAAGCTCAGCGTTTGAGCTTCCTTAGGGACAGTTTCTATCTATTGCTTTTTTCTCTTCTGTATATGGGTCATACTTTCTTGTTTATTTGTGTGCATCATATTTGTTGTAGAAAACTGATCATTTTTAATATGATAATGTGACAACTCTGGAAATCAGATAATGCCCCCATCCCACTATATTTTTATTTCTTAGGACCCCATTTATACCCAGAGTTTCTTTTATCACTTATATACACCTATATAATTTATATACAATTTATATATTGAATACATTGAATACAATTCTGAATAATTAATTTTGTAAAGTCTTTATTCTTTGTCATGTGTGGCTACTAATTTCTCTATTTGGGTGGTTTAGTGGTGAGATTTGCTTAAATACCTAGAAACAATAAACTCCCAGTCTGCTGATGGCCTCTGCATGTTGGGCACGCCTTTAACACTCAGCCAGGCAGTTTACAACTCTTTCTTAGTCTGTACTTCCTCCCCATGTAGAGCATAAAAGTCAGTCAGAGGTGACAGCTTACAGCCTTCTTTCTTTCTTGAGCATGTGCCCTACTCTGGGAATTCACATTGCCTTCTAGATTCCCAAGAATAACTTGGAGCTTTTAAAAACACCTATTACCTAAAGGATCTCATTCTCCAGGCTTTTCTCCCAAGAGTTTTGTTTAGTCAGTGATTTGTTCCAAATGTTATTCATTGTCCCAGACGGCAATGGCTATTACATCTCCCTATAAAGTTTTTGACAAATGCCCCAGATAGCTTCAGCACTGGGAGAGTTCCTATTGGGCAAGACAAAGGCAAATCCTTTGGAACTGGTCATCTAGGGAGCCATTAAAAAGGTCAAACAAACCATAATTTTGTTCCATCTGGTACTGGTACCTGAACAAGGGTTTTGGGTTGTTATCTTCAAAGACATTGCATAACTGGGGAATGTGAAGTAGAAACAGGGTAGATTAAAATGCCACAGGTTCTTTCCAAGTTTCTGATGGCTTTTATTACTTAAGTATTACCCTCATTGCTGCAAGCTTTTGGTAATTTTCCCAGGTTCCTTAAAGGTTGATTCTGACAGTTTTTACACATTTTTCATTGTCTTTATGGAAGGAAGAATTTCGGGATTTCTTTGCCATTTTTGCTCACAACACTAGAAAAAACTTTTATAATAATATTACAAATAAGCTGCATTTGAACCAGCAGGAATTAGGTAGGAAAGGTAAGAGAAACAAACCAGGTAGAGAGAGCGTTGTGTTAAAAGGCCCAGAAGCAAAGGAGAATGGTGTGTGCTGGGAAATGGCCCTAATTCTGCAAGGCTAAATGATAGGGTGCAATTAAAAGTAAAAAGACATGCATTTTACAGGAGATAGGATGGAGACTGAGAGCTCCTTATGCCATAATACAATATTTGGACTTAATTTGGGCAATGTGGACTTAATCATTTAATGCAGATTTGTTAAATCATTTCTGTAAACATTGCAGAGGATGGATAGCTTGAGAATAAACTTAGGCAAGGAATCTAGTAAAGAGGCTAATATAAAAGTCAAAAGCATAAGAGATGATGAACCAAATTAAGGATGTGACTGTTGAAATGGAGAGAATGTTTACATATTTAGTACGTAGAGACGAAGATACCTAGGAGCTAAAATATATAAATATTCATCTCCAGTTGTTTCAATGAGTGGGGAGAGGGAAGGCATGACAACAAGAAGGAAGGGTGGGGAAAATGTCTAGAATGATTCCGATATTTTGGCTTTGGAAACATGAGAGGAAACTGATAACCATTCACTGAAATTAAGAATACTGACCATGACTGATGAACCTAGTGGCAGGGCAGGAATAAAGACGTAGACATAGAAAATGGACTTGAGGACACAGAGGGGAGGGGGAAGCTGAGGCGAAGTAAGAGTATCATTGACATATATACACTACCGAATGTAAAATAGTTAGCTAGTGGGAAGCAGCAGCATAGCACAGGGAGATCAGCTCGGTGCTTTCCGATGACCTAGAGTGGTGGGATAGGAAGGGTGGGAGGGAGGCTCAAGAGGGAGGGGATATGGGGATATATGTATGCATATGGCTGATTCACTTTGTTGTACAACAGAAACTAACACAGTATTGTGAAGCAATTATACTCCAATAAAGATCTATTTAAAAAAAAAAAAAAGAACTGACCATGAAGTGAACTTGGAGAAGGAAAACTAAATAAATTCAGTTTGGACATTATGAAATCAAGTTGTCCATGAAACATACAAGGCCATATTCAGCAGACATTTAGAGACACAGGTTTGGTTCTCAAGGGGAAATTCGGCACTGCTGATGCAGATTTGGGATAGCCAAAGATGTATGGAAGTGATAAAAGAAATTCTGGGTATAAATAGGGTCCTAAGAAATAAAAATATAGGGAAAAGGTAGACAATTTATTAATAGTATTTCTAGTGAAATGACATCATAAACTGAGTCAATGAAAAAGATTATTCACAGTAAAGAACTGAATGAAGTTTAAATCACTCTTTCTTAGGTGTGTACCTTAACTTTACTATTAGAGAAGTTTTCTTATAGTAGTTCCAAAAATTTTTCTGATGGAAGACTAAGTCTGGAGGGAAAACTTGGTTCTAATAGTATAGAATCCAAAGTTATCATTTATATTGTAGAACAGTAAGAGATCTCAGAATCAACGTTGTTTTTAATCTAGGTCATCAGTATGAGGTGGGTTTTTTATGTTTTGTTTTTGAATTTGTTTTTTAATATCATCAGCTGCAAGAAAATTAAACTCTTCTAAGAAAATAAGCCAAGAGAATCCCAAAATATAATCAGGGACAAAAATAAAATTGCTCTTGGGAAATCTGAGGTATAGTTATATCACCTGACATTAGCCTTATTCCCAAACTTAATCTATCCCAACATTAGAGATTTAAGAAACATAGCTACATCCAAAGAAATAGCCCATGTTTTGACAAATAAGTAATTAATTATTTCTTCCTATTTTAATATTAGTTATTTGTGGATAGGGGCTCCACTTTAGATTTTTTTTAAAAAATTGACATAATTAAATAGAATAATATCACATATATAATACCAAATATTCTGTATTTGAAAACAAACATATTACTTGTATTTTTAAAAGATTGCAATAATCAGTCACAATCACTGTTAGAAATGGGCAGCATCTGAATTTCTAATAAAGAGTTAACTAAGTTTTTCAGAAGAGGATTATTTCAGTGTGAGTAGCTCCGTTCATACAATGAGAATTTTTCAGTAAACATTTCATATATGGGTGAGGGGCAACAAACATATCTAGAAAGGTACAGATAGCAAATATTTTAGACTTTGCAGTTCATATCATCTTTCATAGCTACTCAAATCAGTCCTTGTAGTGCAAAAACAACCATAGCCAATACATAAATGAATGAGCATGGATGTGTTAAAAACAAACAAACAAACTTATTTACAGACACTAAAATTTGATTTCCTATGATTTTTATGTGTCACACAATATCATAATTTTGATTGTTTTCAGTATTGGGGATGAAAAATACTTCCTTACCTCAACATGCAAAATGAACCAAAACAGACAGAAGGCCACATTAGTCATTTGGGCTATCCTTTGCTGACCCCTGGTCTAGAACCTAAAATTGACATGATTATTTCCTCACACTCTATACATATAAGCAGTTTATATACAGACTAAGATCAACGTTTCTGGACTCTGAAAAACCTAAGGCTGGAACAGTGTGTTTTTTTCTTCATCATTCTATTCCTTGTATTTGACATAGAATAATAGATTTTTTTTGTTCTTATTGTGTTTCATAGGCTCAAAAAATGTTTTTTGGAATGACTGCATACATATGTGACTGAATAAAAATATTAATGACATTTCTATTCTGGCAGGGCACTAGAAAGAGCCAAAATGACTCAATTTTCTTTTCCCAGCATTTTTTATGTAGCCACATTATAAGCAGCCCAGTTTCTTCACTGGTATTGACTTAACCCACAGTGTGTAAGGATAAACAGTTTTTAAAATTCCATACCCATTTCAGTGATCCACAAAAGAGCATTACAACAGAGTTTATCATAGAATAAATAAAGCACATTATTGGTTATATGCTTGCAAAGCTTAGGCATTTAAAGACTTGAGTGTTTTATAACTATAAAGCAGAATTATTTTAAATGTCATTATTTAATAAATATATATAAAGTAAAATAACTATTAATTTTAATTTTGGATGATAATAGTGGTCTAAATATTTGAAATTTTGTTTTCCTTGCATCACATATTTAGTTGTGTTTTCCAGCTATTTAATTTTTCAGTTGGAAATAGTTTTTTAACAGAGCTTGATTTATTATAGCATAATGGTTGAGAGCATGGGGTCTGCAATTAAACCAATTAACTACAGTTTTTAGATCCACTCCTTACTAAGCATGTGGCCTTGTACAAGTTACTTATCTGTGATTTATTTTCCTCTTTTTGCCCGCAGATAAAAATTCCTAGCTCATAGGATATTGATATTTAAAAGATTTAATATGTGCAAATTGCTTATAACAGTTTCTGGTACAGTTTTTGAAACGTTTTAAGAACTTACTACATGTGAACTTTTAACATATATTTAAATTAGACAATAAAATATCATAAACACTTTTCTTAGTTATCTATTTCAACCTATCCAGCAAATATAATGTAGGAGAAAATAATTTGGAGACATTAAGGAAGATTTCAGACAAATTGGTTAATGCATTAAGAGTGTATATTTTTAAAATAAATTTATTTATTTATTTTTCTTTATTTATTTATGGCTGCAATGGGTCTTCATTGCTGCACAGGGCTTTCTCTAGTTGCGGCGAGCGGGAGCTACTCTTGGTTGCGGTGCGCGGGCTTCTTATTGTGGTGGCTTCTCTTGTTGCAGAGCGTGGGCTCTAGGTGCTCAGGCTTCAGCAGTTGTGGCACACGGGCTCAGTAGTTGTGGCACATGGGCTTAGTTGCTTCGCAGCATGTGGGATCTTCCCAGACCAGGGCTTGAACCCGTGTTCCCTTCATTGGCAGGCGGATTCTTAACCACTGAACAACCAGGGAAGCCCAAGAATATATATATTTTTTAATCATATAAGTAACTGGCATTGAAAATCAGAACTGAAGGAAACCTCCTACCATCAGAAAGCAGCTAAAGGCACTGTGGAATTTTACCCCAGATCAGAGGAAAAACAGATTTCTTTTCCTTTTAGAAGGACATACTCCTATCCATCCATGGGCATGCATTTGTTTGTATCAAGTTTCTTTTACCTTCAGTTATTTTAAGTTAGAAGGAACATTTGTCTCCTTTTGATGTGAAAAAAAAATTCCCCTTTGGGTTAAGACTGCCTCTTCCTTGGCTGCAGAAGCATATTAATGAGAACAGTATTTATAAAAATGTAAATTATCTTATATCAATATCACTGTACTTAGCATGTGTAGTGATTTCAAAAGTGGATAGAATGAATACACTAAGATGTCAAAATGGAAATAAAAGGGGAAAAATGAATTTTTATTAGAATTTATGACATCTTCTCAATGTGTAATAGTTGCCTATCCCAGCATCCTGCACATCACAGAAGATCAATAATTACTTATTAAATTAATGAATAAATAGTGCCACTGATCTCCTGCAGTCTTCACAACTACACCCAATAAATAAAACTTTGCCTCACTTTTCAGTGCCTGGTGTTAAAGAGTACTTACTTTGATTGACAGATGTGGGTCAAAATGTGAGAAATTAAACAGGCTTTCTACAAATTAAGTTAGCCCAGGAACCATTTGCCATAAACAGATTAGGAGTTTGTACTGAATTTATCTCAAGTTGCCTGTTAAAAATCTTCGATAAAACCCTCCTCATCATCTCACACTTAGAATAATTGAAACAAGACCTGCCAAATCAATAGGTTCCTCCTGTTGATTTTTTTTTCCCCAATAAACCCATGTAGTCATAGAAATACCTACTCATTCATTTTCTCTGTAAATCTCTTATTCTGCAGTAACTATGTATAAAGTCCTAGAATTTAAAAAAAATCAAATCTTATCTCTGAACATGAAAAAGTTTTAACATTTCTGAGGCTCAGATTTATCACCTGTTTAAAGGGAATGATATTGTCTTGTTCTAATAGGTGTTATGAAGTTTACACAGTGATGCAAGTTAGAGCCTTGGGAATTCAAAGACTTTGGTTAGCATCCTGCCTCTTCTTCTTAACAACTGTAAGTCTTTGAGCAGTATTTCAACCTATGAACCTGAAATAGGAATAACATCTACTTTATATGCATCTAGAGTGAAAGGTGCACTTTCTGGCACACAGTAGGAACTAAATAAATAGTATCTACTAAAGAGCTTGGTGGAAAAGTTGGGCATATAAGGGAAAGTTGGACCTATAATTATGAGTGAA
Organism: Leucopleurus acutus; assembly: GCF_964270905.1. Taxonomy (NCBI): domain Eukaryota; kingdom Metazoa; phylum Chordata; class Mammalia; order Artiodactyla; family Delphinidae; genus Leucopleurus; species Leucopleurus acutus. The sequence continues at coordinate 60,269,736 of NC_139159.1, forward strand.
ATAGCAAGGTTATATGCAGAATAATAAGAGCCTTATATTCATAGAGTTGTCACAAAAGAAGGGAGTAACCAGTACTTCTGAAAGAGGAATTATTTACAATATGAGACAATTTAACGGAATTTTGAAAAATCAATAGGTTTTCACCTGATGGATATGGGTCGAAATGTATTCTAGGAAGAATGGTAGAGAATAAGAAGCAATGAGAGTTGGTATAATGATCTTAGACTGAATAGCAGTTTATCAGCCTTAATTGAACATTGAGTGAAAGTGGAGAAGAGGAAGAGAGGAGGGAGGGGGTAAATGTGTTTTTAGATGCAGGTAGGGACCATACCTTATGAGACACAATAAGAAATATGGCTTTATTTTTACTGAGACAGAAAACAGATGAAGGTTTTGAACAAGGGAATTATCTAATCTCTGAAAAACTGTTGTGATTTATAATAAGAAATATATTTTTGTTCTTTGTCCCCTTTTCTGGCACATAGCTCCTTAAACCACTGGAATTTCCTAAGTGTTAAGAGACATAAAATATGTCTTATGTCAATGAGGTGATTTGGAGCCAATCTAAGTAGGGGAGCTGGTTGTAGGAGAACAAACCATGTGATTAGAGGGCAGGAACTTTCAGTCTTATCCCCCTCATCTCCAGGGAGGGAGGGGAGAGGGACCAGAATTTGAATCAATAGCCAATGACCAATGGTTTAATCAACTATCCCTATTAAATAAAGCCTCTATATAAACCCAAAAGGACTGGGTTCAGAGAGCTTCCAGTTTGATGAACGTGTGGAGATTTGGAGAGAGTGGCTTTCCTGGAGGGGACATGAAGGCTAGGTGCCCTTTCACCATATCTTGTCCTATATGTTTCTTCCATCTGGCTGTTGTTGAGTTATATTTTTTTTATAATATATAAGTAATCTTTTATAATAATCTAGTAAGTAAAATGTTCCTCTGAGTTCTGAGCTACACTAGCAAATTAATCAAACCTGAGGAGAGGGTCATTGAAACTTCCAATCTATAACCTGTTGGTCAGAAACACCAGTAATAACCTGGGTTTTCAACTCATATCTAAAGTCAAGAGAGAGGAGCAGTCTCGTGGGGACTGAAGTCTTAACCTGTGGAATCTGAGCCTATCTCTGGAGAGATAGCCTCAGATTTGAGATGAATTGTAGGACACCCAGCTGGTGTCCGAGGATTGTTGCTGGCATAGGTAAACCTCCCCTCCCATGTAGAAATTGGGTGATCAGAACTTTTAACTGTTAGCGGCCAAGTGGTTCCCAACCAGCAGTGCAGGGGCAACTTCTAGGTTCTAGGCAGACTCACTACAATTACATAGATTCAGCTGATGAGAAGACAATGAACCTAAGTAGATTACTCACAGAATACAGCAGGTAGCATGAGCTCCATGTTTTCATCATTACTTACCCTCCTGAGTCCCATGGGGGTGATGCAGAGGTGTGCCCAAATGGATGTTGTATATGTTGTGTCACAGCTGAGAAATGCTTAGGATAGTCCCAGTCTTAAAAAGCGACCTCTAGGAAACTTGTTCATCTTCCCTCCAGAAAGATACATTATTACCCTGAAATGTGAGAAAGTTTTCTCAGGATAGAGGATTGAGGTCTTTATCTGTGTAATCTTGGTATATATGTTTAGGGAGAGAAACATTCTCTATCTTTGCTATCCTGGAATATAAAAAATAAACTTGAATAAATATGCTTTGAATACCTAGGCATGCAGAAATGTGAGAGATTCATTGAAAATACTTTCTCCCAACTAAGAGAACTCTTGAGCACACATATGAATGAAAGAGAGGAAGCATCAAAAAACCTAAGAGAAAAGTTCTCCAATATTTAAGGACAATAAATTGAAAGCTCTGGAGTCAACAAAAAATGGCACCTTTAAAGAGCAATGAGATGTTATGTTTGACAAAAGCAGAGTATATAAACTCATAGTGGTAGGAGATTAACTCAGGGAGGTAGGCCTGGGAAAATTATAAAGAATATTATCAGTTTTAATTTGGACCTCATGTTGAGATTCATGAGAAGCTACTTAAGAGTTTGAGAAATAGAATGGCAAGATTTAATTTAGATTTTAGTAAGTTCACCCTGGATGCTATGTGGTTTTAAAATTTGAAGGAGTACCTTTTAAGGAAAATAAAGTATTATAAATCCAAAATAACTGTGGCATTTTATATATTGGTTAGATTTGGTATGTTTTGAAATCAGAAACAATAGAAGTTTCTAGCTGATAGAGTACAAGCAAACGAGTATTCGAGAATAAAACATTATTTTGGACTGAATGCTTAGGCGAATTGATTTGCCATTATTATGATGGCTAAAACTAAATTGGAAAGTGGAATCAAGAGGGCTGTTTGGATGGAATGTCCATATTATCCATGTCAAGATCCCTTTGAGATTGAAGGGGAATATATTAGTAGTTATACAAAGACAATAAGACTATAAGTGTAAATACAGATTGTCTTGGCTAAACTGGAACCATGATCATCACGGTTTTAGGTATTTGAGGTGCTTATTAGCTATTCACTTGTAGAAGTCAAGTTGGGAGTTGGATAAGTGATTCCAGTGCTCTGTGAAGAGATCAAATGGAGGTATGATTTTGGAAGTAATCAGTGAATGGATGATATGTAAAGCCATGAGAGTAAATATCACCACCAGGAGAATTAATGTAGAAAGAATAAGAGATTGAAGAAAGAGCTCTGAATAAGTCTAATTTTTAGAGTTTAAGATGCAAAGGTAATAGCATAAAGGAGACTAACTGTACTTGGCAGAGAAAATGAAAGAATGTGAGCTCCACAGAAGCAGAGAATTTTGTCTGTTTGATTTATTAACATATGCTGGGCTCCTCAAAGCATGGTTAGCACATAGTAGGCACTCATTAAATATTTGTTCTATTAAATGATTTTTTAATTAAAAAAATTTTTTATTGAAATATAGTTGATTTATAATGTGTTTCAGGTGTACAGCAAGGTAATTCAGTTATGCATATATAATTGTTTTTTTACATTGTCTTCCATTATAGGTTATTACAAGATATTAAGTATCTTAATATCTTTATACTAAGTATATTAATAGCTTAATATCTTAATACTGTGCTTGCTATACAGTAGGTTCTTATTGGTTATCTATTTTATATATAATAATGTGTAAATTTTAATCCCAAACACCTCATTTACACTCCCCCGCCCCATCTTTGGTAACCATAAGTTTCTTTTCTTTTTTTTTTTAAATTAATTAATTAATTTGTGGCTGCGTTGGGTCTTTGTGGCTGCATGTGGGCTTTCTCTAGTTGCAGCGAGCAGGGGCTCCTCTTTGTTGTGGTGTGCAAGCTTCTCATTGTGGTGGCTTCTCTTGTTGCAGAGCAAGGGCTTTAGGCACATAGGCTTCAGTAGTTGTGGCTCGCCGGCTCTAGAGTACAGGTTCAGTAGTTGTGGCGCACAGGCTTAGCTGCTCCACAGCATGTGGGATCTTCCTGGACCAGAGCACGAACCCGTGTCCCCTGTATTGGCAGGCGGATTCTTAACCACTGCACCACCAGGGAAGCCCCCATAAGTTTGTTTTCTATCTGTGAGTCTATTTCTGTTTTGTAAATAAGTTCATTTGTAAATATTTTTTTTATAGATTCTACATATAAGTGATATCACATGATATTTGTCTATCTATCTATCTATCTATCTATCTGGCTTGCTTCACTTAGTATGATAATCTTTTGGTCCATCCATGTTGCTGCAAGTGGCATTATTTCATTCTTTTTTATGGCTGAGTAGTATTCCATTGTGTATATATACCACATCTTCTTTATCCATTCATCTGTCAGTGGACACTTAGGTTGCTTCCGTGACTTGGCTATTGTAAATAGTGCTGCTGTGAACATTGGGGTGCATGTATTTTTTTGAATTATGGTTTTCTTCAGATATATGTCCAGGAGTGGGATTGCAGGATCATATGGTAGCTCTTATTTTCATTTTTTAAGGAACCTCCATACTGTTCTCCATAGTGATATTCTCACCAACATTGTGCTAGGGTTTCTTTTTCTCCACACCCTCTCCAGCATTTACTACTTGTAGACTTTTTGATGTTGGCCATTCTGACCAGTGTGAGGTGATGCCTCACTGTTGTTTTGATTTGCATTGCTCTAATCAATAGTGATCTTGAACAACTTTTCATGTGCCTTTTGGCCATCTATATGTCTTCTTTGGAGAAATGTCTTTTTAGATCTTCTGCCCATTTTTTGCTTTTTGGTATATACAAATAGCTCATACAGCTCAATTTTAGAGATAAACCCTCGTCACTCACATAGTTTGCAAATATTTTCTCCCATTCTGTAGGTTTTCTTTTTGTTTTGTTTATAGCTTCCTTTGCTGTGCAAAAGATTTAAGTTTAATTAGGTCTCATTTTTTTATTTTTGTTTTTATTTTCATTACTAGACCTTTTGGCTGCAAATAGATCAATTTGTTGTGAAAACTCATGAAATGGATAAAACATAATAAATGGCCCTTTTACAGTTTGTCTGATAACGTGCTATTATCAAAGTTACTTAAATATGCATTGGGCACACTGCAAACAAGATAGTAAATCATTATCATGAGTCATGTTTGCACAAGGCCAGCAAAACCAAAACAAATAAGCCCATTTAATTGGCTATTTCAGAACTCAGCTGTAAAAATAATATATTACAAGCATACCTAGTATTTTTCTTTAATATTAATGGTATAATTTACACATAATAAAGAGTTCCCACATTTTTACTTTGAGCTTTGAAACTCTGTTTACCTACTTACCACCATCGAAAATCAAACATAAAATAGTTCCATCATCAGGAAAAGTTTCCAATTTTTTTTTCCAGTCCATTTCCTGTCTTTCTCTGTACGCTGATGAAATCACTTTCTGATTTATATTACCATGGATTATTTTGCTTATTTTGGGACTTAATACAAATAAAGTAATGATTATGAGTAAAGACAGAATCTGATTTCTTTTGCTCAAACTAATGCATTTTTATATACTGATATTATTTTTGAAGATTCACATTATCAGATAGAAGTATGCTCTTATTTCTAAATTAATGAGTTTTTATTATAAATGCATGTTGGATATTATCAAACAGTTTATTTTGCTTTTATTAAGATGATCATATGCTTTTCTCCTTTCAATTGTTAATACCATAAATTGATTTTTAAGTGTAAAATCAGTTTTTCATTACTGAGAATTCTCACTTGATCATGAAGTACTACCCTTTTGGTATATCACTGGATACACTGTGCTAATATTTTGTTAAGGACTTTTGCATGTATCATGATGAGATTATTCTGTGATTTTATTTTGTATAATAGTCTTATCAGATTTTCAAATCCAATTATACTGGTCTCATAGAATGAATTGGGAATGTTCCATTCTGCTAGATTTTCTAAAAGATCTTATATACAATGTTTGTTTTTTTAAAAGGAAAATTTTAAAATTTTAAAATTTTAAAAGGAAAATTCACCAGTAAAAATTCACCAGTAAAGCATTCTGAGCTGAGGGTTTTTTTTCCATAGTGTTTTTAAAAAATTATGTTTTCAATCCTGTTGATTGATATAAAGCTATTTTCATTTCCTATTTGGTTTTGGATGAGTTTAGGTAGATTTTCTTTTCTTACAAAAATTTTGTGGTTGATCTAAATTTTCAAATTCAGTGGCATAATATTCATTATGTTTCCCTCTTATCCATTTAATTACTATAATACCTGTAGTGTTGTCTCAGCTTTCATTGCTGGTATTTTTTTTTTTTTTCCATTGCTGGTATTTTTAGTTTGTTTTCTCTCCTCTTGTTTAGTCATGCAAGGGATATATTTACTTTCTATCCCTGGAGCTATCACAAACCTGTTGCAGTGATGGCTTCTAGGACCATTTTTTTAAAGTAATAATCTATGCTTAGTGAGGTGGAGATACCTGTAATGAGCATGTCTAAGTGAAGGAATTCTCCAAAACCCACCAGATGGTCATGTTCCAGGGGAGGATTTAAAGGTCATTCTATTTACTAAAGTGATGAAGGATATACAGGTGAGTGCGGCAAACACCAGCATCTTGGCAGTTCACTGGTATATTTCCTCTGAAAACCAGAGCTCACTGTAGAAGATTCTGTTATAAAACTAGATCCACTGACAGCAGTAAGGATTCTAGGCTTGCAAAACTCTATTGACCAGGTGTTGATGCTTTGCTGTCAGAAGGCAAGTGTTCAATTATCATAATGAACAACAATGTTAAAATGACAGCCAAGACCCAAAGAGCATTGTGGGATATTTAGTAGAGCACAGTATCATGAGGGCAAAATATGTGGACAGTCAGTAAGGGTAATTCTAACTTTGTACCATCAGAAGAAATCAAGGATGGATGATCATGAATCTGAGGGCAGTTGTTCCATTAAAACATCATGATACATTGTTCAATTTCTAGACCTACATTAGTTTTTAAACTCAGAGCAAACTGACTGAAATAATGGTTAGGTAACCAGAAGGAAGGACTCTACATTGAAACTACACACAGTAATGACTACCTCAGTCCTTCACTAAAGGAACTGAAAAATGACTACTCTTATAACTCTGCACTGTTGGTGAGGGGAATGGAGGAGATACTTAAATACTTTGAGGACTGTCCACAAGGTATGATTTCACATGTGTATCTGGAGACATGAAGTGGCTTCATAACTTTTGGTAGACAATTTCCCATGGTCCTCTGTGGTTTTGCATTTTTTTTTGCATATTTTTAAATCAACTTTTTTTCTGAAGAAGGTGAGCAAGCAACCTTAGAAGATAGTCATAGTGTTCCCTTCCAGAGCAGAGGTCAGATTTGTTTATTAACTATGATAATAAAGATAATGTCTAGCTCCGGGGAGAAATTTAAGCAAGTTTTCTAACAGCTTCCTTATCACAGATTTGAGTTTTGTAAGCTTGTGGTCCCTCAGCTGAGGTTCAAACCCACTCTTCTGTGCAGTATCCACTTGTATCACCCCACATGGACCCCAGTGGGACTTGTAGAGCAGGTGGAACTAATGCGAACATGAGATTCTTCCTGTGCTATGAGTAATAAAAGTCCTTTGTCTATGACCCAGGAGTCTCATGGCTTCTGCTACCATCCATGAACTTGTGGCAGGTTAACTTGTTAGCTTGCAAATAGAGGAAATTCCAGATACTTTGTAGTTCTTGACAATTACTCCACAACCCCTTAGAGATTCGGAACATAAAGTGAGCAGGTATTAAGTTGAGTTCAGACATAGACCTACCTGTTAGTCATCTCTCTAACCTCTAAATGTGTAATCAGAATCCATCTACTTGGCATAAGGCATAGACACTATATTTGGCACTTAGCCCATGTGGTAGGCTATATTGTAGTTTAGAAGTCTATATGGCACCTCTGAAACTGCTCTTCCACAACCAGGATTTCAATTTTAAAAAGTCACATCTTTGAGGGAATAGCAGAAATTGATGTCACCTTAAAGAACTAATGGATGGAGAAGTGGTGGTCCCAACATTCATCAGTTTAATTCATAAATCCAGACCTTGCAAAAATCAGATAGAATATGGAGCATGAAAATTAAATACTGTTATCTCAAGCAAGTGGTAACTTTAATTTCAGACACTCTACCAGATGCAGTATCTGCACTAGAGAAAATTAACATTATCTCAGAAACATGCATGAGTCCATAGATTTATCAAATTCATTTGTTTATATCTCTATTAGGACAGAGAATCAGAATGAGCTCACATTCACTTGGAAGAGATAATGGTATATATTTACAGTTTACACAGGGCTATGTCAATTCCCTTGTTCCCTTTCCTGTCAACCAAAGAGATCTAGACTGTCTAGACATCAAGGACTCCAGAGGATGGGAACTAAAGATTCAGAGACCTGCAACATTGGTGAAATGGCTAAGGTCCAATTCTCTTAGCATTCTGGGAAATCCCTTCCAAAGTAAAACAAATTAGTTCATCTGACTCTCCTACCATGAGGACTTCTTAGATTTATTTTTCCATCTTGCTTTCTAGTAGTTGTTCTAGAAATAACAATATCTATCTTCTCTTATTAGATTTTGTCTTTAAATAACCTTATACTGTTTCACAAATAATATAAGTGACTTACATAATTCCATTTACTTTTCTCTCATACTTTGCTTTCTTTTGGCTGTGTTGGGTCTTTGTTGTTGCGAGCAGGCTTTCTCTAGTTGAGGTGAGTGGAGGCTACTCTTCGTTGCGGTGCACAGCCTTCTAATTGTAGTGGCTTCTCTTGTTGCGGAGCATGGGCTCTAGGTACACGGGCTTCAGTAGTTGTGGCACACGGGCTTAGCTGTTCCGTGGCATGTGAGATCTTCCTGGACCAGCTATTAAACCTGTATCCCCTGCTTTGGCAGGCGGATTCTTAACCACTGCCCCACCAGGGAAGTCCTTCATACTTTGTTTTCTTGATGCTATATATTTTATTTCTACATATACTGTAAATTTCATAAATGCATGCATTTTCTTTAAAATAGTTAATAGTATCCTTTGAATAGACAGCAGAATTTTGGCCCCCATAACCTTTGACTCCTGGTGTTATGCTGAAGAATAATTTCCATTAAATGAAAAAAGGGGCTTTCTAGATGTTACTAAGGTTACTAATCACTTGACTAAGATTTCCTAGATTATTAAACTGGGTTCAGTGTAATCATGTGAGCCCATAAAACTAGAAGATGACTGTAGAAAAGGAAGTCAGATGAGAAACACAAAAAGAATTTGACCATCCATTGCTGGCTTGAGGATGGAGGGGCAATGTGGAACGTATGAGAGAGAAATCAATTCTGGCAGCAATCAGTGAATTTAGAAGTGGATCACGAGCCTAGAAGATACTTGTAGCCCAGGCTTATAACTTGATTTTAGCCTAGTGAGATTCTGAGCAGAAGATCTATCCACTACATGCCAGGCTTCCAACCTTCAGAAATTATGAGATAATAAATTTATATTGCTTAAAGGGCTGGTAATTTGTTATATAATGATAGAAAGCTAATTTTATATATATATATAAAACTTATAATGTATATTACTATGTATATTATATACATTGTATATCTATAATTAAGTATATGCATATATATGTTATACATACATAATAACTAACATATTCTTTTCTATTGTTTTGTACTCTTTCCACTCTGCTATAGTTTGAATGTGTCTCCCGCAAATTCATATGTTGAAACCTAACCCCAAAGGCGATGGTTTTAGGAGGTGGGGCCTTTGTGAGGTGGTAAGGTCATGAGGGTGGAGCCCTTATGAATGGGATTAGTGCTCTAATAAAAGAGGCTCCAGAGAGCCCCCATCTTTGGAGTCAGTTGCCCTGTCTCCCTCCTTCCACCCATCCCTTCCTCTCTCCCCTCCACTTGCCCTAACTGGCTTTCTATAAACCATTTGCTATAAAGCCTACAGGCACAAGGGAATGAATTATGCCAATGACTGGAGGGAGCTTGGAAGTAGATTCTTTCTCAGTCAGGCTTCTGATGAGATCCCAGAACTGGGGTAAACCTTAATTACAGTTTTATGTGGCCCTCTGCAGAGGGCCGAAGTGAGCCATTCCTGGATTCTAGCACCACAGAAACCATGAGATAATAAATATGTTGTTTTAAGCCACCACGTTTTAGGTAGTTTGTTATGCAGCATAAATACTCTGGGAAGTCCAATGTATCTTAAGAGTGATCTTCCTCAGTTCTCTTGCCCTATCCTCAGCCTTCTATGTATTACCTCCTTGCATTCTGATGAAGACTTGTAAAGAGTTGTAGGGCAGGTAAAGATTTGCTGTGTGTTTTGGGGTCCTCAAAACTTAAATTTAAGATTTTAGTAAATCATGCCAGCTGAAATATGACAGATAACTTACCCAATTTCTAAATATAGCTCATTTCTTCCCATTCTCTTTGGCATATCCTTCCTCTTTCTGCCAATTCACCAAAGCTGAAAGCAGTATTAGTCTCTTCTCTACTAGGAAGGACTTGCTACATTCTGGAATTCATTTGGCATTGATACAATATCTGGTACAACAGCTACAATAAGGCTAATGCTAGAATCATTGAGCTAGAGTCATTCTGTAGTAATTCTTCAGTGTTTATGATTAGGACCACCACCCTTGGATCATTTAGGTCTTTAATAGGATCACTAGTGTCTGACACCTCTCTTTGAAGCACATTACTTTTGATTTACTGTGTTGGCCAAAGTAGAAGGACAGTTTCAAAGGCTTCAGTTTGGCTTTCCACACCATGATAACACTTAGTCTGTAAACCAAGATCCAAATGTGGGAGTTACTCCAACTGTCAAATACGTCAATCTCAATTATACCTTCAAGGCCTGGGGAAATGAACACTGAGTGGATCCATGGCTCCATGGGCCCACTATATGTTAAACTTCAGCCAGGTATCCATATATTACCTGGCCATTATGAGTCATTCTAACAGGATTGCCAACAGACATCAATGTCGAGCCAAACTCGGTGTCCAAGAGTCTTCAAAACATCTGGATAGTCTCCTTTCCTCTGTGTTCTGTCACTTGAGTAAAGGGTTGTATGTCTCTTTGGTGAAGGACTGGTAAAAATCGTTATGGTCTATACTTTTCATAGCTTCTTCCTATTAAACTATTCCTATTGTCTGCATCTTCCTATTAAACGCCGGGCCACCTCCTCCATCATTGGGTTCCAGATGAGAAAATAGGCTTAAGTTTGGGTACTGAACAAGACATGAAGACTTTTTCTTTGCATTCCTGCCATTAAGCTTCCTCCTTCTCTATTTTTGCTTTCTTTGGATTTACTTTCCCACAGAGCAGAACCCTTGTTGGTAACCTGTCTGTTTGGATGCCATGTTCTATTAAACATCTCCACAACTGCCTGCAGGTCAAGCTCTCTTACTTGTTCTCCCAACCTGGTCTGAAATTTTGGCATTTTTTTCACACTGGCATTTACACTTTGCTTCACCTGTGACATTACCTTCTCTAGGTTTTTAAGAACCACCCTAGAAGAAGGTTTGCCCCATCCCTTGAAGTCTTTGACAAGCTATTATTTCCCCAAGAAAATGCCCTATGGCAATTAATTCTTACTTATTCAGTCTTATGTTTTAGTCCCCTTGACCCCTCCAGTAGAATCTCAGGGACATTCCCTGGCTCCTACTGCGATATGCTGGCAACATCTTGCAGTTACTTTTGGGTGTACTTATTTTCATCCTTATCAAGTTCGACATATCTCCAGTGTGCTTATGTGACAGTATAGCAGTTGTTTGGGGCCTGGTAGTCAGGAAAGTAGGCCTTGGGAGAATTACCTCTTATAGAGGAAAATCCTTAAGCATCTTCTTTTGTGTGGGTGAGTGCTACATCATACTACACAGAGATGGGTCACCTCTTCAATCTCTGAGTGGTCTGCACACCATACATTTTCAGGGGCCCAGGTTTTACAGATTATGCCTGACTTTAGCATACCAACAAGCAGTGGCAGCATTTAAACATCTCCAGAGCTCTATGGCCATGATTATCAGATCCTGAGTTTTATACTCTTCTGAGTCTCTCTCCCACGGGAGGAGATAAAGGCCTTTTTTACACACTACTAAATAGGATCTTAAGTTTTTACTCTGACCTCTGTTTGTTAACTGCCTTCAGTTTCTTGTTAATCATCCCACTGCAGGACATCAATGGAACTTAGTACATTGGTACTTAGTAAACAGGCAACTGTACTGCCCTTGTAGTCATTATTTCCCCTATAACTTTCAAATGCCTACATTATCTCACCAATCAGTCAAGGCACCTCCCACCACTGGGTTGTTTCCCAGGTTATCATCGATAAAATCTTCCAGAAATAGACCTGCAAGCTTGTCAACAGTGTTCCCTATTCCACTCAGGATGGAGTCTTCCCTGCTGGAGATAGCCTTCAAACTTCATCTTAGAAAACTTAATTTTCTCGGACCACTCCCATGATCACCTATATTAGTTCAGATCTCTGAGAAGCACGCTCCGAGAGGAGATTAGATACACACAATTTTTTTTTAAGGAAACATTTGTGAAAGAAAATAGATGAAAGAGAGAATAGCAACCCTTAAATATCCTGGAGCTTGCCTCATAGTATCAGTCAGACCTTAGTGTTGCTATAAACTGGCCTGGCAGTCACGAATAGGTTGGTTGTTCCCTTACTGAAATGAACATTTCACAGAACATCAATATCAGTCAAGTCTACTCTGGGACTATGATTGATTAATGTAAAAACAAGATCGCTCCATGTAATGGTCTGCTTGGGCTGCCATGATGAAATAGCACAGACTGGGCAAGCTTAAGCAACAGAAATTTATTTTCCACACTTGTGGAGGCCATAAGTCCCAGGTAGAGGTGCTGGCAGATTCGGTTTCTGGTGAGGTCTCTCCTCCTGGCTTGTAGGCAGTGCCATTTCACTGTCCCCACTGCCCTTTACTGTGTGCACACTGTGGGTAGCTCTCTGGAATTTCTTTTTGTGAGGGCACCAGTCCTATCAGATTAGAACCCAACCCTTATGACCTCATATAACCTGAATTACCTCCCTAAAGACCCTATCTCTAAAAACAGTAACATTAGAGTTGGGCTTCAACATACGATTTTTGGGGAAACACAGTGCAATCCATAACTTTCTATAGACCTACACATAAAAAACATAAAAATTGTCCAAGCCAAAAGTACCAAACATCTCTGTCTTAATAAGAAGTATATATTTGGTGTCCTGGGGATCTCTGAAGTGATAAGTGTCTCTTTGTATGCTAATGAGATGGCTGTTTGGCAGTGGTTTCCTGGATGGCCTAAGGATGCAGGGGTGGGGGGGTGGGGGGTGGATGCCAGGGGACTAACCATGTGATTAGAGGGTGGGAAATTTACTACCACTGGCCCCCAACCCCCAGGTTGAGTTCATCACCAATAACCAATAATGTAATCGACCATGACTAATTCAGCTGCCATAACATACCCTGTCTGAAGAGAATTAGGAGAACCTCCACACTGGTGAGCACATGAAGATTCTGGAAAGATGGTACACCTAGAGAGGATATGGAAACTATGTGACCTTTCCCCATAACCTCATCCTATGCACCTCTTCCATCTGGCTGATCCTGAGTTGTATCATTTTATAATAAGCCAGTAATCTAGGAAGTAAACTATTGTCCTGAGTTCTGTGAGCTGTTCTAGCAAATTATCAAACCTGAGGAGAAGATTGTTGAAATCTATGTATAGCCAGTTGGTTTTAGAAACACAGGTGACCACCTGGACTTGCAATTGGTATCTGTTGTGGGGTAGAGCAGTCTTGTGGGATTGAGCCCTTACCCTGTGGAGTTAGCACTAATTCTGGGTAGGTAGTGTCAGAATTATGTTAAATTATAGGACACCCAGTTGGTGTCAAGAGAGTTGGAGAATTAGATGGCATGGGTAAAACACCCACAAATCTGGTGCCAGAATTGCTGTGTAAGAATGTAGAAGAAACAGGTGTTTTTTGCTTTTTTTTGTTTCTTACAATCCCTCTCTTTCAGCTAATCTGAGTAGTCATTATTTCTTTACAAATTATAGCTTTATCCTTTTCCTTGTCTGCCCTCCCTGTAGATAAAATTTATTAAAATTCAATGATACAATTACCCCCACTTCCTGACAACATTCAATACAGATCTAAGCCATACTTACAACCTCCCTTGAATCACCTAACACAAGTCTAGATCCTATAACAAGTTCTTTCTAATACCTCATAGTTGGGACACCCCTCAGTTTCCTGTGATATGCACTTTTTCTTGCTGGAATGAGTAAAAATCTGAATTTTTCAACTACAGGTATGTTCTTGGTGTTTTTTGACTGTGGGGCATTGACTTGGGAAAGAGAACTGGGGCAGGCCAAGAGAGCCTTTGGCCCACAGTACATATCTGATACTTGTAGGAAGAGAGGAAAGGAAGGAGGATTGCTAGCAAGAGACTGAGTATCCAGTGCAGTTCTGAGGAAATCCTATCTAGGCAAATGGTCTAAGCAAAAATGGCTCATTAGAGGTGTCTTTAGTTTGGCAGAAACATCTCAGCCTTTGGTTGGGAGCAGCCTGGGTGAAGTGTGGCCATATTGTGAATGTTTGAATAAATCTAAATATAAGACAGCTGATGGTCATCATTCAACTATGTTCTTCACAAAAGTTTCTGCTGAAGGCAGATCTCACTGGCACTTCTCCAGGGACAATACAAAAAGGAGAGAGAGGAAACTGAGATGAGTTTCCAGATCAAAGTTTTGTCACTGATGAAAGATAGTACAGTTTGGCAATATTAATACAAATAATGGATGCAAAAGCAATTTTAAAATATATGATTGTTACAACTTCACATCTGATTGGATATGAGGGTTTAAAAATAGGAATAATTAATGGATAACAAGAAGCTTGAAGTTTGAATAACAGAGAATGGTAAAGTCAGAGCAATAATAAAGTTAGAATAAGAACAGTTTGTAGGAGGATATGATGAGTTGATTTTGAGATTCTGGAGGAATTTATAAATCAAAATTACAACAGAGTATTAAAAATATGACTAGTGTTCACAAGAGGTGAGAAAATTTTTAAAGAAAAAAGGAAGAGTTGTTATGAATTTACTTTGATTTTATAGTTGAAATTATGGGAGGTTAAGTCACTAAGATAGCCGGGATAGGAAGAAAAATAGAAGAATCAGGGAAGAGTATAGAAAAACAGCAAAGGTAAAGATGAAGCAAGAGGAAGAGGTATTAATGGAAACTAAGGCACAGCCCTAAGGAGTTTAATGAAAAAGGGCTAGTTCAGGAATCCTACAATGATAAGAAAAGTATGTATAAATTAGGTGAAGGAGAAGAGTGTGAAATTGTTCGGGGAAATAAAAAACAAGAACTATTAATTTACTGATCAGAGGACCACTGGTATCCATTGATCAGTGTCAACAAGGAAATTAATACAGAGGATGATACATTCTAAGGATAGAAAGTGTTTTCTGAAGTTTGGTCAAGAGCTCACTTAGATTAGAAACAGATTCCTGGGTTTTCCCCAGAATAGCTAAATCGGAATCCATGGAGAATAAGTTGGATGAGGCAGTGAGTCATATAAATCAAAGTTTGAGCACCACTAGTAATAACCACTTTCTAAAGAAATTTGTAAGTAAATAACGAGCTACAAAGAGGATAGGAAAATAAACAATAAAATATTTAATAACGTGAATTAATAAAAAGACACTAGAAAAAAAAAGTGTTAAGCCACTCCATGGAGAGAAACATGAGATAAGAAGATTTGATAATTAACCAACAAAGAACTTCAAGATGGCATTCCCTCCTAGGAATTGAAGAGTATATACTTATAACTACTCTTATTTACAATAGGGATGGGCTGAGCCTTCTTTTGAAGGGCACCACAGAAGGGAAAGAACAAAACTTGCAGAAGATAAACTCTTAAAAAGGATAGTTTCTACCTGCTCACTTCACCAATATATCACTGCCTAAAATGACAGAGGTACTTACTCTTTCTAGCTTTTTGAAATTTTCCTTCAGGCTAGGTAGGTAAGTATGTGAAGGTATTGAAAACTCTGGATATTTACATGTGGTCAATACTGAAAAGTATGACAGACTTGTGTCTGTATCTCATATAAGAGAAGTGTGTGACAAGGTCAAACGTATCTGCAGGGAGGCTGTAAACTTGAGTATCTTTCACTTTCGAGGCTCTGTATTAGGGGAAAGGAAGAGAGAAAGTATCTGGAAACCAGTCTTGAGCTTTTGTCATTTTGATATTTAAAATATGTCTTCAGTCACAGACTGACGTTTAAATGTTATAAGAATTCTCAACAAAGGCTACAATTTATAATTTTTAATGTAGTAAATGAATTTTATTGTATTCCCTTAATGTTATAAGCTGAAGAGTAATAGTGATTTATTATAGTGTTACATTTTGGATAAATGCTGTGCATGTGTACATAGATGTGTACAAATGCTGTAGATATAGATATGTATTTAGCCACATTTTCCAGTTCTGGTAGTTTAGCTTTATATTTAGAATATTTTGGGATACTGAAACCAGATTTTTCATTATGAGAGACCCTTGACAAAATTCAAAACAGAAATTTTTAGAACTAAAAAAATATTTTCAATGGCCTTGGTCCGTAGAATCTGTGTTATCTAATAAGGATCACCACTTAGTTAGATAAACGCGATGGCATATGAAGATGTAATAAAGCCAGGGATAAGAACTTGAATAATATTTACTAGTAGAACTGTTCTTGAAGCTGGGTATTAATTACAATGAATAAGTAAGCATATATTTGCTTTGTTTGGTTCTATTAACGTAAATAATGATATTACTTATGAAAGAAATTGATTTGAATTAGCATATAATCTTATAATTACAAATTAATATTCATTTCATATTATCCTCATGTTAAAATCTTTCAGTGGTTTGTTAAAATATTAGAAAATATAATTTTTGAATAAAAATTCTTTGCTTGTATCTGAAACATGTTTCAGACTATTCTGTACTGAAGTGGAGATCAAATATGATTGACAAAGATTTTATTCAAATATTTTGTAAATGAAATGTTCAAGGAAATTGTAACATCCAAGTTTAGATATTACATAGCCCAAATCTTCCTTCAGTCTTTCCTTATCTGTGGCAAAGGAATCATATAAAACGTTAATCACAGGGTTATCAGTCTTCCTGGCCTCCTAAAATATTATTTTTATTCTAAAATTTCTGAACCAGTAAAAATCAGAAAACGTCTGCTGGGTGGGTGGGGAATCTAATCTATGAGCAACTGGACAAGAACTAATACAAAATAATATTAAATGTAATGATGTTAATACTAAAAAAAACAAGAATATGCTATTTTTCAGAAGGGGAAAACTTCATTTTTATGATAGAAGGAAACTCAACACCCAACTTACAAACTTTAAACTTTGAAAATGACAAATGTTCAGAGTTCAAGATATGCCCATCACAATATTTTAGATATACCTTCCATCTCAGGATAAATGTTAAGTATTAATTACTTACTGGCATGCTATATGAAATGTATCGAGAGCTAAAATCTATTGTACATTGCTTTGTGAGAAAGTTTAATCTACCAAGAAAATAATGGTCTTCAGTGCATATTTAAGAGAGTTAAAAAATTTTTTTTTCCTGTGGCCCTCTTCTTTTTATGTGGTAAAATTTTATTTCTAAATAGATAGGCTTAAATACTGAAATTATTCAGCATCATCCTTCTTAGAAAGTAATAATTGTAGAATTACTGTTTACATTGTTATACCAGCATTTCTTATCATGACATACACAGAGATCATTCATTACAATACTGATTGGTAAACTACAAATCTGATAGTTCTTCCTAGGGTTCTATCAATATTACATTCATTGCATACATATAAATTAAAAACTTCATACGAAAGAAGCGGAAGTAGATAAAATACTTAAGATTGTGAAAACATGTACAGTGTGAGTGCTAAAATAATTTTCATGGCACAGTTAGTTTTAAAACATGTCTAAAGTGTTTAACAAAACTGCTAGCTCCTTGTCTACTGAAGATTTTAAAAGACTTTGAAATCCTAAATAATATTGTCTGGAAATACTTAGTATATTATAATTTGTGGTTATTAAAGTTATTAAAGTGATGTCTTCTTCCCCATGGCTGTGTTTCTTCCTATTTCTCCGTGTTATTCCTGAAAATAGTTTTTTCCGTTGGTTTAGGTAACTCCTCCCATTTATTTTCTACAGTTTGTCAGGGTTTCTCAGGATCTCTGAGCATACATTCATTTCTGCTGGCTGGAAGCTTTCCAAGAAACTATATACATATACATATATATATATATGTATATGTATATATATATACGCACACACATACAAACATATATATAATTTTAATTGAATATCAAAATTGTTTCTGCTTATATATTCACCTAATAGTAGTAGTACTATCACATAGCAGGGAATTTAAAATGAAGCTTTTAAAAGGACCAACTCTATGTCTAGTTTCATGACAGATTTATACACAAAGATTTGTTCACTAAAATAACAAAGTGAGGGAGATAAGCCCTGCATGAATGAAGATGTAAAACTTTTAATGCTAAGTATTCAAACCATGTAAGATTTCTTATATAGAAAACATACTCAGTCTGTAAATAATGTGACTTGCTATACAGGTTCTAAAAGACTTTACTGATCATTACCCATTTAATAATCATGGGTTTGAAGGAAACAATGTGACCAATAACCTTAAGTTGCAAAATATAGACAATTAGTAGATTAACAGGATTTTCCTTTTTGTTTTTCTATAGCTTCATCTAAGTACAATTTTTGTTGATTTATAGAACATTTTATTTGCTTAAATTATTATGCAATAATTGATTAAACTATTCTCACATATTTATATAAAACTTAATAATTTAGCTATCTCCATGTAACTTGAATATTAAATACTTGAACTTCATGGATTTTTCCATAAAACTGTTTTAGCTTAGATAGGAAGTTACTTGCTGGAAATGTGGTATAAATGAAAACAATGGGCATTTTAAAAATAAACTCTGTTGCATTTTTAATCCTTTTACCAGTTTAAAAAAATGACAATATAAAATAAACACATCATCCAGAATATCAAAAAGAGTTCATAGTACCTTCTTGACAACATGAAACACATGTAGTTACTATTTTTAGCAGTACTAAGTAGCTGACTACACAATGAGATAAAATTACATGAAATGTCTCTTCCACTGATTTGTACAGCGCTTGAAATTGACTTATTCAAAATATATTTATAAACTCTTAGCTAGTTTAGCTAAGAGGAAATCTACTCAGGAAAATGGAATCAAAGCTAATCAGGAAAAAAGAGCATCTTCCCACACTATACTCACATTATACTTTTGATTTGCATTTCTCTAATAGAGCTGCTATGAACATTGCGGTGCATGTATCTTTTCAAATTATGGTGTTTTCCAGATATATGCCCAGAGGTGGAATTGCTGGATCACATGGAAACTCTATTTTAGTTTTTTGAGGAACCTCCATACTGTTTTCCATTGTGGATGCACCAATTTACCTTCCCACCAACAGTGAAGGAGGGTTCCCTTTTCTCCACACCCTCTCCAGCATTTCATGTTTGTAGATTTTTCAATGATGGCCATTCTGACCAGTGTGAAGTGGTACCTCATTGAGCTTTTGATTTGCATTTCTCTAATAATTAGCGATGTTGAGCATCTTTTCATGTGCCTGTTGGCCATCTGTATGTCTTCTTTGGAGAAATGTCTATTTAGGTCTTCTGCCCATTTTTTGATTGAGTTTGTTGTTGTTGAGTTGTATGAGCTGTAAGTATATTTTGGAGATTAAGCCTTTGTCAGTCCCATCATTTGCAAATATTTTCTCCCATTCTGTAGGTTGTTTTTGTTTTGTTTTGTTTTGTTTATGGTTTCCTTTGCTGTGCAAAACTTACGATTTTGGTTGGGTCCCATTTGTTCATTTTTGTTTTTATTTCTATTGCCTTGGGAGACTGACCTAGGAAAATATCAGTAAGATTTACGTCAGAGAATGTTTTGCCTATGTTTTCTTCTAGGACTTTTATGGTGTTATATCTTTAAGTTTTTAAGCCATTTTGAGTTTATTTTTGTATATAGTGTGAGGGTGTGTTCTAACTTCATTGATTTACATGTGGCTGTCCAGCATTCCCAACACCACTTGCTGAAGAGATTGTATTGTCTCCATTGTATATTCTTGCCTCCTTTGTCAAAGATTAATTGACCATTTGTTTATGGGTTTACTTCTGGGCTCTCTATTCTGTTCCATTGAACCATATGTCTCTTTTTGTGCCAGAACCATGCTATTTTGATTACTGCAGCTTCGCAGTATTGTCTGAAGTCTGGGAGGGATATACCTCCAGCTTTGTTCTTTTTCCTCAGGATTGCTTTGACAATTCTGGGTCTTTTATGGTTCCGTATACATTTTAAGATTATTTATTCTAGTTCTGTGAAAAATGTCATGGGTAATTTGATAGGGATCACATGAAATCTTTAGATTGCTTTGGGTAGTATGGCCATTTTCATAATATTAAGTCTTTCAATCCACAAGAATGAGATATCTTTCTATTTCTTTGAATCATCTTCTTTTGATTGGAGCATTTACTCCATTGACAAGGTAACTATTGACAGATATGCATTTATTGCCATTTTAAACCTTGTCTTCCAGTTGATATTGTATTTCTTCTTTGTTCCTTTCTTTTTCTTTTTCCTTTTGTGGTTTGCTGCTTTTATTTTGTAGTATGCTTGTGTTCTTCTTGGTTTCTGTGAATCTTTTGTATGTTTCTGATTTTTGGTTACCTTGTTTTTCAAATATATTAACCCATTCCTATATCTACTTGCTTTAGACTGGTAGTCATATAGGCTCAAACACATTTTTTTCTTTTTTTAACATCTTTATTGGAGTATACTTGCTTTACAATGCTGTGTTAGTTTCTGCTTTATAACACAGTGAATCAGTTATACATATACATATGTTCCCATATCTCTTCTCTCTTGCGTCTCCCTCCCTATTGCACACCTCTAGGTGGTCACAAACCACCTAGCTGATCTCCCTGTGCTATGCGGCTGCTTCCCACTAGCTATCTATTTTATGTTTGGTAGTTTATATATGTCCATGCCACTCTCTCATTTTGTCAAAGTTTACCCTTCCCCCTCCCAATATCCTCAAGTCCATGATCTAGTAGGTCTGTGTATTTATTCCCATGTTACCCTTAGGTTCTTCATGACTTTTTTTTTTTTCCTTAGATTCCATATATATGTGTTAGCATACGGTATTTGTTTTTCTCTTTCTGACTCACTTCACTCTGTATGACAGACTCTAAGTCCAGCCACCTCACTACAAATAACTCAATTTCGTTTCTTTTTATGGCTGAGTAATATTCCATTGTATATATGTACCACATCTTCTTTATCCATTCATCTGTTGATGGACACTTAGGTTGCTTCCATGTCCTGGCTATTGTAAATAGAGCTGCAATGAACATTTTGGTACATGACTCTTTTTGAATTATGGTTTTCTCAGGGTATATGCCCAGTAGTGGGATTGCTGGGTCGTATGGTAGTTCTATTTGTAGTTTTTTATGGAACCTCCATACTGTTCTCCATAGTGGCTGTATCAATTTACATTCCCACCAACAGTGCAAGAGTGTTCCCTTTCCTCCACACCCTCTCCAGCGTTTATTGTTTGTAGATTTTTTGATGATGGCCATTCTGACCGGTGTGAGATGATATCTCATTGTAGTTTTGATTTGCATTTCTCTAATGATTAATGATGTTGAGCATTCTTTCATGTGTTTGTTGGCAATCTGTATATCTTCTTTGGAGAAATGTCTATTTAGGTCTTCTGTCCATTTTTGGATTGGGTTGTTTGTTTTTTTGTTATTGAGCTGCATGAGCTGCTTGTAAATTTTGGAGATTAATCCTTTGTCAGTTGCTTCATTTGCAAATATTTTCTTGCATTCTGAGGGTTGTCTTTTGGTCTTGTTTATAGTTTCCTTTGCTGTGCAAAAGATTTTAAGTTTCATTAGGTCCCATTTGTTTATTTTTGTTTTGATTTACATTTCTGTAGGAGGTGGGTCAAAAAGGATCTTGCTGTGATTTATGTCATAGAGTGTTCTGCCTATGTTTTCCTCTAAGAGTTTGATAGTGTCTGACCTTACATTTAGGTCTTTAATCCATTTTGAATTTATTTTTGTGTATGGTGTTAGGGAGTGTTCTAATTTCATACTTTTACATGTAGCTGTCCAGTTTCCCCAGCACCACTTATTGAAGAAGCTATCTTTTCTCCACTGTATATTCTTGCCTCCTTTATCAAAGATAAGGTGACCATATGTGCTTGGGTTTATCTCTGGGCTTTCTATCCTGTTCCATTCGTCTATATTTCTGTTTTTGTGCCAGTACCATACTGTCTTGATTACTGTAGCTTTGTAGTATAGTCTGAAGTCAGGGAGCCTGATTCCTCCAGCTCCATTTTTCGTTCTCAAGATTTTTTTGGGTATTCGGGGTCTTTTGTGTTTCCATACAAATCGTCAAACACATTTTTTTAAAACAATCTACATTTTCTTGCTCTCCTCCCTCACATTTTATAATTTTTGATGTCCCCTTTTACACCTTCAAGTTTATCCTTTTGCTGTTTATTGTAGTTATCATCACTTTTACAAAAACATTTTTGATTTTTTTTTAACTGCATACTGGCTTATTTAAGTCATTTACTTTTCAGTTGTAGTGCTGTATTCTTTTAATTTTTGCTTGTCTGCAAAATTGTTTCTCTCTCCTTCTATTCTAAATGATAATCTTGCTGGGTGGAGTATCCTAAGTTTCTGGTTTTTCCCTTTCAGGACTTTGAATATATCTTGCCTCTCCCTGCTGGCCTGCAATCTCTGTTTGTGTAGAGAATCAGCTGATAGCCTTATGGAGTTTCCCTTGTAATTAACACTTTGTTTTTCTTTTGCTGCTTTTAGAATCCTCTCTTTAACTTTTGGCATTTTAATTATAATATGTCTAGGTATAGGTCTCTTTCGGTTCATCTAGTTTGGGGCCCTCTGTGAATCCTGTACCCGGATATTTGTTTCCATTTTTAGGTTTGGTAAATTTTCATCCATGATTTTTTCAAATACCTTTTTGATACCCTTTTCTCTTTCTTCTCCTTCTGGGATCCCTATTATGTGTCAGTTGGGATGCTTTATATTATCCCACAGGTCTCATATATTGCTTTCATTTTTTTTTTTTCACTTGCCTTTCTGTCTGCTGCCCTGATTGATTGATTTCCATTATTCTATCTTCCAGATCGCTTATTCTTCCAAAACCCATATTTTAAAATGTACTACTCTGTTAACTTTGATGAACAGCCTAGATTAGGAATAAATATAATAGTAGAAAATATCCTCAATAGCATTTATATAACATTAATATTAATTATAATATTACAAGAGAGTAAAAACTTACCTGACATGGTTACAACTTCAATGTCAGGGCATGTTGTAAAAACTGCTGAGTTTAGTCTTGCAACAGTGTGTGATGTCCCTTTCAAAACTAGATGTTTCCTGTAGAAGCCAAGTGTATGCAATACAATGCCAGTGTGTTAAGGAGTGTAACCCAGGAATTCTTCTGGAAATTAGGTGGCACGGAAAGGAATTGGAAGTTTATACTTAAACTAAATTAAAGGACATAGTTGTTTTATATTTCAGCATTTACTAGAAAGAGAAAAAGGAACCTATATACTCCTTATGCCAAGACAGGTTTCCTGGAAGAGTATAGTTTTTAGGGGCTGGCAGTCAGGAAAGCACTAAAAGTGCTGGGGGGATGGGGGCCACCTGCTACTAGAAATTATAAAGTTGGCCAGAGCGTAGAAACAACGGTAGTGATTAAAACATTTAGTTGACATTGGAACATTTACTTCAATGTCAATGAGTGAAGATAATTATTTGCAAAGTTCTTGGGTTGCAGTTGGAGCCACACATTCTCCAAACTAAGAATTTCTCAGGGTTGGAAACAGCAGTTATTGGTTAAACACTATTTTATTGAATGAGACTGTTAAGTACATTGAAAAACATTCAACATGTTTGGATCTTGCCCCACCTTTCAAGCACAGATTCTTAAGTCGGGGCTTAAATGTTAAGTGTTTGTGTAAAGCTTGTATTCTATGAATTCTGTTTTCCTTCCCTGCCCAAATCTCACCAGTTATAAACTATTCTCTACTCCCCCAATATTTAGTCTCTTTTCTCTTTACACTTCCTGTCAGTCAATCCCGTTTCATCCTTGTGCACATTTGCAAAGCCTCAGCAAGCACGCACATGAAAGTGACACTCACATGTGCACGCGACGTCCTGAATTCTCACAAAAAGAAATTAAAGAAGAAAACAGGGTTTTGTAAAACTCATTGGAAACATAAATGGGAAACAGTGAAACCCAGTTTGTGTTCTCCAATCTTTATTTGCTATATACTCTTCTGAACTTGTTAAAAATATTATATTCTATTTTCTCATAGCAATTATGTTATCCCACAATCATCCCAGCATATTGAAAGTCTTGAGGAATATAACAATAAATTCCCCCAAATTATAAAATATTATATATGTGTCAGAGTTAATAATGTGTTTACAGCTAAAAATGCCCATATTTTAGCTATTTATTACGTCACTATGCTTTTGATTTCATATCTCACTAGTAAATGATTTCTTGTGTCTTCTTTATTGGCCCTGTCAGCCCAAACAGAATTTCTGCCTATGAATGATAAAGAAGAAATGAAGATTGTAGTTCTTATTCACTGCAGTTACTCTTACAGTATGCTTAATATAGTATTCGAATATGCAGCAAGCCTAGCGTCCCTTAGCTATTCTCAGGTTCAGTTCCTTTGCTGAATCAAATGCTTTCTCCCAACCTTTCAACCTCTTTCCTCCTCTGCAGTAACAATCTCTGTTCCATTGGACAGTGATCTGTTGTTTATATGCCAGATTTTTTAAGCTATGGATTTATAGCTGGATGGTTCAGGGAACTTCAAGCAACAGCTTGATCAGTAAAACACATAGTCATGCTTCAATTGTGCTTTGCTCTCTTGGTAACAGGCCAGATTTAAAAACAAAAAGGAATGGGAAAATATAAATGATTACCTAGGATAGGTTACATAGTACTTTATGATATAGAGACTGCAGCAGTGTGCAATTTGAAATTCACAGTAATGGACATCTCACTTTGTGAGACTTTGCTATTATGGATAGACTATGCTATAACAGAGAATAGAGGAGGGGATCTAAAAATAGTTCATTGCATTGTGTTGCTATCTATGGGCAATTCTGCTGTATAACACTTTTGCCACTCTGTCTGTGGAAGCCAGTTAGACATAGGAAGCTTTTTGGATGGTACACACAAATCTAGCTAGCCTCATTTCTTTTTAAAAGGCATAAGAAGAAGAAAGGAGTGAAAAGACATTTGGAGTTTCTGCGTGTGGATGACAAGTAGCCCAGAAGCTAAGTAAAAAGACCCAGTTCCAACAATTATTGTTGTTGAAATTTAATGCATATAAGTGCACTCTTAATACATTTATTTTCTTTTTTTGTATTTAATAACATCTTTTAAAGAAAATGAGTCAAAGTTATTGTACATACGAAAACAATCACTGAAGTTTTCTACTCTCTTGGAAAAACAAAAGGAAATATGTATCTTCTCTCTATTCAGACACCTGAGTTTTTTTAATAATTAAATGTAAGCATTTTAAATGCAAACCCTATTTTCAAAATGTTTATGATTGCCTGTAAAAAATCAGCACCAAGCTAGAATTTAGCACAGTGAGTGTTTATTGGAGGGCAGTGACATTTCAAATGCATTTTTCTTTAGTATATTATGGACTCAATTTCCAAGAGATTGGCTAATTTAATTTCAGAACAATTCAGTGCCTTCCAAGATCTCCATCCCTGCTGCCCTTCATAAGTATACTCTAGCCTGTGTAGAGTGTTCCAATATACAGATTTAGAGAATTCTGAGAAATCTTAGCAGAATGAAGAGAGAAGAAGAGCAACTTATTATGAAAAGCTGCTGGTTCAATGAGCTAAATCATATTCTTGTATTGGAGAGTATAGGATTTTCGAAAAAAAAAATTGGAAAACTTCAGCAATTTCCATTTTATGATGTGGACAAAATGTTACAGTTCATAATTTTCAGGTAAACTTATTTCAGATACACCCATGCAAAATAAACAGGGAAAATAGTGGTCAATGTATTGTGTTCAATGTCTTGTACCTCAGTTGAAGGATATAATTAAAGGCAGAAAGGAGAAAAGAATGGCCAAAGAGGGTAAAAAATGCACCACAGTTTTATGACAATAGGAGCACTGAATTGGGAGTCAGCACATGGGGATTTGAGTTATTAATCCATAACTTCCCTTCTTTAGGTCTTGGTGTCTTCAACTGTGAATTAAGGAATTTAGAACCCTTATTCCTACTAAGTTTTACCCAGAAATTTAATTATTCAATCCTAAGGAATATCTATTTTTCTTTCCTTTTCCTTTATAAATTCTAAATTAAAACCCTCTAGCCTTACGACCAATTAAATATTTTATATTTATGAAATAGACCCCTAGGAACTAAAAAGGACTGATCTCATTGAATTAGCCTTCAATTTCCTGTTTTTCAAGCATATGAATTATAATTTACGAGATTAAGACGAATGGTGAGAATTCCATGATATTGAGGGATAACGAGGAAAATAAAAATGAAAAGTGCTATTTTTTAAATAATAGCAAAAGTGTGTAATTAAAATAGTTTTTCCTCTGGCATTCTGAAAGATATATAAAAGGTTCAGAAAAGGTTATTTTCACATAAAATGAATGTGGTGGAATCATGGGCACTTGAGACTTTTAAACCCAGACAGCCTACAATCATGCCTACAGTCATTTTTGGCTATTCTTTTTGATTTCATTCATAATGTTTCCCAGTTAATAATTATGGATTATGTTACTCTCATTAAATATATCTATAATCTTACTTGATTGTCTCAATTCTCTCTATTAAGTATACTGTGGTTTTTCTAGTAAGAATTTAATACAATTTTTCATGTCTGAATACAGCATTTGGTCAATTTGTTGAGAAGACCTGGCCTCTTAAATCTGTTTTCCTCACCATCGCCTCAAAATCGCCACATGTCTGCCTTTTGCAGATGGAATCACTGTAGCAAACAGAAAGGTGGAGTTTGGCCTTTTGCTGGGTTTGATGTGGTTCTTTCTTTCAGGACAAGACGTTTCCTATAAGGGGATTTTTTTTTTTTTTTTTACTGTTTTGCTAATGTTTATTTTCCGAGTCTCTCTTTGTTTATATTAAAATAAAGTTTGAGGGGAAACAAACCTTCTGAAGGCCAAAAAATTCTGTAAACATAATATAACAAAGAATATTTTTATTTTCCATGAGCACTAACTGGTTACTTAGTAGCAAATTGGTCAGTGTGCTGTTCCAAGTAGTTTCTGATTTTGCCAAAGTGATTAAAGTACCAGACCTATATCAGAGGTTATATTCTCTTCTTTCTGTGCTGGAAGTGCGCCTGCAGGTCAAAATGTAATAAAAATATATACCGCATCATCTAAAATTCGAGAAGGTGCTATGTTGCAGATGATAGAGGCTTATTTAAGGACTTATTAAATTGAGGTGCAAATTAGTTTAAAAAGTAGATGAATAGCTTTGGTGGACACCCCTCTGTCAATTTGGCACTACTCTTGAGTTATATTAATTTTGTGGCAAGTGGTAAATATGATGAAAGGAAGTTACAGGTAAGGGAATAACACACAGGTACTAAGGGCAAGAGAATGTGGCAAATACAGATTTGTTGATGAATTTAAAAGCTCAGAAATTATAACAGATACAGCATTTAATAAAAGTTTAAAATATAAGTCAGTATTTATTGAATACTCTTATATGAAATGATGTTGATTATGGTGTTCTTGTACCTTCATATCAAATATTTATAATGTGTAGCATTAAGCAAGTCAATAATTTCATGATACCTTTTATATTTTTTCACAGTCTCATTAATTAAAAATATGCAAGTAAGGTTTCAGTTCTGTGAAGTAAAGAGCTTATATATTGCATGCAGAAGAACATGTTATAGGTTAGGTACTTGGATCTATATAAAGAAAGAAAGAAGGCCAGAGAAGGAATAAATCAAGGTAAAATAGAATCCTTTATTTTCTTAACGGATTTAAAAGATAACTGTCTAGTTAAAGTAATAATTGTAAAAATGCATTGGATTGCAATAGCATTTGTTCAGGTGAAATGAATGACAGCAATGCCACAATACATGGGCAAGAGGAATTGGGGATATTTTATTCTTAGGTTCCTGAAATTCAGGTGATATGACAGTGTTATTTGTAGGTTGATTTACAGTAGTTATATAGTGAACTCTAGGGCATGTAGTAAAAATTTAATAATAATTGGTATGCTAAGAAAGAACATAAAAAGGGACCATTTAAAATGCTCAATTTATACCAAAAAAGGCAGAAATATTGGCAAACATAAGAGATATCAATGTATTAATAATCACTATAAATGTGAATGGTGCAAATATAATTAAAATTTACAATTTGCCAGATTGAATTAACAAAGAAGAACCAATTACCATTGGCCCTCCACATTCATGGATTCCTGCCACCACGGATTCAGTGAACCACAGGTGGATCCATGGTTACGGAGGGGCAACTGTATTAGGCCATTTTATGTAAGGGACTGGAGCATGGATGGATTTTGATATCCGCGGAGAGTCCTGGAGCCAATCCTCCCCACAGATGGGGAGGGGTGACTGTGTATTTTGTCTACAGAGATCTGTTTTAGATATGTATACTCATATAAGTTAAAAGTAACCTATAAGTACATTAGAGGCTTTCTCTAATTTGGGAAGTAATTCCACCTTCCACCAAGTAGCCCTCTTTCTATCCCAAAAATTTGCCAAGTTCTGTCACACATCGAGGAATTTTAATATATTGGTTCTTCTCTCTGTAATCTAATCCCTTTGCCTTTCTCATTGGCCATATCCTTCTCATCCATCTTGTTTCCTCTACACTATTCAATTATATAATTTTAACTGTATTTTTTTTAATTAATAATTTATTTTTGGCTGTGTTGTGTCGTTGTTTCTGTGCGAGGGCTTTCTCTACTTGCGGCAAGCAGGAGCCACTCTTCATCGCGGTGCATGGGCCTCTCACTATCGCGGCCTCTCTTGCTGCGGAGCACGGGCACCAGACGCGCAGGCTCAGTAGTTGTGGCTCACGGGCCCAGTTGCTCCGCGGCATGTGGGATCCTCCCAGACCAGGGCTCGAACCCGTGTCCCCTGCATTGGCAGGCAGACTCTCAACCACTGCAACACCAGGGAAGCCCCTGTATTTTGTTTGTTGATTAAACTGGTGTGTCTTATCTCTTTCAGTAGACATAAGCTCCATGTGAGCAAGGAGTAGGTTTGTCTTTCTCACTGATGTAATTCCAGAAATTAGATTAAGTGCTTACCATTATTAGTTCAAGATAGATGTGAATTGAATAAATTACTTGCTAAATGAATTTGAAAAACAATTTTTAGTGCATTCATGACTAATATGGCTTAATATGTTAATCCCTTTATTTTGCCTTAACAAAAACAATGACAAAAAAAACGACTGTGAAGAGGCAGAATGGGGAAGAAGATTGGGGAGATACACGGAGATGGCTTTTCCCATAATCACACACACACAAAAGAGATTGCTTCATCCTCCTGCAACAGAAACCTCAAAGTCCAGGTGCGATGCTGGTATAAATTAGGCCTAAATTATGTAAAGAGAGAAAGTTCTCAGGTTCTTTGTTCCTAAAGGACCCTTAGCTGGGACACACATGAGAAGCCAGAGCCCACTGAATGGGAGTGCTATTAACCATGGAACTATTGACTCACACACAACAAAGGTATTTCATAAACAGAAGTGACATTAAATTTGGATTTCCATCTCTGTGGGACATAAAGGAATGAAGAAGAAATATTTCTCTTTGATTTCCCTTGCACACTACGGGAAATACAGTTGTGTTTGTCATGTGGTTATAACCATGAAGAGGAAGTCAGGTCTGCTCTCCCCCCTGCTGTTCACCACTTCAGGATCTAAGTAACCATGACAGCATTTATTCATCCTCAAAGCTTTGAAGAGAATTTGAGATGAAGGTTGAGGAGAAAACCCAAATGTTCTTTTAAAAGTTAGAATTCACAAGGAAGGAAAAAAGACCTATTCATAAGAGAGACTGTTTTGGGTGAAATGGAATAAATTCCATACTCATAAGAGTTAATGTTTTAGTTAGTTTTTTAAAATAATTGTCAACAAAAGCTCTTATGCTTAAAAATCAATACTGCAGAAGTTACACAGAATTCATGTTTATTGACTATCAGGAATCAGGGCAAGGATATTCAAGCTAACATGAGTGCATGGGGGTGCCAAGGAAAACATGGTTTTGATGGTAAGGAAAATAATCACAGTGTTTAGGTAACAAGGATAATATATGTCTTCTGCATAGCCTGGACACACTAGAAATATAATAAGAGCTGTTTTTGATAAAATAATTTAATGGCTCAGAATCTAATGTTTTGCCTTGTATGCTGGCCATTTACTCAAGGTACGATTTTTTAATACTTAAATTCAAGGAGTAAAAATACTATATTTTCAACAAGAAACAATCAGTGTGTTGTGTACCACATTTTACTTCTTACACTCTAAAGTGTGTCTGTAATATCCAGGGGTCAGCAATCATTTAAAAAACCTTTTGTGAATTCATAGAAGTTCACAGATACACTGTCATAGATAATCTATTCTGGGCTACTGGCTTTACAGAATGAGTCATGATTATAATAGGAAAGTTGATGAAATTTGCATGTAAATTGATAATTCGTGAAACATTCATTTTTCACGTTTCATACATGATTCATTTTTTGGGGCAAAATATATATTAAAGGAGACTCCTATTTTAAGGCGATTCTTATATAATTTTGCACAACAACATTCACAAAATCTTTCTTTTGAAATCAATATAGTACAATCTCATACCAAATGAGAAACTTCCAACACCACTGAAATACAGATGAAAGATAAATGCTCACATTCACAACACCTATTACTGACATATATCTACTACGGATTTAATATGTATTGAGTCGAAATATCATACATACAAATGTAAAATTATTTGTGTACTTTCAAAGTTCTCAGATTTTTACCAGTTTTTGCAATATATACATATATATATGTTGCAATATATATACAATATATATACATACATATATATACATATTTTTTTTACCAGTTGTTGCTATATATATATATATATATATATATATATATATATATATACATATATATATATATATAAAGCAAGTATCTTGCTTGCTTTACTATAGTAAGTTACACACTGTTTTATTGGCCATACACATAAAAATGTGTGGACTAAAAAATCAACTTTAGACAAGCCTTTTAGATAGCCTCATCCACCAGAGGGCAGACAGCAGAAGAAAGAACAACTATAATCTTGCAGCCTGTGGAACGAAAACCACATTCACAGAAAGACAGACAAAATGAAAAGGCAGAGGACTTAGTGCAAAATGAAGGAACAAGATAAAACCACTGAAAAAAAACTAAATGAAGTGGACATAGGCAGCCTTCCAGAAAAAGAATTCAGAATAATGATAGTGAAGATGATCCGGGACTTCAGAAAAAGAATGGAGGCAAAGATCAAGAAGACGCAAGAGGGCTTCCCTGGTGGCGCAGTGGTTGGGAGTCCGCCTGCCGATGCAGGGGACGCAGGTTCGTGCCCCGATCCGGGAGGATCCCGCATGCCGCGGAGCGGCTGGGCCCGTGAGCCATGGCCGCTGAGCCTGCGCGTCCGGAGCCTGTGCTCCGCAATGGGAGAGGCCACAACAATGAGAGGCCCGCGTAACGCAAAAAAAAAAAAAAAAAAAAAAAAGAAGACGCAAGAAATGTTTAACAAAGACCTAGAAGAATTAAAGAAACAAACAAACAGAGATGAACAATACAATAACTGAAATGAAAACTACACTAGAAGGAATCAATAGCAGAATAACTGAGGCAGAAGAACGGAGAAGTGACCTGGAAGACAGAATGGTGGAATTCACTGCTGTGGAACAGAATAAAGACAAAAGAATGAAAAGAAATGAAGACAGCCTAAGAGACCTCTGGGACAATATTAAACGCAAAAACATTCACATTATAGGGGTCCCAGAAGGAGAAGAGAGAGAGAAGGGACCCGAGAAAATATTTGAAGAAATTATAGTCGAAAACTTGCCTAACATGGGAAAGGAAATAGTCACCCAAGTCCAGGAAGCACAGAGAGTCCCATACAGGATAAACCCAAGGAGAAATATGCTGAGACACATAGTAATCAAACTGGCAAAAATCAAACTGGCAAAAATTACTGAAAGCAACAAGGGAAAAATGACAACATACAAGGGGACTCCCATAAAGTTAACAGGTGATTTCTCAGCAGAAACTCTACAATCCAGAAGAAAGTGCCATGATATATTTAAAGTGATGAAAGGGAAGAACCTATGACCATGAGTACTCTACCCAGCAAGGATCTCATTCAAATTCGATGGAGAAATCAAAAGCTTTACAGGCAAGCAAAAGCTAAGAGAATTCAGCACCACCAAACCAGTTCTACAACAAATGCTAAAGGAATTTCTCTAAGTGGGAAACACAAGAGAAGAAAAGGACCTACCAAAAAAAAACCCATAACAATGAAGAAAATGGTAATAGGAACATACATATCGATAATTACCTTAAATGTGAATGGATTAAATGCTCCAACAAAAAGACACAGGCTCGCTGAATGGATACAAAAACAAGACCCATCTATATGCTGTCCACAAGAGACCCAGTTCAGACCTATGGACATATACAGACTGAAAGTGATGGGATGGAAAAAGATATTCCATGCAAATGGAAATCAAAAGAAAGCTGGAGTAACAATACTCATATCAGATAAAATAGACTTTAAAACAAAGAATGTTACAAGAGACAAGGAAGGACACTACATACTGATCAAGAGATCAATCCAAGAAAAAGATATAACAATTATAAATATATATGCACCCAACATAGGAACAGCTCAATACATAAGGCAACTGGTAACAGCTATAAAAGAGGAAATCGACAGTAACACAATAATAGTGGGGGACTTCAACACCCTAGTTACACCAAGGGACATATCAGCCAAACAGAAAACTAATAACAAAACACAAGCTTTAAAAGACACAATAGACCAGATAGATTTAACTGATATTTACAGGACATTCCATCCCAAAACAGCAGATTACACTTTCTTCTCAAGTGCACACGGAAAATTCTACATGATAGATCACATCTTGGGTCACAAATGAAGCCTCAGTAAATTTAAGAAAATTGAAATCATATCAAGCATCTTTTCTGACTATAATGCTCTGAGATTAGAAATCAATTATCAGGGGAAAAAACGTATGAAACACAAACACATGGAGGCTAAACAATACGTTACTAAATAACCAAGAGATCACTGAAGAAATCAAAAAGGAAATTAAAAAATACCTAGAGACAAATTACAATGAAAACACGTAGATCCAAAACCTATGGGATGCAGCAAAAGCAGTTCTAAGAGGGAAGTTTATAGCAGTACAAGCCTACCTCAAGAAACAAGAAAAATCTCAAACAATCTAACCGTACACCTAAAGGAACTAGAGAAAGAAGAACAAACAAAACCCAAAGTTAGTAGAAAGAAAGAAATCATAAAGATCAGAGCAGAAATAAATGAAATAGAAACAAAGAAAACAATACAAAGATCAATAAAACTAAAAGCTGGTTCTTTGAGAAGATAAACAAAATTCATAAACCATTAGCCAGACTCATCAAGAAAAAGAGGGAGAGGATTCAAATCAATAAAATTAGAAATGAAAAAGGAGAAGTTACAAAAGTCACCACAGAAATACAAAGCATCCTAAGAACTACTCCAAGCAACTCTATGCCAGTAAAATGAACAAACTGAAAGAAATGGACAAATTCTTAGAAAGGTATAACCTTCCAAGACTGAAGCAGGAAGAAATAGAAAATATGAACAGAGCAATTACAAGTAATGAAATTGAAGCTGTGATTAAAAATCTTCCAACGGGGCTTACTTGGTGGTGCAGTGGTTGAGAGTCTGCCTGCCGATGCAGGGGACACGGGTTCATGCCCCAGTCTGGGAAGATCCCACATGCCACGGAGCAGCTAAGCCCATGAGCCATGGCCACTGAGCCTGCGTGTCCAGAGCCTATGCTCCACAACGGGAGAGGCCACAACAGTGAGAGGCCCGCGTACCGCAAAACAAACAAACAAACAAAAAAAAAACCACATTCTGGAGTTATTATTAGAAAACATAATATATCTTTTAGAGAGATTGATGATTTCCATCATGTACATATATTTGGAGCCAGATACCTTATTTTTCTTATGATTTGTGTGAGAGAAATCTCAACCTTACAGATCTTACAAGTTCAAAGCACCTTATGTTAGCATTTGAAGTCTCCCCTGAGCAAATAATGGCAACCTAACAGAAAGGTGAACCTGCACATCAGTGCAATATATTTTAACATACCACATATTTAAACCTACCGATATTCTCCCTGGAAAGTACCTGAGAGCATGCATGGAATTATGTTCCATGGAAACATATTAGGAAAGCCAGAAGTTTCTATCAGTGGAATATGATTCTCTGAACATCAATAACTAGACATAAGTTTGAAATCCTGCACATAGACACTGACTTTGGGATATAGACTTTCTTCTTAGAAGATGCACCTTGTGTTTCAAGCTATTAGATATGCTAAGATTGGACTATATTACTTTGCCTAACTGCTTCCTATTATATCAAAAAGCATTCTTTTTTTCAGGTGTATTTTTAATTGAAGTTACAGTTCTCTCTAAGAACTGAGTGGAAAATGTTGTTTAGAACCATATTCAGCTATCATGGTATTTTCTAGGTAAAATGAATCATTTAAATAAGTTTCTCCCACTGGTCATTGTTCAGTTTCAGTTTTACATTTCAAAATAAAGAAAACCATTTCAAAATAAAGAAAAATAAAGAAAACATTTCAAAATAAAGAAAAAACAATGAAATGTAAAAACAATACCTTGTCTTTTTAAAAAAATTTGACATATTTAACATGTTACATTTTGTAAGTTGGTATATAACATGCTACTTTGATACATTTGTATATTGTAACATGGTTGCCATTGAAGCAACATTTATCATATTATTTGACTGTAGTATAATGTTACTCTATATATTTATTATTCTATAGTTTATTTACTACTTGTTACAAACAAAAGAAAGCTTCATGAATTTGCATGTCATCCTTGTTCAGGGACCATGCTAATCTGTATTCTAATT
Organism: Leucopleurus acutus; assembly: GCF_964270905.1. Taxonomy (NCBI): domain Eukaryota; kingdom Metazoa; phylum Chordata; class Mammalia; order Artiodactyla; family Delphinidae; genus Leucopleurus; species Leucopleurus acutus. The sequence goes on from NC_139159.1 coordinate 60,304,658, forward strand.
TTAGCATATGTGCTGTGCAAGTGAGCACTTGATATACTGCCTTGAGTTACTGCAAATAAGGTAAACTTACATTATTACAAACATCTGCTCTATGAGCAGCTAAAATATTAGAAATCAAGGTAGTGAACTGTGATAACTGGTACAAAAATATAATTTAATAAGTGTTCTTTAATTCAGAAACATATTCAGATAAGAGAAAGCCATAAGAATTTCAGTAGAATGCACAGAGGATATTTTATTGAAAGAAAACTAGTAATGATGTGGTTTTTGCACTATATTATTTTTGTAAATACTCACTCTGCCTACTACTTACATGGGTTAAGTAATATTTGCTACTCTTTGATGCTGGACTTGGTCATATAACTTGCTTTGAATAATTGGGTGTTGGCAGATGTGACAAAAGCTGAGAGTTGCTCTCACATCTCTTTCACAACCATGAGAAAATCATGTCCATGTTGACTACTGAGCCCAGGAGAAAGATATAAACTTTGGGGGCAGAAATCATTATTCCTATCTTTTCCTAGCCTAAATCTATTCTGAATAAATGGCAGTGGTTTTAACACAATGACCTTTAAGAATTTTGCTGCCTTTATATGGCAATAGCTAACTGATTGCATTGAATTCAAGACACACTGAAACATTCATCTTTTTTACAATGTCTTGACACATTAGATTTCCTTAGCCTAGCATCCTCATACCTTTTTAAAGCTTATCTTTCATGGTCCTCTTCAAATGACACATTTCTCTGAAAGCATCAATTATTTATCAACTTATATGTGTTTCCCCGAGCACAGTTTTTGTGTTGTTTTACAACACTAATAAATCATACCTTGTGTTATATCTGTGTATTCTTCATATATCTACTTCTGGATTCTACCTCTGAAGAGTGGTTTGTATCACATTTATGTCACTATTCTTAGTTTTTAGAATCTGGATATTGGTTATTTTTAATATTTCATAAATATTTTTGCAATGAATAAATATATATTAAGCAATGTATTGGGGAGTCCTAATCAAAAATAGAAGCCTATTATTGCTCTATTAGAGGGGTAAGATGGGGAAATATGTCAATTATTATACGAGCAAATATAAGCATAAATTAAATACATTACAGAGCAGTCTTGGGCTCTTTGACTTACAGAGCTGAGAGCTCCTTAGCTGGTTTTGACTTGCCATCAACATCAAGTTCCTTTACTGTGATTAGAAAACCTCTGCTCTAAACCACTGATACTGAGGAGATGTTTTCCTAAATTTCTTTAAAATTAGTAGGAAAGCATTTGCTTGATGTACAGATGCTTTTACACTAGTGAATAAAGCAATATGTTTGAGCTACATTATTAAAATACCTTTAAGTATTTCTCCTGCTACAACCTAGAAACCACAAGGAGTCTTGGTACATTCTAAATGTATCTAAATGGAGAATGGCATTTAGAATCCAACATCTGGGCTCTGGGTGTGCTCTGTACCACGTGGGTGCTATTGCTTCTAGGTCCTCTCAGTATATAGTGTTAGGGAATATAAGTACATATACTAACCCATATAAATAAACATGTCTATATCTAATTATTTGTGTGTGGATATAAATATATATCCCCACAGTTGACCTTTCAGCACGTGGGTTGGGGGGCTAACCCTCAATGCAGTCAAAAATCCATGTATAGCTTACAGTTGGCCCTCTGCACTCAGCTCCTCCGTATCAGCAATTCCACATCCATGTATTCAACCAATGATAGATCATGTAGCACCATAATATTTACTGAAAGAAATCGGCATTTAAGTGGACCCATGCATTTCAAACTCATGTTGTTCAAGGGTCAACTGTATACACACAATGCATTTTATGAGTCATAAGTTCACCATATATATAAAATATATATACATATGTGTGTGTATATATATATATACATATATATATGTGTGTGTATATATATATATAACTTTGTACTAGTTAAGTCGAATCCAAATCCAACATCACAGAGTTAAATGTAGCCTGCCTCCTTCCTTTATTTGTGAATTATTTCTCCAACAGTGAGAAACCTGGTTCTTATTTGCTACAATATACTTGTTTGATTAACTACAGTGTACTTACAAAGCAATTTAAGAATTGCTACCCATATTTCCATGCTTCTGCTTGAAACATATTTATTCAGTATTCAGTCAAGGTACTGTTTCCTGAAGTTACTTAAAATTGCTTTTTCTGTTGTACTGAACAGCATGGTAACAGTTAGGTTTATTATTGTTGGTATTTTATTTTTTAGTTTTCCCACATCCAGGTTGATTTTAATTGTTCATTTATTTTGGGGGTATGTTAATGGCATGTGAAATATGGCTATGGTTCTAATACAAAAGATAATGAGAAATGTCACTTCCTCCTAATCTTGGCTATTATATTACCAATACCTGCTTTTTTCCATTCCATTCCTATCCACCTCTGATAGGAAACTAAACCCTTTAGTTTCTGGTTTGTCCTTCCATCAATGCCAGAAAATACATTCTCAAAAAAAGATGCAGGCTTGTTGAAAACACAGGTGCCAAACTGAAGTAGCTATGACCAATTGGAGCAAAAAACAAATATGATAGAAGTTGATTCTTACCCATAAAGCCAAAATAATAGTGGATCCGTAAATATAAAAATACCACTCTTAAAATAGATATTAACCAAAAAAGAAAGACAATAGCTTTAGAGTGAAACAAATAGGAGGGACGACATCACCAGTAATAACACATAACAGCAACATGAACCTTGTAAAGTGATGCTTTAAGAACTCAACATCAGCCCTGTGATATTCTTGACAAAAATACAGAGTAATGAAGAAGTCTCACACTCAACCAAATTGACTGACATTCGTTACAGTAATTTATCAATATTCTTTGAAAGTGTCGAGGTCATGAAAGACAAGGAAAGTCTGAACTTACAGACTAAAAGAAACTAAAGAGAAATAATAACTAAATGCAATGTGGGATCCTGGATTTGATATTGGAGCAAAAGGAAAATGTTAGTGCAAAAACTGGTGAAATTTGAATAAAACTTTTAGTTTAGTTCATAGTATTGTACCAGTGTTCATTTTCTGGTTCTGACAATAACACTGTGGCTATGTCAAATGGAAGTATTAGAGAAAGAAGGAAGGATATATGAAAACTCTTTGTAGAATTTTTAAACTATTCTCCAAGTCTAAAGTTAGTTCTAAAAACTCTTTAAAAAGATCTCTACTTTTCTTTAGATTCAAATATTTTATTAATAATTATCAAAACTGTGGGTAGCTTTAAATACCTTTCATGCCAAAATTTGGAGTGAATCCAGCTCTCTTGATTCCAAGTTCAATAATCTTTCCATTACTCTTTATTCTTCCAAATGTTCTCGGAATATTTTACTCAAAGTACAATTGATTTGGTAATGCATTAAACCAGAATTCTATTGTTAGGCATTATAAACTATGAAGCTCATTCTTAAAAAAGCTCATAGATCCCTGTTCTTGACTCCCCTTAAAATAATCCATAAACTCCTCCACTTAATTTTGTGGCTACTCAATTAGTTGCTCTCTACAAAAGAGTGAGATATCCAAGATATATTTTTAATAAGGCAGTAGACTGCTTTTTAATATATATCTTAGAATTGGAGAGCAGTGAAAAATCATTTAGAATATTTTTATATTCCTTTCCTATCCTAAGCTTGTCCTTAAAATTGGTAGTTTCAAATTATCTCTGGTTTTATAATACCCTTTCTGCTTCTTTGGGTGACATTAAAAAAATCTTTAATAAGATAATATTTATTTTTAAAAACACTATCAATAGAGAACAAATACTTATTAATGCATACAGTAAATATATTTCTCCCTGACCTCCAAAATCAGCATTTTCATTCTTTAAGCCATAGTTGAAATCATACTACCAGTTGCTAAATTATCAAATAATACTATCAGGAATTATTGGATATTTTCATTTTGTGTTTTGATTTGGCTGCATTTTCCAGTGCTACATTTTTATGCGATTGGTAGATTGTTATTTAAATGACACCAGTGCCTGTTAAAACATGCAGAAAATTAAGCTCACGGAGTCATATGCTGAATTTTATAGATGGTTCTATAGTGATACTGTTATTAGTATTGATCTATTAAAGTTTATAGCAGCTAATGAAAATAGTATTATATAAATGTGGCATATAGAAATTAATCATTGGTTAAAATCATCATTTGGGGATTTATCAGTAAAATAAAGATTTTATTTAAAATTCTAGATTTGGAATTATCAGGCTAAATTTTCCAAATTTATAGCATTTCCTTGAATCTTGCAGTATAGCATCTGTAATGTCATTCTTTAAGTAATTGATTTTGCATGAGCTTCATTCCCATTTTGATTAGCTAATTGAGATTATAATTGGCATTTTAACGTAAAACTTAAAGTGAAGTTACTTCTAAGAAAGATCCTGGGTGGAAACACACAGAGACAAATCTATTTAAACAGCACATTATTTTGAGGATCCCACAGAATTGAACTCAATAGGAGCCGTTGATAATGCCAGCCCTGGGGACATCCTTATTAGTCTGCCCACCAAGTGGACTGTGTGTGTGTTATGAACTCTGTGGGTTAGCAATAGCCACTAATTTAAAGCTGGTAGAAGAGTCACTCCAGATACTTAAAATGCAGTCACCTACACTTTTCTGGCATTTCACATAAAACTAAGTCAGTGTAAAGTTGGTGAAGTAGACTTGAGACACTCCAAGGTGATACATGAAGTTGTCTTGTGGTTTTGTAATGCCAAGTTTAAGTTGAATATGAATGTTTAGACTTTCAAGGATTTCCTCTTTTTGGCATGGTGGGAATGAGGGACATAACATATCATCAAATGTTCACTGAGTGTTTATAATTCTTGGTCTCCAGATATAAGAAAGTAAAGAAGGATATTCTGTCTAAACTAAAATGTGCTTCAATAGGATAGTTTCCAAATGACTGATGTATGTGATGATGATGATGATAGGGTGATGAAGATGATGATAATAAACTATTTTAAATTTAAATACAAAAAGAAATAACATAACAGAAGGGGCATATTTAGGTAGGGTGTGGTTATCAGAGCTCAGAAAACGACCCCTGAAAACTTGTGCCCTCATTCATGTCCTCAAATTTGTCTTCATTCTCTCTTTCTCTGGGTTAGGGAGTGATTTATTGAAACCACTTCCATTAACTTCAAATGTAGACTAAAGAGAGATGTAACCCAAGTTAAGCTTCCTTTCAATCTTTTCCTATATGTACTGTTGATAGCAGAATTTCTAAAGTAGTCACATGGAATTTGGAGTTTAAAGTGTTTCGGGGACCAATCCCAAGTTCGCTCATTATTTTTACTCTCTTAGTCATTACACTGTGAATCTTGGAAACCGTAAGTAAACCTAAGTTTTTCAAGTTACTGTATTACTTGGAAGCCTATACGTTAAATTTCCCCATCCTCCACCAGGGAAAGTTACTATAATATATTACATCTCATAAGATATAAATCTCATAGGATTTTCTAGTACAATTTACATAAAACCCACATGCTTCTGGATCAAAAACAGTTAACGAAAATCTAACAACAGTGCCATTAGAAGAGGCATAAGGCAGAAGCTCATTCACAGATTCATTTACAAGATGAAAACACTGCTAGAATCACATAAACTTTTTGTTCTATATTGTATAGTTGTAGAAATAAGATTAGTTACTGGTGAATTATGACATGTCTCTTTACCATCCCCCAAACAGGATAAGCATATTTTGAAGTATTAAAGTTCAAGTGAACTTTAATACTTTGGTGTTGATTTTACCTCCAGGTCTATGGTAGTCTTCATTCTTAAGCCATAATATTTTTAAAAGTATGAAAAAAAATAGCATCGTCAAAAACTGGTTTTGCTTTAGCTTGGTATTATTAGAAATATAATTCAGTTTGTGTAGATTCTTGTGTTCTTCCTATAGTGAGTCTTGTCACTAACAATATTTAACCTATAAATTTTAAAGTATCACATTTTTATGGGCAGTTCTGCTGATGTTTTTTCTTTTTAATTTTTATATAATTTTTAAAGTTTACTTTTCATTTGCAGTTATTACAAAATATTGGTTATATTCCCCATGTTGTACAATATATCCTTGTGCCTATCTTACACCCAATAGTTTGTGCTCCCACTCCCCGCCCCGTCCCCCTTGGTAGCCACTAGTTTGCTCTCTACATCTGTGAGTCTGCTTCTTTATTGTTATATTTAGTTTGTTGTATTTTTTAGATTCCACATATAAGTGACATACAGTGTTTGTCTTTCTCTGTCTGACTTATTTCACTTAGCATAACTCCCTCCAAGTCCATCCCTGTTGCTGCAAATGGCAAAATTTCAATCTTTTTTATGGCTGAGTAGTATTCCATTGTATGTATATATGTGTGTGTGTGTGTATACATCTTCTTTATCCATTCATCTATTGATGAGCACTTAGGTTGCTTTCATATCTTGGCAATTGCAAATAATGCTGCTATGAACATTGGGGTACATGTCTCTTTTCAAATTAGTGTGTTTGTTTTTTTCAGATGTATACCCTGGAGTGGAATTGCTGGGTCATATAGTCTTTCTATTTTTAGTGTTTTGAGAAACCTCCATACTGTTTTCCACAGTGGCTACACCAGTTTACATTCCCACCAACACTGTACAAGGGTTCCCTTTTCTCCACATCCTCACCAACATGTGTTATTTGTGTTCTTTTTGATGATGGCCATTCTGACAGGTATGAGGTGATATCTCATTATGGTTTTGATTTGCGTTTCCCTAATGATTAGCGGTGCTGAGCATCTTCTCACGAGCCTGTTGGCTTCTGCGTTTCCTCTTTGGAAAGATACCTATTCAGTTCTTCTCTTTTTTTTTTTTTAAATAAATTTATTTATTTATTCTTGGCTGTATTGGGTCTTCATCGCTGTGCACGGGCTTTCTCTAGTTGCGGCAAGTGGGAGCTACTCTACGTTGTGGTGTGTGGGCTTCTCACTGCAGTGGCTTCTCTTGTGGAGCACAGGCTCTAGGCATGCGGGCTTCAGTAGTTGTGGCTCGCGGGCTCTAGATCATAGGCTCAGTAGTTGTGGCACATGGGCTTAGTTGTTCCGCGGCATGTGGGATCTTCCTGGACCAGGGATCAAACTTGTGTCCCCTGCACAGGCAGGAGGATTCTTAACCACTGCGCCACCAGGGAAGTCCTTCTTCTGCTCATTTTTAAACTGGGTTTTTTTGTTTGTTTTGTTTTATTTCTTTTTATATTAAGAGACAGTTCCTACATTCTTTTCACACTGTAGTTTTGACATGTTTATTAGAAAACTGATTTTCCCTGATTAGGAATAATGGTAAATATGGCCTAATTATATTTCACATTACTTTGCAAAAATTGTACTAATTTAAAATAATTTGTAATGGACTAGCACATAGAAAAACGCCTAACACCACATAGTAGAGTTGGTGCTTGGGGTGCAGGTTCTGGAAAGGTTGGTTTGCATATGAAAGTCACAATCACAGGCAAGTCTTTTGATCTAAGAAGTAGCTGATCCTGCAAGAGGCATTTCCTCCAGTGTCAGCTAGGCCCCAGATGTCAGAGCATGAAAATTACAGAAAATAAAAACATATGCTTAATATATACCTTTCACAATTCTTTTAAAAAATCTACAAATTTTTATTCATTATTTTGATCCATTACAACATTATATATCAATTCAAATACTTGAGTGGTGTTAGGCAAGCTTTTCCTTTCATAAATCTTGTTAACTTCTTCCTATGAGATTATCCCAGTTTAAGGATTCAGTGAACCTGCCTTTTATTGATTCCATCTGGCTGCCAAGCATAGGCTTTCATATCTGTTTATGGCTCCCTGGGTACTTTCAGGACCCTACACAGTGACAAGTATGGCACTGAGGAAAAATCATCTAATTATAAGTTAGGAATTGCAAATTGTATATTTTGAATAAGGTAAGGTTTTTACTTTTGGATTGCTTTACATATAGTGGATGTCAGCTTATTTTAATGTTTTTTTCAAATCCAGCTGGGTGTTTTTTTAGTGCTTGGTTAGTTTGCATGTCTTAAATTATGTTTGAGTTTTAGAATCTTTTCAAACAAACGTTTAACAATTTTGCTCTCTGTCAATTTGTTTGTTTCCTGTTTTTCTTTTTTTTATATAAAACCGTTGTTATTTGAGGAAACAAGTACCTCATTTAATACATGTTTTGCAAATACTTCCCTAGTTTACTAGATTTCATTTTTGTTATTGGTATTTTTATTAAAATTTTTATAAAATAATTTTTATAAATAATTTTATAAAATTTTATAGAATCTCATTTGTCAGCTTTTTACTTTATGATCTTCTGGTTTTAGGTCAAGCATAGAAAGGTCTTCTAGACTTCAAATTTATAAAATTATTTAACAAGACTTTCTTCTAATAGCTTATATACTTCCCTATCATATTTTCACTATAGATTTTTTAGCCACTTAGAATTTATGTTGGTAGTAAAATGTCCTCTTAATCATGTAGTAAAACCCAGTACATATTTGGGACTGTTTACAGACTCCATTTTTTCTCTAGTGACAAACTTATTTTTTGTCAATAATAATAAATATTTTAGTAGCTGGCAGGTCTTTTATTACTCTATTATTTGCCTTTATCCTGACCATGTCCTGATTCTTTTCACATGCTTAATTTTCAGACAACTTTAGAATAGTTTTGTCGGTTTCCAAGAAAAAAGTAAAAGGTTATTTTAGTTGGTATTAAGTCCAAAATATTGGTATTTTTTGGGAGAATTGATGCTTTTAAATATTTAGTATTTTAACCCATAAACATTGCTTATATATTGTTTTTCAAAGGATGGGAAGTGATAAGATGCCCCCCCCGCCCCCCGCCCCATCTTCTGGTATTTACATTCTTTTGTAATTCCCTCTCCTTTAGTATGGGTGGGACCTACAGCTTTCTTCTAACCAAGAGAATATTTCACAGGTGATGGAATAGCATTTCCATGATTATGCTTCATAAGGTTGTAATTTCTACCATGTTAGAAGACCCTCTCCCTTGCCTGCTTTGATAAAACAAATTGATATGTGCAATACTCTATGTAAAGGCCCATATAGCAATGAACTGAATGTGACCTCTGTTGGATAGCCAGAGAAAAACTGATGCTTTTAGTCCAAAAGTCCAAAGGAAATAAATTCTGCCAATACCAAGTGATCTTCAAAAAGATCCTTCCTCAGTCAGGCCTTGAGATGAGATTGTAACCCAAAGAGAAACCTCATTTACATGCAGTATACGGATATGTACACACTGAATTTAATAAGCTAGTACTTTCAGTTTTTTGCATGGACTTTTTTCAGTTAAATTAATTGGCAATTTTCATCTTCATTCCATCTTTCACTAATTTGGTACTAATGCTAGATCAACTAATTTACAAAATAAATGACAAAGTATTTTTTTTCTAATCTTAAAAAATTACACTGTATATTATTTTGTTCATTACAACTTGAAAAAATCATGTAACTTCCTCATAGAAACCCTATTAGAAGGAAATTTTTTTTTTTTTTTTTTTTTTATGCGGGCCTCTCACTGTTGTGGCCTCTCCCGTTGCGGAGCACAGGCTCTGGACGCGCAGGCTCAGCGGCCATGGCTCACGGGCCCAGCCGCTCCGTGGCATGTGGGATCTTCCCGGACCGGGGCACGAACCCGTGTCCCCTGCATCGGCAGGCGGACTCTCAACCACTGCGCCACCAGGGAAGCCCTAGAAGCAAATTTGATAAGTTGTGTAAACCTCTTTAATCAGAGCTTGAAATGTTTGGCATTCAGTAAATGTTAATTAGTTTTATTAATGGTACTACTCTGACAGTTTTACCAGTTTCTTCCAAGATATTTAACTGTTTAGGTTTCCTGTCACATAAGGACATTTTAAAAATTGTACTTTATGTTATATCTAATGCTTCAAATTATTTGCATGAGTTTTACAGAGCACTCATTGGCCCTTTCAAGTTACTTTGCATATGTTGTGATTTTTCTTATTCTTATTTCACTGCATTGTGTGGCTTCTCCATGTCTTATTTTTTTTTTTAGAATATATTCTTTTTAGATAGGATTATTTCTTGTATATTTTTATTCTACTCATTCTCCATTAAAAAAATTTTTTTTGATTAGGTCCGATTTACTTGTATCTGTTTTTCTTTGATGGTCAGTGCTTTTTTTAAAAAATTAATTTATTGTTTGGTTGCACTGAGTGTTAGTTGCGGCACACGGGACCTTCATTGAGGCATGCGGGATATTTCGTTTTGGTGCGTGGGCTCTTCGTTGCAGTGTCCAGGCTTCTCGCTAGCTGTGGTGTGCAGGTTTTCTCTCTCTAGTTGTGGCATGTAGGCTCCAGGGTGCATGGGCTCTTTAGTTTGACGCATGTGGGCTCTCTCGTTGAGGCGCACGAGCTCAATAGTTGTGGCCCACGGGCTTAATTGCCTTGCAGCGTGTGGGATCTTAGTTCCCCAACCAGGGATCGAACCCGTGTTCCCTGCATTGGATGGGAAATTCTTTTTCACTGGACCACCAGGGAAGTCCCCAGTCTCCATTTCTTAATCCACTATTTTTTCTTTAATATTATGTCTCAATTCTTAAAGTAGATGAGTAATTCAATTTTATTCTCTCATGTAGCCTTGAAACAGGTTAAAAGTCACTTTTTTTTCTTTAGGAAAAAATTTAAATATCTGTAAATTTAGCTATGTAATCTTTATATTAAAACATTTTTCTAGATATTTAGCAATTTTGGTGGTAATTTCCATTTTTGGCACCAACGTTATTTTTGACTTTTTAATAGTTTTTGTATTTTTGATATTCTTTTTATGCTTTTATAGTTGTACTACATTTATTTATATTGTTCAAAGTACATGGCCTATGTTATTTGATAATTTTTGAAATTGAGATTTCCTTTGCAGAATAATATATAGACAACATTTAAAAATGTTTAATGAGGATTTGATAGGGAGTTTTGTATTTCAGGGCATAGAATTCAATATATATTTTTAAACCTACATTATTGGTTAAATATCATTTAATTCTTCAATATCCTTTCTTACTTTAAGGTATATATTCTCTAACATAATAGAGGCAAGTAAGTTTTTTTATTTCCGTTGTGTTTCTTCAGAATTTGTTTTTATATTTCCTATATTTTATAATTTAGTTTTTAAGGGTTCATGGCATTTCAATCCTCAATGTGGATTTTATTTTTTTTTTATCATTTTATAATATCCTCTTTTGGTTTCATTTAATGAATCATGTACAAACTTTGATGTTAATATCTTAAACTAGATTTGTTTTATTTTCTAATGATTGTCCAGCAGTTTTTAACCATCTTCTACTGGCTTTGGTATAGTTTTAGTCCTGAGTCAAAATATAGAGTGATGTGTATTTAAATAATTAAGTACACAGACCCTATAACCATTGAGGCCAACAAGTTCTGAAACTATCCTCTCAGTGTTCCAAGCAAGGCAGTTCTTATGGTAATTACATTAAAGAGACAAACAATTATGAGTCTCCCTGTGGTATTATTCTATAAGTGCAAGAACTTATGGGAATGGGAAGCATATTATAGTAGTGAGGTCAGCATTATTTTAAACACTAAAGTGCAACTTACTGAGGCTAAATAACCCAAGTAATGGCATTCACAGAACATCCCTGGGTTTGAGGTTAGCAAATGTTATCAGTATCTTTGGCTAGATCACTTATTCTGTAGAATCAGAAATAGAAATGTATTACCGAAAAGAATATCTCAGAAGATAGAAGTTAATTCAATTTTAAACACTATAGACCTTGCATAATATTTTATTAGACTTCTGATTTTTGATGTAATTAAATATAAGAGACCCTAATCAAAGTAGTTGTTTCCTAAAAATATTAAAGACTGTAAATAGACTTTTCTTTTCCTCTCTCTCTACCTTTTATTCAAATTCTGTAGCAGCATAGTGTTGCTTAGGTCATAGATGAACCTGAGGTAGAAACTGCTTTTATGATCAACAACTCATGGTGATTTAGTCTCTGCTATACTCATAGATCCATGAATGTAGTAACCACGCCTAAAGTAATTCTCTTCCCTGTATTCTCACTGTCGATCCTATGCTTGGTACCTGATGTCTCCTGCTGTTGCTTAATAAGTATATTTCACCTTGACAATAAATATGAGTGAATGAAGTTGACTACTAAAGTTTATCATCTTATCAAAGTCATATTAAAATACATATTTTTAAGTTTTTCTCAATTATCCTAGAGATAAGAGTATTAATAAAAAATGGATTATATGCATAGAAAGTTTAAAAATTTGTGCAAGTTAACAACAGTTGTTTCAGGGAAATTATTGGTCAGTGTTTATCCACATATTGGGAAAAACTAATTAGTCAGTTATAAAGACGGTTTAGATCATATTTGTTGAAGGTTGAACCAGTCAAGTAAGTCTACAAGGAGTCAACAAGATCTGACTCTTCCATGAATAAGATATTGAGATTAAACAACTAGAGAAGGGCAGAAGAGAACATTTATTGAAAGTGTGTTATGAATGGGTAACAGGGAAACAGTGATATAATCACTATCCATAGACTTTAAGATCACTTCTTTTACTCACATGTTTTAAACAAACAAGTAAGTAAATGTTTTAATGAGGATAAAGCAAAGGTATATATCTCTACCAAATCATGTAACTCAGATGTTCCTGGTATTGTCCTTGTTTATACTTTTGCCTCAATTCTTTAGTTCAACCTAAAATTGATAAACTCTCTTAGAATAACAGTCTTAACTTTGATAAACATTGGCAAAATTAACTGATTTTATTTTAGTAAGAGTAATAGCAAAATTGGCTATTTCACCACACGCACAATACTCCCCCTATTTATGTTTCTAAATATCCTAATCTTTGGATTCATTAGATATGAACACTGATTTTATTTTTGTATTATATAATGTACTAGATTCTATTTATTTATTTTTTAAAAAAATTTTAATGTTTATTTATTTTGGCCGAGCTGGGTCGTAGTTGTGGCACACGGGATCTTTAACTGTGGCATGTGGGATCTTTTAGTTGCAGCACGAAGACTTCTTAGTTGCGGCATGTGGACTTCTTAGTTGTGGCATTCATATAGGATCTAGTTCCCAACCAGGTATTGAACCTGGGCCCCCTGCATTGGGAGCACAGAGTTTTACCCACTGACCACCAGGGAAGTCCCTGTACTAGATTCTTTGTATACATTTACGATTGTGTCCCTGAAATAAATTACCAAATGTGAAATACATATTCAAAGTGAAAAAAAGTAAATAAATTACAGATATATACATATATAAGAATTGTCCTCTATCAATTTATAAAGCAAAACCAGTAAATAACTCTTTTTGCCCCACCATTGCCGACAGTATGTTCAAGTATTTTACAATTTTGTATAATATTGCAGGTAAAAATTTTAATCACCTACATTAAGTTAAAATACACATAGAAAGAAACCTATACAATTGTAAATAGCAAGTTCATATTTTGTAAGAGTCCTCCTTCAAAAGACAAGTAAAAACTTGAAAGAAAAAATTTTTTGAAAAGCACTGAAATTATAATAGCAGTGAGGGATTACTGAATCCTAGAGGATGACAGGAATCCAGATCGTGAACCTGGGATCAGTGCCATTTTGCCCTGTTGGTGTCCGTATGTCAATCAAAAAGAGCCTGGAAATGTCCAAAGGAGAAATATAGTGTAAAAATTATTACAGAGGTAAACCTGGCTGGCCTTGAGGATTTATTAAATATATAATACATGAAAACAATAGATTAAGTACCTGCTTTCATGCAGTTTGAAATCTGAAATAAGAAATGCATTATAACTACTTGAAATAACATGTGATAGGGAATACTATGATATAAACATCAAATTAGAGTTCTGGAGGAAATAACATAGCTATAGATAAATATGGTTTCCCTTTTTATATGAGCCATGTGGAAAGTGTTCAGATATCCAGAGATCCTTGAATGTGATTTGCATCAACAGCAATATAATGAATGGTCTTCTAAAATGTTTTATTTTAAAATTGTGTGACCCTTTACAGTTGCAGGCATAAGAAGTCTTACTAGAAGGTATTATTTATTACTATTGTTACTATTATCATCATCATTATTATTGAATCCTATGTAATTATGATGTGTTACTCAGGAATAAAACCATAGAAAATTGACAGTTTAGACAAATAAGGTTGTGTATTCATATGGTGAAATTGAGCATTTTAATATCACAGCCAATGGGCAAGTCGATTTCTTGTATTTTGAGCCTAGATTTTTTTTTTCATTTTCACTCCTTTGAGGAAACTAAACCACCAAGTCATTTAAAAATGTATTACAAGCCTAAAGTAATGTATTATTCTTTTGACAGACTGAATGTCTTCTTACTGCTAATGTACTCATTTGTTTTTCATTACATTTGGAAATGAGTGATTCACAGTATCCGCTACTTTAGACTCTTCCATCAAACCATGGTTATAAAAATAATGAACAGAAAGGGACTCTTTTTATTAGCAGGAAGTTAAAAAAAATTAAGTTCAATGAAACTCTGAATTCTTAGACCCTAATAAGAAACATTTTTATTTGTTCTTTAAGTTAACAGAATTACTTGAATGATATGGAAAATGAAAGACAATCAAACACACTCCTGGATCTAAATCAGTGATATTGTGAGCACGGTATTACTGAGCAACTATCACGGCATTTATTGCTAAATAGAAATATTTATGGCTTAAAAGTCTTCTAATCCATCCTGGTGGATTTATCTGTTTGTCTCTTCCACTATCCAAAGAAAAAATTGAGGATAAAGCCTAGGTCATTCACTCAGTATTACTAATAACAATAATCATAACAATACTTATAAACATATGCTATGTTGTGTGAATATCTTCAGGCGCTTCACAAACAGTGGCTTACTTAATGTTCATAACAACCACGTGAGGTAGGATCTCTTATGAAACCCACTTCAATTCCGGTATCTGGATTTAAAGTCCATGCTTTTAACCACAATATTTTAACCGCAATACCCACTAGTACATTATTGTCAGTTAACGGCTGTCTCTTTTAAATAACTTATGAAAAAATATTTTTTATCAATCACTGACTGTATTAATATAGAAATATAAAAAAATAGAAACACTCTGTTCTCCAGGGTCTCAAAATTTAGAATTAGGAATCTATATGCATACATATTTGAGTATGTTCATAACTTTTTTGTGTTGTATTTTTTCTCCTTTTCTGTTTTCTGACCTAAATTTTGTGTTGATTTCTTTTTCTGTGTGCAGTAAATAGTCTTAGAACTATGCTAACTAATTATAAGAATCTTCTGAGGTTTTTTCCCCTATGGAGAGAAATTTCTTTTTTCTTTTTTTTTTTAAAGAAGATGTTGGGGGTAGGGGTTTATTAATTAATTAATTTATTTTTGGCTGTGTTGGGTCTTCATTTCTGTGCGAGGGCTTTCTTTAGTTATGGCAAGCAGGGGCCACTCTTCATCGCGGTGCGTGGGCCTCTCACTATGGCGGCCTCTCTTGTTACAGAGCACAGGCTCCAGACGTGCAGGCTCAGTAGTTGTGGCTCACGGGCCTAGTTGCTCCGTGGCATATGGGATCCTCCCAGATCAGGGCTTGAACCCGTGTCCCCTGCATTAGCAGGCAGATTCTCAACCACGCGCCACCAGGGAAGCCTGAGAGAAATTTATTTTATTCAAAGAGGCCTCAGTGGAGCTATAAGGCTACAGCAATACTATTTAAGCATAAGATTCCTCTTCAATTAAAAAAGGATACTTTTTACTGGATGTTACACAATAGTAGTACTTCTTTCTAGATAATGAAAGTGAGAAAATTTAACACTACCTCTATGAAAATATAGTACAATATTAAAACGTTTGTGATTTAATTTTTAAACTCATTAAATTACTATTAAATATAGCATTATATCCTTTACTGAGTTTTCATTTTCTTTCAAAGATTGTACAACCATGTAACAAGCATTTTGAATCTAAATATAATATATGTCATACTTTTAAGATAATGATCTTTTAAACAACTTCATTATTCTGTCTATATTTTTAGTTTTCACTTGTGTAATCTTTTGTTTTATTTCCCCTTCTTAAGAAACATTTTATCAGTTTCATGCACTATGCCCATATAGCAAACACAGTGAAATTATTTATTCCTGTACTTTATGACAAATGCTCTGTGCTTCTAGTTCCAAGTCTAATGTGATAAGGGGACCACATAATTTTTGTACAAACTTGAGCCACTCTTGGGAATCAAAAGGGTGCTTTTAATAATTAAACAAAGGTAACAAGTATAATTTAACAAGTCAGGGCTGTTTTGAATAAATTGGGATATACTTTTACCTTATATACAAGTTTTCCAGCCCTTATGTAAGATAATCTTTGATAGAGGAAAGAAGAGTCATTCCCAGCTGTCTCCCTTCCCTAATGCAGGGATTTTACCATATTTAACATCCTGCCTTTTCTGGATATCCCATGAGGGCAATTGACAAAAACCCAAGTTTGGTACCTAGAACCATACTGACCCAACTAGATGTGTATACTCAAGTAGTCAACAAATATTTACTAAATACATGCCAGGCACTATGCTATTATTTGGGAATTCACCACTCAATGAAATAGGATGCCTTTTGTATGGAACTCTTAGTCTAACAGAAAGGGGAAAACAAATGGGCAGATGCAATCTACTGTGATAGGCAACATGATGGAGTACGTAACAGGTCTAAGAAACCAAAAGCGAGGTAAAACTATTTCAGTTTTTGTGAGAGACATCTCGGAGAGTAAACTGAAATCTTAAAATTTATAGATTCTTTTTAATTGGCCAGTTAAAAATGAAGAATATTTCATTCAGTAAGAATGGCAAAGGGACTTCCTTGGTGACACAGTGATTAAGAATCCACCTGCCAATGCAGGAGACACGGGTTCCAGCCCTGGTCTGGGAAGATCCCACATGCCACGGAGCAACTAAGCCCGTGGGCCACAACTACTGAGCCTGTGCCCTGGAACATGTGAGCCACAGCTATTGAGCCCGTGTGCCACAACTGCTGAAGCCCACATGCCTAGAGCCTGTGATCTGCAACAAGAGAAGCCACCACCGCAATGAGAAGCCCGCACACCACAACGAAGAGTAGCCCCCGCTCGCTGCAGCTAGAGAAAGCCGATGCCCAGCAATGAAGACCCAACGCAGCCAAAAATAAAAAAATAAATAAAATAATAATTTAAAAAAAAGGTATGTGTAGAAGCCTAGAGGGTATAAGATACATGGACTATTCGGAAGAAGAATATGAAGTTTGATAAGGGGGGGCTAAGATATGGGGAAGAAATGATGAGAAACTTGATGAATGAGAGTACAAGAGCTCATTTCCAAAGAGCCCTTTAAGCCATTCTAAAGAGTTTGATTTGCGTCCTGAGCCTAATGGCATTTAAATGTTTTACGTAGGAAAGTCATGCAGCTTGATTTGTGGAGTAGCAGTGAAAATGTGTTGTTCAGATTTCTTACTGTTAGGTACATGATTCACAGGGGTGCTGCCACTCTGGATCCATCATTGCTGGTGAGGATATACTTCCTGCCAGCAGCTCTCAGGCAATGACTGAGCAAGGTGAGGACGCCAGTGCTTACCCGTTTCTGCAAGAGACAGGGATCCTTCCGGTGGCCCCAGGACTCCCCATTGGCTCAGCTGGTCTTCCTTAGAACTGCACTACAGTCTGAGATTCTTTGTATCCAACTGTCCTTCCTTTCTCCGATAAATCTCTTGTTCATCTAATCATATCTTGTCACCCAAACTGACATAATTTGATCTTGGATTATTGGGCTTGCAAACTGAAATTCTGTGTGAGTGTCAGCCGTGACTGAGCCTTGGACTTTGTTTTGTCCAACATTACTGTCCACTCTATGGATGCCTACTCAAACTTACATGCCTCAGAGAGAATAACATTAAGTAAAACCTTGGATGAGCATATCTTAATAGAGATGTTCATACACATGCATTTTCTAATTTAATCATAGCAATGTCTATTTTTCACACTACTTTCATAGCCCTTTGAAGGCAGGAAATTTTCCTCTTGGTCATTAATGTATATCCTACCCAGTAGACCACCTAAAATATGATAGGTGAACAAGTATGGTGTATAACATTAAGGAAATATATTTGCCAATTAAACAATGATTTAATGCCAATTTATCTTTATTAGATTCATTTTTAGTACTTATTACATTAATGAAAATATTTTATCATATATTATACTTGTCATACATAAAAAGGAAAATAAATTAGTTGATTTACTCCTAAAATCATTCTTTAGAGTATGACTCTCCTTATCACATTTCAAGTCGGTACTTGATAACTGTGCCTTCCATTCCACACAATACAATTCTGTGTTCCATCACGAGTATTGGTCAAAAATTTACTGTAAAAATAAAGCAAACAAAAAACTTTTATAAAAAAGTCAGTGGCACTGTGTTCTTAGGATGACTTTGTAACTAAATAGAGTTTACATTTTTCAACTATTTTGCATTGATACATAGCATCATATGAAGTTGAAAACATGTAAAAGTAAAACATGAATGCACTTTTATAACTACATGACAAATGATGATATAGAGAATTGTGAGCATGGAGAATCTACCTTTATGTTCCTCCTCAGTCCTTACCTCCCCAAAATGACAGTCTGACTTCTATTGCCCATTTATATAAGTATATGTATACATGGTATTATCCAGCAATACAGTATAATGTCTTCTGTTGTCTAGTTATTTTGTTTAATATTTTTGTCCAGAAAATACATCTATTCATGCACATATAGCTAAAGTTTATTCTTTTTTATTGCTGCATAGTGTTCTTTACATGAATATATTGTAGTGATGGATATATGGGTTTTTCTAATATGTGGCTAATTAATGCTCTGAATTTTTATAAATTTTTTGAGCACATGATTGATTATATTCCCACAGAGGTATATGAATTCCAATCCCTAAATATTCTAACCAATAATGGTTACTATTAATTATTTAATTAAAGGTATTCTGTTGGTTGTAAAATGACCTTGAAAGATACTTATTAGAAAGCTTGAAGAAAGGCAAATTATATTCCCTTGTCAAAGTTAGAAAATAAGTTCCAGATCATCGTCCTTGAATATGCCCTGATCATACCTTTTATTATAAAGTTTGAGATAGATTATTCTTTAGGGGGCTGAGCTGGGTATTGTAGACTGTTTAGTGGCATCCTTGACCTCTACCACAAAATGCCAGTAATACTTGCCTTTTCCTCTCCCCTAAGCTTGACAACCCCAAATCTCCAGATATTGCCAAATATTCTCTAGGAGGCAAAATTACCCAAGATTACAAAGCACTGGTATAAAGGAAAGATTCAATCAACTTTATGTTCAACGTCATGAAAAACAAATACTTCAAACTTTTACTTAGACACAGTATCGTGCTACAGGCACATTATAGGAGGGGAAGAGTGGAATACTTACGAGAGTTTTGTACCTAATTTATCAGGAAAAGGGAATATGTCTTAAAGATTTTAACCACGGCAAATATCTCGAATATAACTGATTTCACCAATGAGAATATGTTTCTAATACACATTTTGTGAATTAATATGCCATTAAATTTGACCAATGTGAAAATCTGTAAATGCAATTGTATATTTCTTGAAGGTGAAGGACACTGAATCAAACTGTAGTAAGTACTTCTAGGGTATAGTTTCTCTTATTTAATGCTAAATGACCATTCTTGGAATATGCATTAATTACTAATATGAATTAATTAGGAAAAATAACTGGCCCATAATGTAGCTTAAAACTAAGGCATATGTAATTTCCCATTGTTTATTTAAAAGTAAATCACAGATATCATAGTAATTGGTTATACCTCTTGATTGGATTATTATATCAATCAAAGTTCATCAAGAGAAGCAGAATCACTTGGAGATATGTACAAATACATGTGCATTGATTTCTTATAGAGTTTGACCGTATGAAGTTGTGGTAATGGTTAGGCAATCTCCGTCAATAAGGCTGTTGTTTCATGTCTGATGTTGGAGCCTGAAGTCCACAGGGTAGGAAGTCAGGATAAAAACATGAATGGAAGGTTGGAGAGATCAAGAACAAACTGGAGCTCGTGAGGACAAACAGAAAGTACGTTAAGTGGTGGTGTGGGCATCCTAAGCAGCTTAAACCACCCATCACAGAGCTAAACATACACTCCTGACCCAGGAGTCAAAGATGCTGAAAGAGGATCCAGAGACAAGTAGAGCATCATAGGCCAGCTGTTGCCTCACACCAGCGAGGTGAGGCAGCAGATCTTTAACGATGTGTATGAGTTGCAAAATGGCTGCTGCTTCCCTTCCTCCATCCAGTTTTATCCCAAGTGTCTTTCTTTTGGCACACCCTAAATACAAAATATACGAGAAAGAAAATTTTGGAAAATGTAGTTCAATCTAGTCAAATTTAACCTTACAAAACCATGACAGTTTATAAATATTATAGCATGATATATATTGACTTAAAACAATATTTATTCATTTTTCTATCTATTGATAAATAATTGGCTAGCTTATACCCCCCCCTTTCTCTTCCCCCTCTCCAATTTGTTCTCTGTTGGTTATCTTTGAAACTGTAAATAATATGCTTAAAAGGTAGTTCATGTTTTATGAATTATAGCAATTATACCTTGAATCCCCACTGATCTGTTCATAAATTCTCCTTTACCTCCTTTTCCCTCTACCTCCTTATTTTATGTTCCATCATCTGTTATCTATAACTTGCCAAGTGCAAGTGACATGATGATCTTGATTTTCAGTCACAAAGCTATATCTGTTTGACTTGCTTTTTCTATGAGTAGTAACTCAGTTTAAGTTGTAATGAATATCTAAATATTCATTTCTAAATACTCAAAACTATGCTGTGGTTATATTTTCTTTCTTCACAATCATTTTGAAAATTTTATATGGTATTTTCGTCACCTTTATTATGTTTTCCCTGATTTGTCTGTTTATCATGTCTGTACATTCATCTGCTGTTTTCTGTAATCTGCTCTTATCCCAGTGACTTCCTTCCTAGAGCAATCTGAATCAGTTGCTTTTTAGGCCAGTTACAAGTCCTGGGTCATGTCAACAGTGTTCCATGTCTTCTGTCTTCCTCTTCCTCCTTTGTGCTTTGTGTATTCTTCAGTATTGGGAGGAGCATATTCTCAAATAACATCCTAAGAAGGGAGTTCCAGGATGTTAAACTTCTGAGGCTTTAAATTTCACACACACAGACATATGCTGCTTTACATTTTCCTCAAATTTGGTTAATAATTTGTGCATAGAAGTCGAGGTTCAGTATTGCCTGTAAGAACTTTTTAAGTCTATGCTGCATTGCATTCAGCACCTGATATCATTGATTAAAAACCTGAGGCCATCGTGATTCTTGTGACTTTGTATTGAATATATGTCATTTCTTTTTTTTTTTCTCTTTACAATCTCTTATAAACTTCTCTTTATTCTGGCTGTTTTAAATTTCACAGGGTTGTATCTAGTTTTAAGTTTTGTTTGATTTTTTTTCACCCCTCAAATATCTTGATGAATACTTAAAGCTTGAAGAGTTGGGAAATGCTGTTCTACTATTCTTTTTCCTTAATTTCCTTTGTTTGTTTGTTTGTTTTTCCTTTCTGAAACTCTTGTTAGTAGGATGATTATGTATTGAATTGATTCTCTATGTATATTTTATAATTTGTTTTATTTTATATCTCAGGAGGCCATAATTTATGTCTTTAACAGTTCAGTTCTATTCTTCTTGGATAATGTTTCTTTTCTTCTCTTATCATTTTTGTGTTGTCAGTTGGTTGTTGAAATTTATTATGTTGCTGACATTCTGCACATGCATATGAATCCTTATTTGTCCATTTAAAATGTATAGTAGAGCTGCTGGAAACTCTTTGAGTAGGTCTGTGTTCATCAATGTCAGGCCTGTTATTAGGTGAGTGAACAAAGAACTGGCCATTATTTTAAAAACCTCCAAATTCCTGAAGGCATGGCGTCTCTTTGGGTCTCTCTCATTTCCTCCATTATATGCTATACAGTTTATTCAAATCTCATGAGTAAAGAACAAAAAATCTTTCTCATTATATATTTTAGATTTGTTTTTTTATTTTCTAGAGAGTAAGCACATGGTAGCTGCATTCTACATGTTACCTTTTGAGAAAAGAAGGCGAAACATACCCATTGCCTCATACACGTAATTTGTATAGGTTTTTCTGATGTTCACCCATTGTTCACTCTTTTAGATACATATTTTGAGTTTCTTTTGGGTATCTTCATAAATTGTAAGACTTCTCATGAGGAATGGATTGCTGGATCCCCTGCTTTGATTCATCTACCAATGTACTTATTTATATTTATTCTACTTGTTTTTATTATATGTGATAATTTTATGTGCCAGCATGAAGGGTTTTTTGGATGGGATAAGCATTTAAATCAATGAACCTTGAGTAAGCAGATTGCTCGCCATATTGTGGGTGGGCCTTATCAGATCAGGTGAAGGCCTGACTAAACAAAATGTCTGGCTTCTGCAAGCAAGAGGGAATTCTCTGGCTGACTGCCTTTGGACTTCATCTGAACCATCAGTTTTCCTAGGTCTCCAGCTTGCCGTTCTTCAGACTGGAGCTGCATCATTAGCTCTCCTATGTCTCAAGCTTGCCAGCCCACACTGCAGAGTTTACACTCTCTGGCCTCTGTAATCACGTGAGCCAGTTCCTTACAGTAAATTTCTCTGTATATATTTACATATCCTATTGGCTCTTTTTCTCTGAGAACTGACAAATATACTGTGTTTTCAATTTTTTTTTTATTTTTAAAAATATCGTATCTCCTGAATGTCTTCCTTTTTAATGCAGAATTAAAAACTATTTTGCCATTATTTTAACACAGTTTTAGTAGAAATTAAATATAAGCATCTGTGTGCCCAGTCCATTATCTTGAATTGGAATCAATGTTTACTTTTTAAAAAAGGGATCTGTAGTTAATATGTGGAAATGGGTTGGATGGGGGCAGAATAGAAGGAAAGATTCCAAGTGGATTAATATTTCATTAAATCAGGTAAGATAGTGATGACCTGTACAAATGAAATTCAGTGTATATTAAGAGGCTATGTCGGATCTAGAGCATATTTTGCATCAAATGTGATTGTCTGTTTTGTGATGGCTTCAGCTTGATGATTCCTCTAGGTCTCTGGGGATTTTCAGTCATTTAATTAATCTGTCTTCTGTTTTATCCTCCTGCACTTCAGGCTGCCATAACAGGCCCTAGACTGCATTTATTTTTTTCAATTTGATAACATTTCCAAATTGGTAACAAGCCCTGTTCTATCTTGTGCTTCTTCAGCTTTCTGAAACTCTAATAATTTGGTCTTTTGTAACATTTATCATTAATCAAGTCTCTTTTCTCTGCTTGTTTTCTAGCTTTCTTCCCTCCTTTGATTTGAAGGATGTTGGCTTTTTTCCTATTTTCTTGTAAAACTTAGTTACTTTGCTTATTGTTATAAGCTAATATAAATTCCATCATTTTGCCAATTACTTTCAAAGGTAGGAACTATAAACTTTCTATTCATCCCACATTTCCTTGCTAGGAAAGACTAAACGTGGGTCCTCTTTAATTTGTCTAGATGGATATCTTCTCATTCAGCTGTAGATTTTGACTATATCCTGAATCTTGGATCTGCCTCTCATTTGTGTTGGTACTCTTGTCTTTTGGAAATTGTGCATAGATTTCATGTATTTGGCTTGAAACATGGCTCCCTAGAAAGACTGTGTGTCAACTGACCCCTCTGTCTACTACCAATTAAGCTTTATGTTTACTTTATCTAATTTGGCCATCATGGAGACAATCAATTTCCCTGTCTTAAAGGACACCTTCTTGGCGTGACTTCTCCTCACTCAATATGATAATATGTATAAAATATATAACTAATGAAAACATAATGTACAGCACAGGGAACTCTACTTAATGCACTGTGGTGACCTAAATGGGAAGGAAATCCAAAAAAGAGAGGATATATGTATATGTGTAGCTGATTCATTTTGTTGTACAGTAGAAACTAACACAACATTGTAAAACAACTATACTCCAATAAAAATTAATTTTAAAAAAATGAGAAGCGGATTCAGGTAACTAAAACCATGATGAGCAGGATTCCAAATATATCTATTTCCTGAGTTCTGTTTATAGGAGTTTAGAGTCACTTTTAGGTCTTTGTCTTATACTCTATAATCCTTATTTTACTCAGTTACTTTTTTCAAACTCTGTCATCCAATTTCCCAGGCACTGAACTGTAACAAAACTGAGATATACGAGGCTGTTGCACCTATCATATATTAATAATAGTTAAAATTAATCTAATGCTTACAATGTCAGGAACCATGTTAAGTACTTTACATGACATATTTAGACAGTCAAAATACTATGATTTAAGTAATAATTTTAACATCATTTTATGTATAAGAAAACTTAGATTTCGTGAAAATAAGTTATGCATTTAGCCAGGATGCTACATCAATGCTACCTATTCATTTACAAGTATAGCAATACTCAACTCTGTGATCTGATTTTATATTTTTATATAATTGTTTTGCATTTCTTTTCCTACTTTCCACTTCATTTGTGGTTTCACTCTTTTTTTTTTTTTCTTTGTGGTACGCGGGCCTCTCACTGTTGTGGCCTCTCCCGTTGCAGAGCACAGGCTCCGGACGCGCAGGCTCAGCGGCCATGGCTCATGGGCCCAGCCGCTCCGTGGCATGTGGGATCTTCCCGGACCGGGGCACGAACCCGTGTTGCCTGCATTGGCAGGCAGACTCTCAACCACTGCGCCACCAGGGAAGCCCGTGGCTTCACTCTTTTATGCCTGACTAAATTAATCAGAGATTTGTTTAAATTTTTAAAGGCATAAAGTACTTCTAAAAGAAGATATTTTCAGTATCAGTCTGTAATTGCCTAAAAATTAGATTTTAAGGAATAGCATGTTCATCAAAATATCTCCAGGGAATATTTGACTTTCACCAATTCAAAGAAAATTGTTTTCCACCAATTATTGACTTGAATGACTTATTTTCCTATTAGTAGAATCCTATATGGTGTGTCTTTTTTAGTTCTTCCTCCTCTGAATGTTCCCTGGTGATTCTATGATGAGAGAATTATTTTTTCCCTCACTGATTTTAGAGAATGACTTTTGCTAAAAACTGGTCTTGTATCTGATAGAACCATGGAAACCACAAAACTTTCTAAGAAACAAGTTAAATGAGCTCCTCTGCCTTAGCAGTTTGAATTTCAATACGATACAATCCTATCTCAACAATTCTATAAATTGTATAACTCTTCAGTAGCCCCTCACATATTAGGGAACTGTTTTGATACCAGTGGAGTTCATAGGTTAATTTTTAGTGACAATCTCATAAATTTATACCAAATATATTTTGAACAGTATTAGTGTTGAAATGATGGCACTCAAAGAACACTTTTTAAAAATATTGGATTTGCCATATTATGCTTATGATTGTTTCTGAACAGCATTTGGCCTAGGAACCAAGTATATTCCTGCTATAAAATTTTTCAAGCTGGTTTATTTTTTACTACTATACTTCTTTTACTATATTTGGCATATATATTTGGTTTCTCCTTTCAATGTTCTTGAAATTTTAAAATAAATGATATCCTCTTGCATCTACAGTGTTTCATTTAGAAGGCTGTAATTACATAAACACAGTAGTCAGAGGATGTTCTATTTAGCAGAAAATAATTGCTTTATCTTTAACATACCATGGATGCAGAATGGAGGTATAGAAAGAACATTTATACAGAAAAGAAAATGTGAAATGTTCCTTCAAATTAGATGTTGTGATAGCTTCATTTTCTACATGAAGATATTTTATACCTAAAAGTTGAGAAAACATGTTTAAAAGTGAAGACGCTTAAAATAATATCTCATATGTTGCCATAAAAAGGAATGATATTTTTATGGACTTAATAAAATCTCAACTTTCAAAAGACTTGTAAAATTTATTCTTAAGCAGGGTCTGTCCTGCAGTTAAACCAAGTATTTAAAAGGATTTTGATAACTTTTTCCTTTGGCTTACACTATAATCAGCTCAACTGAATCATTGTCTTTGTGCCATAGAAAAATGAGAAACTTTGATTCTGTGCATAGCAGAACAAACATAAATAATTAAAGTGATACCCTCTTTTTTTAAAAAATTAATTTTTATTGGCGGATAGCTGATTTACAATGTTACGTTAGTTTCTGCTGTACAGCAAAGTGAATCAGTTATACGTATATATATCCATTCTTTTTTAGATTGTATTCCCATATAGGTCATTATAGAGTATGGTGTAGAGTTGCCTGTGCTATACAGTGGGTTCTTATTAGTTATCTATCTTAATCCTATATTATAAATTTTTACTTTTTAAAATTGGGTCAAACATATCTTTATACTCACATGATATCCATAAGTATCAGATAACAATCACTAACCAAGCAAACACAGCAAAATATCTCATTTAGTCTTTCCAGCTACCTGACCAAGTGTTTACAACTGCCCATTACTTACCCACTTACTTGGTTTGAGCAGATTTTAGTCAAGCTTCTCATCTCCCCACAGAGCCTGAAACTTTGGCTTGCCGCTAAGCTTCAGTAAGCTCTAAGGTATATAGCAATGCCCTCTTAACAACTCATTCCAAGAACTAGCTGACCAAAGAGAGAAACATCTGCTAATATACCCAGTCATATTTTCTGTTCATCCCCACTATCTACTACCTCCCTAACAAAATTCTGCTGGTCCTACTTACCTCTCACAATAATTAATACATAAATAAGATTTTTTCTTCTGTTTACTTTTGAGATGCTTGCAGGTCTTGTGGTCAGAGATCTCTTCCTATTACAAAAGTTTTTTTCCAAAAGACTCTCCTTACCTAAGTCCAGGTTTGTTTTTATTTGGTATACACAGTGCTGTTGTTGTTATCCTTATTTATATCATCTAGGAAACAGCATATAAAAGAAATATAGTTATTTACCAAAGACTACATCTATAATGTTGATACTAGAATTTTAACATAAGTCTTATTGCATAGCTTTATTTTATACTGCCTCAAATGTGATGATATTTATTAGAAGCATTTGTACATTTTAAAACACTAGGCGGAATTTTCAGTTTCTGATCTGTTCACCATACTGCCTGCATTGTTGGAATGGGTCTTGCCAAGCCACTGCTAAGTAGAATTTTTAAGCACATATACTCTTTTGGCACTTGGCCACATGTTTTGTCCCCATGATCAAGCGATAGAGACTGCATGCCGCCAGCACATGGTGCAGCAGTACTGTTTCCTGGCTGCCTGACAGACCCCTCTGTGATACCTCATCCTCAGTTGGTAGGGTGGTTTGGATCTAGCCCTTCATCTGGATACTCCTGCCATCTCATCCCTCGGAGTCCTGAAGCGTGATCTAATAATCGCATGGCAGGAATTGACTAAAATTTAACAGGAGACAATGAGAGCTATAATTCTTAAATCCAAATGAGTGATCCTATGAATTCCATCCTTACTGGATGGAATTTCAGGAAATTGAACAAGTGAGATTTCTTAGAAATGGGGTCTTCAATTTGTTCTGTTCAAATCATACCACAGAGAAAAAAATATCAAATTATCCTTGGTCTTTGTTGAGGCATGTATCCCTAAATCCTATCACTTTGCACTTTCATTGTAGGATAAATAAATTAGCACTGCTCCAATTTTTACCTGTATATAGAACCAACAAAGGTGAATTTCTTCACTTTCCACTTCCTTGTGTAATTTTAGGATAACTAATGAACACCATTCCAGTTTCTGATTGTTGTTTAATACATTTACATACAAAACAGACATAGAATAAGTCATAAAAAGTTTTTGTGGAACAGCTCAAAATGTGGTAGGTGATGAAATTGTTTATCAGGCCCATAGCATATGGTTCCCTATAGTGTTATTTCCATGATGTAACCCATATAATTTGCGGGCCTAGCTTTGTTTAGAATAAATGGGAGGTTTGGGCACAAAAGCAGGTACTCTTGTCAGTATTCTGACAACAAAATAAAAAAATTCTGGGATCCTAAGTTTAAGATGTTAACTACGATTATTGTGCCTTGCTACAAATAATAAGAGAGGTTCATATCTACGTTTTATCTGGGATAGAGAAGCAATCATTGATGCATGGCTATGTATAAAGATTAGCAACAGGAAATTACTTCTTCAGGTTATACAGAAAAGAATGTCAAGCATAAGTTTATATTCAAACTGCAATCTAAAAGTTGAATCATGTGCTCAGGAGCATGCCATTGTGTTGTGCTTTTTTCTTTTGAAATATTTTACTGTTGTCCTCCAGAAGTTGTGCATGGCCAATAAACTATGGAATTATAAAGTATCTTCAGTAAGAGTGATGCCAAAATTAATGTAAAAAAACCAACTTAAATGAAGAGAAACGGAGAAAAAAAGAGGGAAATGAAGCATTTGGTGGTAGGATTCCAGCTAATTAATAACTTTTTAGACTCAGTTAATTATCTATTTAAACAGGCATTTAACTTTACTAAATTTAAGATAAATTTAGGATTTAAATTCTGTGTTGAAAAATTTTAAAATATCAAATATATAAAAACAATTTATTGTGCCTCAAAGGAAGAATATGCACCTATTACAAATGTGTAGATAAAGATATCTATATCTATACCTCTATTTCTATATTTAGGTGTAGTATATATTATTTTATAAGTTAAAAGTAATTTGTGTGTTGTTGAGAATCCAGCTTTGATCATATTATTGTAGGAAATTACTTTTCATTTGTAAAAGTTGTGACTTTATGTTGAATATTGAAAAAATAATATATGGTAGTCCTTTGGTATCTGGAGTGGATTGATTCTAGGACCCACTATGGACACCCAAATCCCTGGATTCTCAAGTCCCATAGATAGCCCTACGTATCCAAGGTTTCACATCTGTGGATTCAAACAACCGTGGCTCATACAGTACTGTATTTAATGAAAAACATCTGCATGTAAGTGGACCCAAGCAGTTCAAACATGTGTTGTTCAAGGGTCAACTGTATATGTTTTATAATTGTATTTTTAATTTTCCTTCCCTATTTTTAGTAACTCTGCCTTCCATAGTTTCCACTTCTCCTTACCCAGCCAATTTGGAAACTATTATTTGACTGTAATTCCAGAATAGAACATATTTATAAAATCATCAAATCCAGCTCTCTAAGCAGAACTAGAATATGATTTTTTACAGTAACCATATAGGTAGTCTATCTTCAAGTTTTCTATGAAACTCCTACTTTGAGTGAGTGATAGTCATTTTAAACATTTTGGAACTAATGCAGGAAGCAGTATGTGATGACTTAGTTGTCCAAGGTCAAATATTTCATCATATTTATAAAATTAGAAAAATTGGAAAACTCAGCATTTATGAAAAGAGAGGCTTTGTGTTAAGAGATTAAATATCTTTTTAATTTGCTATAGATTAGTCTGGGCTCCCTCCAACGCTGCCAATTCTGAGGCCATTAATTAAAGTGTAAGTAGAGGTGAGAGTGTTGGAATTATATACAATTACTTTTATTCTGACAGATTACATTTGAAGTGGGTGGAGAACACATAGGTAGATCTGCACAGGCAGCAGTTAAAAACATTGGCTTGCAGTTCAGGATAGAATTTTCTCTCGTAAATGTTAAATTTGGGAATTGCATATTTGGTCCTAAGGCTTTATTAAATTTCACTGCCATTCTATAGTCTAGGGATAAAACTGCATTGAAGTTTGACAAGGATTCTCCTCTGACCCTAGCGATTTGAAACTCATAAATATACAAATGAAAATATAAATACAGGAGAAATTTTGAAGTAATTAAAATTCTAAAAAGTAGATAATTTGTTAAAATAGTGACTGGGCAGGGAGGGGCTTTATTTAGAATGAATCGGGTGAGCTCATAAATGGGTATTGTTGAAAGCTGCTATGTGTGTTGTAGTTTGTTAGGCAGCATTAGGACACTGTCCCAGAGAGCTACTAGAAAAGCCCTTTGGTAGAACCTGATTCCAAGGCATTCCAGGGATGGAAACAGGGCCAGTTTGGCTGCGGCGTAGGAGTGTGGGTAAGAATAATAGGAGGAGAAATTGGAGTTATGAGCACAGTGTACAACATCAATAACTGTTAATGGATGAGATTTTCTTGGGAGGTCTGTAGAGTGAAAAAAGGAGAATAAAAGAACAAGAAATGGTAGAGAAGAGCATTCTGTTAGGAACAGATAGAAGGGGAATAACCGATGAAGGAACATAAGGACATTTGTTAAAGAAATTTGAAAGGAAAACTTGTAAAGTATCTCAGAGCCAAGGAATCCAAGGGAGGATGATTTCAAGAAAGCCAAATTGGTCAGTGATATTGAACACCTCACAGACAACAAGTTTGACAATATTAGATTTAGCCATTTGAAGGCAGTTAATTATTAGTTTCAAGTAATTTCCTCTGCTTATCTGTTCCTTTTTGTACCCCAGTGGGGAAGCAGCAAGCAATATACTTCTTCACAAATTTGAAAGTCATGTTTAGAATGGTCTAACTTAAAATGAATGAGATATGCTATCTTCAAGTTTTATTTTTAGAGTTGTGTGTGTAGGGAATGTGTGTGCACCTCTGTATGTGTATTTAGAAACATTTCAAAGAGGTAGAAAGAGACCTGCAACTCAGGTAAAACCAGAGGCCTTGAAAGGCATTCCGTTATTACCTACTATATTTTCACTTTTGTGATATTCTATAAAGAGCAAAATATCATGAAAAATATATGATCAGTTTTCTATGGAGAAACAGTACTTAAAACACATCACTGAGACCTGGAAACTTTACCTTTCACATAACATTAAGATAACTCCAGGGAGATTAACTAAATAAATTGTGTAGTTTATTCTCTTAGTATCTAATTGTATCTAATTGCAGGATGCTGTTAAATATTTGAAAGTAATAAATCAATCTTTTGACTTTACACAGAGGTTAGAGAAAACACTGTACTCAGGTTTTGCCCCTTATACACATAAAGAAACGTCAGGGAATGTATCATTATTTACAGTATCATACAATTGATTAATATACATTGTTGTTGCTTTGTAAAAATACATTGCAAAAAATCTAAAAATTATTCCATTGTTTATTAGTAGAATTTTCTCTCTTGTAATTTGCATAGATGTTCCACAAAGAGGAACAAAATGACAGGATTCGTTGAAGAATATAGATAATGAACTAGGAAAAGAAGTATATCTTGTGAAAAATACCACCAATTTGAAATCTTGGTAACCATTTAGAATCATTTTTCTTATCACTATTATCTGAGAATATCTGGAACAGTAGGTAATAATTCGAGGGAGGTCTTCTCTGTTTCTCCAGTTTTTCAAGGACATTATGATGTTAGAACTTCAATTCTTTAGTTCAAAAGAATTTTATTTGACTTTCCAGGAAGCTCTTGAATGGCAGGCTTATAAGGATTAAGACACAGAGTTGAATAGCTGAAGTCAAAATAACGACTTTGATATTTCTCTGTGCCTCTTCTATCAAAGCAAAGGGAAAGCTCCTCAACTGAAGGAGAATGAAGGTCAACAGACAGGAGGTGTTTGGCGGCCTTAATTTAACTAGTATGCAAATGATTTAAAACATTCTTTTTATAGTACTTGGGTCAATTACTAAATCTGACATGAAAGGTCCACCTTTCAAGGAAACCAAGCTTAGGGTCCGTATGCAGCCTTATGGAACCAAAAGAGTAGCCAGCACTCAGCATGGAGCTGGATGTTACATAAGTAAGAAAACAGAATTACTCTCCAGCCCTATGGATTTATGGTCTGTGAGGAAATGACTTTCAATGTAGAAATTTTCAAAGTTAAAGTACTGCCACTGCAAGGAATAGTGAAATTGGAGGAAAAAATTCTCTAAGAGTGTTATTTTTGAGGATAGAAAAGTATATTTTGTAATTATAGATGATTTTGTGTTCATACAGAGAACAGACTATTTTGAAAAGTCTCAAAAGAATTTAGAGATTGTCTGTTTGCAGGAAAGCAAATCATTGGCTCTTTATTTTATGAAATACAATAATTCGATTACTACCCAAGAAGCCAGGTGCTTTAGAGAGTCAGTAATATGTAAAATGAATGCAGAGTTTGTAGTCGTACAAACAACTTGGCAAATATAGCTTTGCCACTGGGGAAGAATTCTGGGGCAAGTGACTTCACTTTTCCAGATCTCAGGTTCCTTATTTTTATGGTGGTTTAGTGATACTTAGTTCATTGGATTGCTGTCATGATTTATTGACATAATATGTAAGTATCCTGGCACTTTGTAGACATTCAATAATATTTGTTTTCTTTCCTTTTAAAAGAAGTACCTCAGTACGTTGAATTGTATGTATACTTTCCAATCAGAAAATTCTGCTGAATACCGCCATTTTAAACTGTCTTTTCTCTATCTAAACAATAGGTAGTAAGAGTATCTGACTGACAGATCATGCTAAGACTTATGATGGTTAAATATGATAATGAATTTTAAAGTTTTTCAAAACCTATGTAGGATAAAAGCAATGTGAATTATTTTATTAAAAATAATGGCATATTTCAGATATAAAAATATGTAAGGCATACCAATTTATAAAATGTAAAGTACCTATGTGCCAATAATTCACCTTCAGAAATTAAAAATAATACTGTAATGAGAACCAGCCACATGGGTATCTTTCCTGTCCCCACACCAATTACTCACAACCCCCTCACCCCTACACAAATAACTACTGGCCTAATTTGATATTCATTGTTATCATGAAATTCTCTATACTGTAGTACATATGCATTTTCCCATAAATGTTATCTCACATGTTTTTAATTTTTGTTAAATGGAACATATTATATTACATGTATTCTTCTATAACGTGATATGTTATATGACGTATTGTGAGCCCCATCCTGTTGATTTGCAGAATTCAAATTCATTTATTTTCAAAGCTTATTATTCCTTTTTGTACATAAGCTGACCTTTATTTTTGCTAAGATTGATGGTCATTTAGTTTATTTTAATTGTTTTATTATTATAAACAATGCTGCTATATATTTTTATGCATATCCAAGTGTACCTGTCAAAGAGGTTCTCTGGAAGATATATGTGGGAATAGATTGCTGGATAATAAATGCCCACAATTTCTACTTTTCTAGACCACACCAAAATGCTCTCTAATTTGTGTTAATTTGAATTTTTAGTCTTCTGCCTTGCAAATAATTAGTTCACATATCTGGCTTTCCCACTTTATAATTTTGTTCTTTATTGTTTATGCTTTACATATCTTAAGATATCTATTCATTCCCCAGGACATAAAACTATTCTTTCTATACTTCTAAAATTTTAAGGTTTGCTTTTCATACTTAAATTGTTAATCCAGAATATTTATAGGTGTGATGTAAGAGAAGAATGCAGTACTTTTTGTTTCTTTTTTATTCAGATTACTGATTAGTTCAAAACCATTTACTGAATAAATCATTATTTTTCCACTGATCTTGCTTGCCACTTCAAAGACCAAGTTTCCATATATGCACAGGTTTGCTTAGTGATCTTTATTTTGTTCCAGTAAAATCTTTTTATTTTCTGACACAAATTTCAGTTTAACTTCAATAGGTCTGTAATATGATACCTGGTAGAACAAAATCCTCTGTTTTGTCTTTGTTGGTTTCCTATTGCTGTGTTTAAAAATATCCTCAAATTTAACGGTTTAAGCACCCATTTATTATCTCCAGAGTTTGATAGATTAGAAGTCTGGGCATTTTTGGATTGCGTTGTTTGTTTTTTTTCTTATTAAGCTGCATGAGCTGCTTATAAATTTTGGAGATTAATCTTTTGTCAGTTGCTTTATTTGCAAATATTTTCTCCCATTCTGAGGGTTGTCTTTTGGTCTTGTTTTTGGTTTCCTTTGCTGTGCAAAAGCTTTGAAGTTTCATTAGGTCCCATTTGTTTATTTTTTATTTCCATTTCTCTAGGAGGTGGGTCAAAAACACACCATTGTATAGCAATTTTACTCCAATAAAACAAAAAAAACTTGAAAAAAAAAAAGGAAGGGCATGGCATTACTTGATTCTCTTTTCAAGGTCTTTCAAGCTAAAATCCAGATGTAGGCTGGGCTGCCTTCCCATCTGGAGCTTGATTCCTCCTCCATACTCATGGTCATGTTGTCAGGAATCAACTCCTTGAATTTGTAGGACTCAGGTCCCTGATTCCTTGCTGGCTGTCACATGCCGTTCATTCTCAACTCTTGGAGGGCAGCTGCTTTTCTGTCATGTCTCTCTCCATCTTCAAAAACAGCAATGTATCTCTCTTGCATTAAATCCCTCTCATGCTTTAAATCTCTCCTTCAGGAACTTTACAGTCCATTTTAAGGGCTGGCTTGATTACGTTAAGCCCACTTCAGATAATCTCCCTTTCTCTGAGGCAACTGGGCCATATAACATTATAACATAGCCTAAATACAGGAATGACTAGATAATCACAATCACAAATTGCATGGAATATACATAGGACACGTACATCAGCATGAGGAGTCTTCAAGGACCATCTTAGGATTCTGCCTACCACATTTTCCTAATTCAAGTGTCCCTTGAGTGTCATCCATGTTTTTCATAGAAATTTCAGAATCATCTTATAAAATTTAACAATGATATTTTCATTGGATTTATATTTAATATATCAATATAGGACAAATCAACCTTTTATGGTCTATTACCCCACTTCTAAATGTGGTATATGACTTCATGCATTTTAGTATTCATTCATATATTTAATTAGTTATATTATTTTCTCTCTCCTGGTCTTGAACATTTTTTGTTATACCTATTTCTGAGTAATTTATTTCTCTTTTTTATTGAAATTGTGAATGATATTTTATAAAATCACATTTAAAATCATTTTAGTTGGGTTTGAGAATTCAACTACATTATTATGAATTTTATTGAAGTGCAAAATATATATGTGTGTGTATATATATATATACACACACACACACATATATATATATACATGCAAAATAAAAAGCATACAGCCCAACAATTTTGAAATAGTGAAGCACTTCTGAAATCAGTGCCAAATCAAGACGTGTAAACAGTAATGGTATCCAGAAAACACCACTAGTTATTATCCCTACCATCTGGCTCCCCACTCCCTATTTAGACACTACCCTGATATTTTTCTTCTTTTTTTATAATTGAGGTGAAATTCACATAACATACAATTAAGCAATTAACTCTTTAAAAATATACAAGTAAGTGGAATTTAGTGCATTCAAAATGTTGTGCAAATACTACCTCTCTCTAGTTTAAAATTTTTTCATCATCCCAGAAGAACACCAGGTACTCTTTAAGTAATTTTGTTTTCAGTAATGTTTTGTAGTTTTCCATGTACCAGTCTTTCACCTCCATGGTTAAATTTATTCCAAAATATTTTATTTTTTGGATGCTACTATATTTAGAATTCTTTTATTACTTTCCTTTTTGGATTTTCCCTGCAGCTGTATAACAACACAACTAATTTTGGTATGTTGATCTTGTACCAAATGATATCATTTGCAAATAAGAGATAATTTCCTTCTTCGTTTACAATTTGAATGCATTTTATGTCTTTTTCTTTTCCAGTCACTCTGGCTAGGGATTCCAAAACGGTAGTGGTGAAAAATGGTCATTATCCATGCATTATTTCTGATCCTGGGGGAAAAGCTTTCTGCCTTTCATGACTAAGTATGATGTTAGCTTTAATTAATGCTGCTCTGGAAGTTCTATGCCTAGTTTATTTATTCTCATGATGCTATAGCATGTCTTTTAAAGAAAATAATTTCTTAATGTTAAGTGTCGTCCACTTTTCAATGTTTTTCTTTCCCTTTGTTGACATTAATTTCTGTGCCCTAAAATGTAAACCTTTGCATACAATAGGGTTGTGAAGATTGTATCCTGTTTTCTCCTAAAAAATTATATTGCTTTACTTTTCACATTTCAACCCACAATCACATAGAATAAATATATTTTATATATAAATATATAAAAAATAAATATATTTGATATATTAATAAATATATATAGGCATTATATATATAAATATATATATATAATGGCATTAGATTAAGGTTCTTATTTTTCCATATGTTATCCAATTGACCCAAAGTGATTATTGAAATACCCATCTTTCTTTTTAATTTTTTACTGCACTGCAGTTTTACTTTATAAATAAGAAGACTTTATATGTGTGTGTCTGTCTATGAAATTATTCTATTCAACTTAACTTTTCTTGTTTCTCTGTACCAGTGTGACACTGTCTTACTAGAATATCAAAATATGACATGCTATTTGAAATTAAATCTTCCTATTTTTATTCTTTTTCAAAATATCCTTGGCTCTTACTTGCCTTCTGAATTTTCGCATGACTTTTAAAATCAACTTGTCTGTTTCACACACATAGAATAAAATTGCTGGGATTTTTATCTGAATTTAAGTGAATCATTAATTCATGATAAATTTAATTTACTCCTTATCAGTGTTTGCCTTATTGTTGTCATGTATTTCAATTATGTATCCATCTTAAACCCCAAAGACATTACTGTAATTATTTTGATCAGTCATTACCCAGTCAATAGTCATTTATGACTTATCCTTTTCTAAGATTCATTGTTAAATTTCCTTCCTCTAGAGTCAGTTTCACTGCTTGTAACAGTCATTTAAGTATTGCTTTTACTACATAATTATCAGTTGAATTGAAAAGTTTCTGTGTGTCTGAAAACACCTTTAGTTTATTCACTTTTGAACAATATTTTTACTGGACATAAAATTTGGAATAGACAGTGCATTGCTTTCATAATTTTTAAGTTGTTATTCCCTTATATTCTGACTTCCTTTATTTCTGTTGAGAAGTAAATTGTTGTCTTGTATTGTTTCTTTCAAGAGATTATGTCTTATGTTTTTCCTCCAATCTAGTTTATAATTTTTTTCTTGATCTTTGGTTTTTATAAGTCTTATAATAATATTCCTCATGTGGTTTTCATTGCATGAATCTTGCTTAGGTTTCAACAGAGCTTCTTGAATGTGTGGGATTATCTTTCATCAGGGTTGCATAACCTCAACCAGTATCTCTTCAAGTATTGTTTCTGTCTCATTCTTTCTCTCTTCCTCTTGGATGCCAATTGTATGTATGTCAGTCCTATGCAATAACATATGGGTTAAACCTGTTTACTGACTCCTATATTGGTCCAACTTTCTTTTACTCCATTTGTTATTTTCTGTCTCTGTACTCCAGTTTTCATGCCTTCTCTTGGAAACATCTTCCAGTACATTAATACTATTTTCTGGCATATCTGCTCTGCTGTAAAACCTATGACATGAGGTTTGATAGGTTATACTTTTCACTAATACTTACCACAATTCAGTTCTTAATACAATTTTCAATGTAAATTCAATTCACTGTGGAAAAATCTCCAACTTTTCAGCTGTTTTTGAACTTTTTTCTTTCTGTATTTTAGAACATACTTATAGTCAAAGTCCTAATCATCTAATTTAAATATTTGAAGCACTTATATGCCTGTTTCCATTGTCATTTTTTTCTTGATGTTCAGCAGTATAATCTTGCTTTTTAGCGTACCTAATAATTTGTATTTAATGACTTACATTGTGTATACAACATATAGGAGCCTCAGATGAGGTTATCTTCCTCTAAAGAGGGTTCACACTTTACTAGGCATAAATAGAGCTGACTGACAGATTTATTCTTGTCAAGAACTCTTATTTGAGGATACATTGTATCTCCCAGTAAGAGTCAGTTCACGTCTAGTTCATTGGTGTCTCTCCAGTGTTTTCATATATTGAACCTATTATATTCTGCAAGTGCCTCTCCGCTCAGGACCATACTGACATCTGGCTATGCCAGAGGCTGTGACACTTTGCACCAGATTCTCAGCCTCCTGCTGGCATTTCTGACTCTTTTTCAACAACTGCCTATTTTACTATTTCCTGTAATGCTGGGTTTGGCAAAATCCTCCCTACAGGCCAAATGCACCATCCTTCCTCACTTTCACAAAAGTTTTTGGTGGCTTAAAGGTTAGAATTTTTCTTATATATTATAATGTTGAAAAAAATCAAAGTGAGAAAATGTCTTAGGATATATGAAAATTAAAAGTTCAGAATCCATAAATATAATTTTATTGGAACTCAGACACATTTATTCATTTAAATCTTGCCTAAGGCTTCTTTCTCACTCTACCATCAAGATTGAGTAGTTGAGACAGAGACCATATATGGTGTTTTCTTTGCACTGCTGCTCATGGCATTACAAGTTGTAGCGAGGATGTTATGACATCACAGCATTGTGAGTGCCATCTATGTTGCCTGACTGTGTGAAAAGACATTTTCAAAGATGAAATATGTAAAATCTCTTTACAGATCAGCATTAACAGGTGAACGTCTGCAATCAGTTTTGAAGATAAGGAAAACAGACTTTGAACCCCAGTTGGAAAAATGTCTTCCCCTTAAAAAAGAGTTTCATTCTGGTTTTTAATATATTTGTATTTTTAAAAACCTCTTATTATTACTATTATTATAGTTTAAATTTCATCAATACAATTTTTCGTTATTATTTCTCATGTTATATAAGTCTCTGTATAATATCCTC
The DNA here is from genome assembly GCF_964270905.1 of Leucopleurus acutus. Lineage (NCBI taxonomy): Eukaryota > Metazoa > Chordata > Mammalia > Artiodactyla > Delphinidae > Leucopleurus > Leucopleurus acutus. The sequence goes on from NC_139159.1 coordinate 60,343,397, forward strand.
TGGTTTGCTCATTGGACTACGAAGACTAAAATAATTATTATCTGACTCTTTACAGAAAAATTTGTCAAACTGTGCTCTAACAGGTCCTAAATAATAATTATGGTTTTTCAAGGATGCTAACAATTTCTGCACTGCTTTTCAAAATCTTTCCACGTAAGACTTCAGACTTCTTCTCATTACAGCCCCATTATTCAGAAAATTTCTTGAAGCTCTGAGGGCAAAAATGGAAACAACATACCTGAAACAGGTGTCTGCTTCTGTGAGAACAAATTGATTCTAGGAGGGAAGGGTTCCCATGTAGTAAACTTTCCACCAAGTGGTCAAAGCATAGTTCAGAATTGGTGTCCATTGCTGGGAGGTTGTACATAAGTGTGCTTTATGCTGCTGGGCCCAGGAATAGTCTCCATCTCTATCACCTTGGCAATTCCTTTCTGACTCATCTTGTCAGTTCTATGATGGTCAATAAAAATGGCTGGCTGAGGGCAAATGGTCAGAGCATTTTTTTCTACTCAGTTGTTTACTTCATCTTCTATGAGATATTGTTTCTGGTGCGAATTAATATATGGTACAAAATCTTTCTACTTTGTCCCTACAATCAAATGTTTGTGCACATGCCTTACCCCAGACCTCCAAGCCTCTGAGAAGCCAGCGAGGTTGTGTATCACTGACCATACCCATATATATTTTTTACTTTTGGCTATGTCTCCTCTTCAAAATAATTTAGGGATCTGACTGCATTTTACAACCTCCTCCACAGTAACACTTGTATGAGCCATTTTCATTTCTTGCTTGTATTACTGCACTGATCATTTTGATTTTCCATATCCCTATTTCCACTCTGCAATCTCATACTCATTCAGAGTACTATAAAAGTACTAGTTTTAGTTCCAGACTTTTTAGTTAATTTACACCTCCTACTGCAAAGTAATGTAAAGTGGTGTTTTTGGAATTCTGCCAAAACAGAGTTTAGTGGGGGAAAAACTCTTGGGTAATATTCTACACTAAAATTAGATAACCTTCAAAATATCTGAGTTAACATTTGTGTTAATAATATATAAATATATATTATATTTAAATATTTAATTGATCTGGAATTTATTTTGCTTTAAGTTATACATATGGATATAACAATGCTTCTAATTATTAGCTCTTAGTCATAATACCATTTACTTAATTATTAATAACTTTATCAATGGTCGTTTCAGTGTTGAGATCTTACTATAATATTTTGAAGTGTGTTATACAATTGATCACCCATTTTACTAAGAATATGAATTACATAATTATGTCCTATAATAATTAGGTAACTGAATTATCTTAATATTCTCTATTTGATCATAGTTAATTGTTCTATTCTCCTATCATTTTATGTCCAATTGTTAATATTTTTTTTTTTTTTTTTTACTGAATTGAACTATAACCTTTGTCATGTTATATACCCTTATAAAAACCATTACTTCTTTCTGGTTTTTTGACTCACTCCATTACTCTAATTGCTAATATCTATACCAACGTCACTTGTGACTTGATTGCAGTGAACTTATATGTATTCAAGTATCTGGTAATTCAAGTCTGTACTTGATGCTTGTATTTTTAATATTTTAAAAAGCTATTATAAAATCATTATATCCAAATAACATTGCAAAGTCTTTGAGAACTGAACTGTCATTGGAACTATAGCCCACAAAATGTCAGTGTAACTTAATGCCTGAATATAGCCAGGTTAATTTTCCGATAAATATAAAAAAAAATCAATATTCTCTACAGGCTTTATTTTTTAATTTTATTGAGGTATAGTTGATTTACAATGTGTTAATTTCTGCTGTACAGCAAAGTGACTCAGTTTATATATATATATATATATATATATATACACACACACACACATATTATGTGTGTATATATATATATATATATATGAAATATCCTTTTTTGTATCTCTTCCATTATGGTTTATCACAGGATATTCCACAGACTTTAAATGTCAACATTCTCAAGTCTCATAATATAATACTGAAAACTTCCAAAACACAATTCAAAACATTCAGCATATGTAGATATCCAGGAAAATCTTGATTCACATAAGAGTATACAATCAACAGATGCCCACAATGAGATGACACACAGATATTACCTGACAAAGACTTTAACTATTCCAGTAAACAATTATGAAAACTCTTTAAACAAACAGAAAAATAGAGAGTATCTACAAAGAAACAGAAGATGTAAAAAAGAACCAGATGGAAATTTATAATTAAAAATTATAATAACCAAATTCTACTGAAATAGGTGGCTATAGTGATGGTTCTAAGTTTATCCTAGCCACAGCAATCAGTCAAGAAAAATAAATTAAAGGTATCCAAATTGGAAAGTTAGAGGTAGAACTGTCACTATTTACAGATGACATGATAGAGAACCCTGAAGTCTCCACCAGCATCTGCTAGAACTAATAAATGAATTCAGCCAAGTTGCAGGATACAAGATTAATACACAGAAATCTGTTGTGTTTCTCTACACTAATAATAAAATATCAAAAGGTAAAATTAAAAAGAAAAAAAGCAATCCTGTTTAAAATTGCATCAAAAGAAATTAAATACCTAAGAATAAAACTTAACCAAGGAGGTGAAAACCTGTACTCTGAAAACTATAAACATTGATAAAGGAAACTGAAGATGATACAGAGAAATGGAAAGATATCCATTCTCTTGGATTGAAAGAATTAATATTGTTAAAATGGGCATACTACTCATTTCAGCAATCTATAGATTTAATGCAATCCCTATCAAAATACCGAGGACATTTTTCACAGAATTAGAACAATAATCCTAAAATCCATATGAAACCACAAAAGACCCAAAATTGACAATCTTGAGGAAAAAAAACCAAAGCTGGAGGTATAACCCTCCCAGTATTCAGACTCTATTACAAAACTACAGTAATCAAAATAGCATGGTATCAGCACAAAAACAGACACATAGATCATTGGAACAGAATAGAGGGCCCAGAAATAAATCCACATACCTATGGTCAATTAATTTATGACAAAGGAGGCAGGAGTATACAATGGAATAATGGCAGTCTTCAATAAGTGGTGATGGGAAAACTGGACAGCCACAGGCAAAACAATGAGATTAGAACAGCACCTCACACCATATAAACTCAAAATGGTTTAGAGACCTAAATGTCAGAACAGAAACCATAAAACACCTAGAGGAAAACATAGACAAGACACTCTTTGATGTAAATTTTAGCCATATTTGATTGGATGTCCACTAAGGCAAAAGAAACAAGAGCCAAAATAAACAAATAGGACCTAATTAAACCTAAACATTTTTGCACAGCAAGGAAAACCATTGACAAAGTGAGAAGACAACATATGCAATGGGAGAAAATATTTGCAAACAATACAACCAACAAGGGGTTAATATCCAAAATATACAAACAGCTCATGCAATTCGATATCAAATAAGCAAACAACTCAATACAGAAAAAAAAAGAAATGGGCAGAAGACCTGATAGACGTTTTTCCATGAAGACAGACAGATGGCCAATAGGAACATGAAAAGATGCCCAACGTCACTAATTATTAGATAAATGCAAATCAAAATCACACCAGTCAGAATGGCTATCATCAAAAAAGTCTACAGATAATAAATGCTGGAAAGGGTGTGGAGAAAATAGAACCCTCCTACACTGTATGGGAATGTAAATTGGTGCAGCCACTATGGAAAACAGTATCGTGTTTCCTTAAAAAACTAAATATAGAACTACCATACAATCCAGCAATCCCATTCCTGGGTATATATTCAGAAAAAAACAAAAATTGTAATTTGAAAAGATGCCTGCATCCCAATGTTCATTGCGACACTGTTTACGTAGCCAAGACATGGAAACAACACAAGTGCCCATCAGTAAACAGTTGGCTTAAGAAGATGTGGTATATATACACAATGGAATATTACCCAGCCATAAAAGGAATGAAATGTTGCTGTTGCAGCAACATGGATGGACCTAGAGATTATTATACGTAGTGAAGTAAGTCAGACAGAAAAAGACAAATACTGTATCACTTTATGTGGAATCTAAAAAATAATACAAATCTATATACAAAACAGAAACAGACTCAGATACAGAAACCAAATTTATGGTTACCAAAGGGGAGAGGGAGGGGAAGACATATTAGGAGTATGGGATTAACAGATACAAACTACTCTATATAAAATAGATAAGAAACAAGGATTGACTGTTAAGCATAAGGAAATATATTCAATAGCTTCTAATAACCTATAATAGAATATAATCAGAAAAAGATAACTGAATCACTGTGCTGTACACCTAAAACTAATGCAGTATTGTAAATCAACTATACTTCAATTTAAAAAAAAATCAAATGAGACCAAGATATTGAAGTTAGATTGAGAAGTATTTTTTTTCTCACCATAAAACATGAATGCTCTGAATTAACATGTAATAACTTCTCCAGTTTCTTGTTCTAAGTATAAATTCCTATCCATACAGAAGATATTCTGATTTGGGGATCTAGAGTTGGCCATAAAAATTTGCTATTTAACAACCAGGTAGGATGTTTCTGTTGTAGGTTTCTAAGGACAACACTGCCCTAAATAATTCCCCATCTAAAGATCATTCATGTGCAAATTATATTTTATTGATTTATATTTTCCCTACCTAGTAATTACTCAGGTATTTCAACTCTTCTTCTTTAGAGAATTGTTTCACTCCACTCCCTATGTGTTTCCACACCTGTATTTGTTGTAATTATAAAATTTGGTTATGTGACTTGGACTTTTTTTTTTTTTTTTTCCGAAAAACTGGTGTTACATTTGGAAAACTGCAGTGAGGATTTAAGGATGAAACTGAAGCAAATCACATTTGAGTCTCATAACTCATCTTAGTAAAAGAAATGTCCGCTGTATTCAGTATCTTATCTAATTTATTTTTATGTACTTCTTTTCAAAGTCTCTAAGCAAATACCTGTTGCATGTTAGACTATGAATTAATGAGGAAAATAATGAATTAGGTTTTGAGATTTTTCTAATAAAAGTATTCAGGTCAGAGTCTAGTTTGTTTAAACATGCTTGCCATGCGATTATTACGGATATAAGCTCTATAAGTTTGTGTGCTGGAAAAAAAAATGGGGAGTCTGTGGACTCATTTATGTATTTATGTTTGGCCGAATATACAGTTATTCTGCTTCCGAGTGTCTTGGCTATTGAATCATCAGTATAAGAACTAGCAGTATGTACTTAAAATGCATACGGCCAAGTAATAACCATAGCTATATTTATTGTGTTTTTATTCTGTGCCGCGATTCTGATTCACCATCTTTTTTAATTCTCAAAAATCCTGTAAGAATTTTATAGTGTAGGCAACAGGTGTTCAGGAAAGTTTTGCAATTTTCCTAAGATCACACAGCTTGTATGAGTTACCATTTAATCATTGATGAGTCTGACTACAAAATTTGTCCTCTTAATGTCGGTGTTATTCTGTTTCATGGATTAGGAGAACAGAATGACTAATCTAAAAAAAGAAAAATACGTTTTTCCAAATTATCATGTCATGTTCATAATTACTGTAAGTTCATAGGAACAGTATGTTAGCCTAATTTACTGAGATACTTAAACTTTGAGGGAATAATAAACTCCTGTACTCCAAATTCCAAACCCAAGAGCACAAAATAAGTTATCATACAACATGAAATTATATACATGTGTTGAATGAAAAGGCTTTCACTAACTCTTAATGTAGCCTACTTCAGTTTAAAATTTTTCCTTATATTTTCAAAATACATTGCTCTGTAATACTCATCTTTTAAGATCCCATCATCCAGCATTATAGACGAGAGTATCCCTTCTTGTTTGTGACAGATTTTCAACAACTGAAAACAGGTCCCATTCTATCCTTTCTAGTCCTCCTCTATCTTCCCTTTCCTTTTACATTAGACCTGACTCTGGTCACCTCGCTATTTCCATCTGGTAAGCTTTGGCACACAACTCTAATCCATATCCCTCCAATAATAAGCTATTCAGACACAAATTCAATAATCCAAAAATGTTCTGGCTAGGATTGCAGTTATGTAGGGGTCCAGGTTTTTTTGTAGGTTAGAGTGGAGCACAAATAAGTGCCTGTATCAGGCATAGATGCATGCCTTTTAGTATGGATGTGTCACTTGTGTTTAGATACCATTTTTTTCTTTGTTGAGGATCAGGGAGACACACTGGAGTCAAGGAATAAGAAAGAAGAGAATTGATTTTGTTTTGTTCTCCAGACTTTTACTAAACTTTAGGTTTGTATTTTAGAAAAACAGGTGATTTTTAGGGTTGTTCACCACTTGTCCTGCTAATTAACTAGAAGACCATTGAAACTAAATCAATCATTTTTTTCGTAAATATGATATAGCTATTGGAAAGTTTGTATATGCTTTGTAAAAAAAATAACCGTGGTTGTTTGGGTATAAGATGTCCCTAAATTCTAACTACATCTTTGAAATGGAAACAGGTATTATGATCAGATTTTGATCTGCATTTATATTTAACCTCTGTTCAGGTAATCAAGTGTGTACCCCTGACACCTATTTCTAGAATGCTTGAGTGAAAATAGAAAATCTCCTGTCATCCTTTCCTTCATTCTCTGTGTCCTACACACACACACAGACACACAACCTAGAGATGGAATGATTTTCAATATTGGTGCATCCTTTTGTTAGAAAACAAAAACATGGGATGGAAAGAATTACTCTCAAACATGTTCCACTGCCATGACTCTCACTGGTCTAGAATTATTTATTTGGCATAAGGCTTGATGGGTAGGATTATGTTTCAGCTGGTGATTCCTAAAACAGTAAGATTCTATCCATAGTCTCTCAGTGATCCAATATTAAGAGAGTAGAGAATCTCAGGGTAAATTGCTAGTTATGTTACAAATGCTTAAATCGGTTACTTTCTGTTTTGCTTTTTTATCCTTCCCATTTTTCCAATAAAATCATCCTCTTTCTTTCACACTTGTTCATTGGCACCCTTGGAAATTTTTTTAAACATTTTAATATGTCCTTGCCTAAATAAGATCTCCTCATTCTCATTTTGCTTGGAAGACAGTAGAACTGAGTGTTAAGTGACTTTGGAGTTGAGCTGCTTGGGGTTGAATCGGAGACCTACCAGTGATCTGCTATTTAACTCTGTATACATTATATAATCTCCTTAGGTCTCAATTTATTCATGTGTAAAAGAGAAAAACAACATCAACTAGATTGTATGCTTAATAATTAAATATGATATTTCACATGTATAGTATTATCGTAGTACCTGGCACATAAAATGTCCTCAGTTTATAGACTGATAATTTTGTTTTTTATTTTTTAGTTTGGCTATTTGTCATTTATTTTAATGAAGGGAAAATTAAGTTTTTTTTTTTAGGGTGATAAATTTTAAATTACAAGTGTACAATGGTTGCTATCTATTTGACTAACAGGGCCTAATAAATCTTCACATTAAAAATATATGTAATTTTAAGTAATAGCATAAATCAGTAGAGAACAAAACTATATTTGCAGTAAGTCACTGGATAATAAGTGCTTCCTATGATAATGTTAATCTCTTTACACTCTGAGGTTTATTAAATATTTTGGAAAAGTATTAAAAGTAGTATATAGTACTTTGTGGCCACCAAAACAATGCATCCAGATATTGTTAGAAGAACTGCTGTCACATTTATTAATATTCTCTATTCAGTCTTACTGTAAGGAGAATAAATTCAGTTTGTATTTCTGATAAAGGATAAACTCTTAAATTCAATTCTCTAAGAAGGACTATCATCTTTCAAATCCTCCTTTCTTTCTGGGAAATTCAGCTAGAAACTCCCTGGTAATTAATTGTAAAAGCCAGAATAAATTTTGGGGGTTTATTTATTTTTTAATTTTTGCTTTTTAATATTTTTAACTTGAAAATGCTTGAGTACAAAAGCATTTAAAACTCCACAGTACTTTAAAAAGTTAGTAATTAACTTGCATTAATAAAGTCTTCCTCCTATTATTCTTGGTAGGGATCAGCAGACCTTTTCTGCCAAGGGCCAGATAGTAAAACATCTCAGTTTTGTGGGCCATAAGGTCTCTGTAAATACTACTTAATTCTGCCTTGGTAGTGTGGAAGCAGTCTGCCTTGGTAGTACGTACACATGGAGGATATTCATATGGTTTGTTCCCAGCCATATCCTCAGTGCTTAGAACAGTCCATATTGTTGTCCATATTGGCAAATAAAATAATGAATATATAATTACACAATATTTTTCTAATCCAGTAACAGATCTAATATCTACATACCTATGATCAAACAAACATCAGATGAAAGGCACTTATAAAATAAATTGCAAAGAATTAGAGGTCTGGAAGGGAACATTTTGGTTTAGCACCATCCTTTCATTTTACCACCAAGAAAACCTAGAGAGACCTGGAGAGATTTCACCAATGTAGAAAAAAGTGAGCAGTAGACTATACCAATCTATACATTTTCTACTCGTATACGGTGGCCATCCTAGAATTTGGGATCACTGAAAATTTTCTTTTTGTCTCCCACTGAATTTCTTTTTTTTTAATGACTTAGTTGCCAATGTTTAACATTAGCATATTTCTCGTAAGAGTCTAAATATAAGCTTCTCTTGAAAAACTGGAACATTTTCAACACAAGATCCATGTTTCCATTTGGCAATAATTTCCACTGCTTAGATGGGACATGTGTTCTCAAATCTGCTTCCCTCTTTTTTTTAACCATATCTTCTTGGTCCTTTTGGATATCTGATTTGGTAACTTGGAATTCATCTTTTATTTTGATATTTTGTTTTGTGTATGTATTCATAAAATTGTTGATTCTGGTAATTATGGCATAATAATGGACTGAGGAAAAAACAAACTAGCATTATGGAAAGGAAATTTAAATGGCACTATGATTCAAAATCACTGCCCCATGCATTTTACTAATTAAATATTCATACACTTCTACTTAAATGTACTTTTTAGAATTTCTATCTCCAACTGAAATTCTACCTCAAGAAGTCACTTAAAAATAAAAAAAGTCACTTAGGGAAATAATCCCTCAGTCATTGTTTTTATTTTAAATTACCTTAATAACATCATATTTTTATTACCTGCAAGAGACAGGCTTAATTAATTAAAAGAAATCTTGATTGAGAAATAATAACAACTATTAACAAAATTATTATTATTTTGAGATATCATGAAGGAAGCTAAAGCTAGGTTAACTGTGTGGGTGTCGATTTGATAGTCAAGAGAAGTCCATGTTTATATACAGAGTTTCAGTATAGTAAAAAGAGGGGTATTAGGAAGTGAGGGAGATATTTATGTTAAATTAACCTAACCGTGCTGAATTAATCTTGCCTGACACAGGACTGCATTTCTGTTACAAGTGCTATAAGTAGAATTCTAAGAAAAACAAGTCTCATATTTTCATGAGTATCTAAATTTCTTATATAAATCTTATCCACTATTTAATTTTTGGTAATATCAGCAATGTGCACAGGCTGTTTGATTCTTGTTTCTAACTTAGACCATGGTATGTATTTGTAGTGAAAATGTGAGTTGAAGACAATCCAAATCATTAGGTTATTTTCCTCTGTTTTAATGATATACTAAATAAATTTTTCTGGTTCTTTTATTTTCCTTTATTGCCTACACAGCCTCCCACATGGCCAAATTTCTTTCTTGATTGAATGTTGGTGACTGAACATGTAGGTGCTTACTAAAATAAATGTGCTAATGGGACTTATGGGCACAGCTTTTTTCCAGCTAATTTAGCATTTTTCCTTTAATGTCTGCATAATATTCTGAGTTCCTAAATAGTATAGATGGCATTGATAATTACCAGTTTTGTGGGACCATGTTCCCAGTTCTAATACTTGTGTTATCATCTGTCTTGCAGGATGATTTCTTTCCCCTTTGTGTTAGGATGATTCAGTAATGACATTCTTATTCAAGCCATTGCTGCTTAAAGTCTGAACTATTATTTTTCATATTCTTCTCTCTGTACCTTTCTTTTTTCTGAGAGGAAATCACCTACCTTAGGGCATAACAGACTTCTTTTAGAGGAAACATTTCTTTCAGCTGAGGTGGCAGACATAGACATCATGATGGCATAATGCATTTCACCTGAAGAGAGATAGTAGTTTCCAGTTTTTCTAAAAATTGTTTACATCAACACAACATTATCATTGCAGTACTACATTACATTGTCGTTTATGTTATTTCCGAAATCACGGGGACTACATTTTGGAAAATATCAATAAATTTCAGTTACGAAAATTGTCCTGTGTTTCCCATATCCCATCTTCAGTGTGAAAATGTGGTTACTCACTCTGGGCTTGCTCCAGCACTGGAGAAAATGTACTGTGTTTTGTCCGGGAAAAGAATGCATTTATGTGAGATGGCTCAAATGATCATTACCTCCAGACTATTGTGCATTATATTTTTCTTGCTGCTCTGTTTTGTCCAATTTTTAAAAAGAATTTATTTATTTTATTTATTTATTTTTGGCTGCATTGGGTCTTCGTTGCTGTGTGCGGGCTTTCTCTAGTTGTAGCGAGCAGGGGCTACTCTTCGTTGTGGTGCGCGGGCTTCTCACTGCGGTGGCTTCTCTTGTTGCGGAGCATAGGCTCTAGGCGCGTGGGCTTCAGTAGTTCTGGCTCGCAGGCTCTAGAGTGCAGGCTCAGTAGCTGTGGCACACGGGCTTAGTTGCTCCATGGCATGTGGGATCTTCCCGGACCAGCGCTTGAACCCGTGTCCCTGCACAGGCAGGTGGATTCTTAACCACTGTGCCACCAGCGAAGCCCTTTTCCAATGTTTTAAGTTTTTGAATTTGATATTAGATATTTGCATCAAAACTTAATAATTTGAGCTGGAAATACTAGGAACAAGTTGTTTCGCTGTGTAGCGGTATTGTGGAGCCCGCCTATACGATTGTTTGAAATGCAGAATGGGCTGGCAAGACAGAGATAAGACTTATGCTACATAAGGCCCTGGTTGCCTTTCTACTCTCACAGAATTCTCTTTTGTGCTCTCAGTTGATAGTTGAGCAAAAGGACTCTGACTTCAGGTATATGTTTCTGATTTAATTATTATAAAACTATATTTACTAAAGACATAGGGAATTATATAGCAGAGAGCAAATTTGGACTCACTGAAAAACCCTGATTGAGACTAAAAAGAAAAAGAAAACCTGAAGCATTTGTAAAAAACTTATGTTCTTATTCATTCATTCATTCACTCATTTGCTCATTTGTCTATTACACAAATATATATTGAGTGTTAAAGAGGCTGTAGAACCAGAATGCTAGGGTTCAAATCCCATGTTTGCCACTTTCTAGCCATTTAAACTTGGGAAAGTTAAATTCTTTGTAGTGGGTGGGACTTCTAAATCATAGGTCTTCTTAAGAACTCTCAAATACGATGTACGAATATATTTGTTATACATACAAAGAATTACCAGTCAGTGAATATTTGTCACCATTAGTAATTTTATTACATGCCAGGCACTATGGATACACAAATGGAAATAACAAAATATTTGGTGTCAAGTAGAACTCAACGGAGATGCAAATTATGGAGTTAGAGGGTATAAGTGAAATCAATCTAAATATACTGTGATGGATATAAATAGGTATAGCTGATATACATCAAAGATATGCATAAAATGATAGGCACATAATATGCTAAAGAAGTTGTAAAATAAAAAACTTACTTTATTGCGAAGGCCTGAGAAAATTTCAGATAAAGCTTGAGCATTTAGAAATCACTAGTGAACGAGAAGGGAAGGGTATTTGAGGTAGAAGGAGTAGCATATGTCAAGTCTCTTGAGGTAACAGCATAGAATCAAGGGCAGCTAGAGGATACGTCTGACTGGAAACAAAGTGGGCTGAGATGGGACAGGAAAGAAATGAAGACATAAGGTTGCTGCAGGTATGCAAAGGATGGTTAATTGATAGCCTTAAAAGATTTTAAGCAGGCCAATGATATAATTTAGTTTCTTCTTAGGAAATAGTGGTGGTACCTCTACTGGATGTGGATGTGAAAAGACAAGTGGTAAATAGACCACCGGGATGGATTTTGCAGTGACATGTGAGAAAAGTTGCTGACCTGTACTAAAGAAAGTAGTGAGAAGAGGGAATAAATAGATGTGTTTTGGGGGGCTTCTCTGGTGGTGCAGTGGTTAAGAATCTGCCTGCCAGTGCAGGGGACACGGGTTCGAGCCTTGGACTGGGAAGATCCCACATGCCGCAGAGCAACTAAGCCCGTGTGCCACAACTACTGAGCCTGCACGCTAGAGCCCATGCTCCACAACAAGAGAAGCCACCGCAATGAGAAGCCCCTGCACTGCAACGAAGAGTAGCCCCTGCTCTCCACAACTAGAGAAAGCCCACGCGCAGCAACGAAGACCCAACACAGCCAAAAATAAATAAATTTAAAAAATAGATGTATTTTTATGAAATAGAATCTAATGCAAATGCCACCTAGTGAGATGAGGATGAACTGAGTTGGAAATGATAAACAGAGGTATGGTCTGACACTCCCAAGAAAACATTTTTTATGAGTAAAATGATAAGTATGCTTTTTGTTAGATTGAATGTCAGTTGCTTGGTCTTTTAGATATTTAGATACATATTTAGATACACACAGGTGCGCACACACACACACACCATTGGTCAAAGAAGGCTGGATCAGAGAATCATTCTGGGAGAATCATCTTAAAATGGTAATCATGGATCTGGATGAGATTATATAGGTATGCAGGAAGGACACAGAATAGCCAGGGAGGTATACAGAATCCAGAAGAGAGAGGTGATGCAATAGCAAAGAGAAAGATTAGGAAATGAGTGATAAAAACTAGGCATTGATAGAAATTCTTAAAAGTGCCCCTTCCCCTAGGAAATTAGAAAAGCAGTGGTGACATTGCAAGAATAGTCTCATTGACATGCTGCTGAGAGACCCAGACTGCAGTGCATACAGTGGAAATTTTCTGTTCTTGTCAAATAATATTTAATCTTATATGTTAACTGTTTCAAACAGCATGTGTGGTTTGGTCATGTTTCTGTTAAAATATTTACTCATGTACATAGGCAGGAATATACGATTTTTATGTGTGAATGTTAAGAATTCCTATTTTTGGTGGTTCTATAATTATTCATCATTTTCTTCTTTGAGCTTTTCTGAGGTTTTTTTTTTTTAAACAATGCACATAATTTTTTTTAAAAGAAATTAGTCAGTATTATGTAAAGACTAGCTATTAAAAAGGAGAGGAAAAAGTAGAAGTAAAGGTACATCTAGAGTTCAAGGAGTTTTGCATATAAAAGATGATGGAAATATAATTATGTTTACATTCTGAAAATAAGGAGTCAGTGGAGAGAGAAGGCTGAATATGTAAGAAGAAAGGACTGTCATGGAGAGAGGATCCCTGGAGAAGAGAGAACAGGCGACACGGACAGGATGATAACATGGAAACAAGGTCTGCCATGGAGAGGAAGACATTTAATCCTTATAAGTAATAGGAAGAGATTCAGCATAGATGTGGGCTGAAGACACTGATGCTGATGGAGATATAGCCTATCTACCACTGTGAAAACTGATTAAGTTTACCTATATTAAGTGTTGGTAAAACTTATTTTAAATAGATTTGGTTTAGTTACTACGTAAGGGCCAGGTGTATAGCTAATATTTAACTCAGGCTAGGTGTAAAACAGTATGGAATAGTAGAGATTATTATTATAATTTATTTCAAAAATCAACTGTATATGAACCCAGGAAAAATTAAATTCACACAGATATGGGGTTGACTGCAGCTGAAAGGTCTCCACTTCCCAATCTATTAAAAAACTGCTAAATTAATGGAATATATTTAAATAAAACTTCAGGTAATATTACTTATACCATGTATATAAACATCACTTAATAGAAATGTGACTACTCCAGACTCCTTCACTTACATTCATATGGATTAAGTTCCCTAATAGAAAAAAATATATTGTCTTCTGTTTTCTTAAATAGTTTCACTTTGACAGCTTTCTGAATAAAAATTCATGAATATAAATCCATTGATCCTTTTCAAATTATACATGATTTTTTGCATAGTGAGTTTTTTTTTTTCTGTGCTGACTTTCAGCTAAATAAGATTTCAGACAGGAAGAATGAGAAAACCAACACAAATTACAACAGAATTCATCCTGAACAAAATGAAGTGGGATGTAAAATATAAAACAAATATCTAAAAATGAGATTTGGGGAATCGCATGAGATTTTTACATTGTTCATATTACATTTTTATAATATTAGAATAAGTTTTTCTCTACCTTTATGTTTTGAAGCAAAGATTGTGCGTTATAATGTTTTACAGGGAGTATGATGTAAGCTTGCAGATATCAGAACATTGAAAGGAAGCAATTTTGCCAACTCTATTTATGTTATTACCTTCTAGAGGGAAAGAATTGGCCAAGTATTTTCTCAATTTTCCATCATATTAAGAAACTGTAAAACTTTTAAATTTGCTATCCAGTTCATAGGCACAGTGTGTAATTACCTACAATCATTCTTATCTGGGGGTTGGGTGGGAAACAAGATGAACCCATAAATAGGGTTAGATTATTTTTAAACAGTTTGAGATTTCTGCCTGGGAAATTAGGAAAACAGTGCTTTAAAATAGTGTTTTGAATGTCTTATAAGAGACCATGGATAATGTTTATATATTTCACGAATGAATTTTTAATTAGCTATTATTTCAGTATTTTGCCTGAAAAGAGCATTTTTTTCCTTACATTTATTCTCTGAGATGAGATAGTCACAAACTTCCAAATAGTTTGTGATAATAACTGGTCATTTACTCTCCACTATATTAACACCAAATTCTGGAAATAGAAAGCATTTTATATGAAATCATTTTTCTTTATAGATTTCTTAATGAAATTGTATGCTATTAACAAGGCAGTATTTTCTTTTATATTCTCTAATAACAAAAAGGATGCCTGAAATAGTAAATAATAGCTTTGATCCAATTTGTAGGCAATTCTGTATACTATCTGTAAATCAAACACTTAGAATGATAGTAATTGACATACCAAAATGTTTATTTTGTATTTATGAATACTATTATTGTTATTACATCTTAGTTTGGTAAAGTACATGGAAGAACAATATTTTATTAAAGAATTTATCAAAAGTTTTGTAAGCTGTAAAACACTAAATATAGATTATTAATTTTACTTATTATAATTTTAACTAATATTAGTTTTACCTCTGCTACTACTATTACTATTTTTATTTGTGCATGTTTTAGTTGGTTCCAAATGTTCAAAATCCATTGGGTAACAAGTTACTATGTCAGCATTTTAATTATTAATTAAATTCAAACCGTTCTTTAGCACAGCTCACTTTGAGAATTAACATCAGAAGACTGCATAGTTATATGTTGCAGTTATAACTTATCTTCATTGCTAACAAATTGAATTGGAAAACATTTATTTATTTAACAGAGGTTTTTATATTGCAAGACAGAGTAGGATTAGGAAATGATTGATATACATGTGCAATTAGGAAAATACAATTACAGTTTGCTTGGAAAAAATCTTGGGAGCATTAATAAATACATCCTCAAAGTATTATCCCTAATTTCGAGAAACATTCAAATAGCAAATGTAATGTTCATTACAAACAATAACTAAATTATTGATATTTACTATATTTAAGTAGTTAGCTAAGTAAACAATTATGTTAATTATCTAATTGAACCTCTGTCATGCCAGTAAGAAATAGGTAATATTCCCATCTTCCACATGAAAATACTGAGATGTTCTCAAGTTCACAGAGCCAGAAAGTGCTGGTTCTAGTATTTGAACTCTGCTGTCTTCTTACCCACTATGTTACACTGTCAAAGAGTCATTCTTTTCTCTCATATGTTAAACATTATGTCCAGTTATTGGGTGAAGGTGAAATTTCTCCTCCATCTGCTCCTTTGGGATTGTGTTTATACAATTATATTTGTTTCTACTAATCTCTTAGCAGTTGCTTCTTTTTAGACATCAGCATGTAGCTTTTGCATCTTTACTTCTAATTCATCACATTTTAACATAGTTGTCTTTCAGAAATAGCAGGTAAATTTGAAGCGAGGATAATACCTCATGATATGTGAATATATATATATTGTATTATATATATAAATATTCACATAAAACTTCTGCATGGTTTTTTTGTTGTTATTGTTGTTCTCGAACTACCATTTGAGTTTGACAGCATTTCAATTGTTTTTAAGCTTCCCTGGAGGCAGGTCAAACATCAGCATCTAATTTATCTCTACGAGTGTGAAACTGTGAACTTTGGGATTTAGGCCCTTAGTTTGTTTGCCTTTATAAAATGTAATTGTTCATTCATTGCATAATAAATGCTTAGCAGTGCCTGTAATGCTATAGAAAAAAACATGGCAAATTAATTGGGAAAATTTTATAAGTATAACAAAATTTATTTTTCCACTGAGTTCCAGATTAAGAGTTTACCAAGTTAAAATTTTAGAAATCAATGGAACAGACAAATAGAGTTGATTTGAAGAGTCTGCTGAACTAAATTCAGCATGGGGCATGGGATGTTAAAGGATGACATGAGAGAATCAACAAGATGTCTACGTTTCAAGAGTTGAGGCGTTGTGGGAGGCATCTAGATAGAGTATCAGCAGTGGGTTAGCAGAAAAATAGTCCAAGTTGTGCCAGGGAGAATGCAGTAATAAAGCTAAGAGTAGCAAATGAAGATCAGTATCATAGGAAACTTCTGAGGTATGGGGATAATAGTAACAAAGTAATTAGGACAATGCATTTTGCTAAATAATGTGTCTTTGTTTTGACTGAATCATTTAACAGTCCAGGTAAGCACTGCCTAGGAGGCATCTTTAATAAAGGCAATAAGTGACCCTTCACAGACAGCCTGGTAAAGAAGCAGCACATTGTGAATATTTATGTACATTTTTTGCTCATCAATGAGGTTTTGTCAGTTACAATCAGATAGTAAAATAATCCTATCTAGATTTTTTTGGTTTTAATTCATCATTTTAATAAAAATAATGTTTAATTTTAACTAGGAAGCAATGTTAAAGTGTGTGGTTACATGAGAGCTCTCATCTAATTTATATATGGATACAAGTTCATAACTTATGTATATAGGTTGAATCATTTAAAATATGTTCTTATATTTTTTAAATCCAAAAACAAAAAGAAAGAACAATGTCAGAAGAAATAAACTTCCCTGAGTTTGTTAAGAACCTGACAAAGGTAATTTTACTTTTATTTGTGGAGTCCCCTAGTAGAAAACAAATAGACGTTAATTAACACTTGGTATGTGTCCATTTACAGGTATATATTGTCATATATACTAAAAATATTCCTTATATAAAACTATATGTTCAAAAATACACCAAACTTCTTAATTCCACAAATACCCAATTTAGAATAAATGATTATAAGGCAGAAAACGGCTTTACTGTTCCTTTGGTCAAATCTCAATTCTAAAATTGAAAAATCTGTGTCCCCAAAATGTGAAGTAACTTGCTGTGAATTCTAATCCAAGGATCTTCTCACAGTATCCTTATCTCTATTACAGAAGACTTTAGAATAGCTTTAATGATACCCTTGTGAGTGTCCCTCATCTAAATATTTTAACTGCTTTAGTTAAATAGTACACAATATTTTGGGGTGATAATTCTCTTCAGTGGCCATTGTTATTTAGAGAATAAGCTTAGATATTTTCTACTGGAAAGAAGCAAATAATAAAAATCAGCTAGGCTTCTGTTGTTTTAACTTTCTCATCTGGTCTGGGATCTGAGCTGCCTTTTTTTTTTGTCCAAACTGCCCTTCTCCTCCACCACAAAAATGGATCTGTGGGAACTTTTAGGAAACAGAGATTAACGCTGGGACAGATAAAACTTGTCTTTTCAGTGGGATTCCAATATCTAAAGGATGGTTCAGTCTTGACTCTGCTTGAGGGCAGTTGATGCATGTGGAGAGAGTTTTCATGATGATAAAGAAAGATAGGGATCGGAATAGGCAGTAAAACAGAGAGCTTTTGACAATTTTGAAACTCCTGATTCAGAATACCTGACACCAATTCTGCTCTTTGGACAACCTGGTTGGTCTATTAATAATACACCAAATGTTTGTGAGCACCTATCATGTGACAGGCGTAATCAAAACACTGGGGAAACAGCAATGAACCAAAAAAGTCTTATGGACTCACATTCTAAGTGGGAAAGCCATAAACACTACCATGGAAGATTACAACAGCACCATGTTGAATAAAGTATGGAAAGTGAATTGGAAATGCTGATAGTGGGACTGGGTAGAGTTTTGAACAGGGTCAGCAGGGAAGGCTGAATTGAATAGGTTATTATTTGACGTATAAGTCAAACATTTTGATGGGGCCAGACATGTGGGGAGTAAACATCAGTTAGTGTGTCTGCAGCACAATGAGATAGGTGGGTAGGAAATTTATCAATTGTTTGCCACTTATCATAATTACCTAAACTCCATGAGGCCATATGTTTTATTTCTGTGGTTCACTCCTATATTCCCAATCACCAGAATAATGCTTAGCACACGGTTAACACTCGATAAATCTTTATTAAGTGTATTAACCTAAAACAGCCAGTTATTTTACCAGCAAAACTGGTTTATTCAGGAGCAGCAAAGTACCATCTGGGACATGCAACTATGGCAGACCAGAGTCCAGTAAAGCAAAGGAGAAAAACTCTTTTATAGAGAAGACGGGAGGTTGGGAGGGCTGCTATAAACAACACATCCATTGGAGGAAACCGAAAGTTTGAAGTATGGTGGCTTTTCATTGGCTGAGTTATGACAGTTGCTCCTTGGCTGAGCTGTTGCGAGGCAAGGAGAAAATCTTTTTTGCTCCTGCTGGAGATAGTATAAAGGAGGGTCACTTCCTGCCAGAGATGCAGCCTCTTTCTGTTGGTATCTGCATTGATGTTGAGTGGAACCTGCACGAGAGCACCCCCTTCTGGCCTCTTGACTCCACTTTAGTCAGGTTTTCTTCTATTTTCACAAGTGAGTATGTGAATGATCACTGTGTTGAGATAGCCTGTTGCCAAATTGCTGTCACACACAACACCCACACAGGATGATCTTATCCGACAATGAAGACCGGTAAAGGCAGGGAGCACTGAGAAATTGTAAAGTAGTTCTAGATCTAGGTATATTTTAGAACAACTTAATCTCTTGGACCTTCTTGTTATTATAAACACATGAATTACTTTTAGTTTTCTTCTCTAACCAATTCAGGTTAGATTTCTGTCGCATGCTGTTAAATGAGTCCTGAATAAAATGGGATATATTCGTTCTTGAAAATGTCACTTTCCTTTTAGTTGGGCATTAGCAGTTTACAAGGTATTTTAGAAACCTGGTAAGTCCTTAAATTCATAATTTCCCAACTGTATTTTTTCAGAGAAAAACTTTTTACAGACATAACTAGAGAGATAGAACTCACTTGCTTTAGCTAATAAAAACTGTTTCAATAAGTTAAAAAAATATATCTTTTTGATATCTAGAATTTCCATAAACATTATTGTTAAGAGACAGATTGACAAATTTTCCTTGTTCTTTTTCTTTCTGGAAGTCACAGGTGTGACATGAATTTAAGACTCCAGTGACAGAAGTTCTGCTATTATAACCATGATAGTTTTCAATGGGACCATTAGAAATTTTAAATTTTTGGCAGGAAAATTGGAAAAAAAATACTTAGCAGAAAAAGACTTCCAGTTCTCTCAGTTATAGCAAATGTTTACATCAAGCTATATCAGGCATATAAAAGTGATTATTTTTAAAGTAGTGGAGCATATCAAATTTTTGAAATTTAAATTAGCTAATGCATATTTTTATTTTTGCAATAAAGTTCAAATTCCTTGATAACTCAGAATGCCCTTTATTTTCTTAGAAATGTAAATTGAATGTTTCAATCAACAATGAAAATTTTATGGAAATAATTTACAATAATTTTTTTCCAGATTATGACAGCCTTATATAATTTAGCAAAAAAAGACGTATTACTGCACACTTACCAGTATTTGAATACCAATAATGACAAGGTAGCTCTTTAAAACAGTAAAGATAGTGTAACTAAATGTTGAATCAAGTGTAAAGATAGTGACTCAAACATGATAGATTAGGTAGAATTGGAGAAAAACGTTTAGAGAGTCTATGGCAAAATATAGTAATGACCAAAGAAGGGCACTGATTTAAAATAGAATAACAATAAACCAACCTAAGAATTGATAAAAACTAAGCCTAAGAATTGAAAACGTGGAAGGCCAGCAAACTGTAGGTGTTAGAAAATCAAGACAGCTAATCATCTCACTAAGTATGAACACTTATAAATTATACTACCTAGGAAAATACACCGCCCTTGTAATATAACATTCACAACTTCAATATGCAGCTGTGCTCCTACCCACAGGCTAGTTTTCCCCCCAGAGAGAGTGTAGTTACAGGTCTTTCAAGATTAAGTTCTTACTTCGAAATCTAGAGGCTCTAATTATCTCAGACATGGGGAAAATCTTCCATTGTCCACTTCTCTTGATTTAAGTTCTAGGAAATTGTGACTCATTAAAAGTACATTGTTTCTCCTTTTATTTATCTGGTAACTTTGTGCCTTGCTGAAATACTTGCTATGTGGTATATACTATGCTTTACTCTTCTATTATGTATTTTATTAATTTCCCTGAACAGCCAAATGTTGACAACAGGGAGAGCGTGACCTCTGAATTCTAGTGGCTTATGCTGTTATAAGACCAAATATACAGCATAGAGGAGAATGTTGTTAAGGTTTTTATTTAAATTCAGCCAGAGAATAAAGACACATTGGCCTAGGGTCTGTCCACTCCTCAAGCACACCCATCTCCCTTCAAGGGATCGGACTGCAGTGAGTAGGTGCCTATAGTAAGTAGCTTTTAGCTACTATACTTTCAGATCCACAATGCCATTTCCTCTAAGGCCATACTTCCTTTAGGATCCTCCCTTCTGCCTTTTTTGAGGCTTCTCTAACGGGGAAACTTTGCTCAGTGACTCCTTATCAGTCTGGTGAAGACTTTCTCAGAAATCTCCTGGGAACATTCTTCTTAACCAATTCTTCTTTCTCTCTTTTCACAGATGTCAAACCTGCATTATGGTCTGTAGCCTTTCTTCAGCTGTGATCTGCTCTCTCTCTCTCTCATTATCCTTTGTAGCCATTGTATTTCAAAGAATCTCTTAAAAGTCTATTTCCTTTTGGCATCTGCCTCTCAGGGAACCAAATTGTCACAGGGAAACAAGCTCAGTTCTCATCAGAAACAATAGAAAATACAAGAAAATTAAATGATATCTGTGAAGTGCTAAAATCTAACAAATCAATTTAGAATACAATATCCAGTGAAATATTATTTAAAAATTAAAATGTATAGGCTTTTACAGATTAAAAACAAAACATACTACCAGAAACTGAGAAACCAGCAGAATTACTCAAGAAGAAATCCTAAAGCAATAGCCCTTAGATAGAAGGAAAATGATACTAAATGGAAGCTCAAATGTACAAGGGCTGAAAAGTATCATAAGCTATATATATGTTAAGTAGTACTAAAAATACTTTAAAATATTGTTTCATCTGAATTTCATTAAAAGAGTAAATATTTTTGAAAGCACAGAAATCAGTGAAATAAAAAACACACTAGAAATAGAAAATATTAAAAATACAAGTTCTTTGAAAAATTAATAAAATTGTTAAATCCCTAGCAAATCTAATCAAGAGAAAGCAAATACCAAATATCAGCAATGACAAACGGATATTAATACAGATTATATGGATATTAAAATGATAAGGGTGCATTATTATCTAATGTCTACTAATAAACTTGAAGATTCACATGAAATAGACAAATTATTTGAAAACAAAAGTTACAAAACTTGCAAAAGAAAATAGAAAATCTGAATAGCCGTATATATATATATATATAATTGAACTATATTTGATTTACAGTGTTGCATTAGTTTCTGGTGTGCAGCAAAGAGGTTCAGTTACACATGTATACATATATATTGTTTATCAGGTTCTTTTCCATTATAGTTTATTACAAGATATTGAATGTAGTTCCCTGGGCTATACAGTAGGACCTTGTTGTTTATCTGTTTTACATATAGCAGTTTGTATCTTCTAATCCCAAACTCCTAGCTTATCCTTCCCCCTCTTTCTCCTTTAGTAACTACAAGTTTGTTTTCTATGTCTGTGAGTCTGTTTCTGTTCTGTAAATAAGTTCATTTGTATCATTTTTTTAGATTCCTCATAAAAGTGATATCATATGATATTTTTCTTTCTCTGTCTGACTTACTTCACTTAGTATGATAATGTCTAGGTCCAACCATGTTGCTGCAAATGGCATTATTTCATTTTATTTATGGCTGAATATAATATTCCACTGTATAAATGTATCACATCTTCTTTATCCTTTCATCTGTTAATGGACACTTCGGTTGCTTCCATATCTTGGCTATTGTGAATAGTGCTGCTATGAACATTGGGGTGTATGTATTTTTTCGAATTAGAGTTTTCATCTCTTCCAGATGTATGCCCAGGAATGGGATTGCTGGATCATGTCGTGACTCTATTTTTAGTTTTTTAAAGAACCTCCATACTGTTCTCCATGGTAGCTGTAATAATTTACATTCCTACCAACAGTGTAGGAGGGTTCTATTTTCTCCACACCCTCTCCAGCATTTATTGTTTGTAGACTTTTTGATGGTGGCCATTCTGACCAGTGTGAGGTGATACCTCATTGTAGTTTTGATTTTCATTTCTCTAATAATTTGCATTATTGAGCATCTTTTCATGTGCCTATTGGCCATTTGTACGTCTTCTGTAGAGAAATATCTGTTGAGGTCTTCTGCCTATTTTTTGATTGGGTTGCTTTTTTGTTACTGAGTTTTTTGTTACTGAGTTGTATGAGTTGTATATTTTGGAAATTAAGCCCTTGTCGGTTGCATTATTTGCATATATTTTCTCCCAGTCTGTAGGTTGTCTTTTCACTTTGTTTATGGTTTCCTTTGCTGGGCAGAAGCTTATAAGTTTGATTAGGTCCCATTTGTTTATTTTTGCTTTTATTTCTATTGCCTTAGTAGACTGACCTAAGAAAACATTGGTATGATTTATGTCAGAGAATGTTTTGCCTATGTTCTTTTCTAGGAGTTTTTTGGTATCATGGCTTACATTTAAGTCTTAAACCATTTTGAGTTTATTTTTTTGTATGGTGTGAGGGTACGTTCTAACTCCATTGATTTACACGTGGCTGTCCAGCTTTCCCAGCAACACTTGCTGAAGAGGCTGTCTTTTCTCCATTGTATATTCTTGTCTCCTTTGTCAAAGGTTAATTGGCTGTAGGTGTGTGGGTTTATTTCTAGTCTCTCTTGAATAGCCTTATATCTATTGAATGAATTGGGTCTATAACCAAAACCCTTCTCAGAAAATGTATGGCCAGATATTTTCATGGATAATTTCTATGGAACAGTACTCATAAACATAGACATAAAAACCCATAAAACAGTATTAGCCAGTTGAATCTAATATTATATAAAACAGATAATATATCTTAACTGAAGTTTATAGACATTGAAGGGGATTTCTTTAGTCTGGTTTTAAAACTGATAAATCTTTTTAGCTATCATCATACATTTAGCTAGCATGTATGTAATGGTGAAATATTGAATTTATTTCTCCTAAGATTGAGGCCAGACCAAGATGTCCACTCTTCATTTCCATTCAGCTGTGTCCTCAAAGTCCTGGTGAGTGTAGGAAAAACAGTCAGTCAATCAATGCAAGACATAAGGCTGTAAGTGAAGAAGTAAAAATATATTTATTTAGCAGGCCCATAATTGATTATCTAGAATATTTAAATAAATATTAAAAATCTACTAAAACCAGTGCATACATTTAGCAACTTTGTAGTATACAAGGTCATTATACAGAAATAACAGTGTTTTTATATACTGACAGTGAAAACAGTGAAAAATTAAATTTAAATACCATTTACAATTGCATAAAAACATTTTAAAAATTAGAAATAAAATTAACCAAATTGCAGTGAAAACGTTGCTTTTTGCTGAAAATTACAAGAGATTGCAGAGAGAATATAAAGGAAACATAAAATAAATAGGAAGCTATACCATAATCATATTTTGGAGCATATAATATTGTTACGATATCAGTTCTTCCCAGATTGTTCTGTAGTTTCAGTGCAATAACAAAAGTTGTAAGACATTATTGTTTTAATAGAAGTTAAAAAGTTGATTTCCTTATTATGGAAATACAAGGGGTCTGTGGTAGCAAACACAGTCTTGAAAATGAAAAACAAAATTTGAGGATATATACTACCTGATTTCAAGGTCAATATAAAATCACAGTAATCAACAGCTTATGCTATTGCATTAGGATAGACAAATGAATAAATGAGAATTTGGCCAACAAAATAAACTGATCTTTCTCAGTGGAGAAGAAAAAAATCTCTTCATCAAATAAACTGAGAAAGTCAAATAAATATATAGAAAAATATGACCTTCAACTCCTATATACTAGAATTAAATTGAAATGGGTCATGGACATAAATATAAACACTAAAGCTGCTAAGCTTCTGAAAGAAAACATACAAGAAAATGTTTGCACTAATAGTTTGCACAAAGATGACTTCAAAAGCATTTTCGGGGCTTCCCTGGTGGCGCAGTGGTTGAGAGTCCGCCTGCCGATGCAGGGGACACGTGTTTGTGTCCCGGTGCGGGAAGATCCCACATGCCGCGGAGCGGCTGGGCCTGTGAGCCATAGCCACCGAGCCTGCGTGTCCGGAGCCTGTGCTCCGCAACGGGAGAGGCCACAACAGTGAGAGGCCCGCGTACCACACACACACACACAAAACATTTTCTATGAACAAAAACCAGAAAATTTTGCTATTCATCAAAGTTAAATGCCTTCTTATTAAAAGATATGGTTAAGTAAATGAAAAGATAAGCCACAAACTAGGTGAAAATGTTTGCAGTGCACGTATATAACAAATAATTTATATCCAGAATATAAACTCATGCAATCAAAAAACTAGTCAATAGAATTTTGCAAAAGACTTTAAAAGGTGTTTATTTATTTATTTAAATGAGCATAGAAGTAATAAGTACAGGAAAAACTTCTCAATAGCCAGTAGTCAACAGGGAAATGCAAAGTGAAATCACAGCTCTATAAGCCTTTAAATGCACTCAAATGGCCAAATTAGAAGACCAAATTCTGGTAGTGGAGGTATAAAATGGCACAACCAACTTAAAAATCGTATGTATGGCAGTTTCTTACAAAGTTAAACCTGCAACTACCCTATGACACTGGATTTCTATTCCTAGCTGTTAATCCAAGAGAAATAACAATTTGCAGCTATGAAAATTCTTATACAAGGATGTTTCTTTCATCTCTATTTATAAAAGCCTCAAACTAGAAATAATCCAAATCTCAACAGAAGAGTGATTTGTGTACATTTATATAATGGAAAATTAATAATCAGAAATAAAATAATAAACTACTGAGAACACACAAGAACATGGAATAATCTCCAAAACATTTTGTAGAACAATATAAGCCATACACAAATAACATATAATGTATAATTTTACTTTTATGAATCTCTGGAGAAATAATTAATCTGTGATAGCAGAAAGGTGGAAGAAGAGGTGGTTTCCTCCTAGTGGGGATAATTGATTGGAAAGGAGCAAGGGGTAAATTTCTGGGGTGATGAAATGAATTTCTAAATCTTGATTTATACGTTCATTCCAGGTGCATTTGCATTTGTCAAAGCAGATAAGATTGCACACTCAAGGCCTGTGCCTTTCATTGTATATAAATTTACCTTAATGCAAAACAAAATTAATGTATAGAATGAGAAACTGACGTGGTTGACAGGTCCTAAACCACAAGTTTAATTAAAAATATTTTTCCTAAAATGCCCATTCCCCACCTCATATAAACATGTAACACATTGTATAGAATACACCTTGATGTTCTTATATAGGCAAAGTCATCTTCTAGGAGCCATAACCTCCATATTCTTTTGTTTATATCTGAATATACTTGTGTTTCTCCAGCTATAGGACACCATGAGGTGGTCCCTGTACAGATTAGGGTTAAGGGTGAAACATGATACAGTTGATACTGTACTGCTATACTGATCCAGGCTCAGTGTACTCTGGGGTATACCTCACTTGGGTTACTGTAATAGACACTAACGTCCACTTTTCAATGAAAAATTTCATGGCAGCAGAGCTATATTAAGATACCAAGTACTTGCTGTATGTCAGGACCAATGCTAGATGCTTCATATACATCAATTACCTCACTCTTCACAGCAGCCCAGTGATTTAAATAGTACAATCATCTTTATTTTCAGTAAATTAGAACTGAACTTAAAACTTAATTTTACATTCTCAAGCCATAAAGTGTCTATATTTGCTAGCGTTTCAATCAGTTTAGCAAATAAATTGAGCTCTTGAAATTGACAAGAATCTTAAACAATGTTGAACGTTTTCAATAGTAAAGAAGTTTGTCTTCACTGACAGAGGGAGAGTCATTATTATTTACTGATGTTAGAATATAAATAACAAAAAAGTATTAGAAACAGATTTGAGTTTGTAGTGACAATAGATTTCTCTTGAATATAGCTAGCTAGACAATTTCTAGTAACAGTTTGTATTTTTTTTCTTTCTGACTGTGGTGGGTCTTAGTTGTGACGCATGGTCTCTTTGTTGCAGCATGAGGATTTTCTCTCTCTAGTTGTGGTGTGTGGGCCCTCTCGTTGAGGCATGCGGGCTAAGTTGTCCCGCGGCATGTAGGATCTTAGTTCCCCAACCAGGGATCGAATCTGCATCCCCTGCATTGGAAGGTGGATTCTTTACCGCTGGACCACCAGGGAAGTCCTAACAGATTGTGTTTTTTATTCAGGAGTTAAAATATCAACAGCAGTTTTAAGTAAATGTCTAATAGTTTCCCATGGCATATTCTTATATATAAGACTGGATATTGCAATCACAGCCTCACAATAAATTACTCAACTGTGGTAAACTTGGAAAAATGTATCATAATTTGCAGTGTATCCAATTTAAGAAGCTTAGAATACCTGAAGTTGAGAAATAGCCTGAGAATGATTGTTGGCAAACCTTATCCAGATTTGTCTGAATTTGCTATTGCTAAACACAAGAACTGAAAAATGAAAAATATTCCTTAGTTACAACAAGCATTATCTTTCTTGTAGATCAGATAAGAGCATAGGGAACCATATGAAGGATTATGGTTTGTTTACTGGTCTAATGAATAAAAATGACTGTTGTGAAACTGCATTCTGGCAACTACTAGCTATGCAGTCTTAAAAAGTTACCAAAACTCTTATATTCTTTCACGATTTTATAGCAAGTGGTATATACTTTCTCTGACTTATTTCTTGTAAACTGAGTAGTAAGGTGGGACTACACATTAAATCTAGGTTTATTAATCCATGTTTCCCATATCTGCTTGGAATATAAATTTTATGAAAGTTAATGACAGGGTATGCCTCTGGGCTTTAATAATAGACACTTTTAATTCAAAGTACCCAGCATCTAAATCACCTTCCTAGTTTTGAAAAATTCATATTTGTGTGATTCTTGGAAAGGGAAAAAGAGTTTTCTTCAGAAGTTGAGAGGAACATGTTGTATCCTTATCTTTTGGTGGCAAGGGTGAAAACATGTTATCTAGGTTTTGTTAATCCACCAAGGATTTTGAATCTTCAACACATGACTCAAGATCAAGGATAAGTGAAAGAATCTTGGTAGTGATGGTGTGGAGAGGATTATGCTGTCCTCATCAGCATGTGCTTGTCTAGATAGAGACAGGGGTATTGTTAGAAACAGCACTATCTGCATTCCTAAGTTGAGCTCTCCAATGATCTTATGAAACCTATAAATTAAATTTATTTTCCTGCTAAGGTTAGAACCTGTGTCTAACAAGTGCATTCAAGACTCTGGCTGAATGACTGGAACACCTATTGTATAACTGCTTTTGATACAATTTTAGGTCATTGAGACAGTCAGTCCTATAAAACCCTAAATGCTAATGACCATGCCCTTGAAGTGTGGAAAAAATAAGGCCTGGTCTTTCTGGCAAAACAAATACAGCCTGTGGTAAACTAATAGAACGCCAAGAGAAAACCAACAATATGTCAACCAAAGACAGATAAAATTAAAAAATGGTTCTAAAGCCTGACACTGAGGACGTGTCCCTAGTCAATGCATTGTCTAATGATGTTCTTTTCTGCCTACTGATGAAGGAAAAATGAGTAAATAAAGTCAATTTATTCCTGAAGAAGCTGACAAGAGTCATATCATTGTCGTTTTTAAACATAACAAGAAAAGCACAAGGGGATGCAGTGAAATGATGTGACTTTAAGCGCACATCAGTCCTGGAACATATAAGTTAGATCAACTATCGTGAAATATCTAAGTACTGAGAATATCTCATCTTCTAAATGCATTAAGCTTTGAATGATCAGCCAACTTTAAATTTCAGAAGTTCTTTTCGTGCCTGAATATGTGCCCCAGGGGAAAGAGGGACTTGTATATGAAGCTCCTATCCCACTGCTTGACACATCAGTAAATGTTTATTAATTTGAATGAAAAGGATGTCTTTTTTTTAATTTCAAAGTATCTTTGCTTAGAAAGGTGAATATATGAAGACAATATTAGGAAATAAAAACATGCTGTGTAAGAGTTGAATTTTTGAGAGAAATAATGATAATGTTTTGAAGAAAACCACAATGAGCAATGAAGCTCATATTTTGAAGAAAATATAATTAGATTTGAAAGTATTTGTGGAAATCATATAAGCCAAATTTGGTAAATATGCTGAAGGAATGAGGAAAGTCACATCAAATTTAAATCTAATTGAGTAAAAAAAGAGTTTAGCATGTACATCTTTGAGAAACCCCAAGACATTTTAATAAATTTGACAGCATAATCCCCTAAAATATCAATCATTTAAACACTGAATTAAGATGTCTCTTATCATTTATGTTAATAATTTAATTGAGTTTGCCAAATAATATTTTATTGGAAGTGACACCAGCAAATCTCAGGACCACTGTTAAAAGATGTCAGTATGTTTCAGAGATAATGAAAACTTTGATGACTGTCAAATGTGTCTCACTGCCATTCTTAAGCTTTTTGTATTATGATGAAATCTCTAGCTAACTGTGCAACACCTGTGTGTTAATGCATGATACACAGATAAAGAGTACAGATATCCCCCCACCAGTATAACTAAATTATGTTTCTTGCCTTTACCTGAATTCTGCAAAAGCATTTATAATAAAAAGACTTTTTAATGTCAGCATTATAGAACTAAAGTATCAGCCATTTGATAGGAGATGCTATACTTGAAATTATAATATTTCTATCAGAAGAAATATAATATTTCTATAATATTTCTATGTGCTATGGCACATAATATAAATGGCTATAGACATATTGATTTTATTGCATTTTGAAAGAAGTAAACAATTTAACAATATTCCTAAATTTTGAAGTCTATAACAAACACATTAGTAACTACTATTTTATAACATTATGTTCATGTACAAAACAAAAATCGGTTAATAACGATTCACACATTCGATTATGAGTTATTCACAACTGATGATTATTCTTTTTTGTTTAGTGGAACATGATTTTAGTTATTTATGTACTTGGATCAATTTGATTTGCTTGGAGAAAATTAGTGTCTACACATATTTTTACTCTTTACTATTCTGATAGTACTCTGAAAGTAATTTATGACATTTAAAAATGAAAATCTATACCTATTTTAAAATAATTGTCTCTGGAATCCTTTTAATAATCCAAAGAATTAATTAAATTTGAAATTTTAATGATTTTAATATATTCAGGAATGAAAATCACTAAAGTCTTGATCTTTGCTCAGTTATTTAAAAATCCTGATTTAGAAGATATTTTCAGAGGTCACCTTTTATATATAAGCTCATATGTTCACTAACTAGTAAATAGCCTATTCAAGGAATTCACTCTTTCTCTAGCTAGCCCATTCTTAACAAAACATCAGAAACAAAACAAAACCAAAAAACAAAGGGAGACTGATTTCAATCTCTCCTACTGAGGGAATTCGTGGAAGTTTATACACATTATCATGAGAAAGTCACCAGATTCTTCCCTTAAATATCATTCTTGCTTCTTCATCAAACTTCTGGGCCTCCAGTGGGTGTGTCACTTGGATGTAAAGTTGAATAGGAATAGTCCATATGCCCTTTGTTAATTAGCCAGTTGAAGAAACAGACATGTAATATAAGAAAAAATAGAATGAGTCAAATAAATAGAGTTCTAAGTAAAACAAATGGGATTACAAAGTAAAAGTTATTAATTATGCTCTGGGGATTAAATTAAAGCTTCACAGAGGAGGTTATCTGAACAAGACTTTGAAGGGTGAGTAGGATTTTACCAGACAGAAAATGGAAGGGTACTCTAGAATGGAGGAAGTCATGTTGCAAAAGTTTACACTTGTGAAACAGCAGGGATCACTGTAGTACATGATCACAGATCCAAACAATTCATGATACTGGATTATGTTTATTTAAGGGTTTTAGTGTTTAGCATTTGTAAAATCTCCTTAACTTAGACAACTAACTCTAAAAGATTGATATTCTCTTAAGACATGTCTGAGAGAATATAATTTATAAACAAGTATATTAAATGTAGACAAATAACTGTCAGAAAACTAAAATTGTCTGCTAAAACATGAAAAATATATATTAAATTTGATATAGCTTCCAGGCAAAAAATATAAAACTTGAACAGCTTACTAAGCAAAAGTTGAGAAAAGTAAGAAAAGGAAGGGTCCACTACTAGGAAGTTGTCTAATAAGTTTTGCTAGGAACTGCTCCCCCACCACTGTTTTCTTTCTTTCCTTTTTTTTTTTTTTTAATACTAACACTGACATTGACATTTACATGGTTTCGTGGAATGGGGAGGAGTAGTTTTGTTTATGTGCACACACACACACACACACACACACACACACACACACACTGGTGTAGAATTTGGCAGCCACTTACTAATAAGTTTCAGCACTAGTTTTTCAAAAAGCCAAATTAGAAAGAGAAGAGGGAGAAGACAGAAAGAAGACGGAGAGAAGGACAAGAAATGAAAATAAAGGAAAAGACAAAGACTGAATTTTGCAGAGAGGTACATTCTGGGTTGATAGAATATATATTTCTGACAACTTCAGTCATACTGAAATTGTGTTAATCATAAAACTGTCTGACTGAGTTGAAATTGTTGAATCAGAAGTACACGTTTCTAGAGAAAAGACAGGGTGACCTCATACATTCTGTTTTTTGTTTTTTGTTTTTTTTAAGGTTGTATTGTTCCAAAAGACCTGTTTTAAAACCAGAACACGTATGTGGCATACAAACTTTTGTTGATTATGATTCCCAAGAAAGTTTGAGAAAATGTGTCTCTAAAAGGGAAAAAAAAAAAAAGAGAGAAAACTGGTCAGAGTGTTTGTTTTCACCCTTAAACACTTCATTCTTTGGAAATCTTAATTCCCTGCCTCTTATGTCTGCTTTTGACTCAAGACTGAGTTCTCATGAGTGGTTTCTCTCACTGCCCAACTCCTGTTAATAGTAACTGGGGGAAGAATTGTACTGTGTGTTGAATGGCGAGTTTTGTAAACTTGAGCACTCAAGTACTTCCTTAAGCCTCAGATTTCTTATCTATAAATATAATACGTCAATAGCTTTTACCTCATAGAATTGAGGATTAGATATGGTGATGCAAGTGCAAGTTAGGTGCATACAGCAAGGACTCAACAACAACATTAGCAAATACTGCCTTATTTATTGTATTATCATTTAGCTTTACTCATCATCCCTTAATACACTTAGATTATAATTTCTATATATATACATATGGGTGTTTTTGCACATGCCTTCATGAGCAACATCATCCATCTGTCCTCTGACCTTCTGTAAACACATCACAGAAACGGATGGATGAGATGTTTAGGATGGATTCGCCTAAAATACGGCTCCTATGTACCATATCCAAAGCTAATATGGGTAGAGGAGGTTTCTCAACAAGATAGGCACTAGGATTAGAACTTGAACTGTTTAGTACCTATAATACTTAGAATTTAGTACTACTAATACTAGTAATATTTAGTACTAATACTGTTACTAAATAACTAGCATTCCAACTCAGAACAGTGAGGAGCTGTACAGAACCAGTCAACTTAGTTATATCTCTGTCTGTATAGCTGCACATCTATTTATTTTCTTAGT
This sequence comes from Leucopleurus acutus, assembly GCF_964270905.1. Classification (NCBI taxonomy): domain Eukaryota; kingdom Metazoa; phylum Chordata; class Mammalia; order Artiodactyla; family Delphinidae; genus Leucopleurus; species Leucopleurus acutus. The sequence continues at coordinate 60,375,818 of NC_139159.1, forward strand.
CCTTCCTCATTGCAAACGTATTTTAAGGCACCACTAGTTGCTGACCATACTAGCATATGCACTAAAAACTATTGAAGGAAGAAAGAATTGGTGGTGAGCAAAGAGTGCAAAGGCACCCCAAGCCTGCATCTGTTTCCCATGATGGGATAGAGAAAACGAATGATCATGAAAACTCAATCGGGTAGGAAAGATATATTCAAGCTGCATGCAGCAGATGTACAGGAGCAAAATACCATTGAACCTAATAACAGTTATATGCGATTTTAGTGCCTTAATGATAAATTTAACTCATACTAACTCAAAACAATAACATTAATGACGACTTCTGACACAGTTCATAGCCAACCTCCGACTTTATTCTCTGTTCGCTCTAGTTATTCCAGCCTCAAAATATTTTTCCATTTCTTTTTGATGCTGGCTGCCAAATCTTCATCATTATTATGGGTTTCCAAAGCATTTTTGAGAGAATTATGTTTCTCAAAGCCTGTGAGAAAGGGGTAGTAGAATCATTTTGCAGGTGAATGAAATTAAGACATTGGAGCATTAAATAACAATGAGGCTTCACAGCTGTGACTTCTGATAAATTGTGTAAATTCTAAGTAACTTTTTAAGTCCCATATTGATATTGCTGCCTTGATAATTTTCTCGGCAGTATGTGTCTCCAAAGCATTGTGATGCACTTTTATTTCCTTTCTTCAGCCACTTGTGAAAGACTTGGCTAACTACACTGCTTGTGGATCGCTTTCAGCACTCACACAGGGACATACCATTAACTCCTTTTTTAATTGGCTGTATTAAAGCCAACACCTGCACCTTGTTTAGCAAGTCTCCTGCAGTATAGAGCAAATTAAAGTGATTAAAAAGATGTGTGAGTTTCACTCCACATTGTCTTTGCATTTTCATCTTCCTAACCTCTTCGTCATTTTTTTTTCTTAGCATCATTGATACATGAGAGTCATACATGCAGGGAAGTTTACTGTTTTAATGATTTGTGCCTCTATTCAGTTCAACAATATGTATTCAGTATCTGCTATGTGTCAAGCTCTCTGTTGCAAATCTTGGGAGGTAAGCAACAGGATTTTTTACAGATGCATAAACTGAAGTTGATAGACATAGAATGCTTTGATTGGGGCCACACAGGCACAAAGTAGTGAAGTTCAGTTCTGCTTGAATTCCAATCTCATGCTCTTTCTCTTAGAAGTAAATTTAGTGATTGGAATAGCACGCCATGTTTCCATTTGCAGAAGTGCTTGAAGAGGTTGCTCGTCACAAATCCACTAATATTTCTGTTGCATGGAATTATTTTTATTTTGTGTCCTGAAGAAGGAAATTGAAATATGACTAAAGAGATTTGCGTCTGTGCCTATTACCTCTCTACTATCAAGTAACCTGAGCAAGTCACTTTGATTGACTCATATTTCAGTTATCTTATCTGTAAATAAGGAATCAGTTACAGTTAGATCATAATTTTGACGACTGAGTAAATAACATATGTAAAAAGCATACCATGGAAGGTAAAATAATCTATAGTTTTAAGATACTTAAGTGATATTCAGCCAACTCTCCTGTTTTTCAAATCAGAATTTCAAAAAAAAAGACACAACAAAAATAAACACACAAATAATTTTGTTGTATTCTTCTTACCAGCCCATTACTCTTGATTAGGAGTGATACTTTTCTTGCCTCCACCCAGTTAAGAGAGCAGAGTTGCGAAAAAAAATGTGACTAATGTTAAACTCTCAATATACAAACTTTTTTATAAACTGCCACAATTCATGAGACTGTGTTCTATTCACCTGCTTGTATTTCCATTACTGGCATTCTCTTTCTAAACTTATCAATCCAACAACTGTCCCCACCTAGTTCCACTGAAACTGCAATCACTAACTTTGCTAATTCTTGCTATTTGTTTGTCTCTATTTTCATTTTAGATTAGTGTCATTGTTGCCACTTTTACCCTTTGGAAACTATCCCCTCATTGGTTTTCCTGTTGGTCTTTCCTAGTTTTATTTTTCTGGTCATTCTTTCTCGTTTTTCATTTCTGCATATCCTTATTGTTACCCCTTAATTATAGAGGTTCCCAGGTGCTCACCCTGAGTTCTCTTAAGTCTTTCTCAACATGCTCTTTTCAGTGATTATATTTGTTCTCATTGTTATAGAGTATACACCCAACTCCTTAGAATCTCGACTTTGAAATCTGCTTTTCCCTCCCTTACAGCCATCAAGAAGAGCTGTGACCCTGTGTACCCCTCTTCTGCCATATCTAATTACACCAAAACTGTATACCTATCTAAGTTGGAACAAACTCCTCTCTCACTACTTCTCCCTCCCTCCCTCCCTCCCTCCCCTTCTCTCTCTCTCTCTCTCTCTCTCTCTCAACAGAATTGTGACTGAAAGATGAGAGGCAACCGTTTAGTTTTGTTTTTAACCAGAACAGTAACAGGCAAATTTTGATAATGAAGGTTACCAAATCCTGACAGGAACATGCAGAGGTAGAAGGAGCTGGTGAACAGAGCGAGAAGTAGTTTAGCAGATGCCAAGAAAGAAATGAATTATAGAAACACAGTGTTTCTTGGCTTTCTGATATTTCTTCAAGTCCTGATTTTTGTGATAAATACATTTTTTCTTATAATACATTCACTTCATTTTCTTAAACAACAGAATGTGTTTCTATTATTTACAACTTGTCCCTCTTAACTAATATTCTAATGTGTTCAACTAAAATCGACATGCTTTTGGATCAGAAATGTGCACCTACAAACTGTACTGTAGGTTATTTCAAAGGGAAATACAAAAATCTCAAACTTAATATGTCCATTAATTTTCTGTCATCTTTAATTTATCCTTATTTCCTCTCTGTAACAACCACACCCCCAAAAGTAAAATTTCTGCCAAGTATTCTGTATTTTGCACTTCAAAAAATTAGAAAATGCAGATCGAGTGTTAGGTACAAAGAACCATTCAATGAGTAAACACTCAATAAAAATTAGCTCTTATCATCTGTATAACTGTGGTAGCCTACATGCTATTATACACAAGGTTGTTAAACTTAAAGCCTAGGGATGCTGTCTTAAGGTGAAATGCTTACTAGTTTTTCGTAAGTAGACTCATTGTTTTTACTGAATGGGAGAAATTTTATCTGAGTAAACTAACATAGAAAATACAATTTTCATATTAAGATAGTGGTTAGATTGTGTTCAGAGAAGGTCAGAGAGAGATGGCAAAGCTGAAGAGCTGTGTCAGAAGAAAGAGAATCCACTACTGGGATTAACAGCAGTTTGATGCATGAATCTTGCAAATGATATTCGTGGAGACATACTGTCTCAAATATAAAGAACATACTTAAAGTGAACTTCCAGCAAGATCAAGCAAGAGCAGTAGAGTTTAGTATTTTCTGCAATTTGTAGAAGAAAAACATCATCTATCTGTCCTCTGCCCTTCTGTAACCACATCACATAAAAATGGATGGATGAGATGTTAGGATGGATTTGCCTGAAATACGGCTTCTATGTACAGTATCCAAAGCTAATGTGGGTAGAGGAGGCTTCTCAACAAGATAGGCACTAATATTAGTACTTGAACTATTATAAATACTTGAACTATTGGAACTATTACAAATACTTGAACTATTTAGTACCAATAATACTTGGAATTTAGTATGATGTAATATATACAGTAATATATAGTACTAAATATTACTAAATAACTAGCATTCTAACTCAGAACAGTGAGGAGCTGTACAGAGCCAGTCTACTTAGTTATATCTCTGCCTGTTTAGCTACACATGTATTTATTTTCTTAGTCCTTCCTTACTGCAAAAGTATTTTAAGGCACCTCTGACCAAACTAGAATAGAGACAGTTTAAAGGTTTTACAGATTTATTGGAATGAGAAACTCATTGTGCATCATGCAGTATTTATTGTGTGTATTTTATCTGTAACTATCCCTTTACTGACTACTTGTATGTTAGTCTATTCTTTTTTTATATATAAAATGCATTTCTCAGTGCTTTTTGGTTGATCTATATTATGATGCCCTCCAAGTATTAACACTGATTGTAAAACTTATGACCAAAACTGAACTGTGTGGAACATGGGGGAATAGCCATACTATAGAAGAATTCTCTCTCCTCAGGATTATATTTAGGTTACATGTGTTTAGTCATACTACTCATTTTGAGTTATGATAATTTGTTTATAGGATGAGAGCTCATAGAACTTGTGAATTTTAGATATCAGCCAAAAATATTTGAAAGCAGAATTTGAAGCCAGTTTAAAACACAGTTACTTCAGAAAATTGGTTTAAACATTTTGAAGTGTTTTCAGCTAAAATCTTCTAAAACTTTGCTTTCCAATTAATATTTATCAAATAACCTTTATCACATCGACTTCTAAAAGCTTTTCTGCTATTGTAATTTTAATTAACAATAATTCTCTAGAAAGCTCTCTATTATGAAGCTGGTTAGCTGCTTAGGAATCCAGAGATGGTAGATGAGGTCATTGAGAGGATGTGACTGCTGGTTGAACCAGGAGCTGGCCCAGGGCAATTGGAGTCTCCTCACCTCTATCCCTTGTCTTTGGAATGTACATTCCACCTACTAGTCCTATACTAGCAGCTGTTTCAAGGACAAAGTTTTGAGGGAATAATGTGTTGTTTAGACCATGTGGATTGAATACCTGACTGGACCGCCTTAAGGCCTCTATATAAGATTTTAAGATTCTGGAGGACGGGTACAGAGACCTACTCACCTTGTGGTCACGCCAGACCAGCCTCCTGTGTAAGTGACCTTGCTTACACCACCTACCAGTCTGGAGTGGTCTGCCGCTTTCTTAGGTCTCCCTTGCCCTCCTTGTATGGGGGCCAGTTTTGGATTTCACCCCAGGGAAATCCTGAGGTTGTAAATTAACAAATGAGTACTGTGGAGGATAATAAGAGGTATGGATACCTAATTCTAAGTTTCTGATTTTTTTCTATATTCTAAAAATCTTTCTATCTGTTTATCATTTCTTTCTTTATCTAAAATATCAGTAACAATTGATGATGAGATATACATGCTACATTTATATTGAACCTTACTTCAGGAATATATTCTGTTTGGAAAGAATAATATTCTTAACCTACATTGGTAGTAAGAAAAATCTTTGTCTATATGCATACACATGGCTATTATTAGAAAAATACAAACATTAATATTTTTAAGAAATGTATAACTATATTTACTAAATGTTGTTGGCCTTTCCAATCTCCTTTTTTAGTTATAGATAAGGCTTTAGCTATGTGATGTAATTTTAACCACACCATGCAGTTACCAGTAATGTAGATGAAATGAGAGTTCATTTTTTTCTTATGAAGTTTTTAAGCAATAATAATGATCTGGGCGGGGGCAATAATGCTTTCTCAAAGTGTTACCTTTGTTACTTATCTTTCTGGCTAATCATGGGTGTGAAATATATTGTTTTAACTTCCAAGATACCCATCCAGATTCTTCTTCAAATGATAAAATTTAGTGAGAACGCTGACCTCCTTTAGAGTCAACGTTTGCCCCCATCCTTGTTTCAGAGATAGCTCTTTGTATAGAAAGTACTAATTGCCTAATTAAACATTGTGATGACAGAATTTGTTGGAGCAAAATTGCACAGGATTTAGAACTTTAGAAGTACAGCTTAGTTTTATGATTTTTCTTACAGATTCCAAGAATCCAAGATCTACCTTACCTGTTTGCTTTGGATCTCTAATAAGATATAATCAACTAATAAATTCATTGATTTTAAATTATTTTATTCAATCCATATTTATTAAATACCTACACTGCACCGAGCGTTATATTAAGTATTGGGACAACTGAGATGAGATGACTCTTATTGAAAGCCAGAATTTTAATAAACATTATAATTTCTCAGTCACATTAGTCATATATTAAAAGACCTAGACCCTTATCACGCAGGATAGTAGAGAGAAAACCAGCCATCATTAGGTAGATAAGCATATAGTGCATATAATATGACCTATAATTTTGACCTAATGGTATTTCACTGGCTTTAAAAAAATTTAACGGATAAAATCACCTGAATATTCCATGCAACACATAATGCCCTTTTATAATGTGCCAAAGAGTTTAGTGAAAGATCTGGAATGCACTTGAGATTTTCTTAAACAAATTTCTAACAGTCAGGCAGCCATCCCACAAAAAGAAATTGGTATTAATATATAAAAATGATATTCATCCTTGTTACGGTTTTCAGGATGGGGTTTGCATGTAATTCTTATTAAAACCTGGCAGCTCTTCACTTCAAAGCCAATATCCTAAAAGGTTCTGCTGTATATTAGCAATAATGAGTATGGCATATTATAGCATCATAATGATGGAGATAGAAAATGTCTTATTTATTATGGTAATAAATCAAGTAATAAAATATCACCTATGTTAGAGCTAGAGGATTAAAATATATTTTAAATCAATTTAAAACAGTAAAACCCACACGTTTAAAGTTTGTGTTAAACTGGGATAGAGATTAAACCTGGCTGAAATAAAATAAAAGTCTGTCAGGAGCTCAGCTTAGCTGAGGAGGGAGCTGACCTGCCAGGTTGGAAGCAGCCAATTAAAGCAAGCCAAATGAAGTAATAGTTGAGCCTTTAATCAATTACTGTGATACTGTAAGCAAGAGGCTAAGCTCCCCTATTCTATTTCTTCTCATGGAATGGCATTCACAGCAATCCATGGGGGAACATGGAACAGGGGAGGAGTTTAGGTCAAGGGTCAGGTGAATCAACACAGTGGAAAAGTACTGACTATATTGAGGGCACAGAAGAAAAGTGTCTTCAAGGTTTCCCTTTCCTCCCAATAATAAAGTCTCCATGGAGGCTCCAGAGGAAGGGTTGGCAGAAGGATCCAGATGAAAAGAAGTCTCTTAATGAAGGTGGTTGCACTAGGATTGTAGCTATTCCTAAGAGCATGACTGGCCTGGGAGGCCTGAGTCTAAGATGGCAACTGCCTTTAGAGACCCAAATGCACTGGCTGCACTTCAAGTCCAGTGTGGGAGTGGAGGCAGCTACCCCCATGAGGTGAGGTAAAGGCTGTAAAATTGCTTATATTTGGGTTTTAAAGATCAGAGAGAGATTTTTTTGACGAGGAGCTCTGCTCCTCAATTCTATTTTAATCACTGAAGTCCTGGAAATACATATATGTTGTTTAAACTATTTATCCATATGTATATTCACCTAATTACCCTGTCATCTTTCTTGCCTCTAGAATGCATTTGTTGTCCAAATGGGATGTATCTGCATGTTTTCCCACTGAGACCGCGATCTCTTTTTTGTGGCCTTGCATACTCCTGAGAAAAGGTAAGTTCTATGAGTTAAAATCACCTTCTCACAGCGGGGCTTTCCTTCTCATTTTATCCTACTGATTGTTTACAATTTATTTCTTCCTGTTCTAACTGAAGAAGCAAGTCATTGAATTTAGTGTAAAATACTTAGTGAGGTGCCGTGAGCCTCGGATTGGCATATTAAGGTTATGATGTGGTCATCGACACAATTACAAGTTAGACAAAATTTAGTTGAAGCCTCTGTATTCCTCATGCATTTCTTTAGTTCCTCTCATGGAAACAATTGAATACTTTCCTATTTGAAAAAGTCTGTCTTCTCATATAGACCTTAATATTTTATGACTCATCAGTGACATTCCATTGTATTTAAACAGAATCCAATGAATACATTATGGAGAGTTAATGTACAATGTGGTAACTATAGTTAATAAGGATGTATTGTATATGTGAAATTTTCTGAGAGTATGTCTCCAGTATTCTCCCCATACAAAAGGTAACTATGTGAGGTTATGGATAAGAAACTGAAGAGACAAAAAATCACATCACATACTTTCAATATATACAATTTTAATTTGTCAATCATACCTCAAAACTGCTGGTAAAAAATGTAAGTGGTTTAAAAGGAGAGAGAAGAAACTTAAAAAAAAAATAGAATTGAGAATCATTAATATGTCTTACAACATAAAATATAAGTAGAATCTTGTCAACCATCAAGTTGACCACTAATATGGTCTTCTATTTCTATAATTTGTTATTTTAAGAATGTTATATATATGGAACTATACAATATATAAACTTCTGAGATTTTCTTTTTTCAGTCAGCATAATTCTATGGAGATTAACTCACGTTGTTGTATACATCAATAGTTTGTTCCTTTTTATAGCTGGATATTGTTGCATTGCATGGATGTACTACAGTTTATTCACCCCTGAATGATATCTGGATTGTTTTAGTTTTGGGCTAGTATGAATAAAGCTGCTATAGACATTCACAAGCAGGTTTTTGTGCATATGTATTGAATAACTCTATTTCCCTGGGACAAATGCATAGGACTGCAATTGCTGGATGGCATGGTAGATGCATGTTTAGTTTTCTGTTTGTCTATTTGGTTTGGTTATTTATTTATTTATTTTTTGCTTTGTTTTGTCTTTAAGAAGCTTCCAAACTCTTTCTCCATAGTACATATACCATTTTACCTTCCCACAAACAATGTATGAATGATCCAATTTCTCCATGCCATCTCCACCATGCAATGTCACTATTTTTTATTTTAGTAATTCTGATAGGTATAGAGTAATGTCTCATATGTGTCTTTATGTACATTTCCCTCATGGCTACTGAAGTTGAATATCTTTTCATGTGCTTACTTTCCATCATCTGTACATCTTCTATGTTGAACTATTTCTTCATGCCTGTTGCTCTTGTTTAAACTGGTTTGTTTACTCTTACAGTTTAAAGAGTTCTTTCTGTATCCTAAATTCTAGTCCTATGTTGGGTATGTGAGTGACTGTCAACATTATTGTGTTTTTAATTTTAGGTTTCACGTGCTCATTGCTGATATATATAAATACAGTTTTTTGTATAATTATTTGGTATCCTGTGATCTTGCTGAATTCTTTTATGCATGGTAGGAGAATCTTTTCTTTCTTCCTTTCCTCCCTCCCTCCCTTCCTTCATTCTTTCCTTCCTTTTCTCTCCTCTATAGATTCCTATGCCATTTGCAAATAGGAATATAGTTTCATTGCTTCCTTCTGATCGGTGTGCCTTTTACTTTATTTTCTTGTCTCATTGAAGTAGCTAGAAATTCTAACATTGTATTCAATTGAATGGTGCCAGTGGATATATTTATTGTGTTGGTATAAAAGTATAAGCATTTATTTTTTCACCATTAAATAAACTATCAGCTGTAGTATTCTCTGGATGTTCTTTATGAAATTTGGAAAGTTTCCTCTATTGCTGGTTTGCTGAGACTTTTTTAAAATCATAAATAAATGTTAAATTTTGTCAAATGCTTTTTCAGTATCAGTTAATATGATCATGTGACTTTTTTCTTCCTAAGCACATTAATATGATGGTTATGTTGATTGATTTTTGAATATTGATCTAATCTTGCATTATTCTTGGGAAATAAAGCTCATTTGGATATAGTGTGCTCACTTGGATATAGTGTATGACTTTATATATTGCTGAATTCTGCTTGCTAATATTTTGTTAAGGATGTCTGTGTTTATATTCATGAGGGATATTGGTCTGTAGTTTTATTCTTTTTTTTTTGCATTGGTATTTTTTAGGTATCAGGGTAATACTAGATTAATAAAATGATTGGAGATGGTTCTCTATTCTTCTATTTTCTGGAAGAGATCATATAGAATTTATGTTAATTCTTCTTTAAATGTTTGGAAGAATTTTCCAGTGAACCATCTGGACCTGGAGGTTTATTTTCTAGGCTCTAGGGCTATTCATATTATATATTTAATCTTGGGTGAATTGCAGTACTTTGTGTTTTTCAATGGTTAGTCTATTTTGTTTAAGCTACCAAATTTACGTGTGTAGACTTTTTTTTGCTTTATTCCCTTATTATCCTTTTGATGTCTGTAGGGTCTATAGTGATTACTCCCTTTAAAAATTTCTACTGCTGGTAATTTGTGTCTTCTCTCTTTTTTTAAATCAATGTTTCTAAAAGTTTGTCAATACTATTCATCTTCTCAATAGACCATCTCTTTGTTTCGCTGACTTTCCATTTATGTTTCTGTTTTCAATTTTATTGAGTTCTTCCCTTTATCATCATGATTTCATTTCTTCTTGATTTGGGTTTAGTTTGCTCTTCTAGTTTAGGCAATTGTCCCAAAGTTGTCCTTCTTACTAAGTTGTCCCTTTTCTGGTCCTTTTACCAGCTTTTTGGGGGGCTTTGTTTTTCTTTTTCTGTTAGAGTTTCCTGGTTTTCAACTTTATCCATTCCTAGTCTGGATCCTAGTCATTTGTTCCTGAGTTCCTTGACTGAATTATCTTCTATCCAGCTTTCAGTGTCTTCTTATATTTGTGTTATATGCATATAATGTCTAGGTTTTATATTTGTACTTAGCAGGAGGAATAAGGAAAAGTATATCTATGCTAACATATCTTCCCAAAAGCAGAAGTTTCTTTTTTTTTTTTTTTAAGTTATGGAAGATCATGATCTTTGATACATTTTTTTCTAGAGAAAACATAACTGATTTAATTAATTTACTATGAAGGTAAAGAAGTAAATGGGATTTTATTATCATTTATAAAACACAAAGTCAGAGTGAATTTAGCTTTCACCAGTAGCTGTTCTTTATATATTTAAAGAAAAATTTAAGCAGGATTGACTAGGGAAAAAAGAAAGCAAGCTATTACCCAGGGAAGCAAAACTACAATTAAGCCTACTAAAGCATTTCAAGAGAAATAAAATGGAAAAGTTCACTGAAATTGACAGTGTAGTAGTTGGACTGATGCACTTATTTTTCTGGACAATATGGGCGCTTATAGAACTATTTATCATTACAACTTTGTTTTCTTATAGACTTTAAATTTTTTCCTACTGCTAAGAAATACTTAACTATTCACTTAAGTTTTCATCCCATCTTGGTTGTTCTGTTTCAGTTTTGAAAGGAATAAGAATATGTTAGTATCTGCTGGTTTCCATTCAAAATGGCTTTATTTTGCATATATTCACATTTCTTTATATCTCTCTATATATCGTTCAACCAAGGCATTTGTACATTCTGGTAGTCTTGTTAGTACTAGCAAAATTCCCATAAAGTATCTGTTTTTAAAATTACTTGCCTTTATTCTCATATTATTCTTCCTATTTTTTAAAACAAGATATAGAAAGTACATATAAATATTTATAATACTTGCTGAAAAGTAGCATAAGATGCATAGTGTACACATAGCAAAAGCAAATATACCAATCATAGATATATATGTGTGTCTATATCCATATGCAGATTTAAATATTTTACTGAAATCAGAGTAAGTTTTGTAGCTAATCTAGCTCAAAATTTTCTCAAGAGATTCTCAACTGTTTTTAGCTTCATCTCAGAAAAAAACGCATCTCAAGAATCATATTAAAATGGCCCAAATCCAGACCCTTCCCCGCTACACCCCTCACAAAAAAATAAATCAGCAATGTTGTGGGACTGCAGATAAAAATACAATTTAATTTTTAAAATAATGTCCTCCATTTAACTAAAATATTGCATGGATTTCGACTGTTTTTTTTTTTTAATTAAAATTCATATTGGAAAACATTTTGAAGGATCCTGTAATTGAAATCTCTCTCCTTATGTCTTTCCTTATTCTCTCGCAGGTAAAAATGTTTATGTAATACAATAGAAAGATGCTAAACACTTGTTTTTCTATCTAGGGAAGACAATAGACCAGGTAAATTTAAGAGTACAAAAGAATGCCTGCCATTATATGATTTCAACTGGCAGTAGAATAACTGCATTTCTTAGGCAACAAGAAGTAGGCTGACAATGGCTAGGCAGACCCAGAACAAAAGTAGTATTGCACTGGAATTCACATATCTGCCCAGAGTTGTCCTTATTTATTTACTCTCTCATTCAATATGTATCAAATATTTGAGTAAACAGGGCATCTTGGATCCTTTAGATATAAAGAAAAACATCATTTTTCTATTTGTGTGCCTTCAGATATCTTAGAAGATTTGGGGGCTTTGACTGTATGCCACTTATAAATATCTAGGGAAACGTACCTAAGATTAAAAGAAAATATAGGAATGATATGGGCAAATAAAATTCTGAAAGGGAAACAAGAGATTATTAGAACCAGTTATATTTAAGACAAATGGCAAAGGACAGTGCATAGTAATCAGATGCATAGAAAGGAACCAGAAAATAGTCCAGATCATAGGGTTTTGCTACCTCTGCACTATTGATATTGTGGGCCAATTAATTCCTAGTGTGTGGTTATTGTCATATGTCTCCAGATATTGACAAATGGCACCTGGAGGTAGGGTTGCCAGATTTAGCAAATAAAGATACATATTATAGCAAATAAAAATATAGGACACTAGTTATATTAGAATTTTGGACAAAAATGAATTTTTAAAATTTAAGTATGTTCTATATTATTTGTTGTTTATCTGAAATTCAAATTTAATTGACCATCTTGTATCTGGCAACCCTAACTGGGTTAGGGTTTCAGTAGTTGAAAACCTCTGAGTTACAGGAAATGTGTAACCAAATTTCATATGTGGGAGTTGTGTTTGAGGGACAGTGAGTTGATGAGGCTTCAACATAACTTTAAATATGTCCAATGTGCCTTGCACTGTTCTAGGTAGAAGACATCTAGTAGGGAAGAGAAAAGCAAAGTTCCCTACCTCATGGAGTTTATGTTATGATGGTGTAGAGACAAATAGTAAGTACATAGCTAAGTAAATTAATAAGCTCCATCAGCGAGCAGAGAATAGGTTTTGCTGCTGTGGTATCAAACAACCCCCAAAACTCTACAGCTAAGAACTATAAAGGATCTTTTTTTCTGTGTTACATATCCATCCTGGTTGGCTATAGTCGTGCTTCACATGGCCTTCATTCTAGACCCCAAATGGACAGAGCAGCCTTTTTCTGCCACATTTCTGCTTGTCTTGGGTGAAGAAAATGAGAGTGCAGTGAAACATATGCTGACTCTTGAAGCTTTCAATTGCATTTCTTTAGCCAAATCAACCATGTCATTCTAAGTTAAGTGGAAATGTATAAAACTCTCCTGATAGGTTGTAAAAACTATAAAAAATTAAAGAAGTTAATATAAAATTCAGGATAATTATATCTTAGATTTGTTTCCCACAAAAGCTGAACCTGAGATAAAGGCTTGGTTTCAGGTAGTTTAGAAAGTCAGTATAGTGGGGTTAATGAGTCAGGGAAGGAGGAAACGCTAATATGAAAGGTCTCTACAGAGATGGCTGCTCCAGGCAATGGGGATTTGCATGGCCTCTGCTGGCACCTCCTCAGAAGCATCCAGATTACCTACTGAAATTGTCTACTTGAAATAACTGGATGCTGGAGAATTTATCCACTGGTTTTGTTTTACAGTGAGTGACCCCAGATGTAGGTGAACAGTAATATATTCTACCATACATGTGATGTCAGATGCTGATGAGTGCTATAGAGAAAAAGACAAAAAAAAACAAAGAAACATGGAAGAAAATAGGTCATGAAGTGAGTGGGGAGTTGATTTTTATAAATTATTGATAAAATGGTTGAGAAAGGAGATATTTGAGCAAAGTTCTGAAGGCAATGTAGAGATGCTCATGTATATCTGGGGAAAACGAATTCCTGGCAGAGAAATACCAAGTACAAAAAATCTGTCACAGCATACCTGGCACATTCATGAATCTGGAGCTGTAATGCTGCAAGTAAGGATGGTTGTAAAGTATAAGGTCAGAAATATAATAGAGATCAGGAGATCATGGAGATCCATGTAGGATGTTGTAAAGATTTAGGATTAACTTCAAGTGAGATTGGAAGGTACTGGAGAATTTAAAGCAGAAGAATGACATTGTCTGACTTCATATTCAAGATCACTCTTGGACTTCCCCGATGGTGCAGTGGTTAAGAATCCAGCTGCCAATGCAGGAGACATGGGTTCGAGCCCTGGTCTGGGAAGATCCCACATGCTGCGGAGCAACTAAGCCCATGTGCCACAACTACTGAGCCTGTGCTCTAGAGCCCGCGAGCCACAACTACTGAAGTCCTTGCACCTAGAGCCCGTGCTCCACAACAAGAGAAGCCACCGCAATGGGAAGCCTGTGCACCGCAAGGAAGAGTAGCCCCTGCTCACTGCAACTAGAGAAAGCCCATGCACAGCAATGAAGACCCAATGCAGCCAAAAATAAATAAATTAATTAAAAAAAGAAAAAGATCACTCTTGTTGCTGTATTGAAATAGACTCTAAGAAGGTGAGATCAAAATCAAAGAGACCAGTTCAAGGCCATTACAGTAACAGAGATGGGAAGATGCAAACATCTCAACAAGGCAGTAGCAGTAAAATTGTTCACAAACCGGATATATTATATAAGAGATTATAAGAGTATTACATTTGGTTTTGCTAATGGATCAATGTGTGGTGTGAGGAAGAAAATAACCAACTTAAGCAACCCGCAAAATTACCATTAACTGAATGCAAGATGACAGAGGAAGTTTCAGGGGTTGTGAAGAGAGGTATTTACCTTGGTCATGCTAAGTTTGAGGTGCTTACTAGGCATCTAAATGGAGATGTTCAACAAGCAGTTGGAAAGGAAGAGACACTTAGGGAATATAACATGAGAATTATCAGTATATAAATTAGGTTATAAAACATGAGTTTCAGTGAAATGGTAAAGGGATAAAGGTAAACAAGGCTAAATTATTTCTCCTTTGATTCCCATGGCGAATCAAACATACAATTCTGGAATGATGAATAACAGCTTAAGATACTCTTTATCTTGACTACAGTGGGTGTCCAAAAAGGGCTAAAAATGACTATTTCTATAAACCTATAAAAAATAGGTCTATGCCTATGCTAGCATAATTCTTTATCATGATAGTTGCTTCAAGGAGGATAAAGAATGCTACCTGTGTTAATTATGCCAGAAATGAAAGTTTGTTCCCAGAAATCACATGATTGATATAAAAAAGTACTTATTTAGCTCAAATCCAGAATCTCCACTTGTACTGTGGAGAGGCAATTCCCCATAGAGCTCTTGAATTTTTGCACCTCTTTTGAACAGACTACCTTTGTTCTGGACCATCTTTTTTGGGTATGGCTGTATAACAAACAATCTTGGAATTTAGATATAGTAGCCCAGAGCAAGTGGTCGGCACATTTTCTGCCCATTACAAAATTTGCAATTTCCCTAAACTCTGAGTTCTTCTCCTGTAATGCAACTTACTCTGAAGCCAGGTAACACCTGGCTCCTTTTGGCACTACCCTGCATAATTTAGGGCTCAGGAAACTGGTACAAGAAAATGCTGCTACATTGGCTATTGCTATGCCTGAGTAAGGAAGTCCTCTGTCTCTGATCCAGGATTCTCCTGTCTTTTACTAGCATTCATGCAACCAGGGCAAGCTACCTTGGTAGATTGTACTCTGAGTATATATCCAGGACATTTCACCATTCTTGACAATTACTCACCTTGCTGCTCAGCTCACTGATGGATCTCTATGAAGCTACAGCTAAATGTTATATCTTATTTACCTACTTTCAGAGATTCAGATGTTTTGCAGAGAGCTTCTTCCAAGAATATATACCCTTATTACATGATGTGAATCCGTGTACCAGCACCACTTATCTAGTCCACAAAGAGGCCCATCCATCATTGGGCAACGTAAGATATCAAGATAGAGGAGATCATTAGCATCATCACTTTCCGAGTCTGCCTGATGTTCTTTTATATTTGAGACCTGATCCCAAGTAATCTGTAGTGACCACTGGGGTCCCAGAGCAGATGCTCTCAATAAATATGAGGACTTTTCAGATCTCCCAAATACCAGCCCTAAGGCTTTCAGGTCAGGTCTTCTGACCATGACCTCTGCCACAATACAACAATATTATTCTGAAGTCCATCAATGCCTACCCACACACCCCCACACTGTGAAGTACTTTTTTTTTTTTGAACTTCAAGTATAAATTTTAATTTTTAAAGAAAAGAGTTTTAAAAAATTCTAGCTATTATAGATAAGACTAGCTTCCTTTAATATTTCTCTTTTTATTACTATGTTTAAGTAACTATAATTATTACTATGTTTAAGTAACTATAATTTACATTTTGCTTTTATGATTTTAAACAGTTGAAATAAATGTTCTGGTTAATTTTATTTATATCTGGTATCTTTGCTTCTGTACCCTTGGTGGTCTTTGAGCATAAGTTTGGAAATTTTATATTTGCCAAAATTAAAAATGGTATGGTTTTCATGATCACTTCAACAGAGCTTATTTTAAAGCTTTTTTGAACTTCAACCTTTTCCCTCATCCTACAACTACAATCCAGTACATGCTGCATCTCAGTCATTCAAAAAGGAAAAACTAGAGACTGAGAATCAAGGTTTGTATATTTAAGGAAGGCCTTCTCCTTTCTTTCTGTATGTTTCACTTGTTTGAAATAAATCTTTTTTTTTAACATATTTATTGGAGTATATTGCTTTACAATGGTGTGTTAATTTCTGCTTTATAACAAAGTGAATCAGTTATACATATACATATACATATATCCCCATATCTCTTCCCCCTTGTATCTCCCTCCCTCCCACGCTCCCTATCCCACCCCTCTAGGTGGTCACAAAGCACCTAGCTTATCTCCCTGTGCTATGCGGCTACTTCCCACTAGCTAGCTATTTTACGTTTGGTAGTGTACATATGTCCATGCCACTCTCACACTTTGTCCCAGCTTACCCTTCCCCCTGCCCGTATCCGCAAGTCCATTCTCTAGTAGGTCTGTGTGTTTATTCCCGTCTTGCCCCTAGGTTCTTCATGACCTTTTTTTTTTTTAGATTCCATATATATGTGTTAGCATACGGTATTTCTTTTTGTCTTTCTGACTTACTTCACTCTGTATGACAGACTCTAGATCCATCCACCTCACTACAAATAATTCAATTTCATTTCTTTTTATGGCTAATATTCCATTGTATATATGTGCCACATCTTCTTTATCCATTCATCTGTTAATGGGCACTTAGGTTGCTTCCATGTCCTGGCTATTGTAAATAGAGCTGCAGTGAACATTGGGGTGCATGTGTCTTTTTGAAGTATGGTTTTCTCAGGGTATATGCCCAGTAGTGGGATTGCTGGGTCATATGTTAGTTCTATTTTTAGTTTTATAAGGAACCTCCATACTGTTCTCCATAGTAGCTGTATAAATTTACATTCCCAATAACAGTGCAAGAGGTTTCCCTTTTCTCCACACCCTCTCCAGCATTTACTGTTTGTAGATTTTTTGATGATGGCCATTCTGACTGGTGTGACATGATATCTCATTGTACTTTTGATTTGCATTTCTCTAATGGTTAATGATGTTGAGCATTCTTTCATGTGTTTGTTGGGAATCTGTATATCTTCTTTGGAGAAATGTCTACTTAGGTCTTCTGCCCATTATTGGATTGGTTGTTTTTTGTTTTGATACTGAGCTGCCTGAGCTGCTTGTAAATTTTGGAGATTAATCCTTTGTCAGTTGCTTCATTTGCAAATATTTTCTCCCATTCTGAGGGCTGTCTTTTGGTCTTGTTTATGGTTTCCTTTGCTGTGCAAAAGTTTTTAAGTTTCATTAGGTCCCATTTGTTTATTTTTGTTTTTACTTCCATTTCTCTAGGAGGTGGGTCAAAAAGGATCTTGCTGTGATTTATGTCATAGAGTGTTCTGCCTATGTTTTCCTCTAAGAGTGTGATAGTGTCTGGCCTTACATTTAGGTCTTTAATCCATTTTGAATTTATTTTTGTATATGGTGTTAGGGAGTATTCTAATTTCATTCTTTTACATGTAGCTGTCCAGTTTTCCCAGCACCACTTATTGAAGAGGCTGTCTTTTCTCTACTGTATATTCTTGCCTTCTTTATCAAAGATAAGGTGACCATATGTGTGTGGATACCATACTGTCTTAATTACTGTAGCTTTGTAGTATAGTGTGAAGTCAGGGAGCCTGATTTCTCCAACTTCATTTTTCTTTCTCAAGATTGCTTTGGATATTCAGGGTCTTTTGTGTTTCCATACAAATTGTGAAATTTTTTATTCTAGTTCTGTGAAAAATGCCAGTGGTAGTTTGATAGGGATTGCGTTGAATCTGTAGATTGCTTTGGGTAGTAGAGTCATTTTCACAATGTTGATTCTTCCAATCCAAGAACATGGTATATCTCTCCATCTATTTGTATCATCTTTAATTTCTTTCATCAGTGTCTTATAATTTTCTTCATACAGGTCTTTCATCTCCTTAGGTAGGTTTATTCCTAAATATTTTATTCTTTTTGTTGCAAGGTAAGTGGGAATGTTTTCTTAATTTCACTTTCAGATTTTTCATCTTTAGTGTATAGCAATGCAAGAGATTTCTGTGCAGTAATTTTGCATCCTGCTACTTTACCAAATTCATTGATTCGCTCTAGTAGTTTTCTGGTAGCATCTTTAGGATTCTCTATGTATAGTATCATGTCATCTGCAAACAGTGACAGCTTTACTTCTTCTTTTCTGATTTGGATTCCTTTTATTTCTTTTTCTTCTCTGATTGCTGTGGCTAAAACTTCCAAAGCTATGTTGAATAATAATGGTGAGAGTGGGCAACCTTGTCTTGTTCCTGATCTTAGTGGAAATGGTTTCAGTTTTTCACCATTGAGGACGATGTTGGCTGTGGGTTTGTTATATATGGCCTTTATTATGTTGAGGAAAGTTCCCTCTATTCCTACTTTTTGGAAGGTTTTTATCATAAATGGGTGTTGAATTTTGTCAAAAACTTTGTCTGCATGTAATGAGATGATCATATGATTTTTCTCCTTCAATTTGTTAATATGGTGTATCACATAGGTTGATTTGCATATATTGAAGAATCCTTGCATTCCTGGGATAAACCCCACTTGATCATGTTGTATGATCCTTTTAATGTGCTGTTGGATTCTCTTTGCTAGTATTTTGTTGAGGATTTTTGCATCTATGTTCCTCAGTGATATTGGCCTGTAGTTTTCTTTCTTTGTAACACCTTTGTCTGTTTTTGCTGTCAGGGTGATGTTGGCCTTGTAGAATGAGTTTGGGAGTGTTCCTCCCTCTGCTATATTTTGGAAGAGTTTGAGAAGGATAGGTGTTAGCTTTTCTCTAAATGTTTGATACAATTGGCCTGTGAAGCCATCTGGTCCTGAGCTTTTGTTTGTTGGAAGATTCTTTTTTTTTTTATTTTGCGGTACGCGGGCCTCTCACTGTTGTGGCCTCTACCGTTGTGGAGCACAGGCTCTGGATGCGCAGGCTTAGCAGCCATGGCTCATGGGCCCAGCCGCTCTGTGGCACGTGGGGTCTTCCCGGACCGGGGCACAAATGTGTCCCCTGCATCGGCAGGCGGACTCAACCACAGCACCACCACAGAAGCCCTGTTGGAAGATTTTTAATCACAGTTTCAAATTCAGTGCTTGCGATTGGTCTGTTCATATTTTCTCTTTCTTCCTGGTTCAGTCTCGGAAGGTTGTGCATTTCTACTTATTTGTGCATTTCTTCCAGGTTGTCCATTTTATTGGCATATAGTTGTTTATCTCATGATCCTTTGTATTTCTGCTGTGTCAGTTGCTACTTCTCCTTTTTCATTTCTAATTCTACTGATTTGAGTCTTCTCCTTTTTTTCTTTATGAGTCTAGCTAATGGTTTATCAATTTTGTTCATCTTCTCAGAATACCAGCTTTTAGTTTTATTGATCTTTGCTATCATTTCATTCATTTCTTTTTTATTTATTTCTGATCTGATCTTTATGATTTCTTTCCTTCCGCTCACTTTGGGTTTTTTTCTGTTCTTTCTCTAATTGCTTTAGTTGTAAGGTTAGGTTGTTTATTTGAGATGTTTCTTGTTTCTTAAGGTAGGATTGCATTTCTATAAACTTTCCTTTTAGAACTGCTTTTGCTGCATCTCATATGTTTTGGGTCATCGTGTTTTCATTGTCATTTGTTTCTAGGTATCTTTTGATTTCCTCTTTGATTTTTTCAGTGATCTCTTGGTTATTAAGTAGTGTGTTGTTTAGCCTCCATGTGTTTGTATTATTTACAGATTTTTTCCTACATTTGCTATCTAGTCTCATAGCATTGTGGTTGGAAAAGATACTTGATATGATTTCAATTTTCTTAAATTTACCAAGGCTTGATTTGTGACCCAAGATATGATCTATCCTGGAGAATGTTCCATGAGAACTTGAGAAGAATGTGTATTCTGTTGTTGGATGGAATGTCCTATAAATATCAATTAAGTCTATCTTGTTTAATGTATCATTTAAAACTTGTGTTTCCTTACTTATTTTCATTTTGGATGATCTGTCCATTGGAGAAAGTAGGGTTTTAAAGTCCCCTACTGTGATTGTGTTACTTTTTATTTCCCCTTTTATGGTTGTTAGTATTTGCCTTATGTATTGAGGTGCTCCTATGTTGAGTGCATAAATATTTACGATTGTTATATCTTCTTCTTGGATTGATCCCTTGATCATTATGTTATGTCCTTCTTCATCTCTTGTAATAGTCTTCATTTTAAAGTCTGTTTTGTCTGATATGAGAATTGCTACTCCAGCTTTCTTTTGATTTCCATTTGCATGGAATATCTTTTTCCATCCCCTCACTTTCAGTCTGTATGTGTCCCTATGTCTGAAGTGGGTCTCTTGTAGACAGCATATATAGGGGTCTTGTTTTTGTATCCATTCAGCCATTCTACATCTTTTGGTTGGAGCATTTAATCTATTTACATTTAAGGTAATTATTGATATGTGTGTTCCTATTACCATTTTCTTAATTCTTTTGGGTTTGTTAGTGTAAGTCTTTTCCTTCTCTTGTGTTTCCTGCCTAGAGAAGTTCCTTTAGCATTTGTTGTAAAGCTGGTTTGGTGTTGCTGGATTCTCTTAGCTTTTGCTTGTCTGTAAAGGTTTTAATTTCTCTCTCATATCTGAATGAAATCCTTGCTGTTTAGAGTAATCTTGGTTGCAGGTTTTTCTCCTTCATCACTTTAAATATGTCCTGCCACTCCCTTCTGGCTTGCAGAGTTTTGCTGAAAGATCAGCTGTTAACCTTATGGGGATTCCCTTGTGTGTTATTTGTTGTTTTTCCCTTGCTGCTTTTAATATGTTTTCTTTGTATTTAATTTTTGGTAGTTTGATTAATATGTGTCTTGGTGTTTTTCTCCTTGGATTTATCCTGTATGGGACTCTCTGTGCTTCCTGCACTTGATTAACCATATTAGGGAAGTTTTCAACTATAATCTCTTCAAATATTTTCTCAGTCCCTTTCTTTTTCTCTTCTTCTTCTGGGACCCCTATAATTCAAATGTTGGTGCATTTTATGATGTCCCAGAGGTCTCTGAGACTGTCCTCAGTTCTTTTCATTCTTTTTCCTTTATTCTCCTCTGCAATAATTATTTCCATTATTTTATCTTCCAGGTCACTTATCCGTTCTTCTGCCTCAGTTATTCTGTTATTGATCCCTTCTAGAGAATTTTTAATTTCATTTATTTTGTTGTTCATCTCTGTTTGTTTGCTCTTTAGTTCTTCTAGGTCCTTTTTAAATGTTTCTTGTATTTTCTCCATTCTATTTCCAAGATTTTGAATCATCTTTACTATCATTTTTCTGAATTCCTTTTCAGGTAGACTGCCTATTTCCTCTTCATTTGTTAGGTCTGGTGGGTTTTTACTTTGCTTCTTCATTTGCTGTGTGTTTCTCTGTCTTCTAATTTTCCTTAACTTACTGTGTTTGGGGTCTCCTTTTCCCAGGCTGCAGGTTCGTAGTTCCCGTTGTTTTTGGTGTCTGTCCCCAGTGGCTAAGGTTGGTTCAGTGGGTTTTGTAAGCTTCCTTGTCAAGCAGGGTAGTGCCTGTGTTCTCGTGGATGAGGCTGGATCTTGTCTTTCTGGTGGGCTGGTCCACATCTGGTGGTGTATTTTCGGGTGTCTATGACCTTATTAGGATTTTAGGCAGCCTCTCTGCTAATGGATGGCATTGTGTTCCTGTCTTGCTAGTTGTTTAGCATATGGTGTCCAGCATTGTAGCTTGCTGGTCATTGAGTGGAGCTGGGTCTTGGCGTTGAGATGGAGATCTCTGGGAGATTTTCACCATTTGATATTACGTGCAGCTGGGAGGTCTGTTGTGGACCAGTGTCCTGAACTTGGATCTCCCACCTCAGTGGCACAGCCTTGATGCCTGGCTGGAGCACCAAAAGCCTGTCATTCACATGGCTCAGAATAAAAGGGAGAAATAAAGAAAGAAAGAAAGGAAAAGATAAAATAAAATAATTTAAATTAAAAATAATTATTAAAAAAATTTTTTAAGTAATAAAAATAAAAAAGAAAGAGAGAGAAACCAAACCAAAAAACAAATCCACCAATGATAACAAGTGCTAAAAACTATACTAAAAAACAAACAAAAAACAGACAGACAGAACCTTAAGACAAATAGTAAAAGCAAAGCTATACAGACAAAATCACACACAGAAGCATACACATACACCCTCAAAAAAAGAGAAAAAGCGGAAAAAAAATATATCGTTGTTCCCAAAGTCCACCTCCTCAATTTGGTATGATTCCTTGTCTATTCAGTTATTCCACAGATGCAGGCTATATCAAGATGATTTTGGAGATTTAATCCGCTGCTCCTGAGGCTCCTTGGAGAGATTTCCCTTTCTCTTCTTTGTTCGCACAGCTCCTGGGGTTCAGCTTTGGATTTGGATCCGTCTCTCAGTGTAGGTCACCCGAGGGCATCTGTTCTTCACTCACACAGGACGGGGTTAAAGGAGCAGCTGATTCGGGAGCTCTGGCTCAGTCAGGCCGTGGGGAGGAAGGGGTACAGAATGCAGGGCGAGCCTGCGGCAGCAGAGACTGGCATAACATTGCACAGCCTGAGGTGTGCTGTGCGTTCTCCCGGGGACGTTGTCCCTGGATCACGGGACCGTGGTAGTGGCGGGATGCACAGGCTCCCAGGAGGGGAAGTGTGCGTACTAACCTGCGCTTGCACACAGACTTCTTGGTGGCGGCAGCAGCAGCCTTAGCATCTCATGCCCGTCTCTGGGGTTCACGCTGTTAGCCGCGGCTCGCACCCATCTCTGGAGCTCCTTTAAGCAGCGCTCTTATTCCCCTCTCCTCACGCACCAGGAAACAAAGAGGCAAGAAAAAGTCTCTTGCCTCTTCGTCAGTTCCAGACTTTTTCCCGGACTCCCTCCCAGCTAGCCTTGGTGCACTAACCCCCTGCAGGCTGTGTTCACGCCGCCAACCCCAGTCCTCTCCCTGCATCCGACCGAAGACCAAGCCTCAGCTCCCAGCCCTGCCCGCCCCAGCGGGTGAGCAGACAAGCCTCTCGGGCTGGTGAGTGCTGGTCGGCACCAATCTTCTGTGCGGGAATCTCTCCACTGTGCCCTGAGCTCCCCTGTTGCTGCGCTCTCCTCCATGCCTCCGAAGCTTGCCCCCTCTGCCACCCGCAGTCTCCGCCTGCGAAGGGGCTTCTAGTGTGTGGAAACCTTTCCTCCTTCACAGCTCCCTCCCACTGGTGCAGGTCCCGTCCCTATTATTTTGTCTCTGTTTTTTTAAATCTTTTTCCCTTCCCAGGTACCTGGGGTGTTTCTTGCCTTTTGGGAGGTCTGAGGTCTTCTGCCAGCATTCAGTAGGTGTTCTGTAGGAGCTGTTGCACATGTAGAGGCATTTCTGGTGTATTTGTGGGGAGGAAGGTGATCTCTACCTCTTACTCTTCCGCCATCTTGAAGCTAACTCTCTGAAGTACTTCTTATTGCAAACCCAAGAGCAAAGAAGACCTTGGGGTCCAGAGGAGCATCCGCAACTCAATCTTCTGAGAAATTTTCTGCAGTAGAACCCACCTTTAGCCACCTCATTCCTGTTAATATCTGGAGCAAGCTAGAAACTTCCTAAGGTAGTTGAAATGCTCCTGCCATCTGCCACAGCTTTGAACAGTCTAGGCTTTAAATTATTTTAATCCCTTCCTGCTAAGGCCCTAGTTGCCTCTCTCATCCTTAAGGGCTGAGCCGAGGATATAGTGACTATTTCCAAGGAGCATGCTGCTGGGAAGATACTGACAGTGAGGTTTTCTCTGAAATGGAATGTGCTATTCTGATGAGGTAGCGAGGGACCTCACTCCTACAGTTCCTCAGTGAAATGACCATCCCCATGATATTGTGTAGAATACGGCTTTGGTGGGAGATCGGACTGGGAAGGTACCTGAGGCTTCTTCCATTGCTCCTGGTTCCTGATGGCCCTCATATATACTCTCTCCCACACACAGATGCATGCACACGAACATGTACAGTCACAAAATCCAAACTGATTGTTTTTACAAGTAAGGTATATGCACACACGTGTCCTTGAACATAGGTGTGCACTGATTTTCTAAGTCCAGTAGTTTGAGATTTAGGTCTTAGAATATTCTGGCAATTTTTGAAAGTTACAGTCTTAATCACTAGTACTGTCATCACTTATCAGTTGTCATGGAATTGATGTAAATGCTTCACTTTACCAAACAGTTCACCGAAACTGTTTTGTTGAACATAGTATTTATTTTGTTAGACATAGAAAATGGGGTCATTTTTCTTGTAAGGATCTTAAAAGCAATAAACTATATATAATTTATATCTATGTTTCAGATCATCTAGAAATATCAATGGAACATAGTAGGCTTGTTCATGTCTACCAAATTAATAGAAAGTAGATTGACTAAAAGAAAAATTTGTGTTTAAAAATGGAAAATAAGACAAAGCAACAATAACAAAAAACAATCAAAATAAAGAATATTCTTTCAGTTCTTTCATATATTAACTATAATATTAGTAAAATATAGTTATTATAGTTTAGAACATTGAGAGTTAATTATCTTTTTTTAATTATCTTTATCTTTAAAACAGTCATTAATAACTTGTTTCACCAAAAAGGAGACTTAAAGATCTAAAAGTCAATTATGCCATATTGAATAGTGTCCCCTCAAAATTCATGTCCACCAGGAACCTCAGAATATGATTTTATTTTGAAATAGGGTCTTTGCAGGTATAATTAGCTAAGATTAGATCATATTGGATTTGGGTGGGCACAAAATCCAATGACTGGTGTTTTTATAAGAAAACTGTGGGAAGACACAGATATGCACACAGGGGGAATGCCATGGGGGGATGGAGGCAGAGATTGCAGTAATGAGTCTGCAATTCAAGGAAAGCCAAGATTGCTAGCCATCATCAGAAGCTAAAAGTGAGACATGAAACAAATTCTCTCTAGAACATGTAGAAAGAATCAACCCTGCTGATACCTTGATTTCAGAATTTTGGCCTCCTGAATTGTGAGAGAATAAATTTATTTTAAGCCGTCCCATTTGTACTTTGTTTGAACAGCCCTAGGAAACTAAGACACAAACTAAGGAAATCAGAATTGGCATTTTGGAAAAATTAGTCATTATATTTGACAAACTGACACAAACTCTAAATAGTAAGAAATCTACACTTAGAATCTGGGTTTTCAAATCTAGACAGAACCATATAATATTGCTATGTTTTCTGTTAGTTATAAAGCTTATCATTGAGGAAAGAGTTCTCCCTCCTGTCTGAGTTTGCCATTTATCCTTGTTGTTGTCATCATCATCGTTATCATTGTTATTATCATTATATCCATTATGGTTATCTTCAACAACACTATAAACAAATATCAAACTGCTTAATTACTTCACTTAGCTTATCATAGTTTTAGATGTATGATCCCTGTCATAAAGGGCATCAGGAGCAACTAAGTATTGAACAAGCACATAAATAATTAAGAGTGCACTTCCTTTCTTAAACCCATTTGTAGCAAACATCATTACAAGAAATGTTCTTTTTAACCATGTTATTTCTACCATGGGCAGATGGCCAGTACTGAGTAAACTCCAATAATGTGATTGAATTGAACCCTCAATGATGAATCAGATTACATTGTGGATGATTCCTATGGTCCTAACCCAGCAACAGCCATTTTCAAAACCAAATATAAGTGTAATTTGCATTACCAGAGTAAGTCCAGTGGGTCCAAGCTCAGAATATTTGAGACAAAAAAAGTTGAAGCAAAGATTGCATTAACAATTTCTTAACTGTCCTTTACCCAAATTCACATTATATACCCTTGAATATTTCCAATTCATCACCCAAAGGCCTCCTACAAGCTTAAACCATCCACACACACTAAATGTTTAGGGTCCTTCCAAAACAGAGAGGAAGAGAAAGAGGTAAGAGGAGAAAGGGGGAAATAGGAAAAGACGGAAGGGGCATGAGAAGGAAACACTGGCAAGAAGAGAGTTCTCTCCCCAGTTCACTGAATATGGATGGCAGTTAATATTTCTCTTTTTCCTCCCCTGAGTTCAAAGCTTTTTTTTTTTTTTTTTTTCTATTCTAATGAATTAGAGAGACTGGGCATCAATTCAAGTTTTACTGTAATTCTGCTGACTGGAAATTTGATACCAAATAAAAGATTTATTATAAGATAAGCTTATAACAGCAAAACAGTGTGGAAATACTGCATTTCATCATAATGGAATTTTACCTCTAAAAGCTTCCTCACACTAATGAATTGCAAAATAAAAGTACAAGTATTTGAAGTTCAGAGAAAATTTTGTTCAAAAATGATGTGATGATTACACATTTGGATTAGACAATGGGTACTTATTTTATTCATTATTATAAATAGACTGCACTACCATGATATATAATGTAATTACCATGAATTATTTTTTAATGTGAAACATACATTCACTAGTCTAATGTAAGATAATTAATGCATTGGTGTAAAAAGCAATGGGCATAGATTTAGTTTTTTCCAAGATAAGAAATGAGAAGTTTCAGAACACATAATGGTCTTTACCATTGAAAGGGCAATTTTATTGTCTTGTTGTGTTTTACACAAAACAATACTACACAAAATTTACATTTTATCAGAGTTCTCAAAATTCTTCTTATGAGATTTTTTTTTCTCCCTGGATGTCTGAGCAGGTCCAGATTGCTGACATATTTTTGGTGGCAGACCCAAAGGGTCTCCCTTGGTACCTTTTGGAGAAGTGGGTGGCATCCTAGACTTCCTACCAGCTCTGCTAGGGCATAGATGGTTAGAAATAAAGTCCATCTAATATGATTAATTAATAGGTATGTTTTTTTCTGGTTTTGTCGGAACAAAGATCTTTCACAGGAATTTTGAAAATTGTACTTTTCTTATTTCTTACAAAAATGTGCAGTTCACTTTTCTGAAATAGATGCAAAAGGATATTAATGTGACTTCATGAAAATAATTATAAAAAGTCATAGTTTCTTATTTCTATGTTTATCTGAAAAGAAGGGGGTGACATTAAATACAGAGCAAAAGGAAGCTTTGGGACTAACAATTTGAGCAACTGTCTCCTACACTATTTAGTAACCTGTGTCTTAGCCTTGACCTAATACGACACCTTAATAATAATCATAACCATGCATAATTATGTAACCTTACCGTTCACAATGACCTTTCAAATCTATCATTTTATCAATATAGCACTACTGTTGAAGTAGGCATTGTAACCTATTTTTTTACTTGCCAGAAAACTGACACTAGTTCTCCCATGTAAGTAAATAAGACTCATCATTTGGATTTAGGAATCCTCAGACCAAGTTCTGTGCTGTATAAAAAAGTGAAAAATAGTAAAGTCCACGGTAGTAACATCTGTCCTATTGCAGACTGTGGGAGGGCCACTGAATATTGAGCATTAAAAAAAAAAAAAATGACCTGCCATTGCAGTGGGATTTCAGAGAAAAACCCTTCTGTTGTTTTTCTCTCCCTCCCAATACTGAAAGAGATTCTCAGCTACTGATCGTGCAATTGCTCAGAGATTTAAAAGCAATGTCATTGTTGTGTTTCATGGACAGACGTTCCTCAAAATCCTATTTCCTCTTCTTTCATTCCCTAGTGTTACTTGTATACATACACCCTCTTCCAATCAGATAAGCCCTGATTTCAGAGTCTGTTTAATTTTTCTTATATACTTGCATCAGTGCCTAGGCTGATATAAATTTTAAGAGGTCTTCTGAGAACAGTATGGGTACTTTCTCTAAGGGATCATTCCCTCTTTGTCATAATCAGCTCAGGCTGCTATAACAGAACATCATAGACTGGGTGAGTTAACTAACACCTAAAATCAAGGTACCAGCTGATTTGGTTCCCGATGAGGACACACTTGCTGGCCTGCAGATGGCTACCTTTTGGTTGTGTCCTCACATTGCAGATTTATATAGAGAGACCTCTGGCCTCTCTTCTCTTTTTATAAAGGAACTAATACCCTCATGGGGGCCTCACCTTATGACCTCATCTAAACCCGATTACCTCCTAAAGACCTCACCACTAAATATCACCACCTTGGGAATTTAGATTCAACATAAGAATTTTGGAGGGACACAAACCTTCATACTATAATACTCTTTAACCTAAGTCTTCACATTTTGAGAAATAAAACATATAACTTTTTTTTCCTGCATGTTTCGGTACCAGATCCTTGGACAATGATCAGGTATTTCTAAAAGGAGATCTCTGTCTGGCGGGCATAGTGGTAGAAAAGGTTACTGACAATGAAGAAAGGTAATTTCTATTTGCCAAGCATGTCCAGGAGGCAGAAATAAGATAGGCATATCCCATTCTTTATATGGTTTAATCCTTACAGCAATTCTATAAAGTATACTATCTTACCTCAGTTTTGTATATGAAGATATCACTGTTTATGAAGTTTGAGTAAATCTTACAAATTACTCATTTTTTAAGTAGCACAGACCAGACTAGAAATATGCATCTATATATATTTAAGTATCTGCTTTTATCATTTGTTGCATAGTATATAAAGTGGGACTCAACTTAGGGTTTTGGCTCTATGAGTATAGTTTATAGTTTTCAGGTCACAGCAATCTCTCTAATGCAGCCATGTCTTAGTAGCAGTAGGAATTTGCACAGGGTACAATGGACAGAGTGGAATTGATGAGTTAGCAGAGTAGACTTTTTGGAGAAGGCTGACTCTGAAATGGAATTTAAGCAAAAAATGGAGGGACTCCATTCCACATTCTAAGTGGAAGTAATGTCGTGAGCAGAGGCATAGAACTTTCTAGCATATTATCTAACAAAACAAGCACATTTTTCATAATGATGGGGGTAGTGCTGACAAAAGAAAAATTTCAGAAAGTTACCAAGTTCCAGTGATTATACTTCTATAGCAAAAGGGGGAATATTTACCTGGGAGAAAAACACAAAACAGAAAAAGAGATGAAACAAATCCTGGAAATGCAGTCATGACGTCCGTGTCGGGATAGTATCTTAGTAGTGTTATCACAGGAAGAAGCAATAATCACAGAAGTGGTGTTTCATATTTTTTAAAAATAAAATAAGATGAATAAAATATTAAGATTTAAACTAATTAAGCACAAAGTGTTAATAGGTTTTGTTCGGTTTTTTTCTCTGATTTTTATAAATTTAAATACATGCAGAAATAGATTTTGCTTTTGTAATTTTAATATGTTTAGGAAATGAAGGTTTAAAATGCATAAAGAAATAGAAACTAATTTTCTTAACAGTTCATCATCTAGAATGGCCAAATATTCATTTGGTCATTTTACTTGCGACTTCTTTTTCTTACTAAAAGAATAAATATGACGGGTAACTCTTTGTTCCTTTTTTCTACTCTTCTATACTATTTCTCCATGGCCCTTAAGGGCAGTTCTCAAACTGACACATATATGGGTTTTTTCAGTCTTTGTTTCTAAATTTTATAGTTTTACTACTTATATGTATTAATAAAAACATTTGATACAATATTGCTTGAAATGTAGATAGGTGATAAACACAGGAAATTTCCTTTCTTCCCTCCTTTCCATCTCTTTTCTTTTCTACCCAAAACCCTAAAACTAAAGCCTCTCCTTTGTTCACTTTGGAGTAAAAAGAGAAATGAAAGACACAGAGATTTTCTGACAGCAAAGAGACCTATCTAATAAAGGAGTAAGAGCAAAATATCTAAAAGAAAAAAAAAATGGATGGAAACATCTTAAATTTACAATGGCCTGGTAAGAAATATTCATATGACTATCCATCCATATGTAAGATAGTAAAGGCCAAATTATGAGACACTCAAGATGAGTCAGGATGAATAGATCAAGGCCAAAATGAGGTAACTCTTTTTTTTTTTGAACATCTTTATTGGGGTATAATTGCTTTACAATGGTGTATTAGTTTCTGCTTTATAACAAAGTGAATCAGTTATACCTATACATATGTTCCCATATCTCTTCCCGAGGTAACTCTTTTTGAAGTCTAATCAGGTAGTTAATTTATTCAAATGTATTATAAGGGACCTTATAAACACCAAATTCTTTTGAATTTAGAAAAGTCCATTTTTCAGTGAAGTGCCTGGGTCTTTCTGGCATATGTTGCAGTTAATAAAAGGCTGCAAAATTGAGAAATACTTTTATAACTTGGCTACGACCTACTCAAATCAATATTCCCT
The DNA here is from genome assembly GCF_964270905.1 of Leucopleurus acutus. Taxonomy (NCBI): domain Eukaryota; kingdom Metazoa; phylum Chordata; class Mammalia; order Artiodactyla; family Delphinidae; genus Leucopleurus; species Leucopleurus acutus. Next base: position 60,406,327 of record NC_139159.1, read on the forward strand.
TGTTGAAAACATGGCATTTAACTTCTTCATTGTTTTGTAAAAAGAGTTCTATATTGTTGTTTAAATCCCATAATAAATACTGCTTAAGAAAATGAAGAGGGTACATAAAATACCTGGAACTCTAGATATCTGAGCCATAACAACTTAGAGACACAATTCAATAAACCTTGTGTGGATACACGTTTCTCCTGACTTATTGAAACAGCATTTGCAACTAATTAAGAAATTATTAACACTCATTAGTGTAGCCTATGATATGTCTTTTAGGGCTAATTCCTATGGAATTAATTTACTTCACAAATACTTATTGAGTGCTCTCTAGGTACTAGGCACTATTTAAGGTGTTGATCACACCACAGAAAATAATAATAACACAACAATGGTAATAAATATATTTCAATCCTTGTGGAAGGCTATTGTTGCATAATAGGTTTGCAAATTCAAATACTTTCATACTTCCATAAAGGTTAGTGCATTTGTACAGATTTCACCTAACTAAAATGTAATGTTGAATGATTGAAAGAGCAGTTCCTCTACCGTATGTCCAGTACTAAGATATATGAATATAGGAACAAATAAGTCATTGTTATTTGGGCATTATTAAAGTAAAATAAATTTATTGCAATATTTCCTAATATATTTTCTTAAACACTGTTTTTTTAATGCTCCTACAAAATTTTTTCTCAAGAAAATACTGCCACAATATCACTCTCTAGAAAGGTTACATTGCACAATAGTAGACTAAATCCTTAGAGGAAACATGCAGGAAAAAATGTACATTTTTTTTCTTTATACCAGTATTTCCCAAATATCTTACCCTGGGATCTTTTGCGTACGTATCAGCAATCTCAGGATATCACTAATCCACAAAAATTTTGAAGACTGTTTCTCCAAACTAAACCAAACTTTGGGATCCTTATAGCTTTAGTAACAAATATCATTTGCATGGACCCTACTAATATCCACAATATGCATTCTTGCCATTAAAAAATATTCCTTGAGTTTTACCTAGAAGCTTGAATGCTCAGCCAGGATGCACATTTCTCAGCATTCCTTGCAGCATTTTATTGCCATATGCAGTAACTAAATTTGGGCCATGTGACTGAGGTTGGGCCAATAGGATTTATTTTAAAAAGTAACGGGTACCGTTTCATGACATATGTTTAAAGACAACCTGCTTATCCTAGACTTTCTCCTTTTATTCCTGCTGGTTGTGAAGTGGTAGCGAGAATAGCCTCTAGCTGCAGAGAGGATGATAAAATTGTCTAACTAGACCGAGTCCATTGATGAACTTGTGGAAGAACTTGCTCTTGATGCACTGTGATGAAAGAAAGACGTATATTAACATCAATGTTATGTGAGCCATTATATTTTTATGTATCATTGTTTTAGCAATTTTGTATTTAACCTAAATATTATAGTAATAATCTTTGATTCTTTATTTTCAACATTTTTTTTCACTTTGACATTAAGCCCAGTCTTTCATTCCCATGTGGGTTAGCTTGTTTAAAAAATTGGCTACTGGGCTTCCCTGATGGTGCAGTGGTTGAGAGTCCGCCTGCCAATGCAGGGGACATGGGTTCGTGCTCTGGTCTGGGAAGATCCCACATGCCACGGAGCGGCTGGGCCCGTGAGCCATGGCCGCTGAGCCTGCGCGTCCGGAACCTGTGCTCCGCAATGGTAGAGGCCACAACAGTGAGAAGCCCGCGTACGGCCAAAAAAAAAAAAGAAAAAAAAATTGGCTACAATTTCCCCTCCCTATATATCCACCCTTTTGCAATGTGATTTTGTAGTTATTCCCCTTAATGTTTGAATGCAGCTGTCTTTTTTACTGATCTTGATACTACCTTTTTAAATTAATGTGTATGAGGACCAGTAAAACATTATCCTCCATGCAATCATAAAATTTTACCAAAACTAGGTAAAATTAGGATTTAGGTAATATTAGTCCTTTGTGTCATGTGACTTGTTGTGTTCCATAATCCTAAAATGAACATTGGTCTAGTCTTCCTTTCAGATACAGATTTTCATCAGCTTCAAATATTTCAAATTACAGTAAAACAATTTGTGACCAATAGACTGACAATCAGTAGTGTACTGGATCCCCCTACACATCCTAATTTGTTACTAATGCTAAACATGGTCCCTAATCCTTTGGGTAGTATTCTAAAAGAGGGGCAGTAAACTTTATTAACAGCAACACTTCTTTAAAATGTTCAGACATAATGCTCTTTGTAATCACTTTTCATCACCAACTATTCTTTTTTGTTTACTTTTTTTTGTTTTTTTTGCGGTACGCGGGCCTCTCACTGTTGTGGCCTCTCCCGTTGCGGAGCACAGGCTCAGGACACGCAGGCTCAGCGGCCATGGCTCACAGGCCCAGCTGCTCTGCGGCGTGTGGGATCTTCTCGGACTGGGGCACGAACCCGTGTCCCCTGCATCGGCAGGCGGACTCTCAACCAGTGTACCACCAGGGAAGCCCACCAACTACTCTTTGTGTATTTCTATTCCATCTAGCATAAATGTTGTGTCATTTCAGAGAAAATAACAAATCCTCCTCATACAAAGTTCAGCTAGAGCTTTTCTATTACACTGAGATTAAGTCCCATTCAGTAGGCAGTCATCTGTTCTGTAAAATGGTATATTACTGTTTTGAGGATTGAATGAGATAATCACATGAAGTACTTACTGAATGTTAGACTGAATACTTCTTATAAATATTAGCTAATAACTATCCGCATCATCATTGTCGTCATCATCATCATCCTCACTGTCACTTATAACTGACTTTTGAGATCATGGTCTTCAGTTTTAGCCCAGTCCAAGGTCTCTGTTGCATATTTTTTGTCCTTCCACATCTTTTCTCTTTTCTCTTCCTGTAAAATCCTACAACATTTTTCAAGCACAGGACAAATCTTATCTTTTCCATGTCCTCTGTGCCAATGAGTCTTTTCTTCCTTGTTACTTTCATAGAGCTAGTTTAGTATGTATTACCTCTACCTCTACTCTTTGCTCTGTTATGTATCTATTTACTTTTAGTCGCATCTCTTTAATTAAACAGTTTGTTTTCTGTTTGTTAAGATAATTACACCCAAAAGAGTAAATGAAGTATATTCATCTTAAGTATACAAATAAATGAATTTTTCCTTGTTTACTCCGATAAAACAAGCACTCATATTAAGATATGTCACTTCCAGCAGCCCAGTGGATTCGCCTGCACACCTTCCCAGTTATATCACTCACTTCCCCTCCCACAGGGACATCAACTTTTATGACTTATATAAACATAGATTAGTTTTGCCTGTTCTTGAACTAATGCATGGGATTTATCATTCTAGTATTTTTAAAATTTTATTTAGAAGTAATTATAGATTCATAGGACATTGTAAAGAAATGTACAGGGAGGTCCTGTGCACCATTTACCTAGCCTCACCCAATATTAACATCATACATAACTATAATATGGTATCATAACCAGGAACTTGATATTGGTATAATAAACAGATTTCACCAATTAGTAATGCATGTACTGAATTTTGTGTGTGCAAGTGTGTGTGTTTCTATGCAATAAAATTACATGTGCAGATTTAAGTAACTAAACCACAAGACACAGAAGTGTACCATTACCACGAGGCTCCCTGGTGCCATTCCTTAATAGCCACACTCATGCATCATCACCACACCTGTCCAGCCTAAATTCCTAAAACCCTGGCAAACATCAATCTGTTCATCGTCTCTATAAACTTGTTATTTCTAGTAGAATTATACAGTGTGTATCCTTTTGAGACTGGCTTTTTTTCATGCAGTGTTACCCCCTCGATGTTCATCCAAGTTGTGCGTATATCATTAGTTTGTTCTTTTTTATTGTTGAGTAGTATTCCATGGTACACCTGTACCATGGTTTGTGTAACCATTCACCCATTGAACACTTGGATAGTTTCCAGTTTGGGGCTGTTACAAATAAAGCTTCTATGAGGATCAGTGTACAAATATGTGCAAACGTAAGTTTTCATTTCTCTGGGATAAATGACTGAGAGCTCAATTACTAGCTCATATAATAAGTTTAGTGTTACATTTTTTAAATAAACCACCAAACTCTTTTTAACTGTGTCTATAATATTTTACATTCTCATCAGCAGTGTATGAGTATTTGGGTTTCTCTGCATCCTTGCCATCATTAGAATTGTCACCATTTTAAAATATTTTAGCCATTCTGACTTGTGTGGTTTTAATTTGCATTGGATCAAAGTTTTAATTAGCATTTTCATAATGACTAATGGTGTGGAACATCTTTGCAAGTGCTTATTTGTCATCTGTGTGTTCTCTTCAATGCACTGTATGTTCATATGTTTGTTTTCTCATCTTTTATTTGGACAGTTGTTTTTATTGAATTTTGGGTTTGGGGAGTTATTTAAATATTCTAGAATACAAATCAAGACAGTGTGGTATTTACAGAGTGATAGATACATAGAACAATAGAACAGAAGAGAGAACCCAGAGAGAGTCATAAAAATATGCCCAGATGGGGCTTCCCTGGTGGCGCAGTGGTTGAGAGTCCGCCTGCCGATGCAGGGGACACGGGTTCGTGCCCTGGTCTGGGAAGATCCCACATGCCGCGGAGCAGCTGGGCCTGTGAGCCATGGCCCCTGAGCCTGTGTGTCCGGAGCCTGTGCTCCGCAATGGGGGAGGCCACAACAGTGAGAGGCCCGCACACCGCGAAAAAAAAAAAAAGCCCAGTTGACAAGTGTGCAAAAGCAATTTAATGGAGAAGGGATTAACTTTTCAACATATTGTGCTGGAGCAATTGGACATCTATAGTAAAAAAAAATGGACTTTGACCTAAATCTCACACTATATACTAAAATTAATTCAAAATGGTTTTTGAAGTTAAACATAAGTCTAAATCTAATATCTGGTAAAGAAAAACATAGGAGAAAATCTTTAGGACCTAGAGTAGACAAAAAACTCTTACACTTGATATTAAAAGTATTATTCATGCAAATAAAAGTTCATAAATCAAATCTCATGAAAATCACAAAATTTGCCCCATGAAAAACTTTGTGAAGAAGATGACAGATATTTGAGAGACTGGGAGAAAATAATTTCATTTTTAAGGGCAGGAATTAGATTTGTGTCTCTCCTTATGCTTCATCTACAAACAATGCCTAAATATAAATAGTTCACAGTCATTTTGAGAATACCTGTTGAGATAAAACTTGAAAGCTGACTGAGAGAGATGTTCTCTTTGTACTCTGGTATCAAAGAGGGCAAATTATTCCAGAATGCACAGGGAAAAGTCTGATTTGGTATTACAGAATTCATGAAAGAAAATGCAAAACTTTTTGAGAGCCCCAGTTTTTGTGGACCCTGTTGAACACAATGTTTCTCTGAAAATGCTGTGCCTTGTTTACCATGCACGGGTCCTACTCTAATGTCCTTGTTGACAAGTGTAATTGCAATGGAGCTGCTCTTGACAGGGCTTGGTCTGCTTGCTTTGCAGAATTTGAGTGTCCTACCCCCGTGTTGCTTCAAGTCAATAGGAAAAAATTACCAATCTTCTGAAAAGTCCTTTTATGTATATCCTGGCTATCAAATGTCAACACAGCTGACAAAGTGGCCAGCAGGCTGCAAGTATGAGATATCACACGGTGATTATAAAAATTTACAGCTGTCAGCTAAAATGAGACTGTCTCCCATGGGTGTGAAAGTAAAATGTGAAGATTAGCTGATAAAGCACTCTGCTCTGGCTTCTTACTTCATGAACTAAGATCGACAGGGATGTGAGAATGTCATCCACAACATTCAACAAAACGTTCACCAAGATTTAGAACATGATATTGGATTTTTTGCAAACATCTTTCTTATGTAAGACAAAATTTTTACTTTGAAAGATAGGATGAAGTTGTTAATTGGCAAAATAAACTCAGAAAAGATTAAAATGAACTGAAAGTAGCATCATACATTTAAACAATGAATTGAGTTCCCAAGTAATCATTAATCGTGGCATGGGTATTGCTGTCATGTTAGAGATGCCGCTAATTTGAAGATGAGTAGGGTCATCAGTTTTCAATCACGGCTAGAGAGGTCAAGGGTTTTGACAAGAAAAGTAGGGCTATGACTAAGTTTTGATTTGATATTTGCGCTCCTCTAAAAGGAAATTTTCTTATACATCAGTGTATTCATATACATGTTTGGGAACATGCCTTTATCAGTAAATCTGGATGAATTCGAGGCTTGGTTATTAGACTTTTGTCTGAATATCAGTGGCGTTGTTAAAACAGGGAAGTGCCTAATTTAGAATGGTGTGTGTATCAGCAGATAATGTAGAAATATCATAGAGGTGAAGCAGACACAGATAAAGAATGAACAAGAGACACATAAAGCAAATTTTACAAATTACTCTCTCAAGCCATCCTACTGCCACATTTATGAGATCAATGTAACTTCTTAGTTTACAGCTTTCTAATCCAATAGCTACAATTCAATACTTTATTTCCTCTCTTGGATGTGTGCTACCTGGATTTCTCTATCCTCAGTTTCTTTCCATCATCTCTATTACCAGGTTAATTTTTCTAAGGCACAATTCTTACTACAATAATTTTAGACTCACAAATTTGATTATCAAGTAAAGCCATACTAACTTAGTATGACGTTCAAAGTCTTTGCCTCTTTGGCCTCAATATATCATCATAGGAATATTTCCCATTCTTTCCTATCAGTTATCTAAATAAATTAGATATGCCATGTATAATACCCCATCTTATTATATAATACCCCATCTTATTGCAGCCTTTTTCACTGGAATTTTCCTGCTAGCATGTATGATTTTTATTTCCAGCATATTAAACTTGGAATCAGTATAAAACTTTGGAGAAGCCACTTCTGACAATATACTAGGAAAATATGTAGTACACTGGGATATATGTAATGACTTGTTGAGGAGAGAGAATCTGGTAAAATTTAATTTTCTTTTTCAAAAATGTGAGTGGGAGGGCTTCCCTGGTGGCACAGTGGTTGAGAGTCCGCCTGCCGATGCAGGGGACGCGGGTTCTTGCCCCGGTCCGGGAAGATCCCACATACCACGGAGCAGCTGGGCCTGTGAGCCATGGCCGCTGAGCCTGCGCTTCTGGAGCCTGTGCTCCGCAACGGGAGAGGCCACAACAGTGAGAGGCCCGCGTACAGCAAAAAAAAAAAAAAAAAAAAAAAAAGAAAAATGTGAGTGGGAAAACATTAATTTGGATGAGTTTATTAGCAGTGGTAAAAGTTAGCTAAAGTTATAAAGAAAGAGAATATATAAGTGATTAGAAACAATGAGAGTGCATCAGTGTACAATAGTCATGAGGAAAGGATTATTAGAGAGATGCCAGCAGACATGATAAGAGGATACTAATTCCTGTACTGGAGCAAAATTAGGTAAGAATTCAGCCACATGAAGATGGCTCTACATAACAGGAATTCTGACAGTATTGTCAGTCAGAGGGAATCTTTCTTGACTCCAGTCCCCATGGTATCCATCCTGCTGATAATGATGCCACCTAATTGGGTTAAGGATTTTGATTTTGTTAGGTTTTGTTGAGAAATTACATTTTCTATTTGCATAGAGTAAGTCCCTCCTCACCCTTCAAAATGGTTCTGGAGATTTGGGTTAGGTTCCTACTTCCCATGATGTGCACTAATGTGGTAACAACCCCAGAGTATGCTATGTTCTTACTTAGAGACTGGTCCATTTCCAATGTCACTAGCAATTGCAGAAGTTATGCCATTCTAAGTTTATTCCTAAAATAAGCCTTAGCATTATTGTAGATTCCATCCAGCAGGTTTAGAGCAGGATCCGTTTAGTAGGTTTAGGCTTTTTGTTTGTTCTTTAAAAATTAACTATAACAAATCAGGCACAAGTCAAACATCACTACTACAGTTACTTCTTGAATGGCTCAACTAAGAAAATGTAGCATACTGGACTTCCCTGGTGGTGCAGTGGTTAAGAATCCTCCTGCCAATGCAGGGGACACAGGTTCGAGCCCTGATCCAGGAAGATCCCACATGCCGCGGAGAAACTAAGCCCGTGCGCCACAACTACTGAGCCTGCGTTCTAGAGCCCACAAGCCACAACTGCTGAGCCCGTGCTCCACAACAAGAGAAGCCACCACAGTGAGAAGCCCGCACACTGCAACGAAGAGAAGCCCCATTCACTGCAACTAGAGAAAGCCTGCACGCAGCAATAAAGACCCAATGCAGCCAAAGATTAATTAATTAATTAAAAAAAGAAAATGTAGCATATTAAGTAAACCAGTCTGTATATAATAAGTCCCTTTTTAATCCTTAGTTCAAGAATATTGAGATGACTCCAAAATATACAGAGAGTAATGATACTGCTCAGCATCATATCAACATCAATTATCTACCTAGAAAACCAAAATTCTCAGTAAAGGAATGATATGCACTAGCAGGCATATACAATTAACAGAAAATAGCAGTGAAAGGGACAAGATATTAAAATACAAGCATTTGATATTTGCCTACATTCTCCTATTATATGTATTTATCTCTTTATTTTTAAACACGGGCAACAAGGGTTTTTTTTTTTTTTTTAAACAGTTTTTACTTTTATTTTTTAATTCTATTTATTTATCCTTTTTTTTTGGCTGTGCCATGTGGCATGTGGGATCTTAGTTCCCAAACCAGTGATCAAACCCGCACCCCTGCACTGGAAGCACAGAGTCTTAACCATTGCACCACTGGGGAAATCCCCAAACTTTTTTTTTTTTTTTTACAGTTTTTAAAAGCCATTGGATAAATGTGATATTAATATCTATTATACCATTCCAAATTTCTAAAAGTTTATTGAGAAGACAGAAAAGTACATTACTGTCAGGAATCATCATAGATCTTTAAGACAATCCATAAATTTCAAGTGGAATATTTTCTATCTATATTTTAAAAAGATTTTCTGGGATTCTATAAGCACCAAGGCTCAAAGTCCAAGTTTCAGGTTGGATTATCACAAGTTCTAGGTGCACATTTTATTCCTCTTGCATTTATATAGTGCCCTCATACTTTAAAAATTAACATCTACCTATATGATATCCATTTTCATAAGTTTTGTTCTAACACAAAACAAATAATTCAGCAAGTGATTACTATAAAGTGTTTCAGAGTAAATAACTCTTGAGGTCAATTAAAGGTAAGCTCTAGAGTCTTTATAGATTCTTGGACTTTTCTGTCATTGACATTTGGAGGATGGGGATGCTAAATTCCCCTCTCTATCCCTTTTCTTTCCTATGTTAGAAACCATAGTTTTAAATCAACTTGCATTTATTCCTTAAGGCCTAGATGTGCTATTTTGGAGCAGCTAAACTGGACAGTTATTTCAATAATTTCTCTTATTATTTCACTTGGCTTTAGCTCAGGAAGGAATAAAGACAATCTCCATAAAAAAATAATGGTTGTTGTAGCAATCTTCACAGTTGTAAGGATGATAGTGAGGTGATGACAGATATGTTCAGTGCAAAGAACTCAACAGTAACAAAGGACACATGTTCCTTTACTGTAAGAAAATGATAAAAAATTACTTAATTGTATGAAAATGGTTCTGCATATTACTAAAAATTTACAAATTAGAAAGTAGCCTCTCTGATCTTTAAATTCTATTATCACACCCAGTTATGGAAGTATAATAGCAATCAAATACTTCAGGAACCTTCCTTTGCAATGTTTACCCTCTTGGTCCTATCAGACTATCCTGAGGGCTAAACAGAATATTGGCTCTAGAATACAGGCCTTGCAGACTCCTGTATTACTTTGCTTGTATTTGGAATGCCTTTGTCTGGATCTGTATAAATGTGTCAGTGCTCCAGGATAAATTTCAATAAAAGTTTTGGACAACTGTGTGAACATATCTTAATCCCTTCTTTTCTTTTTTTAAGTAAAATGATCAAAAACTATAAAACAAGGAAAATCTTACATCAGTAATGAACTTGAGACACAAAATGTTGCTATCTGCCTCTCTGAAACAGTAAAAAAATTATCTTGATAAAATGCAGATGGAATCTGATAGAAGGGGATATTTAAAGCTGACACCAAGTTGTTCCTGCAGCTGAAAGATGAGTGTACCTCAGCAATAAATAGATGACACATCTGCCACATAGCACTAGTACTTCTAACACCAGAAGCTGATATGGCAGAGGACTTATTCCAGGAAAATCCTGTGAAAAGCAAGCAGACTCTTCCTGAAGTGACAGTCTCAATAATTGGACAAAATTGGCTCGAAATAGTATCTTAAGCTTTAAGTGGAAAAAAACTCAGTATCCCTTATGTGAACCATAGTGTCTGACATAACATAGATGCACAAAAAATATCTACTGACTATATGTATTGAATAAACTCTATTCAAAATGGTATGCCAAAAGTTTGAAATCCCATATTGTGGAACATTTTTTAACATCGTAATAGGAGGATGTAAACTAAATAAACTGTCATAATTTTAACAGAAAATAGTGTGGTTAGGAACAATTTCACAGTATGAAATGAGAAACAGCATTTTTGTTTTGAATACTGAAATAAACAAGTTCCACTGTCCAAAACATATAATTTGATAGGAAATATCACTAAAAGTCTCATGGTAAATTTGAAAGTACTGCAATCATCCACCATCTGGTGATTGTTTATAAGATTAGCTGTACAGGGATCTAGGCATTTCTATTGGGATTCAATGAGTTAGTTAGAAGGAATAAGAAAGCACAAAATATTTTCTGCAAGTAATATAATGAGGTGGTGTACCAGTTTCACACAATAAATGTTACTTGCATATGGATAAAATGATACAATACTATTCGACTTTGTTTCAGCTTTGTAATATGTATGTCTATTACATCATTCATGTTTCAGACCCAATGCCTTTACAGAAGGTTGTGTTTGTGAAAGGGTTGAGTGGGTGGGATATTCAGGGAAATATTTAAGGACTGTGAAATTCCACTTTGAAAAATCCTGGTCAAGATTAAGTAACAATCATGCCATAAAATTAAATAAATTTGTTCTGGCAAAATGATAAAGATAGGTTTTCAATATTGAAACATTAATTTATTGAAATTTACATTTTGTCTATTTTTCCTTTTCTCTGCTAGAAAAGAATTCTCCATGTTCTCTAATTAAATCATTAAAAAAATAGCAGTAAATTTGACTGCTTCTATGAATAACTTGAGCCTCTTTAACTTTATGCTTTTCAGTTAATGTTAGAGTCAGAAATTATGTTTACCCAGAGGATAGCTGGAAAAATTAACATTGCTCTCTTTCACTACCATTGTGAATTTATCAGTGATTATAGAATGAAAAAAAAATACATAAACATTTTGGCAAATGTCTCCAGGCATCTGATGATAACTGACATAAGATGTATTAAGTTTTGTCTCCAATTTATCAGTCAAATCATGCCAACTTTAATATCCTTTATTAACTTCTCTGAGCAAACATAATGTAAGAATGGGGTTATACCTAAGGTAAAAATTATTCCATTTAAAATTCTTTGCCTCTTTTACAAACTTAGCTATTTATACCAACATAGCTAATTTTACAGGAAAATGAGGGAACATGCATATAGGTTACAAGAAGAAAATGATTATTAAAAATAGTAGATACAGTAGAACCAAGACTTGTGTACACAAGGAATAAATCTATTATGAACTAATTAGCAATGTGAAAATATTAAATATCACTATGTGTGTATGTATTCTGTCGACATCATGATTATTTATTAATTAAGTCTTAGTATTTGGCATATGGCCTATTCTCTTCCCCTCAGGAATTTCTTCCATTTGAATGAATATGAATTAAAATGGAATTGCGTTGAGTAGCACTGAGACAAAATATTACATTGTGGGGCCTTGTGGGTCTGGAATGAAGCTCTACTTTGGGACCATGGGAGTGAAAGTGCTAGGACTACTTGTCTGACAGTGGAAGATATTATCAACTGAGCTTTATCACCTCAGATGTTGCATAGTCTACATAAATGGGCCTAGTAGAGAATTTTCCTCTGTATTATTTTACAAGCCATTGTTGCTTCCTAAGTCTATGTCTAAGGATGTTGATAATGATATTATAACTGTTTAAATATAACTAACAAATTTGTTTTGTATTTAAACAGGGAATAAAGCTATTTCAATTTGTTCTTTTTTTGGAGACAAAATGTGATTATGCCTTCCCAATTTATTTCAGATAAATTTTATGCTTTGCTGAGCATCTATGTTTCCAGTAAGCTGCACATGTGCAAAACAAACAAATCTCTGTGTACTGTTACACTTGTCTGATTTTAGAATTACAGATAAACAGAGTCAGCCTAAGGCAAATTTGTGATGAAAGAGATGAAATTCTACATCTACTGATCCATTTCCTTGTGGTTGCTTCCAGAATGAAACATCTCTCTTTCTAAGCTTTGACACCCCTCTTTCTCTTTTCTGTACTCCCTATCATGAGACGGATTGACATACTTGTGAATCCCATAGTTTAATATTTGAAATGAAAGAACAGAAATAGAATAATTAATGGAGAACACCTGTTGCTTTGTTCTGTAGCCTTAGGTGTACTTACTATGCAATTAATAAAGTTAAGAAATATTACGTCAAAAATCTGTCTTGGGAATTAGAGGTCATGAGAGTGGTCTCACAGAGTCCTAGATTGTAGTAAAGTTTGTATGTGTACGTGAGAAGGACTTAATAGACCTGAACTTTACCTTCTCCTAGCCTCTTAAAAATTGCCCTATGTTATGAAGTACAATAACTTTATCACTATTAGTATATAACCTAAGTACATATTATAACACCTTTATTTACTAAAGAGTTTCTTAAAGTGGGATTTGCATAGGACTGGTGGGCCTAGAGATCTTTGTCAAGATGTCCACAAGCTCAAAGCTATTTTTATAGTAATACTAACAGGTTGTCTTTTCTACTCTGTTAACATCTCCACTGATGGTGCAAAAACAATGGTGCATAAAACTACCGGTGGCTTAGTACAAATCAAGGTAGTGGCCCCAAACCACTTGTAACATATTCTTCACTGTCAGGAACTTGCTGTAAAAGAAAAATAGTTCAGTTTAAGACTATCCTTGTTGAAAAAGAAAAATTACTAAGTGTATTTAACCACAATTTCCTTAATGTAGGAAATTTGATTATTAATTAAAATAAAGTGGGTTTTTTCATAATATACACAGTGAAGATTTTATGGGTTACTCAGTATTGCCAAGTAATAGAAGGGCAACCTAACAGAAGGCAATAAGATATTGCATCAAGTGTTTTTGAAAAAAGATATTTATAAGTTATACATGGATTAACCCCCAAGCTGTATGAATCTACTGTATATATTGTGAGTAGGAATTTGTATTCATCAATCAATGTGTTTTCAATTGTCTAATTCATGTTATTTTTTAAATAAATATTACCATTAAAATAAAAAGAAGTTTAGTAGCCCTTGGTTCTTCAAGAGAGTAGAAGAAATAACACAAATGTGGATAATATATGCACAAAAATGTGCAATGCATCCACCTTACATGGTGAAGAGATGAAGAGTTCTCATTGTAAATGCATTTTTCCCCCATTGGCTTCCCCTGCATAAAAGGTACAAAAGACCATTTTATGTCAAACTGAAATAAAGCAAAAAGTTTTTAATTTATAGTCATTTTTCTCATGTATCTCTGATTCTTTCTCCTTGTAAAGGACACAGAGTAACGCTTTGTATTGGGTCACATTATTGTAAAAATTTAAAAAGTGATGGTAACAGATAGGATATTTTGTGCCTGATTAATTCTGCTTCCATCATGTAGGTACAGGCTTACTGTGTCGATCAATTGCGCGGCAAACTAGGTGAGGTGCAACTTATTCTGCCCCCTACAGGGATGCAACATCAGTCCCTCAAGTTAAACCAAACAGAGAACCTAGTACCCCCTTTTTAATCTGGGGTGCAATTATTTGTCTTTCCATAATACAATGTTTCTCAACTGGGAAGATTTTGCTTAAGTAATGCCTATAGACATTTTTGGATGTCTCAGCTGAAGGTAGGGGTGTTGCTACCAGCATCTAATGGGTAGAGGCCAGGAATGCGGCAGAGGACAACCTATAGTGCACAGGACAGCCCTCCCAACAGAGAATGACATGCTCCACAATGTTAACAGTGACGAGGTTTGGGAAATGCTGCCCTAGTAGGCTGTGAGTTGTCTGTAGGAGTTTGAGATGTTTCTTGTTTCATCTACAGAACCTAGTGCAATATCTGCCATGGTTAGTGCATCTAAAAACACCTGTTGGGCTTCCCTGGTGGCGCAGTGGTTGAGAGTCCGCCTGCCGATGCAGGGGACACCGGTTCGTGCCCCGGTCCGGGAAGATCCCACATGCCGCGGAGCAGCTGGGCCCGTGAGCCATGGCTGCTGAGCCTGTGCGTCCGGAGCCTGTGCTCCGCAACGGGAGAGGCCACAACAGTGAGAGGCCCTCATATCGCAAAAAAAATAAATAAATAAAAAATAAAAATAAAATAAAAACACCTGTTGATTTTTGATGTTTCTCTGCAGACAGTTTAGAAAGAGGGCTTCTGGTACATATGAAGCTAAAGGGATTATTCCCATTATACTCTAAAAGCTCTTCTTTCAATAGATTGCTTTATTCAAAATCTCAATCCCTATCAAACCATGATTAAAAGTGTTCAACAGTTTCCTTTAGCCTCGGGATAAAAAATGTTCCAATATACTCCCTCTTTCACCTCATCTTTTACTACTGTCTGCTATTCTGTCTCCACTTCATGTACGCTAACCTTCTTTCAACTCCTCAAATGCTCAAACTGAATCTAGAAGGACTGATATAAGCAGTCCATGCACAATTAATAATGTACGATTTTTCATTAGTCCCATGTGTTAAGTAGCACTTTAAACACACGCACACATTTATGTGAAGTCATAGTTAATAACTGCAAAAATCGGATATGATGGTGCATTATTATCTCCATGCCTAGAATTAGTAAACAGGAGCAGAGAAAATTTGAAAGTGACTTGCCTGAGGATACTCGCAGAATGTAAACAAAGAAGCTCTTAAAGCACAGGGAGGAGATTAATGCATTCCAGTTTGAGGGGAGACACAAGGAAAGACAGAATGACACAGGGAACATAGTCAATGTGAAAAACTGCATGTAATGAGTATGATTGAAGTAAAATAGGACCCACTGGAGCATGTCTCACAAATAATTATAGAATGATACACATGCTCACTTCATTGTAGACTGTCCTGTCCAATACCTACTCCCTTGACTATCAAGACCCAAATAACCAAAGATAGACAATATAATATATTATATTATATTATATTCAGGCTTCTTTCTTCATTTAGAAATACATGTCCTAAAATGTTTAAAGATTATAGAAAAAGATTTTCTGAAAATTTGCTCACATGCAATCAATGTTGAACTAACTGGAATTCTCAGCTATCACTATTATCTCTATATTTCGTAATGTCTATTTCAACTCTGAATAGCCATGCCAGTTTTTTGCTGTTGGGTCCAATTGTTTTATGAATGAGATAATGTCAATAAATAAAACATCACTGATAGCCATTTTAGGCCTTTTGAGGAATGAGGTAATTTATATATATAATTGAATGCATTAAATGAAATCCAACAAGTATACAATTTTATAATTTAGTCATGATGATAACACATTCTGAGAACTGACCAAAAATGGTTAGTCTGAGAAAATGGATTGTTTATGGGTGAGAAATTTTATTAAGTTCCTAATGTAATGAAATTTATACTGTCTTTTAGTGTATGACTGTAATGATACTGTGTGAAAATTAATTGTGTAGCTGAAATGAAGTGATTCCATGTAATTTATTAAATTAGAAATATATAAGTAAAATCTAAGAAGAGCAACATAAATTTCTTTGAAGTTATTTTTCTGATTTTCACTGAATGGATGTTCAGCTTGAATATGATAACTTCCCAGTACAAATTAAATAAGATATCATAGAAATGAAAAATCAATCCGAGTAAGTTTTACAGCTGTTTTCTTTTGAACCGTATTTACTGTTCACATACAGTAAGCTTGCACTTAATGTGATCAACTGATTAAAATATTTTGGACATAAACTTCACAATTGTGGGAACTTAAAAATTAGTAATATTCTTGGGAGAGGAAAACTAAAAGTAGTTATTCAGAAAATACCAGACTACTCTGAAAATAATGTAGTTTCTCAGAGTTGTCTGTTTCATCTTATGTGTGATGAAAATTTGCTGAGCGCCTACCTAGCATCTATTTCCTCTTTCATATACACATAAGAGTATCCAGATATTTTCCTTGGGTTTCCTTCTCTTCCAGCACTGTCCTCATGCTGGCTGACCCCAGTTCTGGGGATGAGCCTTGATTAGCCTAAGCCAACTGGTAATTCAACCTTAAGTGTTACACTCAGTATGATTTCAGATTCTTTTTTTTTTTAATTATTTTTTATTGGAGTATAGTTGCTTTACAATATCATGTTAGTTTCTGCTGTACAGCACAGTGAATCAGTTATATGTATACATATATTCCCTCTTTTTTAGATTTCCTTCCCATTTAGGTCACCACAGAGCACTGAGTAGAGTTCCCTGTGTTATACAGCAAGTTCTCATTAGTTATCTGTTTTATGCATAGTAGAGTATATATGTCAATCCCAACCTCCCAATTCATTCCTCCCCTCCCCCCCTTGGTATTCATAAATTTGTTCTCTACAACTGTGTCTAAATTTCTGCTTTGCAAATAAGTTCATCTGTACCATTTTTCTAGATTCCACATATAAGCGATATTATATATTTGTTTTTTCTTTCTGACTTACTTCACTCTGTTATGATAGTCTTAAATAGACATTTCTCCAAAGAACACATACAGATAGCCAACAAACACATGAAAAAGATGCTCAACATCACTAATTATTAGAGAAATGCAAATCAAAACTACAATGAAGTATCACCTCACACCAGTCAGAATGGCTATCATCAAAAAATCCACAAACAATAAATTGCTGGAGAGGGTGTGGAGAAAAGGGAACCCTCCTACACTGTTGGTGGGATAGCACTATGGAGAACAGCATGGAGGTTCCTCAAAAAACTAAAAATAGAACTACCATATGACCCAGAAATCCCACTCCTGGGCATATACCTGGAGAAAACCATAAATCAAAAATATACATGCAAAAAAAGAGAAAAAGATACATGCACCTCAATGTTCATTGCAACACTATTTACAATAGCCAGGATATGGAAGCAAATAATGTCCATCAGTAGAGGAATGGATTAAGAAGATGTAGTACATATATACAATGGAATATTACTCAGCCATAAAAAGGAACAAAATAGTGCCATTTGCAGAGGCATGCATAGACCTAGAGGCTGCCATATAGAATGAAGTAAGTCAGAAAGAGATTTCAAGACTATTGCTTGGATATTTCATTTTAGTTGTTTTGTATGTGTTGATAGGAAGGCTGAATGAAACTATTTTGACAATATGAAGGAAAGGTAGCTTAAGACAAGCTAACACTGAGGAGGGCAGACATGGCAGATGAAAAGAAATTTGGTCCTTGAAGACAATGAGCTGCTGAAACAAAGCAAATTAATTTTCAGACTTTTTGGTTTTTCAGCCAATAGCAGCTCACCACCCCCCAGCACCACCCTGTTTTCTGTTTCTTGACACAGATCTTCCTGACTGATATATAATATAATGATAAAATAATGCTTGTGGTATTGGGATTTTAGAAATGAATTTGTGCATATACAAGTGATGAACTGTGAGAATAATTAATTATATGATCAAGAAATAGAAAAGGTAAATTTCACAAAGACAGAGTGGTTCTTGAACAATCTAGAAAGATAGCCCACCTCTATAGCATAATTTTACCCATCAGGTGGGCTGCAAATTATGCAAGAATCAAGATGATAAAATTAGGGAATCCAAATCGTAAGAGATAAATTCCACTTACGCAATTAGAGATACTAACATGTAATGTAAAGGTAGAATAAGATAAACAATAAATTATCATGAATTCCTTCTGTTGTCATAGAATAATGACTAAGTGATACATACATGGTAGTACACACACAGATAAAGTAAGGTCACACGGATAGGAGGTTACCAAATAAGTCTGTTGTGCTTTGAATTGCTCCTATTCTATTTTCAGTTAATCTGGGAAACTCAGGTAAACAACCAGTACGTATTTGGTAAATCAGGGATGAGCACGTAGAGTACATGTTTACTAAAATCTTTAGTATTATTGTATGTCAACAATGTGCACAACTGATTATGAGTACTCTGATTTTACTCTAGATAGAACATGTATAGAGCATTATAATGCTTTATTTTCCCATTATCATCATTATTATATATGTTTTCTGATTAAATGGCGCTAAATAAATTGGGAATAGTTTGGTATTGGGGACAATAATGCTTGAATTCATACTGTCCTTAGGAAGTGGGAAATCTAATGGCAAGTTTAACAAGTTAAAATCTAGAGGTAAATCATGTGAGATTATTCTCTTAGGTAAGAAATACATTATCTAAAAATAAATCAGATATTATCTATACTAGGATTTACTGTGATTTTCTTATTTCAAATACACGTAGCTTACGCTACTTGAAGAAAAGCCAGCACAGCCTTGCTTTTTTGTTTTCTTTCCCTGAATAGAGAGCAAATTAGTTAAAGTGTTTACTTCTATTTTTTGTCATCAGATACAGGCGTGGAGAAGAATTCATACACATAAATCAATATATTTGGAAATGTGAGCCATAAATATATATTTAATGGAAATTTTAATCATAGAATCATAAATTCAATTATTCAAAAATCTTGCAGCAGAGAGTTGAAGCTTTAGACCAAGGAAAGGCAACCGGGCCTGCTCTACTTGGTTAGGTACAGTCAAAAAAAAAAAGAAAAAAAATTCAGAAGCCCCAAAAAATAGTCTTGCAGCAAAGAGAGGTGCAGAGAAATCTTCTGAATTCTGGTCATTGTGCATTTCTGCATGGGACCTTGTTGTATAGAAAGGTTTTCATATACACATATAAGGATTGTCTTCATCTGCATGAGATATTTCAGTATCTGTCTATCTATATATGTCTTTCTGTAGCTGTTGCATTTAAAGACTTCTTCTATTGAAAGACCTGTAGCCAAGTTGTAATTCTCCTACTTACTGATAAAATGATTTTATCGTCAATCTCCCTTTAACAATGATCCAGTGGGATAGTAAATGTAACTCTAATTTTCCTGGACTTTTAACCACAAATGATAGCTTCAAGATCATTTGCATAAGACAGTCTAAGAAATTACGAAACCTACTGTGTGGCTCTTAGTTTATCACCCATTTCTAAAGATTATAAAATAACTGAGAAGATTGATTAAGAAATAACAGTAGTGGGGATTCCTTACAGGGAATGCTCAAAATAACTAGGGTGAGCTTCAGAAAAATTTCAAGGCAGCTTGACATTTGTTTCCTTGAATTTGAGTGAATCATATGAACTGGCTCTTAGTCAAATTTTCAAAAGGCTAAAGATCAAGGGCTGGCTAAAGCTATCCATGATTTCAGTGAGAAGGAAGAAGACTAGAATGAAAGTACAGCCATCATAACAGCATGACAAAGATTTCTATTTCCTATAGGCAGTATATAGATACCAAGGATGAATGCTGAATTGAGTTGTTTTGAAAAGGACTTTCAACCAAGGGTATAAAGGAGATATAAGTGACAGTAAAAAGAAAGTTTGTGTGGTATGATTAGCCAGATTGTTGGGTGTTTGGGGGGGGTGAGGTTGGGGGAGGGAGGAGTAGTAAATAGTCAGCAGTGAGAATAATCAACTGCATGACCAAGACGTAGAATATGCAAGTTTCTCAAAGATTGGGTTTCTTTTTTTTTTTTTTTTTTTTGCGGTACGCGGGCCTCTCACTGTTGTGGCCTCTCCCGTTGCGGAGCACAGGCTCTGCAGCCTCCACGGCATGTGGAATCTTCCCGGACCAGGGCACGAACCCGTGTCCCCTGCATCAGCAGGCAGACTGTCAGCCACTGCGCCACCAGAGAAGCCCAAAGACTGGGTTTCTTAATAATCCACAAAAGCTTTTGGGGTGAGGAAAAAGATTGCACTTGGAGAGCTACCATATCTGAGGGTGTTTGACTGCCAAGAGAGAACCATTGACATGTTGCAACATAGTGAATTTTTTTTTTTCTCTTTCCCCCTTTTTTGTACCTATCCATTCTTTGACAGCACAGAGAATGGGGGTAAATGGTAAAGTCAAAAAAAGAAAGAAAGGAAAAAGAAAGGGAGCACACCCATTTTCTTTCTATCCCCTGTAGCCTTTGGAGCCTGGTTAAGCCTGAACTTGAAGGGAGAAAATACTTAAAATAGATAAGAGGTAGATATTAGATTGTACTAGACTTTTAGGAAGTGAAAAAAAATGGCAAGTTGGTATTATTGTGAACTTATTGGAAAGTCTTGCTTAGATACAGCTATCAGCAGTGATAAGAAAGACTAATGTTGCTTTGTAGTTTATACATAATAAAATAGTACAGTATTTCTCCCACACATACTCTCCTCTTGAAAGATTTAGTCAGTTGGTTTTGATAATAATAACAAAACAGACCTTTATTAATTGTTTTCTGTTGCTTATTAACATAAATGCTTTATTATATGTATATTGATCTTTCAAAAATCCTAAAGAGGTGAATATGATTAATATCACATTTGACAGAAGTACAGACTGAGACTTGGAGTGATTAAGTGATACTTCTGAAGGTGTACAGCCAGTAACAGAGAGTGCCTGCATTTTAATCAAAGTCCATTTGACTCCAAAGTATCGATGACTATACTCCATTAGGTCATTTCTCACTTAATGTACTCTCTATCCAAATACACTACTAGCCAAACTTTACAACTAGAATAATTTATACTATTCTAACCTGACTCCAGAGTAAAATTTTAAAAGGGGCACAATCTTACTGGCATCACTTTTATGCATGCCTTTCTCCAGGGCTGACTTACAAGCTTATTATAGGGAAGAGATACGGGGTGGGACACGATAAATGTCAGCTGGGAACCTCCATATCAGTGCAACATAAAAATTCTACTGAGGAACTTCTTTTAGAAGCAGAGCCAAGAGGACAATGTGGAAATATTTATGTTAATAAATCATGGTTTAGGAAAAATATCAACCCATGCAGCAGGTTTGGAAAGTTGTATTAGTCTATATTTCTACTTGATCCAGTATTGCTGTAAATAAAATCTTAGACTTCATCACTGAAACTTAGTAAATGATAATTAGGTTTTGAAGCAATTTTCTCAGTTTACTCCCTTACCCATCATTGACATAAAACCAACATGGTGCAGTATTTCACCTTTCTAGTGTACTTTTGCCAAAGATGACTTCAAATGGAACTAAGTTCATTTCAATATTAAAGGGATATTTTAATTGAAGTAATCAGACAGTCTTTTCCAAACTTTTACAGCAGGTATCCATCAGAGTATTGTGCAATCAAGACATATTGTTACAACATAAGTTTCTGAAATAACACCACTAAAAATCTAATTTACAAACCTGCACGATACTTTAAAAATTTTTCTTTTTAAGGATTTCAGGTGCACAGAATTGGCTTAATCAAAATCCTTTCTTCCTGAAAGATATACTCATTTTCCATGAACGGTGTTATTTCGTTTCATTGTGTTTTATTTTATTTTTGTAGTTATAGAATGAATACCTATGTATCCCAAACCAGAACATAACTGATAATTTGTATACACTTGTGTGCTCATTTTACCATCTCCTTGCATCTCTCTCATGCTAACCATTAGTCTAAAATTTGCTTTTATCATTTCCTTGCTTTGTTCCTTTTTCAGATTTATCTCACATGCATGCATGTTTATATGATATATGTAGTTATTGCTTTTTGTTGTTTTTAAACTATATATAAAGTCTCTAAAACTGAGTCCTGTCCACAGGACTCCTTTTCACTAAGTATTATGCTATAAAATTTGATCACTGCTATCATGTGTCATTTAAAATCACTGATTTTCATGGCTGTGTAATAGTTCATTATATACATATAATGATTTTGTAATTAAATTTTCTGATTTTTAAAAATATTTATTTTTGCCTGCATTGGGTCTTCGTTGCTGCACGTGGGCTTTCTCTAGTTGCAGTGCGTGGGGGCTACTCTTCTTTGTGGTGCACGGGCTTCTCAATGTGATGGCTTCTCTTGTAGCAGAGCATGGGCTTTAGGCACATGGTCTTCAGTAGTTGTGGCATGCGGGCTCAGTAGTTGTGGCACACGGGCTTAGTTGTTCTGCAGCATGTGGGATCTTCCCGGACAGAGGATTGAACCCATGTCACCCATTGTGATTCTTAACCACTGCGCCACCAGAGAAGTCTCTGATTTTTTTTTACTATTGCAAAAGTAATTATAAGAATGTTATCATATATGTCCCCTGATGTATATGCACAAGGAGATATGTGCCTAAAAGTGGAATTGCTGAGTTGTATGGTAGGCAATATCCAATATTATTCAAAGATGATCTTAGCAACTTTCAAATATGCAGTGCAGTGTTATTAACTATAGTCACCATGCTGTATATTACATCCTCAGAACTTACTTATAACTGGAAGTTTGTACCCTTTTTAGTTTAATTTTTTTGAAATATTTGATACAGTAAGATTTCTGAAATTTTTCCAGCTGACTAGATGTAGAATATTACATCATTGTGATCTTGATTTGCATTTTCCTGATCACCGTGAAGGCTTAGCATCTCTGTAAATGGATTTGCCATGTATTTTATTTTTGGCAATTTTTATTCACTTCATGTAAAAATTCTAATAATTATACAGAATTATTCAAAACTTGTCAGAATCTGGTGATTCTCCAAACACATATTAAATGTTTGGATTAAGTACTGCAGAAAACAACTAAATATGAAATAGTCTTCAGGTAAAGTAAAGGAAAATTACTTTACTTTTTGGCTACTCACTGGGCCAACAAAATACTTCCATTATTTTCTGTAAATGTACTTGTTATTTGAGGGAATATATACCATCATTATAAAGGCAGTTTATAATAATTCAAATATAGCTATATGAATCAGCAGAATAGATGAGAATGGAAAGTATCTTGTATGATAATGTTTAGATTCGAATAAAGGAAGCACTGCAAACACATGGTTAAGTGAAGCTGTATTAGTAGAGGACACTGAGAGATCTTGCTTGAGATATGAAAAACTGAATTGGATTCCCTCTTTTTTCAGACCTAATGTTAACCTTAATTTAAAGAGATTAAATAGATAACTATTTGAAAATTAACAAAGCTATTAGTAAAAGAAGGAAATAATTTAATAGTCTTAGATATGTGTGATTATTTTATTGTTTTTTAAATGTTACTGAAGTATAGTTGATTTACAATGTTGTGTTAATTTATGCTATACAGCATATTGACTCATTTATACATATATGTATTCTTTTTCATATTATTTTCCATTATGGTTTATTACAGGATATTGAATATAGTTTCCTGTGCTATACAGTAGGACCTTGTTGTTTATCCATCCTATATATATTAGTTTGCATCTACTAATCCCACACTCCCAGTCCTTCCTTCCCCCACCACGCCTCCCCCCTGGCAACCGCAAGTCTGTTCTCTATGTCTGTGAGTCTGTTTATGTTTCATAGATATGTTCATTTTTGTACTATTTTAGATTCCACATATAAGTGATATCTCGTGATATTTGTTATTCTTTTTCTGACTTACTTCACTTAGTATGATAACCTCTAGGTCTATCCTTCTTGCTGCAAATGACATTATTTAATTCTTTTCTATGGCTGAGTAGTATTGGATGGTATATATATATACATACCACATCATCTTAATCCATTCATCTCTCCATGGACATTTAGGTTGTTTGCATGTCTTGGCTCTTGTAAATAGCACTGCTATGAACATAAAAGGTTCATGTATCTTTTCCAATTATAGTTTTGTCTGGGTATATGCCCAGGGGTGGGATTGCTGGATCATATGGCAACTCTATTTTTAGTTTTTTGAGGAACCTCCATACTATTTTCCATAATGGCTGCACCGATTTATATTCCCACCAACAGTGTAAGAGGGTTCCCTTTTCTCCACACCTTCTCCAACATTTATTATTTGTAGATTTTTAATGATGACCATTCTGACTCGTGTGAGGTGGTACCTCATTGTAATTTTGATATGCATTTCTCTTATAATTAGTGATGCTGAGCATCTTTTCAAGGGTCTACTGGTCATTTGTATGTCTTCTTTGGAGAAATGTCTATTTATGTCTTCTGCCCATTTATCGAGCGGGTTGTTTGTTTGTTGTTGTTGTTATTTAGTTGTATGAGCTGTTTGTATATTTTGGAAATTAAGCCCTTGTCAGTTACATCATTTGAAACTTTTTTCTCCCAGCCTGTAGTTTGTCTTTTCGTTTTGTTTATGGTTTCCTTTGCTGTAAAGAAGCTTGTAAGTTAGATTAGGTCCAATTTGTTTATTTATGCTTTTATTTCTATTGCCCTGGGAGAGTGACCTAAGAAAATATTGGTACGATTTATGTTGGAGAATGTTTTGCCTTTGTTCTATTCTAGGCATTTTATGGTGTCAGATCTTATATTTAACTCTTTAAGCCATTTTGAGTTTATTTTTTTGTGTGGTGTGAGGGAGTGTTCTAACTTCATTGATTTATATACAGCTGCCCAACTTTTCCAACACCAATTGCTGAAGAGACGGTCTTTTCCCCATTGTATATTCTTGCCTCTTTTGTTGAAGATTAATTGTCCATAGGTGTGGGGGTTTAGTTATGGGCTCTCTATTCTGTTCCATTGATCCATACGTCTGTTGTGTCAATAGCATGCTGTTTTGATTACTGCAGCTTTGTAGTATTGTCGGAAGTCTGGGAGGGTTATGCCTTCCACTTTGTTCTTTTCCTTAAGTATTGCTTTGGCAATTCTGGGTCTTTTATGGTTCCATACAAATTTAGGATTATTTGTTCTGGTTCTGTGAAAAATGTCATGGGTAATTTGGTAGGGATCATATTAAATCGGTAGATTACTTTGATTAGTATGGCCACATAATTCTTCCAATTCAAGAGCATGGAATAACTTTCCATCACTTTGAATCATTTTCAATTTCCTTTATTAATATTTTGTATTTCTCATCATATAAATCTTTCATCTCCTTGGTGAGGTTTCTTCTCAAGTATTTTATTTTATTTTTTGCTGTGATTTTAGAAAGGATTGTTTTTTTACTTTCCTTTTCCAATATTTCATTGTTAGTGTAAAGAAATGCAACAGATTTCTCTCTGTTAATCTTGTATCCTGCTACCTTGCTGAATTTGTTTATCAGTTCTAGTAGTTTTTGTGTGGAGGCTTTTCTATATATAGTATCACGTCATCTGCATATAATGACAATTTTACCCCTTCCCTACCAATTTGAATACCTTCTACTTCTTTTTCTTGTCTGATTGCTGTGACTAGGAGTTCCAATACTATGTTGCATAGAAGTGGTGAGGGTGGGCATCCTTGTCTTGTTCCAGAATTTAACAGGAAGGCTTTCAGCTTTTCACCATTGAGTACTATATTGGCTGTGGGTTTGTCATAAATGGATTTTATTATGTTGAGATATGTTCCCTTTATACCCACTTTGGTAAGAATTTTTATCATGAATGTTGAATTTTATCTCATGCTTTTTCTGCACCTATTGAGATGATCATCTGATTTTTGTCTTTTGTCTTGTTGATGTGGTGTATCACACTGACTGATTTACCTATGTTGAGCAATCCTTGTGACCCTGGGATGAATCCATCTTGGTCGTGGTGTATAATCTTTTTTATGTGTTGTTGAATTAGGTTTGCTAATATTTTGCTGAGAATTTTTGCAACTATATTCATCAGATATATTGGCCTGTAGTTTTCTTTTTTGGTAGTGCCTTTGTCTGGTTTTGGTATCAGGGTGATTGTGGCTTCATAGAATATCTTTGGGAGTGTTCCTTCCTTGTCAGTCTTTTTGTAGGAATTTGAGAAAGATTGGTATAAGTTCTTCTTTGCATGTTTGGAAGAATTGGCCTGTGAAACTATCTGGCCCTGGACTTTTGTTTGTAGGGAGTTTTTTTTTTTTTTTTTTAAGTACAAATTCTATTTCACTTCTAGTGATGCATCTGTTTAAATTATCTGTTTCTTCTTGATTCAGTTTTGGTAAGCTGTCTGTTTCAAGCAAGTTGTCTGTTTCTTCTAGGTTATCAAATTTGTTGGCATATAATTGTTCATAGTATTCTCTTAATTTTGTTGTTGTTGTTTTTCTGTTTTTTGTTTTGTGTTGTTTTTGTATTTCTGCAGTATCAGTTGTGATTTCTCCTCCTTCATTTCTCATTTTGTCTACTTGGGCTTCTCTCTTTTCTTCTTGGTGAGGCTGGCCAGAGGTTTGTCAATTTTGTTTACCATTTCAAAGAACCAGCTCTTGGTTTTGTTTTTTTTTTCTATTTTTTTTTAATCTCTATTTTACTGATTTCCTCCCTGATCTTTACTATCTCCTTCCTTCTGCTGACTTTAGGTCTTGTTATTTCTTCTTTTTCTAATTCCTTTAGGTGGTGAGATAGGTTGTTTATTTGAGATTTTTTTAATCTCTTAAAGAAGGCCTGTATCAATATGAACTTCCCTCTAAGAACTGCTTTTGCTGCATCCAATGCATTTTGTATGGCTGTGTTTTCATTGTTATTTGCTTCCAGGTATTTTTTAATTTCTTCTTTGATTTTATCATTGACCCATTGGTTTTTTAGTAGCATGTTGTTTATTCTCCATGTAATCATTTTTTCTCATTTCTCTTTCTGTGGTTGATTTCTAGTTTCATGCTGTTGTGGTCAGAAAAGATGCTTGAAATAATGTCTATCCCCTTAAATTTGTTGAGGTTTGTTCTGTGTCATAGTAGGTGGTCTATCCTAGAGAATGTTCCATGTGCACTTGAAAATAATGTGTTTTCTGATTTTTTTCAATATAATTTCCTGAAAATATTAATTAAGTCAGTCTAACTGTAAGGATTTTTTTGCATTATTTTTTTTGTGTCTGGAAGATCTGTCCATTGATGTGAGTGGGTGTTAAAGTCTCCTACTATCATTATATTCCCATCAGTTTCTCCTTTTATGTCTGTTAATATTTCTTTTATGTATTTGGGTACTCCTGTATTTGGTTGGTGAGTGTAATATCCTCTCCTTGTGTTGATCCCTTTATCACTACATAGTGTCCTTCTTTATCTTTCTTTATAGAGTTTGTTTTAAAGTCTGTTTTGTCTGATATTGAATGTGATTATTTTGAAGCATGAATTTATAAAGAATTACATTGAAATTATTAATATAAATTATTAGTAGTTATCTGCATTTAATAAAAATTTGTATATTTTTAAAGAACATAATAAGTGCCTAGTAGATGAGTAACAGAGGAGATAAATAGGCAATTTTCAAAGAGAAAATCAAAACAAAACTAACAAAAGGAGGTGAGTGATTAATGTTTATAGTCATCAAATAAAATGCAAACTAAGCACAAAGTATAATTTTATGCTTATTTAGAAAAATGGATCCTAAGACTTACTGTAAGCAGATATTAGTCAAGCAGTTATTTGTATATTGTTATTGCTGGCTCCTGGGTGCATAATATTGGAAGGAAAGCATGTTATTGATATAAATTAGGAACAGTAAATATTTCATAACCTTGGTATAGGAACTGATTCCTGGAGACTATCTTAAAAACATAATTTAAGGAAAGAGAAAAACTGTTTGCAGGGTAAAACATATCATGGTTTTAATTTAATTATGAACAACTATATATAAATAGCTTAGATATCAGAAAATATATGCAAAATTAAAAAGTTAAATTATCCCTTTAGGCAGAATCCTTCCCTTCATTGTTCAACTATGTAATTTCAGTTATCTCTAGCATCATTTAACTCAGGAGTGGTTTTCTGACATCCTCAACCCATTCTAATCCTTTGTCCCAAACCTGATTTACCTGTCTTTTCTATATGGCCTCATGGTAATCTGTAAATGACTTATGTTCTTTACAGTTTTCATGGAACTTTCTTGAAAATAATGCAGATGACAGCTGGGTCCTTCTTGTTCTTTTATATCTAGGTAGAATTATCATTTTTTTCAGTTTCTCTACTTGGAGATGCAAAACAGTTCTCAAAATTTATGGAGAAACTTACTTTCTCATGGTTAGTTGTAGACTGCTGCCCCAGGTAAGCCATCTCTGGACAGAAACTAATATAAATCCTTGATTTCACAAATTTCCACTAATCATCTAGTATATTTTTCAGGAGTTGTGAGTTTACATTTCAGGGAAGAAAATATTTCAAATTGTTCACAAGAAATTCCTATTCTGCCTTCCTGCCATTCTGTCAAGGAATTTCCACAACCTCTTCCTTCAGTCAACCTAGTCATCTGACTGTTAATCTACATAGCTTTCTCTTAATGTATTTATCACTGCCCTTTTCTTCTCAGGATCAAAAACTACATTCCTCTTATTGTTCCATTTTACCAAGCCAAGTAACTTTGCCATCTCTTTTCTTACCTTAGATACTCATATATCCATATCCTGGGGTGGGGGGTGGGATGTCTCACGTTTTGTCCCAATTAGCTTATAAAGTTATTTTTCTAAACAGACAACTGTTAAAAAGTAATGTTTTTTACTCTATGCTTATAAATATATGTTTACCTGTCCATTTCTCTTATTCATTATGAATTCCATGAAGTCAGATAACACTACTCTTTTGATATTCATGACAACTGGAAATATCTTTCTTGTATAATAGGTGCTCAATAATTATTCATAGATAAGAAATAAATGAGCAATGTTTGGGGTGATTTTTTCATTTAATTTTATTTATTTCATGTTTATTTTATTGATCTCCAGGCTGATTCCATGTGTGCTTTGTTATATAAAATAAATTAATGATTAACATGTAATGATTAAATATACATGTCATAGTACATGCTATGGAGAATTCACAGAAAAGCAAGTTTCAGAGAAAATTACCATCCTCTGGTGGATGACATATACAGCATTGTGTAATGATTCACTACTTTTTTTCAAAAAACTGATTTCATAACTATTAAATAGTAAGTGTGGTATCATTGACATATATACCTGCTAAGTTCAACTGAAAAACTACCTAGAGTTTGAACCTATTAGCTGAAACCCATCTTTATTGAGATTTAGTGTGATAGAAAAGAACATTAACCTACAACTGAGAAGACCTTTATTTTATGTCTAATTAAAAGACATTATAAATTAGTATAGGTCAATACTTTCTATTTTGGACTAAAATTCTCTATTTAAATAGCATAGAATTAGATAAGAGATTGAAACAGAAACTGGTTCAAGAAGGCACTTAGAGAATGCCTGTGTGACACATGACTAAATTAGAGCACAGAGCTTCCATTTCTTCTAAAGAGATACATTTGTTGTAAGAATTAAGGGAGGAGAAGTTTATGTAAAAGCATTTTCCAAGATTATAAGGACATACAGGTTTAAAGGAAGAGGCATTAAAAAGAGCATGTAAGTAAGGACAAACGTGGACTGGGAGCTTGGAGTTGGTAGATGCAAACTATTACACTTAGAATGGATAAACAACAAGGTCCTAATGTATAGCACAGGGAACTATATTCAATATCCTGTGATAAACCATAATGGAAAAGAGTATAAAAAATGTCTGTATGTGTATAACTTTCACTTTTCTGTACAGCAGAGACTGGCACAACATTGTAAATCAACTATACTTCAATTAAAAAAAAAGTTAAAAAAGGTAGTGGGGAGAAACAAATGACATCATGGCAGGAGAGTAATATAGAAGTCCTGGCAAGATGGAGAAGGAGGCTCATATGCACTTAGCATAAAGTCCTCCAGGTTCATCCATGTTGTTGTAAACGGCAAGATTTCCTTCTTTTTATGGTTGAATAATATTCCATTGTACAGAAAGACAAATGCTTTATGATCACACTTATGAATGGAATCTACAAAGGTCAAACTCATAGAACTAAAGAGTAGAATAGTAGTTGATCAGGGTTTAGAGGGTAGTGGAAATGGGAAGATGTTAGTGAAAGGTTACAAACCTTCAGTTATAAGATGAATAAGTTCTGGAATCTAGTATACAGAATAGTGATTATAGTTAATAATACTGCATTATATACTTGAAATTTTCTAAGGGAATAGATCATGTGTTCTTACCACACACAAGCACACAAAAATGGTGAAGATGTGAGATGATGGATGTAATTAACTTGATTGTGGTATCATTTCACAATGTATACATGTTAAATAATCATATTACAAACCTTAATCATGTTGTTCAACCTAAATATATCCCATTTTTTAATTTGTGAATCATACCTCAGTAAAACTTAGGAAAAAAATAGCCTCATATTTCCCAAATCAGAGCACTCAATTGCCATGGAAGCAAAGGAAATATTTGTAGGGTTTCAACTTGCTGTATATCACGACACTAAAAGCAGGGAGTTTAGAAAATTGATGAATTGCATTTTTGAGAATTTCATTTAATTTAAAACAATATATCTGTGAGATTGCTATTTTAGGTTTCTCAATAACAAAGAGGAAAACTTCAGTGAGATTGAAAAATACCAGGGAGCTTTATTTCCAGGCTAGGTTCTAACACTAAATAATTGACCTTGATCAAGGACATAAGCTTTTTGGGCCTGCGTCTTTTCATCTTAAAATGAAAATGTTGGATTTTTACTATTTTAATGTTTTTTAGCTCTCTCATAATTCTTAGTAAATTATGCTTAATATGTATATGCATATTTCTCTGTTTTTCTCTCCCTGATTAAAACTTTGAAAAAGGGTGATATTTGGCAATTATGTGCCTGGTGAATAAAATTTTGTAGAATTAATAATAAAGAATAACAATTTAACTATTGAATTATTAGCACTTTGTAAACATAGGAATATCTGTATTATATAAAGAGTATTTTAAATTGGGAATTTTACCCACAGTTGCGTCGTTTTAATTTTATTTTTTCTGTTGAACTAGATCTAATTCATTTATTTACATGTCATTCACAAATATTTTAGATACTATGAATTCTATTTGAAGAAACATTCTAGCACATATTCTAGATTAAGGTTTCTGTTAGCTTTCTATTTTTTTTTCATATCCAAACGTATAAAGACATGACTCATATACAAATTTATATAGGGGACCTTGAATGACATAATGGAAAATGTCCTCAGCAACAGTTGTAAAATAGATGCTGAAATAGTTCCCATAGGGCTGTTCCTTATAAAATTCTTAATAAAAGCAGAGTGTATAATTTATTACTACTGAATAAAGGTGATTATGATGTGGAAGAAAATAGTATTTATTGGCCATTATGTGTCTGGCATTCTACATTCATTACCTTAACTTTCAATATCATTGAGACATGGGTGGGATATCCCAAGAGAGTAGTGGAGAGATGCTAGGGGTAACAGATAGAATATTGGCCAATTTGGGGCTTGAATCCAGATCTATCTAACTCCAAAGTACCTACTTTTTTCCATACAGTCAAAGTACATCCACTTCCCTGGCCTAAAGCAATGTTCTCCTTCTGACATCCTAGTTAGTTAAAGATCATTAATTTCTGGAGGAGTGGATGACTTTATTCTACTAATAATGAATTTTGGATTCCATCAGGGCTTGTGGAAACACCGACTGCTGGACTGGACCTCACTTTCAGAGGTTCTGGTTCAGTAAGTGAATGGTGGGGTTCTTGAATTTTCATTTTTTACAAGTTCCCAAAGGTTGGTGCTGTTGCTATTATGGGGACTATGCTTTTAGGACCACTGGTCTAAATTAATGCACTCCATTGTGTAGCAGGTGACTCCAAAGAAAGGAACTTAGAATTCTTAAAGGAATTGATAATCCTTTATGGAAATAGAGAACTCAAATCAATAAAATAATAGTAATAACAATAAAAACAGCAAGGAAATGATTACTCCCTTTATTGTAATACATAGAGCAAGGATTAGTTTCTCTTGAGCACTTACCAGGTAAAAGGTACTAAATGTTTTACATGAAAGATGAAGTCCTCAAGGTATATACAAAGTAAATAAGTGTAGAGAAAATGACAGTCACAGCATGAGTGTAATCTTTGCAAAGTGTGGAGTTTGTCAGCTAAAGGTCCATTTGGACAAAGGAATTGGCTGATGCTCTTTGCAGGAGCCAGAAGCACAGCTTCATCCAAGGCCTCACTATTTGGTGAGATGGCTTATTTTGATAGACACTTGACTGCAATATTCTGATTTGTCTTCTGGTCCAACATTAGTTTTGTTTCCTTTTCGTTTTTCTTCACTTCCTAGAAAAAGGAGTGAAAAAAAACTTAAGTAGTTGTTCTTCCTAAAATATATATTCTTATTTTCCTCTTACACTTCTGTAACACTCTCCTCTCCTTATTCTCAAAAGCTTTTCATTTTTCTTGTCTCCCTAAACCTTAAATTAATCATGTTCTCTAGAGTTTTATGTTCAACCCTTTTCTATTTTCTCAATAAACCTCTCACACCTCTAACAGATCTAAAATATGATTCTTTCATGATCATTCATGTATTTATGCCTTTGAACTTTCTGAATAATGTTCCTGGGATGACCTTTTTTCTATTCATCCAGCATATTACTCTTCAGCTCAATTCTCACTCCTACAATGCCACTCCAAACTCCTTTAAAAATTTCCTCTGTAATTCCAACTACATTAGCATATATCTTGAATATTATCTACATTAATTTATATTATACTTATTTATTTATGTCTCTGTCTCTTCCAAATGACCCTGAAGAGTGGTTCTCATGCCTTCTTAGTCTTTGTGTCCTTCCCTTCATGGCCTCTGAGAGTATTTGTTCCACTCCAGTAATGAAATGAATAAACGATTGATATCGTTTGCAAATTGCAGATAATATATAAACATGCTCTCACTACGACATGAGTAAAGCCCTTAAATAGGAATAACTAGCATATTGAAGGTGATCACTTATTTTACCACTCATTTGGTGATAGACTGACTGCTGTCCAGAATACTCCTCTACATGACTCTAAATCTCTCTATACTGTGTTTTCTCTTTCGTTGTCAGATTTGTTCTACCTTTGCAGGAGCCCTGGGAAAAACCCTGTTTGTGGTGAGGGGATGTATTTCTAACACTTAATGTCCATTTTTCAAAGGATTATGCTAGTAAGTCAAGTCACAACTGAGATGAAAGGAAATCTAGATATATAGGGAAACTATTAATGAAGACCCAACAAGTCTAATGTAGGACCAAGTCCATGAGTATGCACCAAGTATATACTCATACATAGATGAAGCAGGAGGTACAGCAGTGGGTAGCAGAGTTCCAGAAATGGTAGTAGGGATCTAGAACCAGATATTCTAGACCAAAGTTAAGAGTAGAGACTCCAGTAGAGGAACAAAAACATGGTGATCAAATGAAGCTAGTCTTGTTTTGTGGCTCACAAGTGAATCTCTTCTATCTAATATTAGCACGTGTCCTGGATTTGTGTGCAGAAGTTGAGTGAGATGAACCTTCTGAATAATGGCCAGAGGAGAGGAATGTCAGACAAACTCAGACATATCCTGGCATCTTTTCTTTAGTTGTTATGTGTATACCACAAGGGTTTAAGCTAGAAAGATCTATAACTTTTCATTTTTATGGTTTAATATACAGCATATGGAAGATTCTCAACAAATATTGTACTAAAAGAAATAAGTAAATGAATAAAATAATAAAATAATACTTGGCTTCTCACACTAATGCATTCACCTCAGTCTTTTCATATACAGGTCCAACAAGCCCCTCAACCCAGCATTTTGTTTGTTTTTAATTTTGTACTTTCATGCTGAAAGCAGTGCCTTAGGAAACATGCTATTTTCTGTGAATTATAGGCTTGAGATGACTTTTGAGAGTTCCTCAGATCCATTATTGTGCCTCAAGGCAGCACTAGGACTAAATAGACTGAAAGAAAGTATGGAACATTCTTAGACTTGTGTAAAAACTTAGTTGTTTTACCCGGAAAAATAGTGTACTTCACACGTTTCTTTTCTTTTTGATTGGTGTTAAAATCATTTTCAACATCACCAATCAATTGCCTATGTTCAGTGGCCCAAACTGTGTTACTATAAAATGAATGCTATTTTTTATCTGACTTTAGACATTGTTTTCTCATGGCTAAATTTCAAGTTTTATAATATTAAATACCTCATCTTGCAGACATAATTTCATTTCATATCAACATTTAATTTGGTCTGCATTTCTCTTGACAACACAATATCAGTGATCCAGTGTGTTAAGTTACTGCAAAATAATTGTTTCTAAATGGCACTGATCACTTTAAAAAACTGTTTCTTCTCTATATGTTCTGAAATGACTATATGACATGCTCAGTTGCACAGGAACTAGCTAAAACTGCAAAAAAAATTTTGGCAATAATTTTAGAAGTAATTAAGAATTACGTGAAGATTGAGAATTGATTATTTCAAGAAATATATTATGGAGGTACATATATATATATATATATATATATATAGAGAGAGAGAGAGAGAGAGAGAGAGAAAGTGTATAAATTTTATATCCATAGAACTTATTTGTGATTATGTACACATTCAAAATATTAGTTACAACTATCATCAACTAAAATGTTTAAGCATTTTGGAAGAATATAATTTTTTTTTTTTTTAGTTTCTAAATTTTTACTCAGTTCCAAATACTGTGCTTGACCCCAGGGATACAAGTTCAGGTAAGACCAAATTCCTGATCTCAATGATCATAATGTATGAAAATATACACATAGGTAATTTTCATATAATATTACAAATAAATCACAACTATATGTATAAATTCCTAAGCCAGCACAGGAGTTCTCAAATTATCCTGGGTTAGGGTAGGTAGGTAGAGATAGATCAAGTAGATTTCAAGGAAAATGGTAATCCAGAGTGGAATGTTGAATGAGTATTAGGAGGTAACCAAAAATGACGAAACCCTTCTATCCACTTTTCCATGTTTGCATGTTTACTGCCACTATCCTAGCCCACATCCTCATGTACCTGTATTATTTTGAAAGGTTTTTGGTCTCTTGCCACCCTACACCTCATTACTTCTATGGCTGCCAAAAAATAAACGATATTGTTAAAATGTAAATAAGACAATGTTTCTACCCTATGTTTTCCAGTAACTTCCTGGAACTTCAAATAGAATCTGAATGCTTTATGGACTACTTAATGGCCTAAAATATTCTAAAAAATTATGGTCTCTGCCTACTACTCATTTCTCCCTATACTTAAGCAATTTGAATTTTTTTTCTCCTTCTCAAAGTTAACACGTGTTTCGTACTTTGAGACTCTAGACTTACTTCTTCCTCTGTGTTAATTTATGATTTCCTCAAGGCTGACTTTTGGAGGTTTTAAAATATGGCCCACTTTTTTTTTTTTTTTTTTTTTTGGCATTCCTTCTATAAATAAGTCTATGTCTTGACCTCCCAAATCAAAGGGCTTGTTTGACCAACAGAGTGTGCCAGAAGTGAAGCTATGTAACACTCAAGTTTGGGTCTTGAGTTGTCATGTAAGAAGTCCAACTATTTAGAGACTGCCTTGCTGTGAGGAAGCCATTTAAAATTGGGCACCATCACCAAATTTTATTAAACATAATAGTCATAACCATACTATCTGTAGCTCAAATCTGGAAATAACCCAAATGTTTATCTATAGTTGATATATTTACACAGTGGCAGATTATACGGTACTTAGAATGGAGGATCTATATTCACATGCAAAGTCATTAATGATTCTCCAAATAAAATTTTGAACAAAATAAAAATCAGGTGCGAAAGAGTACTTTTCGTGTGAATTCTTTTATATAAAGTAAAAAAACAGGTGAAACACCCCCTGTACTCTTTTTAAAAATGACAAGAGGGCAGCTTCTGGGGTGCTGGTAATATTGTGACCTGAGTACTGGCTGCAATTTGTACACTGTATGCATAAAATACAAGTCTAAGTATTGGCCTTCAGTTATTTCCCACTTTTATAATACGGTTTTGTTTTTCTTTATAATTTAAATTATTGAGAATTATCTGGTATTATCAATATAATTATTCAGTTAAAACTCTGTTGTCACCCTTCCAGAATGCATTGAGAACAGAACCTAGTCCTGTTTACTTTTTTATGTCTTTTGTCAGATGAAGTGAATTAGTGTCACCCTGTAGAATATTAATATTATATAATTATTTGTAAATTATATTATAAGATTCTGTTATATTATTTGATATTAATTTAGAAACATTTAAAGGAAAGAGCTTTTTGGAGTGAATCATAGTAGATTCTGGAATTGAATTCAAGAGTACTTACCTTTTAAAATCAGAAAAACATATAAGCTGGAAACTACTGTGTCCTATCATAATTAAACAAAGCTAAAGCACTCTTTTACACTGAAATTGCAAGTTTTAAGAGAAATATAACAAACTAGGGTATCTTCAGAGAAAAATAACTAGAGGATTAAAAAAGTTCCAGAACTTATACTGTGCAAAAAGATTGAAGGTCACCTGCTCTCACTTGAAAATCTGTCTCTTATTTTGTGCTTCTATGAATCCTACTTCTTTTAAAAACATAGCAGAGTTTTCTGTTTCTTCTTGTAAACAGAAAACCCATAGTGTGTTATTAATTCAATCATTCATTAAAGATAAAATCTCCAGACACTCAGCACGTGAAGTTTGATCTCTGTCTCCTCATCTCAGTGAGAGAGAGAATGCTGGACTCTGCTTGGTTTCCCTCTCTTTCCTCTATATTCTCAAGGCTACCACTGGGCTATAAGATGGAGCAAAATTGGACTCACTCTGTTTATTTCCCAACTCTCAGGGACCAAAATCCTGTGGTGCCTTTCCAATATGTGAAAACAGTTTTCTAGTTGTTTATAGTGGGAGGACAAGTTTAGTACCCATTATTATATCACAGTTGGATGCAGAATCATGGCCAAAATATTCAATTAAAGATGTATTTTTGCATTTACTTAATATCTGCTTCCATCCTTAGATTGCAGTCTCCAGGAGACTAGATTCCTACCCATCTTTAAAAATCAAAACAAACAAACGAATAAAAATACTTCTTAGCCTGTGTCTAGTACACTGCCTACTGTGTAATTGGTGAAAAGTAAATACATGCTGAAATAACGAGTTAGTTGCTAAAATATATATATAAACCCAAAGAAAGACTCCTTTTACACCATTATTCCTTTGGTTATCACAGGCACAAATACTTTGAAGAGGATAAGTAATATATCTAGATACCATATTAGTTACCAAGATTCACCTTCCTACAAAGCAAAAGAAATGAATATATATCCTTCCACATTAAAAATTTTATTTAGTTCCACAATAGCCCTATGTAGAATTACTATACTCCAAGAAAAGCGAGAGCCAGAGAATTTAAATTTGAATAATTAACGGGTCAAAACTTTAACATGAACTTATTTCTTTTTGCTTCAGTATGCTACCAAACGTATCTCTTACTGCAGTAACATGATTTGGTGTATCAACTATACCATTCACTGTTTTTATATTGAAGTTAATTTTTATACATCAGTTATTTCTTAGGAGTAGTACAGAATATGAATGTGAACATATTGGATAAATTTATAATTATTTTTGCAACCATATTGTAACTCTTTCAATGGCAAGAATCATTCCTTAATAGCCACATACCCATATAAAATGTGTATATGATATATAAGCAGTTACTAAGTATTTTGTTTAACTGATCATGTAACATTATATTAGAACTGTTATACTATTCTTCATTGATGCTATATATCTTTTGCAGTAAACTATGTATCTTTGGCTCTCACATTTACCCACAACTGATGAAATTCCATTCACCTCACCCCTCAGAAAAAGAAATTGAGGTGTCTGATGTGCTTAAACTAGAGAGGCTGGGGGTATACCATGTGTGCATACTATATCTACTTTTCCAGCTTTAATGTAGCATCTGCCCTTTTTCCATACTGATCTAGACTTCTTTCATGGTATATCTACCAAGAGCTCTTTTACTAGCAGGAGCCCTTTTACCCTGATGACCACTGTCACTGCACACCATAAGCATGCTAATGTTTCAGATGAGAGATCCTGTCTCCTAATACCCAAATGCTACTTGTTTTGCCTTTCTTCTTTAACACTGATTATTACTGATGCAAAATTCATGCTGAACTAAGATATGTGCGATAATTCCTCTACCCATATGGTGGTTTTCTCCTAAATGTCTGTCCAGGCTCTTGTTCATTTAGACACTGGCTTTCTTACTATTGAATCAGACAAGTGGGAATTACAAAAGTATACAGTTTAGATTTAAACTGGGAATCTAAGTGCCTTTCATATAAACAGAGTGATAGCTGCCAATATGTCATTCTCCATCATGCCTTTGTCTAGATTCATTTTCTTGTACTCGTTTTTATAACAGACATAGTCAAAATAGAGCAGTGAGATAAAGGTAATTAAAAAGTGACAAAGATAGATGAGTAGGGTTCAGTGTGGCTTTCTTCTCTTATTTAAATATTTCTTTTTCTACAAAGCAAAATTGGAAATATCATCCATCAGATTATCTCAAACTTGTCATCTGACTTAATTAGTTAGTTAATATGGACTTCTAAATGGGCATACTTCTATTTTTACAGGAAGGGTTTATATAAAAGAAGCTCTCTATTTAAATTAACTAAAGTCTTTCATCAATCTCTGCCCAAATGTGCACAAAGAACACTAAAACAAATAGCCTTTATGTGATAGTTCCATGAATTCTGGAGAGAATCAATAAATATTCATTGCAGTATTAATTGAGTCATTTGAGGTGAACACACATAGGGCACTTTCCTGGGTGTCACTTGCTTAAGGTATTCATTTATTGTCAACCCAGGATTTAAAAAAAGAAAAAGGTTGACAAGTCAGCTGCAAAACAGAAGCACAGTACATGACAAATACTTGAGCACTCTTCTAGGCAAAATTAAATAGGTTCTTGTGGATACCTAGGCATATGTGAACTGACTGCAAGAAGTCTGTGAACTCTCTAAAAATGCATGTAAATTTTTAGTTATAAGCAAGTGCTTACATGCATATTTCTTAAAAGAGCTTCCATTGCTTTTAACACATTCTCAAAAAGGGTCATGAATCATTATTCTACTTTGATTCTGGTATAATCCCATCTAGAAGTGTTTCAACAACTTATATATGCTCCCTATATATAAGAATAAATCAAAAATAGGATATGTTTATTACTTTAATTGTAGTGATGATTTTGTGGGTATATGTATATATCCAAACTCACCAAATTGTACACATTAAATATGTGCTGTATTTTGTGTGTGTATATATATATATCAATACAGCTGATAAAAGAATCATAAAGAAAATAGGATGCTTGCATTTTTTTTAGAAATAGGAGAATGGAGAAAGTCCTAGTCCCATGCAATTTTTTGTTTCTCACATTTGTGTTTCTTGTCATTGGGAAGACCTCAAATAGAGATTGCTGATTTAGTGCATATACCATGACCAATAGAATAGGCTATATACTTTTTAATATACAGAACCCCAGCAATTCCATGGAGAGTAAAAGAAGAAATAAAAAGAATATCAAGGCCACTCTTGAAGTAAATAGATATAGATAAATAAAATCATTAGAGACATTATGGATAGGCTTAAGTAGTGCTATAAAGCAAACAAATAAAATTGTTTTTGACAAAATGATATTTACTGGAAACAGAAGAAGATCTCATGAAAAGAATATCTCATTTAACAATAACTGGTAATTGAGTTGAAGCAATGGAACTGAAAACTATATAAACATGTAATAATAATCTGAATAAATTCCTGAGTTACCAATATGAGGAAGGAATTCAATAGCACTGCTAAACAGAAGCCTTCTTTGAGAATACTGCAATGTTAGAACTTTGAAGGAGTGTTCTACCTTGATTTAGAAAGAGGGACTTTTATAGGACAGGAAAATTTCAGCTGGTATCAGGAAGAGCTGCTAAAAAATGGTTTGGGGAAGAGGTTAAATTTTTCTTGTGATTTAGCAGCCATTGTTTGTGTAATTTGATTTTAGCAGCATTGTTTGTGCAATTTGATTTCATTGACAGCTTTGAGGAAGAGTTAAGGTCATGTGCAAGAGGGTGGGGAGAAGCAGCTGCAGAGGCCAAGGGAACGTGAAGGCCTCTGTGGATACCTCTCTTGGTTAACAGGGAGATGAGTCCCATCAGTTTACTGTACTTTGGTTTGTTTAGAATTCCAGATCTAGTGCTGATGGCAGTCTAGGACTCACTGGAGATGACTGCTGTTGTGGCTTCCTGTGACTTTTGTCTTTGCATTTCAGTCATGTATCATGAGGGGCTAGAAACATTTAAAAATTTGGAGAAAACAGTAGAGAAAACAAGTATTAACTGGAGAATTGCTAGCAAGTCTTGAACAGTACCTCTTAGCCAAAATCCTGCTATTGTTGGTATTAGGCAGGTTCTTGTCACCACCTTGATCAGTAGAGAAGGGCACTTTGATATTTATGGATTTGCAAAAACTTTGTTTACCTTCTTGAATTACTCAGAGAATTAAGATTAGTGGAAAAAATATTTAAAAATCACACTTCTGCATTGAAAATTTTTAAGGCAAATCAGTAGGAAACTAATATTCTCAGAAAGCAAGCAAAAAATGATAAAAAGAATGCAGAATCAGTGACAGAATCATGTGTGGGTCTTATTCCAAAGTCTTGGGCAGAGTTATGCTATCAACAAGTCTGCTGCTTGATCTGAGGTTTTGGGAAAGCTTCTTCTTTCATGATGGTGACTTCTGGAAAAACTTGAGACAGTCTCAGTTTTAGATCTCCTATTGACATAGAAGTCCAGGATATCTTTTTGACTGGAAAATATGAATACAAAGGTTGATTTTCAGTTTCACTGGATTGTTTGTGGCTAGCAGTACCTGATAATATATCTCCTAGTGAGGTTACTGAAACTCCTGCTATTCAGAGTTGATGTGGAGATCTTAAGATTTAGGTTGACAGAAGTCTCCATTAACTTGGAGGTTGCTGCAATTGTGCAAAAATAGGAGGGTAGACTTCACTCCAGATTCAATAAACAGTGGTGTCTTATTTTTATTGTCCTGTCGAGATAGAACCCCAAATCTTATCATGATCTTTTTATGTACAAATAGAAAGAAAGATTCATGGCAATGGGTAAATACAGAATAAGGAAGTTTTCAAAGGGAGCCTTTCATGTTACAGATAGAGCTTTTATTAAGTCTGTCCAGGGCAAGGACTTAGGTGTTACTGTTTCTGTCAGATCAAATATAGGCCTAGCCTGCTCAGGAAAGTTAAGAAGCCAATGTCAACAGTGTCCTATGAGACTAAGCAATCCTCTAAGGTGTCTTTTGGTAATTAGCCAAGAAAAGTCAAGAATAACTTCCAATCTTTGAGCACAAAGAAACACTCCAATATGTGTGGCAGAGGGTGGCAGTACAGTGGGCTTTAGTCCTTTAATTGTCTTGTTTTTAAATGAGTAATGGACCAGTTTCAATAATGAATAGCCAGATTAGTTGAGATCTTTAAGGGTTTACTGTCCCTTATACGTCCCATATCTGTTTTCTTTAGCTCCAGTGTTATTGTGGCAAGATTTAAAGTGTAAGATATTGGTAGGGGAGGCATCAGATAGTAAAAATCAGACTGTGACATTATTCAATTATAGTCTGGGGATTCTTTTCCTGGACATTCCAGAAAGAGGCCTTCTGGTCTATATTTAATAGCAGTACATGTATGCAAAATAGGTCTACTCTTTAAAGATTTAGCAGATAGTGATAGTTGATAAACTAGTGAGAAAGCCCAGAGAGACAGGAAGTAGCTGAGACAAATACAGTCTGAGAGTCATTTGACATACCTACCTATAATACCTGTTTGTTACTCCAAGGGCAAATAGTGGAAAAGTAATAAGGTTTATGATGGAGAGGGTGGACACAGTATCAAGTAGAAACAGAACATGTTGTGTTTGCAATTGTACAGAAATGTTTGCCTTTTTTATGAAGGAAAATTGTGGGCTGACCAGAGCAGCTAATTCCTCAGAGGGGTGTCATCCTGTCAGACAAGTCTGTTCCTTGTGTACTTAGATTCTGTCTTTCAAGTGCAGGCAGGATAATTGCTCTTTCAGTGAGTATGTTCTTTACAGTCACTACAGGTATATATGTCTATAATGATTTAGACATGTACATGAGTTTATTTAGATGCTTAATCAGAAAAGCTACTAATTAGAGCTTAATATTTCTTTCTAAATCAAAGTATTTTCAAAGTGCTCAGCAATCTCTTGTCATTTCTGGATTAAGACCATCGACAAAGAAGGTAGATAGGCCAGTTGTAATATGTTCTCCCTCAATCAGAGTAGAATATTCTCTGAAGGTAGAAATGAGATGGCCTCGAAAATCTTGAAGCTACTTTTTCCCTGTTTACAGCATTGGGTATTGATCAATTAATACTGACAGTAAAGATCTCAGTGTTAGATACTAAGAGGTCTTCTCCTACTTTTATACTTGTCTTATAGCCCACCCGTGGTCAAATTTTAATATATATATTTAGTGTCATTTTGGTTATCAATTCGTCTTGCCTTCTCTAACCAGCTTTTTTTTTTTCCATATCTCTTGTGCCTGTAAGATTATGGATTCATTTTAAGACTTTCTCTAAACTGCTAGGACAATCCTGTATTCTTTTGTGAACTTCTATCCTTCCACGTGAGAGTTTGAGAAGTTCTTAACTAAATTACAGAAATCTAATTTAACCAGGATTTAATGTTGTAAGACAAGGAAGGTAGGTTATCATCTCTGACTACATTATAGGACATTGGGAGGAGATATTGTCTACTGAGAGGGTACAGTGGAGGAAGGGGGAAAAAGCCAGGTGAAAATGCTGAAGAAGTTGGAGTTACAGAGCAATGTATGTAAGAGGCAGAATTCTAGATGGCTCACATGAACTCCTGTTGTTACTTCTGCGATTATATTATGTTACATGGCAAAAGAAATTTTGAAGATGTAATTAAGGTGGCTAATCACTTGACTTTAGAATAGGGAGTGTATTAAGGTTGGCTTAATCTAATTACATGAGCCCTTGAAAAATAATTTTCTTTGGCTAGTGACAGAAGAGGAAATCAGAGACATTTGAAGCGTGAGAGATATGGATGTGCCATTGCTGAGCTGGAGATGGAAGTCACCTTGAGAAAGGATAGTAGGTGGCCATTAGAAGCTGAGAACAGCCCCCAGCTGATAGCCAGCAAGGAAATGGGGACTCATTCTTCCAATTGTAAAGAACTGAATTCTGCCATAGCCTCAATAAATTTGGGAATGGATCCTTCTCCAGAACTTCCAAATAAAAGTGCAGCCTGGCAGACAACCTGACTGTGGCCTTGTGCGACTATAACAAGTGGAGCCCACCTGGGTCTTACAGATCAGTGAAATAATAAATGAACATTGTTTTAAATGGATGTACTTGTGGTAATTTGTTATGCAGTGATAGAAAATTAATATGAATAGGCAGAGAAAGTTGAGTTATAGGGGTATGGTGGGAGGCGAGTCTGGAGTTGATTCAGAAGAGGGAAGGGAGAGTTTGAGTTTTGACTTTAGATCCTCCATATTTGTGTTAGCCTTTTGTCAGGAGTCCTTCAGGGAAGCAACTTGAGAATTTGCCCATCTTTTAGAGGCCTCTTCGTATCAAAAAGCAATTATGCTATCCATGGAATATTTGGAGTCTTTGTGTTACCAAACCAAACTTGGGTCTGCTCACCCACGTGCAGTAAAGCCAATAGTGACACTGAGTTTTGGTGAAGGAAAGTGCAGCGTTTATTGTAAGCACCAAAGAAAGAACACAAGAGGCTCACAAGACTCCAATTCCCTGTCAGTTTTCAGGGAAAGGTTTTTAAAGACAGGGTGAGGAAGATGGTTGCAAGGTGCATGATCAGCTGGTGGACATTCTTCTGATTGGTTAGTGGTGAGGTACTCAGGAGTCAACATCTTCAACCTTCTGGTTCCAACCTGTCTGGGGTCTACATGCTGGTGGTCAGCATGCTTCTAATTTCTTCCACCTGGTAGGAGTTTCAGTATCTGCAGAAAAGTTTAAAGGATATGGTTCAGAAAATCACCTCTAGCCCCTGAGGAGGAACTAAAGGTTCTTGAATTTGTTTAATGGCTGAACTATTATTATTTTGCTTTGTTTGACTATTTTCCTTTGTTTCTGCATTTTCTCACTTTTCTGATTAAATTTGTTCTTTGGAACAATGGGAAGGCCTAGATAGCTAAAGTTTTTCTATAAATAAGAGGCAGGAGGAGGACATGGGGGCAGGGGTCTGTCCAGGAAAGGCCTCTGCTCAGTTACATTTGAACTCTTTAAATCTGTGACTTACGTGAATTACTTTATTCATTTCTGAAGTTCTCCAAAGTGGCCACTGTAATTCTAAATTGTTGG
Source organism: Leucopleurus acutus (assembly GCF_964270905.1). Lineage (NCBI taxonomy): Eukaryota > Metazoa > Chordata > Mammalia > Artiodactyla > Delphinidae > Leucopleurus > Leucopleurus acutus. Next base: position 60,450,824 of record NC_139159.1, read on the forward strand.
TAAAATCCTGTAAGAGCTTCAATATTTAGTGCTGTGGCACTAAAATGTTTGTACATGTAAGATGCTAGGCACCGAATGGGAGTTTCACTGAATGACTGTTGATCACCCGTAATTAAATAAAGAAAAAAAGAGGGATAGATAAGAAGATCCCATTAATATCAATTCAACTTCTTACTTCATCTGGGGAAGTCCTGAGTAGTGAAAATGATTTAAACAAAGAGATCCATACCAAGAACTGTAAAGAGGAGGAGGAACGGTTTAGGTGGTGCTCAACAGGAAGAGGAAGGGCACTGGTCAGAAGGTCTGAGAAAGGAAGATAACAAGGGTATATTGAAGAAGTGACCTGGCTTAGAAGCAGCAGATCTAGTCCCCTCCCAGTCACATCACAAGCTGTAAAAGCATATTAACTAGAGCATATGCCTCTAGGCATAAGCTTTTATTCAGAATGCCAGGACATCCTGACAATGCCTAGAAAGACTGATCTACCTTTGGAAAGAAAGGTAGAGTTTAGCCAGAGGGATAAGCTGAAGTTCAGCCAGTTTCTGTAACAGTTCTTCAGAAACAGTTCTCAGAAGAGGATCAATTGTTCTTATAATTTAGCAGCCATTGTGTGGGCAATTTGGATTTGGAAAGAAAGGTAGAAGTTGCGGAGGAATAGTTGTGAGGCCTGGGGTTACCCAGGGGTCATGCTGGAAATTTTTCAGTCTGTCAGGACCTTTCACAAATAAAAAGTCTGTAACATATCCCCAGAGAGAAAATTATATGGATAATTAACAAAGACTATATATATATCACAGGAACACTGACGAATACCAAAACTATCTTTTCTTCTCTTTTTATCTCTTTCTTAACGTGAATAAACTGATATCTGGAATAAAGTTCACTAAATATTGAGGTTAGTTATTTTGGCTTAGGATGTCATTTGTCGTTGTTTTCTTAGTTTCTATGTGATTGAAGGGTCTATTTTTATTATTAAGTATGCATCACTATTAAAGCAATAATATTTTAATAAAATTATATTGATGATATAGTATTTAATCATTTATAATGATTTAGCCAATAAATGATGCCTAATTACATTATTTTGATTTCAGTTTTTCTTTTTAATTTTGTTACTTTTGTGCATTTAAAAATTTTTTCTGTTTAAATTTTTTGGTCTTTCTTTTCTACATTCTTTTAATGGAATACTTTTCCATCTATGCTGTTTACAACAATGGAAAGTTAGAATTTTAGTTATCCATAAAAAGGGATTACATAGAAACATGCACAGCTTCTAGAATTGGTATACATCTTTCATATATTAAAACAGCACACATAGCAGTATAATTCTATAATCCATTTCTGGGAGAAAATAGTAATATATTCATAGGCTTCCCTGTGGTAACAATGGAAATTCTTCTCTGATGTCCACAGTTGTGGGGAATTAAAATGCCTAAAAAGAAGCATCATTTTTACCCTTAAAGTTATATTTCCTCTAATGAATTCTGATTCAGTCTTAAGAATGCATTTCTTTCATTCTATCTCTACTCTCTCTTTCTCTCATATATATATATATATATGTGTGTGTGTGTGTGTGTGTTTAATGTGTATTTAATGACAATGAATGACGAATAAGCACTTAATGCTTATTTATAGAAAGATATTTAAAAAGTTATATGTCAATGTTATCAGTAGTTGTTTCTAAAGAGTAAGATTATTGATTTTCAAACATCTTTTAATTTTATAATTTTATATAAAAAGAAGATACTGTTTTTGCAAAAGTTATAAGATAAAAAATAAAACAAAATGAGAAATTACATTTTTAAATAGTTTTTTTCTGAATACATGAAAATCCAAACGTGTTTTTTCACCATTTTTGTTAGAAATTAGTTCACTCCAAATAATTTTCTTTGTTGAACATTCAGAGTTTATAGATTTCTTTAATCACTCAGGGTTTTCAGAACATTTAGGGTAATAAAGGATGATAAAAAGAAATATTCGGTTGAAAATAAATTAAAACCAAAGGAAATAAAAATAGTGTGAAATTTCCAAAATTATTAAAGTGAGCACAGTACATACAGATGAATGAAGAGTTATGAAACTGCTCCATGTTAGACACACACACACACACACACACACACATTGAAATACAAAAAACAAATCATAATTTTTACCAAATTGCCCTATTTATCAATGTATTATTTTTATTCAATTTTTAAAATTTAAGCCAAAAAAGAATGTTAAGGCTATCTTTTAAAAGCAAACTGTAGCATGAAACTTGTAATGTGTAAATTATTTCTAGTAGTGTTACTTTCCTTACAAGCAGTCAATATTTAAGATCTGGTACCAGCCATCTTAGTAGCTGTATGAATGATATACCATTAATTGAATGTCATTATGCTCAAAACTGAGTAACTAGTATGTTAGCAACATTTTAATCCTATCACTTCTGCAATGACATACTACAAATAAAATTAAGGCAAGAAACATACTGAGAAGGGGAATTCATGATAAAGAAGTATCTGGATTTTGCTTTGATTTTATTTGCCCTTCATTTTCAGTATATTATCCAAACTACTTGTCCCCATACAGTGTGAAAATTGTGTTAGATTCTCCATTTGTGAATTCCCTGCTTATATAGTAAGATACTTAGAGATTCTCTATTAATATCAATGAGATTTTTAAACATGTATTAGAAGTTACCTCTCCTGATTTTCTGTTTATTTTGACTTAAGAAGTTTCATTTTAAAAAAGCTTCTTTTCTTAAACTGATTAATGTCAAAATAAGAAAGGTTTTAATGAACGACATGTAAAATTTTGGAAAACAAGAAACAATGAGATACTGGGTCAGTTTTTTTCCCATTATAAAAGAGCCTTTATCATCTCTGATAAGTGGGGCATAGACTACATTGAGTAATCAAAAACTTAACAAGAAATGACTGGGCTGCTTGTTTTCTAGGGAGCTGAAGATACATGATAACAATTGGCATGAGGGATACTTCACAGAATATTGTAGTTTAAGGGGTCAACTGACATGTTATCAAAGCTAAAGTAAGAATATAAAAATTGGGATGTGTCATTTTAACTTGACTGAACCAACTTTCAGGAATGTGAACAATCCAAAAGCTTGTTCAGATACATTATTTCTAGCATGTTTCCATCACTAATAGCTTTTTAGGTTTATAGAGTCCTTAGTGGAGCATCAAATATTTTCACATACATTATTATCATCACAAACATCTGCTTCTGATATAATCATAGGTGCCCCCAACTTAAAGCTGAGGGCATGGACCAGAGAGAAAGATTGACTGCTGCAATATCACTCTACCCACCCACGCACCCAAACAAACAAACAAACAAAAAGCTTGATTTGAAGTAGGTTTTTTGCTTCTAGGGCTAATAATCTTGAATTGACCTTATATGTCACTCAGTATTCCCCTAATTGTTTGAAAATGACCCAGATCTCTTCATTTCTTTTAATCTGGCTCTGAGTCATACTGTGGCTGGCATCACCATCAGTAAGAAATTGCAAAATCCTTTCTTTTTTTCCTACTTTTTCCCCTTTCTTTCTTTTTGAAAGCACTGCTCATTAACAACTTATCCCTACTAAAGGACCTTAATTATAGATATTTATATAAAACAACTTATGCAAGTAGACACCATCATACAAACCATTCAAAAGCATTCTCATGAGCAAATTGATATGACATTCACACAAGCTTCAGTGTTACCTTTTGAATAACTAAAATCTTTGTAGGGGTATTTATATTTGCCTTAATAGTTCTGCCTAGGCAGTAAAAATATAAACTATGGATGGTTCATTTGCAGCAGCAAATACCCACCCATTCACCAATCCCTGCCATCCCCAGAAAAAAGTTTAATCACTTACTGGCCAGGCTAGGTTTCCCCTGGAGAAGTGCTTTTAAAGTGGTCTTCTGTTCTATACAACTGTACAGAAGTACCATGGGGACTTCTTTGGAATGGGACATTGGACAAAGTTCTGGGGACCCTTTATTTAAATCATAACTTCTGAATGTGTTCTTGTTGGGAGGAGAGGAAGAATTCTGCTAAAATAAAATTTGGAAATAATGCCTTATAACATAGATTGAAAATAAAGACAAGATGATAAATCAAACTTTAATTTCCTAAAATATATGGATGGCATTTTTTAAAATTTTTCATTAGCCTTCATCAGTTTATTTCTATAATCAATATGGGTGCAATGTAAGAACGTATCAATTTAAGTGTTTTTTAAAAGCAATACAAATATAAAATAATTTTTTTTTTTTTTTTGGCGGTACGCGGGCCTCTCACTGCTGTGGCCTCTCCGGTTGCGGAGCACAAGCTCCGGACGCGCAGGCTCAGTGGCCATGGCTCACGGGCCCAGCCGCTCCACGTCACTTGGGATCCTCGCGGACCGGGGCACGAACCCGCGTCCCCTGCATCAGCAGGCGGACTCTCTACCACTGCGCCGCCAGGGAAGCCCTAAAATACTTAATTTTCATTTGAGTCCAACAGACTCGAATATTTATTCCTCATTATAGTTCATTACTTTACAGGAAAAGATTATATGTTTTTATGAAATGTTCTCCTCTGCATCACTGTCCACTTGAATCACATCTTGAAATAATAATTTGATCATTTTAAACAGGAGAGGTCCAGTGGGAATGTGTATGACACCTTACTCTCAGGTGTCAAATGGTCCTCTGAGAACACTGCCATCTTGTGGTTACTCTCTTAAAAAGATTCCTGCCTGTCTGTATAGGTTGCAAAACTACCAGTAAAGACCAACTTCAGTTAAAATGGACAAGAGTACTAGAATTTTCAAGTGAATTAGCTCGTTACTCAGTAGGAATTTAAACAATATCAATGCTAAAGAGAGTGACAAAGGTCGACAAAATACATTTTTTTTCAAGACAAAGCTAGTTACTTAAATACAGTCTAAAAGTGTAAATGAGGAGAACGCAGCCAGAATATGTATCTAAGTATGAAGACACTAGTAGATTTCTACTATCTGTATAATAACAATAATAGCTAATGTTTATTTAGTGCTTATTGTTTATGATGCTGAGTTCTAGGTTCTTTATAGCCAATAACACGTGTAATCCTCACGTCCCTTAGTAAGGTAGTTCTCGCTCTCTCTTTCTCTCTTTCTCTCTCTCTCTCTCTCTCTCACACACACACACACACACACACTATATGCTTTATGTTAATATAGCATTAGATATTCTTAAGTATAATAGTTAATGTATATATTATCAAGAAACAATGTTATCAGAGTCTTATAATACACACGCATATGTGAAAATAATTGGATATATTTGAATTTACTTGGTAGCAATTTTAATTAATACAAAAAAGTGTATAATGTTTCTCTCATTCCTGCTCTTCAGTTTCCCTTATCATAAATGACCACTCTTACAATTTCTTGGTATGTTTATTGTGGATAATACATACTCATATGTGTGTCTGATTATATATAATACTCATATGTATATGTGTGAGTACACATGTATGCACTTGCATGTGTATAATACCTGGGAAAACACACTTATTTATTTTTTTATATGTTGAACTTTACTTTCTAGCTCTGGGCTATATACCTAATATTTCTATGCCTTATCTTCCTTTTCTGCAAGATGAAACTAAAAATGTTACCTACCCCATGGAATTATTGAAAGAATTAAATAGTAAAATTCACATAATGGTAAGCTCTCAGCCTATCTCCTGGCATTTGACTGAATTCTTATATTAATAGATACATTTTGCTGCTGCTGCTGTTGTTATTATTTTCTTAACTACTATTAAGGTAATAGAAAAGGACTTTCAAGTAATTTTCTCACATCAATCTGATTATAGGAAACACATCATAGAACTACCTATTTCATCAAAAGGACTTTTCTGTGTAGTTGCACAGGACAGTCTACCATTTCACATGTGATTTTCTTATTGTTCGGGGCTGTTGTTAACACGTTAACTCTAGAAACTTGGAACCACCAATGTTGAAAACCCTTATAAATATGTCCTTCCGTTATATAGAGATAAAAACACTTCCGTGGATGATATGGCAAGGATTTTTTTCAAAATTATGTGTGTTTAAGTCATATAATAATATCAATTTAAAATTATTATTTTAAATAGTGTAACTTCTTTCTGATTATGACTGTAGCTTTTTAAATTTTATTTTTAATAAAGATAGGAAAATATTTTGAAGTTACTATAATGCACATCTCTTCATAAATGTGTAATGTGTTGATGGCAAATTACTGATTATACAAAATCATGAAAAAATTTTCTGACCGTCTCCTTAACCATGGTCTTAACTATCTCTAACTTTTATGAGGTGTTTTTATTTCTGATGTTAGCAAATGTGTCATTGCATCATCTCTAAAGTCTCACCAGGGATGCCAGAGCCTGCCAAGAGGGCACATTAATTTCCGGGAATCAAATCAAGGTCTTACTAAGGTTATCAGGAATTGCTAACAACTAGAAAATGGTGCAGTGTCTATATGTATACCTGTGATTCTTATTTTAAATAGGTCTTATTAAATCTTGTCTGTCAGTCTTATTTAAACACCATGATAACCCTTGTGTACTTGACCAGTCACAAGCACACTTCCAATTCCATAAATTACAGTTTTTTCCACTACACAGGTTTCTAACATATGCATCATTTTGCCATTTTGGTATAAAACTGGGACATTTCAAAACATGAAATTTCAACATACATTTCAATAATTAGCATTAAATGTTTAATAATATCAATTGGCATAGAAAAAGTAAAAACAAAACAAAGCAAAAAGGGATTATTCTTTTCACAAAATTGAAAAATGATTATAAAATTAATTCATTTCCCTGGAGTCTAGTTTTCCCAAGTGTGTCCTGTGCAGCTATGTTACCTTAGCACAAGTATCAAAGCAATTCTGAAAAATAAAATATAAACAAAATACACCTTTCAAATACAGATTATGATATATTATTTTTACTGTTCCAAAAGGCAGGGATCTCCATGGTCACACACTGTTGTATTTCTAGAAAAATATTTTGTGGGTGATTAATGCTGAACAAGCTTTAGATTCCAATTGTGAAAATTATCAAAATACTATGGAACTTTGTCTCATTGACATAATTCCCGAGCCTATCTATTTGTAGATATTTTTAATCCAGTTAATATGAAATATATTATTTTTTTAGTTCAGACTGATATATATTCATATTATACATTATTTCAATAGACTTTATATTAAACTGGAAGTGGACTGTTCCTCCAAATATTTACAAAGATAATGAATGACCAGGTAACACCACATATTGTTTAGAGTTGAAATAAACATCACGCCTAATTCACACAGATCTCGTTGAAATCACTCAGCAGCTGTGTTAGAAAATTGTCTCTCAAGTGGCCCTGGCTGATTATGACTTTACACTGAACACTCTGCAGAGTGTACAGCATTCCATTTACTCTGAAAGAATTCAAGATGAAAAGCAAAACGTAAGATATGTCTCCTCATCTAGTTATGGGATTCTGAGATATCGTAAGAAAGTCAAACCAACATATGTGGAAAATGACTTCAAATATAGCAGAGATGTTTGACCTGTTGTATATATATTTTTGTCTCCTTTTGTTTTCAAGTACAGTATTTTATGGTTACTTAATTATCATGTTTCAAGTGACTGAAAGTCATAAATGCTGAAACTAAAATAACTTTCCTCAAACTATTAGACATCTTTGGAAATAACTTTTGACAGTGCTTTTCCAGGTGAATGTTTTGGGACACTAAAGTTACTTGTAAAGGGATTTATAAAAAGGTGGCATACTTAGAGATAAATATTTGGCATCTTAATTCTACTGGCCGTCTGATCTATTCATTCAACAAGTCCTATCACAGATTATTTCTTCTGCAGGGAATTTGATGACACAAAATATTGGCATAAAGTTCAAATTATTAGAAAGAAGCTTTTTTTCTATCATTCATCTGTAAATTACAGATTATGTAACAAAGCCATTTCAATGACACCATCTATGTTCCACCTGTATCTCAAGGGGTTTGCCTTTTGATAACATTAGCAAAGGGATGATTGAACAGACAAAAGAGGAAAACTAATGGAGGAAGAAGAGTTTTGAAGGAAATACCTCAAGCCAAGATCCAAATAACCTACTCCAAACCATGTCTCTTAATATCTAGCCTTGTTTTGTCTGTTAAGAGTGTATTAGGATTTAGCTGTGACTTTCCAATCAAAATGAGAATACCACATCACTTAGGATAATTAAAGTCTTACTCTTACATACCCCTGTAAAGTAATGATCTAATTCTCACTTCTTCAGTGGAAAAAAAAAAAAGTCTGAAATATACATCAATGAGAGTGTGTTTTTATTTAAAGATAAACAAGATTAAACTTCAAATCCAACAGTTTTCAAATAATTATTGAAACTTCTAAGGCCCTCCTCTCTTAATTTTCTCTTTCTCTGATCTCTGGTTCCCCTGTATCCTGTCTGCCCACCCAAAATGACCGCACCCCTAGGGTTGTCATAACACAAGGCAGACTCACTGCCAGGAGTGCATTCTTAAAATTTAAATGATGCCTTGGTTATCAGAGAAGAAATAATTGGTCAATAATATGAAGTCGATTCACTCTTTGGAAGATTTTAACTTTTATTTGTTATTTACTAGCTCACAAAATGTACCATCTTTCCCCACGTCTACAACTAGCAGTATCCTAAAATGCAATGGTAGTTGCGCAATGTTGTTACATCTTTGTTGAAGTTTTCTGGCAGCTGGATTTCTTTTAACTGTAAAAGGAAGAGAATCCCGTTGATTCACCGCAAAGCAAAAATAACTCATATAAACACTAGTGTCAAATTGAATAATAGGTTTCAGGCTAAAATGCTCAAAAACACAATTTAAAATAATGAAATATTTAGTCAATTTACAACTCACATTATAAGTAGAAATTTATATTTTTTAGCTAATTCACTTACTTTTTATTATATGTATCTAATACTGTGCTTTTCAGAAGGAATTTTATCAAATAACATAAAATATTAATTTTTAAAATTTTGTATTTAGTTTAGGATTTTTTTCTGTTGTTGCTGTTAACAACTAACCATTTTGGTGAAAAGACAATAATAGTACTTATTTCTGGCAGTGTCTATAGTTCTCTCTATGTCAAAAATTCCAACTACTTCTAATTGGTAATTTAGGGATTAAAACATTGTACGTGTTTTGTATCTCACTTCTTTGCTTTGATAACCAAGTTTTCAATTATCATACACTCCAATTTAGAAATATCTGGTGATACGAAAATTAAGAGCATTTGTTAAAATTATGTAGAAATATTTCATGCTTGGTAAACATATATTTGAAAGCAAAATTACACTGTTGAAGTACCTAAACAATTGAATTAATACAGAAGTAAATTATTTCCAGTAACAAATAAATTTTTTATAAATATGTTGTTACCAGAATACTTCTATTAAACAAATAACTCTTTGAGAAGCACCAGGAAAGTGATTTGGTTTCTCTCTTTCAATATTTGTTTCACTGTATACTATGGGGCAGAAAACATTTATCTTAGGAAAATTAATGGCTTAAAAAAGTATATATATAACACCTATCTGGCAGTTTTATTTAATATATTAATAATGGTGGGATTAGAAAATGAATACAGTATTTTCAAACTTTTAGCCACTAATATAAAATATTTAGCCTTCCTTTGTAGAAATGTAAATGCATTAACTAAAAGGGAAACCACTTTATTTAATTAAGTAATAAAATAAAGAACCTCAGGAATTTATGCTGTACTCTATGAATATCATTTGAAATATCCCATATTCCACTACTTTGTCATTATCTTTCTAAGTTTGTTTTAGTTATCTAGAAATGATTAATTTATGGCCAATATGTGCTTCTCTACAAAGTAGACTAATAGGCAAAAAATAGAAAATATATTTTACACACTATACAGATGGCACATTTTAATAACCTTTTGCTTGTCTAATTTAAAATTTACACGAGAAAACTTTTTAAAATGAAGAGTGGAAAAATTTATAGATGGAGGTACTCATTTACACGCAGTTTGTCAGTATGGAGGGATATTATAGTAAAATCATTAGCAAATATCTCTGCAGTGCTTACTATGTGCCAGGCCCTGCTGTTCAGTGCTCCAAATCTTTTAGTTCATTCATTGTTCACAGCAAAACTATGAGTTAGTTATATTTTACTAATAAAAGAAATGCAGTTAAGTAACTTGCTCACTTGGCTAGTAAGTGGCAGAATTTATGTTTTCTACACTATATCATCAAACTTACAGCACATTTGGTCCTGGCTGAAACATCCGTAAGACATCAGGTCCACGCCAAAAGGACCTCGAAATCTGGTTCTATCCAAGATGTCTATGAACGTGTTTGGTCCGTGCCATATGGTTTGGACAGGACCAAATACCCAGGGCCTTTTGGCATGAACCAAGTGTTTTCTGGAGGTTTTAGACAGGACCAAACATCTGCTAACCTTTCATAGCTAGTAAAACACAACTTCAAACAAAAGTAAAAATAAACAGTTCCCTTCACTTATGTGAATTTAATAACAATAGCAACAACATAAAAGAGAGTGTAGTGAAGTACAATGATAGTTAGTGGGAATACTGCTGTAGAGGAAATAGTATTATGGAAAATGATGAGGGTAAAAATAATAAATATAGCCTTTGGAAGAAAAAAGTCAACTTTTGTCCTTGAAGCCAATGAAATTAATACATTCATTTATTAGCTCAGAAGGAGTAAAGAGTGTGCTCCACAGTTTAAAACACTTGACATGAACCCATCCTCTTCTAAACTTCCTAATCCCCAATTCTGATATGATTCTTATTCAACTCTGAAGCCCTATATCTGCAAATTCCTTAATCCTGCCTCAGGCCAAAGACTTGACTTTTGGATTTAGTACCTCTAAAACTGCTTCAATAGATTTATAATTTATTATGTATTCCTGGACTCTTGGGTAATTAACAGAAAAAAATGGGGATTATTTGAAAGCTACCATGAGAGAAAGATACCATATCTATATATCTATCATCTATACCTATTTATCTATTTATCCATCCATCCATATAGGTATATATATTTTATATGCTATACATATTATTTTCTCTTAGAATTTGTATCTACTTGTTTGTATGTCTGTGTACAGCAACTGAAATCAAAAGGCATTATATATAACAAGAAACTAATGCATATATTGTATATATTATATACATATTCAGGTTTATATGTACACATGTAAGTTTTACATAGCTTAGACTTAATTAAAGACTGTAAGTCAACATTCAAAGAAGGAAGGAATATATTACTGCATATTGTAGATTTAAATATTTGTTTGATGTTCCCATAAAATAATATAAAATAAAATATTCAATACTTTTGAATTTTATAACTGGGGAAAAAACCCTTAATCTACTCTTAGATGTCTGCTGTCTTTGAACATAGAACTTTTATCACAATATTACTTTAGTATTTTAGAATGAGTTTTTGTACAAACTTTAGTATTTTAGAATGAGTTTATGTACAAACAGTGTAATTTACAAATAAAAATGGACCTCAGAGATGCATAGTTATATGTCCAAGGTCAATAGTTAATTAACAAACAAAGCTAAAATTGGAATATATTTTTCCTGACTTCATTCTTTTCTTTTTTTGAGACATGTGGAATATTACAGTGGAGTCTTAGTAACATTAGTACAATAATTTTTCTTCTTCTTGAATGAATGAACTGCAGGACTTAGAAAGCTCATGGACCAAATACAGGCTTAGACACTTACCTTGAAATCCACTCATAATAAATGTTATGAAAGTCTGTGATAGACAATGTGTTTATAGCTGTCATGCACCTAGCAAGTAGTTACTAGAACTGGAGGCTGTATTTCCATGTATAATGCATGAACTCTCAGGCTGTCGAACCCATGTATGTCAGAAATGCAGTCATACAAAGTTTTATGCTTTCAGAACATACTGCGTAACTCACCTTCACCTTCAGGCATCCTTTAGATGGATTCAAAAAGCTGGAAGAGGAATTGGTTCATACTAATAGTCAACCATCCCACAAGTAATGTGCATCAGGAGATGAAGTTATATAGAAAGAAGTTATTCTCCTCTAGGCATATAACAAAATTGCTTTTTCTTTTTTTCAACCACGGTTAGAGAGGCTTAGAGATGATGACATAAGCTGTGTTGTAAACAGTCATAGAGAATATGTTAAGCATTCCATTTTGTCACCATATACAGAACAAATGAAAGTTTCCAAACAATACAATTGATGCTTATTCCCTGCCCAATGACAACATAGATTTTAAGAATTTACCAACGCATTTGATATTTGGTTTAGCAAAATGGTTAAGTGCATGGACTCTGGAATCAGAGTCTCAGTTCTAAACTTGCCTCTGCAACTTAAATTTTACAACTTTGGGAAAGTTCGTTAAAACTACTCTATCATTTAGTTTTCTCTTCAGGAAAATGGGGCTGATAATATCTACCTCATAAGGTTGACTTAAGTATTGAGTTGTTATCTTTGCAATACTTAGAGGATGTCAGAAATAAAGTAAATGTTCAGAAAATTTTAGTTTTTCTTATGAATATTTAATGAGTCTCTTAACTCAAAAATGTAAGGTAATGTAAACTCAACCACAGCATTTATGCTCAAGGCAGAGCTGTCATTTCCTACTTTAGCACATTGTCTGCTAAAAACCAAAACAATATCAAAAGAAATATAAACACAGAAGATTAAAAAGATATATATATGCTTAAAAGCAAGATTAACGTATCCATGAGCCAGAAATAAAGTAGAAACTACAGGAAGTGAATGGGTCTGAAAGCACTGCTCTGCAGGTTTCTGAGCTAGAGACCTCCTGGGGACCAGGAGATCATACAGACTAAACTGTACATAAAATACAGCATACTGCAGCCAGATTCACTGCTTTAGGCAAATGTATGTAGAAGGCCTCATGCTTGATGGTGAAAAAATAACATGACTACAAATATAGGGCTTTGATTTTATCAGTAACTGTGGATACAAGATAAGCTAAGGCCAGGAGGGAAAGGCAAAGAAAGACAAATTTAGCCAACTCCTACTAATTTCATGATGACTGATGATTTGTAATAACTATAAATATATAAGACTTCATTCTAGATTGGGAATTTATCAGATAGAAGAATGCAAAATGGCTATCAAGAAGGAAAGAGTAAATCAACTGTACTTCAATAAAATTTTTAAAAAGAAGGAAGAGAGAAAATAAATAATAATAACAATAGCAATACAGAATAAAGACATTTCCCACACAAAATTAATCTGCGAACCAAAACTACAAAACACATGAAAGAACAAAGTGCTACAAACATATCCTACAAAAATCAACACTTGAGACATGAATTTACTTAAGATGAATTTCATTTGCAGGAAGCAATCTGAGAAAGATTTAAAATAAGCATAATTAGCAAACACAGATTGACAAAAAAGACCATAAAAATAAATGGTGAAACTGACATAATTAGATATGAAGGAAGGACTGATAAGCATGAAAAATTTAATTCTTTTTTCCTGTGAAGAGGTAATTAGTGAATTGAAATATAATATTTAGTAATTAACTCAGAATTTATTACAGAGAACTAAAGATATAAAATATATTAAAGAAAAGGTAAGAGGAACAGAAGAGAGACTGGGCTGTGCCTGCATTCTTAAATAAGAGTTCCAGAGAATGTAAGAAATGTCAGAGTTAACAATGTTTAAAGAGATAATTACCAAGAGTTTAGCAGAATTAAAAATCAGAGAAATGAATTTCAAGTGTGGGACAAATATAAATATATATTCACACCAACAACACTGTGGAAACACTGAAGGAAAAAACACATATAAAAGAAGAAAACCTTAAAAAACCTACTTTAGAGAAAACATTATTTTCAAAGGAATTACAAGTACACTGCAGCAGATGGAGGAACAGCAATCGGTTTCATTTATCTAATATTCAAATATTTATCAATTTCCTACTGTTGGCCTGACACTGGTATTCATGCCCTGGAGAGAGCTATGAACAAGAGACAGAAATCCCTGCTGTCATGGAACATATTACATTCTAGTAGGAGAACAAGAAAGAATAGAATATATAAACATTCTAGGGCAAATAACTGTGAATCTACTGTGTAAAAAATAAGCCATTATAAAATGATAGGGACAATAAAGATGCTTTCAGACATGTGAAAATGAAGATTACATTTTAAAAATAACCAAATAAGGAAAAACCACATTACAAGAATGATTGTACATTTATAAAATCTACTGAGCCACAATACCAAGCGAGAAAGAAAAATATGTGGTCACTTCAGCAAACACAGAAAAATAATCATTAACGTACAATCATTTTTCATGAGTTTAAAAATTTTCTAAACTATGTGTTTATTGAAGACTGTAAAGTGATGAAACTGTGGCTGATATGACCAAACTCACAACTTTATAGTATTAAAATACATACAATATCTGACATTGATGTTAAGGTAATAAAACTGATTTTATGTGCCACAAACAAATTAGGCTTCTATTTGATAAAATATGCTTTCAGACTTCTAATATAATAAATACAATAAAGAAAATATGCAATGCCTTGAGGAGAAAAATGCGTGCAACAATCTTTTAAAAATTTTCTCTTCATTTTTATTTTTTGTATTGAAATATAGTTGATTTACAATATTACATTAGTTTCCAGTGTACAACTAGTTTTTGAAAGGTAATTGCATGGAATTAATTACACATTATGGAAACGGCTGAGAAGCTGATCAGGAGACACTGAAGCAACCTTAAAAAATGACCATAATAATCATAATAATAAAAAGCAGGAAGTCATGACTGTCCCTAGATATAGAGGTCAAATGGAGGAGATTGTGTTAACTGAGAAGAGGGACTGACATCAACTTACAGAAGTTAAACATTCTGGAGCTGTCTAGCAGGAACTGGTCCTATAAAGAGATGCAGCTGCTGCCAGTGACATCTCCCAAGCACAGGAGGAAGGGAAAATATCAGTCCCTTCTCTTTCAATTTCCTCCTCATGTTTTCACCCAGCCAGAAATAGGCTGGCACTTAGGACTCACAAGAGTCAGACCCCATTTCAAACAGAAATGAGAACCAGAAGAGGTAAGAAATGTGTTTCAGAGCAAACAGTGTGAAAAGAAAAGGAAAGAAAAAATGATCCTTATATTATATGCATAAAGCTGAGTTCACATTACTGGAAATCTAAATGTGAATAGTAAAACTTCAAAAGTATCAGATAAAACAGTATCATTTTAATCTTTGCTGGGAAAGTTTTCTTAAATAAAACAGAAGCATGCAAATTATAAATAACATACTGATGTACTTTGCTATATTACTATTAAAATTTACTTTTCAACATAAACAAAATTTAAATATATATATAATCTGTAAATTAGAAGAAACTTTTTCAATGCATCTAACTCCTATTGAATTACTATCCAGAATATAGAAAATCCTAAAAATTAATGAGAAGAGATAAATAGCCTAATATATAAATGACCAAAAGATGAAAGGAAATCCAATGTGCTGATAAAATATAAAAACATAAATATACTATCAACACAATACACATTCATTCCCCACTCATCAGGTTGGCATCAATTTAAAAACCTGAAAACATGAATATTAATGAAAATATAGAGCAAAGAAAATGCTCATAAACTGCTGGTAAGAATGTCAGAATAACTATTATGAAAAACTTGGTGTTAGTGAAGAGAAAATATATTGAATTGAGGCACAGCAAGATGATATAATTTGCTGACAGTTCACAGTCTGTAAGTGGGGAATGTGGTTTTTTTTTTTTTCTTTACAGTTTTCTAAATGAGATGATGATAACTGTATTTACTGATTGCTTGCATATGCTAAAAACTCTATTAGGTGATGATATATACATGTAATCCTATGAACAGCCTGTGAAATATTAAGATGTTTCTTTTTTAAAAATTTTTAATTTTATTTTATTTATTTTTCTATACAACATGTTCTTATGAGTCATCCATATTATACATATCAGTGTATACATGTCAATCCCAATCACCCAATTCATCACATCACAATCCCCACCCACTGCTGCTTTCCCCCCTTGGTGTCCATATGTTTGTTCTCTCATCTGTGTCTCAATTTCTGCCCTGCAAAACAGTTCATCTGTACCATTTTTCTAGGTTCCACATATATGCGTTAATATATGATATGTGTTTTTCTCTTTCTGACTTACTTCACTCTGTATGACAGTCTCTAGATCCATCCACATCTCTACAAATGACCCAATTTCATTCCTTTTTATGGCTGAGTAATATTCCATTGTATATATGTACCACATCATCTTTATCCATTTGTCTGTTGATGGGCATTTAGGTTGCTTCCATGACCTGACTATTGTAAATAGTGCTGCAATGAACATTTGGGAGCATGTGTCTTTTTAAATAATGGTTTTCTCTAGGTATATGCCCAGTAGTGGGATTGCTGGATCGTATGGAAGTTCTATTTTTAGTTTCTTAAGGAACTTCCATACTGTTCTCCATGGTGGCTGTATCAATTTACATTCCCACCAACAGTACAAGAGGGTTCACTTTCCTCCACACCCTCTCCAGCATTTGTTGTTTGTAGATTTTTGGATGATGCCCATTGTGACTGGTGTGAGGTGATACCTCATTGCAGTTTTGATTTGCATTTCTCTAATAATCAGTGATGTTGAGCAGCTCTTCATGTGCTTCTTGGCCATCTGTATGTCTTCTTTGGAGAAATGTCTATTTAGGTCTTCCGTCCATTTTTGAATTGGGTTGTTTGTTTTTTTAATATTGAGCTGCATGAGCTGTTTATATATTTTGGAGATTAATCCTTTGTCCATTGATTCGTTTGCAAATATTTTCTCCCATTCTTAGCATTGTCTTTTTGTCTTGTTTATAGTTTCCTTTGCTGTGAAAAAGTTTTCAAGTTTCATTAGGTCCCATTTGTTTATTTTGTTTTTATTTCCATTACTCTAGGAGGTGGATTAAAAAAGATCTTGTGATTTATGTCAAAGAGTGTTCTTCCTATGCTTTCCTCTAAGAGTTTTATAGTGTCCAGTCTTACATTTAGGTCTCTAATCCATTTTGAGTTTATTTTTGTGTCCTGTGTTAGGGAGTGTTCTAATTTCATTCTTTTACGTGTAGCTGTCCAGTTTTCCCAGCACCACTTACAGAAGAGACTGTCTTTTCTCCATTGTATATCCTTGCTTCCTTTGTCATACATTAGTTGACCATAAGTGCGTGGGTTTATCTCTGGGCTTCCTATCTTGTTCCATTGATCTATATTTCTGTTTTTGTGCCAGTACCATATTGTCTTGATTTCTGTAGCTTTGTAGTATAGTCTGAAGTCAGGAAGTCTGATATCGCCAGCTCCACTTTTTTCCCTCAATACTGCTTTGGCTATTCGGGGTCTTTTGTGTCTCCATACAAATTTTAAGATTTATTGTTCTAGTTCTGTAAAAAATGCCATTGGTAATTTGATAGGGATTCCATTGAATCTACCTTGCTTTGGGTAGTATACTCATTTTCACACTATTGATTCTTCCAATCCAAGAACATGGTATATCTCTCCATCTGTTGGTATCATCTTTAATTTCTTTCATCAATGTCTTATAGTTTTCTGAATACAGGTCTTTTGTCCCCCTAGGTAGGTTTATTCCTAGGTATTTTATTCTTTTTGTTGCAGTGGTAAATGGGAGTGATTCCTTAGTTTCTCTTTCAGATTTTTCATTAGTGTATAGGAATGCAGGAGATTTCTGTGCATTAATTTTGTATCCTGCAACTTTACCAAATTCATTGATTAACTCTAGTAGTTTTCTGGTGGCATCTATAGGATTCTCTGTGTATCGTATCATGTCATCTGCAAACAGTAACAGTTTTACTTCTTCTTTTCCAATTTGTATTCCTTTTATTTCTTTTTCTTCTCTGATTGCCATGGCTAGGACTTCCAAAACTATGTTGAATAATAGTGATGAGAGTGGACATCCTTGTCTTGTTCCTGATCTTAGAGGAAATGCTTTCAGTTTTTCACCATCAAGATTGATGTTTGCTGTGGGTTTGTCATATATGGCCTTTATTATGTTAAGGTAGGTTCCCTCTATGTCCACTTTCTGCAGAGTTTTTATCATAAAGGGTGTTGAATTTTGTCAAAAGCTTTTTCTGCATCTATTGAGATGATCATATGGTTTTTATTCTTCAGTTTGTTAATATGGTGTATCACATTGATTGATTTGTGTATTTTGAAGAATCCTTGCATCCCTGGTATAAATTCCACTTGATCATGGTGTATGATCCTTTTAATGTGTTGTTGGATTCTGTTTGCTAGTATTTTGTGGAGGATTTTTGCATTTATATTCATCAGTGATATTGGTCTGTAATTTTCTTTTTTTGTAAGTATCTTTTTCTGGTTTTGGTATCACAGTGATGGTGGCCTCATAGAATGAGTTTGGGAGTGTTCCTTCCTCTGCAATTTTTTGGAAGAGTTTGAGAATGATGGGTGTTGGCTCTTCTCTAAATGTTTGATAGAACTCACCTGTGAAGCCATCTGGTCCTGGACTTTTGTTTGTTGGAAGATTTTTAATCACAGTTTCGATTGCATTACTTGTGATTGGTCTGTCCATATGTTCTATTTCTTCTTGGTTCAGTGTTTGAAGGTTATACCTTTCTAAGAATTTGTCCATTTCTTCCAGGCTGTCCATTTTATTGGCATAGAGTTGCTTGTAATAGTCTGTTAGGATGCTTTGTATTTCTGCGGTGTCTTTTGTAACTTCTCCTTTTTCATTTCTAATTTTATTCATTTGAGTCCTCTCCCTCTTTTTCTTGATGAGTCTGGTTAATGGTTTATCATTTTTGTTTATCTTCTCAGAGAACCAATTTCAGTTTTATTGACCTTTGCTATTGTTTTCCTTGTTTCTGTTTCATTTATTTCTGATCTGATCTTTATGATTTCTTTCCTTCTGCTAACTTTGGGTTTTGTTTGTTATTCTTTCTCTAGTTTCTTTAGGTGTAAGTTATATTATTGATTTGAGATTTTTCTTGTTTCTTGAGGTAAGCTTGTATAGCTATAAACTTCCCTCTTAGAACTGCTTTTTCTGCATCCCATAAGTTTTGGATCATCGTGTTTCATTGTCATTTGTCTCTAGGTATTTTTTGATTTCCTCTTTGATTTCTTCAGTGATCTCTTGGTTATTTAGTAACGTATGGTTTAGCTTCCATGTGTTTGTGCTTTTTACAGTTTTTTTTCCTGTAATTGATTTCTACTCTCATAGTGTTATGTTTGGAAAAGATGCTTGATACGATTTCAATTTTCTTAAATTTACTGAGGCTCAATTTGTGACCCAAGATGTGATCTATCTTGGAGAGTATTCCGTGCACACTTGAGAAGAAGGTGTAATCTGTTGCTGGAATGTCCTATAAATATCAATTAAATCTATCTGGTCTATTGTGTCATTTAAAGCTTGTGTTTGCTTAGTAATTTTCTGTTTGGATGATCTGTCCATTGGTGTAAGTGAGGTGTTAAAAGTCCCCCACTATTACTGTGTTACTGTCCATTTCCTATTTTATAGAATTTAGCAGTTGCCTTATGTATTGAGGTGCTCCTATGTTGGGTGAATATATATATATATATATATATATATATATATATATATATATAATTGTTTTATCTTCTTCTTGGATTGATCCCTTGATCATTATGTAGTGTGCTTCCTTGTCTCTTGGAACTTTCTTTATTTTAAACTGTATTTTATCTTATATGAGTATTGCAACTCCAGCTTTCATTTGATTTCCATTTGCATGGAATATCTTTTTCCATCCCCTCACTTTCAGTCTGTATGTGTCCCTAGGTCTGAATTGGATCTCTCGTAGACAGCATATGTATGGGTCTTGTTTTTGTATCCATTCAGCAAGCCTGTGTCTTTTGGTTGGAGAATTTAATCCATTCATATTCAAGGTAATTATCGATATGATGTTCCTCTTACCATTTCCTTAACGTTTTGGGTTTGTTTTTGTAGGTCCTTTTCTTCTCTTGTGTTTCCCACTCAGAGAAGTTCCTTTAGCATTTGTTTTAATCTGGTTTGGTGGTGCTGAATTCTCTTGCCTTTTGCTTGTCAGTAAAGCTTTTGATTTCTCCATCAAATCTGAATGAGATCCTTGCTGGTAGAGTAATCTTGGTTGTCGGTTCTTCCCGTTCATCGCTTTAAGTATGTCATGTCACTCCCTTCTGGCTTGTAGAGTTTCTGCTGAGAAATCAGTTGTTAACCTTATGGGAGTTCCTTTGTATGTTATTTGCTCTTTTTCCCTTGCTGCTTTCAGTATTTTTTCTTTGTCTTTAATTTTTATCAATTTGATTACTATGTGTCTCAGCATGTTTCTCCTTGGGTTTATCCTGTATTGGACTCTGTGCTTCCTGGACTTGGGTGGCTATTTCCTTCCCCATGTTAGGGAAGTTTTCAACTATAATCTCTTCAAGTATTTTCTCTGGTCCTTTCTCTCTCTCTTCTCATTCTGGGACCCCTATGATGCGAATGTTGTTGCATTTAAGGTTGTCCCAGAGGTCTCTTAGGCTATCTTCATTTCTTTTCATTGTTTTTTTTTCTTTATTCTGTTCTGCAGCAGTGAATTCCACTATTCTGTCTTCCAGGTCACTTATCCGTTCTTCTGCCTCAGTTATTCTGCTATAGATTCCTTCTAGTGTAGTTTTCATTTCACTTATTGTATTGTTCATCTCTGTTTGTTTGTTCTTTAATTCTTCTAGGTGTTTGTTAAACATTTCTGCATCTTCTCGATCTTTGCCTCCATTCTTTTTCTGAGGTCCTGGATCATCTTCACTATCATTATTCTGAATTCTTTTTCTGGAAAGTTGCCAATCTGAACTTCATGTAGTTGTTTTTCTGGGGTTTTATCTTGTTCCTTCATCTGGTACATGCCCTCTGCCTTTTCCTCTTGTCTATATTTCTGTGAATGGGAATATGTATTTTCATTCCAGTTGTGATCTTAAATTTCCATAGCTATACTCTATGATGATAAATAAAAATATTTATTGTAATGAGCAGTAAATTCCAAAATGATCAATGTTTGAATTGTTGGAAAAAGTTTTTTTTTACCAAGGTAAGAGACTGTAAGCATGGGTAAAACTATTTTGAAGATGGTGTAAATTGAGGCAACTCTATTAATCGGAAAACATTCTGGTCTATCTGAGAGGGATAAGTGTTTTCCATTCTTTTTATTTTCTTTGTTTGTCTTTTTAATAAAATTTTTAAAGATTACTTTCCATTTAGAGACATTACAAAATATTGGCTATATTCCCCATGTTGTACAATACCTCCTTGAGTCTGTTTTATGCCCAATAGTTTGTATTTCCCATTCCCCTGTCCCTAAGTTGCCCCTTCCCTGCCATTGGAAACTACTGGTTCGTTCTCTGTATCTGTGAGTCTGTTTCTTTTTTGTTATATTCATTAGTTTGTTGTATTTTTTAGATTCCACATATAAGTGGTATCATACAGTATTTGTCTTTCTCTTTTTAACTTATTTTACTTACATAATGTCCTCCAAGTCGATCCATGTTGCTGCAACTGACAAAATTTCATTCTTTTTTATGCCAAATAGTATTAGATTTTATACTTTTACATTTACATATATATACATACCACTTCTTCTTTGTCCATCCACCTGTTGACTGCACTTAGGTTCCTTCCATATCTTGACAATTGTAAATAACACTCCTGTGAGCTTTGGGATACCTGAATCTTTTTGAATTAGTGTGTTTGAGGTTTTTTTTTGGATATATACCCAGGAGTGGAATTGCTGGGTCATATGGTAGTTCTATTTTTCATTTTTTGAGAAACCTCCATGATGTTTCCTACAGTGGCTGCACCAATATACATTCCCACTTACAGTGTTTGAGGGTTCCGTTTTCTCCACATCCTTGCCAAATTTTGTTATTTGTATACTTTCTGATGATAGCCATTCTGAAACAGGTGTGAGGTGATACCTCATTGTGGTTTTTATTTTCATTTTCTCTATAATTAGTGATGTTGAGCATCTTTTCATGTGCTTGTTGGCTATCTGTATGTACCCTTTGGAAAAATGTCTAGTCAGGTCTTCTGACCATTTTTCATTGGGTTATTTGTTTTTTTAATGTTGAGTTGTACAGGTTGTTTATATATGTTCAATATTAATCCCTTATCAGTCATATCATTTGGGAATATCTTCTCCCATTCAGTAGGTTGTCTTTTTGTTATGTTGATGGTTTCCTTTGCTGTGCAAAAACTTTTAGGTTTAACTAGGTACCATTTGTTTCTTTTTGCTTTTATTTCCTTTACTTTAGGAGACGGATCCAAAAAAAGATTGCTGCAATTTATGTCAAAGAGTGTTCTGTCTATGCTTTCATCTAGAAATTTTATAGCATCTGGTCTTACATTTAAATCTTTAATCCATTTTGAGTTTATTTTTGTATATAGTGTTATAGAATGTTCTAGTTTCATTCTTTTACATGTAGTTGTCCAGTTTTCCCAGCACCACTTATTGAAGAGATTTCCCTTTTGCCATTTTATATTCAAGACTCCTTTGTCATAGATTAATTGACCATAAGTGCATGATTTTATTTCCGGGCTCCTTTATTCTGGTCCATTGACCTATGTGTCTGTTTTTGTGCCAGTACAATGTTGTTTTGATTCCTATACCTTTGTAAAATAGTCTGAAGTCAGGGAGTGTGATTCCTCCAGCTCTGTTCTTCTTTCTCAAGATTGTTTTGGTTATTTGAGATCTTTTGTGTTTCAACAGAAAATTTAAAATTATTTGTTCTAGTTCTGTCTGAAATGTCATTGTTCTTTTGATAGGGATTGCATTGAATCTGTATATTGCCTTGGGAAATATGGTCATTTTAACAACATTAATTCTTCCAATCTAAGGACACAGTATTTCTTTCCATTTGTTTGTGTCATCTTCAATTTCTTTCACCAGTGTCTTATAGTTTTTGGAGTACAGGTCTTTTGCCTTCTTAGGTAGGTTTATTCCAAAATTCTCAACAAAATACTAGCAAACCAAATCCAACAGTACATTAAAAGGATCATACACCATGACCAAGTGGGATTTATTCCAGGGATGCAAGGATTTTGTAATATCTACAAATCAATCAATGCGATACACCACATTAACAAACTGAAGAATAAAACCATATGATCATCTCAGTAGATGCAGAAAAAGCTTTTGATAAAATTTAACATCAATTTATGATAAAAACTCTACAGAAAGTAGGCATAGAGGGAATATTCCTCAACGTAATAAAGACCATATATGAGAAACCCACAATTAACATCATACTCAGTGGTGAAAAGGTGAAAGCATTTCCTCTAAGATCAGGAACAAAACAAAGATACCTACTCTTGCCACTTCTATTCAACATAGTATTGTAAGTCCTAGCCATGGCAATCAGAGAAGAAGAAGAAGAAATAAAAGGAATCCAAATTGGAAAGGAAGGAGTAAAACTGTCAATGTTTGCAGATGACGTGTTACCCTACATAGTAAATCCTAAAGATACTACTGGAAAACTACTAGAGCTTATCAATGAACCCAGTAAAGTTAAAGGATAGAAAATTAATATAAAGAAACCTGTTACATCTCTATAAACTAACAATGAAATATCAGAAAGAGAAATTAAGGAAACAATAATCCCATTTACCATCACATCAAAAAGAGTGAAAATCCTAGGAACAAACTTACCTAAGGAAGGATTTTCCTTTCTTAATAAAATTCTCTTTAACAGAGCTCCTTGGAAGTCTCCCAAACCAGTTTCTGTGTGTATATTTTACATATCACACATTCTCTAATCAGATGTTATGGCTCCCTCCCCTCTTTACCCATTCTTCTCATGTCTGGGACTAGGTGTCTTAGAAGCTCTATGATTCTAATGGCTGTCAAGATTTTTTTTTCTCCCCTAACTGTAAGTCTCCGTTACATTGTTTTTTTTTTATATTTTCAGTCACAAATATTTTTTCCTTCACTAAGTGTTTGTTTCTGGTGGAAATACTTCTTTCCTAGCTAAAAATACTGACATAGTCTAACAGACTAAGAAAATAGAGACCCTTTCATGCTAAGATAGTTTCTAAAGACAGTTTAAGTGTTTCTGTTTGTTTGTTTTGTTTTGAATATATTTATTATTGGCTGCATTGGGTCCTCGTTGCTGTGCAAGAGCTTTCTTCAGTTGCGGCGAGCAGGAGCTACTCTTCCTTGTGGTGCACAGACTTCTCATTGCAGATGCTTCTCTTGTTGCAGAGCACAGGCTCTAGGCATGCGGGCTTCAGTAGTTGCATCACAAGGGCTCAGTAGTTGTGGCTCGAGGAATCTAGAGCACAGGCTCAGTAGTTGTGGCGCACAGGCTTAGTTGCTCTGCAGCAGACAGTTTTGGTTTTATAACATTATTTTTTCAGTGCATTATTTCCACCTTCTCTCGTGTTGTATCCAGGGAAATTGTCTTAAAGTCAAAATTAAGCAGAAATAACTTCCACAAAAACTCTAACAAGTATTTTATATCAAGAAACTGGAAAAAATCTATATGTCATGAAGCACTTCCCCTATCATTAATTCACATGAACCATATTTTTGTAACCAAACCTGGGTCTCCTAAATCCTATGGATTGCAATAAAATATGTGTACAAAATCTTGTATAAGGATAAAAAACTTGACCAAATGTATTTGCTAAGGATTTTTTCAGCTCTGAGATCTGTCATTCTGTACTTCTCTCAACTATAGCCATTTGTTGCTACTAATTGTATTATATTAAGCAGTGGCTTTACAAAAATAATAACACTGACAGTAGACCGCAGTCACTGCTCTGCTACAGTACAAGTTTCCAGGTTACCTACATTCACAGCATTAATTCCCTTGTTCAGGACATTTTATAGATTAATTTCCATGCTTAACAAAAATCTTAAAATTTAATAATATTTCATGTTAAATTGTTAAATATCTGCATGAATTATAACATTTGTTTCAGAAATATTTGAAAAAACACATTTCTACTTGTAAATATTCATACATGCTTCAGATAAAGTGGGAAAATATACAAAATTACTAATTATGATCTACTGACTTGTAATTAAGTCATTCAAGGATGTGTAATTCTATCTTAGCAAATGACCTAGAAGACAACTCATTTTTAATTCAAATGCTTTGCCAAAGAAAATGTAGTAAGATAATTTGTATTTATATATTCCTTCATATAAAAGCAAAATATCCCTTTAATATTAAATACACCATTCTAAAAATAATTTGTTTTCAGGTTAAGGATTGCCACATTATATGTTTATTTAACCTTAGGGTGGAATATTCTGATAAGTGTTGTGTCATCTTATCTTCATGTCATGAATTTGAAGGTAAGCTGACCTCCTCTGATATGAGATTACTTCAGTGCCAGCAGGAATGAGTTCCCTGTGGTGAGCACTTGGCTCCTGACAGACTTGTTTTCTATGTATTCTGTGGATTCTTAGCAGGGTGGGAAGCAATTGGAACAGACAGAACCATCACAGTTGACAAGAAACTCACTTTGGTGTTCAGTACAAAGATGAACTTAAGTCATTTTTTCCTCAGAAAATATAATTACATCACATAACTAAAGAATGTCTACTTCATTCATCTCACTGATGAGTAGTAATATGCCTTTTGAGGTTGGTAAAAAGAAGGAGGAACACATGAATTAGTGGCCTGTTTGGTCACCTTTTTAAGGAAAAAGTTCTGACTTAAATGTGCATCTCCATTACAAAGTTTCAGTACACTTTCAAAATGATGTCTATTTTACTGGAAAGCTACTGGGTATCTGTTAAATTTTATTTATGATATAATACTATGTGTTGTATGTTTTAAAGTAGTGTTCATTAATTAGAAGAAGGATAAAAGATCAATCTTTGGAATCAAACGGAATTAAGTTTAAATTTAGCTCTGTCACTTCTATAAGCCAGACATTTCTTCATCTGTGAAAACATCAACATTGTTAATATTGGCAGGTTGTAATGTTATGAGATTTAAATGGGAGGACACAGATTCAGCGCTTAGCACAGTGAATGGTATCCAATAAACACAAGCTATTAGTGGCGTTATTATATTTCCTCTTAAATTATAACAAATTTAGAGAAAATGTGTATGCATATTTGTAGTGGACCTTTAACTTTTAGCTGACATTCAAAGCATATTTTAAATACAGAAGAATGAACACATGATTCCTTATATATATATGTATATATATTTAGTAGAGGTGGTGAGAATGACACAGGTTAATTTACTTGATAAAAAAGTTAAGGCCACATATATAACTAAAAATGTAATTGTAGACCTCTAGATTTATGAACAAATATTTTAATCATTAGGCCATTTGACCTTTATATCGCATTAAAAACATTAGTTAGTATATGTTGTACTAAGGTTTTATTTAAATTAGTCTTCTTTGTTCTTGCCTGCTAAGGAGCTTTTTAAAATTTACTTGTAGCTTAATTTTAAAAAAGTATAGCCAGTCTTTAACTTGTAAGTGTACTTTCTTCTCTAATTGATTTTGCAGAATTTGTAATATTTTCCTATAGAAACAGCACTGTAAACATATCTTGCTGTTTTCCAGAACTAACCCTGACAAGCCCATGTATTCAATGGTATCACTGAATAATAGTAATAACAGTATTAATCTCAGTTCTGGTTTCTGTACAGATGTGATATAAAAGAGAGGGGGAAATAGAAGGCACCTGTGCTTTTTCCTCACCCTCTCTCATGGAGCAGGATGAACAGGAGGAAACTTCTCCTCCCCCCTCCCCCCTCCCCCTCCTTATTCTTCACTTCACCGTTGTTGTTATTATTTTCATATGACCCTAGTCTTTGACTCATTTTCCCCTCCCAGCGTAAACCCCTCCCACCTCTTGTGTTATCTTCTGCTAATTTGTCAATGAATCCATACCCTGGCAGTGCCCCCTCTACCACAATACCAAATCTACTCTGTACCCCAAAGCAACCCAGTCTCCAAAATTATGTTTTCTCATCTCCCTCTCAGATCAAAAATCCCATTTCCACTAGGCAGATCTGGAATTAGGAAACCATGTGCCTGGATTTAATTCATGAAAAAGGGGGAGGGATTTTAGCCCCTTAAACTTTCTGGGGGTATTTTGCATTTAAAAAGGAACTCATCCAGTCAATTGATTCTCTAAATATTAATATTTTAGAGACTCTAATATAAATGATGTGACTGTGGCCAAGGAGTCTTGGGAGAGTAATTTATTGGCATCAGTAGCATCAGAAGTCAGCCCAGGCTTTTGAACGTCTGTTCCTAGGGGGCCCTCCCTAAGCTCTTCCTGGTTTTCACAGATTTGTCTACTGTGCTTGGCATATGAAGCAAAAGACGTTGATTATACAGGGGAACAGGGATTCTTTTGGGAGCAAACAGATATTTAGGGCAGTCAATCAGGGAAAATAACTGCAGGGAACCAAGAGCAAGAGGTCGTGAGAGAACAAGAGGCAGATGGCATTAATTTGCATCCTGACTGGTGGTTTGAAGAAATACTATTTACATATATAAATAGAAGTTTCTTCAGAGAATTACGTTTCTTTCACAGTCAGTTATTAAATGTTTATTTCACTCATTCATTCAATCACTCATTCAACAATTATTTATCAAGCTCCTCTTGTGTGCTGTGTACTGAGGGTATAGAGGTGTTTAAAACAGACACAGTCTGACTTTCAGAAATCACAGAGTCTAACAGGGAAGAAAGAAAACTGAACAGTTTTTTTAAGGAATGTTTTTATTTTGAACAGTTTTAGATTTATAGGAAAAAATGCAATCACAGTGCAGAGAGTTCCCATACACTCCACACCCCATTTCTCCTATTATTAATACCTTATATTAGCATAGTGCACTTGTCACAATTAATGAACCAATACTGAAATATTGTTATCAACTAAGGCCCATAGTTTATTCATATATTCTTAGATTTTACTGAGTATTTTATTTCTGGTCCAGGATCCCATGCAGGTTACCACATCCATTTGCTGTCATGTTTTCTTGGGCTACTCTTGGCTAGGAGAATTTCTCAGACTTCTTGTTTTTGACGACCTTGATTGTTTTGAGGAATAATAGATATTTTGTAGGATTTTCTTTATTGGAATTCATCTTCTGTTTTTTTTCCATAATTATCCAGGGGATATGGGTTTTGAAAACAAGACCAAAGAGATAAAGTACCATTTTTATCACATCATATGAAAGGACCACACTATCAACATGATATTGCTGTTAATCTTGATCACTTGCTGAGGCAGTGTTTGTCAGATTTTTTCACTGAATCTTTTCACTGAATTTTTTCACTGAATCTAAAGTGAATCTTTCTGTCACCTTTCCATAGTGTATTCTTTAGAAGAAATGACTATAAACAGGTTTTAAACTATAAAGTGGGAATAGTGATAACATAGGAAGGTACAGAGAGTTGTGAAAATGTGCATAAGGATGAAATAACATAACCAATGGCAACAGGGTTAAGAAATCTCCCTCCTGAAGAAATCATGCTTATATCGTATCTGGAGATGGAAATTAATTAGCCAATAGAAGTATGAGATAGAGGGGGCAGAATAGGTATGCAATTATATTTAGTGTTTTTAATATTTAACACCCTTGTATAGTCTAATGATCTCTTCAATTTATAAAATTTTATTATCTAAGGTCAACTTAAGCCCAAAATCCGTCTGAATAGATAATCTGCACACTGAGTTTTCTATCTACATAGAATATTGTACCCAGTGGATGAAGACAAACTTATGAAATGTATATAGGTTTAGCTAAATATATTTTTCTAACTTTATTGTAGCTTTAGAAACTCAATCAAGTTAATATAAACTATTGGCAAGTGTTTCTACTCAATTCTATCTATTCTTTGTAATCTTTTAGAGGCAGGTGTTAACCCTGGTGTTTTGAAAGAAAGGCTGATAATTACTAGGAAGGGAAAATGATTGATCCTGTACAAATGGGATGGGTGCTGAAGGTGAGGTGGCCTAAATCCATTATTTTAATTTATATGTATTTAACCCCAGAAATCATACAGAGATAAATACCCTGGAAAAATACAAACAGGAGAAATATGTAATTGTCAAAATATGCAATTGTTCAATCATTCAGCAGTTATTACCCAGAGTCTACTATGGAGCAGCATAGTTTTTTCTTTATTGGAGTTCATATAATGAGCATAATCAACTCAAGTACTTTAATGTTATAAATACAAATATACCTCAAGGACTTGGTTTTCACATTGTGCTGTTTAACTACCTATGTAAACTTAAGACAATTAAGCTAAGGATCACTTCTCCCAAACCTTAGAAAGCTACATGTTTTGAGAGCGTACGGAGGGACTTGTGTAGAATAGAAATTGTAATAACATATAACAGGTTTTCTTAAAATATCATCCTCTAATACCTGCTTCAGAACTAATGGGTCTGGCATGGGTTATGGAAGATAAAAAGAGAGAGAGAACCCACAACAGACACAAAGAATAAGAATTTCTGATGGGCAGGGCTGAGAAAGAGGATTTTTGAATAAGTTCTCCAGGTGATCACAAAAACACTAAATCTTGAGCCCCCCTTGACTGGATCCAAAAATATAGCAATAGCAAGAAAGAAGAAAGAAAACAGAGGAGAGTGGAACAGTAGAGAACAGGAGAAAAAATACTTTATTCATTATTAATAGGCATACTCAGAGCTCCCAAATATTTAAGAAGTAGCCAGAAAAGAACTTTTATATAATCATAAATGTGTTTATGTCTCCTGAGGTAGTTTTAGTGCATATGGAATCATGGCTTTTTTTTCATCATCAGGAAACGGAGATATGTAAATTCAGTGGGCAAGGGCATAGGTGTGCTCTGGGAAATGGAGAGCACAGTTAGAAGATACTGAAATGTTAATAAAAATGCCACCTTTATTCTTGCTTTATGACAGAGTAGGTCTTGAAAATCAGAGCAAAAATTGTGGTAATCAATACATTTTGTACCAAATATTGGCTACTCATATAAATCCTTATACTACACCATAAACAAAAATAAACCTCGAACAGAATAAGAACTCAGTTGGAAGGTAAGACCAACAAAGAAGAGGTACAAGACATTTTTTTTAAGGAACCAGATGACGGGCACGGGTACTTAAACTGTATAGAATAAACTTACAAACTACACAGAGCAAAATTGATAAATTCAATAATATTAAAATCCTTTCTTTTTATTTATTTATTTTTTAACATCTTTATTGGAGTATAATTGCTTTACAATAGTGTGTTAGTTTCTGCTTTATAACAAAGTGCATCAGCTATACATATACATATACTTATATCCCCATATCTCTTCCCTCTTGAGTCTCCCTCCCTCCCACCCTCCCTATCCCACCCCTCTAGGTGGTCACAAAGCACGGAGCTGATCTCTTGTGCTATGCGGCTGCTTCCCACTAGCTATCGGTTTTACATTTGGTAGTGTATATATGTCCATTATTATTGAATTAGAGTTGGTGTACAATATTACATTAGTTTCAGGCATACTACATAGTGGCTTGACATTTGCATGCATTATGAAAAGATCACCACAGTAAGTCTAGTAACAACCTATCCTCCTACAAAGGTATTGCAATATTATTGACCATACTCCCTATGTTGTATATTACACCCTGTGGCTTACTTATTTTATAACTGGAGGTTTGCAACTCTTTTTTCATTGAGGTATAGTTGGTTTACAATATTATGCTAATTTCTGTTGTACAGCAAAGTGACTCAGTTTGGAGGTTTGCGCCTCTTAATCCCCTTCACCTATTTCACTGAAACTCCTCATCTCCCACCCCTCTGGCAACCACCCCTTTGTTCTTAGTATCTATGAGTCTGGTATGATACGGTATTTGTCTTTCTCTGACTTATTTCACTTAGCACATACCCTCTAGATCCTTCCATGTTATTGTAAATGGCAAGATTTCCATGTTTCATGGCTGAGTAAATTCCATTGTGTATATACACCACATATTTCTTATCCATTCATCTATCCATGGACACTTAGGTTGCTTCCATATCTTAGCTATTGTAAATAATGTTGCAATGAAGATTGGGTTCATAAATATTTTTGAATTATTGTTTTTGTTTTCCTTGGTTTAATACCTAGCAGTGAAATTTCTGGATCACATGGCAAGAACTTTTATTTTTCAAATAATCATATAAAGGCATTGAAAAGAAAAACCACAGAGAAAAGTATTTGTAATAAATACAAGCAACAAAATACAGTTGATTGTCATTACTTGCAGTACTGTGTTCTATAAAGCTATCCAAACACAGATTTAGCCATTACTGAAATTTGTTCCAAGGGAAGATATAGAGTTATGTTCCTATGAGCCTCTGGTCAAAAGGTTTTCATCAGGCCATCCATATACAACTTTGTTTAATGTGTGTTTCTGTTTAGTGACACCTTATTTAACACATATTATTGATTCATTAACATTAGCTCATGGTTACCAGCACTATAACTCTTGCCTGATCCAAGGTTATCTAGCATACTTCTTTGTAAAGCACATGACATCTTTCTTGCACTTAGGAGCAACACTACACTGAACTTCAGGACTATGCTTGAGAACCATTTAAAACAGTAAAATTACCAACAAACACACAAAAATGAATAAAAGGTGGCACTAAATAGACAGCAAAAATGACAGAGCAGAAATAAGGAGCTAGAGTGTTATCTTACTCTACCCCAGCAGGGACCATGCATGTGTATCAAGCAACTCAATTTTTTGCTGCTCCATGAATGTCTTTGAATGATTGTGAAAGCACCACAACTGTTTATTTTAGGGTTATAGATTAATTTTAACAGTAGGAAAATTCAAAAATATGAAATCTGCAAATAATAAAAATCAACTGGATTAGTATTTGGAATATATAAATTATTCCCTACAAATTAATATAAAAAAGTAAAGCAGCCCTGTAGAAAATGGGCAGAACATACACAAAAAATTGACGAAAGGGGAAAGACAAACAAACATGAAATATGGCCAACATCATTCATGATCAGGGAAATGATAATTAAAAGCATTAAAGCATTATTAGATAACCCTTCACAATGATTACCCTAATAAAAACAATTACTGGTGAGAATATAGTACAATGGGAACTCAATAATATTGCTGTTGGTAGTATACATTGTAATAACCACTTTCAAAACAATTTAATATTTTAGATAGTAACATTGAATATTCATTTTCTATACTAAGCAACTCCAAGCCAAGGCATACGCCAGTGAGAAAGATTTTGAACATGTACACCAAGGGTCTGATGTAACAACATTTAGACCAGTATTTGCATAATACCAAAAATCTGGAAACATCCCAATTGTCCGTCAGCAATAGAACAGATAAATAAATTATGCCATCTTGATATAAGGGAATACAAGAGAATTTACAGCAGTAATAATGAATGAACTGACTCATCAACATGAGGGCATCAACCTGAGTAGATTTAAAAAATATAATGCAGGGAGACAGAAGCAAAGAACTGAAGAATACATATAATTTAATCCAGTTAAGCAAATTTATAAAATAGATAAATTTAAACAAATATTTAGGAATTAATAATACAAAAGTCAGTTTTGGATGATGGAATGAAAAGTGAAGAGTGCAAGATTGCTAAGGTGGGCTTTCATATGCTAATACCAGGCTATTTCTTGTCCAGTGAGTCAACAGGTATAAAAGTTTTTATTATTTTACTATGAATTTAAACTATAACATAAGCTTCATAGTTTCATGTGTTTGTACTACATAGATCATAATAAAAACACTAAAGATGAAATTACCTGAGGAAAAAAAGACTTGGTTCAATTCCTAAATTTGTGAAAAGCTCTAAGACTTGTGAATTATTTTACCTACCAAAACTAATACGAATCAGATTTAAAAATATAAAAAATAAAAATTTGGATCTGATTTAGATAAGCTTTGTACAATAGTCAGTTCCCCATGAGGTAGGAAACTGCTTTGTGTTGTTTTTTCAAACACAAGAAACAATATTCTCGGTCACGTCCCCCCAAAAGTTAAACTGTAAAAAGTGCTTCCATATTATTATTATCTGTTAAGATGAAATGAGGTGTATTAGATAAAACACCAAAGAAAGTTTAGCTGTATTTCAGTCTGACACCTATTTCTCTTCTTCCATACTTCTCTACCAGCTTGCTCTGAATATCTTTGAAATCCCACTGTCTTTGCAAAATCAATTCTTGTTTAGTATTAGTTAAAATACTTGCAGGCAGAGCAAGAAACAAAGGAGAGGAAGTATGTAACTTCGGAAAAATCAATTCAGTTGCCTCTTTGCTAAATTTTTTAAATTGGTGTGTACTTAATTGGGTTAATGTAATAATTAAATATATCCTCATATCTAAAACCCAGTACAACTGCAGTCAAAGATGAGTGCTCAATAAATAGTAAGTATTATCTGTAGTAGTAGCAGCATCTGCAATGCAGAGAGTCAGTAATCAAGGATATTTCTCCAACTTTTGGTAATGATAAAACAGTAAATAAATGCTAGTAAAGGTCTATATCAGTTCCTTAGAGGAAAATTATGTGCATTTGTTTATATTATTGCCTGTTTTATGTAGAGCTTCTTTTATTAATGAGCTTGTACATTTCGCAAGGGAAGTTACCATAACTCCTTAACTTTCCCTCCTAAGTTCTTGGCATATTAGTTACCAGATGAAAAGGATTGAACAAATGGAATAACTTCCAACAAAACATAATTAATCCAGTTAGAAAGAATCAGAATATTTATACATGAAGTATATTTCTAAACCACTTATGTTACTAAAGAAAATTTAGAAATAACAATGTTTTCAATGTTTGTAAATCCATATTTATACATGGAAATTGTTTTAAAGCACGTATAAGCCTATAAAAGCCAATTCATTTTAGAACCTATTATTACATTATATTAGGAATGATATGAATAAGTTGATTGATAACATTGATTTTGGCTCCACAGAGCAGTATAAATAATTTTAAAATTTAAAGTTTAACCATGAATATGTATTCAATGAGGAGCAGCTCATTGTATAATGTCTTAATTTTTATTTGGTGAGTAATAGTGTGTAATGATTCAAAGGGAAACCTTAGATTATTTAGAGAGCAAAAATGTCCTTTATCATTGTAATAAGTATGATTCTTTGTCTTATAAATGTTCACTAACCTTGTATTCCATTTACTTTACTTAAGCCCTTAAATTGTAGTGCTCCAATATAAGAAATAACGTTGACAACTTTACCCAGAGTGCCATCTAATGGCACTGATGTCTCAGTTTAAATCAATCCAATATGCTGCTTTGCTTAACTAATTTCAACTGAAAAGAAGTGTATCAAGCATTAGATATTATTTTGCTTTCCTAGTATTGGTTTTCCAGTTTCTCTTTACAGAAAGATGAAGTAGAGAAACTATTATAAGGATAAATAAAAAAGAAAATATAAAATGGAGACAGAATACAATATATAGCAGAAGGTTGCAAAGCTGTGTATTTCTGACAGTGCCAAAGTAAGCTTATTTGTGTGCACAAATCATTAATAAAAATTGCAAGTTGAGAAGCACAGAAGCAGAATTAGTGTTAGGCAAGCATTTTTGAAACAGTAATTTAAGAGAAAATATGAAAGAGCAAATACTTCACCAAATTCTGGCAGTCTTGATTATTATTTAGCCTTTATCATTAATTAGCTGTAAAACCTTTGGGAAATGCTCAACCCGGCTTATCTGCGTCCTGATGTGTACAATTACGATAGTGATATTTTCCCTAACCTATTTTTGTTACTATTATGATGAAAGAATAAAAGGGAAACCTCTTTGCAAAACTCAAAGTGTTATATAAATACAGAGATTATTGTCAGATCAAAACAAAGTTTATAAGAAGGAAATGTATAAAGTTCAGTAATTGGCCAGTTATACAACAGCCTTTAAACAATCTATGTATATGAGAAAACACAGCAAATTATCTTTAAATAAGTCATGTCTTAGGCTACAGATACCCTTTTTGCATTTTTTGTGTATTTATTTGTTTATCCAGCTTTACTATTCGTGTGGAGTACTTTCACAAGTACTCCATACGAAGTACCACTGTTAATTAATACCACTATTAGTTGCCATGTCTTTTAAATATATATGATTTGAGGAGAAATAAACTATCCTTTGCTTCAGCAACAAAACTTGCAATAACATCTCACACAGATATCAAAACTTTTGCTTTCTCTCTTATCTCTTTTATTTTCCCTGAGGGTTTGTATAAGAAATCAAGCAATTATATAATTCAGTATATCAATGACTTATAGACATGGCTTAGCATGGTTTGGTTTTAGTGCTTTTAAATTGAAACAGTTATGTATGAGCATCATTTCAGTAAGTACTTATCTTTTTCCTGGGTGCTCATTTATTTGTTTAAATTAGAGTTTGGAACTTTTCACAGGGAATCATCACTTAAAACCACTAAATCTAATCAAGAAATATCTTCATCTTCCACCTTCTTAAATTATGACATAAGACTCAAGAGCTAGCCTGAGTTTTCTAAAATTTTATACTTGATTTCTCAAAGTATTGATTCTCTCTTATCTCTCTTAGACTCTTTAGACAGAGTCTAAAAGGATCTCTGTCTAACTGGCTTGAAGGAATAGACAAGAATCTTTTCTTTACTGATACATAATTCAACTTTGATTATATTTTTAACAAATTTTAGATAAACTTTTAGGCATTATAACTTGTTAATTATTTAATTGGTTTTAGACTTTTTCTCTTAAATAAGAGAAATGAAGAATTGAAAATAAATAATTATCCTCCAAGCATAATAAACTTTTGAATGGGTCTATAAAAATGTTATTTTAACTTGAAAAGGCTTATTTATATCTCTTAATATATGTCTAATTTTTTGAAACAATAATTTAAACACATATTCTGAGAGAGGATTTGTTTCTGATGAGGAAAAAATACAATATGAAGACCAACTCAATAATCCTATCTTGATTTTCCAGGGTAGATTATCACAATAAATAGTTTAATGATCATAAAAATGATGAAGTGAAGGATAAGTTTTAAAGAGTTTCTAAAAGATAACATTTAAAAGAAATAATCTCACTCTTAACCAGTTACATATCAATTGCTATTATAGATAATATGATACTAATTTAAAATAACTCCAAAGAGATATGATAGTGAAAGGAGATATTTATTTATGCAGAGTTCATAATAGTAATAGAGCATCTATTTACATATATAATGATATGGTAATACAAAATTTTAAAGTAAACTAATTTTTCATTATGCAAAAGCTATTCTCGGGCTTCCCTGGTGGCTCAGTAGCTGAGAGTCCGTCTGCCGATGCAGGGGACACGGGTTCGTGCCCCGGTCCGGGAAGATCCCACATGCCGCGGAGCGGCGGAGCCCGTGAGCCATGGCCGCTGAGCCTGCGCGTCCGGAGCCTGTGCTCCGCAATGGGAGAGGCCACAACAGTGAGAGGCCCGCGTACCACACACACACAAAAAAAACTATTCTCAATAATATAGGAACATTTTTCTGAGACCGAAAGAGAATAACAGATGGTAGTCAGCATATAGAAATATGTCGCCGTTTTGAAAAGTATATCTGTAAGAAAGGAAATTACCTGGATAATGGGAATTTCTATAGATATATATGTGTAGGGAAAATTTACAAGGACTAACTAAAAAAAGAGTACAATATGTAGGCAGAGATAGTTTTAAAGTGAGGCAGAATCAATTGAAATACAGGTAATGAATGAATGGATTGCAGATCGGGCCTCATTACATAAGGTAGGTAAGTCACAATGTTCAGCATACATAAATTTGGAGAAATCTACTTTTATGATGCTTGGTAATGAAAAGGCCACTGTTTTATGATGATTCATAGACCCTTTTACAGTGATAAAGTAGAAGAGTGGCTTAGCAATTCACCAAACTTTTCACAAAGAAATCAAAAAAGGAGAAATGGCACAGAGAGGTCCATCTGTTCCCTCTCTCTCACCCTGGCAGGACCACACATAAACTATTCTAGACAGGATTATTTGCTTCTGAAAATGGAAGTAAAAATATGTGGTTGGATAAATATGGGACAGTCTCATCTGACTTTTGGAAAGAAAACTTTAATTTTTTTCCCTTTTACCCTTCTTCAAGTTTCAATGGCAGAAAAAAATTAACATTATAACCAGAAGTAGAATGGAATGTAGATAACTTTAAAATTCAAAAATGGAGAAAGATTAAATCCCCACCCACCTAATTTACATCAACTTTTTCTGTAAATAAATAAATGACATCAATATCTACAGGGTACGGTGAACAAGGTATTATTTGAAAAAAAGATCAGAGCACCATAGAATAATTGTTACATAACTCTTTCCAATTGCTTCTCAAAACTAAAACCTGTAACAGGAGACCAATAAATAAGCCAGATAAATTAATAATTCAACATATTAGCAAATTAAAATTACCATGCAACTATTTAAAAACAAGAGTATAGTTGACAAAGTACTAGTCTCTGAGTCAAGAGGTCTGAAATAATTTAGTGGTTCTTCTAATAAGAAGATTGGCATTATATATATCAATCCCTTTTTATGGATCAGGCTTCTCAATAAATAAGTGGAATAGACTGGGTATTTTTTAAGCCCAAATTCTAATACAATTTGTAGATATATCAAGGATTTGTAGACAGAGATTAGAATGATCAAAATTCTACTGAAATAATGAGAAAAGATTATTTTCTTTTCTGATTTTCTTTTCTGACAGGGTCATTCCAAGGGTTTTTTGACTTACTGGAGTCTTTGAGGTGGGCTAATAAATATTATACATTTTCTTAACCTCAGTTTTGAACCAAAATGTATCAGTAGGTGGATACTAAAAATATAATCTTTAACATTATAAAGTCTAGGTTGAAGGACGCATCTTAATGTCAGAACAAAACTGTGTTTGGTAATTGCCCATCCTCCCCAAATTTTTGAAATTTCAGAGAATAATAGCAGATAAACTGAATAATTAGAAAATAAAAACTAAAGGAAAAGTTAAAATATTGGGGATAAAACATTTTGGAAAACAGAAGACAAATATGATGGGTATGGAAGATTGGTAATTATGAATATAAGTTATTTTATGATTTTAGATACTACTTAATACCAATGATAATATTCATACTATTGAAAAAATGAAATTTAAATGAAATGCTTTTATTCTTCTGGCTAAGATAAAGTAATAAGGATATGATTTATATTTCTGCCTGAAACAACTAAGAAGTTTTAAAAGTATATATATCAGTATATAAATAAATATGCATGTATAATTATATATGTATATATAAATGTAATGTATGATACATAGACATATTTTCAAACTAAATGAAAAGAACCCAAACAACCCAGTAACAAAATTAGCAAAATACTTGAACAGAAACTGAAGAAAATATACATATAGAATATAGGCATATGCATCTCAACATCTTTATTCTTTAGGTAAATGCAAATTAAAAACATATGAGACAACACTACACACCTATGAGAATAGCTACAAGCAAAAAGCCTTTTCATATCAAATCTAAGTGAGAATGTAAAACAGTATAGTGATTTTGGCAATTTCTTCAGCATACAGAAATATGTGTTAACAAGTATTTTTAGAAAATTAAAGACAATGTAAAAATAGAATTCAGTCTTTCTACTCCTAAGTATTTACTAAAGATAAAATCTATGTCCATAGTAGGATATGTATACAAATGTTCTTAGCAGCTTTATTTGGAATAGCCCTAAACTGAAAATAACCCAAATATCCATCGACAAGTGAATGGATCAAATATTGTGGTATATCCACAAATGGATTAGTACCCTACATTAAACAAAATAAGTTAAAGAACTGTTACTGCATTAAAGATGTCTAGGTTTCCAAATAATTATGTTGAGTCAAAGAGACCAGACAAAAAATGTATAAGATTTCATTTATATAAAATCCCAGAAAATGCAAACTGATCTTTAGTGATGGAAAGCAAATCAGTGGTTTCCGGAGGAGCAAAAGGGAAGGACTACATAGGAAATTTAGGGGAAATTTATGTATATTTAAAGTGTACATGATGATTTAACATACATATACATTGTGGAATGATTACCAAGATCAAGATAATTAAAACATCCATGACCTGACCTAGTTAAGTCTTTTCCTTTTTGTGATCTCAGCAACTT
This sequence comes from Leucopleurus acutus, assembly GCF_964270905.1. Classification (NCBI taxonomy): domain Eukaryota; kingdom Metazoa; phylum Chordata; class Mammalia; order Artiodactyla; family Delphinidae; genus Leucopleurus; species Leucopleurus acutus. The sequence goes on from NC_139159.1 coordinate 60,490,085, forward strand.
TTATGTAATACTGTATTATTAACTATCATCACCATGCTGTACATTTGAGCCTCATGATTTACTCTTACAACTAAAAGTTTGTATTCTTTAACCTACATCTCCGCATCCCCATCTCCTCAGCCCCTGGAAAACACCATTCTATTTTCTGGTTCTATGAAATGGGCCTTTTTATTTTTATTTTTTAAATTCCACAAATAAATGACATCATACAGTATTTGTCTTTCTCTATCTGGCTTAGCATAATTCCCTCCAGCTTCATTCATGTTATCCCCAAAGGCAAGATTTCCTTATTTTTATGGCTCAATAATATTCCATTCTGTGTGTGTGTGTGTGTGTGTGTATAAAATCATAATTTCATTATTTGTTCATCTTCTGAAGGACATGTAGGTTGTTTCCATATCTTGGCATGTTTGTTGTGAATTATGCTGCAGCAAACATGAGGGTGCAAACATCTCTTTAAGATACTTTATTTCCTACATGTACATATTCAGGAGTGAGATTACTGATTTAAATGGTTGTTCCATTTTTAATTTTTGGAGGAACTGCTGCCATACGGTGTTCTATAATGGCTGTACTGATTTACATCCCTATCAACAGTTTACAAGGGCTTCATTTTCTCCACATCCTCACCAACTTTTGTTATCTCTTGTCTTTTTGATAATAACCACCCTTACAGGTGTGAGGTAATACCTCCTTGTGGATTTGATTTGCATTTCCTTGATGATTGGTGGTGTTGAGCACTTTTCCATGTACCTCTTGGCCATTTGTCTTCTTTGGAAAAATCTCTATTCAGCTCCTTTGCCACTTTTTAAATTGGGTTTTTGCTTTTTTGCTATTGTGTTATATGAGGTCTTTATGTATTTTAGATATTAGACCCTTATCAGACACGTGGCTTGCAAATAGTTTCTCTTATTTCGGAGAGTACCTTTTCAATTTATTGATTGTTTCCTTTGTTGTGCAGAACATCTTTAGTTTGATGTAGCCCCAGTTGTTCATTTTAGCTTTCGTTGCCTGTGCTTTTGATATCTTAACCAAGAAATTGCCAAGACCAATGTCCGGGAACTTTTCCCCTATGTTTTCTTCCAGGATTTTTTGGTTTTGGGTCTTACACTGAAGTCTTTAATCCATTTTAAGTTAATTCTTGTGAATGGTGTAAGATGGGGTCCAGTTTCATTCTCTGCATGTGGATATCCAGCTTTCCCAGAAACATTTATTGAAGAGGCTGTCATTTCCCCATTGTGTGTTCTTGGTGGCTTTACTAAAAATTAACCATATATGCATGAGGTTATTTCTGAGCTGTTTATTCTGTTCCACTGGTCTATGTGCCTATTTTATGTCACTATGATAGTGTTTTGATAACTATGTCTTTGTAATATAGTTTGAAATCAGGAAGTATGATGCCTAGAGCTTTGTTCTTTCTCAATATTGCTCTGGCTATTCATATTTTTTGTGGTTTCATACAGATTTTAGAATATATTTTTCTATTTCTGTGAAAAATGCCATTGGGATTTTGATAGAGATTGCATTGAATCTGTTGATCATTATTGGACAGTATGGACATTTTACCTTTTCTTCGTGGAAGAATATTAATTCTTCCTCAAAAATAATAAACTGCTTAGGAATAAATTTAAACAAGGAGGTGAAAGTCCTGTATACTAAACTATAATTCATTGATGGAAGAATTGGAGAATATATAAATAAATGGAAAGATATCTCATGTTCTTGGATAACTTTGTTAGTGCATGGAGATCTGAAGTACACAGACCCACATATCAATTTACTGGAGATTTAGTGGACCTAATACTTTTTGAGGTTTCTAGGGTTGAAATTTTAACTCATATGTGAGTTATAATTTTATGAAGAAATAATCGACTCAACATTTACTACATCTAATAATAGGTGGCTCTAAGAGGAGGATTTGAATTATCTTATAAAAGAAGGAAAGTAAAAGAAAGGGTACTGAAGATTATGTTACCATATGTCAATGGAGAGACAGGGCTCCTATAACCCAAAGATAAAGCATGAAAACAAACCTACTCCATAATGTTTTATAGCAATACAGTTGATGTAGTGCAGGCCCAGTGAAAGTTTTATTTTTTTTCCTCAATTAAAAGCATATTTGAGCATACAACACAGTTAGCCATGTGGATGAATCTGAATTCTGTGAACAGAGACAGATTTTCTAGATGATGTATTTCTAGATTTCTTTTAAACTTTACATTATTTTGAGAAGCTCTTTTTAGAACAGTGAGTTTTGCAGAATTACTTAGAATAGTACTTTGAATAAAGGACAACAGAATACAGGATTTAAAATTCAGATGGATGGTGTTTTGTTATCATTTTATAATTAAATTCAATGACATATGAAGTAGTTATATTGGCATTCGAAGCTTAAATAGTATGAAAAAATAAAATTTACAGATATATGGCTGTTAGTGGATTTACTTTATTTGTATTAACTTTGTGAAAAGTAAGAGACTTTACACTTTATGCCTCTCCATCATAAACAACATCCCAAGTAATATCAATTATGTTTCAGTTGAAATAATGGTATTAGTTATTACATTTCCTTTTAGTATTACTAATTATGGTCTTTCTGAAACAAAATACGAGGCATTAAAATGAGCATAAAAGTATAATCCAGGAATGACAGATCAGCAGTAACATATTAACGGGCTTCCCTGGTGGCACAGTGGTTAAGAATCCGGCTGCCAATGCAGGGAACCCAGGTTCGAGCTCTGGTCCAGAAAGATCCCACACGCCGCAGAGCAACTAAGCCCGTGTGCCACAGCTACTGAGCCTGCGCTCTAGAGCCCACGAGCCACAAGTACTAAGCCCGCACGCCGCAACTACTGAAGCCCGCGTGCCTGAAACCAGTGCTCTGCAACAAAAGAAGCCACCACAATGAGAAACCCGGGCACCACAACGAAGAGTAGCACCCACTCGATGCAAAGTCTGTGCGCAGCAACAAAGACCCAACGCAGCCAAAAATAAAATTACTTACTTAATTAAAAAAAAAACCATATTACCAAATAATATAGTTTTATTCCAAAGCTAGTCTAAAAGTTTTGATGATCTCTAGAGTTAAATACGGAGATAATCATTACCTAAAACTTGTCTGAAATTTTGTCTGATGGACACTGAAATTTGAAAGCCTTGTTCTGAAAAACATGTCTGAAAATAGAAGGCAAACTGTGGTCCCAGGGTTATGGTTTTTGTAGTCTGCTTACACTAATCGTATCCAAAATATTACATATTACTATTTAGTACAGTTTGATTCAATCATAAGCTAATTTAATAAAACTATGATTTCATTAGAAAGACTATTTCAAAGCATAACCTTTCTGTACAGGGCAATGAAGTTAACGGAGTTTGTAAAATGTATTTTGGTTATGCCCAAATTTGACTGAATCACAATCAAGTTAATTATTGTTCATCCTTGCAGAAATGATGTTTTATTTTCAACACCTGAATTTTAAAGCATCTTTTCTTAGGGAGTGGGTGTGGGAGGGGATGAGGCCATTATAGAACTGGAAGCCTAACTAGCAAAACTAAACTGTTAAAAGCACATTGGAAGCTGTTTCAGGCTACTGATAGCTGTCATTATTTAGAAGTCATTGCAATATCAAATTAATGATGCTGTCAGAGCTGAACAGTAACTCCTTTCCCTATTAAAAGCAAGGAAGAAAGAGAAAGGTAGCGCATTTGTAAAGATGGTACCTCTTCACACTGGTGTGGAGCTCAAACTGAGCTTTAATTTTTATAGGATTGAGAATCTGATATTCTATATTTACAACAAAGCTAGTGTATCATTCATTTTCTAATTTTTGCCATCTGTTTCCTCTCATAATTACTGCTTAAAAAAGAAAAGAGTTGGGGTGGGCAGAGAATCATCAATAATGTGACAGTTTGCACCAGCATGTATACTGGCTCCCATCATAATATAAGAAGACTACACTACATAATAATAATACTTTGTGCTGTTTACATGCAGATAAAACAAAGTAATGCAACAGTATATCCCCAAACTTGATAAAGAACATTTTAACTCCAGCTCTATCAGCAGCCCCAGTTCTGTCTGTGGGCTATATGTGAGGCTAAATTTAGATGGCCTCCTATGATTTTGATTAAAGTTACCTTATTCCTGGATGCAAATGGAAAGTCAAGGTGGTAAAAAGTTTGCCAGAATTTCAGAAAGATTGTTCGTAAAATATAAGTATGGGCTCCTTTAGTGTGATGATAGTCCTCTACCACTCTTTTCTTCAAGACGTTTAAAGTCTGTAGGGATTAGTGATGTCCTAATAAAACAACATATGTTAGGCTCTTTTATAGATGAAATATGCATACAATGTTCAACGTTGATGATTCTTTTAATTTTTTCATAATAGCATTTATGACTAAAAATGTAATGATAAGACATTAAGAGCAAAAATTCAGTTTCTGGCTAATAAAATGGAACTTGGTTGAAACATGAAAATTACTAAATGAAAAGGTTTTAGTCAAATATATTTATTGCCCTTGGTTTAGTCACAATTGTTCCTTTTTTGTAATTGAATTATTTTTAAATATCATGGAACTTAATTTAGTCACACTTCGTATGTTTCATTCTCAACTGAGAAAGCTCAGTCCTAAGAGGAAATAAAAATAAGTAAAAGAGATATCTAAATCAAAACTTCTCCAATCGCTGAAACTTGAAAATATTAAAAATTAGTGCTCTAGTTTTCATACTAAGCTTTCCCCGTACATCTTAGCAATCATAATGTTTTACCTTGAAATATATTTTGAGGGAAAAAATTACAATAATGAGTGAAAGATAATTCCCTTTCTACAAAAGTGAAATGTAGAAAATACTTTAATTCCTTTGTGATTGAGAGCAAACTCCAGAAACAAAATTCTAATTTCATATCATATATATGTGTGTGTGTGTGTGTGTGTGTATATATGTATATAGAGCTTTAATTTTTATAGGATTGAGAATCTGTTGTCAATGAATAAAAACTCAGTGACTAATTATCTGGCCCGAGAAATCAATACATTATTCTCTGTCTTCTTTCAACTTAGGCCTTTAAAAAAAAAAGTGCTTTTTTTTTATACTCTAACTTTATCTCTAAAGGGAGAGTTTTTTTTATTAAAAAATAAGAAAACATTACCAAATAATTATGCTTGTCTATTAATTATTTATGTCATTTCTTTCCTGTGTTACTGGCATAATTTAGCTTTGGGTCTGTAAATATTCTGTTCTAGCATGTTTTTGAGGGTGCATACCCAGCAATTAATAGAACTTAAGAGCTGATTCTCTACATTTCTAACTTTTAGTTTTTCTTTAAAGTCATAGGGAGCCTAAAATGGGATATTATTTCCATTTAAAGGAATATTTAAATATCTCAAACACAGAGGTCCATATAAAAATTTCAACTTAATCAGATTAAACATGTTTTTAGAGAAAATCGGAATGAATTAAATGATTTTAATTTTTTTTAAAAGAAATCCACTTTTTTATCACTAGCTCATTACATCTTGAGATGATTTATTTTTCCAGTTTGGGTACTTTTCAAAATAGAATTTTTATTCAGCATTTTTATTTGTGAAGCCAAATAAAAAGTTCTATCAAAATGTCCATATTTTTTAAGTGGGGATGAGGCAAACTTCAAAGTTTGGATTTTATGAAATGCTTGATGTATCTGTTATTTAATAGAGATAGATTTTCATTGAAAATATTATTATTTAAAAAAATTTAAAAAGTCAAGAGTAAGCTTCAGGATCCATTATCTAATTATGGCTGGTGATGCACTTTTTTCAAAAGTATGTATGTGAGTGCATGTGTGTGTATGCATAAATGTATGTATCTATGGATATATTAATATATATTATATATAAAACATTTAAACTCAAATACAATAATCGTTAACATTATATAAACATATACATGCCAAATTTTAAAAAAATTATCAATTAAAGAAATTTGCCAAAGTTGAATTTATATTAAAAAAAGAAAATTATTTTCTTTTATATATTATCTTTTCTATGTAGCTATTCAGAATTTTTAAAAGCATGTTGTATTTTAGAACCTGGGTAGGAAATATCTGAACTAAGATCATCTTTTAGTGTCAGAATGTAAAGAAGTACTCAAAAAAAAAATCACAACAATGTAGGTATGTCAGAGACACAGAAGCCAATGTCCAAAGGTGTAAAAGCAAGAAAATAAAGTAGCATTGGATAATAATTTGAAGTATAAAATAAATATCTATGAGTCCACACTGAATGAATAAATAGATGGAGGAGAACAGGCAGATCTCCCATGCAGGAGAACTTATGTAAGTACTTCGTCCTCAAAAAGGTAGAGCTTAATTCCTCACGCCTTACGTGTGTGCTATACACAATCACTTCATTCCAAAAAGTACAATGTGGAAAGAAGAAAGAAAAGGGAAACTTTATAGTGGAAAAAACTGACAAATAATATCTCAGCCAGGTGATCAAGATCAACATCAACATTGATAAGTTATGTAGACAGTATGTACCCTTGATATGATGTGATGAGAATGACACTTTACCACTGTGGTCATCTGTCCCGAAACACATAACTTCATTATAATCTTGATAAAAATGCCTGACAAATCCCAATTGTCTGTTAATCCATAAAATTACTGACCAGTAATCCTCAAAATTGTCAAGGTCATCAAAAACATGTAAAGTACGAGCAAATGTCACAGCCAAGAGAAGCCTAATGGCACACATAGATAAACTAGGTAAAATGCATCCCGGATAGTATCCTGGAACAAAAAAAGGACACTAGGTAAAAATTAATGAAATCTTTATAAGACATGGAATTTAGTTAATAATAACGTATCAGTACTGGTTCATTAACTGTGAAAAATGTACCATAGTAATATGTAAGATGTTAATAATAGGGGACACTAGGGGTGGTATACATGAGACTTCTCTGTACTATCTTCATAATTTTTCTTCAAATTTTAAATATTATAACTAAACAACACTCCAAGTACTAAAATTAGAGGAGAAAAATATTAATCACACAATATTCATGACTTTCCTCATGAACAAAGATCACAAATAATTTAAGCCATATATTCTGCAGAAATAATTTTAAAATTTATATTATGAGAATATTACTTTCCCATCTAATTCCAAAATAAAAAAAAATAGTTGTTTTAGTTAGACATTTCAACTAGGGTAGGAGAAGACATTGTGTGCCATGAAATAGGAGCAGAACAAAATGTGCCAATTTATACTGAGTCACTCAAAATAAAAAAAAAAAGTGTCTTATTCTATTTTATTTGTCTTTGAGCTATATTATTTTATTCTATTTTGTTTGTCTTTGAGCTATATTATTTCCACTTTAAGACAGATAAATGAGGGACTTTATTCATATAGACATTATTAGAGATAGGACAGTATTTACTTCTGATCTGGTAGACTCTTGTAGAATATGAATGATTCCGAATGACAGAGACTATAAAGAATTTATTTTAGAAAGCATGTTGATATTCTCAAGATTTTTGCTTTCCTAAGTAACCCAACGTGAATGGAACAAAATGTTTCCATGGTGGCCCACTTCAAATGTAACCGTCTGTACTTTTTAAGATGTAAAGTATAAACATGGTAGAAAGTGTGTCTACTATTTTAATCCAAACACAATTAAACCAGAGTTCATTCCTGTGGTTCTACAGCAGTAGTCCCAGAATTCTGCACATTTTTTTATCATCTTATGAAGTTATTTCTAGCCTGTGACACTTTTCCCTCCCACATTGACTACAAATTCTTTCTACTTTGCTCTTAATGTCTCCAAAACATGTGCCTTTGAGTATTTTGTTTTTCTGTTTGTTTGGGGTGCTCTTATTAAATTACAGATATTCACATGTATTTTTTGCAATGCAGTGTTCAGAAAATACTCACTGGGAAAATTAAGAAGTGCTTTACTCCCACTCGCTGTGCAGCTATGTGCTGCAGGCCAAACATAATTAAAATTATTGCAGTCCTCTGAATCCTAGACTCTTTTCTAACAAATTAGCATTAAAATGCCAGAAAAAAATGAGCCAAGCTGACACTGCTAGATGAAAGCCATTGGTAAGCTTTCTTTATTTCTGCCTTCGTAAGACCCTTTCAATTCTGAACTCCTAGCAGTTCGTTAAGATCTTTACAGAAACGTTGACAAATTAGATTGGACCACAGAATTTGGATATTTTTGTTCTATTTTTTTTAGCTAATTTATGCACTTGTACTAATAGACCAGAACCCCAATATCTTTTTGTCCTATTCATAACACAGGTAATTTCTTATTTTGCAATCTCACTCTCTTTTTAATTTTATAGATTCTTTATTTCTTTTTATAACTTATTATGATGGTACTTTGGCTTATTTAATCATTCAGTATATTTTAGTAAATTTAGACTATATGTCAGGTGTACTATGAAGTGCTAAGAATATAAAAGAAAAACACACAAAAAAATACAATCCTGTATGGCAGGGAGCTCACAGTCAAATGTGGCACAAGAACAAAGTAGATAATTAAAATAACTAATTGAAAATTAAGTAATATACTTGCAGTTCTTTGCATCTTTTCCCTGTCTACTGACAGATATATTTTTGACATCTCAAAGCTTTCCCTCACCTTAAGATTACAGACATGGTCTGGCTCAAACTAAAATTAGTAGTAACAATCAGAACAGGCAGACCAACAGAGATTTTCATGAAATGATGAGTTCCAAGTGAGATCTTCATCAATCTTAATTTCAAAAATCAGGGCTGTCAGTATTGTTTACCTGGATCCTCAGTAGCACTCTATGAACAGTGCTTCTTAATCAGGGTAAATGTTCTCAAGGAATATTTCAGTCCTGTTCATTCACCACTGGCTCCATTTTAATTGTACTTCCCTGGCCATTCTACCAGCAATAATAGGTTGCATTGAAAAATACATCGCCTTTAGAGTCAGATGAACTTGGGTTTTACTCCTAGCTTCATCATATCGCTAGTTGCACCTTGGTTGAGGAAAATTATGAAAATTTCCTGAGAGTCTGTGAGAGCTCTTAGTTTAGAAAACAGTGATTCTCAGTCAGGTGTCATTTTACATCCCAAAGATATTTGGTAAGATCTAGAGCCATTTTTGATTGTCACAACTGGAGGGTAACTACTGATTGTCACAACTGTCACAACTGGAGGGTTACTATCTGGTTCATAGAGGCCGAATATGCTGCTTAACATTCCACAATGAACAGGATAGCCCCTGTCAGCAAAGAATTACCTGGCCCCAAATGTCAGTGGGCACGAACCCGTGTCCCCTGCATCGGCAGGCGGACTCTCAACCACTGCGCCACCAGGGAAGCCCCACAAAGCCATCTTTTAAAAAATACAAATCATATCGTTTCACTCTTCATTCTGAAGGCTTCCGGTGACTTTCTGTGACACTGAGATTAAAAGCCAAAGTCTTGACCTTGACCTGCAAGGCTGGACAGGATTTGTTTCCTGCCTACTTTTCTTGTCTTCTCTCTTAAAATTATTTCTCTTGCTCACTAATATTCCTAGGTTTGTTACACTAGAAACACTTTCTAGGTTTATTATATTTGGGGTTTTTGTTGTTCTTTTTTCTGAGCCCTAATGGCCACATGGCTGCTACCCTCTCATGGCTATTTCATCTGAAGCATTACCTCTGAAGAGAAATCTTTGCTAAGTGAACATCTAAAATAGTTTTCATATGATCATTCTCAGTCAGATCACTTATTCATGACATTTTTAGCCTGTTTATTGGTTTGTGTTATGTTCTGCCTCCCCCAATAAAATGTAAACTTCATGAAAAAAGACCCTACTTATCTGTTCTTCACTCTATAAACAGAGTGTATAAGAGTAGATGACAATTTTAATATGGGGGTCACAGATTATTAGCAAATGATAACATTATTCATTGTAAAATATCTATCAAATTGGGTATTTCATAGATTTTTAAGAACATTGGAAAAATAATTTGGGGGAGTCTCAATAAATTATCTTTTCAGAATATCCCTACAGTATTTTAAAAGCTAGTTTTTATGCATTCACAAATGTTTAGTAATTGTAAGGACTGTATAAAAATTTAAGTTTTTTGGGCTTCCCTGGTGGCGCAGTGGTTTAGAGTCCGCCTGCCGATGCAGGGCACATGGGTTCGTGCCCCGATCCGGGAAGGTCCCACATGCCGCGGAGCGGCTGGGCCCGTGAGCCATGGCCGCTGAGCCTGTGCTCCGCAACGGGAGAGGCCACAACACTGAGAGGACCGCGTACCGCAAAAAAAAAAAAAAAAAATTGAAGTTTTTAACCAAAGTGTGCAATTTTCTTTCTTGAAGGACTTAGGAATGTTGTAAATAAGATAAGCATTAGAGAGAAAAAAACAATGAAAATCTAATTGATTAAATCAAAGTTATAGAAACCATCTTAAAGGGACAAAAATAGCTAGTAGGCCTAAAAGGACTTAAATATTAGTGAAGAATGTGCAAATTTATATAAAGGGTATACATAACAGAGAAATATCACTCAGTCAAATAAGCACAGGAGACGAAATTCATAGAACAAGTATTAGCAATGACCATCCGTCCTGTCAGTGTCTGACAGGAGTGTGTACTAATTTAGTAGATCTGCAGTCAGGTGGGGTCCTAAACACTTCTAAAGAATATATAACAATTTCATTAATACTAACTGCTTTCATCCTTGAATCTGTGCTAACCAAGCAAAATTTTGTTATCTCCCTTCCATATTGGACAATTTAGAGGGAACAAATGGACTACTTATGCAGACTTAAATATTCTAGCATCTGTGACAATATATCTCATTGTAAATTAATATATTGGCATAAGACTTGTATGCTTATTTAATGTAAATCCACTCACGAGAGATGAATTTACTCTGTATATGCAGACAAAATCAATTTCTAAGCTAGAGGGCAAGATCCAGGATTCTGGCAAATGTACCAAGGTAATGAAGGCCACTTGTGTTACCTTTGGGAGATAATCTTAAGGTCTTTACCTTGGGGACACACAGAGCATTGACTTTTGCTGAGTGTATTATAGCATTTTCTTATTTTAATTTCTAGTGTGTCTCTCCTTTAGAAAAATGTGAGACTACCTTTTAATGATAGAAAAAAAGGAACACTTTGAAGTGAGTTCTTAAAATTTGAGTGCATTCCTGTCATTTTTTAGTTCGTAATACCGAGTGACAAGAGTTTTATTTATCTATTTTACTCATTCTTTCATTCATTCATTGAATAAACATACCTTATTTAACCTCTAATACAAGACAGACATGATCCCTGCATTCACAGAGTTTATGTTTCAGTTGCATAAGTGGAAGTTATGCAAATAAACTACACAAATAAAACTTTATGAAAACTCTTATACAACAGAAGTATTGGGGAGATTAATAATATTTTAGGCCCCAGGAAATGTAATTTCAAAACCTTTGCATAGAAAGAGCACAATCTATTTGAAGAACTGAAAAAAACTTGGCTAGGGAGAGTGCACTTAAAATGGCTTTTATGATTAGAGGGATGAGACACTGTAAACTGAAAAATTTGGAAATGTGAAGTTATAGGAGTGAAAAGTGCTTTGAATTATGTGATTTCCCTCTTCTAATTTATATAGCGTGACAAAAGGAGTTTCGTGACCTGAATAAATTAAAGATCTTGAGATGGGGAGATTATCCAGCACTGTGCAGATGGACCCAATGTTGTCACAAGAGTACTTACAGCAGGAAGGTATGAAGGGCAATGTTAGAGAGAGAGGAGATGGACAAAAAAAGCAGGGACTGGAGTGATGCCCTTTGAAAATAGAAGAGTCCATGAGCCAGGGGATGCAGGCAGCTTCTAGAAACTGTAAAAGGCAAAGAAACACATTTTTTTCCTAGAGCCTCCAGAAGAAGCCAGCTCTATGAACATGTTGAAGACTGATTTTGGACTTCTGTCTTCCAGAGCAATAATATAATACATTTGTGTTATTTTATTCCACTAAATTTATGGTAATTTGTTACAACCGGGATAGAAAACTATAACAAACATTATGTGGTTTGAGGTCCGTTCTATATTGTTAAAGATGGAGTGTTTTATATTATTTACTATAGTTAACTAAAACTAGAATGTTAGCTCCCTGAAGGATGAGGCCATGTTTCTGACTTCCCTAGGGCCAAGCTATGTCCGTAATACATCACATAATTTACTTGTGTTGACCTGAAACAACTAGACTGCCAGTTATTGCTCCCGCAAAGATGGATTTATTTGGGATCAACAGAGAATTGCAATTAGGGGTCTGCAACCATGGCGAGCCAGTGTAAGTCTCCGCATGGCAAGGAAAAGAGAATGCTTTTATAGAGAGGAAAAGGAAGTCGGGAGGGCTATAGTAACTAAAGAGTCCATGGCTTTTCATTGGCTGAGTCCTTGCCAGGGAAGGAGTCTTTCTTCTTCCTGTGGGGCCCTATTATCATCAGAGGGTGTGAAAACTCCCCTATTCTGGTCTCCACACTCTATTTAGTAGAGATTTCTGTTTATTACTTTTTTACCCTTGCTTTATTACTTTTTTACATTTGCTCATCGATTTAATGTCAACAAATTGAAAAAAAAATTAAACTTAAAATATGTTTAAGCTATCAGTCTGCCTCAAAACCAAATTTTAATTTTTACTCCACTTCTGACTTTTATCATTTATATCGGTGCTGTCTAAGCTGATTAAGGAACTTCAAGCCAGGACCAGAATGTAAAGCTCTCTTTTCTTTTCTGTCCTTTTTTGGCAAATATTTTTCATGGAAGTTTCCCATAACTTTTTTTTTTTTTTTTTTTTTTGCAGTACGCGGGCCTCTCACTGTTGTGGTCTCTCCTTTGTATCACTTTACAGGAGTTGCCATAACAAAATAGCACAGACTGGGTGGCTTAGACAGCAGAAATGTATTTTCTCACAGCTCTGAAGGCTGTAAGTCCGTGATCATGGTGGCAGCGGGTTGGAGTTCTTCTGAGGCCTCTCCCCATGGCTTGCAGATGGTCACCCTTTTGCTGTGTCTTCACATGGTCCTTCCTCTGTGTGAATGCATCCCTGGTGTCTCGTCTCCTTCTTACAAGAACATCAGTCATATTGTATTAGGGCCCTACCATAATGGTCTTATTTTAACTTAATTACATCTTTCAAGGCCTTTTCTCCAAATACAGTTATATTCTGAGCTACTGGGAGTTGGAACTTCAGTATATGGATTTTGAAGGAGCACCCTTTAACCCATAATATCTTGTCTAAAACACTGACTCGTCTATACTCAACCTTCAGTTACTATCTCAGTAAACTGTAACTCCTTCCTTTCAGTTATTCAAGGCAAAGGCTTTGGAGTTATCCTTTGGATTTCTACCTCATGTATTTTCTTTTTCTTGTTAAGTTTTGAAAGTATATCCAACATCTGACCACAGGTTTTTCACTGTTACCATCCTCGTCTGAGCCACCATATCAGTTAGCTATTGTTAATAAACCACTAACCACACAACTTCAGTGGCATATATATAACAATAAACATTTATTCTTATAAATTTGCTGGTTGGTTGGTGAAATTCCGCTCTAGGCTGTGATGGCTGGACATTGATAAACAAGTAGGGCTCAGCTCAGTGGGCCAACACCCTGTGTCCCTCATCTTCCTCCTGAGACCTGGGCTCCAACTGAGGCACACTGTTTTAATGGAGATTGCAGACACATGAAAGAACAAAGGGGAGCTTACAAGATCTCTCAAGGCTTAGGATCAGAATTGGCTAAGCCCCACTTCAAGAGGTGGTACGGTACCTTCCACGCATGATGATGTTGCAGCAGCAAGAGTTTGATGTGGGAAGGAATGAAATGTTTTGGCCAAACATTTAATCTATCATAGTAATAGAAGGAGAGTCATGCCTCTGGTATCTATGAGCAAAACATCTACAGAAGAACTTATACTGTCTAGTTTGGAGTAACTTAACCAACTCAGAATAAATCATTATTACTAGCAGGATGGTATCAGCTCTTGGCCACAGACCCTACCCCGTGGCTAAGAAAGGGTAGGCTTAGCTAAAACCCCCTAAAATGAAGTACGTTACATAGAGGAGGTAAGATTTCTTACATTACGAAGTGGAAGAAACTTAGTTTCCTTAGGAACCTTATTCTCAGAGTATACAAAGCAATGAGATGAGTATAATTCAAGTTAAAAAAAGAAAAAACAACTAATGAAGATGTTAATAGTTTACTTTGTTGTGTTCTCCAAATAAATCTAGAAAAAATAAAGCTTATAAATATTATATATAATATGTGTATATTTATATTTAATATTTTAATCATACATAATATCATTTCTCCAATCTCCTTCACCTAATTTATTCACTAGAAAATAATATGATCAGCTATAAATGAAAGATTTTTGTTTTCCATGGTTTTAAAAAATATTATATTTGGGCTTCCCTGGTGGCACAGTGGTTGAGAGTCCGCCTGCCGATGCAGGGGACACGGCTTCGTGCCCCGGTCCGGGAAGATCCCACATGCCGCAGAGCGGCTGGGCCCGTGAGCCCTGGCCGCTCAGCCTGCGCTTCCGGAGCCTGTGCTCCGCAGTGGGAGAGGCCACGGCAGTGAGAGGCCTGCATACCGCAAAAAAAGATGGCTTTGTCTGCTGTCTGGAGAGTGGATCATAGAAGAGCAAGAGCTAAACTAATGAGTCTTTTTGGGAGGTTACTGCCACCATCCAGATGACAGAAGATGAGAACTAGAATTATGGTTGCAGTGGTAGAAGTGGTCAGGTTTGAAATATCTTTTGCAGCTGGAAAGGACAGGACCACAGGTTAGCTTGTTGTGGAGCCTGAGAGCAAGCACAGGGACAGGAGTGGATCGTGGATGGTGTCTTTACAATATCGCTCTCCTTTACGTCCCCAAGACTTAAGTGCAGAGTCCATCTGACATCTGAGGGATGGAACAATCTAAGTTACTAACAATCTAACATTACTTCTATTCACATGCCTCAAATTGAGATAATCGTTGTTCCGCCCAAATACTCTGCACTTTGGTATTTCTGCTTCTCTCTAACGCACTTCACTCTGCCTAGAAGGATCTTGCTATTCATCCCTGCCTCTCAAAACTCTATTCATTCTTTAAAAATTCAAACAAGTGCTAACTCTTTTTTTTTGGCTGTGTTGGGTCTTCGTTACTGCATGCGGGCTTTCTCTAGATGCGGCGAGCGGGGGCTACTCTTCGTTGCAGTGCGTGGGCTTCCCATTACAGTGGCTTCTCTTGTTGCGAAGCACAGGCTCTAGGTGTACGGGCTTCAGTAGTTGCGGCTTGCAGGCTCTAGAGCACAGGCTCAGTAGTTGTGGTGCACGGGCTTAGTTGCTCCGCGGCATGTGCGATCTTCCAGGACCGGGGCACGAACCCGTCTCCCCTGCATTGGTAGGCGGATTCTTAACCACTGCGCCACCAGGGAAGCTCCACGTGCTAACTCTTATCAAAACTTTTCTGAACCCTATAACTGGTATCTTTCTCTTTAGAATACCCAAGAACTTGACTTATAACAACTCTTAAATTATTAATAGTACAATGCATTGGAGTTATTTGAGCAATCATCTCTTCTATTATCTACTCAGGAGAATGAGTATTGCTTTGCATTTTTATACTTTATATTTTTGTACATTATAATAACCATTCTTTTTATATCCTGGGTATTCAGAAAAAGTAGGATAAGTAAAATAAAAGTCCACAGTCAGTTCAGAGTTAGTCCCACTATTTTGGCAAAAATGAAAATTTTAAACTGGCTTAATAGCTCACTGTAATTCATTTTTGTATAATAAGACCAAATACAAAGAATTTTTTTGTTTGTTTTTAATTCAGTTATAACTGAGGGAGCTGCCAGAAGAATTTGCCTCTCATCAGAGGCAGCCCACGCCCAATTAAATTTAAATAGGAGGAACAGGGCTGGCCACAGTAGGGTAAGAAAGCGTAGCCATCGTATGTGAATTAGAGCCAACTCTGAAAGGTCTTTCCAGCTCCAGAGCTTTCTGTGGAGTTGGTGTTTAACACCTTAACCACTGTTCAATTTCTATCTGGACCGTCCTGTTTCTCATAGTCTCTTACAGGTATTGTTACTAAGTATGCTTCTAATAAATCTTCCGCGCATGAGTCTTTGCCTCAGAGTCTGTTTAACAGGGAGCATGACCTCAGATACATATAAATCTAAGTTAAATGAAAGAAGCAAAACCTTTGAGGCAAAATAATTATCACAAATTAAAACCTGCAGCTTCATAAACATTACATTTATGAACATTAAATTAAGTCCACTGAGAACAAATGACTTTAGAGCAGTGTTTTAGTCAGCTTTTGTGGGGTTATTTTTAGGTTTTCCAAAATTATATATACGTAATTTGTCCTTTATCCTGCTGAATTAGAAAATTCTAACTCATATTTATATGACGTTATGAACTGTAGCAAGCAAGCATATGTGGATATCGATATTCTGGTAAAATATAAATGAAGATTTACTTTTTTTTTAAGTAAACTAGGTAACAAACAATCAAACCTGGAAATGTAGATGTTTCAGATATTAGTAGGGAAAAAATTACTAATTTGAACTTCAGTTGCATTAGCATTTTTCTTTTTAAGTTTGTCCAATCACATGCCATTAGTTTCTCTCTGTAGTGAATGAAGAGAACTCTGAAATGTTGGAAAATTGTCAAGCTCTTGAGTCATTTCCTAAAATACTTGATTTTATGCTTAAAATTAAATGAACTTTCAGCCATGAAGTGAAATGTTAAAAATTATTCAAGATCCTGAATCTTTTGTTAAAAAGCAACACTAAGCAAGGCTCTTTAAAATATAGAAATAGACTTGACTCTCACCAGTATTGCAAAATGATTTTTTTCATCTCATTCCACTTGTCAAAATTTCGTGTAAGTACATTTCCACACAACAGAAGAGAAACTGAACATTGATAAAGCAGATTGAATTCCCTGTCCCTTTTTTTCCTCATAAACCAGAGAAAATTCGCTTCAGTCTCAATGCTTTAATGGTAGTCACAATTTTCACTAGATTCTTCAAAGTTGTCCCTCGCCTTCTATTGTTTCATAATAAATTATTATAAAGTGGTCTTTGCATTAGCTTTCAGGAAAATTCCTTTTCATCCCTAGTAAGTCTTTATAATGAGGGATATATAGTGGTGCTGTAAGCTCTTTAGTGAGTTAGTCAGACTGAAGTGACTAACAAAGTTCCCTGGTACATGTGCCAGTTTTAAGACAATGATGATTATTATTTAGAGTGACTTCTAAAACTATATGTTATTATAGTAACTTTGTTTTTTTATATTTATATATACCAATATACTTATTTATATGTTATATATAATTATATAAATAAATTATGTTTATAAGGTATATTTATATATACTTATCAATATATAAATATAACATTTTAATCTTTACATCTTATTCATATTACATAGAGTGACTTCTAAAGCTATGCATTATTGGTGGAAATGTAAAAAATTTAGTGTCTTTCAGAAAATTAACTTGAAAGTAATTTTTTAAACACTAAAAATATTTCTTCTACTTAACAATTTTATTGAAGAATTTAATCAAAGGAGATTTAAGACATGGAAAGAAAGATTTGTGAATAAACATTGATTTAATAATACTAGAATGGGGCTAAATAAAATATGTCAATGTGATAAAATATTCAACCATTAGCTATTGTACAGGAATAATTATAATAACATGAGATAAAAATTCATGAAACATGAACACCAAGATACAAAATTATTCATACTCGTATGCAATCTAATGGAAATGGATATAAGAATGTTTGTGTATGTGTGTGTATTGGGGTGTGTGCTTAGTTGCTGGTTTTCTTTTTCTTTCCACTGTTATATAACATTTCATGATGAATGTGGTTTACATCTATTATGTAAAACAGTAACACTAAGAGTTCTGTTTTATCAAGAGAAAGACCTGCTGGTTTCAGAGCACGTTAAAGATTAGCTGAAATTTTTTTGAAAACTGGGGAATGCCTAGTATAAGGGTAGAATAGAATAGGAGAGAGAAACATTCTCCAAAAAGATGCACTAAGAGCAGTGATACAGACAGAGTTAGACTAAGAGGGTTATTGATTGTGCTTGTTTTCTTTTTGTTGTAGTTGTTATTTTCTAAAGGCATATACATACATACATACATACATATATATATATATATATGTAACAAATGGATTCAAAAGCATTGTAATTTGGTTGTTTATTTTATATTTAAACTCAATTTAGTCAAATTATTTTTAGATTAGAGAAGTTATCATTTGAACAAAAAAACTAAACTGTAAATAACTAGTGAACAAAAGTGTGTGTGTGTATATGTATATATACATATAAATTGTGTTTCAAGGAATTGGCTTACACGATTGTGGGGGCTAGCTAGGTGAACTGGAAACTCTCAGGTAGAGGAGCTGAAGCTTCAGTCCACAGGCAGAATGTCTTCTTAATCAGGAAAACCTCGGTTCTGTTTTTGAAGCCTTTCAACTGCGTGGATCAGGCCCATCCAGATTATGGAGGACTCGAAGTCAACTGATTGTAGATGTTAATCAATTCTGCAAAACACCTTCATAGCAACACCTAGGTTAGTATTTGATTAAATAACTGGGAACTGAAATCTAGCCAAGTTGATGCATAAACCTGACTATCACAAGCACTGTGAAACATGAAATAGTGCACTTGAAAAGCAAGAATAGTAGGAAACGCTAATATTGATCTACCTTGCTTGATGAAAATACACAAACCAAAACATTTTGGTTATATGCAAACAGGTGGAAAATTCACATTTCAAGGCTATAATTAGAATTTTTATCTCTAATAAATTGGCAAATCTGTTTTTTCCAAAACTATAACTTCAAAATATCACTTTTTAAATGATCATATTTAGTTTGTTTTGTGGTAGAAAAGTCATTAGGCTTGGAGAGAAAAACAAAAAAAAGCTGGAGTCAAATGAAAATATAATAACTTTTTAAGCTCTGGTATAAAAAAGAGTGATGAATTCAGCTGTGGTTAGGTGAAATTTTGTATATATATGCGTATTTATTTTTAAATTTTAAATTGAAGAAAACATGTGAAATGCTTTATGTTATTGACCCAAGCACAAAATCTTAAAAGACCAACCAATTTATTTATTAGTCCATATCACAGCATGTAACAGTGGATTTCTGATTTGGTTTAATATATCTTTATTTTGGTTAAATATATCTTTAATATATCTTTAAATAATTGTATTCTGTTCTTAATAACTAGTAATTTGAACTCAGCTGACATTGATTTGGGGGGTAGTAAGCCTTGATTTGGGGGGTAGTAAGTCTTTTGTGGTTTTCTTCAATTTCAGTACTATAGAATCCTTTTGAGCATATATCATGTATATAAAGTTATTGCAATTAAAACTACTACTAATTCATCTCAAGAAATTATATACAAAATATATAAGAAGTGGTTGTTTTAACATGGTTAATTTTGCTAGGGAAGTTACTCCCCTGGGATCTCTATACTCAGTACGTATGTCTCATTTTCTTAAATCTCACAGAGGTGACAGCACACTGAAACACTGTCATGAATATAGTTCATTGATATTAACTATTTTGGTAGCAGTATCTTGAAGCTACATAATGTAACTTTTTTGTGTGTGGGTTTAGGAGTGAACTACATATTACAAATCTGAGATAAAATGTTCACATATAGCCATAAACAAATACTCATTTATGTCCCAGGATTCCAAATTTAAACTCTAAAAACATCAACTAGCAATTTCTGAAGTACAATAAAAAGGCTTGGGGGGCAAGTAGACACAAACACATGCATCAATATTGTGTTTAGGTAACATTTTACTCCTTGGGTGAGACTAAAGACAAACTTTTACATTAATCAAAATAAGTCTAAAATGTAATCAATTCATATCTTTATTTCCTCTTAGACTATATAAGACATCAGGTCAAATAAATGTGAAAAAGAATGAGTAAGTAGGCTCTGAGCGGCTATCAGCATGGATCCCAGAGACGGGCATGAGGCACTAAGGCTGCTGCTGCAGCCACCAAGAAGCCTGTGTGCGAGCACAGGTCACTATCCACACCTCCCCTCCTGGGAGCCTGTGCAGCCCGCCACTGCCAGGGTCCCGTGACCCAGGGACAACTTCCCCGGGAGAACACATGGCGCACCTCAGGCTGTTGAAATGTCACGCCAGCCTCTGCCACCGCAGGCTCACCCCGCATTCCGTACCCCTCCCACCCCCCAGCCTGAGGGAGCCAGAGCCCCCCTAATCAGCCGCTACTTTCACCCCGTCCTCTCTGGGCGGGGAACAGACGCCCTCAGGCGAGCTGCATGCAGAGGTGGGGACAAATCCAAAGCTGAACCCCAGGAGCTGTGCAAACAAAAAAGAGAAAGGGAAATTTCTCCCAGCAGCCTCAGGAGCAGTGGATTAAATCTCCACAATCAGCTTGATGTACCCTGCACCTGTGGAATACCTGAATAGACAACGAATCATCCCAAAATTGAGGTCGTGGATTTTGGGAGCAACTGTAGACTTGGGGTTTGCTTTCTGCGTCTAATTTGTTTCTGGTTTTATGTTTATCTTACTTAGCTTAGTATTTAGAGCTTATTACCATCGGTAGATTTGTTTGTTAATTCGGTTGCTATCTTCATTTTTTTAATATATATATATTTCCTTTTTCTCCTTTTGTGAGTACATATGTGTCTGCTTCGTTTTGTGATTTTGTCTGTATAGCTTTGCTTTTACCATTTGTCCTAGGGTTCTGTCTGTCTGTCTGTTTTTGTTTTGTTTTGTTTGTTTTGTTTTAAAGAAGATGTTGAGGGTAGGAGTTTATTAATCAATTTATTTATTTTTTCTGTGTTGGGTCTTCATTTCTGTGTGAGGGCTTTCTCTAGTTGTTGCAAGCGGGGGCCACTCTTCATCACGGTGCACGGGCCTCTCACTATCGCGGCCTCTCTTGTTGCGGAGCACAGGCTCCAGACGTGCAGGCTCAGTAGTTGTGGCTCACGGGCCTAGTTGCTATGTGGCATGTAGGATCCTCCCAGACCAGGGCTCGAACCCATGTCCCCTGCATTATCAGGCAGATTCTCAACCACTGTGTCACCAGGGAAGCCCCTGTTTTGTTTTTTAGTATAGTTTTGAGCACTTGTTATCATTGGTGGATTTGTTTTGGTTATCTTTTCTTTCTTTTTTTTAATTATTTTTTTATTTTTTTTATTTTTAATAATATATATTTTTATTTTTTATTTTAATAATTTTCTTTTCTTTTCTTTCTTTCTTTTTTTTTTTATCCCTTTTCTTCTGGGCCGTGTGGCTTACAGGGTCTTTGTGCTCTAGCCAGGTGTTAGGCCTGAGCCTCTGAGGTGGGAGAGCCTAATTAGGACATTGGCCCACCAGAGACCTCCCAGCCCCACATAATATCAAATGGCCAAAGCTCTCTCAGAGATCTCCATCTCAATGCAAAGACCCAGTTCCACTCAACGACCAGCAATCTACAGTGCTGGACACCTTATGCCAAACAACTAGCAAGACAGGAACACAACCCCACCCATTAGCAGAAAGGGTGCCTAAAATAAGTTCACAGACACCCCAAAACACACCACCAGACATGGTCCCACCCACCAGAAAGACAAGATCCAGCCTCATCAACCAGAACACAGGCACCAGTGCCCTCCACCAAGAAGCCTACACAACCCACTGAACCAGTCTTATCCACTGGGGGAAGACACCAAAAACAACAGGTAATACAAACCAGCAGCTTGCAAAAAGGAGACTCCAAACACAGTATATTAAGCAAAATGAGAAGAAAGAGAAATACACAGCAGATGAAGGAGCAAGGTAAAAACCCACCAGACCAAACAAATGAAGAGGAAATAGGCAACCTACCTGAAAAAGAATTCAGAGTAATGATAGTAAACATGATCAGAAATCTTGGAAATAGAATAGAGAAAATACAAGAAACATTTAACCGGACCTAAAAGAACTAAAGAGCAAACAAACAATGATGAACAACACAACAAATGAAATTAAAAATTCTCTAGACAGAATCAATAGCAGAATAACTAAGGCAGAAGAATGGATAAGTGACCTGGAAGATAAAATAGTGGAAATAATGACCACAGAGCAGAATAAAGAAAAAAATATGAAAAGAATTGAGGACAGTCTCAGAGACTTCTGGGACAACATTAAATGCACCAACATTCGAATTATAGGGGTCCCAGAAGAAGAGAAAAAAAACAGGACTGAGAAAATATTTGAAGAGATTATAGTTGAAAACTTCCCTAATATGAGAAAGGAAATAGTCAATCAAGTCCAGGAAGCACAGAGAGTCCTATATAGGATAAATCCAAGGAGAAACATGCCAAGACACATAATAATTAAAGTATCAAAAATCAAATACAAAGAAAAATATTAAAAATAGCAAGGGGAAAGCAAAAAATAACATACACGGGAATCCCCATAAGGTTAAGAGCCGATCGTTCAGCAGAAACTCTGCAATCCAGAAGGGAGTGACAGGACATATTTAACGTGATGAAAGAGAAAAACCTACAACCAAGATTACTCTACCCAGCCAGGATATCATTCAGATTCAACAGAGAAATTAAAACCTCTACAGACAAGCAAATGCTGAGAGAATTCAGCACCACCAAACCAGCTATACAACAAATGCTAAAGGAAATTCTCTAGGCAGGAAACACAAGAGAAGGAAAAGACCTACAATAACAAACCGAAAACAATTAAGAATATGATAATAGGAGCACACATATCGATAACTACCTTAAATTAAATGGATTAAATGTTCCAACTGAAAGACATAGACTGGCTAAGATCCTGTATATATGCTGTCTACAAGACACCCACTTCAGACCTAGGGACACATACAGACTGAAAGTGAGGGGATGGAAAAAGATATTCCATGCAAATGGAAATCAAAAGGAAACTGGAATAGCAATTCTCATATCAGACAAAATAGACTTTAAAACAAAGACTATTACAAGAGACAAAGAGGGACACTACATAACGATCAAGGAATCAATCCAAGAAGATATAACAATTGTAAATATTTATGCACGCAACATAGGAACACCACAATACATAAGGCAAATGCTAACAGCCATAAAAGTGGAAATAAACAGTAAAACAATCATAGTAGGGGACTTTAACTCTCCACTTTCACCAATGAATAGATCATCCAAAATGAAAATAAATAAGGAAACACAAGCTTTAAATGATACACTAAACAAGATGGACTTAATTTATATTTATAAGACATTCCATCCAAAAACAGCAGAACAGAATACACTTTCTTCTCAAGTGCTCATGGAACATTCTCCAGGATAGATCATATCTTGGGTCACAGATCAAGCCTTGGTAAATTTAAGAGGTTTGCAATCATATCAAGTATCTTTTCCGACCACAATGCTATGAGACTAGATATCAGTTACAGGAAAAAATTCTGTGAAAATTACAAACACATGGATTGTAAACAATAAACTACTTAATAACCAAGAGATCACTGAAGAAATCAAAGAGGAAATGAAAAAATACCGAAAAACAAATGGCAATGAAAACACGATGACCCTAAACCTATGGAATGCAGCAAAAGCAGTTCTAGGAGGGAAATTTATAGCAATACAATCCTACCTCAAGAAAAAAGCAACATCTCAAATAAACCACCTAAACCAATTAAAGAAAGAAGAACAAAAAACCCCCAAATTTAGCAGAAGGAAAGAAATCATAAAGATGAGATCAGAAATAAATGAAAAAGAAATGAAGGAAATAATAGCTAAGTTCAATAAAACTAAAAGCTTGCTGTTTGAAAAGATAAACAAAATTGATAAATCACTAGCCAGATTCATCAAGAAAAAAAGGGAGGTGACTCAAATCCATAGAATTGAAATGAAAAAGAAGTAACTGACACTGCAGAAATACAAAGGATCATGAGAGACTACTACAAGCAACTATATGTCAATAAAATGGAAAACCTGGAAGAAATGGACACATTCTTAGAAAAGCACAACCTTCCGAGACTGAACCAGAAAGAAATAGAAAATAGGAACAGACCAATCACAAGCACTGAAATTGAGACTGTGATTAAAAATCTTCCAACAAACAAAAGCCCAGGACCAGATGGCTTCACAGGCGAATTCTATCAAACATTTAGAGAACACCTAACACCTGTCCTTCTCAAACTCTTCCAAAATATAGCAGAAGGAGGAGCACTCCCAAACTCATTCTACGAGACCACCAACACCCTGATACCAAAACAAGACAAAGATGTCACAAAAAAAGAAAACTACAGGCCAATATCACTGATTAACATAGATGCAAAAATCCTCAACAGAATACTAGCAAACAGAGTCAACAGCACATTAAAAGGATCATGCACCATGATCAAGCGGGGTTTATCCCAGGAATACAAGCATTCTTCAATATATGCAAATCAATCAGTGTGATACACCATATTAAAAAATTGAGGAGAAAAACCATATGATCATCTCAGTAGATGGAGAAAAATCTTTTGACAAAATTCAACATTCATTTACGATAAAAACTCTCTAGAAAGTAGGCATAGAGGGAACTTACCCCAATATAATAAAGGCCATATATGACAAACCCACAGCCAGCATCGTTCTCAATGGTGAAAAAGTGAAACTATTTCCTCTGAGATCAGGAACAAGACAAGGTTGTCCACTCTCACCACTATTATTCAACATAGATTTGGAAGTTTTAGCCACAGCAAACAGAGAAGTAAAATGAATAAAAGGACTCCAAATCAGAAAATAAGTAAAAATGTCACTGTTTGCAGATGACATGATACTATACATAGAGAATCCCAAAGATGCTACCAGAAAACTACTAGAACTAATCAATGAATTTGGTGAAGTAACAGGATATAAAATTAATACACAGAATTCTCTTGCATTCCTATACAGTAATGATTAAAAACCTGACAGAGAAATTAACCATTTACCATTGCAACAAAACAAATAAAATACCTAGGAATAAACCTACCTAAGGAGACAAAAGACCTATATGCAGAAAAAGATATGACACTGATGAAAGAAATTAAAGATGATACAAACAGATGGAGAGATATACCATGTTCTTGGATTAGAAGAATCAATACTGTGAAAACGACTATACTACCCAAAGCCATCTACAGATTCAATGCAATACCTATCAAATTACCAATGGCATTTTTTACAGAACTAGAACATGAAATCTTAAAATTTGTATGTAGGCACTAAAACCCCCGAATAGCCAAAGCAGTCTTGAGGGAAAAAGTGGAGCTGGAGGAATCAGACTCCCTGACTTCAGACTATACTACAAAGCTACAGTAATCAAGACAGTATGATACTGGCACAAAAACGGAAATATAGATCAGTGGAACAGGATAGAAAGCCCAGAGATAAACCCACACACATATGGTCACCTTATCTTTGATAAAGGGGGCAAGAATATACAATGGAGAAAAGACAGCCACTTCAATAAGTGGTGCTGAGAAAACTGGACAACTACATGTAAAAGAATGAAGTTAGAACAGTCCCTAACACCATACACAAAAATAAACTCAAAATGGCTTAAAGACCTAAATGTAAGGCCAGACACTATCAAACTCTTAGAGGAAAACATAGGCAGAACACTCTGTGTCATAAATCCCAGCAAGATCCTTTATGTCCCACCTAGAGAAATAGAAATAAAAATGAAAGTAAACAAATGGGACCTAATGAAACTTAAAAGCTTTTCACTGCAAAGGAAACAATAAACAAGATGAAAAGACAACCCTCAGAATGGGAGAAAATATTTGCAAACAAAGCAACTGACAAACATTAAACTCCAAAATATACAGGCAGCTCATGCAGCTCAATATCAAAAAAGACAACCCAATCCAAAAATGGACAGAAAGCTTATATAGACATTTCTCCAAAGAAGTTATACAGATTGCCAACAAACACATGAAAGGATGCTCAACATCACTAATCATTAGAGAAATGCAAATCAAAACCACAATGAGATAACTCCTCACACTGGTCAGAATGGCCATCATCAAAATATCTACAAACAATAAATGCTGGAGAGGGTGTGGAGAAAAGGGAACCCTCTTGCACTTCTGGTGGGAATGTAAACTGATACAGCCACTATGGAGGACAGTATGGAGGTTCCTTAAAAAACTAAAGCTAGAACTACCATTTGACACATCAATCCCACTGCTGGGCATATACCCAGGGAAAACCATAATTCAAAAAGACACATGCACCCCAATGTTCATTGCAGCTCTATTTACAATAGCCAGGACATGGAAGCAACCTAAGTGTCCATCAACAGATGAATGGATAAAGAAGATGTGGCACATATATACAATGGAATATTACTCAGCCATAAAAAGAAATGAAATTGAGTTATTTGTAGTGAGGTGGATGGACCTAGAGACTGTCATACAGAGTGAAGTAAGTCAGAAAGAGAAAAACAAATACCATATGCTAACACATATATATGGAATCTAAAAAAAAAAAAAAACGGTTCTGAAGAACCTGGGGGCAGGACAGGAATAAAGACACAGATGTAGAGAATGAACTTGAGGACACCGGGGCAGGGAAGCATAAGCTGGGACGAAGTGAGGGAGTGGCATGGACATATATACACTTCCAAATGTAAAATCGATAGCTAGTGGGGAGCAGCCACATATCACAGGGAGATTAGCGTGGTGCTTTGTTGCTTTGTGTCCACTTAGAGAGGTGGGATAAGGAGGGTGGGAGGGAGACGCAAGAGGGAGGAGATACGGGGATATATGTTTATGTATAGCTGATTCACTGAGTTACACAGCAGAAACTAACACACCTTTGTAAAGCAATTATACTCCAATAAAGATGTTAAAAAAAATAGCAAAGAAAAAAACGAAAACAAAAACAATGAGTAGGCTCTTTTAACTGAAATTCTGCAAAGGAGATAGCATTTCCGAATTGGAATGTAAATGCAGCAGAGTAACTAATTAGACAGCCATCTGGCACCATTTAGATCAGGGCAAGAAGGCCTCCACCTATTAATAGTCCTTTAAGGCATCATTTTCTTACTGCAGTGTGCTAATTGATAGTCATGTGAGGGCCCTGAGTTAGAAAAGAAGTGTTAAATTATGCTCTGCATATTGTTTTTAAGATGATTAGCAAATTACATTATAGGGAGATGTCAAACACAATAGTTAATGTTTCCAAAAATGTCAATAATTATAACAGTGAGACCCTAAGTACAGAAATGCCTTGTGAAAAATTATTTTCATCAGAAATATTACCACCGTCTCCCTCTCTTCCATCACACTTCTTTATTTGTCTTGAAAAGTTCAAACACATAAGAAATGTCATGCCCTATCAAACTGTAGTATTGGGGAGAATTGTGGAAGACACATAATTTTTCTTTTTTAATACCTAGCATTGTAGATGAGCCACCAAGGTAAAAGAAAAGTGACAACATGACTGAAAATGCCCTTCATGTCTTGAACTAACTCTGGAGTTTGGGCACAGCCTGCCAAGATCATGTGAGGGAGTGAGTCCTGCTTTCCTTCTCAAACATGATTGCCCAGCAAATCCCAGTTATCTCACGAATTTTACTATTTTCTTCTATATTCATTTGTCAGTCACTGCTGCATTAGTGATTTTTCCAGCTTCTCTGCCTTCTCTGCCATAATTATCCATAAGTAGGAGAGACAAGGTACTTTTTTCTTTTAAGGGTCATCATTAGAATAGCTTTAAAAAAGTGTTGGAGGAGTATCAGGAAGTAAAATATGTATTTTTAAAACACAAAATTTTTCGGGCAATTATAGATCCAATTATTAAATAGAACACTCTAAAGTGTCTAAAATATCCAGTTATTGTGAGGCAAAATGTGCTTCTCCCTATAAGACATAGACTGACTTTTCTGTTCCTCAAAGTCCTTTGGGGACTATTTATCTATGGGCCATTGTCTGGCAGGCAGTTCTTTTGCTAGGGTTTGTGACTAACTTCCACATTCTCCCCTGAGGATTACACAGACTGGACATTCCTATCAGATTGGATTTAGGTGCTTTAAAATGACCTGTGACCAGTAAAGTGTAGAGGTGTCCACTCAACAGGCTCTAAATCTTTGGAAGATTATTTTTAAAGCAAATCCTTTAAAACTTCTATAGAATGATCTCTTTTATTTAGAATGATGGGAAAGAATAGTAGAGAAAACCAGGAAGGATCACCTTTCTGATAAACTAATGGAATATGACTTATTCTCAAGCTGTGGATAATGCAACTAATTCTATTAAGGAAAAAGCTTTAATCTAAGAAATACTGTCCTAAAAGTATTCATTCACTACATCTGAAAAACACAACAAGAATTCACTCTCTAAAATATGTATTAGTCAGATATAATTTAGGAATTACTAGGTTTTCACATGATACCCCCTTAATGCTTAAAATGTGTCTTTAGGTTCATGTATCTCTGGTGCATATTTTCTTTGAAATGGAGAAAATTAACTAAGTACCTATATGACTAGCATAGGCAGTTAACTATTCTTATACCAAGATCTAAATTATTTCTTATATTTGTAAAATAGAATATTTTAGCTCAAATTATTTTCATTTCAGAAAGCTAGTACACCATTTCTAACTATTAATGTAGGAGACACTGCTTACATCTTAATTCTGTTTATGACCAACTATTGGGGAAAAAATGAAATCCCTCCAGTTTATAATTGACCTATTTTAATATTTTAATAAAATGTATTTTTTTTCTATTTTTTGGTAATAAAAGTGTTGCCACTTATATATTAACATAGAGTTTTTAACTTAGTTTTAATTTAGAGTTTTAACCCAGGATATACAGACTAATTTTAAGTTATACAATGGCTTTTTCTGAATAGATGGCCAAGCTTCAATCACACATATTGAGAGCCCCTACCATATAGGCATGCCAGATAGGCATCCATGATCCATTCACTCTCTTTCAGTCACATGTATTATATAATACCCTTACACAGAAGAAAATAAGTTCCACTAGAGTTATCTATTCTAAGAATTCTAGAACAAAAAGGCAAGACAGCCTCAAAAAAGGCTATACCAATTTATATTCCCACCAACAGTGTACAAGGGTTCCCTTTTTTCCACATTCTCGTCAGCGCTTGTTATTTGTTGTCTTTTTGATAATAGCCATTGTGACCGATGTAAGCTGATTTCTCATTGCGGTTTTGATTTGCATTTCCCTGATGATTAGAGATATTGAGCATCATTTTATGTGTCTGTTGGTCATCTGTGTATCTTCTTTGGAAAAATGTCTATTCAGATATTCTTCCCATTTTTTAAATTGTTGCTTATTTTTTGGATGTTGAATGATATGAGTTCTTTGTATATTTTGGATATTAACCCCTTACCAGATATATCCTTTGCAAATATCTTCTCCCATTCAGTAGGTGGCCTTTTCATTTTTTTGATCGTTTGCTTTGCTATGCAAAATCTTTTTAGTTTGATGTAGTCCGTTTGTTTGTTTTTGCTTTTGTTTCCTTGCCTGATGAGACATACCCCAAAATATATTATTAATACTGAAGTCAAAGTGTATACTTCCTATGTTTTCTTCTAGAAGCTTTAAGGTTTCAGATCTTACATTTAAGTCTTTAATCCATTTTGGAATTTATTTTTGTGCATGGTATGAGAAAGTAGTCCAGTTTGATTCTTTTGCATGTAGCTGTCCAGTTTTTCCAGCACCATTTATTGACGAGCTGTCTTTTCCACATTGTGTATTCTTGCCTCCTTTGTCATAGATTGACTGGCCTTAACTATGTGGGTTTATTTCTGGACTCTATTCTGTTACATTGATCAACATATCTGTTTTTGTGCCAGTACCATAATGTTTTGATGACTGCAGTTTTGTAGTATACTTTGAAATCAGGGTGCATGTTACTTCCAGCTTTACTCTTCCTTCTCAAGATTGTTTTGGCTATTCAGGGTCTTTTCTGTTTCCACACAAATTTTTAAAATATTTGTGCTAGTTCTATAAAAAATGCCATTGGTATTTTGATATGGATTGTATTCAGTCTGTAGATTCCCTTGAGTTGTATCATCATTTTAACAATATTCTTGCAATCCATGAATATGGTATATCCCTCCATCTGTTTGAGTCTTTTTAAATTTCTTTCTTCAGTGTCTTATGGTTTTCTAAGTACAGAATTTTTAACCCCTACTTAGATTCTCCCTAGGTTTTTTATTCTTTTTGATGTGATCATAAATGGGATTGTTCCTTAATTTCTGTTCCTGCTAGTGTATTGTTAGTGTATAGAAATGCAACATATTTCTGTACATTAATCTTCTATCCTTTAACTTTACTGCATTATTGATGAGCTCTACTAGATTTTTGGTACCTGCCCACTGATAGGTGAGGCTGGTCCCAGGTCTAGTGCCTTCCCACTGATGGGTGGAGCTGGATCCCAGAGTCTCTGGCTGTAAGGCTGGGGGTCCTGGGACTAGTGCTGGCACAGTGGTATGTGGGGCCAGTACCTGGGCTCTCTGGTGGACACAGCCATGTCCTGAGGCAGCTGTGGGCTCAGGGAAACTTAAAGAAGTAGGCCTGCTGGTGTGTTGGGCAGTGTCTCTGCCCAGCTATTTTCTTGACCTGAGGAGTCTCTGTACTGGTATCAACAAGTGGTAGGTGAGGGCCAGATTTCAGGATTAATAAGCTAGAGGGATAATTTCAAACTGGTGCTTGCCAATGCCACTGTCTGAATGGTAGACTGAGCTTCCAAAAATGACTGTTGCCCATGTCTGTGTCCCCAGGGTGTGTTCAAGCTGCCTCCTGCCTCCCCAGGCAAGATCAGCAGGTGGGTTTGACCCAGGATTCTTTCAAATTCCTGCTTCTGCCCTGGGTCCTGGAGCATTTGAGATTTTGTGTGTGCCCTTTAAGAGTGGAGTCTCTATTTCCCATAGCTCTCTGGCTGTCTTGAAAGTAAGCCCCACTGGCTTTAAAGCCAAACATTCTGAGGGCTCATTTTCCCAGTGCAGGACTCCCACACTGGAAAGCCCAGTGTGGGTCTTGGACCCCTTACTCTTTGGGAAGAACCTCTGCAATTATAATTATCCTCCCATTGGTGGGTTGCCCACTCAAGAGTATAAGTCTTGAGAATACCACGTCTCCACCTCTCTGACCTGTCTCCTTGTGATTCCTTCTTTATATCTTTAGTTGTAGAACTTTTGTGCTAGTCTTACAGTCTAATCAATAGTTGCTCTGTAAATAGTTGCAGTTTCGGTGTGTCCATGGGTAGATGTGAGCTCAGGGTCTTCTTACGATGCTGTCTTGGACACTTTCTTCTGATTTCTTCTTAAATTCTTAAAAATAGCGGGCCATATTAAGCTTGCCAAAACCATCACCCCTTGCACAAGACAGCACAGCTTAGAGCTAGCAGAAATCTTTCTCAGCCTGTGACTCCTACTGCCCCTCCAAGTCTTCATCTGAAAAACTGAGTGCATTGAACTGGATATGATTTTAAGTATCTTTCAAGTCACATTATTAAATAATTCCGTCTTTGATTTGTTCTTTTTGGGAATTAAAATTAATATGGGGTAAAACTGCCCATATAGATACTGCGTTTTAAATAAAAATAATGAACTCTCTTTTTCTCAAACTAAGAAAAAAGAAAATGGAAATAAGACAGTTAACTGAAATTAAAAGTCTATCAATCAAAAAACATATTAGTCTTAAAAGATTTATTGAAAATTATGCGGAAGACTGGAATTACTGCCTTGCTTAATTTTTGTACTAAATAGGTGTTCCTTTAAAAGAAACTCCAATTATTCAATTATAAATGAGATTATCTTCCTATATGCATTCATACCTCTCTCACCTGAGTACAATTTCCCATATTTATATCACATTTATTTTAAAATAGTCCACATTTATTTTAAAATTTGCCCAAATTGTTTGGTCAAATTCCAATATTTAGGTTAATTGTTTGCCTACCATAATTTACTGTGACATAATTTTACTATAGCTGTGGTGGTATTTGTTTTGTTTTTGTTTGTTTTAATTCATCCCTTGTTTAACTGGGTTTTAGGATTCAGTAATTTCTTCATACATGTGCTCAAAGTGGTTATATATTGGGATTGCTGTGATGTTTGAAAAAATCTTGATTTTGCCTTTTACTTGGATGAAAATTTGACTAGGTGTAATTCCTGAGTTGCATTATTCTTTCAAAGTCTGACAGTTATTCCATTTTTTTCTAGGTTTGACTGCTGCCTTGAAGAAGTCAGAGTCAACAATATTTCCCTCCTTTCACTGGTAAGTTTCACATTAAACAATGTTTCCTTAAACTTTGATATTCAGTAATTTGTAAGAATGTGTTACTCAGGATCTTTTTATTTCTTTATCTATTATAACATATTATATATTTATTATATAGTCAATGTATGTTTATAAATGTATATTTTATATATATTGTTGCTAACACATAAGAAAAAATGTTCAATAGCTTACTTTCTTACGTCTTGCACTAAATAAATGTCAGTGAAATAAGACTTGTATGTATTAGAAGACAATGAGGTACTAACCTTGGAAGGAAAATGTCCCCGTTCCCTAACTTATAACACATTTTTAACCCTTATAGACCTACTCCATTCCACATCTTGCCCCAGGATCCAAATTCATGTCCTTGAGAGTTACTTGAAACCTGGGCTCTAGAATCTGATCTAGATTAAGAAGTCTATGAAAATTTCTGACAAACAGATAGGAAAACATATATTTAACTGATTTTTTGTTACAAAGGGCATGGATAGTAATTAATCTTATATAGTAATGCATTTTTCTATAGCTTGACAGGTGTAAGTGATAAAGAATTAAAAAGATAAACTGAGAAATTAAACATTAAATAATTAAAGAAAGCCCACAGAAGTAGTTTCAAACTAAGAATGCTTTGAAATTAATATCTTAATTCAAAGTTTTATATCTTTATAAAATTACATATATCCTAATCTTAAAATTGCTGAGCATTAAATATTTCACTTCTATTTTTATTTAATGATATTCAAGTATAACTCCTATATTTAAAAATAAATTTCATTCCCATTATCTTTCCATGATACTGCAAGAGAAAAACATAGATATGTTTTGAATCAATTTAAAAGCAAAGCATGCTGTAGTTTGCTTTATGTTCTCACTGAGTTAGAATCTAATAAAATAGAACTAATATTTTCTTTCAACACATCGAAACACATGTCCTTTTGTCCTTTATATTAGAGCTATTACATGAATTGATTGCTTTCTTTAACTGAAAAGTTAAACTCAAGTTTGAAGTAATTCCAGAAATATAATCTTTAAAATATAATTTTCTTGAATATGGAGGAGATAGAGATATAATTAATTAAATAATAAATGAAAGAATAGTAGCTTTTGATATGAACAAAGAAAGTGAAATATTTATTGGAGGCCTGAAAGAACTAATGCTCTTTCCTAAGCAGCTAAAGTATTATTGAGTATGACAATAGATTTTGGGTAGAGATGAAGTTAGTCAGTTGGCAAAAAATAAAATAACATAGCATCCAAAGCCTGGACAAGCTTTATAAATGTGCTACAATCCTAGGAGAGATTATTCACATCATAGTGGTGACTCTTTCTTCTTGATTTTTTTCAGTCAATGATAAAACAATAGTTTTAGTAATAGAATATGGGCTTAAGATGAAATATTCAGTGCAATGCATCTTTCTACTAAAATTGCTATAGTCTTATGCTTCAACTTTACCACATGTATCAAATGCCAAACTGATTTCTAACATACAAACCTTTAGCACCTATCTACTTAAGTAATTTCTTTCTTAACATCTAAAATCTATTTATTTTGAATGCAAAGGATCACTTTACAACGTAGGCACTTTTATAATTTCTGCTTAGGGAAAATTTCAGAAAGGGCACATTTACATAGTCTAAGTAGAGTGTGTGTCTGTAAGAAAGTCACACATTGCATTATATATTGCTTCACTATTTAGTTCAAAGGGAACTTTCCAGAAGCTTAAATATATGCACAATACTAATGAGGAGAGGGAAAAAATGAAGTACAAATGATCACATATGTGGGAAAGTAAATTAGTCAATTCCTAGAGGGAGTGAGCTCCTTCACTTCGTGTTTCTAAGCTGTGCTTGAATCACCATCTGTCGGGTTTTGTGAATAGAATCCCTAACTGAATGGTTAGTCCTGTTATGAGTGGAAAAAAAACCCACTTCTTCTAAAAAAGAATAACAGACTTATTAACAGACTTTATTTCTTAGAGCAAGTTCAGATTTACAGACACACTGAATAGAAAATGCAGAGAGTTCTTATGTACAACCTCTCCCACACTCTTCACCGTTTTCCTTGTTATTGATGACTTGCATTGGTTTGGTACTTTTCTTACAAATGATGAAACAATATTAATATGTTATTTATAATTAAAGTCCAGAGTTTGCATTAGAATTCATTTGCTGTGTTGTATAGTTCTATGGGTTTTATCATTCATCTACCCTTATAGTAGCATATAAATAATTTCACTGCCCTAAAAATATCCTAAGCTCCACGTGTCCATCTGCTCTTCTGCCCCCGTCCCAATTCCTGGTAAACGCTACTTTTCTCACTCTTTCTAGAGTTTTGCCAAAAATTTCCCTTTTATGATTCAATGCTATTTTACTTTTAAGTTTAAATACTACCGAGATAATACATACTTAATACGTTTAAGCAAGAAAGCATACATGAAAATGGAACTGATATGTTTTCCAAACAAGACTCTACCCATAGTCTGAAAATTTTAGAAAAGGATTCAGGTCTGTAATATACGGGGCAGAAATGGTGAAATTAAAATCTCCATAGCTGTAAAATTTTGAGATATCCAGAATTGAGGGTAAAGAGAGATTTCCTATAATTCCATGAAATTCTTATGAAATATAGCAGGTAGCTGCCCAAATAAAGAGTAAGCCTTGTTGTAATAACTATCTGAATTGCAGAGGAAGTTTACTAGTGCTTACAATTTTTTTCTACTCTAGACACTGCAATCTTTATCAAAAGATATTTTATTTAAAAATTTTTTCAAGGGCTTCCCTGGGGGCGCAGTGGTTGAGAGTCTGCCTGCCGATGCAGGGGACATGGGTTCGTGCCCCGGTCGGGGAAGATCCCACATGCCGTGGAGCGGGCGCGCTGAGCCTATGCTCTGCAATGGGAGAGGCCACAACAGTGAGAGGCCCACGTACTGCAAAAAAAAAAAAAAAAAAAAAAAAATTTTTTCAAGGCATTCTTTAAATTTAAATGTTATGAAACAAATAAATGTCTCAATGAAAATGACTAAACCTATAATACTAAATAGAAACTATGCATTTACCTATATTGTAAATTTAAACATAATTATGTACAATGAATTATATTTTATAACTTATGGATTACATATATATATATTTGTGATTCTACCCTCACAAGGATAATGTTGAAACAACTTCAAAATAGATGATAACTAAGATAACTATTACTGTATTGGTTAGGGCTAGATTCCAATATTTAGATTTTTCCAAACTCAGATTCTTTTCTGCGTGTGCTCAGCAGTGCTTTTACCCATCTTGGTCAGAGACAGAATGTTTCTTCCTTGTACCAGAATCTTAATTACCAGAATATACATCATTTAGAGCAGTGGATGTGTGGTTGGAAATGGGAACCTGCACTGACTCTGTGGGTCATCATGCATGGTTCCCATGGAGATGATTTGGATTTTTCCCACCTCTTCAATGTTTCTGAAGTCACACTGAACTTCTGGCAATTGTTTCTTCCAGCTTCTCATCATACACATTTTAGACATCTCCGGTAACTTTAGCATTTCTTAAGACCTTCAAATTACCAATGGAGTTCCATCAATTAATCTTTGATCACCAGCTGATGTTTACCCTCTGATTACTACACCTGTTCCCCATAGGTGTCTTGAGCAGCCAAAAACCTTGCACTGTATCTGACAGCATGATACTTTCCCTTGTTTCTGTGTGGAAGGTCCAGTGGTATCACATTTGCCCCTCTTTTTGTCATCAGTGCTCATACTATTCACTAGAGTACAAGTTAAATGGGAGATAGAGACGCTGTAGTGAAATAAACAATACACAATCAACTCAGCATAGTGTATTGGCTGGGCACATTTGCATATGAAACATTCCAGCTCTGGAGCTTGCCCTGTCAACCTCTGTACATTCTGGCGTACTGAGTCTCATTGCCTCTAAGGATACAATAATATAGAGAACATGAACAAAATACAAATACTAATACACTCTAGTTTTTTTTAGAAAAATATTTTTGGGAAAAAAGGTAGCTGAAAAATGCTTCTGTGCCGTGTTGGGTGGCATTATGTGAGGTATATGTAAGTCTGATTTTGACCTTGCTCAAAAAAATCTGAGGATAGAAATTTCATAAGCCCTAACGCTAAATTTGCTTTCCTCCAAAATACTCAGCAAAAGGTCTGCCACTTATGCTACTGCAATGAGCTTCTTTCTTTTTGGGTAGTGTTATAAATCACTCCTAATCCCCCTTGCTGTAGCATTCAGGAAATTACAGTTAAGCTGCAGTATGTATAAATGAATATAAATAACCAATCATTGAGAAATTATTGTTTTCATTTTATTTCTGATTAGGAAAATAGGAATTCTTCTCATCTAGGGGGCTAGATCTTTAAAGTTAATTGATTCATTTGGAAGATGAGGGGGGAAAAATGAATCAACAGAGATCAGTATTCTTCTAAAAAAAGCAATGGTAATGATAGTATTAATAACAACAAAAATAAAATATAATACTTATACTTAAAAAAATAATAAACCAACGTTATCTGAGTGCCAGGCTCTTCCTTGTAACTTCATTTTGTTCTCATATTATTCCTTTGAAGAATGATATATTTTTCACTATTATAAAACAGAAGATGCTCAGAATTTGAAATATTAAATTGTTTGTTTAAGAACAACTGGCTACAAAATGGTAGAGCCAAACAGAAACCTAAGTCCATGTTTACTCCAGATCTCACACTGTAATACCTTTATTAAACTAGATACAATGATATTATTTTTAAATGCCAATAGAAGAAATTTACATAGATGACTTGGCATAGTCACTTAGCAATGAAATACGCTTTATGCCATTCCATGTACTTTTAACGATATGAAATATCTATTTGGAAATATAATTTATTGTATATAAATATTAATCTATAATTCTTGGATATTTCTATTATCACTATTCTACAATGAATATTAAAGAAAGCATTGCCTTCTCTCTTTTTATTATAAAATCATACATAGTAATTTCATAAATGTCAAAAGAACTGTACTAAGAATTTTAATCATTCTACCTAGTAGTTACCGGTAATATTTTGCTGAATTTTATTCCAAGTTTGTACTCATTCACAGGCGCACACTCCCATACAAGTATATAATCACACAAGAACATAAAATATATAATCATTCCACAATATTTTAATAGTGCTTAACCTTACTACTAATAATGAAAAATACATTTAATAAATACAAATTTTTACCCACTGATTAAGAACTGTTAAAATGATTGATAGCATCAAATGTTGGTGAGGGTATGAAATTATAACCTCCCTCACATTTTGTAGACATATAAATTTGTGAAATATTTTGGGAAGGCAACACTGTCTGCCTTTTGACTCCTCATTTCTACTTCTGTGATCCTATTTTTCAAAAATATGTGCATACGAGCATAAAAATTCATGAATACAGTTGAGCTTTGCTTCATTCTTTTAAAAATCAAATAAGAAAACAAATAATCATTAATAGAGGAAAGGTTAAATAAATTTGATATAATCATTGTAAGTAGTACTATGCAGCTGTTAAGAAGAAATGAAATCAAGCCAAATGCATTAACATGGAAAAATCTTGAAGACATGTATTAAATATTAATAGTAATTGTAGTCCATTACATAATATGGTGCCATTCATTTTAAAAGATGTGCATGTATATCTGTCCTTAAATTCATAGGAAAGAGTGCTGTAAGTGGAAATTGTATAGGTTGTACTGCTGGCTGACTTTCTAGCACTCTGACAAATTTCCCAGTCCTATGTTTTAGTCTTGGTTTTGGTTTTGTTCCAAGGGTGAGCCTTTTACGATTTAAGTCAAATGTCCATGAATTTATGATCAAAACTTGAACATGTTTCATAATGAGTGGGGCACTATTAATAGTTATGCATATTGAAAAGTATAAACCATATCTCTCCCAGCAAACTTCACAACTGTCTCAGCAAATTGTGACACATGTTCTCTATACTTGATACCAGTTAGTGAATTTTACTCCCTCTTTACCATTTGTTTTGATACATGCACCTAATCTAAAGAATCATTTGGGAAACAAGACTTCTGCAGATACTAGAAACCAAAAAACAAAAATAAACAAAAAGAGTCCACTTTCTTCTCTGGACCTAGGAAAACCAGCTTCCCTTATGTATGAAAA
The DNA here is from genome assembly GCF_964270905.1 of Leucopleurus acutus. Lineage (NCBI taxonomy): Eukaryota > Metazoa > Chordata > Mammalia > Artiodactyla > Delphinidae > Leucopleurus > Leucopleurus acutus. Next base: position 60,528,554 of record NC_139159.1, read on the forward strand.
CAAGGAGTTTGGAGGTGAGGTCTGCAACTGCAACAGTTATTATGACTAAGGAAAAGCTTGAATCTGCTCAAGGACCCTGTGTGTTCCCTGGATTTTGCTGATACAGTAGAAGATCATAGAGACAGAGAGAAATTAGGTTACTGACATTTTTTGGAGGCACTTAATCAAACCTCACTTGAAGCTCCAGAATATCATCTGGAGTTTTTAGTTGCATTAGTCAGAAATTTCTCTTTTTTGTTTAGGTCAATTAGAGCCGGGTTTTCTACTTTCTATATACGTAGTACTAAAAAAATATTCACTCAGAATCATCCTTAATGATGGTTGCCTTTCATGCAGAGTCTGGGAGTGGGGTATTCATGGAGCCAAGGTTGGAAAGTTTCACATTTTGCTTGGGTTCTTTCAATACTTTTTACATTTTTACCTTATTTACCATTTATAAAATAATTTCAAGCAAAAACTTTTTATGTGATATTTAGATTGAAAGACAGCATTATATATTTTGATTTTATCCTCTGCAAGTTAGGAAAAAAATATACACTATGATTTCTCCCTGGAGAATCCCCTATTTTGAAATATCCTTAATAGGATCTACTTATTTTATTTCTTTGGCTTACAGTTAGTGAGTTGTTTTAGGTTGTATGATTATTTTAATAAACATTTCCATTGCTGGTGTAGCCAATTATGTTTAATAATGTTTAACAGATGTTAATGCTCATTATCCTTTATTAAACTTGTATCATATTGTACAGTATGATTCATTTCTCATTGGCTGCAGTACATCTTCAAATATTTTTTCAGTAGTAGCTTGTCTATTCTCTTGAAGCATACTCTATTTAAAACTCTCATCTTTACACCAGATAGAAAACTTGAGTTACTATAGTTTTTTTAGTTACTGTTTTTTATTAGATCTTATGCTGTTTATTATTAAATAAATAGGAGACTAGTTTTCTAAAGGTTTATTTGAAGCTTAAACTATCTTTTCTGTCTGTATGTTTGAATTATATTTTATCTTTCATTTATGATCTAAAATCCAGAATAAATCAACGTAACATTTATTGTATACTATATCCTGGAAAAGGACTATGCAAGTGAGAGTCATTATAAATTTCTCCAGGCATTTTCTGAATTAAGAATGATTATGAATGAATATATTTAAATTTATTTATTTTGGTAAACTTTTAAATGTAAATACTCATACTTTATGTTCAGACAATGTTTCTGACCATTGTTTTGAATATTGTTAATATCCTAATTTTATAATGTATTTCTACAGAACAACTTGATTTTCACAGGCTAAGCATCCGTTCTCTGTCCTTCGTATCTCTCATCTTTTTCTGCATCCTTTGTGACTCCTCGATTCTACTCTACATGTTAGAACATCTTATTACATTTGCTCTACATATCACTGATTGGGTTTTCTTCCAAAAATTCTCTTTTTAAATTTCTTCATTATGTACTGGAAATATGCTGTTGCTTTATAAATTTCTTCAGCATATGTATCTCTCATGACACTTTATCCTGTGATATTTTCTTTTCACTTTCTCCCTTTTATCTTTACCATTCCATTCCGCTGTGGTTTCTTTTTTTTAATTGAAGTATAATTGATTTACAATGTTGAGTTTGTTTCAGGTGTAAAACAAAGTGGTTCAGTTATATATATATTCTTTTTCAGATTCTTTTCCCTTATAGGTTATTAAAAAATACTGATTATAGTTTCCTGTGCTATTCAGTAGGTGCTTGTTGGTTATGTATTTTATATATAGTAGTGTGTATATGTTAATCCCAAACCCCTAATTTATCCCTACCCTCCCTTCCCCTTTCCCCTTAAGTAACCATAAGTTTGTTCTCTATGTCTGTGACCCTGTTTCTGTTTTGTATATAAGTTCATTTGTATCTTTTTTTTTATATTCCACATATAAGCAATATCATATGATATTAGTCTTTCTCTGGCTTACTTCACTTATTATGATAAACTCTAGGTCGATCCATGTTACTGCAAATGGCATTATTTCATTCTTTTTATGGCTGAGTAATATTTCACCATATATATACACATATATGTATATATATGTGTATGTATATTCATGTGTGTATGTATGTATGTATATGTATGTGTGTGTGTGTGTGTGTGTGTGTGTGTATATATATATATATATATATATATATATATATATATATATATATATGTAATGGGATTACAGGATCTGTTTTTAGTTTTTTAAGGAACCTCCATACTGTTCTCCATAGTGGCTGCACCAATTTACATTCCCACCAACAGTGTAGGAGGGTTCCTTTTTCTCCACACCCTCTCCAGCATTCATTATTTGTAGACTTTTTGATGATGACCTGCTGCAGTTCCATAAAACAAAACAAAACATTTTTTCCTATTAGGATAATAAATAATTTCTTTAACTTTCTTCTATTTAATTTGAGAAAAAGAAACTTTAAGGATTCCCTCTCTAAATCTGAGGTTTTAGTATAAAATTTTCTTCCGTGTACCATATGGTATTTTGTTTGGCTCCCTTTGTTTTTGTTATGTCTTCACAAAATGAGTAGAATTCTAATGTGTTTTAATGACTGCTTATAGACAGGTGGGTAGTTTCCTTTGGCCCTGCTCTGTCCACTCTGTGCAGGTTGTACCCGTCCTTCTTGCTTGAATAGTGTTGTCTGTAGTTGTCAATCCAACATTCAATATTTAAATTTATTTAGTTATTGATTATTATTATTTACTGATTCTGTTAAGTTTAGATGAGGATGTCTTTAACACTGTGGCTTGACTTTGGTATTTGAAAGGAAATCAAGAACATAAACCATTGCAATACCCACTTTTCTCTTAGAACTATTTTCCCAGGTTGTTTGTGCTTTAATTATGGGAGTTTTACTACCTGTGTTCAATACTTTATTGTTAGTTCCCTGCCTTCACTTTTCCAATACACCCCATATTAATTTTATACCAGATATTAATTATTAAGCTATTCTATCCTCCAGCCTGTTATATCCAAAGTTCTGATGGCAAAGAGGATGCATATAGCTATGGCTACTTAAAAATGCAGCACCAATACTGGAAGAAGGACAGATCTAAGATTTTACTACAGGGCTATAGAAAATGCAGACTGACAAATGATTCTCCTAATCTACTTTGATGCTAGGATGTTTTCTTTACGCCATGCCATATAGCACCATGGGTGATCAATTGCTTCTCTCAGTCAAGTGCCACTGTTCTTGTAATAAGTAAATTTCTTCCTTCGAGATAGATGCAAAAGTATATGTATCAACCAAAGATTGCATTATGTGTTTTTTCTTTTTCTCTGACTTTATACATTCTATTGGAAGTTATACATTCTATTGGAAGTTAGAGGCTGTATCTGACCCTTTATTTAAAACAAATTATTACTTTCTAAGCATAATTTTAACATTACTGGAAAAATAATGTTACATCTTTGAGATGTAAAGTAATCACATCTTTGAGGAAAGATGTAAGGGAAATATATGTTGTCAATCTATTTCTAAATTATGGGATTGTGATAGACATACATTTAAAATGCCACGATTTCTTTTTTGGATTTAAAAATAAAAGCAAATTGTGGTCTTTCTAATTTTTGTGATTTTATATCTATTTTAAGGAAAAGCATGAAATAAATATGAATTTAGTTTTGCTAATGGCATCTATGAAAGCTGAAATAAACACTATTATATGCCTTGTGTTTACTTTGCTTACATGACAGTCATTGACAGAGGAGGTAGTTCTACATTTATAGAATTTTAAATGATTCCTTTATGGCACCTCCAAAGGCATAATTTTGGTCTGCTCTTCTTCCCTGATGTTCAGGGTTATAATCTCTGACGTGGAGGATGATGCCTACCATTGCTGTTGCTGTGGATTAATACATAAAGGTTTTAAAGGTACTTAAGTGAAGACAGTAGAAAAGAGAGGCATTCTTTACTGATCTCAAGAAGGCAGCCAAGTGGATTAGCAATGCCATCCAAATTTGAAGCAGTTTATGAATGTAACAATGTGAATGCATGAAAAAAATAAAATTGGCCTCTGTTTTTTAAGGATTTAGGAATACAAGGTTGTTTAACAATGGAACCATAATCTGTAGTATTAGGGAACAAGACTTCATTTATAGTCAACTTCAACCACGTCTAGTCATAGAACTGATGATCCTAATTAATTCACTTAGAAATGTTCCAGACCACATTTGTAGTTTTGATAACTGGAGGCCAAAGCTCTCCTCACGTAATCTGAGTTTATTTAAAGCTGATTATATACAAGGAAAAAAGCCTGTACAGTTTACATCTTAAGTCTAAGAATATCACAAAATACCAATTTTCATCAGTTGTAAGAATATTGGCATTTCATTCACAGTCTGAGTTCTCCACATTTAAAATGGAAGGAACCAGGCTTCTTGAATGAAGCTGGCACATTAGCCTGAGCTTCTCACTCATTAATAGAGACACAAATTATTGGACCATTAATCTGGGGCAGGACCTGCTTGCTTTGGGTTGAGATAAAGTTTACCTAAATGTGGGTTCAGAAATCAGGACAAGATTAAAGAGTGAATGGAAGGTAAAGATGTGTAAACATCACAAGTATAAAACAATTCAGAAGAGGAGAATGGAAAATTTAATATATAAATGTGTACTCTGTATATCTACAAAATATATAATAGTTGATAAAACAAATAAGAAATAAAGGAATTTTTAATGATATCAATACAAGATATGCTGCAAGATATTATACTCTGTTTATATGCTAACTGGCAGTATTCAGAAAATAAGACACTTGATAATGCAAGAGAAAGCCAGATTAACAAAAGGACCCCATTTCTTGAGAAAGATCTAAAGAGTGTAGAGTATGCTCTCTGACAGGAAAAGGACTCTTCTTAGCTCATATGTAAACAACAAAAAGAGGCTATAAAAGTATAGGCAGTTTTAGAGAACTCAGTAGAAATAGCTAACCTAGTCTGAAGATTCAGAGAGAACTAACTGTTCTGTTTTGAAATGAGGTATATGAGAAAATTTTCAAGAATGAGGAGGCTTAGGAAAATAGAAGAGTTATAAGCATAGGATTACTTATAACCACAATTATGATTACAGTTTTGGGAATGATAGTAATGATAGATGTAAAAGAGTAAGGAAGAGTAAGGCATTTGTATTACAAAAGCTAGAATTTATTGTCATTGACAAGTAACTCATTAGTAGATCTTTCTCAGAAGCTCTGAAAGAGAACTTGAGTTAGGTAATCTTACATTAAGAAAATCTCTTCCCTTACATAGCTAGTTGAAAACCAGTACAGATTAACTGCAACCCTCCCCCAAACCAGGCCTCGGTACGAGCCAAGGGGCTTAGCTACTGTAGATTTTGTACTGAATAAATAGAATTTTAAGCAAGTTGAACAAATATAAAAATTGGAACAATAAATTCCCTTATTAAATGTGCCACCATTAATTGAAACACTTTTACCAGCAGTAGCCATATTCTATATGACCATACAAATATTTTCATTATTATTTAGTTATTCTCCTTAGTTGAAATATAATTTTTCTTTTATAAAGGAGATATAAATAAAACAAAATTACTAAGAATTTAGAAGCTAGACCTTGCAAAAACATGTACATTTCCTGGAAAAGGTGCCTGTATTGTTCATCACTGTTTCATTTTAACTGATAAAATATTTCAAACTTTCAGTCTCAGGAATATGAAATTGCTTCCCTCAGCCATGTAGTTTCTGCATACTTTTATTAGGAAAATTAATTCTACTTGGTTAATTTTCATTGCTTGATACAAAAGAATCAATAAGAAGCACGTTAGAAGTACTTCTAAATATTAGGACAAATTATCTGTAATTTCTGTTACTTTAACTTCTCTTGAAGTACATCTTCAAATTTAAATGGTCATTGGTATTTATTTTTCCAAGTGTTTTCAGAATTAGTCACCTCTTAGGGACACATACACAGACACACACACACACGCACACACACATACTTATTACTAGCCAGATAAAAAACATACCAACATTTTAAGCTCAATTGACTAATGTATTACATACATAATATTTCTCCCCACTTTTCTTTTGCTTATCCAGGGTTATTTTTTTCTTAATTGTATTTCCTTCAACCTAATATGAAAGACATTTTAGACTTATTTCAACGATTTAAAAAACTATTGAACACTTAATAATTCCCATCAAAATAGAGTACTTGCACAAGAATAAGAAATGACCAAACTATATCTTATAATAATACATAAAAAGTAATATGAAATAGTATATTATTATTCCATTTTTCATCAAAGGTTAAAATAAGCAATACAAAGAATAATATGAATTTAATATTTTAGTTCTATGTAGAAATAAATGATTTAGTTTAAAAACTCAAAATTTCATATTCCTGAGACTCTAAAAGTTTGAAATATGTCTCTTAAAAAAGAAATTCCAGTGGATTGTCACAAAGACTGCCAGATGCATTTACTGCATTGTTGCATTAAGATGAATGACTCGTAAAAATCAAATCTTGTACTCTTTGCTAAATATTGCTGGGAGGAAATATGGGGCAGTAAAAAGACAATGAATAATCTGATCCTCTAGTTTTGTATATTGATCCTGTATAAACCAACTTGTGACATAGGACAAAATAATTTAAACACTTTCTTTAATATTCTTATCTTTAAAATAAAGACAAAAACTCCTCCCTCAGTTTTTTATGAGAAAAAAAGATATAATAAATCCAAACAAAGTTATAAAATATTATTATAATAAACACTTTTATGTGACAGTTATGTATTTATTCCTTCTATACTTATTTATATTTGTTACTGTTTTTGTTAGCTTCTTACATCCTTCCATCTTGTACACTATTAAAAATGACAGCCTCTAATGGTGAGGCTACCATAATATTTTGAGAAGAAAAATATTATATTTATACTTGCCCAAATCATAATATTTAATGAGTGAGTAGAACTTAACCACTTAACTAATTAAATTAGTCTGCCTTAAGTAAACCATTATAACTGCTGATTGTATTGTTTTCATGAATTGGGATGATGATTTTCCCCATAAAATTGTTATTTAAAATTTTTATTTGTAAACAATGGAAGAACTATGTACCTAAACATTACTCGTATTCTTTACTGTGATATATCACTTAAGATAATTATTGTTATGAAAATATAAAATTGAAGAAGCACAGAAAATTACAATTTTAGCATAGAAACCAATTCTTAGCAATGAAAAACTACAAATTCTGTCAAGTATTAAATCTTGGACTCAAAAGGTAAGAGAGAAAAATCTTATTCCTGTTATTTAGAATTCAATATTAGAGACATATGATTAATTTTTTTCCCCATTGAGTTATAATCTTAAAGAAATAAGATGAGATTCATATACATTTTATATTATGGGAGGGAAAAAACCAGTAAAAACACATTGCAGCCATTAAATTGTAGCATCATTCTTCTTGCCAATTAAAATATGAATAATTAAATTCCATATACGATCATTCCACATAGAATTCTGCTTGGATAACCCATCTCTATCAAAATCTATTTTTTATATTTTTCTTTCATCAGCTGCTGAGGATTGAGTTAAAGATATTACCAGTGGGAGTGAAAACATGATTTGGAAGCTTATGTTAAAAAGTTTTAAAAGTTGCATCACTAACTCCAATCTAATTTAAATTGTAGTAACATCTTCAGGGCCTTCTCTGTGCCTCATGCAAATTTCTTCTCATGCTGTCACAGACATCCCTGATATTTTGAGTATATACTATATAGTGTACTTAATTCTCATGTGTCCTTGCCAAAATTTTCCATGTCACAATTGATTTTGGATTTTTATAAGAGCCACATTTCTATAGGATTAATTTTGTTCTTTAAAAAGAGCAGTAAATGTATTTGGCCAGTTAAGAAATGTTGACTAGTACCACTTGTAAAGTACTGTATACTGCCATTAAGGCATTTGTTTAGTGTAATAACTTACAAAATAGGATTTTAGTAATATAAAATAGCTAATGTTATTTCTAAGCAGCTTGCCTAACCACTTCCTCTCAGATCTATATCAGAAATATAGAAAATATGGTTCAGAAAAATCCTTAAATGTATTTCATATAGTAGTTATCTCAGAAGATGACATTCATAATGACCTTGACATAATAGGAAAATTGATTCATATTGTAAAAGTGTAGTATTCCTGTGATGCTTTGTTTTTTCTTCCCATGAGGAGATTATAGCTCAACCAACTTTGGAAATTGTGAAAATACTTTGTGGCTAGTCTATTGGCTTGAATAAATATCATCAGAGACCTCAGTATATCCTCCATTAGTACCTATCAAGGGAAATTCAGATTCAGGGTTTCAACTACACCTAACTTGTGAACTTTCTCTAAAATTCTATGGTTTATACAGCCTTAATTCTTACAGATATCAATTGTTATCATGGCTTTTCATCATGGCATTCTTCAATACTAGAGATTTTGATGGATTTTTGACAGTAAAACTCTTCTGTTCACCACTTTTTTCCCTTCCAGATCGTCAAAAAATCATATATCATGAAATAATATCCAAGTAGGTAATTACAGTATTGTATGGCTGGGGGAGCATCTGACAACCCCAAAGACCTGGATTATCTGGTGGAATATATTTGGAACTTGAGATTTAAGTTCAGAATTAAAGTGAAGTGACATGAGAGTGTGAGGGGCTCAGCATATCTGCTTAAACTGGGAAATATTTTTAAAACAAAACAAAAACAACCATTTAAAGTCTCTGGAAATGGTCCTAATTGTATATAGCCAATGAAGAAATATTTATTCAATAAAATATACTAAAACTTGGTAAGAACTATGAGAGTCTGGAGAATTTGCATGAATACCTGTATCCTCCATCCCTGTTTCAGTGAGATGGAAATTCTACTCCAGAAAGGTACAGCTAAGAACTCCTACAGGCTGTCTGGGTGCAGCATGACTGAGAATACCAGGGGCCCACTTGCCTTTGTATTGGCTTGTGGATCGTGGGTTTCACACCCAGAGAGAAAAGCAGGAGAGACCCGGGGCTGCTGCACCACCAATCTCTGAGCACTCAGCTCCTAAAGCAGGGGTTTCACTCAAATAGAAGTAAATCATTGCTCCTATCACCACATCAGGGATGTGTCTCCCAGCCTTCTCCCCAGGGAAGTAGCAGACTCTGTAACAGGGAAAGTAAATCTCTCCCCTAAGGAACAGACTTCATTCACAAAAAGAATAAGCAAAGTTCAACCTAAAGGTGATCTCAAATACAGTAAAAGTTGTGGTGAAAGGTAATTAGGAGATGATTGATAGGTTCACTGGTTTTACAGGCTAAACTGCAGTTTTTTCACCAATTTAAAATTAAATGAATTCATCTTCCTATATGTCATCCCACTTTTTCAAAGGGCCAGTTGGATGCATGATAATATCACAAACCCTGCCCTACACACAGAAAAATGTTCAACTCACTCTGACTTCTGTAGCAATATAATTTTTCAAAGTCTATGAGATACTTCCCATATTTCTGCTGCTAAAAATTGACCAAGAGAAAGCTAATCTCTAAAAATAATAAATATTCAGTGTTTAAAATATCTTATAAACTGTGCTCGGAGAATATATGTGCATATACTATATTTATATGCATATAAAATAAGTGTGTATGCTAATCCACTTCATAAGAAATTTAGGAGACAAGTGCTCTTATTATATATGAGAAAACTGAGTCATGTAGAGGTTAACTAAGTTATTTAGCTTCACATTACTAGCAAGTGGTATAGTTTAACTTTAATCCCAGTCTAGCTACAGAAAATTTCTTTAGCAAAATGTAAAAAGAAACTATAGCACTATGGTTAACAGCTATCATTTGAAGGAAGAAATATAGTAGAGAACTATTCTGTACATAATCACAAATGGGTATAAGTACAAATGTAAGACTAGGTAGAGAAGTCCACTTGGATTCAACTTTAACTCAGTAATTCTATAGCTGCATCTCCAACTGAATGTTTCCCACATGCCTCAAATGCAATCAGCTGTTAACCTTATGGGAGTTCCCTTGTATGTTATTTGTCATTTTTCCCTTGCTGCTTTCAATAATTTTTCTTTGTCTTTAATTTTTGCCAGTTTGGTTACTGTGTGTCTCAGCGTGTTTCTCCTTGGGTTTATCCTGTATGGAACTCGCTGCACTTCTTGGACTTGGGTGGCTATTTCCTTTCCCATGTTAGGGAAATTTTTGACTATAATCTCTTCAAATATATTCTCTGGTCCTTTCTCTCTCTCTTCTCCTTCTGGGACCCCTATAATGCAAATGTTGTTGTGCTTAATGTTGTCCCAGAGGTCTCTTAGGCTGTCTTCATTCCTTTTCATTCTCTTTTCTTTATTCTGTTCTGCAGCAGTGAATTCCACCATTCTGTCTTCCAGGTCGCTTATCTGTTCTTCTGCCTCAGTTATTCTGCTATTGATTCCTTCTAGTGTAGTTTTCATTTCAATTATTGTATTATTCATCTCTGTTTTTTCTTTAATCCTTCTAGGTTTTTTAAAAATATTTCTTGCATCTTCTCAATCTTTGCCTCCATTCTTTTTCCGAGGTCCTGGATCATCTTCACTATCATTATTCTGAATTCTTTCTCTGGAAGGTTGCCTATCTCCACTTCATTTAATTGTTTTTCTGGGGTTTTATCTTGTTCCTTCATCTGGTATATAGCCCTCTGCCTTTTCATCTTGTTTATCATTCTGTGAATGTTGTTTTTGTTCCATAGGCTGCAGGATTGTAATTCTCTGTAAGTATAATTTTTATTTGCACTGGGAAGACAACAATTCGTATGACTTGCTTTATTACAGTATTCACTTTAACGGTCTGAAACCAACAGTCAGTATCTCTGAGGTATGCCTATATTTGCTTGAGAACATTGTCTGCCTTACAGAATCTGTTACACTAGTGTGAAATATGGGCAAGAAGTGTGAGGGAGTTAACAGTCCTGAGCAGCAGCCTTCAACTAATTACTAAAGAAATTAGTATATTAAAAAAAAAAAGCTCCCTCAAGCCTCAGATGGGATACTGGCAACACATGTGTCCTTCATCATTTCCCAGAGTCACCCAACAAGATTAAGTTCCTGTTGCCAACAGCAGCCACTTATTTTAAAATGTTCCCTCTTTTGCCTTCTTTTTGTCTCACTTCCCTCTTCGCTACCAATGTTTCCTGGGATTAACTTCACAATTAACTACTTATGCTTAAATCATTGTCCCCAGATATGCTTCTGGAATTCTTATAGTAAGAAAGGTAAAATAACCATTTCTTACCTTTGCTCACTTTTTTATTCAGAATATTTTTAACATACAAAACAGTAACTAACAATAGAAACACACTCTAATAATTTAGAAATAACTATTCATGCCTATTGTTTTAGTTAACACTTTAACAACTCCCTGAAATGGGAATTTCTCCATAGACCATTTTAAAGATAAAGAAATTAAAATTATAGAGGTTTGGTGACTGAGGAAATCATAGGTTATAAATTATAAAAATGATGTATCAGAATCCCCACTCAGATCGAGTGACATTAAATCTTGTGCTTTTCCTCATAATATATTGAGGTAAACACAGTAAATATTCTCTGTTTTATGAGATTGCATACATGAATATTTATTTACGGAGGGCTTATACAATTTGGCTAAGGTCAGAAGGCTAGAGGGGCTCATAATCAAGACTAGAATCAGGATCTGTGTGTTCTTATTCCTGACTGTGTTCTTTCCACTATATTGCAAGACATTGATGTTTAAGCAGGCTGAAATCAACTCAATGAATTTTGGTCTAGAATTAACCAAAAAGTTTGGAAATAACCCTCATGGCAATTAAATTCTATGAGTGATTTTTGAAAAGTAAAATAATGAAAACATTATTTTATATCAAGACTTATTTTATTGCTTTTGGCCCAAAGTCTGGCAAATAGTGTTTTAAGAAAATTAACATGCCAAGGGTACACAGGATGATTTGGAGGAGGACAAGATTGAGGTCAGAAAATTTAAAGGGGCGAGTCATTATAGTAATACAGGCATCAGGTGATAAGGACCTGAAATAAGGTAGTGAGCGGCAAGGAGACTAGAAATGGATAAATATAAAAGACAATTATGGAAGAATTACTCTAAGGGAGAGATTGATTACTAGAGAGATATGATACTATGTTATTATGTGATTATGACAATACAAGTGTATTTTTTCTCTTTCAAATATGGACAACTACTCTGTTTTCCTATGATTATATACATGAATGTGTGAATGTGTGTATTTCTAATCTATGTGTGTATATATATATATATATATACACACACACACACATATATACATGTATGTGTATATATATATTTCTAATCTAGAAATAGAAAGTTAAAATGAGATCTTACTCAAAGTGTTTGAGTATATACAAATCACCTACTACTCTGTTACTCCACAATCCCCCTTTCACACATATACTGGCCTAGAGATTCATTTTCCAAAAGAAAATAGGATTAAAAGTCATGTTTTCAAAAATATGTGTGTTTGGCTATTAACACTATTAACACACTTACTAGGCCTAGTTATTTATCTGAATTGAAAAGAAAATTCCAGGTAATATCTAATTTCCTAGTAAGGGCAGAAGATGAGACCATACAGTAACAGATTCTGGAGTCTATATAAAAGATGCCAAGTTGGTAACCTTTGTTTTATATACAGTTTACAACCATATCCTTTGTATAGTATATAACTTTGTATATAGTTATAACAGATTATAAATATAATTCACTATGCTTTATCATAAATACTACCCTAATACTTAAATAGTGAAAGGAAATAACCTGATACATTTACTTGCAATGCATTATCATATTTCTTCTGGGTGCTTATGACAGAATTCCACAGGGTATCCCAGCTTTTCCATTTTACCCATTTTTCTCCATTTCATAGTCTCTTAGCAATTTGTAGTAGCTGAAGAGAACCTAAAAGAAAAGTAAGCAAATATTTCATATTACTTCTCTATTTAAAACACTCCAATAGCTTCCTTACGCAATTAAAATACAATCTAAACTCTTTATCATGGTGAAGAAATTCCCTTCACATCCTAATACAAACCCACTTATCTGACTTCACCTATTTCTCTCCCTTTTATCAGGTTTTAGTCACTTTGACCTTTTGTCTCTCCCTTGAAGCTTATTTCACCAATTGCCATTATTTTTGTCCCTTGTCTGAAACACTATTCCGAAAGGACTTCACATAACTGCTTCTCCTAATAATTCACATCTAAAACCCAATATTACCTCCTCAGAGAGGGCATACCTGACCACTTGATCTAGAATAGATCCTGGAAAGCACTGATATCTATGAAAATTCATCTTTGATTGATTTCTGTTGTTTGTTTCTCACTACTAGAAGGTAGCTCCACATACAGTGGTTGTAATGTTGCCAAGCACATGGTGAGCACCCACTAAATAACTGCCAAATACATTAATTTATTGAATAATAGCAGGCACTAAACAATAAATTATTACATAATTATTTTAATTCTTACAATAAACTGCTAGGTAGATATTTTAATATATGAAGAGCTTAGGTATAGATTGTGTCTAACTTTTATTAGATCATTGATAGAAGCTGATCTTCTGAATACTATGGAATAGTTACCTCCATATCATATTCTCTATTTTGACTATAAGCATGAGACCATGGACCTTGTGTAGTATTATGCACTTTTCTAATAGTTTATATTTAAATAGATATTTATAAAGTGGAATTACAGCTATGAGAAGATAGAATAAATTTTAATTAAACATGCTATTATTTATAATATATGATATATTTCTAAAATGACTCAATTTTGATAAAGAAAGAATGAAATGAAATAGAAAATGAAGAGGTAGAGGAAGAAGAGAAGGAAGAAAAAGAGGTGGAAAGAGAGGAACAGAAACAGGAGAGAGAATGAGATCAACAGATACTATTAAATAAATCAACTACTGATGTAGCATTCTCACTTTTAAATAAATGTCCATTAATTTAAAGGCAACATTAATCAGTATAGTTTGATCAATTTCAGCACACATTTATTCTGATATAGCACTGTTAAGAACAGTTCAAACTATTAAAAAGATGAATGTGAAATAAAGAGGCTCTTACTTTATTGCAACTGAGTGACTGAGATCAAGAGTGGTAGCAGTCACTTAGGTTACAGTGGCACATTAAGTGGATCTGTGAAAAGGTCAATTCAGTTGTCCAGCTAGTTAGCAGCATGACTTGCCAGGTTTTCCAGATCTGGTTTTGGCCATAGTGTATAATGTACCTATTTTTTTCTAATTTTATTGAGGTATAGTTGACAAAGTTCTTATATAATTACATTGTACAACTTGATGGTGTGATAAACATTTACATTGTGAAATATTCACAAGGTCCATTCATGTCACCTTCATCTGCACACCACACACACGTACAATACCTTGGCAGACACACACCACAATAACCTTGTGACCTTCTTTTATTTTTTTCCAGATGTCTAAAATATATTTTAATCCATATGTATATATGTGTATATGTTATATGCCAAAGAAAAATTTAGGTTAATCAGTGAAAGCACAGACTGCATGATGAATTTGACAGTATCTTATCTCTTGAGTTAATATTCCAGAATATTTTTAGGTGTAATTACTTATTAGCAGATGCTACAATCTGATTATAGCCAATATCAAGATTCATATTGTTTCTGTTGACACTTCATTTCCTCATCAAATTGAAGGATAAGATTTTGTAAATGAGTATTATGAATCCACTGTTGATATGTGTATTTAAATTTCATCTTTCTGAAAATTGTTTTTAGAAGATGATTATGGTTTATGTTTCTCTCCATTTTGTTTCAGTACTGTTTTTCAAAATATTACTTGACAGTATGTGGTCATTAAAAACATTCATGTATTTATAATTCTATTAATATTCATGAAATATCTTGTTTCTGAAGCTTTTTATATGAGTATCAAGCAAATGGGTTCCAAGTTCATCTCTAAATTAATTAATTAGTACACTATTTTAAAAATATTTTGGGACACTGCACTGTGCAATACATTGTGTGAGGCATTAGGTTAACATGGTGAATAGTATGGATTCAGACTTTGCCATCATGCTGCTTTCACTCCACCTAGTAGGACCAAAAACCATGAGCAGTCAGTAAAACAAATCACAATATGTACTACAGAGACAGCCTGTGGGATACAAACATATATTCACTTTTTTGAATTGTATAAGAAAATAAAGCTTTTGTCAAGGTTGAATTCTTAGAAGTTCTAAAGTTGAACTGAGACCTACAATTATAGAGAAGCAGAGGGAACAGTACGTGAGACGATCTGAAAGGCAAGAAATAGCACAGTAGGATTTAGAAAACTAAGAGTTCAGAAGCCTATAGAATAAATTTTCAATGGTGGACAAGAAAGGGAAAACAGATAAAGCTATAGGAAAAGGTGAATGGATAGCTGAAATAGGGTTTTGTCACTATGTTAAATTGCCTGGATTTTTATTTTAAGCTCAGTGGCAAAGTCATTGCAAAGTTTATGCAAAGGCTTATGTGAGCAAAATGTCATGTGAATTTTACTTTTAGAAGGATCACTTGGAGTGGAGAAGACTGGAAACAAAGAGACATTTAGTAAGTTGTTGCACGTATCCAGTTGGGAGACGGTGTGGAGAGGTAGAGATAATGTAGTTGATGACAATGATCATTCTCTTGACACAAAATAATAAACCACCAATCTTAGCTAGACTCTGAGAGGAAGTTTAATATAACATAAAACTCAGGTTATTTTGTTCCTTTATTAGAGCCAGAAATATTAGAGTATTAAAAGTAAGGCATATAAAATATGAGCTATTTTAATTATCTGTTCTGAGATAATTGCACTTTACACATGATGTTTGTTTTGCTTTTTAAACAGTCACTCATTTGCTTTTCTATATACATTTTGAAACAGCATGTCAAAATCTCCATATTCAAAATGAGGGATTTTCAAAATAATAAAGGAACAAGGACATTAAACAAATAATCTAACACACAAATAATCAGAAGCACAGGGACCTGATACTGTAATTCTGTGTAAATTAATTAAAATATCTTGTAATGAACAAAAGCTAAGGACTTGGCTGGGATCAGTAATGTGAAAGTCTGGCAACTTTGATATTTTGCAGGTTCACTTTTGAGTTGGCTATAAAGGGCAGTGTCCTCAGGCAGACTATCTATTTCTATTTGTACTAATTTCCTAGGGCTTCCATTAAAAAGTTCCACAAAATGAGTGTCTTGAAACAAAAGAAATGTGTACTCTCAAGGTTCTTGAGGCTACAAGTCAACAAACTTGGTTCCTTCCAGAGGCTCTAGGGTGATAACTGTTCTTGGTAGTTGTAGGCAATCCTTTATCTCCTCTAACTTAAATAATGTCCTGTGAAGTTAGCTATTATTAATACAACTGTTATTAGAAAATAAGGGTGTAATAGAAGAAAAGAAGATATATTTTATTTTATTTTATTTTATTTTATTTTATTTTATTTTTTTGCATTACGCGGGCCTCTCACTGTTGTGGCCTCTCCCATTACGGGGCACAGGCTCCGGACGCGCAGGCCCAGCGGCCATGGCTCACGGGCCCAGCCGCTCCGCGGCACGTGGGATCTTCCCTAACCGGGGCACGAACCCGTGTCCCCTGCATCGGCAGGCGGACTCTCAACCACTGCGCCACCAGGGAAGCCCAAGAAGATATATTTTATAAATTTATTCATAACAAATACCGATACATACTCATAAGAAATAAGGAAGAACTACTTATAGCAATTAGAGTCACATGGTCAAAACTAGTATTTATAACTATCTTTTTCCATTACACAGTTGATATTCCCTGTGCTCTGAGCAAGCACCTCAGATGGTCACGGCTCTTTGCTTGGTGGATTGATCCATACCTTCAATCCTGTGAAGTCTGCACCTTTAGTAGTCCTGCCTGGACTGGGTTGTTGTAATTTTACATTAATTTTACTCTTAATCTCTCCAGTACATGAGGAGGAATATCATTCAGTGCAGGAGTTAGGATTGTTCATTTTGGAAGTGGGTGCTACCCAATATTCAATCAATCGCTAAACAGTATGCATTGACTATAGCACTGACTTATCCTGTGATATATGACTTAATCTCACATCTACTTCAAATATTTATTTAAATTCGACTTCTCATTGAGGCGAGCCTTGCCACTGTATGTAACATCACTGCTCCCATATTTCTTCTCCTCATCCCACATCTCTTTATTTTTCTCCATAATACTTATCATGTTCTAACATATTACATATCTTATGTACTTTTTAACAGAAATATAACATGTCAACACAATTAGAGATTATCAGGCAAGGCAGCAAGTAGCTGGTAGCTATTGTAGTATTAGCTCTCAAACATGGTAAGGCTGCCCATCAAAGAATGCTTTCTGTGTTCTAACAGATGCTATACCCCAGTGAACATACGACACTCTATTACTGCAAGATTGGGAGTTTCTTTGTTGGAGATTGAAGTTCATGTATCCCTCATTATTCACTGGATACATTCAGTCCTAGAAATCTTTTCTTTACATTCTGTTGTAACATTTGAACATGGTATCAAAGTATGCCCAATAACATTGTCATTATTCTCTTTATAAAAACAAGTAAACATCAGTGTTAGGTAATATTAAACTTTCATCAGTGAAGCTGTTTGCTGTAATCTTCATAGATTACTTTAAATTAAACAATCATGAAGTCAGAGGTTCAGTTTATTCAGGATTCTAATAATGCCATTTAGACATATTGCTTGGAAAAAAACAGTTATTAAAGTCTTTTCTGGCATTATCTGCATCTTAAATGCACACTTTTAATTTCTCATTGCAGCAACTCATGTGAGCACTCTTCTACTTAACAATTAATATATTTCATTATGTTAAAGCAGGACCTTTAACTCAATTCTTATTTTTTTGAAAAATACGCTAAAAACTCAGTGATTGTGAAGTGCTCATATTATTTATTTTCATTATGTTTTTCAAATTGAATAAATAACAATAGAACATTGTTGCCAGCAGACTGTTTTTCTGTGACTAAAGCAAATATAGATTGCATTTTAGGATAACCCATTCCTTGCTATGCATGGAGATTGTACTCTGTAAAGACTAATCATTTTATAGTCTAAATCATCATTTGCAAAATAACGATTAAATAAATTACAAAAAAGGAAACTCTTATGACTAACGTTGAATGTAGGGAAACGAAAAATATCTAAGAACATTCTTTTTATATGAACTACTCATATGACAAAGGCTAATTTATACTCTCTAAACCACTGTTTTTGTCCAAATGTAAATTAAACAATCTTCTAGCGTGAATATATAATATAATTGCTTTTCCACATTAGAGGCATTAAGATTATATTAAGTCTAACTGTCATTTGATAGAGGAATCTTGCCGATAGCTTATTCTGCTTTCTCTGTGAGAATAATATTTTCATTATTAATATGTCTGATTTTACTAACTCCTCAAAAGTAGTTTGACTCAGGCATGTTTTTCTACAAGTGGGATGCTTTTGAATGATGTTTCTGTCCTGGGGTGTGCGCTTGCTTTTAGCAACAAAATTCATCAATTTTGTATGGAGGGACATTAGTTTGGTTTTCTTCCAGAAAACACAGTATTTGGTTTGGGGGTATTCTTTTTGCTGTCTTTGAAAAAAACAAAAACAGAAACACATTCTTGATGCTTCATGATGCTATTTGAAGATTCATAAAAGACAACCTACTGGCCAATATTTTAGTGAAAGTCCAATACATTTCATATTTCACATATCACATTTCTGATTCTCCATTTTCTGTTTTGTTTTAGTTACTTGTTCAAAACCATCATATTTACAGATTCACTTATATCATCACTCAAGATAAGTTTTATATTAAAGTTCAGTTTTCTCTTTAACTTAGTAACATCATCTTCAATGATATTTGATTTATTTTCTTCATTATCTTACCTTTTCATAACAATTTATGAAATATTGGCCTAATATTATTATGGCTTAGGAGTTTGAAAACTAAAAATGTAACAACTTAAACATAGCAAAAGTAGAAAAACATGTGATCGAAAGTAAACTTAAAAATTATGGTAACTAAATGTTAGCAGGGACAATCTAATAATCTTTGTCCATATCATGCATAGATCGGTTTCACCTGTATGTTTAATAAGGGAATCATGATATTTTATTAAAAGTCATAATCCGTCATATATTTAAAGTGTTTAAAATGTTAATAAAATATTTATATTGCTTTTCTGTTTTAAAACTACCAAATAACTTGAGAACCACACAACAGACAGAATAATCACAAATTATAGTCAAAATTATTGTGATCTTACTAAACTAAATCTAGAACAGTTTAATCAGCTCAATATTTATTGAGCCACATTTGTACTAGGTTCTGCATCTGGATCTTGGGATACAAAGATAAACAAAACAGGGGTCTTCTAGTTAAGCATGATGAGGTGAGCACTTACGTTTACTTCCATGCCCTTTTAAAACTACAAGAATTGACATCAGCAAGATAGTGGTATGTGACGTCCCAGCCCTCATCCCTCTACAGAAACTTCAATTTAACAGTGGCAGATGAACCAAAATATGTTGATGAGAAGTCCAGAATCCAGCTAAGAAGTAATAGTATCCAGATGCACACAAAATTGAGGACAGCTGTGTTGAGATGGACAAAAGAACAATTTCCCTTTCCCGTATTAGCCCTTTAGCCAAGCCAGAACAACTCGGAACCTAGAGAGATTGCTTTGGCTAATGACTTCTCCCTCAGGGGAAAGAAAGAACGTGCATCCAAGATCCCTGGTTATTTGGGGTGCTGCCCCAGAACATGAAGTGTAGGGGGAATCAGCATAGTTGGATGTCTGAAGGCATCCAAGAAGAAAAGAAAGGGGTAGGTAGTTTACTGCAGAGCCACATCTCTGCAAGATTGGGAGAAAGCACACAACCATGAGACATCTTCCCCAGGAGGATGGGAGAGGAGTGGAGAACACATCCAATAACACAGCCTTTCAGTGTACTGTACTCCAGGACTAATGGACCGGTGGCTTATTGTGGGTAGCATGGCTGTGCAAGATTGGGAGAAAGCACACAATCCTTACCTTCTCCCCCAGGAGGGAGGGAGAGGAATGGAGAGTACATCCAACATCCCAGACTTTCAGTGCACTGCTCCACAGAACAGGGCTGGGTTGCTTCCTGCAGCCAGCATGGCTATGCAAAATTAGTAAAGGTTCACAGTCAAGAAACTTCTTCTCTGGGAAGAAAAGAGAGGAGTGGAGAATACACATCTTTTTATAAAAATAAAAACAAACAAAAAAAACCCTGAAAGACTAATTATCTCTAGCTTGGCTGATTGATGAAGGTCTTTCCTTGTCAAAGCCAGTCCATAAAGACTGGGAAAGGTGGCTATTTCTTTGATTGCACAGAGGGCAGACCTGGGCTAGGAGGTACAAGAATGAGAAATTTTCTTTCAAGAAAGCTAACTATCCAATGGAAAAAAAATCAAAAGATCAATCATAAAAGAAATAAAGATTTCTACAGTAAGGCAACTTCAATGAAACATACTAGCATAAATCCTTTGGTCCAGATTCTAAATACTGAAACACTAGAACCTCAATTAGCTTTCTATTATCTCAATAAATCTAGAGAACATTCAATGAACAGTAAACACTTGAATAAAAGAAGAATTACAGAGACAAACTGTGTCTAAAAAAGTCAAGACACTCTATGTTGTAGAATAAAACACTGTAATGGGGAAAGATTAACCCTAGTCTATTTGCTGCCCTGATCTCATCAAAAAAATCTTCAAATTACCAAACTATTTCCAAGTAACTTAACTGTATTCCAGATTAAAGCTCAAGTATATTTATGGAAGTTGTAAAATATTCAGAAATCAAGAAGGTAAAATTCCCAACACTGGGCATCCAATGAAAACTTTTCAGGCAAGCAATGAAGCTGGCAAATACATCCCATGATGGAAGGAGAAATCAGTCAATAGAAAAACACTAAGATGTGATCCAAATGAGAGAATGTCAGCAAGAACATTGAAAAGGTTATTATAACTGTAATGTAACTATATTAGTATAACTTTATTGTAATTATACTGTTACATAACTCTTTTATGGAAGTAGGGGAAAGCTTAGTATGATTAGTAGAGAAATTAAATGTATAAAAAGACACAAATTTAGTTTCTAGAGATAAAATTTACAATACCTGGGCCCCAAAAACAAAACAAAAAAATCACTTACTGAGAGTAACAGCATACTATATACAGCAGAATAAAAAGTTATGAAATTGAGACAAAGCAACAGGAGCCATTCAAAGTAAAATACAGGTAGAAAAAAATATGAATGGATTATCATCAGCTGTGGGACAACATTAGTCAGTTACATTCACGTAACTGGAGTCTCTGAAGGAGGACTTAAAAATATTTGAAAAAATAATGGCTGAGGATTTTCAAATTTTAATCAAAATTACATCCAAGAAGACAGATAAATCTCACTCACAAGAAACATAAAATTATACTGTCTCATTATAATTAAAGTATCAAAAGAAGTCTTAAAATCACCAGAGAAGAACAGCACATTACATAAAGAGATTCTAATATAAAGATGATAGCATACCTCTGGTAAGAAACAGTACAAGCTGAAAGACAGTGGAGGACCATCTTTAAACTACAGAAGAAAAAAAAAATTCCACCCATCTAGAGTTAAGTACTCAGTAAATCTCTAAAAGCAAAGATGAAATAAAGATATTCTCATACTACAAAAGCTGAAAAATAAGGATTCGTCAATAGCAGACCAGTACTACAAGAAACATTAAAGGAAGTCACTTAAAGCAGATGAAATTTATACCAGATAGGAATCTGCATCTACACAAAAGAATGAAGAGCACTGAAAATACTTATTTTTGTGTCAATTAAACCTGCATATGACTGAATTTATACAAAGTAAAGAAGTAAGCATAAATGTACTGGAAAATGTATAATAAAGTGTTTTTAAGACCAAAATTTGTCTTTAAAATGGGAAACAGTGCAAATGTTCATCAGCAGTATAATGTGTAAATAGATTGGGTTATATTGATATTAAAAAACTTATATAAAAAGATGAATATTAAAACTATTAAATAAATGATGCTAGGGGCAAAATATGCATACACTTTCATTTGTATAAAGTTCAAAACTGTAAAAACTTCATGACTTTAGAAGTCAGAAATAATGTTTACCTTTGAAAGATCTTGACTGGAAAAGTTCATAATGAAACTTCTGGGTTGTTGGGTGTTCTATTTTATTTTATTTTTATTTACTTATTTTTAAAAATTTATTTTATTTTTGGCTGTGCTGTGTGTTCGTTGCTGTGCACGGGCTTTTCTCTAGTTGTGACAAGCGAGAGCTACTTTTGTTGCAGTGCACAGGCTTCTCATTGCGGTAGCGTCTCTTGTTGCGGAGCACGGGCTCTAGGTGTGAGGACTCAGTAGTTGTGGCTCACGGGCTCTAGAGCGCAGGCTCAGTAGTTGTGACGCATGGGCTTTGTTGCTCCACGGCATGTGGAATCGTCCTGGAACAGGGCTCAAACCCGTGTTCCCTGCTCTGGCAGGTGGATTCTTAACCACTGTGCCACCAGGGAAGCCCGGGTGTTCTATTTTATAACTCAGGTGTGGGTTATATGATATATTCCCTGTGTGCTTATTATATGTGCATTTACTGTATTTATATTATTATTAAATATTTTAAAGGATTCAGTTATAATTCTCTTGGGGAATCAAAAAGGAGTAAATGTATATTGAGTTGGAAAGGGTAACAATATAAATCCTTATCTTCAACAGTAGAATTGAAATATATAATATTCATAACTAATATATTTTAAAGATACCAACATTCATGTATATAAATGTTTCTTTAAATCTGTAAAAAAATAGATAAATGATTGCAAACTTTTTAAGTGTCTGAAGCAGCAATAGGGAAGGGCATGGTGGATCAGGGGAACTGATATTTTAAAATATAATTCATCTACTATTTTTTGACTTTCAAAATCTGTAATGACATACTTTAAAAGATAGTACATATTTAAAGACAAGTGTTTAGTTCTCATGGACCAAACAATGTATGGAGGGAAAATATGCTATATTTCTTTATTAGAATTTATATTGTCATTTATTAATTTCTTATCTCTATAGAGTAGAAATTACTATATTAGGTCAAGGAATTTTTCTGTGTTCTTTTGTTACATCTGAACAACACAGAATAACTTCTGGTATATAGTAGCACTCTGTAAATACATGTGAAATGAATGTATAAATAAATGCATTAAAGATATCAGTCTGTAAATTCTGGAAAAATTCATGTTATGACAATATAGATAAAAATATGGCTTTAAACAATTGAGGGGAAAAGGTTAAGTTTAGAAATTTAGGTCCAGTCAGAATGTCAATGTGGGATATTCTGAATGAATCTTACAAAAGAATCAATGACTTTACAATTACGTGTTGTTTTTATCCTTTTTGTGCAGTCTTGACAACATGAAAAACTTGACCACATTGACTATCCTGGGCTTTTACTAATTGTTTCATCTCTTTATTTAGTCCATTTTTAAGGACTCAATAATTCCTCAGACTTAAGCTGAATGATTGGCTTTCAGTGACACAAAATAACTTCTATTTAAAATACCATTGGTGCTGCTGGATCACTTACAGTAGATTATAATCCTTGATTTTTTTATTATTTTTATCATTTCAAACCCTCCACTACTTTCACATTTGCAGAACCAATTCATGAGTCAGATATAACTATTATTCAAAATTTGTGGCTTTATTAAGCTGCTGCTCTCTTTAGGAATTCAACTTCTTCATTACCACTACATGTGAACTACACTAACACTTGGGATTACATAAAATAATTATTAAATAAGTAACATAATAATTGATATTCATATTCATTAATAAATGCAAATTATAAATGATTAAAAGTTCCTCAGCAGTGTTTCCTAGATGATGTCCCCAAAGTCTATTAATTATACTTGGATTTAATTATAAAGTCAGCTGTGAGGCAACTAAACATCAGGAGAGCAGTTGTTTTGATATATTACATTTTTGATACTGAGCTTTGTGATCAGTTTATGCACCAAACTATGTAATTTGAAATTCTAATCCCACATTTAAATTGTGTTATGCCATCATATATGAGCAAGATCAATGGAAAACATGATTAAATTTAACAATATGTTGTGAAAATTATATGCTACTTATACCAATATTTCCTAATTACAGGTTTATAATCTTACTATACTTTAGCATAACGTTTATTAGATTTAATAGAAAATAGCTGTCCATGAAAATTTTAGTAGAAGTAATATGGATTTCTAAGTTTGGATATTTCCATTATATTCTATATTTGTTCTTTCCTTAATCTATGTCCTTTTACTGCACTGAGACTGTGAAATCCCTCTTACAGGAAAAATCTGATTTTTTAAAAATACTGCTTGCCTATATTTTAAAACTAAAATGAAAGGAAAACCTTAAATTATTACAAATGAATTGTTTTAAATATATATGCATATTTATATTTGGACAAGATTGTACTGGAGACAGAAAAAATAACTTGAAAATATCTAAATCCACAGTAAAGACAAATTAATGCTGAATAGGGACTCAACATGCATACTATATCTGAGTTTATTTCTCTATTTAGTCAGGTTAGCCTAACAATATATATTTATTAAGTACTCACAAGATTTATACTTTAAACTACTCAATATATATCAATCAATAGAAAATAAAAAACAAAACAGTAAAGACACGATATTTGTTTCCTGTATTTGATAGTAGCAGTCGTTGATAACTAATCCATTAGTATCCAGTCAGTTTAATTGATTTTGTTTTTGCACTACTCTTTTGTCATCTATGATTATCACATTAAGTTTTCATAAAAGGGATAATTTCTTAGAAAATGACCTGTTTCATAACACTCTTCATAAACTTTAAAAATCTGATTTAAATATTTTTATGAAAATTAATGACAATTTTTTAAGAGTGATGGCCTGCTAGGTAATTTTCACTAAAATTTACAACTTGTATTATTAAGTTTAACGGTTAATTCTTATGTATTCATTAAGTTGTTTTCTAACTTTATCGTTAGGTTCAGTAATTATTTGCCTTACAAAAATTTTTCAATTTTATCTAAATGAATTATCAAGTAACATACCTTGTACATTTAGTGTGGTTTCCCATACCTTCTATATCTCATATTTATCTGAAACTAAAATGGGTCTGAAATTGATTTCTTCATAGACATAGATTTTACTAAAATTAATTTTAGCTCAATATTTAGCTTGTGCTTATAGATTCAGCAAAGTGCAATCTAACAAATACAGCTTCCATTTTCTAACAATTTCACATGAACTTCACTTTCCAATCTACCGTCCTACTGATCCCCTTCAAATACCCTGAACTTTCACTCTAATTTGATTTATTTATTTCAATTTCTGTCCTTGCTTATTTCATTTCCTTTCCTGAACATATTCTTGACCTATTCAAAGTGTAGCTAATGTCATAAAATATTCCTTAGCCACTCAAATTAGAATTGAATTCTCCCTTTCTAGGATCAATTTATATTTTTTAGCACATTATCACTTTTATAAAATATATTTAATTCTACTTGAAATCATGGTATGTCCATACATTTTAGAATATTGATTCCTTGAAGCCAGGTCCTGGTTTCCTTCGTTGTTTAATAAAAATAAATATGTTACATACCATTTTAGCACCTCGACCATTTTCCCAACTCTACCCTCAATTTCTCCACCATAAAATTAATCTCTCATGCTTTTTCTATATTAAGGAACACTGTATAATTTATAATTTCAATTTTTTGTATAACTTACATTTGCCCCTATGTTGATTACTGCTTCCCAGGTGATAGGTTTGGAGTCTTTTACATTCTTTCTCTTAGTGGCTTTCCCTAGGATATTTGTTCTTGACCTTCTTATCCTCTCACTTCACTCACATTCCTAGGTGAGGTCATCATCCTTTTCTTAGAGGTTTCCACTTCCACTCATAGACTGGTTACCAACCTATATCTCCTAAGTTTAGAGTGACATGTAAACTCCAATCACCTTCTGGAAATGAACGGATATCATACAGAAGGATAAATTGTGTCTAAAATGGAAACAGTGACCACTCTGTCTCCCAGTTGCCTCCCCTCCTCTATTCTATATCTTGCTAAGATAAGCATAGGTTGATTTACTCTGACCAAAGATTGGTTTTCAGTTGTCACTTCACCCTCTACATAATAATCAGATTCCTAGTGCTACAGAGGCAATATCATAACTATCTCTCAAATCTTCTCATGTTTCTCTCTCCCACCCATGGCTTTAGTGCAACCTCATAACTTTTCTAACTGGCTACTAAGCTACCAGTCCATTTACTGTTTCCACAGGTTTGTTTGACTTTTTAAAATATTTTTATGTTTTAATTCTAATTTTGAAATAATTTTTGATTTACACAACAGTTGCAAAGATAGTTCAGAGAGTACTCTTATACCTTCACTTAATTTCCCCAAATGTTAACATCTTACATAATTATGGCACATAATTTCTGAGCTAAAATTAAGAAATTAGCCTGGCACATTACTATTAATTGAAGATTTTATTAAGAGTTTATAAATTTTTCCATTAATGTCATCTTTCTCTTCTAGAATCCCATTCAGGATATCACATTACATTTAACCATCAAGTTTCTTAGTCCCCACTTATTTGTAACAGTATCTCCGACTTTCCTTGCTTATCATGACATGGACTGTTTTGAAAAATACTGGTGAGGTATTTTGTAGGATGACCACCAATTTTTAATGTTTTCTCATGATTAGACTTGATATTTTTTGAGGAACATAATGCTGAGGTGAAGTGACCTTCTCATTATAGCATGTCAGAAGGCAAATAACATTAACATAATTATCACTGTTATTAATGTTGATCACTTGCTTAAAGTTATATCTGCTAGTTTTTTCTACTGTAAAGTTACTATTACTTTTCCTTTTCTATATTCTTTGTAAGTAAATCACTAAGTCCAGGCCACTCTCGAGAGGAGAGGAATTAAGCTCTATTATCTGGAGAGGAGAGGATCTACATATATTATTTGGAATTCTGTAAGGAACTGTATCCTTTAGTATTTTAATGAAACATTGTTTCCGTATTTTTTATAGCCTGAAGTACAAGTGTTTTAGAAAGGTGTACAAAGTCTACTTTAATCAGATACTTCCTTTCCTGGCTAACTTCATTTATGGATTACTCCCTCTCTTGTAATTTGTGAAGACTAGTTATAGTTTAGTGTGATTGTACCATGATTTTCCAAACCATTCTTTTCTGGAATGACCTGTCCACTTTTTGGAATGACCTGTCCACCATATACACACTCATATATATCCTTTCCTATTATATTTTCTCGACATTCTCAGAGGGAATTGACTGGTTATTTTTGTGTGTGTGCGCTACTGTGCAAGGACTGTATCCTAGAACCACATTTATCAGAGTGCTTAACAATTTTTTTTTAAATAATTTACTCATTCAACACAACATTATAGACTAGACACTGAAGATATTTCTTTTAATACTTTCACTGCCAGATCTCACATTCTCTTCCATAATTGCAGTCAATAAGTGTTTGTTTAATGAGCAAACTTATGTAAGACTCTTCTAGGTTCTCAAACATGTGATTTAACTGTATTGTTACGTGCTCATGCACAAAGTTATGTAGCATTCATTACAAGATGAAGATGATGATAGGAGGAGGAAGAGGAAGAAGGAGAGGAAGACAAGATGATATTGAAGGGGGGAAGGAAGGAAAGAAGGAAAGAAGTACAGATAGAGGGAGAAATGGATAGAGAGAAAATCTAATACAGAGAAAAAACAAATTCTATCTTTCTGGGAGATAAAACTCTAAAATCCTCAAACAACTTATTCCTTTCCTCTTAGGTTTCTGTGTTATTTTCTATCTACTGCTCTACTCTAAATAACAGTCACATGTATAAAAATTGCTTTTTCCAAAATGTCATTTACAGTTGATAAGTCAAGTGCAGAGGTTTGTGCCTAGAGCATTTTTCATTAGCATTTATGTTTGAGGATATTTGTGACTTTCACTTTCAAGACATTTATGGACCATACATTGTCTGTGTCAGCATTTTTCCTGATTTTTTCATAGCATGCAAATTGCTGGTTATTAACCTGAGACACACTTTTGATTGAGGTTTCCTTGTCTTCAAATAATTCACTTTTTTAAAATACCGTAGGAAATGTCACTGCCATTGACTCTTTATTTCATCTATTTTACATTTCTTAGATTGCATATAAATATATCCTTTCTCAATAATGTTTTAGTAATATTTATAAGACTCTTGGGACAATGCATTTGCTTTTGAAAACAGAAGTCATATTTATTGCCCCAAAATCTTCTCTGTAGTTTTAAAATTTACTTTAAATTATTAAAGGATTATTAAAGATAAGTCTTTCATAATACTTTCCTAATACATTGCCCTGGCTCACTATATATCATACTAATTGATCATTTTGTTTCAATGGCATTTTAATCGCTTTGAAAACCTACTGCTACATGGGTAGGCATATTTTATTTCTTCAGTTAAAAACTGAAACAACTGAATATTCATTTTGTAACAATTGGTTGTAAGAGAAAAATCTATATAAGAGTTGTTTTTAAGGGAAATGCATGTAACAAATACGAATCCAAATGTTCAAATGTGCTGTTTTCAATAAAACCTCTCATTATAACCATTACTTTTCCTAAAATTTATATGAAGCTACAGCTTGTTTTGTGTATTCCTCTAAGTAAATAGATGTCTTAAAATTATTCTATTGTTATGCAATTATGGTAAAATTGCAGTCTCATTCTTTTATAAAATTATTTCTAATGATTATCTTCCATTTTCATTCACTAGAAGCAGAAAATAATATAAGAATTATAACATTATAATGGAGTGAGACATGTCTACATATGAAATTAATAGATATGGTGTTGATTTAAATGTTTACAAAGAGTAGAGACTTTAGACAGTGGTATGTAAGCATTCTTGATGAAATAAACATGTAAATAGAAAGCTATGGGTTTTTGCCTAAATTGTATCTACCTGGTAAAATGTTATTTATGAACCATTGGATTTATCATTTCTTTCTGTTTCTGTCTATTAAAGAGCAAACAGCTTGAATTGAGCTATTTTGAAAGGTTATTTTACTTTTTTTTAAATAGAGGTATAGTTGACATACAGTATATATAAGTTTCACGTGTGCAACATAGTGATTCACAATTTTTAAGGTTATTCTCCATTTATATTCCCTGTGTTGTATAATATATCCTTATGGCTTATTTATTTTATACATAGTAGTTTGTACCTCTTAATCCCCTACCCCATCTTGCCTCACCTCTTTCCCTCTTCCCACCAGTAACCACTAGTTCGTTCTCTCTACCTGTTTCTTTTTTTGTAATACTTACTAGTTTGTTTTAGTTTTTAGATTTCACATACAAGTTCAAAAGGCTATTTTACTTTCAATGGTACCAGGAAATTGTGTATTTGTATGAAATTCAATCAGAGGGCATATGTTAGTGGCCCCATGAATGGTTTAATAGCATGTTTTTAAAAATTTTTATTGAAGTATAGTTGATTTACAATGTTGTGTTAGTTTCAGGTGTACAGCAAAGTGAATCACTTATACATATACATATATCCACTCTTTTTTAGATTCTTTTCCCATATAAGCCATTACAGAGTATTGAGTAGAGTTCCCTGTGTTATACAGCAGGTTCTAATTAGTTATCTATTTTATATATAGTAGTATGTATATGTCAATCCCAGTCTCCCAGGTTATCCCTTCCCCCATCCCCTAGTAACCATAAGTTTGTTTCCTACATCTGTGACTCTATTTCTGTTTTGTAAATAAGTTCATTTGTACCGCTAATTTTAGATTCCACATATAAGTGATATCATATGATATTTGTCTTTCTGTGTCTGACTTACTTCACTCAGTATGACAAGCTCTAGGTCCATCCATATTGCTGCAAATGGCATTATTTTGTTCTTTTTTGTGGATGAGTAATATTCCATTGTATATATGTACAATGCTTAATTTTTTAAATTTATAATTCTTAATAATTGTAAGTCACCAATGATGAATGTTAAAGAGAAATATGAGTTATTTCTCTCAATATTATATTGTGAGATATTCATATTGTTGCATGAGGTTTCTCATTTCTGTATGGCATTTCCTTACATGAGTATACGTGAGTAACTTAGTCCAACTCTTGATAGAATTTTAGTTTATTTCAAGTTTAAGACAATTATAAATTGTGTTTTTCAATATTTTTGTTCAGGTCTTTGGTCTTTGGTGAATATGTGTGTGTGTTTGTGTGTGTTGGATATATATGTATGTGCATTGATTACTTAATTGTAGTGTATGCATACTGTTTAGATTTGGTAGAAACTGTCCAAAATTTTAAAAAATAATAATATTGAGAGAAAAAATCCTATACTAAAGAATACATACAAGATGATTTAATTTAATATATATATTAATAGTTGCAAAACAGGAAAACTAATCAAGGTGTTAGAAGTCAAAATATTATTTATCCTAAGGTAGGGAGGGTAGTTACTGGAAGTAAGCAGAAAAGGTCTTCCATGGGATCCTGCTAATTATCTGTCTCTCAATTTGAGTTCTGATTCATGGAGTACTCACTTTTAAAAATGTATCAATTTTGGTAAACAAAGTACACTTACGATTTTTGCACTTTTCTGTATGTATAGCATAATTCAGTAACATTTCACATTAACAACAAATATGGAAAGTTATTCAGTATATAGCAAGAATGGTTCCTTAGACAACCGTAGGTTTCTAGCCAGTTGATATTCGAAAATTCTTGCTAGCATTTCTACAATATTAATAAATATATATGTGCATAAAAACAACTTATTGTGCATTGTATTTAATACAGAAGTTTCTATACTCATTCAAAAATACTTATTGAGATACAACTATGTGCTAAATACTCAGATACAAATTTTGATTAAAGACAAGACAATCACCGACTAATAGGAAAAGCAAGTCAACCAGGCAGTTGTACTGCTGTGTGGTGTCTGCTAAAATCAGAGTGACCATACATCATGCTTTGCTCTGATTTAGACTAATTGTCATTATTCAGTTATTAACATCTAAATTTTAAGTTAAAAGAATCCACTTGCACAGTAATTTGTATGATCAGCCTAGCTGTTGTTGAATTTAAAATCAAAGTATTATGAAAATCTGGAAAGGAAATTAATAAACTCTGCTGCAAGTTGGAACAGTTTTGTTTCTTTTGATGCTGTTGTTTGTCTTGAATTGGTATAGTGGGAGTGAGGAAACAAACACTGGGCTGGATCTCTTAGGAATAATTTTTCCTCCTCACTCAAGTCATCGTTAAGTTTCTTCTAGTTGCTAGCACATTTCTAATGCTTTTCACACTAAGTAGTTATTAGTATTCATTTAATCCTTGTCTTAAGCAGACTGTCTCTGAAGTACAGGACATTGATTCATCTCTGCGATCCCAGTCCTAACACAGTCACTGTCAAAAATTAGCCCTTCCATAATTTGTGGTAAATTGGTTAATTAGCTTACAGATCATGTTGATCTTCAAGAGCTTATGACTCTACCCACTGAAACACTATAAGCAGGGGTCCCCAAACCCCCGGGCCACGGAGCTTCATCTGCACCCCCCTCATCATTCCCCATCCCTCGCGTTACTGCCTGAATCATCTCCTGCATTACTGCCTGAACCACTCCCCTCCCGTCCGTGGAAAAATTGTCTTCCACAAAAACGGTCTCTGGTGCCAAACAGGTTGGGGACCGCTGCTATAGAACCTAGAATTTAAAAAACAAACAAACAAAAAAAACAATAAAGATTTGTATCAGTACACCTCATAGATCAATGTAAAGCTTGTATGCTAAATGTATAAAAATCATAACAGATAGATTAACTTTTTACAATGTTAGTGCAGTTGTGACATTACCACTTGTGACTGGTACCTTCATCTCTGAGTTTATATCTAATATGGAAATAATTTTTTTAAATTGCGTTTAACATTAGATTTGTACAAGAAAACAGTGACTTACTGGAGCAGATGGTGATACCCTTTGAAAGCAGCACAGGAAGAGTTAAGAGCAGAAGCTCTGACTTCAAATTTACACACTGCTTCCTCCAAACTGGGTGATCTTGGCCAAGTTATCTTAGTCTCTCCATTTTGAGGTTTATTATCTTTAATCTGGAATCCTAGTAGTACATAGTTCTTAAGGAGAGTGAAATGATTAAATTAGATACCTATAAAAGTTTAGAACACAAAGACCGGCACACAGTAAAAGCTTGTTATCATCCCCAAATTTGAAAATTTACAGAAAGGAAGAGAGAAAATAGATGCTAAATCTTCTATCAAGTTATATTTCAACATGTATCTGGTTCTGATATTAGTTAAATGGTTACTTGGTATTAAATATGCTGAATTCCAAGAATTTCCTAAACTCATTCACTTTGAATCCGTTGCCTTTCAATGAAAAGAGCTTGTGATTGAAAATTCTAAAATCCCAAATTGATCAAATATTTACCAGTATTTAATTCTTCAGTGATTTATAAAAACTTTTTGATTACATGCATCCTTAAACTCAGTAAACTGCAGGCATAGACATATTTCATTAATAGGTACAAATAGATCAGCACCACATCGTTTGGAGAAAATTGAACTTATTAGGGAAGGTTATCTTGCTATAGAATTGCTGTCCATGCTACTTGTGTAGACTATCTGTGCCACTGAAAATCTAGTGGTGTACAGGGATGAAATATAATTATTTAGTGTTATTATCTATATTGCTCAGGAAGATTAGTATTTTAAATGGGAGATAAGTTCACAGTAGTTTATGAAGCCAAAGAATAGGAAACAACCTTTTTTGTCCACCATTGATTGGAGAGTTGCTATGAATCAGATTTGATTCTTAACATGGTCCTTCAGTACATATTTTTTGGTGCTTTTTTCCTTATAAAGACAGCTAAAATTATTTTGTTAATTTTTATTTATTTTTAAAAAATCATTTTCACTGACCAAGTTGTCTCTTGAAAAATAAAGTGAACATTATGGAGCATAGTAGATGAATTTTCTTTTCACGAAACATAGAAGACTTAGTTTCCCCGAGCTTCTGTAACAATAGACTTTTTCTGGCACATACCAGGCAACTAAATGCAGTCAAACCTTTTTTGTTTGGGGGACATTGATTTGGAATTTATCATCATTTATATAGGGAATGAGTTAAAACATTTTTTTAGTACTCATATTGAAAGGGTAAATATGTGTCTACATACCTAAACTTTGCTTAATATAGGGAAACAAACACTTTTCTAAGAAAATTAATGTTGTAAAACGTTATTGGAGAATATATTTTAGTGGTACAAGGATTTTAAAACACTTTTATTTTTTTCAGATGTTTTAATGTAAAAATTAGAAATACTTTATAGTTTTATAAAGATAATGCTTTACATTGATTGAGCAGGTATCGTGTTAGATATTATACTTAGTGCTTTATGTGATTGCCTTATTGAATCCTCCCCCAAGTGGGCTATGTCTGATCTACTAGGTGGCAAGCTATATGTAGGACAGGACTGTATTTTTATTCATCACTGTAGTCCCCTCCAAGCTAAGCACTTAATATTCTTCCTAATATCTCTATGTAGTAAGGAACTGAGACTGAGAAATGATAAGAAAAAGATCATGCTGCTTATCAAAGCTCATGCTTCTAATAAAAGTTAGAATCTGGATTAGTCTAAAACAATCTGACCAGAGAGCCTAATTCTTAACTATTTAGATCTAACAAAATACTGGCACCTCTAAATGCTACTAATTTATTTCCCTAGTGCAGTTTCTCCTTGTTTTAATATGGAAATGTCCTTTAACTAAACTTTTAGGGAGAGGAGGTGAGGTAGCAGTGAGGAAATTTTTGCTATTCTTACTCCACCTAGGTTAGACTAGAATTTGTTACACTTGGAATACAAACAGATACATTAAAGAATATTCAGATTACGATCAGGCAAAATAGGTACGTGACGAGGCAGTCGCCTGCAGGCTACATTATATGTCTTGAAAGATAATTTTCCAAAATCTTAATATTTTCCCTCAACCATGTCTGGATAATCTACTATACATAGTTTATCCATCAATATTTCCATTTTTGCCTGTGGTAGCTATGAAGGCTGTAAGTTTTAGGAAGATATGCCTGTCAAGAAAAAACTGTCTAAAATGTGGAAATCAATAAAGAATACCACATGTCATTTCAGTGTTACCAAAGACAATATTTAGCAAGCTCACCAAAGAATTACTTCATATTCTAGAAAATTTTAAGTGTAATTGATTTTATGATTTAACATTTGCATAAACTGTGAATTTATATGATAACTTGTAGATTTCTGCTCAGTAGAAAAGATACCACCAAAGTCGTTTATTTCTTCCCTTTTTTTAAACTTTCTATTGGGCCAGTTTTGTTTCTAACTATTGTTTTAACAATCACTTTTTTTTTCTCAAAATGAGAATGAAGAGCCAGTTCCTCAAAACGTTTTCTTTTTAACCAGCTTTATCATCTACGATACTCTTATTAATTATGGGATTGAGTATAATATGTGACTTTTTTTCTTCTATATTTGTATGAGAGTAATGTTTTTAACTCTGAATATTATATCGTGAATGACATATGCAACGTATCAGTGACCTTTAGCCAAAGATTACCAGGGGTATCACTGTAGTTGAATAAGTTGGATTCATGATTCATTAAAATGAGGGAGAATATACACCTTGGGTACTTGTGGGGTGTTTCAGTGACAGGTAAAAAGGATTTATTATAGGATTTGGGCTTTTGTTAGGTGACATTGGAAGGGCTTAAGGGAGCAGGGCATTACCTGGATTGCTCCCTAGATTAGATGCTGTCAGGAAGCAGAGGTAAATGAATGATTGGGTATCTAAGTGGGTCTTATCTAGAAAAAGGACAAAATAGAATGAGGCTAAAATTATACTTGAAACAGAAGCAGCAGTCATTCACATTTCTCTTTCTCTAAAGAAAACAATAGCAATGATAACTAATAATACTAATTTTACAAGTAACAATAATAATCCACTTCTTTTCTGACTCAGAGGACTGTGGTAAAGAAAAGAAAGATACAACAGAGAGTGAAGACGTGTATTTCCCAACTTCTTACTAGTGGATTGGTTCATTCAAAGCCGGGGCCAGGCAGTTCTTAGTCTGTTATGCTCTTTGATATCGCTGATATTTGGCTAAAGATTTACTAGACCAGAGTCACTTTTACAGGGAAAGGATATCTCTACACTGAGCCCTGGGGAACAAACCTCCTTTGAGCCACAGCTGTCTTTAGTCGAAGAAGAAGTGAAATACGTTCAGCCAGGGATTGCTAACCAGTTCTGAGCAAACCTAAACCATAAATCTTTTCAGCCACAGATTCATATTCCTTCCATTGCTGTTAGCAAGGAGAATGGCACACAATGCTGTGTTTATAAAAGGCAGGATTCTGGAAGCTAATTGAGGTAATCGATACCTTGCTCAAAAACACAATTCTTCCCTCCCATCTTGGAATTACATAATCCATCTCTCTCTCTCTCTCTCTCTCTCTCTCTCTCTCTCTCTCTCTCTCTCGCTCTCTCTCTCTCTCTCACACACACACACACACACACACACGCACGCACGCACACACGCACGCACCACACATACACTCTGAGTGACTGAACCTAAGACACTGAGCGTTTGGTTCATAGGACACAAAGCTAACTACCTGAATGTACTGCTTACATTATCAGATTAGGCTATAATAAAAAGTCAAGTCAACATTGAGTTATCACTCTTTTTTACAAAAAGTTGAGGTTTAGAGAAACAGCAAGATAACTATAGAAAAAAATATATCAGTATACTCTGTGGATCTGAGATATAGTGTGAAGTAAAATTTTGACCCAGAAAATGGACTTATGGTATTCCATAAATATTAACTCTTAGTATATTTATTATATGTATAATTAGCCACTTATTAAATATATAATCAAAGTAAGAATCAGTGCCTATGTCGAAAATAATTTTATTGAATTAAGGTTAAAAAGGGAAATCCTGTTTTGCTATTTGTCTCTGTATCAAACTGGATATACAGAAAAACTTTTTTTAATTTTCAGTAAATCATAATCACAGTTACACGACAGAACATTAAGAAGCATTTTTTAAGTCATTGGGTTTTCATCATAAATAGATTACAATATATAATCACATTTTATCATGTATTTTCTACTGCAAATGATATCTTTGTCATTATATAAATTTTCAACACAAAAATGTGACAAGGTTAATATAAAAAATGCTTCTGAACCCACCAATCAGCTTTGGAAGTAAAATAAAATAGAAATATTTACACTATTGTGTGCAACTACTAGACCCTTACACTTTATTAAATATCTATCATCTATTAATCATTATTTCAGAACAATATTAAATATATAGATATTAATATATGCTTGCTTTCATTGCTCAGCATTTCTTTGTTTTTTTATTTATACATGTTGATTTATAGATTTCTGGTTAATTCTTTTTAATTGAAATACAATATTCCTTTTCACAATATTGCAACTTTCTTACCCTTTCTCCTCTTGTTGACTATTTAGATTGTTTCTATATTTGGCTATTATAAATGAGTTGTGATAAGCTCTCCTAAATATTTCTGCTAGGACCCAAGTAAAAGACATTTTTCTAAGGATCTAGAATAGATACATTGCATAGCCATGCATGTCTTCACATTTACAATAAATTGCCAAATTAGTCTCCAAAGTGCCTTTGCAATTTTGAATCCCATCAATGTTTATGTTTTTTACTACCAGACATTTACATTTTTTGTTTCATTCTGATTATATCTTAAAGGTTTTCCCTCCTAAAATCTTTGAAGAAAGTTCACTTTACCACACGTGGACTGCAAGAAGAAATATAGCAAAAGGATGCACCTCATCCACTTTTGTTTCATAATCTCCAAAACAGATACTTTCATGGGCTATCCTTTCTCACCTTGAATTCAAGGCAAACTATTTTTCACCAAGATTACAAGCCAACAGCTGAACTCTGAAGCAGTCTTTGTCACTCAATACAAAGTAAACAAGAATTTTATTTTGATTTTTATTTTGAGTGGAGGTGGGACTAGTATTTTTCATTGCCCCCAAGTGAATGTCCACCAAATAAAATGGATCTAAATCTTGTGGAAAAGTTAAAATGAAAAAAAATAAAGCCACTGGCAGTACTTTAACCAAAGAAGAAACTGTTTAAAACACCTGTTATCAGATGTTTACATAACTACCTATAATTTTTTATCTTTAGAATAATGAAAATTGTGATGTTAAATTCAGTTTCGTTTGTTTTGCCGTGGTGTTTTTTAAATGTATCTTATCAAAAATTCTTTACACTAAAAAAACAAGATAAATTATTACTGGACATGAATGAAAGCAAAATATTCTTAGGAAGGATAATTAGAAAGATTGTCTTTTTTGCATTATTCATTTACTTCTCCTTTGACGCAAAGTTTTTTGAAAATGGAAGTAAACACTGAAAATGACATTCAGAGTTCTCTGATGTTTGGATTTTAAAAACTTTCAGGTTTTTTTTTTTTCATATCACAGAAAGAAAAATCTAAACTCCTTAGCGTGGCCTTTAGGTCTAGACTTGATCTGGCCTCTGTCTGTTTCTCAGACCTCAAACTTACACATCACGATCCCTGTCATCGAAAGCTCCAATCACATTTCATGATTTCAAACTGTGTTTCATTCCTCAACTATGACACTATTCTAGTATAGGGCTTTCACAATTATTGTACAGTGCTCTCCCAATCAGCTTTTTGCATAACCAGCTCTTTCTTTTTATATAGATATTTAGAAAACTCTTATAATGCAATGATATCTTATTGCTTAGACATTTTATTTTATATCTTTTAAAAGAGATTCCTTAGAATTGGTTAAATATTTTCTTACATAAGATGTTTCTTTTCCCATTCATAGATATTGAAGTGAAATATGCATGTGCTTATCTGAAACCTGTACTAGAACTCTTTCCTGACTATACAGTTTCCCACATACAGATTAGAACCAGGCATTGAATATAGGACTATAATGGGTATCAAATAAATTTGAAATCTAGTATCATAACCGAGTAAAGTCAAATTACAAATACCTAAATGATTTCTAGCCACGTCTTTTCTCCCAGTTTTATTGAGAAATTATTGACAAATAAAAATTATATATATTAAAGTTGTACAAAGTGATGCTTTGACATAAATTGAATTGTGAATTCAATGTGAATTGATTATCTCAATCAAGCTATTTAACATATCCATCACCTCATATACCGCTTTTTCTTCCATGTGGAGAGAACACTTGAAATCTACTCTCTTAATAAATTTCAAGTGTACAGTGTATTACTATTAAGTACAGTTAACATAGTTAACAAAGAGGCATAGTCCACATCTAAAATAATATTATTTTAAGATTTTTCCCACATCTTGTTTTCAAGATGTGGGAAAAATCTTAAAATAATATTAAATACTAATATTAATTAATATTAAATATTAAAATAATCATGAAACTCCTACCAGGTTTCATGTACTTCACTGTCAAAGGAATGATTAAAAATACAATTTTTAGGCAAAAATTATGTAATGGAGGACATTTACAAAAGAAATTTAAATGTATAGCCAAATTATATTTTTACATTTTATTAAAAAATTTTAAAAAACAAAACAAAATATTTACATCACAGCAGATTTACATCTGAGCTTTTGATTAGAATGTTTATATTACTATTCTGACTCCATAATTTATAGTAGACCCTACATGTGTTACTTGATGATGTTATCATTTATCTCATATTTACTTGTGATGATTAATGAGAGAACACATTCAATGATTTTCGCACAGTGGCAAATTAAGCACTTCATGAAAGGATAAGTTACTATATATTCTGTTTCATATTTTCAATAATTTTAGATAAGTATATAAAATAATTTAAAACTTTTTTAAAGTATACAGTAGTATGTTGTTATGTTTTGCAACAAAGATTTTAATGATAAAGGATTTTGTTCCTTAACTTTTCTTTTAACGTATCTGAAAATTATTCATTGACAGTAATGACAAGATTACCAACTAGTGGCAACCATCATTACTTACAGACACATGGTCCTTGCAAAACTGAAATATCAAGTTCAGTCACTGTATATACTAGGACTAGATTTGATATATGTATTTTAAATCTGAAAAATGACGATGTGTTAAAAGTGGACCTGATAGGCGTCATGAGTTACAAATTCAGTATAAAACATTTCCATTCACAAAGGGGGTGATTCATATACATTTGTTAAAATTATTTTTTAAAGATGGACACATACTGCAATATATTTTAGCAAGTAAATAGGAGGTAACCTTGATCACAAAAGTTGGATGTAACATGGAGTATATATGTAAGTATTCATATATTTTAGAGTAGAGACAGGGTACATGGGCTCTGAATTTAGCCACATTCTTTGTAAATTTCAGCTTTGTCACTGTCTAATTTGGGGGTGTAGGCAAGTTATTTAATCTCAAATTACTTAAGCTAATTGTCAGTTTCACGTATTTGTATACTACCGCAATATTACAAGGATAATCTGATATTTATGCATGTACTACTTCTAGCAGGACAGAGCAACTACTCAATAATGTTTTTGTCTGTTATTACCTCAATACTTTTAACAATTCTGAAAATAATACAATCACAATAATCACTAATATTTAGTACCCTAATGATAATGAGTATATCTGATCTTTTACATACCACTTCTTAATACAGTGATCTAAGGAATGTGATCATTTGATTAAAAATCAGTATGTTATTTAGAATTTATATTAGCTAGGATGTTAAAATAAGAGTTATATCATCAATTACTTAAGATTTATTTATTCATTACTCTTTACTGTCAAATTAATTTATTCATTAATCTTTACTGTCAACATCAACATAAATGTTAGTACAATTATTTGTACATGGATAACAAATGCAGTATATTTTAATTCATTAAAACATTGTTATAGTATAATTTTATATCTACCAAGAAGATATATGTTTATATCATCAGAGTATATATTTTATTTAAAATTTTGGTTTATTCATAACTTGGGATTATTCTTTTAGAAAAGTAATGTTTTAATTTTTATCTTTCTTTTTTTGAGTTATTTTATTTTTATATTTTGAAACCAGCACTAACTGATGTATCCCAAAAAGCACTAGGAAGTTTGATACAAACATTGAAGCTAATTTTTGCAAATACAAAATTTATGTTTTAAGTAATAATATCTTGTGAATCTATTATAGTTGACTATTGCACATTACTGTGGACATGTGATAGGAATGAGTTTGGAATATGAAGATGGAACTAGCATATCTTCCCATGCATAGCTCTGCATTTTTGTTTAATTTTGCAGATCTGATTGAAATCATGATGCTTTTTTCAACACTAGACACTTTTTTCCTAAATTATATTCATTATGAACTACTTCAAGTAAACTGTAAGTATGCCATTATATATCTTAGGTTCTCCCTAGGTTGCTGTTTTAAAATGTACTACAGGAGGTAGAAACAATAAACTCCTTTGATTTGAGAGACAGGTAGAGAGAGAGGGGGAGAGACTACTTAGTATAATTATGGGGAAAGAAGCTCAAAGTTTGAAATCAGAATACATACCCAGGATTATCAGAAGAGTTATCAGAAGAGTTAAGAGTTATCAGAAGAGTTAAGAAAATCAGTAAATTTGAAAGCAATGATTTCTCAGGTTTTCTTTTTTTTTAAGCTATGTATTTGGAATATATATAACTTGTTGAGTTTGAAAATAAATATACACTCATAAAACTATCAGCCACCACCATCAAGGACATAAACATATCCATCACCTCCCAAAGTTTCTTCCTGCACCTTTATTAGCATTATTATTATTTGTGGTAAGAACATTTAACATGAGATCTACCCTCTTAGTAAATTTTAACTACACAATATAGTATTATTAGCTATAGGTGCTATGTCTTATAGTAGATCTCCAGAATTCTTCCGAAACTGAAACTTTGTACCTTTTAACCATCACCTCCCCATTTCTCCTTCTC
Source organism: Leucopleurus acutus (assembly GCF_964270905.1). Taxonomy (NCBI): domain Eukaryota; kingdom Metazoa; phylum Chordata; class Mammalia; order Artiodactyla; family Delphinidae; genus Leucopleurus; species Leucopleurus acutus. The sequence continues at coordinate 60,569,821 of NC_139159.1, forward strand.
CCCAGCTCCTGGTAACCACTATTCTATTCTCTGCTTCTATGAGAGGGCCTATCAGACTATTCTCAATTCCACATGTAAATGAGATCCTATAGTATTTGACTTTCTGTTTCTGCCTTGTTTCTGCTATACCTAGCCTAATGCTCTCCAGGTCCATCCATGTTGTTACAAAAATAGAAAGATATTCTGTGTTGATGGATTGGAAGAATTAATATTGACAAAATGTCTATACTACCCAAAGTAATCTACAGACTCACTGCAAGTTCTATCAAAATCCCAATGACATTTTTCACAGAAATAGAAAAAGCAATCCTAAAATTCATATGGAATCACGAAACACCCCAAAGAGTCAATGCAATCTTGAAAAAGAATAACAATGCTTGCGACATCTCACTTTCTGATTTCAAATTATATTACAAAGTTATAGGAATTAAAACACTATGGTACTGACATAAACTTATAGACCAATGGAACAGAGTAGAGTGCTTAGAAATAAATTCATGCATCTATGGTCAACTTATCTTCAACAGGCTTTCTACAAATTTGAGTTAATTTGACCTTTTGCAGTTAGGTTAATCTGAGTGTAGGGCACACTTAGATTAACCTAATCAGAAAATTTCATTTCAATCTAGTAGCCTGTGAACAGCTATCCTATTATATCACAATTTCACGTATGAATATTTAGCTAGGAACAATTTAGTTTATAAAAGGAAGAAAAGAAGGAATAAAGAATGGAAAAAAATTTTTTTTAAGTCACAGCAAAGAATTTCTTTTACTCTAGAAACTTAAAAAATCTGTCTCTGTATATCTTGGGTCAAGTAAAACCCTGTCTTGTCTTTTTAACACCCTGATCACATTGCTATATTTATTTTGACTTCATAATTTTGTGGTCATAGCTTTAAGAGATTCTCACAACCACAATACTGTGAACTCTTTGGAAAGCAAAATCTTTATTCTCAGGAACCAAACCAATATCTGAGGCACAACTGATATTAAATGCTAATTGTTTGACTAAATAAATTGATAGGTGAATAGATAACCTTATTAATACTATAGTATTAAACAATAATTGCAAATTTTTATAAATGTCTTCACTGATGCAACCTCTTGCATGGAGCTGACACATTAAGAATGATATGAATTTAAAGCACTAAAATATTACTATTTATTGATTGTGGATATTTATATAATTAATAAAGTAAAAAATATCTTTGAGCAATGCATATGAACTTCAGTATAATTCTTGGTTTTCTATAGAGATGAAGTAAATAAAACAAGATATGATATTAAATCATTAAATAATAAATAAATAATTTTGGCTAATTTCAAGAGCATGTTAGAAGAAATGTTAACTTCTATCTGTCTTAATAACATAAAAAAAAGTGTAGGGAAAAGGTTTGAATAATGTATATATATTTTCAACGTTGGTTTGGAAAATTTGAATAGCCTACTTTTCTTGTGATAAAAGTTTGAAAGTGGTCAAAAGATACCAAAAAAAAAAAAAAGTAAACTTTTGTTGCAAGCAGAGGCATTCTGAATCATTCATTTCCAAAAATAAGCATTGATGCTTCTAAATTACTAAGGATTTGGGGTTGGGAGGGGAGACGGGGCAAGCTTATTCTGAAACTGTTGCTTTAGTTCATTTTCTTTCTTCTTTCTTCTCCTTGACTTGGTAACAATAAAGAAAAATTTAAGAAAGACAACAAATTGAAACGCAAGATATGTGGAATAAAGAAAAGAAGGACAACCAAAATGTTTTGCTTTATAGAACTTAAAAATGTTTTTGTTTTATTTTTACTATGGACCATCAGTACTAGTAAATTCTTCAAAACTTAATCATAGAACAATTTACTGTAGCCCCTTCCCACTACTCTGAATGATTTGGAAGGTTCAGTAACATGAGAAATTCTGCTCCTGAAACAATTAAGAGTGCAGATGTGATTGAAATAAGTAAATTGCAGGTGTTGTTAAGTTTTTTAAATGATATTTTTATTATGCTAAATTTTATATCATGGAGTTTCCCTAAAGGGAAAATAATTTTAGCTACTATAAAAGAAAAAAAGTATTGAGAGATTATTATATATTTTAGTTTGAATCTCATTTTTTGTGTGTGTTTGCTTACTAATTTCTTATAAAGATCAATCGTCTCTCTCATCCTACAGCCCTATTCCGTCAGAAAATCTGCACGATGCTCCACTGGACAAGGTAGAGAAAAAAATTTTTTTAACTTTTTCTTTGTGGATTTAAATATTTATATATCTATATCTCTTGATATATATATATATACACATATATATTTATATGTGTATATATATATATATTCTTTTTTAATGTTTTGGGTACTGTCTACAAGCCTCTAATTTTCCTCTTGCCCCAGGTCCTCACAAATGTTATAAATTTGTACCAGGTAACCTCCTGCCTGTACTTTTCTAGTGTATGCACTGTACAAAGGCTCAGAGGGCTGGGAGACTGATTTCTTGTCTGGGCTTAGTTTTCCAAAAGCTATGCCCTAGCCCTGACACAATTTAACCTGGAGAAGTGTATGAGGTTTGTAATTCAAGTTTCATTTTGCAGTTTCCACAAAAGTGCCTTGGTATATTCAGGAATCAATAATTAGCTGAGTCTGACAGCAATGGTGAGTTCTATCTGAGTGAATATTGAATTGTTGTTGAGCTTTAAAGACGAAAGTTCCACCAAGGCGCCAGGGCTCCAATACCCATGTGCCTAGCCTTTTAAATATTTACTCGATTTTTTACTTTAAGGATGATAAGTTCCATTAATTTTCAAATAAAATCAGAAATTTGTAGGTGAAAAATGTTCCAATACTCCAGAATGTATTTAATGGCTTTAATTTTAACATGCTTATGTGTAAGAGATAACTGTTACAAAATGAAATAGAATTCTCAGCCCGAGTTTGAGATAGCTTAGCAGTTAAAACTACAAAACTACCTATTAGAAAGGAACACAATAAAAATGGTTCCACTGACTTTAGAAATAATCTTGAAAATAGGATAAAAGAAATCACCTTTGAAAGCTGTAAGAAATGTGTCTTCTACCTGACAAAGTGGTAACACTGGGTCATCTTGTGTTGGGTCAGTGGCAGCATGCTGATTTGTGATCATCGTTGAGTAATAAAAGACAGCATGGCTGAGTTTATCCACACTGGTTCCGATTTAGAGCTACCAGATGTTTGTTGGCACCTTTTACCACAAGATTTAGTTCATTTAGTCAAAACGATTAGTAGAAAAGCACATGCTAGAGTGAATCTACTGTCCTGTAAGCAAAGCTGAGACAGTGATGGAGCAAAACAGCTTATCCACAGCAAGTCAGTGGGAAGTTTTATTCTGTCACCTCTCTTCATTAATCTGTACACATGACTGCTTGGAGAGACAGTGAGTTGATTAGGTCTGCAGTACCATCAGCATGCAGACACTCATCACTACTTCTCATTTTCATATGACCCAGATGGTGTAGCTGCTTGACTGCAATTTTCCTTTATATGTATTTTTAATAGGTTCCTTTTTTAGATATTGACTTTGCACCCTCTTATGGATATTTAAAGCCAAGCTGAATTAACTTCTCTTTTAGTTACAACTTGAAGTAACCACATATTGAGAAAAGAAAAACCTTGTATATAATAATTTTTAAAATGTATGTTTTCTAATTATCTCTGTGCCTAAAAAAAACCTCATGTGTCCAAATTATTAGTTAACTGGTTTCTGTGATGTCCTAAGGGAATATAGTTGACATATATTCCCAGGATACAGTTGAAGAAATGGAGGCAAAAAAGTCACTTCAAGGAGGAGTCAAAGAAATGAAATTAAACCATAGACAGGATCTTATTATTAATCTGATCTGATTAACTGTTTTTACAAGTGAGAAAAACTGAGGAGCATTGAAATTATTTGATTGAGTTTACACATGGAGTGAGTAAATTCCTAGAGTTACTTTTTGCCTCACCTTCTTGCTCAGAACTTAAGATGGTCTACCCACTTGGGGGACCCTGTGCCTTGAAACATAGTGTCTCAAACCCACTTTGTGTGGGAAGCCCATTGCCTTCTCCATAAAGTGTGCAAATTCCCAAAGGGAGGACCACCCTCTGGTGCATGTGCATCTCCAGGCAAATAGTTTTTGTGTGACCTCTGTTCATGTAAGCAGTTTGATTTAAAATAGATTACAAAATTCATGGGCCTATCTGAAGCACAGTGATTTATTGATGAAGGTTTGGAATAACTGAGTAGAGAAGAGAAACTTACATGGCTGTGTATTGTCGAATCAGTGCACATGAAGATTTTTTTATAATGTTCAGGCATCAGTTTCTATTCATATGAGTCCAAGAAACATGTTTTTATTGTTAAATGTACCCTTTCTGGTTAACTTAATTTATTCCAGTGTAAAAAAAAGCAATGATCTTACAACTCACAATGCCAAGACTCTTTAAAACCTATCTGTATGGAAACAAGGTAGATATTTTTGCTTCTGCAGTTCCCTAGTACCATTTATTTAAAGGCAGTTACATCGTTACTTATAGTGCTGCATCAACCAGCATGCTGCCTATGAAGGCTGATTTCTACCGACTGACTCTCTCAAAGGTTGTGAACTGTGCTTGACTGAAGATAACCGTAAATGCAAAGGAATATGAATATTGTGTTCTGGTCATGTTAAAATACTATTCTAACGTTCATGCATGAACATAGGATGACACGTCATCTAGCCGTGATTTCTCTTAAAATCTTTAGGCTCTAATTGTTGTTTCTAGAATTTAACCTTTTTTAATGTTGATGGCATACTAACCTTCCGTATGCCATGACAAGAAGAAAGGTTAGGCAACCAGCCAATGGATAGAACAAGAATAGTTGTCAATTGTAGAAAAGAGAGAACATTGATTGGAATAGTCCACTGACGTTGCAGAGCTCTCGTGGGAGGTAGGTGTGGGCACCCCTGGACTACAGCCTGAGATATGGTGTGGAGTACGTAAACGGGGGAGGTGAGCATCCTGGGTACAGGCTGTGTGGGGTGAGGCTAAGGGATGCCTGCCGCCACTCTTCCCACTTTGGAGTATGTAGACTGGAGTTGCCACTGTAATTAGAATACTGACACGTGCAGAGCTCCAACCCAAAGGTCACCATTGGACCACTGGTAGTCCCTGCTCTGAATTTTTTCTATCTAATGAATAAGATATCACATAAGCACCATTCCGGTGGCCCACTCTTACACAATCTCATGAAAGAGATTTTTTACTGGCTAACTGGGAATCTCTAGACTATTCTAATCTCACTAGACTGTTCCCCAAAACTGGGTCCACACTTCTGAAATGGAGAGCTAGGACTCAAATACTACAGGACTTCGTAAGTTTGACAAAGGTGTGGTAAAACATACTGGGCCCCTCTGAAGCATGGAGTCCAAGGTGAGGGTCCCACTTGCTAGGACAGTTATCTAAGGACAGTGCTGAATGTTTGATCCCCATTCCTATTTTGTTTCTGGCTGTTGTTTGTTTGACTTAATTCCACTTTAGCATTGGCCCAAATACATTACTTCACGTATTAAATATTTATTGCACACCTTATATTTTTCACTAATAATTATAGACCCTGGGGAAAGAGCAAATATCAAAACAAGCAAAACACTCTGAACTTATAAAACAAAACTCCCTCCCACTTACATCCCAGTGGGAGAGGTATGTAACAAGATAAATAAATAAAATGCATAGTATACTAGCTATAAATAAAAGCTCTTTATAAGAGAAAAAATAGAGAATCGTGGGATGAGATGTTCTGGGGGTGAAGGAAATACAATTTAAGAAGGACAGCCAGAAAGGACCTGCCTGAGAAGGTGATACTGCAGTAAAGACTGAAGGGAAAGGGAGGAAACCATGCAGATGTCTGGAGGAAAGGCAAGTTCACAGGCCCTCAGGCAAAGATATGTTTGCCATATTTAGGGACAGTGAGGAAGCCAAGCTGATGGAACAGAGTATGAGGGGAGGAGTCATAGAGGGTGAAGCCTGAGCAGTCTGCTTCATGGGGGTGCAACCTGTGTAGTTACATAGGACCCCATGATCCCAAGAGCCTCATACTGAGTTTGATGCTTTGCTGTTGCCATCTTGAAATGTTTACCAGTTTTGTTGTTGAACTTGTGTTTTTTAAGTGAAGACTGATGGGGAAATGGAACATGCATGTGGGCAGAAGTGATATAATATGCAAGTCCACAGTTTTTTGCAATCACATTCACGTAGTACAGGAGTCACAATACCTCATGAACACAGGATACCAGTGGACTAAGGAATGGGCATTCAGCAAGACTCAAAGCAAATGTAAGGTAGGAGTGAAATATCTATGATTTAATAAGTGAGGCACTGACAGTCTTGAAAAACCCAACTTTCTTCTTAAACTAGAACTTGCTTTGAATGCAGAAATAAGATGGTTGTGTAATAAAATACACAAGCAACAATACAACTCTATGATATCTTTCTTACTCATTTTATTTCCCTGTATTAGCCAACTACTTCCATGGCAATGATGACAGAAAGAAAAAATTGGGCAATCGATAGCTCTGTTTCTTTGTCTTTCCTTATTCATCAGTGAACTGAAGGTAGAGAATACTAGTAAAATGGGAGCCTATCAAGTGAAGTAAACCGTTGAATTAGTTTTCCAAAGTGCTTCCACTGTTCTGGAAGAATAAAATATATACACATGTACAAGTTATAAAATATATATTGTTTAATTTCAGTGTTTCTGTATATGACTTAAATGCTCTTATGTTTGCATTAAAACTAGCATTCACAGTATTAAGATGGACAGTAAATCTTATGCAATAATAATTAAAAATTTAATTATTGTTTACTTAGAATGACAATAACAAAAACATGACAAGTTGAGAGACTGGTGAAGGAAGAAAGAGAAAAGCTTTATATTTAGCTATCTTTAATAACACCTGTTTCGGATTTAGAATAAGTGTGTATGTATATCTTTAGTTTGTACTGGGCCTCATAAATGAGTAGCTGACCTTGCTGAAAAGTTAGAATTTTCAGGCCACGTGGAATTTTTCCTGTAATCGCATTAAATTTCACTTTTATTCTAAGATCGATAATACACATTAGAGTTTTGAGAGAAGAAACGACATAATCTGTCTTATGTTTTAAGAAGATCCTCTGGCTGCTGAGTTTTGACTATCCGTTTTTCAGAGATAAGCAGTAGGTTGCTTCCACAAATAATGGCGTGATAAACATACTCGATTGCTGTTCACACCCTCCAGCAGTGCATGAGAAGTCCTTCAAATTCACATTCCTAACCCCGTCCATTACCCACCTTGTTGTGTTACATTTCTAATATGTAAAAAGAGACAGCTCACTGTTTTTTGTTTTTACATTTGTATTTATCTAAATACTAATGATTTTCAGCACCTTTTGGTATATGTGTTAGCTTCCTGTGTTTTCTCTTCTATAAATTATCTGTCATAACGTTTGCGCATGTTCTTTTCTATCGGGATTATTTTGTCATTGCCATTTTTATGAATTTGTAGTTCTTCTATCTTCTAGACTAACACATTGGCAATGTTGAGATAGAAAATACCTTCCCCATTCTGTTTTCCATTGACTTTGTCCCAGGTGTCTATTGCATAGAAATTCATAACTTTGCTGTAACCAAGCACAGATAGTGTCTTTGCCTTGATGTGTTCTTTTCAGGTTTTCATATGAAATCTTTCCCCATCCCCACATCACAAAAAGTATTATTCTATATTTTTCTTAGCTTTATAATATTTCCTTTAATGTTTGTTTATTTAATCTATGTAAAATTTAACTAGTCATCTCTTGGTAGCCATAGAGGATTAGTTCGAAGATACCCAAGCCCTTATATAAGATGATATTTTAGGGAAGAATTCATATTTATTTTTCTCCATATTGTATGTCATTTACTCTATACCATTCCTAAAGTTTTCCCTTTGTTTGTGTTTTATTATATGTCAGGTTTCTGAAATTTTGTGGATTTGCTTTTTAGCTCTGTAATCATTTTTCACAGTTCAACTGGGTTTTTTTGCTCTCATTCCATATTTATAATAATTTGTTCCATATCTTAATATGTCATAGAGCATAATTTTCACCTTTATCCAATTTTTTTAGATCGACATGGCTATTTTAGAGCCTTAAATTCTTCATATAAACTTTAAAGTGAGTTTATAGAATTTCTTAAATTACAAAATCAATTACTCTCGCTTTGCTTATCTTTCATAATCTTAAGTCTTCAAAAAAGTATTGATTAGTTATTTTGTAAAACGTACCTCAGTTGGGTTTGTCCAATGTTTTCTCATAATTGGCATTATGTTCTGCATTTTTGGCAAAAATACCAAATAGATGATGCTGTCTTTTCAGTGCATTGTACTAACAGGTTATGATATTGAGTCTTCTTATTACTGGTGATGTATACCTTGATCATTTGGTTAAGTTATTGTCTGCCAAATTTCTCCACTGTAAATTCATTATCTTTCTCTTTGTAATTGATACTTGTCATACTTCCAGCCACTAATTTTAGCATCCAGTGATGGATCTTGTCAACATTTATTACTGTGAAGCTTGCTTAATCATGATAATTTTGTTCTTGCTGATTATTTCATTGTTACATAAGATGTTAACATATAGAAAAGCGGGGTAAGGAATATAAGAAAATTCTTGGTATTATTTTTGTAACTTTTCCATAAGCCTAAATATACTTAAAAGATAAAACAAATATAAAATAAAAGAAACTAAAATTTTACTTGGGTTTATATTTAGGTTAATTGTTAGTTAATTTGAGGAAAATTAACATCTTATAACTGTCAACTAACACCTTATACTTTTGGTTGTCCCATCCGATAGTATAATCCTACCATCTTTTATAAGTGAACAGTTTTGTGGACATGAAAATAATGAAATTTTTCAAATGCTATTTCTGTGTCAAAACAGGTGCAAATTTAAGTTTGATAATTTAATTTAGCAATGTGGAGATTATTGGTGTCCTTCCTGAGGAAAGTTTCAGTGGAATAACAAGGTTGAAGCCTAATAAGAACATACATGTTCAATAGAGAATAGTGAGAAAGGAATTGGAAACAACACACACGCACAATTATTTCAAGAAAGTTTTGTGTAAAGGAAAAGAGAGTTCAGATCAGTAGCTGGTAAGATAAATGGAATTAAGATGTTTCTTTCTCTGTATCTTTTTCTTTTTTTATATTACAAAAGAAATATAGCACAGTTCTATACCTGATAGTAATCATCCAGGAGGGAGGGAAAGTTTGATATGGATATAAAGGGCAGAAATAATTGGACCAATTTCTTCAATAGTATCCAATACAAAAGTGGGAACTTGGCTAACTAAAGGAAGGAGAGACTGGTCCGTATTGTTGAGGGTTTTATTTAAGCCATGTTCTATTATCCTAGTGCAGGCAACACTAAACAGAAAGCTGGATTTGGCAGTTTTGTGTTTGTTTGTTTGTTTAAAGAGCATAATAAATAAGGATCCAAATTCTTGAGGGTAAATACCAGTAAATAATTATAATGGTTTATTACAAAATTTAAGCTTGGAAGATGAGATGTGAGAACATAAGATTGGGGACAGTAAAAAAAAACAAAAAGTGGTGAGATCAGTGTGTTATAAATTTCTTTAAAGTCAAAGGTTTATGACAATTGGAGTATTAGAAGGAGGGAGATTTTCATGTCTTTGAGTTTTATTTATAGGGTTTTATTTCTCCAATTATATGAACTAAGCTTTTGCCTAGGAATGAAGAATCAATTATAATTAATTCTAGTTTAAAATAATTCTTTTCAAGGTGTAACACTCATATTTCTTCTACAAAATCAAGCTTTGTAGAAGGTATGAGATAGGTGATAGAAAGATAGGTAGGTGGGAGGTACATAGATAGTTAGATACATGGAATTTTTAGATAATATGTATCACACAGGAGATCATCTATGCCTAAAATATTATAGGAAAAATAAATATAGAAGTTTCTTATAACTTTCAACATATCTATCTCTGTTTATTGTGGTTTTCTGTTATGGAAGTTAATGTGCTTTATGTCATTACAAACAATCACTTTTACTTGACCAAGTTTTTTTCTCATGTATTCTACAACAGAACTAATATTTGATGAACACACACACACACACACACACACACACACACACCCCTTGGAAGATATAATTGTTCAGGTGTAAATGTATCTGGAAATCATTCTGAAATATCTGTTTTTACTGTTTGCTCACATAATATTTTCATATCTTGGGCATTGATATTACTGCCTTGCAGTCCATTTATATACTTAACTATCTCTCCAGGCCACTATCATTCTTATACATGGTATAGACAGTATCTTAATATTTATGGTTCCAGCATTATGCTATTTCCAGCATTATGCCAGTGCTGGACACATGGGAGGTACTGAATATTTATTTGTTGGATAAATAAATACATGAATAACATGAATCAATAAAAAGAGTGAAGCCAAGAAAAATCCTGAAGAAATACCCTAAAAATAATATGAAGTATCTTATGCTTGTAAAGCACTAACGTATGATGAACTAATGAGTGGCTTTTACCTTATTAAATTAATTAGCTTTATTAAAGCTACAGGTAATACAGTTTTACTATAGTCTTCATGAACTCTGCCAGTTTTTTCATTATTTGGTGAAGTATCAAATTAGCAATTAGAGATCTCTGCTAACAACTTGAATAAAAACAAAGGGATTTGCTCTATAAAGTTTGTAACAATGACCAGTGATATTTAAACAGTGTATCAAATCCTGCTGTAATAATGGAGTCATTTTTGGTCTCTATTAGTTCATGCCCTACTTAAATTCTTTTTTTTAAACATCTTTATTGGAGTATAATTGCTTTACAATGGTGTGCTGGTTTCTGCCTTATAAAAAAGTGAATCAGCTATACATATACATTAATCCCCATATCTCCTCCCTCTTGCGTATCCCTCCCACCCTCCCTATCCCACCCCTCTAGGTGGTCACACCTACTTAAATTCTAATGTGAGATAGTTTGTTTTAAAGTTAACCCGGTTACTCTGAAATCCTAGGATCCTGTCTCATAATACTAAAGATTTGTTTTTCTAAAAATAGGCCAGAAAATCATTCAAAAGTGTATACCAAGAAAAAGTTAGGTGCCTATATGTGCCTAAATAGGATATATTATATATATATACCACATATATACAGTTTAGGGATAATTTTCTCAAAAATTTTTCTGCTTTTATTTTGAGCCCACATAACAATATTTACTGATCTTTATAGTTGTTATTACTGCTTGGAATTTTACCTATCCACTGATATTTCTCCCCCTGCCCTTCCCACACTTACTAATGGTATGGACTGCATCTTGTTACTTTTTTTGTAACCACAACATTTAGACCTGTATTGGACATATGGTAGGAACTAAATATGTATTTGCTGGATGAATAAATTAATGTATGACATGCATGCATAGAAGAGGGACTCCCAGAAATAGCTTGTGCAAAAATTCTAAAAATAATATAAAGTGTCTTATATTTGTAAAATACTTTTTAGTATTTTAGGTATGATGAAAAGGTATGATGAAATGATGAACCCATGGCTTGTCTTTTCCCTATAGTTTGTTTTTCTCAGTGAAAGGAAAACAAACAACTTTAGGGTTTATTTTAAAAAGATCATTAGTATGGGAATTAAAAGGGGATAAAAGCTGATTTAATGGAAAGAGAAGAAAAAATGCAAAGCAGAACACTGAGGAGGAATTTTTTAAAAAATCTTTCTTCAATACTATCTTGAAGTGTAGGAAAACCAAATTCCATGATGAAGGATGGAATATGACATACAACATTTTCTTTTTCTTATGTTCAAGTGTTCCTATCATTAGACATAAAAATTAAAGGGCTTGGTGGATAGAGCAACCAACCAAAATAACTTCTTTGAACAAAGGATCATTTAGGAGTATGAAATTGGAAAAAGAAGCATAGAGGAAGATTTAAGAAACCTGGGGGAAGGAAAATAAGTGTTGTTTGTTTGGTTTTTTTTAAATAACCAAAAGCAGCTTCTGTTTAAAGTGACTGTCAAGGGAACTTTCTTCTTCCAACCACTCCTATGGAGCCACCTGCCACATGGCTCACTAAGGAACATCTGTCCACATGGGAAAGGACTGCTTGATTAGGTATAGATTTTTTCTTATGTTAATTAAATCAATTTTCCTGTTCCCTAGCTCTCTTGTGAAATTCACTCCTGACAAAATAATAGAGGTGGAATTAAATGTAAGGTGTAGTTTTTATAGGTCTTTCTGAAATAATACTACAGATCAGTGAGCATTTCTATTTTGTGTACTGTCAAAGTGAGACATGATTCTCTTGTTTTCATTTGCTCATTCAAATGGGAATATGGAAAACGGATAGTTCACCTTTTCTAGAAGACCTTTCCTAGATGATATATTGATAGAAACTCCTACCATACAATAGAAAAATACTCACATTGAAATTTTTTTTTAACCTGATAAGGAAAGATGACCTAGAAAAAATTGCATCAATTATATGAAAACCAAAGACAGTCAGATAAGTGATTTTTTAAAGTGTTAACCTAATTATAATATTCCATTTGTAAATCTTAGTTTCCTAAGCTTAAATTAATTATAGCTTTAAATTAGTTTCCTAAAGCTTGAATCTGGCCTGTGCACAGTAGTTTTCTGACTCCTGATTTAGGAGCATAAAATTGATTCTTAGACCAGTAAACAATGGAATTTTGCAGAATGTCTGACTAAACCAAACAGTAGCAGATCCCGGGAGTGTTCTGTCCACATCTGCTAAAGATTGAGCATTCTAATACATACTGCTGGATTTCTTACTGCCACCTGCACCTCTCCTTACCTGAGGCTTTTCCCTGGCCTCCAGGGCCAATTTTGCCCCTACACAGCAGGACGACAAATGAGCATTCTCATCCCCCAGAGCTGTCCTCACCCAATGACAGAGGAGATGACTTAATATTTTAGCTCCCTTGCCTCTGGCTATATATTCTGCACCATTCTCTATCATTCCCCACTGGGATAAAGTCCCAGTTCTGAGAGTAGACATTTATTTGAAATTATCCCCCACTGGCATCTTTATCTTTCTCGTTTTACCTCCCCACTCTCCAGGAATATTTTCTGAGATTACTTCTGAATTTTCACTTTAACCCTGCCTCAATGATCTGCTTTTGTTGGAATGCAAACAAACCTACAAGTTCTATTAAACAGTGCTTATGTATATAGAATTAAACAGAAAAAAGCAAAACAAAACAGACCTTTTCAACATGATCAATAGATAAATACAAATCGAGTTTATATTGAATGTCATGAATACTGATGTTCAATACCTTAATCCAGAGCTTCCCAGCAGGTTTCTGACAGTTTACAGGTGTATCACAATTGTGTCACAGTGTGCCAAGATATTGATGCTTTCATCCCTTGCAGGCCAGAATCCCTGGTCAATGTGTCTCTACCTATAGGTCATCTCAGTTTGTCCTACTCTACTATATAAATATTACCATATTTATCCTGTATATGCCAATATTTTTTAAATGTTGGAAGAATGGCCTTAGACTATTGTCATCAGATTTTTCTGTAAGCTGTATAGTACACAAGTTTCTGTGGATATAAATTTAATTAAAGTTAGAATTGATGTCATATAAAACAAGCTTCTACATGAATCATTAGTTATACTGAGCATGAAATATTTGACAAATTCCCAAGAATTAAAGAAAACATAGATATACCCAAATATGGTATTCAAGCTTATATAAATATTTACCTGTGTTGAGTAACTCTCCGGATTTTGATTATTATTTTTGAAGATGTAAGAATTCTCAATGAGATAGCCTAGTGAAAATATTAATAATCAATGATATGATTGTCTCTGTTGATAAATAGGAGAATGATAGCTGGTTGAGGCACTAGAGTCTTCAGACCTATTCTCAATCATCTTTACTAAAACAACAGATTACTAGGGGCTCTAAAATTTTGTAGCAGGGATGTTAAATGTTTGCTGCTACTGCTTTTCTTAAATAAATAAATGAATAAGAACACTAGTCTCATACAGAAAAAAGAGGTACTTAATACTTTTATCTTTAGTCATTGGGTCACTCAGAAAAAGTAAAAACAATTTCTATTACTGATAAAGGCAAATACAATTTATTCTCCCTCAAGAAATGTTTTATGGCATATAATTTCTAGAGAGTCAAAATATTTCAGAAAAGTAAAACTTAAATCTAACTTGTTTCAAGAATTTTATTATTGTTTGGAACTAACTATATACCACAGTTTATGGGTGTAACTTTATAATATTCATCATATTATAATCATTCAAACTAATACTTAGTCATTATTGAGTTATAAACTTTTAAACAAGTTATACCCTCTAATTTCAAAGAAACTTGGGAAGGTTTAATAATCTAAAGTTAAATGATTAAAGTTTAAAACAAGGCAGAACCACTCTAATAGAAATTGAGAAATTTAGTATCATTAGGCATTTTAGATGGGTTAATTAGCAATTTTAAAACCTAAATTGAACTCCATTTTTTTCTTGAGTGTTATTCTGAATTCATTGTACGACACATAAATTCAAAAAAAAAGTGCATTGTTTTTTCTGTGAAGAATTTTTGACAGGAATTAATTTTAAAGGATGTTATTACATGTATGTTTATTTAAAACACATTGGGATAGAATAGCAGATAAGGACTACAAGTACATGTTACAGAAGACATAAAAACTCCCTGTATGCATAGAAAAGTAGTTTATCATTTTCAGTGCAAAGGCTGAAGAAAATGAAAGTACTGGGGATTTGTACATGAAAATACTAAGAGCACAATGTTTTAGATTTAATATGAGTTTGCATAAAACAAAAAGTATTAATGCATAGTTAATCACAAAGTGCTAGCATTGTGTGAAAATCTTTTTTTTTTTTTTTGCGGTACGCGGGCCTCACTGTTGTGGCCTCTCTCGTTGCGGAGCACAGGCTCCGGACGGACAGGCTCAGCAGCCATGGCTCACGGGCCTAGCCGCTCCGCGGCATGTGGGATCTTCCCGGACCGCGGCACAAACCCGTGTCCCCTGCATCGGCAGGCGGACTCTCAACCACTGCGCCACCAGGGAAGCTTGTATGAAAATCTTTATGCAATATACTTTTAAAATTCCTATTTTATTTTAAAAATTGCTTTGCAGAACACTTGGTCCTGTCCAAAACGTTCATAAAACATTTGGATTACAACAGAAGATCTTTGAAATTTGGTCCTATCTAAAATGTCCATGAGCATATTTGGTCCATGCCACATGATTTTTGACAGGACCAAATATCAAGGAACTTTTGGTGTGGACCAAATGTCTATATGGACATTTTGGACAGGATTAAACATGGTCAAATATTAAGGACTTTTTGGAGTGCACTCAATGGATGTGGCAGATAGGACCAAGTGTCTGCTAATCTAAAAGTTCATTGTATCTACTTTTTTTTTTTTCCTCCAACTGAAAGCAAATTATTATATACAGTGGATAGGAAAGGAATGTCTAAAGTCTATTTTGGATCTATTTTCATGTTGATTAGTTTCCACAAATTTCCCTTCTCTGAAGTCTTTCATACACATTTCGTGAATTTGCCTTTACCTCCGAATTTTTATTATTCAGTTCTATGACTCACAGTTCCAGTTTCTCTTTACCTGGATAGGTAAGCAGTATTCTAAATATTTGAAAATAAACCAATTTACTGTAATAATAATCCTGAACTTTTATCATACTAAGGAGAATATATTTAATGTTATGCATCTCCTTATAAAATAAATATTATTAATCCAAATGAAATAGCATAAGAAAGGGCAACATCAAACTGAGTCTGCATTGAAATCTGAAAATCAGTATGAAAATATGTGATTGGGCTGATCTTTATTGTAATCAACTATTTATTAATTGTGTAAAGCTAAAAACTAAAATATTGTCTATGGAATTGCCTAGAATAGTGCTTTGCTCATAGTAGGTATATAATAAGTTTTGGTTGACTCTGTAGAAAACTCTGCCTAGAAATTATGGATAGAAAGTAGATAGAACTTTTTTCCTTTCTATCAGGGAGAAAACAATTTAATTAATAAAACAAAAAATAGGCTTAAATTTAAAATAATGACTTATAAATATAAGCTATTCTTTGTGATTACGTAATATGATTCAGACTGAAGTAAATTCTATCTTTGAATGATTATAGCACTTTTTTGTACCCTATTTATATTTTTTGTATGTTAATTCATATCTGAAACACACACACACACACACACACACACACACACAATAGTGTATATATATATATACACTATTATATTCTATTTTAGAACCTCCTCCCAAATACTTGGCATAATTTAATATTCTATATATTCTGTACAATTTTTTTTTTTAACTATTCAGTGACAATGACAGTGATAGAAGAAATGTGGGAAGAAAGCACCATAAGTGGGCTTCCCTGGTGACGTGGTGGTTAAGAATCCTCCTGCCAAAGCAGGGGACACGGGTTCGAGCCCTGGTCCGGGAAGATCCCACATGCCACGGAGCAGCTAAGCCCGTGTGCCACAACTACTGAGCCTGCGCTCTAGAGCTTGCAAGCCACAACTACTGAAGCCCGCGTGCCTGGAGCCCGTGCTCTGCAACAAGAGAATCCACCACAATAAGCCTGTGCATTGCAATGAAGAGTAGCCCCCTCATCTCAACTAGAGAAAGCCCGTGCACAGCAAAGAAGACCCAACGCAAACAACATTAAATAAATAAAATAAATACATTAAAAAAAAAGAACAGCACCATAAGTGCTTAGTAGAGGAACACTGAGCTGGGCCATGGAGACTGGGAGCTACTGGAAAAAAATATTCAGAAAATAAGTATAAAAGTGTTCCAAAGAGTAAAACAGCATGACAAAATAAAGGAAGCAGGTATGCATGTGACATGCTTGGGAAACAGTGACTACACACGTTTGGATGGAAATAAGAGTACTAAGAGATAAACTGGGAGAAATACTTCTGTTTATAACACTACAGTACAAAAAGATGTTCAAATGATCGTATGATAGATAAAATGTATAGAAGTCTTATTTTCCTCACAAACAGATAAGGTAGGCACAGCCTAGACTTGGGAGAGCTGCTCACAACCAGAGAAACGGAATAATTGGATTCACTCATTAATTCCCAACTATTCTTTTATGGCATGCATTAGGGAATGCAATGATTATGTAACTGCAATGTTAAAATCTGACAGCTCTCCTAAAAGTCTTTCTGGTTCTGTGTTTTTAAATGGTTCTGGTTCACCAGCTGGCAAAGGATCAGAAATCTCTCTAAAATATAACCATTCTCATCTTTTGAAGTCATTAGTTTTTTGGTGAAAGTCATAGCAAGCCCAGATCTCATGCTGAGGATATCTGCATCTGAACATCATGAAGCAGGCTTGAACCCTGCAAACCTTAGTTCAAAATTGGCTACTGCATTGATTCGAATGAGTGCACTGTACCCGTTTTCTTTTTTCTTACATTTTTTCTTAATCATCAAATAATTTGATCTGAGGCCTATTCCAAGCTGCATTGCAAAGTCTGTGAAACATAATGACGCATCGAGCAAAATGTAAAAACTAAATCTATAAATAAAATTAAGGATGAGATTGAGACAGTCTTCATATAATCTCCCCATGTTCATTATCTCATATATTGTACAAAAGCAAATTTTATCAAAAATGTTGATAGCATATGGAGGGATATGGGAAGCGGATACTGCAAAAAGCTTAAAATTACAATTTAACATCATAACTTGAGTCATAAATTATATACTGGAATGTCAAGCTCTTAGATACCTTTCCATTCTTGCTTGTAAGTATATGAATCACTGGAGAAATTTTACATCACAAAATTATTCTCCACTGTTTTTCCCTCTTTCCAAACTAGATAAGGTTCTCAATTTATAAGCCTGAATAAGACTCTGGACCTCTTACTACTTTTCACAGAAAGTATAAGGAGAGTTAACTTTATTAGACACTAAACTTCATAAGTATAGGAACATTGTTTACCCAGATCACTGCTTTATCCCAGAGTAAGCTAGTGTCAATATACAGAGCACGGAAATAAATATTTATTAAATAAATGAACCTATTAGGTAATTACAAATGTAAGAGCATATAAGAAGAAATATGGGAAATGGGAACAATTGGACCAATAGGAAATCACACTTAAATGGAACCTGAAATATGAATAGTGATTAGCAGTGAAGACTGAGGAGATTATTGGACTGCAGAGAAGAGTATTCTAGACTGTGAAAATTATTATGTATTCAGCAATTTCTCAATTACTACAACCTGTATATGGGTATAGCTATGTATATATGAGTCTAAACATATACGTATGAAATTAATGTATTATATAAAACAGATTATTTATATAATCTATAAACAAATTTTAGGAATATGAGAATCCCTTCCATTATTTCTTTGTCTTGCCTTGTCAAGAATCTTCAACCCACAGTTTGGGAACTACTAAAAATAAGAATTCTTAAAGATAAATCTAAAGACCTCAAGAATTAAATGGAGTCATAAAAGTTGATTTTACACCACTTAATTTTAGTCACTGTTTCCTTCTGAAACTTTTCTGCCCTGGATAGCATGATGATAGTGTTTTATCCTGCTTCTCTAACTATTTCTTCTATGTCTTTATCCTTGGCATTTATTCTGCTTCTGATCTCCTAAACGGCACATCTCTGGACATACTTGGGATTATGTTTGCTATCTTTGTGTAGCTATGTCTGTCTCTTGTTCTGCACTTAGAAAAAAAATCTTTTGAATTTATTCTCATCTGTTTCTACTGTTTCAACTATCAATTCTGAGACATGAGTTTTTTTTAATCTAAATCTCTGATGTCATTTTAAAGCTTCAATCCTGAGTTTCAAAATTGTCAGTAGACATTTCTACCTCCCTGAAATGCAATTATGTTAAAATCAAATGGTAAAAAGTCAGAGATAATTAGGGAGAATATGTAGGACATAAATTGAAAAGGTCTGAAGCCAAAATTCTGGGGATTATCAAATTCCATGTAGGGAAAGTAAAGACAGTAAAGGAGTTTAAAATGAACTAATAGAGAATAATATGAAAAACTGAAGAGTCATATCACAGAAAGTACGGAAGAAGAAGGTCACCAGAAAAAGCAAAGCTATTTACCTGTTTAGCTAGCTATCTAGCTTTTTTTTTTTTTAATCAAGAAGGGTATCCATTAACCATTAACCTTAATAAGTAGAGCACTATATGTGACCTTGAGGAGGGCTCCTGAAGTGAATTGGTAAGTACGGAATCAGAATTTGTCAAGCTGTGAAGTTAATGTTTGGGACGGTATGGAGACAGAGAATAGATTTACTCATTTAGGAAGTTTGGCTTTGAGGTTGTCTTTGATATAGTTATAAGCAAACCGTCAAGGGGGAACATCAAACTCAGACTTGGACCTTGTTCTTGCTAAAGAGGTGCACGTGAACTAAGTCTTAAAGGACATATTATGTTTTCAAGATGATAAGAGTGATCAGAGTGGCATTCTAGAGCAGACGAAAGCACAAGATATCATTGAGGAATTATGGTAGAGCAGAGCATGACCAATGCAGAGCAGGACCAGATAAAGGTGAGGCTAGAGAGAAAACAGAGGGCCTTATTTTCTTTTTAAAAAAGATCTTGGGCTTCCCTGGTGGCGCAGTGGTTGAGAGTCCGCCTGCCGATGCAGGGGACACGGGTTCGTGCCCCGGTCCGGGAAGATCACACAGGCCGCGGAGTGGCTGGGCCCGTGCACGAGCCATGGCCGCTGAGCCTGCGTGTCCGGAGCCTGTGCTCCGCAACGGGAGAGGCCACAACAGTGAGAGGCCCGCGTACCGAAGATCTCATGTGCCTTGCTGAGAATCTTTAAATTTAATAATAAAATATAAATATCAGTCAACATATAGTTATTCTGTGTCAGATATTATTTTGTTTGTTACCCATGTTATTTATTCATTTCTTCAAAAATATTATAAAATGTAGGTTAAGAGTTTAGACTCTGAAAACCGAACTGCCTGGACAGTTTACTTAACCTCACTGTGCCTGGGTTACTTCATCTGTAAAACTAGAGTAATTTTACCTACTTCAAAAGGCTGATATAAGATTTAGCTGATAAAATGCATGTAAAGCACTTAGAAGGGCATCGAGATAATAGTGAACACTCAAATATTTAGAGTTATAAGTACTTACAATTATAAGTATTTTTAAAACTTAATTCTTTATATTAATTAATTGACTGATGAAATTTATTTAGAAAGTAGCTGACAGAGCATGGATTAGAATATGTGTAGTCCCAAAGACCATATTCTTAACATATGAAATTCTTATTAAAATAAGGAAATTAAGAAGCAGGTTTTCAAGGAAACACAAATTACTTACTTTTGGACATAGTAATTTTGTGGTACATCTGTGACTACAAAATATAGTCTGTTAGACAGCTAGATGTTCAGGTCTGTTATTCAAGACAGTGATCTGGGATATTAATTGAGATTTTGGACTTGTCAGCATATAGTTGGCATTGTTTTTACAGCTATACTCTAGGCAAGGTTGACAATAGACTTCATGTAGCATCAATGAGAAGTGAAACAGAGGTTCATGGGGCCTCAATATTATAAAAGAAATAAAAATATGTCGATAAAGAGTCCAAGAAGAAGTATCTCAAACCTTAGAAATAGTTTAGTTAAAGAATCTAATCTGAGTTTGACCATGTCTCTAGATTTAACCACCAATTTAGAGGAAATACCATGATAGAGAATGCTATCAGCAATATTCAGGCTGCAGGAAACTTTAAGGGTGAATTCCCCAATTATTTTTCCAAATTAATTGGCAGAGTTGGAATGGTTAGAGATATGAAGCAGAAAGTCTATAGATTAAAACAACCACAAAGACACAGTAAGTCATCATAAACTATGAAATTTATCTGGATCTAGCTTCAAGCAAATAGTTATCATTGTTTAAATGACATTTGTAAGGCAATTGGAAATTTGAATAGTGACTGAAAATACTACTGTTAAATAACTATTATTAATTTTATAGATGTCTGAATGGTTTTGTCATTGAGTTTTACTTTTAAAGGATATTTATATTTTAGAGAAACGTGCTGATGAAATGATACCTGATACATACTGTATTGGGATTTTCTCTAAAATAACATGGGCAAGGAATGTTGGGGATATAATGAAATAGCATTGGCTGTGAGTGGATGACTGTGGAAGCTGAGTGTTGGATACATGGCCGTCAGTTATACTATTGTCAATTGTTGTATATATTTATATTTGCTTAATACAGTATTTGATATAATGAATGTGTATAATGTATATTTAATGTAATATGTTTTAAAGTAAAAATTAAACAAAAATCAAATAACCCTTTTTCAAGAAGTAAACATAACTAAAAATGTAAGCCTAGGGAGGAAAAGGTTTCATGAAGTTGAGCAAGGCTGTGTCAGGGTCAAGTTAAATACGATAAAGCTGGAATTCAGTGAATTTGCCAATATTGAAATGACTGATGGTTTCCCTATTTATATTATTGTTAACAAAATTCTGCCAATCACATAATCACACACTCTTATCATAGCCTTTAATTTCTAATTCTACCTCAAACCCCACATTCATTAGTCTCTCTCTCAAGTTCAAAACTATGTAGACAATAACTTTCCTTTCATACATCTCATATATTTCAGGATGTTCTTTTCTTTTATGTATCTTCTTTTCTTCCTGTAACAGTTGTCAGTATAGCTTGCTTTTAGTCTTATAAAAGCTTGGTAATTCATCTTTTCTTAAGCCTTTCCCTCCAATGTATACTGCAGCAACTTTATCTTCTAAACATTACAGCAGTTATTTAACTGCTGGGACCCAAACCCCTTAATTTTTCTTACTAGTGTTTCCACTAAGAAAAATATTTAAGTCTTTCATTCCACCTCCTTCTGTGACTTTTCAGGCATATTTTTAGACTTACTTAACCTCAAATGAATGTGAATAAAATAATTTTTTGATTACAGTTCTATTTTTTTATAGGAAATATCCCAGCTCATTAGTTTATGAAAGCCATCAATCTAAATACTAACATATTTTTAGGCTGTAGAGCTATTTCTATTCCCATGCTGGAAAAAATTAAATCCTCCCTAATATAAACTTATTGGCTTAATGCTAACACAGATAAAAATCTCTGCTGTGATATAATAAATGTAAGTCAAGAATATTATTATTTCTTTTAAGTTCAAAGACACTATAAGTTTTGAAATGCTACAAAGGATAGCACTTTACTAGAAATTTCAATAAATTTAATTAAGACTCCTTGATCATTTAAATTTTTTAACATTGTATTTATACTTTGGTAATTTAATATGTATCACAAATAGACAAGTTGATAACAGAACATTCTGGATAGGTTTTTCAACTATGAGCCATGGAATTTTTACTGTTCAGGTAGATCATGTTTATTGTTGTGGCAATAACTAAAGCTTTTTTTTTAAAAAATGATAACAGATATTCTTTAATTAAATGAGTTATCACATTTCTGAGTTTCTCTTCTGGTAGTCCCATATCTTTCTTGCTGATATTTCTCAGTTTCGCCACCTACTCTCTGTCCCTTGAATATACATTTAAGTTCTTGAAACTATTCCATCTTATATAAAATGAAATTAATTCTGGTGCCCTCATCAATAAATTGACATTAGCATAACTGTCTTGCACATAGTATATGCTCAGTAAATTGTGGCTATTATTATTGCTCATTTGCCCCTAATGTTCATTCCTGCAAATGTTCAATATTCTTTTATGTTATAATCTTTACAGAGACTGATTTTGTTAGTTCTCCAATGATGTTATAATAATCACAATTCTAGTGTCTTAAAATAACATATATTTATTACCTCACAGTTCTGGAGGTCAGATGTCCAAAACTCGATTTACTGAGCTAACATCAATGTTTTAGCAGGGTTGCATTCCTTTCTGGAAGTCCTGGGGTTGGGAGGATCTACTTCCTTACGATTTCCGGCTTCTAAAGACCACTTATGTTCCTTGATTCATGGATCCAGTTCTCCATCTTCAGTCCTGAAGTGAAGCATCTTCAAATTTCTCTCTGACTCTGACCCTTTTAACTGCCTCTTTCTGTTGAAAGGACCCTTATGATTACATTGGGCCCAACTGGTTTATCCAGGATAATCTCCCCGTCTCAAAATTCTTAACTTAATCACATTTACAGTTACTTTTGCCTTGTAAGTAACATATTCACAGATTCCAGGGATTAGAAAGTCAACATCTTTGGGAAGGCATTATTCTGCATACCGCACTAGTTTTCCACTTAATACTTTGAAAAAACTGCTGACCACCTATTTACCTTGTTAATCAAATGCCTAGATTACTGCTTCTTAAAACTCTCTATCTGCATATTCTATGTAATCTGGGTTCTCTCAGCATGTTACAATCTCTGTCACTGTCATGCCTTTCTCAAATAGAGGCAATCTTGTGCCATTGTAACTTCTACTCAGTGATTTAATAGCTAATTGATATAATGCAAATGTCAACTATTCTAAAGCTCTTTTTACTCATATGTAGAACAGAAAAAATACTAGTGAGATAATACATGTAAAATGATTATAGCGCCTAGCATGAAAAATGCTTGATAAAAGTTAACTGTTAATATTTTTGTTGTTATTATTAGAGTCTGGTAGGCAAATAGATTGCTCCTCCATAGTTCAATTCCATTTCCTGAACTGTCCCAAAAATAGCTCATTATTAAAGTTTAGGAATTTCTTCATCCCTTTTCATATATTCTACTAGATCAAAAAAAAAAGTAATTAAACAGACCACACACACAAGCACTTCTTTCTTTTCCATTTTGACTGCTAAGTTGTGTGAGCAATTGAAACTTTCACACAGCTCCCAAATGCACTCCTACTGTAACAAGCTCTCTCATTTTTTCAGTTTATGTTCATAAAAGTCAAAACACATGTTTGGCATGGATTGGGTTGTCCTTTACTATTATGTACTATGTTGATGGCAAAGCAGGGAGTGTAAGGAGGAAGAAGAACTTGATAGAGAATCTCCTAGGTTCTAGATCAGCACAATCCAATATGGTAGTTACCAGCCACTGGAAGCTGTTATAGAACGTTAGAAATGTAGCTAGTGCAAATGTTGTGCACTATATTGATGTGCTTTTTCTAGTTCCTTGAGCTATAAGTTTAGATTGTTTCAGATTTTTCTTCTTTCTGAGGTAGACTTCTTTTGCTATGAACTTCTCTTTTAGATCTGGTTTGCTGCATCCCATAGATTTTGGATCATTGTGTTTCACTTTTCATTTGTCTCCAGGAATTTTTTTATTTCTCTTTTGATTTCTTCTTGATCTATTGGTTGTTTAATAGCATGTCATTTAATCTTGACATATTGGTCAATTTTCTAGTCTTTTTAGTGTAATTAATTTCTAGTTAATACCATTGTGGTAGGAAAAGATGCTAGATATGATTTCAGTCCTCTTCAATTTATTAGGACTTGTCTTGAGGCCTAATATATGATCTATCTTGGAAAATGATCTACATGCACTTGAGAAGAATGTGTATTCCGTTGTTTTTAGATGGAATGTTCTGTAAATACGTTAACTCCATCTGGTCTAATGTGTCATTTAAGGCTGATGTTTCTGTCTAGATGATCTATCCATTGATGTAAGTGGTGTATTAAAGTCCTCTTCTATTACTGTATTGCTGTTTGTTTCTCCCTTATGTCTGCTAGTGTTTGACTCATATATTTAGGTGCTCCTATATTGGGTGCATAAATATTTATAAATGTTATATCTTCTTGTTGGATTGACCCCTTTATCATTATGTAACATCTTTGTCTCTTATTAGAGGCTTTATTTTAAAGTCTACTTTTATTCCTGGTATAGGTATAGCTACTCCAGCTTTCTTTTGGCTTCCATTTGCATGGAATATCTTTTTCCATCCTTTCACTTCCAGTCTGTGTGTGTCCTTACATATAAACTCAGTCTTTTGTAGGCAGCACATAGATAGGTCATGTTTTGTTCTGACTTTTATACATTCATCCATTCTATATTTTCTGATTGAATAATTTAGTCCATTTACTTTTAACGTAATGATTGATAGGTATGTGCTTATTGACATTTTGTTATTGTGTTCTGGTTGTTTTTATAGTTTCTCTCTTTTCCTTGCTTCTTCTCTTGCTCTCTTCCTTTGTAGTTTGATGACTTTCTTTAGTGATATGCTTATGTTTCTTTCTCTTCATCTTTTGTGTATTTACTCTATGGTTTTTGCTTTGTGGTTACCATGAGGCTTACCTATAACAACTTATATCTGTAATAGTCTATTTTAAGTTGATAACAACTTACATTAGACCCCATTCTAAAGCTTAACATTTCTCTTCTTCTACCCACATTTTATGTTTTTGTTGTCACATTTTACATCTTTTAATCTTGTGTATCAGTTCAATTTTTAAAAATTTAATTATGTATTCTTTAGACTCATGGTTTATTGAGAAGTGTATTATTTAGTTTCACAATATTTATGTTTTGTGTAAATGTCTATTACCAATTTAATTTAATTTATTATTCATCTAATTTAATTCCATTTTGGTCTTTTAAAAAATACCTGGAGGGCTTCCCTGGTGGCGCAGTGGTTAAGAGTCCGCCTGCCGATGCAGGGGACACGGGTTCATGCCCCGGTCCGGGAAGATCCCACATGCCGCGGAGGGGCTGGGCCCGTGAGCCATGGCCATTGAGCCTGCGCATCCGGAGCCTGTGCTCCGCAACGGGAGAAGCCACAACAGTGAGAGGCCCGCATACCGCAAAAAACAAAAACAAAAACAAAAACAAAAAATCTGGATATCCTTAAGTTTACTGAGACTGAATTTAAATCTTGAATATGATCTCTTTTGCAACATAATCTCTGTGTACTTGAAAAGAAAGTGTATTCTGCTGTTGTTAAGTGGAGCATTCTACAAATGTCACTGAATAGAGGTTGTTGATGATGTGATTCAAGTCAAGTAATTTTTGATATGGTTGTGCTTGAATATAATGTACTGTCTTGCTGTATGTTGTTTTCTATTTTCTATTCTCTCTTTACTTTTTCCACTTTTTGTAGACAATTTTATTTTACTTTTATCCAGCTTTATTGAGAGAAGATTGATATTTAACATTGTGTAAGTTTAAAATGTACAGCATATTGATTTTATACACTAATATATTGCAAAATGATTACCACAATAGAGTTAGTTAACACCACCATCACTTTACATAATTACATTGTTTTCTGATGAGAACATAGAAGATATAATAGAGTATCATTAACTATAGTCACCATGTTGCACATTAGATTCCCAATACTTACTTATAATTGGAAGTTTGTACCCTTTCACCCCTTTTTTCCCCCACATTGCTCCTCAGCCCCTAGCAACCACCATTCTACTCTGTATTCTATTATTCCATTATTTTCCTTTTCTGTCTTATTTCAGATTGCATTGATCATTTTTAATGACTTTGTTGTCTGTCATATTAGCAATAACTGTAATTCCTTTCTTTTTTTTCACTGTTTGCTTTAAGGTTCAGTAAATGCACTTTAACTTATATAATATTTTACCACTTCATGATAGAATAAGAATCTCCCAACTGAATTCTTCTAAATTACCTTCTATCCTTTGTGCAATTGCTATCATAAATTTTACTTTCATATATATAATTAATCGCACAATATATTACAATTATTTATGCATCAGTCAGTTACCTTTAAACACTTTTAAGTAATAATATATTTTATAGTTGTACACATATTAACTCTTTCCACTGATATCCATTTCTTTGAATAGATAGAGATTTCCATATTGCATCATATTTTTCCTAAAGGATTTAATATAGTACTGGCCTACAATTTATTATTTCTTTCAGCATTTGTATATCTGAAAAAAATAGTTCTGCTAGTTTTAAAAGATATATTCTTTTAAAAGATATATTCTTTAGAAATTGAAGTGTGTAACTTCACTGTCCTCTGTCTTGTATTCATTCTAAAAGAAATTTGCTATAATTCTTTTTGTTTCTCTTTGCAATATTTCTTTTTCCTCTCATTGCTTTTAACATTCTCTATTTATCTCTGGCTTTAAGGAATTTAACTCTACCTGACATGGTATAGTTTCTTCATATTTCTTATACTTGAGTTTTGCTGAATTTGGCTCTGTTGGTTTCTGGTTTTAATAAAATATGGAGAGACTCCTACTCTTAATTCTTCAAATATTATTAACTCTTTTCTTGTTCTCCTTAAATTAAAATTATTCATATAGCTGATCATTTAATGTTGTCCCACGGCTCACTGGTAGTCTGCTTATTCATTTTCATCCTCTTTTCTCTATATATTTCAGTTTAGATAGTATCTATTGCTTTGGCCTCAGTTAACTGATCTTGCTGTGTTTTTTGTTTCCTGTGGTTTCTAATCTATTTCATACAATGATGTTTCTTAAATCTTGCACTTTTCATCTCTAGAAAATTAATTTTATTGACCGTTTATATGTTTTAAATATTTATTAACATGCTCAATCTTTCATCTGTCTAGTTGAACACATAAATTTTATTTTAAAGATTTTTTTTGATGTGGACCTTTTTTTTTTTTTTTTTTTTTTTTTTTTTTTTTTTTTTTTGCGGTACGCAGGCCTCTCACTGTTGTGGCCTCTCCCGTTGCGGAGCACAGGCTCCGGATGCACAGGCTCAGCGGCCACGGCTCACGGGCGCAGCCACTCCGCGGCATGTGGGATCTTCCCAGACCGGGGCATGAACCCGTGTGCCCTGCATCGGCAGGCGGACTCTCAACCACTGCGCCACCAGGGAAGCCCTGATGGGGACCATTTTTAAAGTCTTTATTGAATTTGTTACAATATTGCTTCTGTTTTTTTTGTTTGTTTGGTTTTTGGTTTTTGGGCTGCGAGGCATGTGGTGTCGTAGCTCCCTGACCAGAGATTAAACCCGCACCCCCCCTGCATTGGAAGGGAAGTCTTAACCACTAGACTGCCAGGAAGTCCCCTAAATTTTAATTATAATAAATATTTGAATGCTTTTGTCTACTAAGTCTATAATGTTCTTTCTAGGTATGAGTCTATTGCTTTTTCTCCTCGTTAGGATTTATGTTTCTCTGCTTTTTAAATACCTAGTTAATTTTGATTAGGGATCAGATATTGTGAATTTTTGAATTTTACCCTTTTAGCTGCTAGATATTTTTGTATTCCCAAAGTGTTATTAAGCTTTATTCTGAGACACACTAAATTTCTTGGAGACAGTTTGTTTCTTTCAAGGCTTGTTTGTAAGCTTTGCTTTATAGGACCCAAGTAGCTATGGTCTCTTCCTCATTTTTTCCACTACTGAGTCAATATTCTTCTGAGTATTTTATCTGATGCCCTGTGATTTATAGTTTTACACGCCAAGTGATAGAAACAGGAAAAATCTTCACTTTTTGTGAGCATCTAGGATTGTTTCCTCTACTCCTTTTGGGCTATTTTCTGGCTCTGTATTGTTTTTTCACTCTCAGGTGCTGATCATTCCTTAGCTAAAATTTTGAGGGGGTTTCTCTCTTTGTTTTTCTGTAACTTTCTGTCTTCCAATATGTTTTCCTGCAAACTCTATGTGACTTGGATTTTCCAGACTCAGCTTTATCTCTTGCACTAGTAAATTCCCGGCTCCATTTTGATTAGTGCTAATCCTCTTTGCTTCCTCTTTCCCAGGGATCAGCCTCCTACATTGTCTACTATTTAATGTACAAAAATTAACTAAAAGTATATTATTTTTAATACTTTGCCTGGATATTTAGTTGTCTCAAGTAGGAAGGTAAATCCAATTCCTCTTTCTCCATATTGGCTTGAAGTAGCGGTCCTATTTTATTTACAATCTTAAAAACTAAATTTAGAGGTACCTAATTATTTCATATTTTTGTCTTTGTGAGTAATGTAATAGAGTAAAACTGTTGATAATGTCCCATGTTACCATATCAATAATGTACTACTATTCCACATACAATGTTATAGTGAATATTTTTACATATTACTGTTTAGCAAATGTCACTGAATTTTACAGATATATATATATGTAAGATATAAAAAGCAAATCAGAATCTTATAATTTAAAAATATACCACAAATTCAGTAACCTGGTAAAGACTAATATAAAACCATTTTAAACTACCAAGCTATTTATTTGAAAATCTAAGCAATGTAGCAGATGCTGAAATTGGAAACAACTTTGTTAAAACTCACCAAAAGAAAATGGAAGGAAGAAAAGTTCACTTTAATTAAACTGGGTAACATAAAAATACATTTTCGCTGTCAGATTATTTGCAAGTTATATTTAAAGATACCATCTCTGTGAATATTTATGTACTGTGAACATGACTCCTCTTCTACTAGTCAGAAATTTGTTTTCAGCTATCACTAAGAGCAGCTAATTCAAGATATGCTGCTTTGAAAAAACCGTTGAAAGTTTTAACATCTTTCTTCAAGTACATCCTTTTATAGGGTGCCAAAGGACACCTGGAAAAACACACAAAATACATCTTTATTTTCCCTCTATTGAGAAAAGTAAACTAATAATTATCTATGCAAATTTCAATTACTATTTGCATGGTACATTTTCTGAGGGTAGTAGGGGCTTGAGCCTAGATAATATTTCAGAAAATTGAGTATCTTTTCACAGGAAGAACCTTCTATCATATTGCTGTTTAACCAAAAATAAAATATTTATAATCACAAAAATTAAATAAAATTTCTGGTGCTATCTTTTACTCGAGTTAAATGGAGTTGGTTAATATCTCCGAGGTTTAGATTTTCCATTTATCTACGACACAGGTTTTTACTGACAATTTTTAAACATTTACAATTTTATTTTAGAATGGTTTTAGCATTACAGAGATAGATTTTTCCATCTATTCCACACCATTGTTTCCGTTATTAGCATCTTAAATTAGTATGGTATATAACAATTAAAGAACTAATATTGATGCCTAATTAGTAACTAAAGTCCACAAAATATTCATAGTTCCTCAATTTTTACCTAATCTCATTTTTATATTTCTATCATTTATTCTTCCTACCTGGGATACAGTATATAGTTGTCATGTCTCCTTAGGCTCCTCTTGTCTGTAATACTTCTTTGGGCATTTCTTTTTTTTTTTTTTTTTTCTTTTTTTTTTGCGGTACCTGGGCCTCTCCTGTTGTGGAGCACAGGCTCCGGACATGCAGGCTCAGCGGCCATGGCTCACGGGCGCAGCCGCTCCGCGGCATGTGGGATCTTCCCAGACTGGAGCACGAACCCGTGTCCCCTGCATCGGCAGGCAGACTCTCAAACACTGCGCCACCAGGGAAGCCCTGGACATTTCTCATTTTTGATGACCTTGACAGTATTGGAGAAGACTGGTCATATATTTCTGGATACCCCACTTTTGGATTTTGCCTAATGTTTACTCATGATTATATTGATTATTATGGTTTTATCAGAGGAAGATATAGAGGCAAAGTCATTTTCATTACATCGTACTTGACATATACTATCAACGTGACTTATCACTCTTGATCTTGACCTTGATCAGCTGGCTGAGATAGTGTTTTTTAGGTTTCTCCATAGTGTTTTTTGGGTTTCTCCACCGGAAAGTTATTATTTTCCCACCTTATCATACTGGACTCTATGAAAGGAAGTCACTGTGTGCTGCCTAACTTAAGGAATAGGAGTTATGAACTCATTATTCTTGTGAATGTGAGTGAGCATCTGCATAAATTGTTTGAGATTGTTCTACATGAGAGATTTAACTTTTTCCAAATACATTTACTCAATTATTTATTTTTATTAGTAGGGACCCTTGGATATTTATTTTATAATTTGGACTATAATCCATTGTTACATTATTTATTTTGTTCAAGTTGTTAGAGCTTTGACCATTGGAAGCTCTTTCGTTAGGGTCCTATGTACTTTAGATACACCCCCATCATTGCGTGTAGGTTTGTTTGTTTGTTGAGCACTTTTTAACTGTCTGGAACTACAAGTTTCTCTGGAACTACAAGTTTCTCATATATTTATTGCCTCCGTCCTTTAATCACATATTTCTGCTTGAACTTTTTATTGCTATTTTATTGGTATTAGTTGAAGCTGATGTCTCCAACTCTATAGCTACATGAATCATTCTAGTGTCCTCATCAGGCAACCAGCCACTCTAACAGTGAAAATCCTGGATCCCACCATCCATACATTACTTAATTGTTTAATTAAAGTGAACATGTATAGTGGATCCAGCATCGTCACGCCATGCCCTGTGAGGATAATTTTTATTAATTTTTGTATAGTACTTATAGGCAGCTTATTTTGCCATTAGTCTTACAGGGGCTACTCATTTCCAAAGTTATTAAAGTCAGCACCATTTTCTCCACTCCTTTCAGGTAGGTTGTGCCATGCATTGATGAATACAGTTAGATTCTTTAGTCACACTCTGAATTCCATCCTGGAACCCCCCTGACCTCCTTTTTTTAATTTTCATACATCAACCTTTTCACTTTATGTCATAAAGTGCTACAGTTTTTGATAAATACTTACTGCCATGTATCCTCCATTACTGAATAGTTTCAGTACCCCAAAACCAATTTTAAAAATTCTCCATGCTTCAGATCATTCAACTCTTTCCCAAATCCCTGACCACCACTGCTCCATTTATAATCTTGATCATTTTGCCTTTTCCAGAATGTTCTATAATCGGGATCATGCAGTATATGGCTTTTATAGAATGCCTTCTTTCACTTAGCAATGTGCATTTAAGATTCAAACATAACTTTGGATAGCTTCATAGCTTTTATTCCTGAATAATATTTCATTATGTGGCTATACCACAACGTATTTATTTTCCTATTGAAAGATATCTTGGCTGCTTCCAGTTTTTGTGGTAATAAATAAAATTGCTGTAAACACCCACATGGGAATGATGGTGTAGAGATAATTTTTCAACTCACAACATAAATATATAGGATAACAATTGCTGCATTATAAAGTAAGAATATGTGCAGCTTTGAAAAAATTCAACCTGTTTTTCAAGGTGGGTATACCAGTTTGCATTCCCACCATCAGTAAATGAGAATTCTGGTTCTTCTGGACCCTTGCAACAATTGGTATTGTCAGATTTGGGTTTTTTTAAGCCATTCTAACAGGTATATGGTGATATATTGTTTTTTTATTTGCATTTTCTAATGACAAATAATGATGACCATATTTTCATATGCTTATCTTTCACTTATCTTCTTTAGTGATGCAGCTGTCCAGATCTCTTGCCTACTTTTTAAACTGGGTTGTTTGTTTTCTTATTGTTGAGTTTTAGGTGTTCTATGTATATTTTGGATACAAGTTCCTTTGCAAATATATTTTTCCTGTCTATGTCTAGTTGAAGAGTACAGATCCTGTTTAAAACCTATGTGTGATTTTTTTGGCCTGACCATAGGCAATTACAGAGGCTTCACTGGCAGACCTCATGGGGAAAGGCTGCCCTCCCCACATGAGACTCAGTACACAGCCAACGCAATACAGTCTCTGAATGGAGATGTACTCAAGACCTCAGACACCTCTTGCCTGTCATGTTCTTTACAAATTTACATTCCTAGTCTCTGCACCTGTATTCCTAGATCTCTTTATCTGAGACCTTGGGCTGAGCTCTCCTTAGTCACCTTTGCAGAGACCTCCCTATGTGGGAAGAAGGAGGAAACGTGGAAGACATATTTTCCAAGCTGACTCAGTACCTAGTAATTTTTCACTCCTAGACCTCCCCTCTTATGTTCCCCCTCATCCCAGAGTCCATAAAACTGTTCGAGCCATTTGTTCAGGGTTCTCCCAACAGTAGGATGACCCCTTATCTGCACTGGTTGACCAGATCCTTTACTGGTGTGCAGTTCCACGGGCAAAAAGGAACAGGGAGAGCAAGCTGGTTCTTCCTCTGGTTTTAGATTATTGCTTATACCATTCAGAGTAAGTGACTAAAGGCTTAACTCTTTTATTTTTGACTTGTTTTAATTGGCTACTTCAACACGTGGCAGCTCAGCTCAGCTGAACTCCTGACACTAGGCTTTTTGTTTTCTTCATAGTGTCCTTCAGAAGAAGTAGTTTTTAATTTTAATAAAGTCAACTTATCAATTTTTTTTCTCTCATGATTGTGCTTTGGGTGTTGTATCTAAAAACTCATCACCAAAACCAAGGTCATAAAAATTTTCTCCTAAAAGTTTTATAGTTTTACGTTTTACATTAAGTTCATGATCCATTTCGTGACAATTAATTACATAGTGCATTAGTGCTGAGTCCAGGCTAATTATTTTGCATATAGATGTCCACTGATACCAATCTTTTAGTATAAAATCTCTCCTTTCTCCATCGAGTTGTGTTTTTGAATCATGTAAAAAAAACTCAATTGACTATATTTGTATTGGTCTATTTATGGGAAATCTATTTTGTTCAATTCATTGATGATTCTATTCTTTTGCCACAAATATTCTGTCTTAATTATTTTGAATGTACAGTAAAACTTGAAATCAGATAGTGTGAATTCTTTAACTTTTATCTTCTTCAGCTGTCTTGTGTTGGCTATTCTAGCTCTTTTGTCCTTCCATATAGACTTTTAAATCAGTTTACTGATATTGATATAATAGTTTGCTAGGATTTTGCCTGAGATTGCAACGAATGTAAAGATTAAATTGGAAAGAATTGACATTTTAGATATTCAGTCTTTCAATTCATGAATGTGGTGTATTTCTCCCTTTGTTTAGATCTTCCTTGATTTTTTTCATCAATGTTTAATAGTTTTGTGCATACAGATCTTGGACGCATTCTATTTGACTGATGGAATAAGTTAAAATTGTTCCCTCCGCTTCTATTTTCTGGGAAAGATTTGGAAGATTCAGTATTATTTCTTCAATAAATGTTTGTTAGAATTCTCCAGTGAAACCAAATGTCTCTAGTGCTTTCTTTTTTAGAAAATATGTAATTATTTATTTAATTTCTTTAATAGATAATGGACTATTCAGGATACCCATTTCTCCCTGTGTCAGTTTTGGTAGTATATGCTTTACAAGGAATTGTTCCATATTACCTAAGACAGCAAATTTATGGTTTGGAGTTCTTTGTACTATCTTTGTTATAATTTTAATATCCATCAGATTGGCAGTCATGGCCCCACTTTAACTGCTAATAGTGGTAATTTCCCTTGCTCCCTAATCCTTCCCTGGCTTTAGTGTCCTTAATATATTTTATCGAAGCACTGTTCTCTCTTGACTATGTTTGTGTGTGTGTGTGTGTGTGTGTGTGTGTGTATTTGTGTGTGTATGTTTGTGTCCCTCTTTTAAGGTGAGTCAGGAAGACTGGTGGGTGGGAAGTAGGGAAGGGGAGGAAGTGTCTTTTCCAGCTGAGATAAGGCTCTGGCAAAGTCTTTTCCACTATAGAGGAGAACTTTGTTAATGGGGAGTTTTGGGATGTGTTCTACAATGATTATTCTTCTCTGCTTTGCCACAGCCAATAGTGTTTTTTTTTTTTTCTTAACCTAGTAGGGTTCCTGGACATAAAGTTTATAAAAATGCAGGCACCTTAAAACTGGGGTGCCCAGGAGTTTCTCACTTTCATATTTGTGCATACTCAGTGTCCAGCACTTCACCAAAGTTACCACTTAAGTCTTCCTCCCAGTTTATGGCTGTAGTGGCATCTGCTCCAAGTAAGTAGATCTTAGCTGTGACTCTGGATTCATCTGTCTCTCTGGATTTTGGGCTGACAGTTTGACCTGCAAATTCATTTCTCTGTTTGATCAAAGAAAATTTATTGATTTTAAGTTTCTCCAGCTTTGTCTTGTTTTAAAAACAGAAACTATGACCACCCCCCCAAGCCCTTTAAATGTCAGAGCTGAAATCAGAAGTACACAATTGTACATTATAAGAACATAAAATATGTCCGTCATTCCCATTACAAAATATATAATAAATAAATGTCATTTTCACTTCTTTCAATCAAACTAATTTGTGCACAACCACTAAATCCCAAGTCTTCAGCAAAGTGTCTAAGATACAATAGGGACACAACTTGACCTTTGTCTTTTAATCACCTTTCAAGCCATACCTAAGTTTATCCAGCTGCAGAGAATTCATCATCCTTCCACTTATGGGTGTTATATTCAAACTGTATTTACAATCAGCAAGCAATTTAATCATTTCATTCAGCTATTTATGACAGTTACCATGGCTACCAGCTAATAGTAGAAATGACACCTAGGAGCAGCACAGATTAGAGAACACTTCAACAATCAAGGACTAGAACACAAATAACCAAACTAGAAGTGTCACAATTTCTTTTCATATTGTTCAATGTTACAGAAGAGTTTCCCTGGCTTGTTTACCTAAGCCCATTGTCTGAACCATATGTCAGAAGACATAATGATAGATATTTGTTTCATGTGCATCTGTAACTTGTTATCCTAAACATGAGACTCATCATCTGGTACCGTGATACTGACAGAAATTTAAGAAGGATTCTTCAAAGATCCATTATGATATGTTCTGTGTAGAATGATCCTAAGTACTACATTTTGTGTAGTTGGTGGATTTTGTTTCCATAAGTAACTGTTATTTCTCATTTAATATATAAAGATATATTAATAAGCAGAATATATAGTGAGAAAAGATAAGAATCTTTACTCAACTATGCTAACCTAAAGCATTCAGACGAAGAAAAAAAACTTTAAAATGATTTGGGAATTACATGGTCTGCAAGGCAGTTCATTCCACTGGCAAGTATGCTTGGTTGTTTTTTTCCCATGGTTTAATTATGAATGAAATAGCTCACCGACCTGTTATTTTTCAAAACCTCTGAAACTGCCTCACTTTCTACATTAATGCTTGTAATTAAAAAAGAAAAAAGTTTTTTGATCTGAAGCAGAAAACAAGACTCAGCTTCACGTCTAGTTTATTCTTTTATTTCTGAGATCCAGTAGGAACTTCAGTTAAACCTTATTGTCACACTCCCTTTATACCACAAATGTAAGCTTCAAAGATAGTTTCTAATCCCTCCAATTTCTATTTTGAAACACTTCTAGCATTATCATTCATAATTTCATTTTTTTTTAAAACTATACTTCTCCTGGACTTGTGTCACCTTTACCTGTGTATCTATGGAAAGTTTTGGAGGGAAAAATGTATATTTTTAGAATAATTGTGTTAAACTAAGGTAATTAAAGAGACACTTTAACCTCAGCTTGGGCACACATCCTTGACTTTCTCAGTTCTCACAATGGAAATGGTCGCTTTTCCCTCTGCTGTGAGCTGTTTTCCCTCTCTGTGTTCTGAAAATAAACGCTCTCTCTCTTCCTTCTTCCCTCCCTCCCTCCATTTATTTATCTTACTTTCACTCTTTAACCAACTATTATCTACTTTGAATCCCAAAATACAAATTAATGTGTGCACTCAATGATTTCCACTGACTTTTCAGTCTTTACCTTATTTGAAATCTCTGCAGTATTTGACACCATTTGCCATTTGTTTCATTGTAATACTTTTTATAATGTAACAACAAACCTAACTCATTGACTTTAGTCTCCTAACTTCCCCTTTAAGGATTATTCTTTTCTTGTCTTACCTTTAAATTAGTTGAGATAAACTTTATTAGTTCTTTTTTTCCTTTTCTCACAGCCCACTCTCCCTAAGTGCCACAATCCACATCTTTAGCTTCAAGGATTCCCAAGTCTATAACTCCATGACTTCTCTCTCTCAAGTTGGAAAGCTGTGTATCCAACTGACCTCCATGTTTTTCTAGCCTGAATGATTAACAGTCATATCATGCTCCAGCTTTCCAAAGCTAAAATCCTCTCCTTCCACTCATCTACTTATCCTTATATTGTATGTTAACACATTCAGTGATAGCATCCAAATCAGCAAGTGAGAAGTCACCTTTGATTCTTTCATCCCTATCCCCATCCAAGTTTAATTAATACATATGATTTTAAAACCGCTTTAATATATATTGATTCTATTCATTTCTCTCTGTCACCACTGGTTATCCCTTAGCTATGAGCACAAATTACACCACCATATTCTCCTTTCTTGTTTTTAGCCTTCATTTTTTCTAAATTATTTCACACTTGGAAATCCAGGTACATTTTTTTAAATGCAAATTGGATCACATAACTTCCCTACTTAAAACCCTTCAATAACCTTCCATTGCTCTATTGCTAAAGTCTAAATTTCTTAATGTAGAACTTAAAATCTCAAGAGACCTCTCTTTTCCTAATGCTTTATTTCTTTACAGCTTTACTCCCTTAGAATGCATTATCCAGTCATACTGAACTTACAGTTCTCCAAATGAGTCATTTTCACGTGCCACTGCTTTTTCTTTTTGTCCTCATACTGCGATGAAGTTCTAATCTAGACATTTGCTGTCCATTAGTTTTCTTGGCCCTTTGAACACTAATGTCCAGGCATCTTATGTGATGCAGTATGAATATTGCTTCCTTTACTAACCTAATTTTTAGTCATAGAACTATATTGTGACCTTCTTATGTGATTCCATAGCAGTCCATACTTACTTCTGTCATACAATTACAAAATTCTTTTCTATTTAGGTTCTTATAACTCCTATTAGAATATAGGGAGTTAAATGGCAAAGGTATTGTATTTTCATCAGTGCTCTTTGCTTGATCTATAAGGGTGTTTATAGGTGTCAAAAGAATGTTTAGATTGGCAGCGTTTTGAAACCTCATTTAAAATGTACTGACAGTGCATTAATGATCTGCTTTTTTTTTGATAAACTTTCTGTATTGGCTAATGAAACTGTCATCCATCCATCTACTGACTCACATGGTGGATGTGAAATAAACCTAACACATCAAACAGTTCCTAGAATACAGTGGTTATTCCATACATATTTGTTGATATAATGAGTTACTGAAAATAAATTAATCTTAAATTACTCACGCTAACCTTTGTCTCAGTATTCAATCTGACATCATTTTTTTACTCTATATCTCTTGAATCTTCCTTTTACATCACACTGCCATAATAAAGCCTCATCAAGTCTTGCCTTGACTAAAATATAATCCTGTTTTCTTTTAGCATCCCAATAGCCAGTTCATCCTTTATTTTCTGTTAGAGCAGTGACTTTCAACTAAGGATGAGTTTGAATTCCCCTACCCACTAGGTTTGGCCGTGTCTAGTGAAGTCTTGCTGTGACCACTGACACACACACAAAAACAAAAGCCAATGCCATAGATTTTGGTGTTACTTATACCTGATTTGAATCCTAGTTCTATTATTTATTAATTATATTGATTAGGTTATTCAACACTTCTTAACTTCATTTTTCCCATTAATAAAATAGGAAAAGTAATATTACAGGGCTAGTATAATTAAAGGACTTGCAGCATAGTAAATTTTCAGTAATTAAAAATTTCCTACTTCTCTAATAATAAAAATACGTTAATCATGTTTTCTTAACCAAAATTTAGGACACACGTTCTGACATCTTTTACTCTGAGTTATGATTGTACTGATCTGAAAATCCTAAAAGAACATTGACATGTTAATTTGTTAGCAATTGTTACAACGTGATTATTCTTAATTATATACAACTATTAATTTTTTTAAGATATTGGTAAATGTTAATTATTAGAGGTACCTGGGGGTTAGTCACTCCCAGCTAACCTCATTACCAGTCTAAAAGGAAAGAAACTGTAGACTCTATTCTGCCACAGTCATTCATAAATAGTAGGCAGCGATTTTCTTATACTCACTTCTGTCTTTTGGAATAAAATCTCACCTGTTTTTTTCTTTATGGTGCTCCAAAAACACCATCCTTGAAAATTCAGCTGAGGTCTTTGATAAAAGGCTCTAGACATGAGATTAGTCTAGTCAATTCTGCAGATTCAGGTGATCCGTCTGTATAAGTAGCTGAGCTCGGAATATTTTAGAGGTCAAGTCCAGGGGACTATCCTTTAGTATTGTTAAAGAAAAAAGAAAGAAGTATTCTGAGCCTTGTTAAAATGGTAAAGAAGACTTCATTCAACATTATTGTGATAGGTGTAAAGACTACCACAGTGGGGGATCAAGATCAGGTTCAACTTCTAATACAAGAGCAAGTGGAATTTTATATCCAAGGAGCAGATTGGGGGTGAGAGGTGGGGTCGTTGGGTCAGTGGGTGGAAAATTTCTAAGAGGAGACATAAGGAAGGGGGATTTTTGCTAAATATACTTAACAGGATTCTTGCTGTATGCAGGCCAGGGTGATCAGATATTATCTGGGGAATAGTAGAGGATGAGGAATTTGATCTCATACCAAGGGTGATTAGATATTAAGGGTGAAGATTTTTGCTCAACTAACCTAGCAGGATTCTTGGTACAACTGAACTACGCAGGCCCAGCAAGGAAAGGGGACAAGGCTGAGGGCCTTGTCACAGAAATAGGACTTGGAGGAGCCTGAGTAAAGTTTTGTCAAGGAGAGTCTTCATCAGTGTAAAGAGTGAGGACTCACTTGATTTGTATGCCCCCATTATGCAAAAGCGTTGAGATTCTAGAAACTATTTTAAACAAAACACATAGATTGAAAACTACTAGTCTTACCAATGCTGGTGCATTTTTAATTAGTAAATCCCCTGATGTTGAGTCAAGGTATAGATTGTAGAAATACTTGAGAAAGTCACTTCTGGAGTGTGGACTTTCTGCTGAAATCCTAGTTTATCATAACCATATTGGGGAAATAAATTCCTGATTAGATTAACTGAATGCCCTGAGGTTGCAGGCTAACACAAATGCACATACATTTATTATTTACATGGTCAGTTCTGAAATGTTTTAATTTAGGCATAGATATTGTACAATTATACCTTTATTTAACTTTTTTTTTGAAAATAGTAAAATTGGATTATCAGAACTGGCTGAGGAAATCCACTGAATATCTGTTGTATGTATGTCCATATAAGCTACTATTTTATGGAAATTGTTTTGGAGGAGATTTTCTACAGGAGTTGACCCACCAGTTACATTTTTCAAAACTAGATGTTTCGTATAGAAGTTATAGTAGCTAATGTGGTTGAAGGCTTACTTATATCAGACACTGTTCTTTGACCTTTTATATGCATTAATTTATTCATTTCTAAACACACACACGTGTGTGCACACACACGCACAAATTAGATGCCATTATTAGTGGTTGTGCAGAAAGAAACCACTAAGGTAGAGTGCTACTAAGTAACTTGTCCAAGGTCAGATAGCTAGAGAATTAATAACATATAATTAAAACCTAGACAGGTGGCCCCTCAGGCCATACTCTCAACTATGACATTGTATTGACTATCATATTGTAAGGCCTGAACCAGCTTCACAGACCTGTGATCTGTGCAGTCACACAGGGCACCATGCTTAGAAGGGCACTGCTCTTGGTTTAATTCTCTGCTGTTGTCATTTTGGAATTAGTAATGATTTATGAACAAGGGATCCCATATTTTCATTTAGCATTAGACCCCACAGATTATGTTGCCAACCCTGTGTGTGTCATTTTGAGCACTGAAAGAGTTACAATTGCTGGCTGATATGTAGAGAGAACCTGAGGAAGCTCCTCTCAATTACAGTTATCAGAATGTGTAATTCAAACTGATGGGAAATGAAGCTCTCAAGAAACAAGAGATTAATAATTCTAGGTATGTAGCAAAGAATGAACTGTTATTAAAAACAAATAAATGTAAAGGAAACTAACTTATCTTATGCATTTCATGTGAAAATAAGCATGAGAATATGTTAGTCTTCATGATTATCATGAAAGGGAAGATTCAGAAATTCAAACACACTTCTGCAGCCAAAAATGTTACTAAAGGAGTGAGAGTCTCTCACTGAACATTTAAAAAATAAAGATGTGGTACTTGAAAATAAAATTGCAAGTAGAATCTAATTAGTGACTATGCTAATTCTTTTCCCCACTTGTTAACATTAACAGGAAATGATATTAATGTTTTCAGTAGCTGAAAAGGGATGCAATTAACTTTACATTTTCATACCAAAAGAATTGCAGTAACATTATACCAATAAAACCTAGCTTTTCATATATGCATGAAGAAATGCAGTTTTCACTGATTGGTGGCTTAAAAATTTTAGAAATAAGTTTTAGAAATTTTAGAAATGAAGAACTGTTTGAAATTAGAGACAGTGTTATTGCAAATTCACAAATACTTCTTTGCTGAGTGAAAAATGAGCAAAATGCAATTCTTGGTAAAACAGTGATAGATTACAGAGAGAAATCTGGAGCGAAGGGAAAAGAATAACAAAGGAACATGAATACAACTTTCACACCCTCCATAGAGCTTTGCAAACAGCATCTTAGAACAATTCCTATATTTCATTTTCCTCATTTAACTCATGTAGCTTTTGAAGTGTCATTTTGAATAAATATATTTCCTTTACAACAACCTCATTCAGACTTCATGCATAATTTATTTACATAAATTTCCTTTACATCAACGTTTACTTATTAGAGTTTCATTTAGCTTATATGATACATTTACATGTGATCAATTGGATTTTTATCTTTTAATGTAAGTCACCTTATATTATATAGGCATACCTCATTTTTTTGAGCTTTTCTTTATTGCACTTCACAGATACTGTGCTTTTTACAGATTAAAGGTTTGAGGCAACCCTGGGTTGAGCAAGTCTATCCACGCCATTTTTCCAACAGCATTTGTTCATTTTGTGTTTCTTCACGTTTTGGTAATTCTCACAATATTTCAAACATTTTCATTATTATTATATTTGTCATGGCGATCTATGATCAGGGATTTTTGGTGTTACTATTGTAATTGTTCTGGGGTGCCACGAACCACACCCATGTAAGATGACAAACTTAATACATAAATGTTGTGTGTTCTGATTGCTTCACCAATCAACAAATCTCCAGATTCTCTCCCTCTCCTCAGACCTCCCTGTTCCCTGAGACACAACAATACTGAAATTAGACTAACTAATCAAAAGCT
Organism: Leucopleurus acutus; assembly: GCF_964270905.1. Lineage (NCBI taxonomy): Eukaryota > Metazoa > Chordata > Mammalia > Artiodactyla > Delphinidae > Leucopleurus > Leucopleurus acutus. The sequence goes on from NC_139159.1 coordinate 60,611,851, forward strand.
AGAGATGATTAAGCTTAGTGAGGAAGGGATGCCAAAAGCCAAGATAGGCTAAGCTAGGCCTCTTGCACCAAACAGCCAAGTTGTGAATGCAAAGGAAAATTCCTTGAAGGAAATTATAAGTGCTACTCCAGTGAACACAAGAATGATAAGAAAGGGAAACAGCCTTATTGCTGATATAGAAAAAGTTTGAGTGATCTAGATAGAACCAGCCACAACATTCGCTTAAGCCAAGGTTTAATCCAGAACAAGGCCCTAGATCTCTTCAATTCTATGAAGGCTCAGAGAAGTGAGGAGGCTGCATAAGGTCTAAAACCGAACCATCAGTATCACGGAGGTATGCGTGTATTAAGTTACAAATTATCAAAATAACAGTAACTTTCAATGATCATATCCCTGGAATACTGAAAATCTATTTGGCACATGCAGTTACTCTAACTGAAAAATCCCAGACATCCTTTTACAGTCAAATACAAAATTCTTTTGCAAAATTTTATGGACTAGACCAGAATCCCCATAAATATTTAATATCACTTCCGTTTATTGAAATGTTAACAAGTGTCACTAATTTTCATCTGCTGATGTGGAAAAGGACTAAAGGATCAAATTTTTTTCAGGGTACTCAGTTTAGTCAAGCTAATTTCTGTTCATCAACAGCATGAAATATTAGTAGATATAAATCACTGAAATAATTCTTATTAATTTCTAAGAACTTCTCTTCTAATGATACATTATAATTTTTCTACCTAGCTCAAAAACATTAGAATAATTAAGTTGATGTATTATATAATGACGAATTCCTTAGATATGTTCAAGTCACATTAATTTGGGCAGATTCCTCTAATCATTTTAAGACTGTGTTTGATGTTTTAGTATGAATTATTCTTAATGTAAATAATACTGTAATGGAGAAAAAATATCTTATTATTTAAGAAAATTTGAGATTAGTAGAAAATTAGTTCCTATTGCTAGATAATGAACAATATAACAATGTTTCTATTAAGCATCAATTACATGGATAGTACTCTGGGAAATTTTCAAAGATTGGAAAGAAAAAAAGAAAGACATGCCTGTATTGCTATAGAAATAATACTAAGCTTCATGAATACATTAGAGGGCTTCCCTGGTGGCACAGTGGCTAAGAATCCACCTGCCAATGCAGGGGCCATGGGTTCGAGCCCTGGTCTGGGAAGATCCCACATGCCGCAGAGCAACTAAGCCCGTATGCCACAACTACTGAGCTTGTGCTCTAGAGCCCGCGAGCCGCAACTACTGAAGCCCGCGTGCCACAACTACTGAAGTCCACACGCCTAGAGCCCGTGCTCCACAACGAGAGGCCGCCGCAATGAGAAGCCCGTGCACCACAACAAAGAGAAGCCCCCACTCGCCGCAACTAGAGAAAGCCCCCGTGTGCAGCAGCAAAGACCCAATGCAGCCAAAAATAAATAAATAAATACAAGAAACAAGAAAACAAGGCAAAAACTTATGATAAACATTGAATAAAATATAGGCTTTTTACAACAAAGGAGGAAAGCAGTGAATAACATAAGTGTTGTCATGGTGACTCAGAAAAACCTTCAAATATTGGTATCTCATTTTCTTCCCACATTTTATCTCTTATTGTTCATTGTGTATGACTGAGTTCTCCTTTTTCTCCCCAAACTAGTTGTCCTACTTGTACTCTTGCCCTAAGTGTATCATGCAGCTACTATGTCATGACTTCATTCTGGTCCAAACCCCACTCTACTAATGGTCAATTATCATCTTTTATTATTTTATTTTTGTCACAATTTATAATTGTCATAAAATTATTCATTTATTTTCATGTTTGTCTTTTTAATATTGCTAAAATACATTTGAGTATTTGAAAACCTAAATATATATATATTTTTTATTTAATATGTTACCCTTATGATATAATTACTATACTATAATTCCCCCTTCCCATTGATTGTCAAAGTTCCTAGAAAAATTGTCTATATTTCACTAGTCTTATTTCTACCAGTTCATTAAGGGCTCATGATATGATTGTCTTTTCTTGAGATTTGTTACACTAAATCAACCACAATGCAGTTACTAGAGATTGTGATGTTAGAAATTATGAGCTATACACATCAGGTAGATATAGAAAAAAGAAAATAATTTTTAATTTTAGACATCAAGTCACTTAAATATCTAGAGAGCATCTTCAGACTTCCTTTATGGGAGAAGACAAATAATTATATAATATAAACCTAAGAATATGAGCAACTTAGGGTTGGAATTCCTATTATAGTGAATGTAAATAGAGGTCAGATTGTATCACCAATAATGGCCTAAAATCTGTGTTTGTCCTGAGTGCAGCCGTGTGGGGTGGGAAGGTGGTGGCTTTCTCTGGTTTCTATGAAAGTTCAGCTACCTGTGAATTTATTGGTCAAATATTTATTTGGGAAAGCAACTTTAAAGTGGGCAAGTTCTTCCTAAACCTAATAATATTTACAATTAAATACAGGTGAACTATTTCAAAACACAATATTAAGAAATGATCTCTGGACAATTAGTTTTTCATGTGTATTTCTAATCTTAAAGGAAATTTATCCATTGGATAATGTACTTGTTATTCCAAGTAAAATTTTAATTAAACAATTTAGAAAGAGCTGTAAATGTAAGTTTAAATTTCACCAATAAATAGATGTTATTGCAATATTTTAGAATATCCAGGACTTCTGTAGTTATAAATCTAACACTTGAATACTTGGGAAGATTTCACTAGTCAGACACTTGAAGCATATACAAAATTTAAAATATTATATTTATAAATTCAATTTAAATTGAATAGTGGAAATTGATTAACTAGGTTGTAAGGTTTCTTTAAGAGTCTTGGATAAAATTTGCTAACAATAAATTAATCTGATTTATATGTTTATACTAATGTGTAGGGGAAAACATTCTTAATTTGTTATAAAATAATTTTTAAAGAAATTTCTGAAAAATTTATACCATGCAAAGAAATCCCGCTCTTAAGAACACCTGTAAGTTCACGTTTGAATACTAGACTGCTCATCATATGCAAAGGATGATATACAATTGATCTCTCTCTCCACTTATGTTTTTTCTCTTCCCCTTGCCAGGAATTCCTCGATCAATATAGCAAAATATTAACTAAGCTTCAAGGGCCAAGCATAATACCATTAACTCCATTAAGTATTTTCCAGATTCCTCCTTTAAAAATAAGAATTTTCTTTCTCTATGTTTTTCTGTTTTTGCTCAATGGTACTACTGACTTCATTATAATTGAAATGTTTGTACACATCTGCCTCTTCCTCTATGATGCCAGCTTCTTATATTAAAGGGACTGTGATACATTTGTTTTGAATAGAAAACCACTGAATTCTGATATCGAGAGCAGCACAATCATGCGCAGACAACTAATACTTACCTTTGGTCATAAAAGAATGTATGAAATTTTAGATGGATGAGTAGAAAGTCATCAATACTAGAAAATAGAGTTTGAAGTTTATATTTATTACTTATTAATCAGTTTAGCATATTTTTAATGAAAAAAGTACTCACTGATTGTTAGGGTTCCATTTTGGACAAAAGTTGATCCAGTAAACTTTATATATTGAGTTACATTGAGGTGAGTAGGAAGGTAACGAATAACTGCAGAGCCCATAGACTATACAGTCAGTAAATTGAACCGTATATTTTTCACATGCTCTATTTTAAGGCATGTAGCAAATAAGAAAGAAGAGCCAAATATTTCTTCAGTTCATTGAATAAAATTCGGCTGCATGAATGACAAAGACTAAAGCTCATAATATAGTTTATGACATTAACTTTGTTAAAATGTACATTTAAAAGGTGTCTTTATGTCCATAAAATCCTTAAAATGTAACCTACACGTTAGACTATTTTATTTTATTTTATTTTTATTTTTTTGCGGTACGCGGGCCTCTCACCCCTGTGGCCTCTCCCCTTGGGGAGCACAGGCTCCGGACGTGCAGGCTCAGTGGCCATGGCTCACGGGCCCAGCAGCTCCGCGGCATGTGGGATCCTCCCGGACAGGGCACGAACCCGTGTCCCCTGCATCGGCAGGCGGACTCTCAACCACTGCGCCACCAGGGAAGCCCTAGACTATTTTTTAAAGAGTAAATATTTTATATTAAAATGTGCCTCTGTGCTTTTGAAGAGCAACACTTTTAATGAAACTACATGATCAGAAGTACCCATATCCTATAGGATTTTCAGAATTTCAAAATCTGATATGATAAGAGCAATTGAAAACTACTGGTATATTTACTTTTCTTTATTGCATTTTTTTGCCATTAAAATTACTACGTTGTACACCTGAAACTAATATTGTAAATCAACTATACTTCAATAAAAATAAATTAATTAATTAAATTGACTTTTTTTTTACCTCTCTGCAATTAAAGTAACTTTCTATCTTGCTTAAACTTTTTAAGATGCAGACCAGAAAAATTATATGAAATGAAAAGAAATGAGTGATCTAGTTTAATAATTCTATAATGGGAAAAGCAAGAAATAATGGTTTAGGAAAGACTTTTTGCAGACTTTGAGGAAGTTTTTCCAGGATTAGTAAATACAGTACTTTCAGATGGAGAAGAGGAAAAGTAAATTTTCAGAAATAATAATCACATGATCAATGTCAGAGAAGTACAACAGGGTATGGTACTACTTAGAGAACTATGGGTAGGCCAGAATGATTATGGTGTATGATGGCTGTGCTGAGAACAGAGGTAGCATATGCAATTATAAAGTAGCTTTTGCTATCTTTTAAAAATAATATTACGTAGTGTGGGTCATAGTCTGTAGACAGTGAGGAATCTTCCAAAGTAATTAAGCAAGCAAATGTAATTTGGGTGAGAATTTTTAAAAAGTAGAATTAATTAGCTAATAACTTATTCTTAGAAGGCAAGTTCAAAGTGTACTTAAGGCCAAGAAATAAAAAGCAGAAATCTGTGATTTCATTAACGTGTTGTTTGCCAACATTTTCTCAGAGTGAGTAATAAGGATCCTTCAGAGAAAAGGAATATAACAATTTATGCAAATTTTGGATAAAGTTTCAAAGTAAAGAGACCAGCACAGATGACATTAGACATGAAAAGTTTTCATGATCTCATCCAACAAGGTAACAGATAAGTAAGAGAATTCCTCCTAAAATTTCCAAATGAGTTTCTTTTGAAGTGTTGCCACTTGGGGTGACTTTCTCAACTTTGTTTTATCTTCTTTGATTGGACATAGTATGATATGTGAAGTTATTAGCAGAAGGCTTTATTGATAGGTTAATGAATCCTCATCCAAGATAGGTGCCCTTTTTTCCCTCTATTTATCTATAGATATTCCTGATTCATCTTCTCTACCTGTGTCACATATGGATTCACCTATGTGATGTCACATGATTATCATTTCTCTTTTGTGATGAAAAAAATTCATTGTAATTCAAGTATATAATACAACACTGTTGACTGTAATCACCATGCTGTGCATTAGATCTTCAGAACTTATTCATCTTCTAGTTGCAAGTTTAAACCCTTTGACCAACATCTTCTCAATTCACCTACCCTCTGTTAACCACCACTCTACATTCTCTTTCTATGCATTTGGCTTATTTAGATTCCACAAATAAGTCATATCATACAATATTTGTCTTTCTCTGTCTGATTTATCTCATTCAGCATAAAGCCCTCAAGTTCTATGCATGTTGTCACAAATGGCAGAATGTTCTTCTTTCTCATGGGTGAATAATGCATCATTATATATATATATACATATATATATATATATATTTCCATATCTTCTTTATCCATTCATGCATTGATGGACGCTTAGGTTGGCTATTGTGAATAATGCTGCAGTGAATATGGAGATGCAGTTATCTCTGTGATATCCTATTTTTATTTCCTTTGTATACATACCTAGATTTAGGTTTGCTGGATCCCATGGTAGTACTATCTTTAGTTTTTGACGAACCACCCTACTGTTTTTCATAGTGGCTACACCAATTAACATTCCCCCTAGCAATGCACAAAATTTCCCTTTCCTCCACATTCTTACAAGCACTTGTTATCTCTTCGATGACAGCAGTTGTAATGAGTATAAGGTGATATCTCACTGTGGTTTTGATTTGCTTTTTTTTTTTAATTTTTTTTAAATTTTATTTATTTATTTTTTTGGCCGCGTTGGGTCTTTGTTGCGGCATGCAGGATCTTCGTTAAGGCATGCGGGATCTTTCGTTGTGGTACGTGGGCTTCTTTACTTGTAGCATGTGGGTTTTCTTTTCTCTAGTTGTGGTGCACAGGCTCCAGGGCATGTGGGCTCTGTAGTTTTCGGCACGCAGGCTCTCTAGTTGAGACGTGAGGGCTTAGTTGCTCTGTGGAACGTGGGATCTTAGTTCCCCGACCAGGGATCGAACCCGCCTCCCCTGAATTGCAAGGCAGACTCTTTACCACTGGACCACCAAGGAAGTCCCTTGATCTGCTTTTCCATCACAATTAGTGATGTCTAGCATATTTTCATGTACTTGTTGTCCATCTGGATATCTTGTCCGAAAAAAATGTTTATTTAGTTTCCCTGCCCTTTTTTTTCAACTGGATTGTTTGTTGTTCTATTTGCTGCTGTTGTTATTGAGTTATATGAATTCTTTATTTATTTTGGGAATTAGACCCTTATCTGATATATGATTTGCAAATATTTTTATTTATTATTCAGATGTGGAGACTGAGGAACATACTTGACTGGTTTGCCAACATATTTAATTTGATTTACAAATTCTCTTGTCTTCAATGAATATTTCTCCTTTCTCCTCTATTCTCAAAACTAAACGAATTTGTCTTCCATTCACATTCTCAATGACCTTACTTTTTATCTTTTTGAAAAATGGAAATCATTCCTCACTCCTTCCACCTCTAATAATGTCTGAATCTGTGTTTATATACAGCGCTTTCACTCTTATTTTACATTTGATAAACTCTTCTTGTTCCTATTGTAAGACCAGCACTTTCACTTGTGTACTAAATCCTGTTTTCTCATTTAGTGAAACATGTGATCTAATTAATATTTTTTTTGTCCCTTATGCCTTTAATTAGTGTTTTTTTCCACTGAATAATTCCTACAAGTAAAGTTATATGCACAATATCTACCATCTTAAAAATATAACACTTAGGTTTTATGTAAGAGTCATTCCGTTATGCTCCCTGTTTCAGTAAAACTTGTAGAAAAATAATTTCTCCACCATAGTTGACACTTGAATGACATGGGTTTGAACTGTAGAGGTCCACTTATAGACAGATATTTTTCAATTATAAATAATACCGTACTACACCGTCCTTGGTTGGTTGAACCCTCAGATGAAGAGGATCTATCAATCCAGAGGGCAACTGTAAATTACACTTAGATTAATTCTCTTGTTGTTCAAGGATCAACTATACTTTATTTGTTATCTAATCAACTTTATCATTGCTAGTCTATTAGAATATAACTTGTTAATGTCATCAATAAATTCACATTGCTAGAATCAATTATCATTTCAGAATCTTCCTCTATGTTGCTCTTTTTGTACCAATGATATAGTTCATCCTTTCTCTTTTTGAAGACACTTCACTTGATTGTCACGACAATCAATATTTGGTTCCCTTCTTACTTATTAACTAATGCTTCTTAATCACCTTTGCTGCTTCTCATCACTTCCCAAAGCTCAATACTTGGACCTCTTCTAAATAAAATCCCTTTATGATTACATAGAGTCTCATGAATTTAAATACCTGTCAAATGATGATAACCTCCAAATTTTTTATCTCCATCATAGACTTCTCCCTAGAATCCCTGCCCTATAAACTTGAATGCTAACGTTGCAGGTTGGAGCTTCAATGTGTGAATTTTGGGAGTACACAAATATTCAGTCTGCAGTAGTTTCCCTTTTTTTAAAATTGTTTTTCAGGTTTTGTTCTTTATGAAGTTTTAGGAGTAGTTCATGACTTCTCCTAAACTATGTGATGTGCAGTTATCTCTTTCTGCTTTGTCAATATTTTTATCTTGTTCTACTTACTAGTATGTATCAATGCATTTTATATACATTTTTATTTTTAATGTTGGTATTGTTTTCTTTAATTGCTTCTTGAGTTTATTTCATAGTTAATATTTCTCTGATATCCAGTTTATAATAAAAAATTCTTTAAGTACTTATTAAGTATTCTTCACTAAAAGAACTGGTGAATCCCTCTCGCCTGTGATTGACAGTAGTGGCAACAGTAGTCATACACTTTTGCTACTGACATTAACAATAATTCCCTGATATCTCTCCATTTAAAGAGATTCTGGTTTTGGAACTATATGATATATACCATACGCATATACACATTCAAATGCATGTATGTCATGTGTGCGTGTGTGTGTTCATGTGTGTATGTTGTAGTCACCTACAGAAACTCGATTAACCCCAACCAAAATGTGGTTTAGAAGTCCAGACTTATGACACTACACACACACTAAGGTGGTATGAAAAGATTATTACTGGTTTATTACTAACATAATGAGACGTTCTGGAGAGAACAGAGTGACTCACAAGTAAGTCTGAACATTATTTGAGAAAGAAAAGAGAAAGGAGACTGGCTAGAGTTTTTTGTTGTGATTAGGGGGTGGAGCAGGATGAAGGTTCCCTTGCATACTGGAAGGGGTTTGTGTGGTTTGAACCACCTGCCATGCCACAGGGATCCCCCAAACTTTCTTATCAGCATACCCAGATGTGGAACAGAACGGGAAAGTGGGGGGTGGGAGAGGCTGTGAGGCTTAAAACTGTCAGCAAACATTAAAAAATGGAATCAGACAATTATTACAAGGCAAATGTGTTATTTTAGCTTTCCTGTTTCTACTAGAAATTAGTATTTTCTGAGAAAATTAATCATTTTCTCTGATCTTTATATTTACTTTAGTTCAAATTACTAATATATTTATTTACATAGTCATTTTTCATTCTCTCATATGATCTTTTAATTCCTTTTGCTTCTATGAGCATTTTGCATTTAGAATCCTCTATTTAGTGCATGTGCAAATTTGTCCTCCTAAACTTCATAGCTTTTGTTGTACAAATTATTTTTAAAGAATTAACTCTTTTGTTAGTTATACTATCCTTTTGTTGTAGTATATGTTTTTCTTTTATTTGTGTTGTTCATTGTTTTACTCTTTTACTAACATATTGAATTTTGTTTTTAATATATTTTCTGGTTGTTTATTAGTATTAGTATTTAAAGCTATGGATTTTCCTCTGGGAACAACTAAATTAGGTGATTTATTTTACAAGTCCATTACCAATACGATTTTTAGTATGCTAATGATATTCTCTTATGTTACTGACTCCAAAATAGTATGGCTAGATTAGGAAGAGGCAATGTTATTATTTTAAATATCACTAAATGAAGTAAAAAAACTTCGCAGTATAAGCAGCAACGGAGGATTGTAAAGCACATACCAATTTTATTTTAACTTCTTGGAACAGAATTGATAACATATAATATGAAGTAATATGTAAAAACCTAATGACTAAGTGAAATAAAGTGAATACTGACAATACCAAAACATGAAAATTGTTCATGTATAAAGAAGAAATAGGCTTAATTTGAATATCTGGTGAAATCAAGCAACAAAAAGTTGATTTCTAATTGTGAATAATCTACTTCCAACACTGGTTTTTGGCTGAAATTAGTACAACTTCTTTTGAGCTTAATACATACATATGAAAAACTATGTGAAATTAACTTGTGTTTATGATGAGCCACTTAAAGCAATGTGGTAGAATTTTATTAAAATTATTACTTGTAACCCTTTGTCTTGTATTCTCACAACTATATTACTGATAAAACATTGCTCAGGTTTTATATCCTTTTTTTTACTTTTATATAAAAAGTGTTTTCACATAAGAATTACTTAGAAATAAGAAGTATTGTACAGTGGCTTGAGAACTGTCCTGTGTCAGAAACAGGTTCATTTGCCTGTCTGTCCAATGGAAGTCATGTAAATGGTACCCACATGTGATCAGGCATGGTATCTTTTTGTCTTCAAGTGAGTTGAAGAATGGCTTAAATTTAACATTATTTTACTTAAATCATATTCTTTTATTCTATTAAATAACATTTCACTTTTAATGGCATTTTTACTCACCCTCCGTCTCTCTTCCTCATACTCACTCAAGTATAGTTAACTCACTAACATTTCCTTGTACAATTGACAAGTAAGTCCTGAGTTCAGCCTTTGTATTCATCAGTGCCATTCCTTTCAACTTACTCTCTTGTGTCACCTCACGCAGGCTGTGTGCTTCTTGGTCACCTCCCTTGTTATCCATAAGATTTATAAATTTTTGCTGCTTCTTTATATTTCATTGCAGTGCCTGATAGTTTATTTTCCTCCAGACTCCCAGTGTTTCTCAGGTGCATACTCATGCATCTGCATTCTAATTAAAGTTATACATTGATGTAGTCTTGGTTTCATTGGGTAGTACATCACTAAAGCGGAGACTAGTTGGATGGTGAATGTTCCTAAAGCATTTTACAAAATGTGTTGCTCCTTGAAATAACTTCATTTACAGCAATTTTGTTTGTGCCATTATTCTGTAATACAAACTGTAGAATACCGAGGCTTATGAAACAGAAATAATAGTAACAGATGAATTAATAAAATAAATCACAGTAATATTTTCCTATATTCAAACACACATAACTTTTTCCTAATATGTACTTATTTACAAAACTTTCCCTGGAATGAAGTTCTTCTTAAATCTTTTATTTTCCTTCATATTGATTAGTTTATGCATTAAAAGAGCCAGGGTTAGACATTTGTATGGATTAGATAAGTCTTGAATTATTTTGTTATTGTTGCTCTATGATATTTACTTCCAAATAGAAGATGCTGAAGGTCATCATTAAATCAAACAAAATACATTTAAAATAGCTTACCTTTTCCTTGAAAGATGTAAGTAATGGCAGGGCTTGCTGTGTGTGTGTGTGTGTGTGTGTGTGTGTGTGTGTGTGTGTGTGGTAAGGAGCGGGTGAGGGTGGTGATATGGACCAGACTATAAGGTTATAAGCCTTAAGCAAACAAAATTTGACTGGATTTTATACTTAACCTGTAATATTTGCACAATTATTCTGAAATCAACATTTGGTTATTGCTTTACTTTATATTAATTATAGTTTCACTATAAATGCATGAGATATAGCAAAATTGCATGTTAGAGACTCACATACCAGAAGTCAAGTAGGCAGACAAACATTAATCTAATTAACAAAGAATTTCAGTAACAACTAAATGGACTAATTTTGTCTGTGAGTGTGTCTATGTGTGTCTGTGTGAATGGAGTAAGTTATTAGTTTGTTACTAAGCTAACCAAAAATGAGAACAAACCAATTAAGAGTAAAGAAGGGGTGACTTAGGCAGCATAAATGGCAAAAAGATTTGATGATTTGGGCTTTGGAGAGAGACCCAAATTTGAGGGTTTGGAGGCAAGGATGAAATATTAAAAGAATGAATTGATAATCAGTACAGGTAAGTTGAAGTTGAAGAGATAAGTTCTATTGTATAAATGGCTTGAAAGTGGGGTGATATTATATGCAAGCAGCCGAAGTTACAATGTAATCAGTGACATTAAAGTATAAAATCTAGAATGTATTTCAAGGAATTCCAAATATGGCCTAAAACTACCCCCTTCACCTACTCTCCTATCCCGCAAACCTCACTTTTCATTCATTCAAATCAATATGTTTCCCAAAATACATCTTATTAATTCTCAACTCTAAAAAAGTACAGATGCTTTCCACTCCTCCCATCTCTTTTCCTCATACACAAATTCAATCCATATTTCAATTCCCAATTCTTTCACTAGCCTTCTTGAACCAGTCTTACCTATGCTGGTAAAATCCTCCTGTAAACCACTAGAATCTGTCTGCTCTAACGTTGGTCTATTACCAACAGGATAGTAAGATCTTCAAAGAAAAATTATTTGCATTCCTTACAGTATCCTTTGCTAAGATACACACAGAGTAAGTATTTAAGTAACATTACATTTACTGACTGATTGACTAGAGTGGAATGACAGTGATTAAGACTAGTGGATCAGTGTTTTCTTTTTTGTTTTTTCTTTATTCATTGCTGGATGGTTCAGGATTCAGGAAGGAAATTATTCTGGCTATATATTTTTTTCATATTACAAATACAGTGTAAGTAATGACCTAGGTAAATCCTTAATATCACACAATAACATCTTCTGTGAGTCATGTACGGTTTTCATCCATCTTTTTCTATTTAAAAATACCCACAACAACATTTAATTTATCACAAAATGTCTCTTTACTCATTATGTTCAATAAACAGAATTTATTTGAAAATAACACCATTGTTACCTCTTTTGTATGTGTGATTAACAGTGTTGATCATACATTACTTTGAGCACAATGAGCTTTTAAATGAAATTGACAATTTACAGTAATTCTGTAAAATTTTTTTTTCTGAGAAAATTTGAGTTTCAATCAAACATATATTGGGAGAAATATATCTTGTAGCTTTTTAGTAAGCAAAGAATATGATCGTCTATATCTAGTTCAGACTAAACGCATTCCTAGGCTTTCTGTTCTTAGCACTGTTCCCTTAAATAAATCCCAGGTTGCTGCTGCAGACCTTGTGTCTTTCACCTTTTTCTTTGACTTCAATTTTTTTCCCCATTTCTGCATTAAATGCCTTCTTCTGATCTAGTCATAAGGCTAAAAGTATTTTATCCTCTTTAAAAAGTTTTCATCAAAGCTCTGTTTTTTTGAACTTTCTCCTGTATCATCACCTCTTCTTATCAAAAAAACAAACAAAAACTGTACTCATCCCCATGCCCCGACATTTCTAGAATCTCCCTATTCCAATTCCCTTTTCCTGAAATAGATACTTACCATAACTTAAAGTTTTCCTATCATGGGTTTACATTTATTTTTATTATACTAGTAAATTTCTTTTCAGTATAAATCAATACAGGACCTATATGAACCCTGTAAAATATCTAAAGACATGGGTAGCACACTATGCAGAAAAGAATGATTTTCCCTCTGGAAATAACATTGAATACAATGTATCTTGTTTTCTATTAGTTTGGTAAATTTTCTTGCTTACACTAGTTGATATCATGCTCTATTAAATTTGTCAACATTTTCACATGTACTAAAAAAGGTACACATAAATATGACTTTTGAGTTTGAGGAAATTACAGTTTTTATGTGTGAGGTGAATTTAATAAAAGTAGATGAACTGCACATTTCCATGGTACTAAATTTTGTAACAGAAAATGAGACCTTCTTTCCACCTCAATGTCGAGCTCATTCTTCTCCACTAGATCATTCTCTTTAACATAAAACATGCTATTATTTAACCAATGTACAAAAATTCACATTTTTAATTTACTCCTCAAATTATAGTCCCAAATCTCCTTTCCCTTTCACAGTGAATTTTTTGACAGTTATCTAGATTCATTATCTAATTCCTCTCCCCCATCTCTTCTTGAATTATTCCAATCACATTTACAGACCCTTTACTCCATAGAGATCACTCTTGCAAGACCATCAGTGAGGTTCATCTTCCTAAATTTATCCAGTTCTCCTTGCTTATCTTACTTTTCCCATCAGCCATATTTGACACAGTTGATCCCTCCCCCATCATTAAAACATTTCTTCATTTTGTTTTCAAGGTTCTATACGTTCCTGGCTTTTCTTCTGCTCGATTGATTTCCCTTTTGAGTCTTTCTTCCTAGGTCTTCATCATAACCCCAAAGATCTTGTCTCATTGTTGGAGTGACATATATCTCAGTCTTTGATCTTCCCCCATCTCTATCAACTTGTACTTCCTTGATGAACTCATGTGGTCTTGGGTTTTAAAATAGCATCTGTATTCTGACAACTTCCAAATTTACAGGTCTCTTTGAAATTTATATTCTGTATTCAAATGGGTACTCAACAGCACCATTTGTATAGCTAAAGGGAATCTCAAATTTTCATTTCTAAGACCACATTTCTAATCTCCTTCCAACATAATAATCCTGTAGTCTTCCTTGTCACAAGGAATAGTAACTCCACCTTTCCAGAGACTATAACTGTTGACAAATGGGCATTTTGAGTCAATTATGTACAGTGTCATTTTTTTGAAGTTGAAGAGAGATAATATAGTTCCTTTTACATAAGAGGCACTCAGTGAAGATTGACTGGTTTATTATAACATAACTCTGACAAGTAAATTCTCCATTGATGAAAATAGGCTTCACAAAGCAAGTTTTATGTCTGTTTTGTTCACCTCAATATCACCCCCAGTTAGAAGACAGGTACTCTCCAATGTTGTATGAATGAGTGACGATGATGGTGATGACCTTCACTTTTTAATGGAAATATTTAAGAAAAATTTACTTACATGTAATTTATTTTCTGTCAGCACAACTCTCTTCTCTGTGACAACCTAGTGCAAGACAACTGCCTTTTCAACATTTCTAACCTTCAGATATTTGCATATATGTGTGTTTTTCCCCCACAGTCCCCTCCTTTTTAATCAACACTTTCTCATTGCCTTTAAGTACTCCTCCATGGCATTCTTAATTTTTAATTTACAGGGATGCATATGTATGTGCATAAATTAAAATGTTCATAGGTTTATGTATTCATGTGCAGTCTAGAGAATAGAAAAAACTAGGGGGACAAAGTATTCTTTAGGAGTGGGAATAAATGCCATTTGTAGCATCTTTTGAACAGGCCATAGGATTCCCCTTCCTTTTAATAAGGAAAACCAATGAAAACTGAATTTGGTGCCATAGGGGAGAAAAACTTGCCACCCCGCAATGTCTTTTTGGCATATGGATTATTTCAACCTGAAAACATTCAAGGCCCAAAAGACTCAGCAAGAACCTTTGATCTCTCTCAACTGCCTAAAAGAATGTAGAGAGAGAAACTGTTCCAGGAAAGGAGCTATTACCATAGATCACTATAGTAAGAATTAGTTGTGGGACACAGGGAAGGACCTAGCTAAGGCTGTTAAAATTCCTCTGTGTCACATTGTCTCTGGCCCAGCAAACATTCGTTTACCAAACATTTGCTACTTTGTCTCTTTGTAAATTGCCTTCCTCCACTTTGAGGTCCCAAATCACTACCCCCAACATCCTCTTTTTCCTTTTGGCATTAAAGGTGAGGTTTTCAGCCATTTTGCTGAGTTACTAAGTTTTGGGGGGTCTCTTGCATGTATACATGTTATTAAACTTTAGTTTTCATTTCTCCTGTTAATCTGTCTCATGTTGATTTAATCCTTAGCTCAGCCAGAAGAACCTAGAAGGGTAGAGAAAAATCTCTTCCTCCATGACAATGTCTTTTGAAATCTTCTGAGAGGGAACAAAATGAATTATGTGAAATGTTTATTCATAGTCTTATTTTTTCATAAAGAAGGCAAGATAAAGTACTCTAAAATACATATTAATAATTTTTGTGTTGGATTAATGGACCTTTAAAATTCTCCATGCAATGTCTTCAAATACCTTATTTTTGTCATTCTAATTGCTGTTATTTTGATTTTAATTTTATGTAGATTACTTATGACTTAATGTAGTCACATTTTCAGTATACATGGTTTCTAGTCTCTGTGTTGTGTGTCGTAAAGGCACAACAACCTCAGGTGACCATTCACCCACACTGTCTACTCGTACATTGATGTTATCATTATATTTTAATATTTTATCTTTGCTCTCACTTGAAATAAATAGTGTGGTATACTGGGAATCAAATTTAGCTTTGTTTCATATGGCTATTCATTGCTTCCAACTACAGTTGCTTAAGAAAACCTTTCCCTCCCACTGATTAATCATCATCTTTACCATGAATAAAATTGCCATATACAGCAGGACCGTGTGTATTAGTATTCCATTTCTTTTCTTTAACATCTTTATTGGAGTTTCTTTTTGCAACTGTTTATATCTGTATTAGTTCCACACTATAGTTTTTTGATAGGCTTTGGATTGAGTTTGTAAATTTAGTTAAGAAAAACTGGCTCTTTATGTCTTTTTAATCTTCTATTTAAAAAACCCATTACAGCAGAAGTAATTATGGCTCCACCCATATAATCTCCAATCCTTTTGCCAAGGGCATGTTTTTACTTATTTGAGTCTGTCCCAGTGTCTCTGTGTTGAGGGGCTGTCCTCAGTCTGCCCGTATCCATTGTGTTTGTATGTCTTGTACAACTGAGCAGGAATTTATGTCACAACTGGCAGATTATAACTGAAGCCTAAGAGGTGAGGGAGTATTAATACTCAGGTCTCTGACTGCTGATTGGGACAATTCCAAGGTGAGACCTGCACTGTTTCCAAAGTACTCTTGTATGATTGAATCATGGGTTACCTCTCAGGGACTTTAACTAATATTATTTCCTTGCTTGGCTGCTTCTCATCCTGTTCTGTTTTCTTTCTCCTCTACTTGTTTTCCTGGGAACTAATAAATTACTTCCACACAGATCTCCCTCTCTGGGTCGGCTTCCAGGAAGCCCAACCTAAGACATATTATTAAGGAATTTATTTGTGGTGATACTGATATCAGACAAAATATTAATCAAGGCAAGGAAAAGTTTTTTATTAATATATGTTACAATCAACCAATACATAACTTATCAACCATAGTTATTGTCAGACTACTGAGATTTTAGTCATGTTCTATAAACTTGGGATATAAGAGTGAAGACAATAGGTGAAGTTTCTGCTTTCATACATTTTCCATTCCATTTGGGAGAGGCATAAAAATAAGTGTATACATGCATGCATAATACATACTTGCATAAATTAATAAACAAAAGAGGCAGAAAAATACCGTAGTGATGAGTGCTATGTAGAAAATTAAAGTAGAATGTTGTAGAAAAGACATGGGACAATGCTTCTGATTTAGTAGTCAAAGAAGGACTCTCTAAGGTTATATTGAAGTTGAGTTCTAAAATGAGAGGATGAGTCTAAACATTTGCAGATCAAGGATAAATATATTGCAGCCAGAGGGGACAGCTGGTGCAATGGCCCTAACACAGAAAAGAATTTTGCCAGAAAAATTTCAAAGTGGCCAGAATGTTTTGAATAGGATGAGTGAAAAAGGAAATTTTTACAAATGAATGAGAAATCATCTGTGTCGTTATTGATCAGGACCCTAAAACTCATACCAAGTACCTTTTTGTGAGTATGGTAGAAATACATTAGATATTTGAACAGAGAAGTGACTTGATCTGATTTTAATGAAAAGATATTCTAAATATTCTGTGGATAAATGGTTCTAAAATGATGTATTAGGTTTGGTTCTTTAGGGAAAAAAAAATAAGAGAAGCAGGATTGGGCAGAGGGAGGATTTAGACTGTGATAATGTTGCAGCAAAAGCTTTAGACAATCCCACATAGAACTTGGGAACTGGCCCTTCTCGGTTCTCCCAAAGTTAAAAAGGGGTGTTTGCACCTTTGCACTCTCAGAGCAGACAGCTGCAAAGGCAAGGCAGTTGCCTTTGGCTAAAGACAGTGATAAAGCCACCCATAGCCCATGTTCCCAGCAGCTGAGGAAAATAAGTGCCATAGTTAAAAGGGGAATCCAGGCAGCACACCAGAGCATGTGCTACACTTGAAAATAATGGATATAGGGAGACTATAGTGACCTAGGTAGAGGGTGATAGTTAACTGGCCAAGTGCAGTATCAGGGCTAGTGGAGACAGCTATTACATTTGAGATATATTTTGAGCCAAATTCTAACTAATTTGCTGATAGATTTGGCAGAGTGGATAGAGAAGATAAAAGAGACAAGGGTGACTCTTAGTTTCTCCTCTTTTTTTTCATTCCTAAGCAATAGAATAAATGATGAGGTAGTGATATGGAAAAAATGGCAGAAAACAAAAGTTGATGGAGGAAACCAAAAGTTCACTCTAGGATATGTTGTAGTTTAGATGCCTATTGTATATCCAATATCAAGTATTCAGTGTTTCATGCAAATCTTGAATTTAGGGAAGCTGTTAGAGATATAAATGTGGGAATCACCACATACAAATGGTATTTAAAATTATGGGACTGGATAAAATGACCTAAAGCAATGCCTGTCAAGCTTTTTTTTAATCCACAGTAAAAAGCATTTTATGGCTTAACCCATATTCATGTATAAAAACTGAAATAAAATTTTCACAGAATTGCTTGCCCTGGTTATGCGGGGTTGAATATTTGAACGGACTTACAAGGCTTCACAAGTTGAATACTTATTAAAGCTTTAGTAAAGTTAAAAAAAATGTAGTACAACTGGAGAAAGAACGCTCAAGCAATTATTGGTGACCTGAGAGATTTCCAGCCATAGTTCCCCAGAGTCCTTTCTAAACTGCACAG
This sequence comes from Leucopleurus acutus, assembly GCF_964270905.1. Classification (NCBI taxonomy): domain Eukaryota; kingdom Metazoa; phylum Chordata; class Mammalia; order Artiodactyla; family Delphinidae; genus Leucopleurus; species Leucopleurus acutus. The sequence continues at coordinate 60,630,229 of NC_139159.1, forward strand.
GAGGTGTTTCATCTTTAGTTTATGAAACATCAAGATATGCACATAGAATCTGTTTTAGGGAAGCCCAGGAAATAGTTTCCATTCCCAGGCATCTCTTATAACTCACTGGTCACTTTCCCAAGGCAAATTGTATAAGCAGTGAAGCCAAGTGTAAGCTATCAATTTTTATATTGGTAAATAATGTCAGTAAGCTTGTCCTGGGGGCTTTTGTTACCTAATCAAACTTGGGTCCCCTTGCCTGCAAGCACTGCTGACATCTGTTGTGCTGAAGGAAAGTGTAGCATTTATTGCAGGACACCAAGCAAGGCGTCCAGGGCAACTAGTGCTCAAAATACACAAATTCTCATATGGGTTTCAGGAAAGCATTTTTAAAGGCTAGGTGAGGGAGGGGAGTCAGTATGTATAAGCTAATGCACAGTTCTCTGATTGGTTTATGGTTAGGTAACAGGGTGGTATCACCTCATCAATCCTCAGGCTCTAGTAGGTCTGGGGAGTAAGTGCTCAAGATCATCAAGTAGTTAATTTCTTCCATTTGGAAGTGGTTTTAGCATCTGTAAAACAACTCTAAGTACTTCAGAGAGGAGCTAAAGCAGATAATATGGGGGAGAGATCTGTCCCAGGAAGACCCCATAGGGCCCTGCTTGGTTACACTTTCAGGGAATTTTTCACCCTTAATTATAGCATGGTATATATTACTAGTTATTAAAAACTCATCCTAATCTTGACCAAGAGTTAATACAAGATGTCAGGCATCCTCAGAAATAAGCATGGAGTTGTCCCAAGCCAGTTGTAAAATAACTTTTTCTCATGCTCTTACTATGCGTGATGTTCACTGACATTTTCAATGCAATTCTTATTTTATTTCATTGCAAGCAAAATCTGGTCATGATCCATTAAATTGATTTCATGACTTTGATTTTAGACCTCCATTTGAAAAAAACCCACTGACCTAGGGAAAATGTAGAGGAAGAAGAGAAGAGAATGTGGGGTTGGGGTCATTGGAAATACCAACAACACCTAAAGTTTGGGAAGAAAAAGAGGAAATAGGGAAAATTTTTGAGAGAAAACTAAGGAAGAAATACAAGAAGACTGCGGTGTCCTGAAAAACAAAGAGAAGAAAAAAAATTCTGGAAGGAAAAATGATCAACTGAGTTGAATGTTATTGTGAGACATAGGAATTCATAGACTGAAAAATGAGCATTAACATAAGTGAGAAAAATGTCATTGATGATCTTGCCAATAATTGGGAATGGATGCCTGTTGGGAGTGGATTGAGGAGAGAATGGTAGGTGAGAAATCAAAGACAGGGGCAAAAGACAACATCTTTAAAAGTGGCTTGCCCTTAAAAGGATCAAGAAACAGAGAAATAATTCGACTGGGTCATGGGGATCAGAGAGTGCATTTTAATGGCCTAAATAACAGTGTGCCTATGTGACGAGGGAAAAATCCAGCTGAAGAAAAAATTTGGTGATTTAAGAGATAAAAGGGAATATCGCAGGAAAGAACTGGAGAAAGCGAAAGAGGGTGTTGTCCAGAGAACAACGGGAGGGTTTTTACTCTGTGTGAGGGCAAGGATAGTTTATCCATTTCAGTAGGAAGCAGGCAGAGTATTATGGTAACAGATGTAAAACAGTACAAAGGATGGTATGAAAATGAGAAAATTCTCTGGTGACTTTTAATTTCACAGGTGTGTTTACACCATGAGAAAGACATAGAGACAAGGAGTGTTAGATCTGGAGAGGTATGATACAAAATATTTATCTGAGAGAGTGGGAGAATAAAAATAAAATGAGTTTCTAAGAATCAGTGAGGCCCCACTTGAGATTTCTTAACGACAGACCAGATGATTGTATGTTTTTCTACAGCCATTTTCAACTTTTTAGCCATAGGTAGAGAGTTAGTCAAGGGCTGTTTGCAACTGGGGTTGACTGTCTCCTGGGGAAATGTGGTGGAAGGAGAGAAAAGTAAGAGTTAAGGACATATGTACAAACATGAATAGAACTTTCCAATCCACATTGAGTAAGGAGGCAAATGAAGACGTGAGGGTAGAGTGGAAAAGGAAAACTAATGGTGAGGTACAAATGTAGTGGAACAATATGTAGAATGGGGATTTTAAAGCAAGTGAACTCTGAAGACAAGAGGTAGGCAGAGAGTAGAACCCCTGAAATAGAGATATGGGGTGATAGTACAGTTTTGATGCTGACAGCAACAATAGTATTACTATTGGGTAAGATAGGGTGAAGGAAAATATAGTTGGAATGAGGTAATAAAAACATGAGAGCTCAGAGTGCTAGAAAGATTATCTACATGGATTTTGACATCTCCAGGAATGAAGACTGAGATGAGAGGGTGGAGGACAAGCAGAAATGACACTACTCTTATAGCAGTGGTGACCCCTGACTTTTATGGATGGATGAAGGTTTTTGCCAGCCTCCAGCATATGAGCCTCCAGACTGATGCCTAAAAATCCTCTGCTTTTTTGCTGGCAGCTGAGATACTCTTCAAAGTTTTCTTTAGTCATTTCACTTCCTGATTCCTGAAAGATAACAAGATTTCCATGATCTTTGCTATTCTGTCCTCCAGTATCAACTTTGTGCCTCTTCAGTACTTAGGTGGTCCTTCTTTGCCACGTCCATATATAGATGGGCACCATTTTTCTAGTCCTCATTTCATGGAAGGAGTAGCATTTTATGATTGCTCTTTATGCAGGTTTTTCAGTCCTGTTCCCTGAATTTCCAATGCAATGAGTTTCCTGTAGGGCATGATGAGAACACTTCTTGTCTTTCACAACTCTCATGGAACCCTGCTGACTACAACATAAAATCGAAACTCCTTAAATGGACATACAGGTTACATGATCATAAATTTCCATCTACTTTTTCACCTGTCATTCTCTTATATCCTTTCTACTTCACTCTTCTGATTCCCAGTGTGAGTGAGAATCTTCATTGCTCTAATTACTTTCTAACCCACTAGCCTGACTTGTGCCTCCTTCCTTTTAGACATATTTTTCCCTCCTAAAATATACCATCACTTTTGTTACCTGACGAATTTCTATCATTCTTTAAACCCCATTCAAATGTAATCTCATCAATTAAGCTTACTCCAATTTCTCTATACTAATTTCTGTATATATAGCTAAAAATGTATTATTATTCCTGCTTTTGAAATAACTGACTTTCATCATGATATATTGATTTACAAATCTGTCTTGTTCTCTAGCTTGCAATTTTATCCATGAAAGACTTTTTTTTTTGTCGTTTTGTTTGTTTGTCTTTATATTGCTCAATAAAATTCCTAGAATATAGGAAGTCTTTAGTAAAAATGATTGCTGAATGCATAAATGAGTTAAAGGACCATTTATCTTCATGGCAAATGTCTTATATGATCAGCATAATATGACACTATGTATGACCCTGAAAGACTAAAGTTAACACATGTAAAATTGAAGTCTTCTTAAACACATATGTTTTGTTTCTATTTTTCAACAATTGGTATCCAAATCAATAAACAAGTATATCAGCTCTCAAATACAGTCTTTCCAGGGACATAGGCAATTCAGCAGCCATTCTTTTTACTGGGGAGGATCATGTGAAACTGTCATTTTTGTGATCACAAATGGTGTTGAATATTAGCAATTTCATGTTTCAAACTAAATATCTTTCAGTACAGAAAAAAAAATCTTCCTGTGCATTTACTCTTTACCAAGCTTAAACCTCTGTTTAAATTCTCTCGCAAATTTTAAGTGTGCATATTTGATTTATGTCAGATATCCTTTTGATACGGTGATATAAATATCCTATTGCCTTTTTGATCAAATTTTGCATAGTAAGGATCTTGCATTTGAACAATGCTGAAACAGCATAATATTAGTGTAATTGCATTGACATCGTAACAGTTCCTTGGCAGCAATTGTGCTCTCAATAATGCAAATATAGTGCATAATTAATGTAGAGGATACCATCATGATCAGCAGAACGCCTCCTCTGGAGCCTATACAGTGTCCCTGTATTATTGCTATGAGAGCAATGTTTGCATCCTGTGCCTTCTGAGGAAAGCATGTGATGGGCAATATGTGAGTATCATAAATGATGAAAACTGACATGTGCAGCAGCTGTACATCTTGGTTTCTTTAGATGTTCATCTGTAAAGTACATATTGCTCTTGTCGGTCTGCCCATATACTTTGAATACACAACACAGAAGAATAGATTAGAAAAATAAAATATCAATTTAACAATTTGCTGTGTTTGAAACCGTTTTAAAGTGCAAGCCATTCTTAGTCTTATGAACTATTTGCCAATTTATAGTGCATAAAATGGCAAAATATTTTATTAATGTTCTCTATGCCTTCTTTAATACTTTAATACCACAAAGCAAATTCTACCTCATATTCATTTATTGACAATCTCCTTTCAGAGAGACATAATCTAAGTTAATTTTTTGTGTTTCTATTTTCTCATCTGTAAACCGAGAAAGGTGTGCTATATGTAAGTAATGTTTTTATTTAGATTTAAATGAGATAATGCAGTGCAGTGTTTATTTAGCTCAGTGTCTATCATAATGCAGATACTCAATGAATTTTAGTTATTATTACTATTACTATTAGTCAATCCTGACCTCCTCTTATAAACATTTACAATTAAATGATACCAGTTAATTTAACATGGATATCAGTGTTCTAGAATGAGATGTCTGTAAAAGGCATGGCCTTTTTCTGCATTGTTCATCACTGAATCTCCAATATCTAAAAGAATTCCTGGCTTACAAACAGAATGTATTTGATATCTGTTGAATGGATTAATAAATTATCTGTAGCATGTGTAATTTTAAACAAAATCTCAAAAGACTGATTTCAAGCTTCTAATTATACCTAGATTCTCATCTCTTGTACATATGACTCATAGGTACAGGGAGCTCTAAGAAGTAACTGATTATATCTTTGCGAGTGAGTGATAGAGAGAGAAAGAGAGAAAGAACCAAAAAGATCAATTTGTTAATTTTTCTGGTCAGCTGTTTACTAGTTACATTAATTGTGTTCAATGACTTAAACTTCATAGATCTTAACCATATTTAAAAACAGTAGAATTAAGTAAAAATCAAAAGGCTTTCTGTAACATACAGCCTAATAGATTACAAAGAATCTGGCTATCTTGTCAGATACAAGATTTCTGATAGTCTTTTCCTTACAAGAATTATCATTATTATTATGGGTAATTTCTGTAAACATTGGCAAATTAAAGTGGATTAGTTAGAGCATATATTTGAATTATGATTGCCTGAGAGGCCTACTGACTCTTTTTCAAGCCTGAAATTCTCAGTTCTTTCCTGTTCTGATATTTTACTGGTTCTTTGAAATATTAATTACAAGGATTTTATTTACCTTCTATTTAAATCTTAGTCATTTTCATTTGATATTAAAGCAGTATGATATCTTGATGATGCTTCCATTCATGTTTATGAAATTCCTTGTCCTGAGCAAGCAGTTGTTTCTGTCTTGCAGAAAATAGTGGCAAACATCAGGTGAATTGAAAAACCTAGAATCACTTTTAGATATTTTCAAGTCTAGCAAATTTAATAGGTTTCTATTATGGCCAAATGCTTTATATAGTATTCCTTGTTAACCTTATAAATAGTCATTCTCAAAAGATAAATAGTAGGTTGTGGCATACAGAATTGTCCATCTCTGATTTTTAATATATACATAAATAAGAATTTAATAAGACACAACTGACTATATATTAATATTTAAAAGTGAGAAATTGGGCTCAATGAGAGTAAACACTTTCTATTGCCACATATTTGTAGTGGAGTAGTTATTTAAAGCCAGTTCTATCTGTCTCATTATTCGTTACATTATTTCATAGTTTACCAAACCTAACATTTTTTAATCCCATATTTTTTTCTCCACCATCAAAGATCCATTCCTTTGGATTAGGATTTTCATTTTTTAGAACACCTTTTTTAAGCAACAATTACAAAAATGGTAATTTAAGAACCCAGTATCAACAGATATATAACTATCTTTGGAATTTGTTCATGAAAATAATTTCCAAGAAGTAGCTAAATAAATTTTAAAGAAGAAGAGAATAATAGAATAAAAAGATACATGCAGAAAATATTTTTTAAAACTGTTTTCCTAAAGACAAGGAAAAATTGCTTATAACTAGTATTATCCACAGCCTTTAAGGGGAATCTTCAGGAAAGAGTGGATTACTTCTTATATATATATATATAGCCTTATATATATATAACCCATATTCTTTCCCTGTGTCTTTTATCTTACTGGCATTTACAACAACTCTGCTGATTCTTCTGTGTCCCTACTGAAAATCATTTAGTATTAAAAACATTTTCCTGCACTGCCAACTCTCAAAAAATAATAATAATAATATGTTAACACTCCCAATCATTGATGTAAATAATTATGAAGTATAATAATGATGGAGTAGATAATGACTTAACCAGTTACTACTGGTTTGAAGGAGAAAAACAATCACATTTCCCAGTGAACAAATCAACGATAGCAGATATTCACTCAGCAGTAATCTTTCCTCCCCTTATTGGGAGGACTGAGAAGTTTTATACCTACAAGTCAGAACTAATGACTCTCCTTTTTGCTTTTATATTACAGGCATCCTAGAATTCCAAATATCAGAACAGATCATACTCAAAAGACATCCTTATGCTCCCCAAAAGGTTGGCAGTCATAGAAATCTTGAAAATGTTGCAGAAGCATAGAGGGCATTTTTCAGTCTGATTTTGATTTTCTTTCAAGGAAAGTAGATACTAGCTTGTTAAGTATCAGAAAGCAAGACTATGACACAGTGCCATCTTAAAAAAGATCTATTCTCTTATATTAATCCATCTGATCTATATTTCCATGGAAACAGGGCCAAAAAGTCAGGCAACAACCAAGTAGGACAGATTTCAAATGTTGATTGTTCATGGAAAAGTTCAAGTTTTAATATACAGAAAAACATAAAATGTTTACAGACTTTTCTCAAAAGTCAGAGTGCTTTTATATTCAGTTTATAGATAAAATAAAAGACTGAAAAGTAAGGATACATTTGAATTTACGTCTTTTGTGTATTTCTAAGTTTAGGCAGCTTTTAACAAAACATTTTGTAATTGTGTTTTTAATATATAGTTGAACCTAAAATAGGTGTATATTATATATTTTATAGTTATGTTAATGTATATAATTATATGTACTTGTATATTTATACTTAATACTTATACTCAAATACTCAATACTTATACTCAAATCATTTGATTTGATTTTTCTCATAAATCAGGCATTTACTGAATTCTGTACATGCTGTATATGTTGCATATCCTTTTGGCACAGAATGTAGGTGATTTTAAAATTTCTACTTTTGTTCTCACATGGCATAAGTCCTTGTAACCTTTAAATGATCTTATATTGGCAAAATATATGACAAATACAAAAAGCAGCCCCTGACCATAGTCAGTAGAGCTGTCCTGACTTGAATAGCTAGATGATAGTATACTCCTGCTGACCATAAACAATTTCACAGAAAACCAAAGCATACAAGGTCATTCTGTGGCCCTGATGGAGTGAAAACAGAAAAAAAGGTCCACTCCATAATAATGACTGAACACAAAGAAAAACTGAAACACTGTACAAATCACACAAATGATCTTATATCCACTTCACTCTGATCCCTGCTAATATAACTGCTGCTTCTTTACCATATAAAGTTTAGCCTCACTTCATTTCTTCTGAATTTTAGATAAAAATCATTATGCTACTGTAGGTATGTTCCTGGTGGTCTCTGACTGGAGAGAATTGACAAAGAAAATTGTTAAAAGTTGTATGCAGTTGTTTTATCGCCATTAAATATGGGATAGCACTGTGCATTTTTCTCAGAAAAAGAATGTAAAACAAAGAAATATATTGAACATCTATTTTCTACCAGACTTCTTATTTGGCAGTTTCTATATTGACTTTTCTTAACCACCCTGTGAAATTCTGCAATTTAAGAAACTGGGTCAGTGTTAAATAATTAGAGTCAGTAAGGGAACTAGGGTCTTTCTGAAACTCTGTAGGAAGTTTCATACAGGACAACACAGATGTATGACGTTTCTCTATTTTCATGTTTTTTACATTTAATGGATACCCCAGAAAACCATCCACCACAAAAAGAAACCTCTTTTATCTAACAGTATCCTTTTTGGAATTTCTTTTCTACCCTACCTCCTTACTTTTCATAGACCATCCTACTTATTCTGTCTCAGTTTTTATTTTAAAATATTATTGAACCAAGGTGAAATTTCTGCATTTTGGGAGATACCTTTGACAGAGTTTGTTATGGCTAACGATAGTTCAGAGAAGGAACTGTGAACCATTCTTTCTCTTCCTATGATCTGAAACACTTTATAAAACATGGCAAGTTTATCGTTTAAAATTTGAAATAATTGTTAATAATACACAAATAAAGGTATTTCCCTATCACCTTTTCTTTTGCTTCCAACAATGCCAATTCAATTACTTTGTTTGCCTGTCTTTTCCCAACTGAATTTATATTTGAAATTCATCATGTATCAAGTACCAATATATGTACACTAGGTTGCATTCTGGATTTTATGAGCTTCCATTAATTTATCAATATATTCTTTTCCTTATATTTCTTTATACTTTTATATTCCTAAAAATTTTGAATTTCAATTTTGAGGAAACTTTGTGCACATTTATTAATTTGTGCTATTTATTAATTTAAAGTGATTTTCACAACCCTACTATTTAAATTTTAATTAATCTTGTACCCTAATTTTTCTGTATTTAAATATTTGTATATATTTTAATGAACTTAATTTTTACATTGCAAAATGTTTAGATAATCTAATTTGAGATATTTTTGGTTTTTTTGTTTTTTTTTTGCTTTTTGGGAGGGTTTTTTTGAGAATTTTAAATTGTCTTTGCTTTTCAGATTTATAGTGATAGTCAATAGATTCATTCTTACAGTTGCTTTATCATCATCTTCATAAATTCATTGATCCATTTTAATCTTCTTAATTGATTCCTCCATAGTCTTTAATATAGCTTCTCTCTCACTCTAGAAATACTTTGTCTCCAGTACATCTTATTCTTGGCTTTCCATTATTATATCATTTATTATATCTGTCTCATTTGTGTCTTAATTTTTTCCTCATAAACTGTAAGTACCTGAACATTTTAGGAATCAGACATTTTCTCCTTCTACTTAATCTGTATTTGCTCCTTCAGTGATAGCATCCAGGATTATAGCTTTAAAAATCAATGGCAAAAAAAAAAAAATCAATGGCAATCTTTACTTTGAGTGACACTTTGGTACCCAATTCTCTTTCTTCAAATCTAAGTGTATCTCTAGTAGGTATCTCAAATTGAACAAGTTCAAAGCATAACTAGACCTACTTTTCTTCTTATACTCTTCACGTTAGTAAATGGCAAAAAATTTTACAGTCCTCTAAAGAGCAAGTAGTGTTATCAAACGTAGAAATTATTGTCAAGTTTGGGAACTTGGTGTAAAAACCCACCAATTCAGGTGCTAAATGAAGATAATAACTTCAAAGGTCTGTGATGACACCTTCATGGATACAACTGGAGAGATGTTACAAAGAATGGTTTCACACCTCAGACTTGGGAAGAATACATTCATTTCCTATAGTATGATATGATGTGTGGATTCATTTTACATTTAGAACCCTTACATGCCAAGCAGTTGAGTAGAAAGTAGGAGGAGGGTAAATCCATCAGAGATTTCCACTTTTGCCTTGATGTTTATCTGTTACATAGAAGATTTACATATGTCTATGCTTTTCAGAGTTTGGTAAACATGTAGGCTATGCTTATTTTTTTAATGCATTACAAGTTTTTAAACAATGGTACATTGTTCTTGTGTGCACTGAATTCAAAGACGTGTGTGTGTGTGTGTGTGTGTGTGTGTAAAACTTTTGTTTTAAATGGGAATCTCATCTTTCCAGATTATAGCCCCTCAGGAATTACATAAATAGGCTGATAATCCTACCTCTCTTCCCAACTCAGAACTTAGAACTGAGTGTTAACATTAATTAGAGAATTTATGTTTCCTCCTCCTTCTCCCCCTCTTCTCCTACTCCTCCACTACGCCTTCTCCTTCTTACACTTCCTTTTGCTCCAAACTCCATGATTTTATATTTGAAGATAAAAAAAAATTGATTCAGAAATTTAAAAGATGTACCTTAATGTAAAACTGGTAAAAAATTAAAGTCAAGATTTTTAATGTATCTTTTGATCTAACATTTCATGTCTTATCTCTGTAATGCTCCCCTTATAACTCTGTTAGCAACTAGGCTCTATTTCTACCACATTGCAAAGATCCTGCCACATGGTATAAACCTAATAAATACTTTAACTGATTAAGTGTATAAATAAACTCCATTCCAAGGCTGTAGTTTTAAAGTAGAAATTAAATAAGAACATCAAACAAACACAAATGGAGACATAGCTTAGAGATTTAACCAGAAATGTCATTATAATAATGACAGAGTAAAATGGAGGGGTAGCATTTTAAGATGCATGAATACTATTTTCTTTTTAAGACTGTTATACAACACCTAAATTTTTTTACATTTCTTGTTGAATGGGGAATATTTCTGCTTTTACGGTGTGACCAGTTGAACAACTATAGTTTTCATCGTCATTGTTAAATTTACTAATATAATTTTGATGTTTTATGTATCAATATTGAACTAGGAATTGGACCCAAGCAACCTCTATTTTATACTTTTATTGGCCTGGACAACAGTCGAATAACATGGATAACAGTTTGATTACGCATGAACTTTATGACTCTGTATACAAGGAGAAATACCTTCTTAAAAAAAAGCTTCCATAAATTATTGTCCCTTAGTAAAAATCATTTTATGAAATGCAAACTTGTGTAACAACAGTTATCAACCCAAATTTTAATCTTATGGTATTGGCTACACAGGAACAATGATTGGTCTTGTGAATGTAAACTATATGTATGTATGCATTTAAGTATTTACATAGATGTATTTCAGTGGGAATATGGCCTTTATCATAAGGCTAATTTATTTTATCAGTCTGTCATCAAAATGCCCTGTAGGCATACTTTTTTTTTGAAGTTTAAATGTTTGGAAGTCTTCTCATGCTTCCCTAAATATTTCTTCCATCTTTCTGAAAATAAAATTAATAACTTTCAAAGGAATTGAAGAAATTGTCTAGTAGTTACCTTAAATTGATAAATCATAATAATATCATTCCATGGTAATTGTAGAGAAGTTATAACACAGTGTCTTTACCATCCACTTGTCTTAATATCACTTCTGCTGCAGGAACTTAAAATTGCTTGGAATTAATCCTAACAGATTAAGCTAACAGTCTCAGCTTTAACTTGTGCTGTCACACAGCTTCACCTTCTGCAGTGGCAATCTTGTGATTTGAATAACATATCCATTAAGTATTTTAATCATCTTATAAAATTGAACTTGGTGAAAATTGAAGCATATCTGTGGCTTTTCCAACACTCACATAAAAATGCACATGGAAGCAAAGGCACAAATATATATTCTTCTGTACACCATGCTCCTTTCATTAGACAATTTTGATTCTAATTGGCTGTGTATGGACCTTATTATCTAATTATAATGTTATTAAAAAAATAAAAACAGTTGCATAGGGTATCTCTAGTCTTAATCATGGACATTAATATACTGTTATTTGAAATTCAATCTGACAGCCTCTTTAAATTCAGAAATTGGCTTGCCAGAGACCTCCAAGGTCATGATCCTTCAAAGCAGTGTTTGTCAAATTGCCCTGACACACCTCCTGCTGGCAAAGCTACTCTTTGATTATTAATGTGCAGTGGAAAAGTGACATAACCTTGCATACTTATCTTATAGATCAAGAAAAAAATTGACAAAGTGAGCAGAGAGAACTACCTTGAGTTAAACCTCATATATGTGATGAATACAAAAAAGAGTATGACTTGACATGTGAATTTAACTGAAAAAAGAATTCTGAGTTTCTAAAAGGCATCACAAATGTGCTGGAAGATAGTATGTAATATTCATATCCTCAATATGAAACATATTAAATATCTGTATAGAGATTCTTGCCTTCACAACTGAAAATAGTAATCAGTAATATTGATTTACAACAGATTAAATTGTATAAGCTGCTGTGCAGTTTATAAAGAAGTAATTCTACTCCCAGCTGCTACATTCTATCTCAAGTCAACAAAAAATACACTCAGTGTTTGTGATACATCAATAATTATTTTCAATACTGTAGAGAATATGGAGCAGAAACCCATAGAAGATGTACTGTGTAAGCATTGCATAAACATATATTACATATAATTAAGGGATATTATTTTCATAAAAGGTATTTTTATAAATTATTACTTGATAAATTTTTCATGAACTTAAAACCTATGTAATGTAACTATCACCCACAATTTCTCATGTATGCGTTTATGTACCAAAAAAGTTCATTTGGGGTTTTCCATAACAGCTTACAGAAAATCCGAATGAACTTTTTGGCCAACCCTACTACTAATAAAATCAATTAATTACAAAGAAAAACAAGCCACACATAGTAATTATGTATCAGAACTTCTGAGGATAAAGAGATATTTCCAAAAATTCTAGAAAAGGAATTAAAATTATCTAGCATCTGATTTCTTATCAGTAAAACTGTACCCCAGGGGACACTGAAAAATGGTTTCTGAGTTGTGAAGGGAGATAATTTTGATTCATCAATTTTATACCTTTAAAAACCTATCTTTCAAAGAGCTATGTGCAATAAAATACATTTCCTATATTTAAGAAATCAAACAAGTTTTCTCTCCCATGCATCATTTCTTAGGAAATCACCTCTAGGAAAAGACAGTGAACATCTTAAAGAAGGACACTGTCAATATAAAATATTTCATAAAGTAAATGTAAATCAGAATGTCTATTAAATTAATCAATTAATCATAATATTTCTATATCAGGCCCATAAATCAATCAGCCTAAACTTGAAAAAGAAGAGAGTAGGCTCCAGAGGACTATCCCTAAAGGAGTGTGCCATATTTTAAAAAATAGGTGAGATGAGAAAAGAGATGGGAGAGGGATAATTTAATGATTAACTTGAATAGTGGATAAATACTTTCAGAATATGTATACAGGTTAAAGGGGGAATAGAGCTAAATAAAGTTTACCTGGGTCATTTTTACCTGCATCTATGCTTCTGCCAATAACATTACTCCCTGGCTTTTAGGTTTTATTTTTTCATGAATGGCTGAGTCCTTTCTAAGCCATCTTTTCCAAATTATCATAATTTGGCTATAGGAAAAACATTAATAAACGTGATTCTTGTCCTTTTCATGTAACATCAGTTGATATTTTGTATATAAATGAATCGATAGGTACTCAATATGTATTTGTTGTACTAATGAATTAATCAGACCATGAGGACCTGGAAAAATGTTGTAACACTGGAAATTCAAATCTGAATGATTAGTCAACAGAAAATATAAGGGAGGAATGAGCAAGAATTTTTTTTTTAACTGACTTGATACAGGGAGTACTGTGAAGAGAAAGAAAGAGACAAAGGTAACTCTTTTGTATCAAGTTTTGATAAAATTTGGTATTGATGATGGAAGTGGAGAAGTCTAGAGTTGGAAGAGCTGATTTGAATGTTTGGAGATAAACGACTCTGAGTTCATTGTAAGATATATTTAGAGAGACCAACAGTGTATTCAGATAGAGATATTAATGTCATTTTTTATTAACAGGATTGTTTTGTCTAACCTTTAGACATATTGGAGATTTTTGTAGATTTTCCTTTTTTATACATTGTCATAGCACCGTGGGATTGAAGTAGTGCTGCCTAGGCATTTAACACAGAGTATTGATTTTGTTATCCTGAATTCTAAGTTTCTTGATAGCAAGAAACTATTTTTATTCTTTTATTTATAAGAGCCTTGTATATTTCCTGACACAGAGACTTTCTACAGATGTATGTTAAACTGAAAAAACAGGTACAGAAAGAAATATAGGTTTTTAGCTTGGGAATTCTTCTAAAAACAGTTTAAATCAAGCGATAGGTATCCAAAAGTACTCAGTTGTAGGCAAAGCTGATACTAACAAAGTAGAAGAAAGTATTCACAATGGAGAATATTTAATAATAAATTAGGATATGTAAAGTAAATGCATTTGAAATAAAATACGTATCAAAATATTTTTACTGAATAGTTATTCTAAAAGTTTGATGTGATATTTTCCCAGAAAATGACACTAGAAAATATAGGAAATTAGTGTATTATTTTTATCCTTAATAAAATATTATCAAAACTCTCCCTATGTTTTAGAAATTATAGACAGGACAAATATCATAACTTGATGTTTCCTTGAATAGTTTTTTTTGAAAAAATATGATAGCAAAATAAAAATTTGTTTTATCTTATATTGGATTCTCTCCTAAAATGAATATGAAGATCATTATGCAATAATATTCTAGAGTTTCTTTTTCTTCCAAGGATTCATTTATTTCTTTGATATTCAGAATAAATCCTATTGGAGTTCTTTATTTTTGCTCATTTTCTCATAGTTATTTACAGTACTAACTCTGTCAGAACCTCATTCATCTGGCTTTCTGTGAGACTGGAAAAATTCAAGTCACTTTCATAAACTTAATTATAGCAAGCATTATTGTGATTTTTATTTTTAAATTTATTTTTATGTGAAATATTCCAAATGCTGGACTTCCAGAAATAGAGAGACCTATGAAAAACTGGCAGGTTGAAGATGTAGATTGATTTTGGTTACAAAGCAGAGAGAGATTGGAGTGGGACAAATTATATAAGTAGATAGTTCCTTTCATGAACATTATGCTGTTAATATGATTGTTTCTTCCACAAGAAATTTATTAATAAATAGGCAGACCTAAATAAAAAAATTTCTGGATATATGTCAATGTATTACCTCTTCCTTTGTAACTGCTGCAATTACTCAGAATATATACAAATGTAGAAGAGCAAGTTTCTACCCTCAAAGAGCTGGCAGCCATCTTTTTACTCCACTCCGCATTACCTCTGTGCATTCTCTCCCATAGTCCCCAGAACCTAGCAGCATTGCTAGCATTTACAAAAGGCTAATTCTCTACAATATCTTATAAAATCCCCATAATACTCCACCTTTTTCATGAACCTTTATTCAACAACTTAAAAGTTATCTCTTTTTTTTGAATTTCTGAATTTTATTTTATTTTTTATCAGCAGGTTCTTATTAGTTATCTATTTTATACATATTAGTGTATATATGTCAATCCCAATCTCCCAATTCATCCTGCCACTTTCCCCCTTGGTGTCCATACGTTTTGCTTATTTATTTTGTATTATCTCTAGCAGTAGAAATAAATACAGTGGCATTCAGGCAAAAATGAGAAAAGTATGGGGTAAATATATTTATTGCTAACATGATAAAAACCTTTAATATATTCAAAATATTGCATGATTCATAGTATTTTTAGTTCAACTAATTTTAAAGATGATTTTAAGAATCAAGAGAGTAAATCTGAAGTTTTGCTGTGGTCTGCATAGCGTTATGTAATGCTTATGTGGTTTTTATTACAGTATGTTTTGAACTTTTGTAGTAACTGCAGAAGTGCAGTGTAACATTTACTGTATTATAAGCCACTGCTTAAAATAGCACCTTATTGATCAAGGGGTTTGAAATGAAGGCTTAATATCCTAGACTGTCATTAAAAGAGGGGAGAAAATATAGAAAGTCAAATCAAAGTCCTAAAGTGAATACTTTATGAAAGAGAACAGAAGCTTACAAACTGAATCATCAACTAAAACATGTACGATTGCTTGTGGGTATATTTCATTGTCCAACTGTAATCAATATGACAATCCAAGTCAGATACTGTAATAACAATAACTTTGAAAAGTCTTTGAACATTTATTGCTCATCTCTCTTGCATGTCATTTGATTCAGGGTGCTTCAAATTTGAAACAACCTGAGTAGAATGCAGTCATTGTGTTTGAAATTATTAGCAGAGGCAGTTGAACAAACTCTTCAGTTTTTTACTTGGTGTTACTGTGGTGTTTTATGCCTTGTAATAAGACCGGAGGTAAATACACTTAGTAAAGGAAACACCATTAACAGTATATATGCTTTACTCTAAAATAGGGTTATTTTCTGTTTGTAAAATATACTTTTGTAGGAAAATACACACAAACACACATGAGTGCGCGCGCACACACACACACACACACACACACACACACACTTTACAGTTCCATAGATAAAAGAGAACACAGTTCCTAATCTCCCATAATAATGAAGAGCAAGCAGATATGAGACAAGTGCCATTGGAATCAAACCAAAAATTTTGTTTGTTTTTCTCTTGTCTTGTTTTGCCAGAATTACAAAGAGTATATTATACATGTCAAATTTCTAATCTGTTTCTTGAGATTTATCATATAACTTTATTTCTAAGATCTTAGTGGAAACTGTATTGTTAATTGTAATAACTTGGAAATGCTGTACCTTTCTTCAAATTTTTGTAAAAGACAGTAATGACCTCAAGATGAGTGTCAAAATCAGACGTGAGGATGTCAGAGTTTTAAAGCACTTGTCATAAGTCCTGGAGACCTATAAGTATCCCTAATGATGTTAAGAAACCAGATTATCTAGGGACAAAATCTATTTTTCCTTACTTACCCTATTTGTTTCATCTTCTTTATTTCTTATCATCTCTGCTTTCTGCAGGGTAACCAGGGAAATTAGATGATTAAAACTAAAAACATTTAGGAGATTGGGTGGGAGTTCAAGACCTCAGGACAGTGAAGAATGAACAAAACCAAGGCCACTGAATTATCCATCTTAACAGCCCCAAATACCTGTAATATAAATATTGGAGACATATTTTCGACATGAGTGCTATTACAGATACTTAGTCAAAATGAGAAAGTAAACATTTTGTCTTTCTCTTTCATAATCTTCTCTGTCCCCAATCCAATGCCCCTCTTCCGCACCAAAGGAAAAAAACAAAAAATTCCAGAATCCTCTACAGGCTGATCTTAGAACAATTTTATAGTGATACCCAATGTGTTAATTTAGTCATTATTTTAAAAGCGTAATTTTAATGGGAGGATCAAATTTGTTTTAGATGTTATACTTATTCTCAGAAATATATATATAGCTGGGATGATGGGAGATGACAAATTTAGTAGAATTAGGAGATAAATGTGAAAGAAAGAAAATCATCTAGAAGACGATAAAAAGGAGAATAAGATGATCTTTTAAATGAGTGAAGTATAAAATGGATAAAGTTCAAAAGCCAGAGGAATTAGTAGGTTGTAATAGTCATGAACATTGAAAGATACAGTTCAAGGCATTTAGTTTTCATATATTTTTGTACAGGACAAGACTAGATTTAAAAAGTTTAAAAACATAGTTATTGCCTTCAAAGAATTACAATATAATAACTAAGAAATTTATCCATGACATTTAGTGCATGGCCAGGTTTTAGACACTGTCACAGAATGGGTTCCTCAGAAAGAAATACTGAGACCTATGCACATGAAGGAAGTTTGTTGGGGAACCTTCTCTGGGTAATCACACCTGTAGGAAGCCAAGCAAGCAAAGGGAAAAGTTGGTGTATTAGTGTTTTCCAAAGTTGTAGACCCCAATGGTTTAGTTCAAATTCAAGTCAAGAATTTTCAATAAAGGGAAACATTAGCTGCTTTCTATTTTTAAAGGATGATTTAAACCACTGTATATAGACTATGACTGTGGGACCAAAATGAATGGAAATAGAAGAGCTGGGAAACTATTGCCATAGTCAGAGTAAGAGATGATGTGATTTTACTGCTTTGGTCACAGAGAAGTTGGAAGATACATTCCAGATGTATTTGAAGATAGAGCCACCAACAGTTACTGGTGGATTGATGGAGTGATGAGTAAGAGAGGGGTCAAGAAAAATTAGTTTTAAGTCCTAAGCAACCAGAAGAATACAGTTGATATTTACCAAATAGGAAAAGATGCGGTCAAGAGTGTTTTATGAGGGAAGGAATAGAATTTGAATGTAGGAAGGATTGAAATAGAGTTTTGTTTAGCACAATTTAAGTTTGAAATAGTTATTAGACATCGATGTAGAGACGCTGAGGCAATAATTGCATAAATGAGTCTGGATTTCAGAGGTGTCAGTCTTGCAATTTGTTTTCATTGTTATTTCTTACATTTTGTTCTTTCTTACTGGGCCATTTTTTTAAAAAATATTTTCCAGATAGTAAACAATAGAAGTCTACTTGTCAATATATGAGTGAGTTGTAATATATATCATTAAAAATTATATGAAAAATATATGCATGCTTTAAAAACAAAAATGATATAAAATATTCACCCTTGACACAAGATATAGAGTATTGGTGGTATGTCCAAAGTGTTCCATGAGCCTCTCCTAGTAGTACCCTTCCCTCTTTTCTCAGGGGTAACCACAACCCCTAATTTATATTAATTATATCCTTTCTTTTCTATATAGTTTTTGTTTGGGGTTTTTTTTTTTTTTTTTGGCCGCACCTCATGGCACGTGGGATCTTAGTTCCCCAACCAGTGATTCAACCCGTGCCCTTGGCAGTGAAAGCGCAGATGCTTAACCACTGGACCGCCAGGGAAGTCCCTCTACATAGTTTTCAAATTACATATATATGTTGTATCAGTAAGGTTTCAAACAGGGAAGGAAAACCACTCTGAATATTATGGAATATGAATTTTATTATAAGAATTGGACTTTACCCAGTCATGAGAGGAAGTAAGGAAGAAATCCAAACAGGATCAGAAAAAAATCACTAACCACGCTTGATATTACTAACATGTCAGAGTCTGTAGGAAGCTAGGCATATACAGCTTCTAGAGTTGAAGCACAAAGAGGCCTGGTATAATAGTCAAAGGAAGGCTATTGGCTCTTGGGGCTTGACCTCTGTGAGTTTGCAGCCAAGTGTCTGGAGTGAACCTGGGCTTGCTATTGTTCAGTAGGGCTGACAGTCCATAAAGAGTGCCCTGCCAGGACCTCTGCTTTTATCCCTCACTGCCCTCACCCAGGGTGTCCTTCAGAATTAATAACTCTGGTTGTATTTTTAAATCTCATGAAAGGTTCAATCGTAGCTCAGCTGAACCAGGAACCACACAAGAGAAAGATATCTGGGAAATGTGATTTCATCTTAGTTAAACTTTTCCTGTTTTGAACTTTAAGTAAATGGAGTCATAACAAATTAAATCTGTGAATCTATTCTTTTGTTCAAACTCATATTGGAGATTCATTCACATTTTCACTGAGTATTCCACTGATTGAATATACCAAAAAAGTTCTTTATTTTTGTCACTCTAAACAGTGATATTATAAACATACACTTTTTTCCTGGTACACGTGTACAAGAAATCATAGAGGTACATGTTGAGCTTCACCAGTAAACCTCAGCATGTTTGCCAAAATAAATATATGACTCTGTATCCCTTATAGTGGATAATAATTCTATTTGCTCCAGGTTTACCCTCCAAAACTTGATTTGACCTACTTTTAATTATTGCCATTTGGTAATTGTGAAGTGGCATCTTAGTGCGATATTAGTTGCCATTTTCTAATGACTCCTAAAAGTTGAAAAACTTCACATATATTTAAAGATCAACAGTGCTTCGTCTTCTCTTAAATTCCTGTTTATATATTTGCCTAATTTGTATATTAATAATAGTTGTCTGCTTTTCACTTTAAATATTTATATTTTACTTTTTGATTTGTAGAATTTCTTTATATATAATATTTTGAATGAAACATTTATCTTTCATATGTATGTGTGTATTTTCACTTTTATGATGTTCTTAAATTTAATGTAGTAGGATACAGGGTATGTAATTTTTGTGTCTAGTATGAGAAATAAATTCCTGGTCTCAGGTCATAAACTTAGTTTTCTAAATTGTCATCTGGAGTTTTTGTTTTGTTTTGTTTTAGTTTTTCTTTTATTTGTATTTCTTCTTGTATCAGTTCCTAGGAATATGGCCATTCCATCTAAAGGTTAAATTTTATTGCCATAAACATTTATTATTATATTCTGTATTATCAGTAGTTATGTACCTTTTCATTAACAGCATTGATTGTGTTTTCTCTCTCTTTACCCTGAAAAATTTTACCATGAATCCATTGCTTCAATTTTTTGATGAACCAATTATTGGTACTGCCAAGTCTTTCTATGGCTTTTGTGTCTAGTTCATAAATTTCTGACTTTCCTTTTACTTTTTAGGTTATTTTTCTGTTTCTTCTAAATGCCCTGAGTTGGGTGTTTGGTCATTAATACATAGGTGCTTATGTTTCCTAGCTTTTTCATGTTCCTTATTCATGTTTCCACAAAAGCTTTAGAAATTATCTCATAAAAATATGTTTCTTTATGTTCTATCTAATTAAAAATATAAATTTTTAAAAAGGTAAATTATTTATCAGTTGTGAATGATATGGTGGTCTTTCACTTAAGCAATATGCTAACAATGTTCACTAAAGAAGTCAGTAAGGTAGCCAATTACAGAAACAATATTTAAAAAACAGAAGCTTCTGTATAATCCAACAATCATAAATAACAACTTTACTGGAAAAATACTACTCACTGATAGATAGCCTAGTCAATAGACTAGGCTAGCACCATCCAATATAAATATAATGTGGAACAAATACATAATCACAAATTTCTCAATTAGTCAATTTTAAAAAAAGGAATAGGCAAGATTAATTTTAATATAATATTTTGGCACAATATGATTTCACATATAATTATGTAAATATTTTTAATTAGAGATTTAAAATTCTTTCTTTATACTGTTTTTATAATTTACTCTGTAGTTCACACTTAAAGTACATCTCAATTCCGACTCATTCCATTTTAAGTGCTTGATAGCAACATGTGGTTAGTGGCTGCTGTGTTGGACACATAGGTCTATATCTTGCTATTTAAAATATCATCTGAAACAACAGCAAGGGCACCTTGCTGGGATCTTATTTAAAACAGACAATCTTAGGTCATAGTTTTGACCTGCTGAGTCAGTATTTACAGTGTAACAAAATCTTCAGGTGATTCATATGCTCAGTAATATTCCAGAAAGCCTGAATTAGAATAATTACACCTTAACTGCTTGTGGGCATCAAAAAAATATTATATAAACAAGAATAACTGGAAATCAACCTTTCTCCAAATCTAACTGGGAAAAAATTAAGTTTATCTATAAATTATTCATTCCCAAAGGATAAGATGAATACACAGATGTTAACAAAAATACTCTTAGGAAGAATTTATAGAAATATATTTAATTTTAATAATCATAGATTACTTTATTAATTAGGTGGTGATTTCAGTGTGTGTTATAAAATATTACCAGCACTTCATACCGGTGCTATTATGACTGTTATAGCTTAGGATGAGGTAAAAGTAGATAGAAGTATATCGTTCTCTGCTTTAAGCAGACTCATGGATTTCAGATGCAGTTCTCAAGCAAGTTCCTGAATGCTGCTTTTATTAAAGCAACATTTCTCATCACTGTGTGAATACTGCAACTGATAAGCACCAATAGTGGATTTACTTTATATTAAGCTTCCACAGGTATTATTGTGGTCACTTCTGGAAATTGATAATCTTTTAGATTGCAAGATATGTATAAATATACCCAACTGTAAATTTAAGTTTGACTTTTCTATCATTTTTATTCAATAAACGTTTTACTCTAAATATAAGCATTATAATGGAAGCCATGAGAATTAGTATTAACTATGATGATAAAATCAACCTTAGAAATTTCAGTATGAGGACCACATTAACAGTTTACATTTTTATTTTGTAAATAGCATCAACTGCAAAAGAAAACAAAATATTTGGGGAAAAGAAAAAATTTAAAATTGGGTTCATGTGGAATGGTAATCAGAATAATCCACTACACTTCTGTGTCACTTCTTTGGAGTTGCACACAAACTTTGAAATAAAACATTTAATCCCAAGTGTCGGATGTCATTTAAAGAACAATATGAGGAACCTATAATAGGACATTTTTTGTTTTCATTTGTTTTTGGGGAAACAGGTATTCTCATGTGTTATTGGTAAGAGTCTAAATTGGTGAAACAGATTTGGAGGACAGTCTTGCAATATATATCAAAACACTAAATGTACACAACCTTTGATCAGCCCCAAAACTATCAAAGCATTGAACCAAAGCAGCCACCTCTATACAGATTTCTCGTTTGAGAAAAAGACCTGTTTGTTTAATCTCTTGTAGTCTAAGACACATGTAAAATTATAGTCAGATATTCTATTATTTGCAACCTAATACATTACTAAATTACAACTCCTTAAAAAAAGAAGACATCTTTATCTTTCCCTAACTTTAACGTGAATATTTCTAGTATTTCCTCATTAAACATGAAAGTGGCTTTGGGGCTAAATTTCGAACTTCATTTTTTCTTTTATTTTAACTGAACTATAGTTAACATACAATATTATATTAGTTACAGGTGTAAAACATAGTAATTCAATACTGATATACATTACAAATTGATCATCACTATAGGAAATTGTCATCATATGAAGTTATTAAAACATTATTGACTATATTCAATAATTCAATATGATGTACATTACATGCCCATGACTTTTTTTTTTTTTTTTTTTTTTTTGGCGGTACGCGCGCCTCTCACCGCTGTGGCCTCCCCCGCCGTGGAGCACAGGCTCCGGACGCGCAGGCTCAGCGGCCATGGCTCACGGGCCCAGCCACTCCGTGGCACGTGGGATCTTCCCAGACCGGGGCATGAACCCGTGTCCCCTACATCAGCAGGCGGACTCTCAACCACTGCGCCACCAGGGAAGCCCTAAGTTGATGATCTTTTAAGTGTGAATACATTCTAACAATCCTGCATTTTTACTCCCCCCACAATATTTTTTGATGCCATATTTTATATTTTTACTTTGTGTATTTCTTAAGTGCTTATTGTAGTTATAGTTAATTTTAGGACTTTTTTTAAACCTTAAGAATAGCTTTTTTTGGCTGATCCACTGCCTTCATTATATATTAACCTTTACCAGAGAGAGCTTTTTCTTTCATATATTTTCTTGTTTCTAGTTACGATCTTTTCTTCTCCACTTAAAGAAGGCCCTTTAACATATATTGTAAGCCCAGTTTACTGGTGATAAGCCCTTAGAATTTGCTTGTGTGGGACACTATCTCTCCTTTAATCCTACGTGCTAACTTTGTTGGGTAAATTTTTCTTGGATGTAAGTTTTTTTTTTCTTTTAGCACTTTCAATATATCATGCCAGTCCCTCTGACCTACTAAGTTACTGCTGAAATATCAGCTGAAAGCCTTTTGGGGGTTCCCTTGTATGTGACTAGTTGTTTTTCTTTTGCTGTGTTAAGAATTTTCTTTTTAACTTTCACCATTTTAATTGAGAAATGTCTTGGTGTGTACTTCTTTGGGTTCATCTTGTTTGGGACTCTCTGTGCATGCTGGCCCTGGATATCTGTTTCCCTCCTCAGGTTGTGAGAAGTTTTCAGCCATTATTTCTTCTAATAAGTGTTCTGCCTCTTTCTCTATTTCTCTTCTCCTTTTGGGATTCCTATAATGTAAATGTAAGTATTTTTTTTAATTGACGTTAGTTGATTTATAATATTATATGTTCCAGGTGTACACCATAGTGATTCAGTATTTTATAGATTATACTCTATTGAAAGTTATTACAAAATAATGGCTATAATTCCCTGGGCTGATATCCTTGTTGCCTCTCTGTTTTATACATAGTATTTTGTATCTCTTAATCTCATATCCCTGTCTTGCCCCTCCCCCTCCCTCTTCTGACTAATAACCACTAGTTTTTTCCTATATCTGTGAGTCTGTTTCCATTTTGCTACATAAATTTTTTGTTTTATTTTTTAGATTCCACATAAGTGATATCATACAGTGTTTGTCTCTCACTCTGATTTGTTTCACTAAGCATAATATTCTCTAGGTCCATCCACATTGCTGCAAATGGCAGAAATTCATTCTTTTTTCTGACTGTATAGTATACCATTGTGGTGTATGTGTGTGTGTGTGTGTGTGTGTGTGTGCGCGCATGTGTGTGTGTGCGTGCGTGTGTATATATATATATATATATATAAAATGCTGTTTTGATTACTGTAGCTTTGTAGTATAGCGTGAAGTCAGGAAGGGTGATATCCCCAGCTTTATTTTTCTTTCTCAATTTGCTTTGGTAATTCAGGGTTTATTGTCATTCCATATAAGTGTTAGGATTACTTGTTCTAGTTCTGTGAAAAATGTCACAGGTATTTTGATATGGATTGCATTAAATCTGTAGATTACTTTGAGTATTATGGCCATTTTAACAATATCAATTCTTCCAATGAAGAACACAGAGTATCTTTTCATTTATTTGTATTATCTTCAGTTTTCTTCATCAGTGTTTCATAGTTTTCAGAGTATAGGTCTTTCACCTCTTTAGTTAACTTTACTTCTAGGTTTTTTCTTCTCTTTGATATCATTGTAAATGAGATTTGTTTTTGCTTTCTCTTTCAGATAATTCATTATTAGTGTATAGAAAAGCAACAGATTTCTATATATTAATCTTATATCCTGCAACTTTACTTAATTAGTTCTGGTTGTTTTTTGGTGGAGTTATCTATATATATATTTTATCATGTCATCTGCAAAGAGTGAGTTTTACTTTTTCCCTTCTAATTTGGATGTCTTTTATTTCTTTTCTTACCTGATTGTTATGGCGAAGACTCCCAATACTAAGTTAAGCAGAAGTAGTGGGAGTGGGCATACTTATCTTGCTCCTGAATTTAAAGAAAAGGCTTTCAGCTTCTCATTGTTATGTATGAAATTAGTTGTGGTTTTGTCATAAGTTGCCTTTATTACGTTATGTTCCCTCTGTACCAACTTTGATGAGAGTTTTTATCATGAATAGATGTTGAATTTTGTCAAATGCTTTTTCTACATCTATTGAGATGATCATGTGATTTTTCTCTTGCCTTTTGTTAATGTGATATATCATATTGATAGATTTGCACATATTGAACCATCCTTGAGTCACTGGAATAAATCCCACTTGATCATGTAGAATGATCCTTCTAATATATTGTATTCCATTTGCTAATATTTTGTTGAGAATTAAAATGTAAGTAAGTTCTGTGCCCAGAGGTCCATGAAACTATCCTCATCTTTTAACATTTTTTTCTTTCTTCTATTCTGCTTTGGTGATTTCACTACGCTGTCTTCCTGATTGTTGATGTGTTCTGCATCATCTAATCTGCCATTGATTCCCTCTAGTGTATATTTCATTTTAGTTATTGTATTCTTCAGCTTTGATTTTTTTTCTTGTTTATATTTTCTTTTTGTTGAAGTTCTCACTGTTTTCATCCAGTCTTTTCCTGAGTTCATTGAGCATCTTAATGAACTTTACCTTGAGCACTTCATTGGTTAGATTTCTTCTCTCTATTTTGCTTAGCACCTTTTCTAAGGTTTTGTCTTGTTCTTTTGTCTGAAACTTATGTCTTCATCTGCTCATTTTGTGTTATTTTCTGTGTTCATGTCTATGTATTAGGTAGGTACATTATGTCCTCTCATTTTGGAATAGTGACCTTATGTAAGAGAGTCCTATGGGGCCCAGCAGCACGTTCCCCTCTATCCAAGAGCCAGATGCTCCAGAGCTGTGCTCTATTTAGGTTGCTTGCATGCTTTTGTTGTGGTGAGGCCAACTGCTGTAGCCCTGCTGGTTGGTGGAGTGGGTCCCCAGCACTAATAGACTAAAGAGATGATTCCAAAATGGCACCCACCAGTGCTGGTGTCAGCATGGTAGAACAAGATCACAAAATGACTACCAACAGCCTCTCATTCCTTGGAGGATGTCACAGCTGCCTCCTACCTCTCTGGGAGGTTCTCCAGGATCAGCACCCCAGATGCCTTTCAAATTGCTTCCTTTGTCTGGAACTTGGAGTGAGTAAATTTTTGCATATATCTTCTAAATACAGAATCTTGGTATTCTACTGTTCTCTGGCTCTTTTGAACATAAGACCTGATGGTTTTCAGAGTCACACGTTTTGGGTGCTTATCTTCCTGATGCAGGACCCATGGGCTAGAGGGCCCAATGTGGGGCCCAGACCCCTTAATCCTTGGGGAGGACCTCTGCAGTTGTGATATCTATATCACTTATGGGTCACT
Organism: Leucopleurus acutus; assembly: GCF_964270905.1. Lineage (NCBI taxonomy): Eukaryota > Metazoa > Chordata > Mammalia > Artiodactyla > Delphinidae > Leucopleurus > Leucopleurus acutus. The sequence goes on from NC_139159.1 coordinate 60,656,475, forward strand.
GCACCAGGAGTGTAGGTCCTGACTAGACTGAATCTTCACCCTTTCTACCTATCTGATTGTGGTTTCTTCTTTATATCTTTAGTTATGGACATTTTCTGCCAGTTTTCAGGTTGTTCTCAGTGATAGTTCTGTAAGAGGTTGTAATTTTGGTGTTCCCATGGGAAGAATTGAGCTCAGAATCTTCTTTCTCCACCATCTTGATCCTTCCACTTCTCACCTGTCATCTAGAACAGGCTTTAATAAGGGACGTAGGTATATAACATCACAGAAATGAAATGTGCAAAGAAATGAAAATTAAAAAGTCATGCAAGGTCTTCCATTTAAAGAATACAATTTAATTTTTCAAAAGATGATTTTTAGAGGAGTTTTAGGTTTACAATAAAATACAGATGAAGATACAGAATTTTCCCGTATACTCCCTGCTTCTACACATATATAACCTCCTGCATTATCAACATAACACACTACAATGTTAATTTTTTTTAAAGAATGAATGTACATTGACCTCTCATAATCACCCAAAGCCCATAGTTTACCTAACTATGGGCTTTGGGTGATTATACATTCTATTATATTGTGGTATTTTTGAAATTGGTATTATACATTCTGTGGGTTTGAATAAATGTATAATGACATGCATGCATAATTATAGTATTATACAGAAATATTTTCATGGCCCTAAAAATCCTGTGTTCTGCCTATTCATTGCTCACACACCCTTACCCTGGCAATCTGATATTTTTACCATCTCCATAGTTTTGCCTTTTCCAGAATGTCATATTGTTGGAATCATACAGAGTGTAAGCTTTACAAATTTGTTTCTTTCACTTAATAGCAGGCATATAAGTTTCCTCCATGTCATTTCATGGCCTGATAACTCACTTATTTTTAGTACTGAATAATATTCCATTGCCTGTATGGATCATGGCTTATTTATTCATTCACCTACTGGAAGATGTCTTGGTTACTTACAATTTTGGGCAATTATAAATAAAGCTGCTAAAAACATCTATTTGAAGGTTTTTATGTAGAGCTAAGTTTTCAACTCCTTTGGGTAAATACCAAGGTGTGTGATTGCTGGGTTACGTGGTAATGATATGTTGTGTTTTGTAAGAAACTGTCAAACTGTCTTCCAAAGTGGCTGTACCATTTTGCATTTCCACCAGCAATGGATGAGAGTCCTGTAGATACACATCCTCACCAGCATTTAGTATTGTCAGTATTTAAGATTTTGGTCATTTTAATGTGCATAGTGGTATCTCAGTCTTGTATTTGCATTCCCCTGATGACATATGTGGAGCATCTTTTCATAAGTGTATTTGCCATCTGTATATCTTTTTTGCTGAAATGTCTGTTAAAGTCTTTGGCCTATTTTTTTTTTTTTAACATCTTTATTGGGGTATAATTGCTTTACAATGGTGTGTTAGTTTCTGCTTTATAACAAAGTGAATCAGTCATACATAAACATATGTTCCCATATGTCTTCCCTGTTGCGTCTCCCTCCCTCCCACCCTCCCTATCCCACCCCTCCAGGCTGTCACAAAGCACCGAGCCAATATCCCTGTGCCATGCGGCTGCTTCCCACTAGCTATCTACCTTACTACGTTTGTTAGTGTGTATATGTTTGGCCTATTTTTTGATCAGGTTATTTGTTTTCTAATTGTTGAGTTTTAATAGTTCTTTGTATATTTTGTATAACAGTCCTTTATCAGGACTTTTGCAAATATTTTCTCCCAGTCTATGGCCTGTCTTTTCATTCCCTTATATTAACTATCACAGAGCAGTTTTGTTTTTCTTTTTAATTTTAATGAGGTCCTTTAACCAATATTTTCTTTAATGGATTGTGTCATAAGAGTTGTATCTAAAAAGACATCATCATACCCAATGTCATATAGGTTTCCTCCTATGATATTCTAGGAGGTTTATAGTTTTGCATTTTACATGTAGGTCTGTGATCTAATAAGATTTCCTTTCTGTGAGGACAGTAGGTTTGTATCTAGATTCATTTTTTTGCATAGATATCCAACTAGTCTAATACCATTTGTTGAAAAGATTATATTTCCTCCTTTGTATTTATTGCATTGATTTTGCTACTCTGTCAAAGATGAGTTGATTATATTTATGGTTGTCATTTTGGGGCTCTATTCTATTCAGTTGACCTATGTGTCTATTCTTTCACCAATACCACACTATCTTGTTTATAGTAACTTTACAATAATTCTTGAAGTGGGCTAGCATCAGTTTTCCAACTTTGTTCTTTCTCTTTGATATTGTTTTGGCTCTTCTGGGTCTTTTGCCTCTCCATGTAAACTTTAGAATCAGTTTGTCCATATCCATAACATAACTTGCTGAGATTTTGTTTGGGTTTGTATTGAATTTATAGATCAAGCTGGGAAAACTGACATCTTGACAATTTTGACTCCTCTATCCATAAATATGAAATATCTCTAGATTAATTAAATTATTATTTTATTTTGTCTATCAGAGTTTTGTAGTTTTTCTCATATAGATCTGGCATATTTTGTTAGATTTATATATAATTATTTTATTGTTGGTGGTGCTAATGTAAATGCTATTGTGTGTTTAAATTCAAATTCTACTTGTTCATTGTTGGTATATAGGAAAGCAATTGACTTTTGCATATTTACCTTGTATCCTGAAACCTTGCTATAATTGCTTATTAATTCCAAGGAATTTTTTTTGATTCTTTTTGATTTCCTCAGAGACAATCATGTCACCTTCAAACATTAAAAAGAAAAAGTCTTCCTTCATAATCAGTATACATTTTATTTTTTTCTTGCCTTATTTATTAGTAAAGACATCCTGTATGATGTTGAAAAGGAGTGATGAGGGAGAACGTACTTTTCTTGTACACTGCTCAGATTGGGAAAGCTTTGAATCTTTTACCATTAAGTATTATGTTAGCTGTAGGTATTTTTGTTGATAGTCTTTATCAAGTTGAGCAAGTCCCCCTCTGTTTAGGGTTTACTGAGAGTTTTTTATCATAAACAGTTGTTAGATTTTGTCAAATGCTTTTTCTGCATTTATTGATATGATTCTGTGATTTTCTTCTTTTTCAGTCTGTTGATCTGATAAATTATATTTATTGATTTTGAATGTCGAATCAGCCTTGCATACCTGGGATAAATCCTAGTTAGTCATGGTGTATAATTCTTTTTATATATATTTTTTGGACTTGATTTACTAATATTTTGTTGAGGGTTTTTATACCAAGTCATGAGAGAGATTGGTGTGTAGTTTTCTTTTCTTATCTTTGACTGGTTTTGATATTAGGGTAATAGTGGCCTCATAGACTGAATTTTGAAGTACACCCTCTGCATCTATCCTCTGAGAGACTGTAAAGAATTGGTATAACTGGATCCCTCTGGAGTTTTTAACCCTGCAGAATTGTCCACCTGGAGCCTCCAGCAATTTTTCAATTACAGTTCAGGTTTTACCTACATAGTACCAGTTCCTGTGGTGGTCTCACCTTCTGAGTCTGTTCCAGTAAGCCACAACTCCCTGTATTTGCCTGTCTGCTTCTCCAGTTTTGGAGGTAGCAGCTTGCCTTGTATCCTTTCCTCTTATGAAACAAAGAAAAGTTGATTTTTCAGTCTGTTCAGCTTTTTACTTGTTTTCTGGATGGAGGGGTATTTTTAAGCCCTTTACATACAGAATAAGAAACCAAAAGTCCAATACAATTTAATTTTAAACATCAAAAATATTGAAATGAGGGGGAAAATATTTACCGAGATTGAGGCCAAAGAAGGAGTGAAATAATAACCAGAGTGAAGGAACAAAATGAATAATAAGGAATTTCTCTTACATAACATATTATCAGAGCAGCATAAATATTTGCTGAAAGCATAGGCAAAAATTATTAACCAGAGTATGGCAAAATCAATAATTTTAAGCCAAATTGATGTATTTACAAATACTGCCAACTTTGCCAAACTTTTGCTATTGTCCAAGGAAACATTTCATTCAGTTCATTTTCCTACATCATTTGAGGTCACATATTTTTGAGATTCCAAATATAATATCATCTGGAATCAATAATTACAGAAATACTGGTTCAGTGAGAGTCCTTTCAATAAATTCAAGCTGTTGCACCAGCAGCAAACTCTACAAACTGCTGTAATCACAATACACTTTGCTATCGTAAATATGCAAAAGTATTTGAGAGGTCAGAGCGACCACTGGATTTTGAACAATTTTCTATCTTATGAAGGCATGACCTACAATTAACTATTTTAAAATCCAGAAAGTCTTTAGTTTTTATTAATTTAACTCATTCTTTTAATTGGACATGAGATGGACATTAGCGATTTCTGGAATGATACTTCAGTTTCTTAGATCATAAGCATGATTGGGACCGGCTTTGTAGATCAGTATATATTGCACTTCCTGCACAAATATAATTGTTTTTACAAGACCAGCACACATTTTAGAAGTGTTTTAAATAAATTATAGAAGGGGTTTATAAATATTTTCCAAGCCAAATGACAATGGGTAATAAATAAGAATTAGTTTTACATGTTTATCATATTGCATATATTACCAAATAAGCTAATACTTTCAGAAGAGTCTATTCTAGAGATTTCTTGCATAAAAGTCACTGAAATAACTTAGATTAGGGAATTAGGTTCACAGTCCAAAGTAATCAAAGAAAGTTTTAAAATATGTTCTGGATTTTATAAACATGTTCCCTAATATGCTGGAATAATTGAGGTTTTATAACATCAAATCCAAGAAATGAAATCATATTCTTAGCACTGACTTTGTCTTCGTTTAACATGATCACTATCAAGACAAATATCTTCATATTACTGACTGTAATAAAAATACTCCATTATTTCCATTGAGTTATCTGTCCTCAATTGCAAATTCTGAAAATTAATTAGATTTACTATTCACAATATTTGGTATTATTAATTTTAAAAAATCAAACTTTATCATTTTTCTTTTTTACCTTTATTATGATATATGATGCTGGTTTGTCTTTAAAACTGATAATATAGGGCTTCCCTGGTGGCGCAGTGGTTGAGAGTCCACCTGCCGATGCAGGGGACATGGGTTCGTGCCCCGGTCCAGGAAGATCCCACATGCCGTGGAGCGGCTAGGCCCATGAGCCATGGCCGCTGAGCCTGCACATCCGGAGCCTGTGCTCTGTAATGGGAGAGGCCACAACAGTGAGAGGCCCGCGTACCAGGAAAAAAAAAAAAAAACTGATAATATAAAATTTTTCATATCATTACATTTAAATAAAATATGTATTAAGTAGGAAAATAGTTTCCTAGATAAGTTAAGGTGAAGATATGGCCAAAGGACAAAAAAAGTTATGTAGGAAGCTACATTTCCAGTGCAAGATAGTTTAAAGTTTGGGAAATATGATTCAGGATGTTCAGGAGATAGCTGCATTTAAAAACATCAGTTTGTCTATTCTCAGTACTTATTTTTCTTCTGTATATTAAACTTTTGTGATAACTCTTCTTCATCTCTAAAGCTCAATATTCCCCTTTTTTAGCTTATTGCCATGTGATTCATAGTGATTTAAATTAATTATTAATTATGTATTTTACATTGCTTTTCTTCTCCATTTCTTAAAGCATTCTAAGATTTTTCATTAAGTGACAATTAGCACAATAGGCTGTTTTAAGCTTTTCATTTATATGAAGAAGGCTTTGGAATATTACCCTTATCATCATGTATTTTGGTAAGATCCCAAATTTGAAAATGGAATTGCTACCTGCCAGTTTAAATGTAAAGAATCCATTGATTGCACACTTAACGTTCTGTCAGAATGCTTTTACAAAATAACTACCTTTTATAAAAATCGAACATCTTCTTGATACTGTTTTTCTTCAATTTCTAAGACATACAATTGAAAGGCTCTTTTTGGAAATGCAGAATGTTATTAAAATGGAGTAGGGGGGCTTCCCTGGTGGTGCAGTGGTTGAGAGTCCGCCTGCCGATGCAGGGGACACGGGTTCATGCCCCGGTCCGGGAAGATCCCACATGCCGCGGAGCGGCTGGGCCCGTGAGCCATGGCCGCTGAGCCTGCGCGTCCGGAGCCTGTGCTCTGCAACGGGAGAGGCCACAACAGTGAGAGGCCCGCGTACCGCAAAAAAAAAAAAAAAAAGTTTTTTTAAAGAAAAAATTTCCAAAATTGCGAGGAGGGCATGTCAAAAGCCAAGATAGGCTGAAAGGTAGACATCTTGTGCCAAACAGTTATCCAAGTTGTGAATGCAAAGGAAAAGCTCTTGAAGAAAATTTAAAGTGCAACTCCAGTGAACACATGGATGATAGGAAAGCAAAACAGCCTTATAGCTGATATGGGAAAAGTTTTAGTGGTCTGGATGATGATCAAACCAGCCACAATGTTCCCTTAAACCAAAGCCTACTTCAGAGCAAGACCCTAATTTTCTTCAATTCTGTGAAAGCTGAGAGAGGTGAAGAAGCTGCAAAGAAAGGTGTGAAGCTAGCAGAGGTTGGTTCATGAGGTTCATGAGGTTTAAGGAAAGAATCCATCTCCATACCGTAAAGTGCAAGGTGAAGCAGCAAGTGCTGATGCTTTGATAGAAGCTGCAGCACATTATCTGGAAGATCTAGTGAAGACAATTAATGAAGGTGGCTGCACTAAATAACAGATTTTCAATGAGGACAAAACAGCCTTATATTGGAAGAAGATGCCATCTAGGACTTTCATAGCTAGAGGGAGGAAGCCAATGACTGGCTTTAAAGTTTCAAAGGACAGGCTGACTCTCTCCTTATGGGCTAATGCAGCTGATGACTTTAAATTGAAGCCAATGCTTATTTACCATCCCTCAAATCCTAGGGCCCTTAAGAATTATGCTTGGCCTGCTCTGCCTATGCTCTGTAAATGCTTTCTTGAGATATTTATTTTGTTGTGGTGGTCTGGAACCAAACCCACAATATCTTCAAGGTATGCCTGTGTGTGGTAAGATGAAAATCATATGCACACAGGTAACAGCAGTTTCTATGATATTTCGGGGGTAGAAACAACCATTCAGTAGAAAACATCTTGACTCTTCACACATCACTTCACGCACTTCATCACATTTCATGCACTCTTACATCCTGGTGCTCACCAATTCCCACTGGATTAATCTAGATATATGTTTTATCTATCCTTTCCTTTCCATCTCTGCTACCAGTGCCTTTGTTCAGATTGTCATCAAAGAGCATCAAGATTATTCTAGCACTTTCTCAACTGATAATCCATGTTCCCTTCTTGGTTTCTTCTAACACTCTCCAGATAATTATCAGTGATCTTTCTAATACTAATACACAGATATAATCCAGTAGAATAAAAGTCATGCTCCCTAATGTCAAATTGATACCATCCATGCTCTGGCCTCTCACACTCTCCATCACCATAACTCTACATGCCTTTTCTGCCTTAAATCTTATTTTCAAGTCAACCATTGTATTTTTTTCACAACGTTTTTTTTTTTCTTTTTTTTTTTTTTTTTTTTGCAGTACGCGGGCCTGTCACTGTTATGGCCTCTCCTGTTGCAGAGCACAGGCTCCGGACGCGCAGGCTCAGCGTCCGTGGCTCACGGGCCCAGCCGCTCCGCGGCATGTGGGATCTTCCCAGACCGGGGCACGAACCCGTGTCCCCTGCACCAGCAGGCAGGCGGACTCTCAACCACTGTGCCACCAGGGAAGTCCCCACAACGTATTTTTTATCCTTGATACGTCTTTGCTCGTGAGGGTCCTTTACATACACTATCTGCCCTCCTTCCTTTACTCACCATTTACCTTTTAAACTTGAACTAATTAATGTTTAAAGAATTAGCTATTTGTTACTCATAAAAGTCAATCTTTCCTGAAATCTCCACCTAAAGGATTGTTCTTTGATAACATTTTGTGTCAATCATACTGAAATTAACAAATGATATTGTTTAGTTTTTAGTTCCTGTGTTGCTTTTTTTTGATGGCTAATTTTGTGTCACCTGAGTCAAAGGATATCCAGATAGCTGATTAAACATTACTTCCAGGTGTGTTTGTGAGGATGTTTCAGGGAGACATTAGCATTTGAATTGGTGGACTAGGTAAAGCAGATGGCTCTCCCCTAAGTTGATGGGCATTATCCAATCTTTTGAAGTCTTGAAAACAAGCAAACAAAAGAAGGCAGAGGAAGGTTGACTTTGCCCTCTTCCTGGCTGTTGACTAGAACACTTACCTTCTGCTGCCCTCAGTGTTCATGGTTCTCATGCCTTTAGACTCCGGATTGGAATCAGCACCAGTGGCTCTAGCTCTCAGGCCTTTGAACTGTCCTACTGGCTTTCCTAGGTCTCCACCTTGCACCCAGCAGGTCATGGAAATTCTCAGCTTCCATAATCACGAGTCAATCATTTATAATAAATCTCTTTATATATGTATATATTCTATTGGTTCTCTCTCTGCTTAACCCTAATGTAGTCTGTCTTTCTTACTTTCTGAGTACATGGGCTAGTTATTTGTAGATCTTTCGTCACTGGTATAGCACCAAACATATTAGACTGCAACAATTATTGAATAACAAATGGATGAGTAATATTTACCCCACTGTGGGTGGTGTATAATAAAGTCCTAAAGACATTATTTCGGACAGAATGCCAAATATTAGGGATTGAGGAAGAAAGAAAAGAAAACAAAACCAAAATAAACTTACCATGTCCCTAATACATTTCTGACATTTTTAATGTTAATATAACTTCATTTTGATACTTACTTATTCTTTGTAACATTTTCCAAATTCTCTGTCCTTTTAAGTGTTTTACAAACATCTGATTTTGAGCAAATATCCATAGTCTTAAATATTTTTAAAAAAGAGAATTAAAACTTTTGAATATCTATTATTTCAGACAAATATGAAACCAAAGTATGCATTTTATGCCTTTTGTATATAAAATAATATGACCTAACTTATTTGTATTCCAGTCAGTAAATTCAATTCTAGATTATAAACTAAGAGAATATGAATAGGTTTTCAATTGCTTTAATTTAATTTAATTTTATTTTATTATTATTTTATTTTTGCGGTACGCGGGCCTCTCACCGCTGTGGCCTCTCCCGTTGCGGAGCACAGGCTCTGGACGCGCAGGCTCAGCAGCCATGGCCCACGGGCCCAGCCGCTCCACGGCATGTGGGATCCTCCCAAACCGGGGCATGAACTCGCGTCCCCTGCATCGGCAGGTGGACCCTCAACCACTGCGCCACCAGGGAAGCCCTCAATTGCTTTAATTTTAGATCTGAGTTATAATGAAATAAATAAAAATTGTATTTTTCTTTGCCTACTTTGTGGTTTTCTATCATGAAATAGTTACTTGTACCCAGACATTCAGTTAAAGTTAATTATTTCTTTGATTATAGCAACCATTTGATGCAGTTTCTATTTCACTAAGACAATTTCAATAGAAGTAAAATAACAGTCTTGCCAAGCATGAATCTACATATCATATAGATAATTTCTATAAAGTCATTATTCAAAAGGAAATAAAAATTGCTCAGTTTATTCATGATATGTGTTTTCATTACAGTGTAAGCTAATCTTATCTCAAGTATTTGGAGGTTCATACTCCTGGGAGTACACATAGGAAGCAGTATTCTGATAGTTTCAGATGGCATGGAGCTGTTACTGCTTTGACAAGATAAACAATAAGAATACTGAAAATCAATGTTGTAGTTTAATTTTCATAACTTTCAATATGAAATCAGTTTTATTTTATCAAAATCACAATGTGTCTAAATGGTTATTGCCGAAGTTTAGGTAACTTCTTAAATTAAAAATGTTTGTTATCAAGGCAAGAGTTATTTTCCAGCCATATTCTAATCTGTAAATATGTAAAGTTTATAATATCTTATTTTTCTAAGTAAATTAAGATGATTTAGCTTAATATAAGTTATGTTTCACCTACATTCAAAATTGTTATTTAGATACATCAGAATTTCTCTTAAATGAAAGATAGTTTTAGAATCAATAGTTTGTATATTTCTAGCTAAGAAATATATTTTAAGCTAAGGTTCAAGATCATACAGAAAGGATGGGAAGTTCAATTGTATCATTTTGTTCCTGCATGCTTTAGTTTCCTCAAATGGGAATATTCACATAAAATATTTTATGAAGATATATATCTTCATTTGGGGGGGGGGAAACAAAGAGGGAAATTATTGGGAGAAATAATAAGTAGATGTTTCATTTTATAAAAAACTAAAAAGTTGTTTTTAAAGTGGCTGCACTGTTACATTCCTGTCATCAACACATGAACATCTCAGTTGCTTCCTATCTTTAACAACACATCATATTGTCCCATTTTTTAAAAATTGAGATATTTTAGTGGGTTTGTAATGGTATTTCCTTGTAACTTTAATTTTCATTTATCTAATAATAATGCAAATGATGTGGGTCGTTTTTCATGTGCATAATGTGCTTTCAACCATCTCCTTCAGAAAATGTGCACATATATCATTTGTCTGTTAGTATTGTTTCTCTGCTGATTATTGAATTATAAAGTTATTTATAACTCTGGAAACAAGAATTTAAGCAGATATTATATTTAAAATATGTTCCAGTCTACAGATTTTTTTTTTAAATTTTCTTAAGAAGGTAATTCTAGGATCTGTTATATCTAAAACAAGACAGATCCTAGATGGAGAGATGAATTATAAGCACAGGCTTACTTGGGAAAGATGCAGGCAATAATGAAAAAGAATTCAGCAAACTTGTGGAGGCCAAAGCCCTGAAGCTTACAAATATAGGGGAAGTTCTCCCCCTCACTTTCCTTTTTTTGGTAAGGTTTTTTTAAATTTTAATTTTATTGGCATATAGTTGATTTACAATATTCTGTCAGTTTCAGGTATACATCAAAGTAATTCAGTTATACATATATATATATTCATACTTTTTTAGATTCTTTTCTCTTATAGGTTATCACAGAATATTGAGTGGAGTTCCCTGTGCTATACAGTGTATTCTTGTTGGTTAACTATCTTATATATAATACTGTGTGTATGTTCTTCCCAAGCTCCTGATTTACCCCTTCCCCCCACGTTTCCCCATTGGTAACCATAAATTTGTTTTGGATATCTGTAAGACTGTTTCTGTTTTGTAAATAAGTTCATTTGTATCATCTTTTTAGATTCACATATATATGATATCATATGACATTGTCTTTCTCTGTCTGAATTACCTCACTTGATATGATAATCTCTAGGTCCATCCATGTTGCTGTAAATGGCATTATATCATTCTTTTTTATGGCTGAGTAATATTACATTGTATATATATGTACCACATCTTCTTTATCTCTTCATCTGTGGATGGACATTTAGGTTGCCTCCATGTCTTAACTACTGTAAATAGTGCTGCAGTGAACATTGGGGTGCATGTATTTTTTTCGAATTATGGTTTTCTTTGGGTATATGCCCAGGAGTGGGATTGCTGGATCATATGGTGGCTCTATTTTTAAGTTTTTAAGGAACCTCCATACAGTTCTCCATAGTGGCTGTACCAATTTACATTCCCACCAAGAGTGTAGAAGGGTACCATTTTCTCCACAGCCTCTCCAGCATTTATGGTTTGTAGACATTTTGATGATGGCCATTCTGACCAGTGTGACATGATATCTCATTGTAGTTTGGATTTGCATTTCTCTGAGAATTAGTAATGTTGAGCAGCTTTTCATGTGCATTTTGGCCATTTGTATGTTTTCTTTGGAGAAATATCTATTTAGATTTTCTGCCCATTTTTTGATTGGGTTGTTTATTTTTTAGATATTGAGCTCCATGAGCTGTTGGTATATTTTGGAGATTAGTCCCTTGTCAGGTGCTTTGTTTGCAACTATTTTCTCCCATTCTGTGGGTTGTCTTTTCATTTTTTTATGGTTTCCTTTTCTGTGCAAAAGCTTTTAAGTGTAATTAGGTCCCATTTGGGTTTTTTTGTTTTGTTTTTATTTTCATTACTCTAAGAGGTGGATCCAAAAAGATATTGCTGCAATTTATGTCAGAGGGTGTTCTGCCTAGGTTTTCCTCTAAGTTTTATAGTATCAGTCTTATATTTAGGTCTTTAATCCATTTTGAGTTTATTTTTGTGTGTGGTGTTAAGGAGTGTTCTAATTTCATTCTTTTACATGTAGCTGTCCAAGTTTTCCAGCACCACATATTGAAGAGACACTCTTTTTTCCATTGAATATTCTTACCTCCTTTGTCATAGATTAATTGACTATAGGTGTGTGGGTTTATTTCTAGGCTTTCTATCCTGTTCCATTGATCTATATTTCTGTTTTTGTGCCAGTACCATACAGTTTTGATGACTGTAGCTTTGTAGTATAGTCTGAAGTCAGGGAGCCTGATTACTCCAGCTCTGTTTTTCTTTCTCAGGATTGCTTTTGGTATTAGGGATCTTTTGTATTTCCATACAAATTTAATTTTTTTTAGTTCTAGTTCTCTGAGAAATGCCATTGGTAATTTGATAGGGATTGCATTGAATCTGCAGACTGCCTTGGGTAGTATAGTCAATTTGACAGTATTGATTCTTCCAATCCAAGAACATGATATATCTTTCCATCTGTTTCTGTCATCTTTGATTTCTTTCATCAGCATCTTATAGTTCTTGAAGTAGAGGTCTTTTGCCTATTTAGGTAGATTTATTCCTAGGTATTTTATTCTTTTTGATGTGATGTTAAATGGGATTGTTTTCTTAATTTCTCTTTCTGATATTTTATAGTTAGTGTGTAGAAATGCAACAGATTTCTGTGTATTAATTTTGTATCCTGAAACTTTACCATCTGTTCTTTCACTTTTTATTTCTTATTTTTCTGCTTATGGTTTAATTTTTAAATTCCATTTTTTTGGCTTATTAGCGTTAAATATTTTTCTGCTATAATATTTCTAGTGATATCCTCTTACTAGTTTATTAGGATTAAATTTTCTTTTATATTTAGTGATGTCCTCTTATCTTGATATTGGCATTACATTTATTCTCTTTTATATTCTTGATCAGCCAGCAGAGATATTTATCAATTTTATTACATTTTTAACAGAATCAATATTTTCTTTTTATTGATTTTCTGGGGGTTTTTTGGGAGGGGGTTTCATTTAACTGATTTCTACTCTTTAGCATTGCCATTATTTTCTTTAGGTTTAATTTACATATATTTTTCTAGGTTCTTAAGATAGAATTTTAAACATTGCTTTGCAATATCTTATATTCTAATATAAGCAGTTGTTGCTAGAAGTTTTCCTTGTGTAGTATTTTGTTGCATCCCATAATCCATAATAGTTTGATAATTTTTGTTCAGTTCAACATAATGTTCTTTTCTCTAGTGAATTCTTCCTTGGTGTGCATATTCCTCAGATTTACATTTATTTTTTAATAAAATTCTAAATATTTATAGATTTTCTAAATGTCAGTCTGAAAAAACATTCTAATTTTATTCCAGCTGGGCAGATAATATAGTTTGTAAGATATCAGTCCTTTTGAATTTATTGAGATTAATTTTATCAAAAATCATATAGTATAATTTGGTGAATGTCCTATTTGCATCTTGCAGTTTTGTGTGGCATGTTTTGTCAACTTGTCCAAGTCATATATTTTTACTGATTTTTTTTTTGTCAAATTGCCCTATCACTTATTCTGACTATTTAAATCCTCAACTATGATGATAGATTTTTTTATTACTTTAACTCTTATGAATTCTCTTTGAAGTATTTAGAAACTGCGTTAGGTGTAATATACACATATTTATAAACTATGGATCATTCAGATCTGAATGAGCATTTTTAAGAAATATCTCTCTTTCATCCCTGATAATATTCATTGTTTTCATTCTACTTTGTCTGAAAGTATTAGAGTCAACTCAGAATAAGATTTCTTTTTCCAAATTTATTTTCAACATTTGCCTTTAGAATGGCTTTCTTGTAGAATTACATAGTTGGAAGTTGCTTTTTTAATGCACTCTCAGTTTTTTTTTTAATTTATTTATACCACTTACATTTAATGGGAATAGGGTATGATTAGGTTTAAGTCTACCACTTTATGATGTTTTATGTTTGTTCCATTTGTTCTTTATTTCTTTTTATTCTTCCCTTATCTTCTTTTGGATTAATTATTTGTAATAATTTCCTTTTTATCTTCACAGTGGGCTTAGTAGCTATATCTCTCTGTTTTGGTCTTTACTGTTTAGCCCAGGATTTACAATATATATTTTAACTGTCTACTATCTACTTTCAAATAATGGACTAATCACATGCAATGTAGAAAACCTGGAGTATATTTCTCTTCCTGTCTCTTGTGCTGTTTTTGTCATACATTTAACTTAGATATATTACAGACTTCACCTTGTAATTATGTTTGAATTAAACCATTATAAAGACGTTTGTCAAGAAAACAAAAAGTCTTTTATTTGTACTCAAATATTTGCCATTACCAATAATCTCAATTCTTATGTGTAGGTAAAATTTCCACTTGCACTCATGTTCTTCTGTATCATTTGATTCCTGCCTGAAGAACTATTACTACCATTATTTTGTGATGAGTTTTGCTGAGAATTAAAAATCTTAGCTTTTTTTTTCTAAAAATGTTTCCATTACATCTTCATTTTTGAATGACATTTGACAAGTTATTGAATGCTAGCCAGTTAGGATTCTTCCCCCCAGTACTTCAAAGATATCTTTCAATTGACCTTTGGCTTGCACAGCTTTTGACTAGAAATCTATCATTTTTATATTTATTTATCTGTAAGTAATGTGCCATGTTCCTCTGGCTACTATTAACATTCTTCCTTTATTACTGATTATCTGTCTTATTTTAATGGAAAAATTATTTTTATAATTCTGTAGCTCTTATTAAATATTGTATTGGCTAATATTGAACTTTTTCATGCCATATATATATATTTTGTTTGTTTGTTTCAACTTGTGAACATTTACAAAAAAAAAAAAAACCTAAAACTTTTAATTGTTTTGCACTGCAATATGAGAAAAAATATGGGGATATTTGACATTAAAATGATGAGTCCTTTTTCCATAAACATAGCAAACATTTTTTTCTACATTATTTCTTGATTTTCTTATGGAAATGTTTTATAAGTTTTTATGTTACTCCTGCACCTCTTTCATTAGGTTTACTTCTAAGGACTAGATTTTTGATAGCATTAAAAAATCTATATTAAAAATCATTTCTGGGCTTCCCTGGTGGCACAGTGGTTGAGAGTCCATCTGCCACTGCAGTGGACACGGGTTCGTGCCCCGGTCAGGGAAGATCCCACATGCCGCGGAGCGGCTGGGCCCGTGAGCCGTGGCCGCTGAGCCTGCGCGTCCGGAGCCTGTGCTCCACAACGGGAGAGGCCACAACAGTGAGAGGCCCGCATAACGCAAAAAAAAAAAAAAAAAAAAAAAAAAATCATTTCTATCTTCCGATATGTATATACAATCAATTTTTCACTAGGCACTCAATGTAAGAATTATCTTGTTGGACAGATACCATTTTGAATGTGTTGTATTTCTATGTACATGCTCCAAAATTTTAAATAACAACTTATTTGATAACCAAATTCTATGTATATATTATATATAAGTATATCTTAGATATATGCCTGATGTGTTATTTACTACTGTTTGTATATGTATAGACATACTTCAATTTTATTAATAAATACAAGCAGTAATTGTTATGCTATTATTTAAAATGTCAAATCTTTGACACTCACCACATAAGAGGAATTTCAGAGTATTTTCTATTTAAGTCAAGCATGTGCATACACTATTCAGAAAATTCACTTTTAACTGGATATTCAACAGAAGTATACCTAAATATATAATAAAATTATGGGACTTGAATGAAAATATTCATGAGCTTTATGAATAGTAAACCCTAAACTGAAGTAATCCAAATGTCTGTCAACAGTAGAATGTTTCAATGAATTGAGGTTAATTCACATGAAAGGACAATATACAGCAACAAAAATAAACTATAATTCACCTGAAAAGTATTTGTCCATAGTAGCCAATACATAAGCATACCTACTATATTGGTTTCAACATATTATATCCTAAGTAGGCACATCTAAGATGTCACCCCATTGACCTTTGATTGGCAAACCTTTGACAAGGAATCTGTCACTTTTATCCTTATTTATCTATGAATACTCTGTCATTTTCCACTTTTTTTTTTTTAAAGTTAACTTGGTGATTTTCTTTCTGGAAAGAAAGGTGAGGGTACTTATAAAGATGGGAATCTGTCACTTTTATCCTTATTTAGCTGTGAGTACTATGTCATTTTCCACTTTTTTTTTTAAGTTAACTTTGTGATTTTCTTTCTGGAAATAAAGGTGAGGGTACTTATAAAGATGGGCATGGGGAGCTGCTTGGTTGTGATAATATCTACTTTGTGACATAAGTAAATGAGTGTAAAGGTGTCCATTTTGCAGCAATGTGTCAAGTTCTTCATGGTTTTAGTGCAATGCTCTGTATACATGTTATATGCAATTTAACACATTTCAAAATAACAAAAAGGTGTTTTACACAAATACAGAGGTATTTTACACGTATACAGCTATGTATACATACTCTTCTTTGTTTCTTGCATGAAAATGTACTCTGTAGCATGTATAGTATCTTTTTTTCGTTTTACATACAATGATATCTTTAAAAATTCTTCTATATTAGTTTATAACTGTGTACCAAGGTTATCCCATTAAAAACAACTTTTATATTTCTTTAAGGGTAATCAAGTGTCTTGAATTTGAATGCATAATTTGTTAGATAAGATATGTACTTGTTCTGCATAAAAATGAATCACACATTGTATTCACAGGTTGTATCTAATTAGACAGTCATTCCTTTACGAAGGTATCATAATTTATTTTGCCAGTTCCCTTATGATGAGTCTTAGAATTTTTCAGATTTTTCCAACCTAAATAGTCTTGTACATATTGATCTGAAAGATAAATGACCAGAAATGAAATTTCTCATAAAAATGAGCATTACAGTAGACCCCTGCTTTGGCTGCAGGGGATAAATTCCACGACCTCCAATGGATATCTACCTGAAACCGTGAAGTACCAAGCTCAGTACATATTGTTTGTTCCTATGCATACATACCTATAATAAGATTTAATTTATAAATTAGGCACAGTAAGAGATCAACAACTAATAGTAAAATAGAATAATTATAAAAATATACTGTAATAAAAGTTACGTGAAGGCGGTCTCTCTCTCTCTCTAATAATAATATATACAAATTTAATAACTAAGCAATTATGACATACTGTGGCCTTTGCAGTTTGAGGTGTGACAGCAAAACTAACACAAATTTCTTTTTCCTTCTTCACAATTTCACAGTTAGAAGTTCATTCTTACTGTATATCTTAGCAACCTCAGCATAGGACTTTTTTCTTTCCTTATTAAGTTGAGAACGTTCAACTTTTCATTTAAAGGAAGCAACTTTATGGCTTCTCTTTGGCATATCCATATTGCCATATCATTACTCTTGCCCATTGGGGCCATTATTAAGTAAAATAAGGGTTACTTGAAAACAAGAACTGCAATACTGTGACAATCGATCTGATGACCCAGACAGCTACTTAGCTACTAACCAGGGGGATACACTGGATAAAGGGATGATTCACATCCCAGACGAGACTGAGCATGAGAGTGCAAGATTACATCATGCTACACAACAGCGGCATACATATGAAACTCATAGATTGTTTATTTCTGAGATTTCTCATTTAATATATTTGGACCATGATTGAGCACAAGTGACTGAAACCCCAGTAAGCAAAACAGTGGATAAGGGAGGACTACAGTACGAATTTTGATAGATAATGCAAAATTCATCTCCTTATTTAATTAAACAAGCATTCATTCACATCAATAATACAATTGGGTGACTGTTTTCAAATAGTTTCTCTAAACTAGATAATTAGCAAAGTATATTTTTAAATATGATAGGTAAAAATTGGTATTATAGGACTTACAGTCATTTTATTAAGGCAGAAATTAGACATACATTAACACATATAAGTAATGTATTTTGTGAGTAAACACCCTGAACTCTTTTCATATTTGATTGCTGATCTACATAGTTATTTATCTTTTTCTTATTCATTTTGTATGCAATGTTGGAAACATAAGATCAAAAGTCATTATGGGAGACATTGTGCTATTGTGTTTTTAATATTAACATTTTTTTAGTGACATAAGCATAGTACTGATGCCAGATACTGTATCAGGACTTTAATACTATAATTATTTTACAATGACTCTCTATTCACTGTTCAATGTGTGAAGAAACTATGCTGCATATTCATGCAGAACATAGTACCAAACTGACCAACACAAAAGAATTCTTAATTCAAGACACATGATTACTTGAGGTGTTTTGTTATTGCATATCTTTGGATAATTAACCTAACTGAAATGCCTAATATTTACTATACCTAAATGTACAATTATTCTTAATATTCCTAATATATAATAGCATTGCTATTGTAAATACTAGTACCAATAACAATAAAAATAATAACAAATACAACATCAGTTATCTTACAAGGATTTTGAGTCAGGTCTAATGAATGTTATTCAGAAATGGAGATAATGGAAGATGCTGCTGTTTAATTTCACAGCACACAACACATAAGTGTTGATAGAGTTATATGCTAAGGATAAAGATTAATAAATAGGAATAAATATTTATGGACAAATATTAAGACATAATTTTAATATAGTTTAAATAGAAGGTCAAATAATATCCTTTTTGTTTTCACATACCAAAACATTTTTGACCCTACTTGTTATTAGTGTTATACTTTATAATATTAAAGACTAACTAGAATGCAATGAAGTTTTATCAGGAAAAAATCATATTGCTTATTATCACACAATTAAATACTTTGTTGTAATCTTTATGCACAAATAAAGCTGTAAAAATCATAAAACAGCAGGGATCAGAGCAGCATGTAGTTTAGTATTCATGTAGCAGTGCTGGTTGATAAAAATTTTTGTTAGTAATATCTAGACTCTTGTGTAAACCAGGGTATTTACTACACTGTATTTCAGAATCAAATATAACGACAGCTAAATATGTAAAATGGAACTTAATTATAAGAGTAAAATGTTACGAGATAGAACTGTGTTGAAAACCTAATATATGTCACTAGTGTGCTTCTTATTCCACAGATGCAATTGTACGTTGACTAACAAAGAAGGTATTTCATGTGGCAGCATCTAAGTAAAACTTCCATTAGCAAGCAACACATTTTTTGTTTCAGTGTTTGTTTGTTTTCGTAGGGTACTGTACTTGTTTAGAATCACTACCAAATAACCCATAAAAGGGAGTTCTAATCCTAATCTTTCAAGTTCCAACATCAATTACACTTTTTCCAGTAAACATCATCAAACATTATTAAGAGGCTAATGGTACTCTCCTCTGTGTTTGCAAAGAACTTGATCATGACTGTTACTCGATCACACCTCTGTCATGGCAACTACTGCACTGTGTAATAATTTATCTTTGTGACTGTTCTCTTTCCCATTAATATGGACCTCCTTGAACAAATCTTTCCATTTTTACTTTACCTATTTTGATGCTCAGTTGCTAGGTACATCCATGTTAATGACTGTTAGGAATTCTTGGAGACTTGACCATTTATCATTATTGACCACTTTATACTTGATAACTTCCCTTGCTCTGAATATTCCTTTCTCTGTGTTTAATATACATATTCTAGGTTTTTTTTAATTAATGTTAGCATGGTAATCATTTCTTTATACATTTTTTTAAAGATTTATTTTTTTATTATTATTTTTAAATTTACTTTTGGCTGCATTGGGTCTTAGTTGCAGCAAGCGGGATCTTTCATTGAGGCATGTGGGCTTCTCTCTAGTTGTGGCATGCAGGTTTTCTCTTCTCTAGTTGTGGTGTGCAGGCTCCAGGGCACGTGGGCTCTGTGGTTTGCGGCATGCGGGCTCCAGTTGAGGTGCATGAGCTCAGTAGTTGTGGCACACGGGCTTAGTTGCCCCGCAGCATTTGGGATCCTAGTTCCCTGACCAGGGATCAAACCCGTGTCCCCTGCATTGCAAGGTGGATTCTTTACCACTGGACCACCAGGAAAGTCCCTATACATTTATTTTTAAACTATCAGAATTTTTACATTTAAAGTGAGCTTCTTATAGATAACATATTGTTGGGTCTTTGTTTACCAAGTTTGGCAATTTCTGTCTTAATTGGCATATTTAGACCCCTCACATATAAAGTAATTACAAATTTGTTGGCTTAATATCTACCATGTTTGTGACTTTTTTTTTCATTAGACT
Organism: Leucopleurus acutus; assembly: GCF_964270905.1. Classification (NCBI taxonomy): domain Eukaryota; kingdom Metazoa; phylum Chordata; class Mammalia; order Artiodactyla; family Delphinidae; genus Leucopleurus; species Leucopleurus acutus. Next base: position 60,676,800 of record NC_139159.1, read on the forward strand.
TGTTATTTGTTTCTTTTCTTCTTTCCCTCTTTTTTGACCTTCTTTGGTTTTGACTGAGCATTTTATATGATTCTGTTTTATCTCCTCTGTTAGTATAAGAAGTGTGCTTCCTTTTTAGTTTTTTTTCAGTGGTTACCCTACAGTTTTCCATATACATCTACAACTAATCTAACTTCACCAAAATAATATTGGACCACTTCAGGGGTAGTGCAGGTCCATTACAACAAAGTATTCCTAGTTTCTCCCTTCCATCCCTTAGAGCACTGCTGTCACTCATTTCACTTCTCCATAGACTCTAATCAACCAATACATTGTTACCATTATTATGTTAAACAGTTATCTTTCAGAGCCATAAGAATAGTAAGAGATGTTATGTTACCTCATTTTATTCCTTTTTCTGTGCTCTTCATTTTTAGCTAGAAGCTAGTTTCTGGCCTGTAGTATTTTACTTCTGAAGAATTACATATCCACTAATCCCTTAATGGACAGTTGAACATGTCCCAGCTTTTGGTTATTTGATATTATGTATAATAAAATTTTTAAAGAAAACAAAATTAACATGCTAGAAAAATCTAAGCATGTCACTTTTCTCTCTAAAATATTTTTACTACTCTTTTGTTCTCAAAATAACCCCACTTTGTTGACGGTGCCTTACAACATTTGGCTCAGGTTCATTGTTCCAATCTTAAGCCTCTTCCCTTCTTCACCATCACGATATATTTTTGCCATTTTTTTTTCATAATGCACACTCACGACCCTCATGTATGACCCTTATATATATTGTCTTATCTGCCTGGAACTCACTCCCCCATTGACTTTTTCACTGATTATGCTTTCTCTTTCTTCAACTTTTATTTATATGTTTCTTACAAAGATAACCAGCCTTTACCATTCTAAACTAGGTCTCTTGTTCTAAACTTATATAACAACCGACTTCTCTTTTTAAGGATATATAAGTATTATCATTACTTAATTTGTTCTCTAATTATGGTCCTTTGTTGCTCTGTATTCTGGTTCTATGGTTCTCTTCCATTATTGTATTTCTAGTGTTTATCTTAATATCTTAATATTCATTGGTTAAAGTGTACCCATGAATATTCTTCGAGTAAATTCATTAATATGCAGTGAGAGAGTCATAGTTATTTTGACCTAGTGGATTGTTTCATTGATAGGGCAAAACTAATAACCCATTTTTATTTCTATTCTCTTTATAGCGACACTGTCCTACAGTTCCCAAAATACATACAATATTTTAATTTTTATTTTCTTCAGTGAAGGTGGCTAGCTCTTTCCTTCCTATCATTTTAAGTTTATTCTCACAATTACTACAATACTTTTTGTTACTTTTGACAAACACTTTTAGATATAAATACATGTGACCATAAAGGTGACTAAATTTAGATAGTTTGGGATATTTCTGTGATTGTATTAAATGTCACATTACATTTATATCTATTTCTTGACCAAGTGAATACCTGCTGTTAACCTTGGAAATTTTACACACATGCAATTAAAAAGTATTTGAGTTTGCTAATGTTATTTGCACCAAAGTCTCAGCTTTTAGGGAGATTGCTGAATATTATTCTCAGAAGTAAACGTCTAATCAAGAAAGTGTTTTACAAATATACTATTGTTATAAGAAGAGCAGAAGGCACACAAAGAGAGATGTGTGACAGCAAGGCTTGACACCAGAGAGCATGCTATTGGGGGAGGGGAGAGGAAACAGTCCAGGTGAGACAAGGATATGCCTGGTTAACAGCTGATATGTTTACACCATCTGCTCTCTCAGGCTTCCACTGGCTCTGAAGCACAAGGAAGTAATGTAAAGTCGCACAAGGAAGTAATGCAGTGTCACACAAGGTCACTTAGTTCTTTGGCAAAGTCATTTAAGGAAAAATTTTAAGGATGCAGTTATTTTCATTGAATAATACAGAAGTGTTTAATGTTAAGAAACTTTCAGATATAATGTTCTAATATCATTTAAGTGAAGTATTCCCCTAAAGAACTCCAGGCATTTAAAATAGTGTACTATCCACATACACAGGGGAATTTTAGTCACTCAGTTTGTGCAAATTCACTTACTTGCCATTTCATTATTTATGAGAATTGATGATCATTTCTTGGCCCAATTATTGCTATTATTACCACCGTGTATCATCTTTCTTGAAAGGTAATTAGTCACATCCTACAATGGATGCTTCAAAGTACATAAATCTTTCTTATTCATCTTTATATTTCCATTCTGTTATGAATTATATGCTTGTGTTCCCCCCAAGTTTATATTGAAACCCTAACCACCACTTCCCATCCTATAATCTTAAATTTTAATTTTTCTGCTAATAGCAACACTTTTGTTCTACTCCTGCATCACATGGGAAATTTTTTCCTACTGGTTAGAGTTGAACACTCAGATCCAGTTAATGCTTGTTTCAATCAGTTTCCAAACTTCTAATTGTTGATAAGAGAAATTTGGAAAAATTTGTCTCCTAATTAATATTTCTAATGCATATCTTCTCATATTCATTAAGAAGATAAAGAGTAAAGAGAAAATCACTGCTTCTTCCAATCATTGTGTGTTTCATGATCATTTGCTAAATGTCCCAAACAAATGCATTTAATAATATCTAACATGTATATAATATTTACTATGTTCAGACACTTCACAACCCATAAATTTGGTACTATTATTTTCTCCATTTATACATGAGGGATTAAGTCATGGAAAGGGCAAAACTGAGAAATTTCACATGTTAATTGAAAGATTTTGGGCTTCGTAGTTCTGCTTTTAACTGTTACTTTCTGTTGACTATATCCAATGTACTTCATGACAACTCACAAGGAGAATAGAAGGCACAAAAAACTCCTGAAGAAAGACATTAGTTCCCTTACATCTTTCATAAGTGGAGGTTTACTTTCTTACAACCTACATGACAGGTGAGAGATTAGGTCAATGCCTTTTTAGTCTGATCCTTGTGCTACATGCACATTACTTGTTTACTTCTTGTAAAACCCTTGCTAGTTGAGGTTGATATCACCTGGCTGCACTAGTCTCTTACCCTCTTGATTTCTGACATCTTCTTTACTTGCTATATGGCAGATATCACACCTGCTCTATCCTAGGTCATTTTAACAGCAAAATATTCAGTTTAACCAAAATTCTAGCTTCCTTTCTTCCTCAGAATCCCACCTATTCTCTTTTACCCAAACAGTTCAAAACAGTATTTTTACACATTCTATCTCCACACTGATTTACCATTTATTCCAGAGTATACTGAGTACCGTTAAAATAGGGCTTGCCACTCATGGAAGATTCCTTATAACTAATTTCAAAAGCACATTTCAACGCTCAAGTTGTTTGATCCCAGTAGCATTTAAAACACACAACTGGAACTTCCACTTCTGGTGGGAGTTTTTCTATGGATACCTAGGAAATGTAGATAACTTTATATTTGAAAGCATAAGAAAAGACAGCGGCATTCTTTAGAAATGTTTTACTTCAGAGGTCTTGCCATTTCTTAATGGAAACAGGCATAAGTCCCAGGTAGAGAACCCTTTTAAGGTCATGTATTATGGATAAAAACTAAAATAAAATTTAAAAATTACAGCTGGAGTTTAGAACTGCAAAAGCAGCCATAAATTTGGGAATACAAGTTCGTTGTGAATAGATTCAAGCAGTTAAACTCACACCTATGGTGGTTTTCTCCTAGAAAATAAATTTATTTATGTGAACTAGGCAAGCAAGTCAAGAAGATGTAGAAAGAGTGGTGTTTTTCAAAGTCTCTTGTTGATGAAAAGATAAAAATTACATTTTAGGACATGCCAAGGTGTGAGGGTGCGCTAATGATCTGGAAGTAGGGCAAGAGAATATTTAAGCTAAAGCAAAGCAAAACAAAAACACATGTAGTGTAAAAGAAAATGAAATAAATAAATAAATAGACGTGATCTCGGGTGGCCTTGACCGGCAGTGTCTTGAAGGAGGATTTCGGTTCCTGGCCAGAGATTGAGGTCGGGCAGTGGCACTGAGAGCACTGAATCCTAGCCACTAGACCACCAGGGACCAGTGGCCAGTGACAAGGCCCTGGCCCATCAGCTGTGTAGAAATGAATTTCCACATAGAGACAGAAAGCAGTGAAACAAGTTAAGTGTTTATTAGGAGGAAAAAAGTATGGTATGTGCAGGTACACAGGTGGACTCAGAGAGTCTTGCCTTCGTGGTAGTTTGAATCACTATTATGGGGCATTTCTTCCAGGCATCCTTTGACCAGTCATCCTGGCTTTGCTGGTTCTGAGTCTGTAATTGGTTTATCTCAGGGTCCTCCCACGTGCGCATGTGCATCTCTTAGCCAAGATGGATTCTAGAGAAGAGGTCTATGGGTAGTTGATATCACTGACTATGGGGTGGCGCCCCCTCCTTTTTCGACCTCCAAGGAGCCTTTCTATGCAAGTGTGGTCGGAAAGGTCTCCTTGACTTTGAGAATGAGGAATATGTGGTTTTTAATCTCTTATCTGGGCAGGGCCCAGCCTCCTCTCTCCCTCCTGCTGTTATGGAGTTCCTGTCCGCAGGGAAGAAACTTCAGCTGTTCAGTCTGGGGCCCATCTATCTCCTGCCTCAGAAGGAATTTAAGAAACATTTGATCTGCATGAGTAGTGCTAACACATATTCACAGATTAAAATTATTAAAACACACTCCATGATATGTACAAGAAACACATGATAATTATGTAGACTATGATAGATTATAAATTAAAAAATGGATAAATGTGTACCATACAAACCCTAAATTAAGGAAGATGGCATAGTTTTAGAAATATGAGAGAAAGGAGACAAATAGAGAAGTATTAGAATAAAGAAAAACATTAAAAAATGATTATATAATTATTCCACTAAATAATATAACAATTCTAAATTGGTATGTACCCAGTAAAACAGCTTCAAAGTATATAATACAAGTTGACAGAACTAAAAATTAAAACAGGTAAACACTAAATCATATCAGGAAACTCACATACTTCTCCCAATAGCTGATAAAATAAGCAGAGAAAAATATCAGTAAATTCATAGACTATTTGACTAAAAATTAGTAACAACTTAACTATATAAATATGTAAACATATGGGTATAATGTGTAAAATACAAATTTTAAAGTGTACCTGTTTACCAAAGTGTTCATATTCAAAGCCATATTATAAGCTTTAGCAATTTTCAAAACTAAAAACTCGTTCAGTTGAATTAAGTCGAAACTAAATAACAATAATAATAAAATACTAGGAAATGCTGAGATCTTTGGAAATTAAGCTATACACTTTAAAATTACCACTGGGTCAAAGCAGAAATCACAATTGAAATTTGAAAACATTTGGAGCTTAGTACCAAAATATGACATATTAAAACATCTGGAATGTAACTGAAGACTTACTTGGAGAGATTTTTAAAAATTAAATGCATCTTATTATAAAAAGAAAAGCTGAAATCAATTATTTAAGTATACATCTCAAAAATAGATACAAAAAAGTCATCTATGTAAGGGATAGCAAGGCAATGAAAAGATAAAGATAGAAATTAATAAATTAGAAAATTAACATACAATAAAGAAACAAAATGAAAAATTATTACTTTGAAAGCTGAATAAAATGCATGGTCTTCCAGCATGATTGAGAAAAGCAAAATAAAGAAAGTACACATTAATAGTACTGGGAATAAAATAAGTGTCATCACTATGAATCCCAGAGATATTATAAAAAGGTAATAATGGATATAATCATGGATATTTGAACAATATTATATTTAGATAAAATTGATAAATCCCTAGAATAATTTAACTTCCCATGCATTATACCAAATAATGAAAAGAGAACAATTCCCCACTCATTTTATACCAAGATCGTACCCTTTATAGGATATTACAAAAAAAAGTATATTGAAGCCTAATTGTCTTCATGAAAACTCTTAAAATACTATTGACTCAAATGCAACCTACAGACAAGTGTAATACATCAGGATCAAATTAAGTCTATTGCAAGAAAGCAAGTCTGGTTTAACATTTAAATACTAATAAATGAAACTCACATCATTAACAGAATAAGAAGATAAAAATGCACATGATCTTCTCAAAGATGTTGAAAAAATGTTTGTTAGAACTCAGTACCTATTGATGATGATGATGATGATGATAGCAAACTAGGAAAAAAGAGAAGTCTTAGATACAGAGGAATTTGAACTGGGTTGTTAGCTGACTGGTATTAATTAACTAAATTGTGATACCTGAAATCCATATATACCACAACCATGCTAAGTAAGGACTGTTTGTAGTATATTATGTGTGAAGTGTATGGTCTTTTTGCATGTAAGTTATGTTAAAATAGGAGACATTATGTCAAAGAAAAAAATTAGTGAAAAATATAATTTATTTTGTTTTAATCAGGAGTATATGTCATAATAACCCTTCTATATATTTCATATCAACTCAGACATTTCTATTTTACCCTCTAATGTGTGAGGACAATAAGGGAAACGGTTATAGAATGAGAATAAGGAATATCCTTGTGGTTTAAGAATATACTATTATAAAAAAGTTTAGGGATTTCCCTGGTGGTCCAGTGGTTAAGACTCTGCCCCTTCCACAGTAGCAGGCAGGGGTTCAGTCCCTGGTCAGGGGAACTAAGATCCCGCATGTCGAGGCAGCTCAGCAAAAAAAAAAGAAAAGAAAAGAAAAAAAATTTCTTACAATAAAAAAAAATGTTTAAAGGTTAAAACAATTCAGCAAAACTGAAAAGGGGATGTTCAAGATACACATAGGCATAGGCTTTGTGAGTGCCATCACGGAAGAAAAGCATTCATTTTGATGATTCAATATATTCAGCATATTCAGAAAAGAGAGTGTTTATCAATTCATAGTGTGTTTAAATCAAAAACTTATTGAGGTTGAAATCAGCAGACAACAGCAAGAAATGTGAAGGTTTTCTCATTAGACCATGAAATGAAACAAATTTGACATAAATATCTAAAGAATTCAAACCATAAGAAATGATTATTTGATAGATTGTTCTTAATTTTGTTCATGAGCATATTGTATTATTTCAGTTTACTGAGCATTTCTTTTTTTATCTCAGTATATATGAATATTCACTTTATATACTGAAGATGTAAATTTGCTTGCCTAAATTGAAAATAAAAAGAGCTATGACTCCATTGTTACTAGTCATTCAGTAGTGAGGAGAATACATTTAGTAAAAACAGATTAAAATTTCAGTATATAATTTAATACTTATTTGTGGTTTAACTAAATATGATTTATGATACTTTATAAGTGCATTAATTTGATGATAATGTTTCCAAATAATGTAATTAAAAATATCTTGCAATTACAACTAACTTGATTTCTGCTATCCTAATCAGTGTCCTCAAAACTGGTTATGTTGACAGATGGTGATGCTCTAATAAATGCCTTGGAATCACCTTTCCCCACTGTAAACCACTTCTACAAATAAATCACATCTATTTGCTCCAGATATATGCCAGCCACGGTGGAGAATTTTTATAAGATATTAAGAGATATTATTCACTATTATGGAGCTCACAGTCAATAGCAGGCTACAGTGTCCTCAATTACCTGTAATATGGCTGAGACATAGCACATATAACAATGTACAGGGACTTCAGAGATTCTACTAACAATTGATTCAACCAATATTTATTCAGAATCTACTTCATGTGATATAATTACACTAGGTGCTAAAGGTATGAAAGCACAAAACAAAATGTCAACACCAAAATAATGAAAATCTTTGCTGTCCTTAAGTGTTTTATAATATAGCAGGAGATCACACAAGGATACAGATAGTTAAGACAATGTTGTATGCAATATAGGAAGTATCCATACTTTCTCATTTACTTAAGCAAACAGTCTTGAAAATTCAGAATTGATTAATCAATTTGATTCCTTAAGAACTGAGAAAAGAAGTATAGGTAGAGGCACAAGAAACATGATAGGTTTTGGTCTTTTGCAGCTTTGACACTGAATTCTAGCTCTTAAAATATCTACTTTATATATTATTAGTTATAAATTATCATAATTCATGGTATTATGAAGAGTTTGTAAAATAATATATATTATATAATGGCACATGTGTGTTAAGGGTTCCTTTAGGGCAGTACAATATAATTGCTTAGAGAGATTATAAACTTCATGATATTTAAGATTATACACCACAGGAACTCAATTAGAATTTTTAGTGATAGGACCCCAGCATTAGTTCTCTTTTTTTTTTCTTTTAAAGCTCCCCAGATTATACCAATGCTCATCCTAGTTTGATGACTACTGCTTAGTAGTTTATTTATGGATACAAGACTTTATGCAGGTCAGGGAAGATGATAAATTTGGCAAATGGTGAACGGTCAACTTAAACTTTCAGATTATTTTTATATTTGTCCTTTTTTTTTTCTTTGAAGTTGTTAGTATACTCTGAATCTACTCTAAGTTTTAAGTTCATCTTACTTGAAACTTACTTTCTATACAGTTACTGGGATGCCTTGCATAAGGGATATTTATTATTACTGATTAGCAAAGGATGTATTGATATTAAAAATTAACTCACATTTGTAATACAAAGGATTTCTCATTTCTGAAGACAACCTACCAAAAAGTCAAGTGACTTCTAGTAATTTTGCTCAGGTTGTACTACTAGACTTGGTTTAGACACATTTGATATTTCAATTGGGGTGAGATCCTTAAGTTTAGAAATATAATGATTTAATGATCTATGCATATACTGCATAATTTTTAGTACATAGCATGCATCTGCACCAAAGTATCCTTGAATATCCACACCTCAGCAATAGTCTGAAATTACTGGCCATTTTCTATGTAACTTTTTTTTTTAATTTAGGAGAAAAAGATGGAATTAAATTGTCACTCATAGAACATGATAACATGAAGTTGATTATTTCCTACCTGAGGTCACTTGTATCAGTTGTTATAAGTTAGATGATGAGATGAATGCATGATATGTTTTTTAAAACTTTACTTATAGCTAAGGCAATAGTCAAGGATCATCATACTTTTATTCTAAAATATATTGTTCATTTTTGTTATATTTGTTACACCTGTTATTTTCCCCCGAGGTGGTTAAATTCCTAAAACAAAATGCCATTGGAAATCAAAGAAAGACTAGCTGAAGATGCTGGGCTTCATCTGTTTTCCATGGACAATTGAATTTTCTCACTTACTTATACAAGCTTTTTTAGGACATTAGAAGCTAGGATGTATATATTTTTAATTTTTATACAATTTTTTAAAGGTTACTTTCCATTTATAGTTATTATAGAATATTAGCTATATTCCCCATGTTGTATAATACATCCTTGAGCCTATCTTACACCAAATGGAGTTCGTACGTCCACTTCCCCCACCCCTTTTTGCCCCCACCACTGCTAACAGCTAGTTTATTCTCCATACTTGTGTCTGCTTCTTTTATGTTATATTCACTAGTTTGTTGTATTTTTTAGATTCTACGTATAAGCAATATCATACAGTATTTATCTTTTCCTGTCTGACCTATTTCACTTAGCATAATGCCCTCCAACTCCACCCATGTTGCTGCAAATGGTAAAATTTCATTCTTTTTTATGGCTGAGTAGTATTCCATAGTGTATATGTGTGTGTGTGTGTGTATGTGTGTGTGTGTGTGTGTATATATATATATATATATATATATATCTCAGATCTTTATCCATTCACCTACTGATGGATACTTAGATGTTTACATGTCTTGGCAACTGTAAATAACGCTATGAACATTAGGGCGCATGTATCTTTTTGAATTAATGTTTTTGTTTTCTTCTAATATATGCTCAGAAGTAGAACTGCTGGGTCATATGGTAGTTCTATATTTTGTCTTTTGAGAAACCTCCATACTGTTTTCCACAGTGGCTGTACCAATTTACATTCCCACAACAGTGTACAAGGGTTCCCTTTTCTCCACATCCTTGCCAACATTTGTTATCTGTAGACATTTTGATGATAGCCATTCTGTCAGGTGTGAGGTGATATTTCATTGTGGCTTTGATTTGCATTCCCCTGATGATTAGCAAGGTTGATCATCTTTTCATGTGCCTGTTGGCCATCTGCATCCACTCTTTGGAAAAGTGTCTATTCAGTTCTTCTGCCCATTTTTTAATCAGGTCATTTGCTTTTTTGATGTTGAATTGTATGGGCTGTTTATATATGTTGGATATTAATCCCTTATCAGTCATATTATTTGCAAATATTTTCTCCCATTCAGTAGGTTGTCTCTTTTGTTAATGGTTGCCTTTTCTATGAGCTAGGATGTATTTTTACTTGCTTGAAATGAATTTCATTGTTAAGTAGATGAATTTTTTTTCTCAATACTCCTTTGACTCATAAGGACACAGAGTATTTGTTGATTGCATTGTACATGAAGGCATCTTGAGTATGAGGGGTTCTTGAGACAGCTTGTACATCCTCAATTAAGTTCTCATTTCTAAATTAAATTAAATACTTCACTTGTGATTAGAACAGGATACAATAGAGAATAGACAAGCAACTTCACTAATTTTTGCTCCTGGCAGAAAAATCTATGCATTTTAAGCCAGATTTACCTTTGCCTGGACTTTGAACTATACTGAGAAAATGATGTATCAATAATATAGTTCAGCTCAGGTTAGAAATTATTTGTTGCATTTTTGTACTGTAAAACTGTGTAGTTATCCTCTATATCTGCAAATATAAATACATTTTTCTGCATTTTATAGCTACATGATAATCATCAAATTGTATATAAACTTGAATAAGAAGCTTTGCCCTACAAGTCTTCACTGTGTAGTAAACAGCCAGGTAAATACAGTAATTGTAATAATTATAATTATAAATAATTATAATAAATGAACTCAGTGTTACAGTGGATATATGGATATAAAACCAAAACTTACATCTTTATCCAGTGCATACATTAAATAATACAAAAGCCATGCATATTATCATATTAAACAGTACTGGAGCAGAGCATACTATTCTGAATCTATGTTAAACAATACTGGGAAGAGACATTAAAAAAATAATAATAAATTAGCTGCATGCTCCAGGAAATGCTTGCTTTCGGAAGATAAGATTATAAACCAAATAAAACAGTTTCCCTATCAAGACTCATTTCAAGACCCTCTTTCTAGCTATGCCAAGAAAAAAAAAGTGATTGTCGTAAAACCGGTCCATTCCCAACTAATTCTCCTCTTTGCAAGATAAGTTAAAAATAACACAACCAAAGACATAAAATCATATAAGCATTCTTATCTAATGTTTTTACCTTGAGATATGACGAGAGAAAAAAATAGTTTGATTCAAAGATTAAAAACTCTATTCAGCTGAGGTGCATCAGGAAGCAACTGAAGACCCAATCACTCCCTAGGCCAAGCAGTACTGTAGTTTTATAGGGTGAAGGGAGGGGAGAAATATGTGTTTTTGTGGTTTGTTTGAGGTAGAACTTTTCCTCATCTCTAACTGCTGTAAAACCTATGGTTGGAAAAGGAAATTTTTGTGATTCCATCCCTATTGCTAGGGATATGGGGTACAGTACGATTCAGGCAACTGTCATTACAATTCTTTTGAGAACTCTTTTTGCAAGCCTTGCAGTTTTTCAAGTTTCAGAGGAAGGGTTGTTATTCAGAGAAAAAGGCAGGGAGGGGAAAAGAGAATAAAAAAAATATATATGTGTGTGTATATGTATATAAAAAGGCATAGCTTGAAGCCAGAGAATTGGAAACTGTTTTTAATGTTTTTACAGACACTAGTAACACGGTCAAGGTGGTATTCTCCCTTACCACAGTAAGTCTAATAAACTTAACTTTGCCTGAATAATGGATTTTTCTGATATTTCTCGGTGAGTTGAAATTTGACAATAAGAAATATTGGAAGACTACAGAATGGAGGGAGAAATCTGGAAAAGGAAAAGGAGGTCATATGAAAAATGATGTTTTATCTACATCTTTAAGGTGTTTGGGGGGTTAAGAAAATTGAGAAAATTGAAGACAGCATATCACTGTTATGGCATGTGTGGTTTCCCACTGGGGAAAACATGACACATGTGTGGTTTCCCACTGGGGAAAACATGACACAGACTCACTTAATAAAAAATAAACAAAAAGGGATATCGTTATACACACTTCATCCATTGAAAGGATAATAAAATGATACTATGAACAACTTTATGTTCATACATTCAAAAACTTAGAAAATATGGATGAATTCCTTAAAAGCTGCAAAGGACCACACCTAGTCAAGATGAAACAGACAAACTGAATAGTCCTATAAGCAAAAAAGGCATTAAATTTGTAAATAAAAAGCTCCTGGGCTTCCCTGGTGGCGCAGTGGTTGAGAGTAGGCCTGCCGATGCAGGGCACACGGGTTCGTGCCCCGGTCCGGGAAGATCCCACATGCCGCGGAGCGGCTAGGCCCGTGAGTCATGGCCACTGAGACTGCGCGTCCGGAGCCTGTGCTCCGCAGCGGGAGAGGCCACAACAGTGAGAGGCCCGCGTATCGCAAAAAAAAAAAAAGCTCCTGACAAAGAAATCCCCAGGCCTACATTACGTCATTGGAGAATTCCACCAAAAATTTAAATAAGAATTAACATGGATATTAAACAATATCTTACAGAAAATAGAAGAAGGAATATTTTGCAACCCAGTTTATGAGACCAGTATTGTTCTGTTGCCAAAAGCAGACAAAGAAAGCACATACACACCCAAGGGTTATATAGACCTACATCTCTTGTAAACTTACATGCAAACATTCTCAACAAAATATTGGCAAAGTGGATCCAATAATGTATAAAAAGAATTATAAAGCATGATCAAGTGAGATTTTTCCAGGTATGCAGAGAGTAGGAGAAAATATTTGCAAATCACATATGAAACCAATGACCATACTGAAAATATATAAAGAAACTCTCAAAACTCAAAAGTAAAAAAACACTTCAAGTAGAAAATGGACAAAAGATATGAATAGACATTTTACTGAGAATATATATATAGATGGCAAATAAGTACAGGAAAATTAAAAGTACGGGATATTGTAACACAACTACCAAGTGGCTAAATTTTTTTTTTAAATTAACAATGACAAATGTCAAATGCTTTCAAGAATGTGAGCAAACTGGATGATTCAGGAAAAGACAAAACTATGGAAATGGTAAAAATATCAGTGATTGCCAAGAGGAGCAGGGGCAAGGGAAGGAGGGATGAATAGGCAGAGCTCAGAGCATTTCTAGGGCAGTGAAACTACTCTGTGTGATGCTATAATGATAGATACATATGATACACTTGTCGAAACCCGTAAAATATACACCAAGAGTGATTCAAGGGTAAACTATGGTCTTTGGATGTTTACGATGGATGTGTCAATGTATGTTCACCTTTGGTAAAACATGTACAGTTATGTTGAGTGATGTTGATAATGAAAAAGGCTATGCATGTGTGAGAGCAGAGGGTAGCTGGGAAATCTCTGTACCTTCCTCTCAATTTTGCTATGAGCATAAAACTGCTCTAAAAAAATTCTTAAAAAATATATGGGGTGGATGGACCTAGAGTCTGTCATACAGAGTGAAGTCAGTCAGAAAGAGGAAAAACAAATACCATATGCTAACACATATATATGGAATCTAAAGGAAATAAAATGGTTCTGAAGAACCTAGGAGCAGATGTAGAAAATGGACTTGAGGACACCGGGAGGGGGAAGTGTAAACTGGGACGAAGTGAGAGAGTGGCATGGGCATATATACACTACCAAATGTAAAATAGATAGCTACTGGGAAGCAGCCACACAGCACAAGGACATCAGCTTGGTGCTTTGTGATCACCTAGAGGGGTGGAATAGGGAGGGTGGGAGGGAAGGAGACGCAAGAGGGCAGAGATGTGTGGATATATGTTTATGTATAGCTGATTCACTTTGTTATAAAGCAGAAACTAACACACCATTGTAAAGCAATTATACTCTAATAAAGGTGTTAAATATATATATATATATATATATATTTTAAAGGTCCATATAAAGGCAAATGGTCTAATGAGTACAATGCTTAGATAATTAAAAATGATGGTGGCAAATTAGGTTAGAATGCTAGAGTGGGTCTTTTGATTCAGGGACTGTGAAAAGTCTGAGCTCTTACCTTTCTTGCAAGACATAAGACTTCTAGACTAGAGACAGAGCCAATTTATTACTTATGGCAAAAGAACAGTGGAATTCCTAGCCCCAGATCTCTCTGCTCCAAACTTCTTGGCTGTTATGGGAAGGGCCAAGTGTTACCTGCAGGTATAGGTACAAAAGAGGAATTGCCAAATTAGGATCTGATTTTGATCCATCCATCCCTACCCTCATCCATCCCATGCAACAATCATTATTGAGTACTTCTTACACTGCAGACGTTTTAGACATTTTAGATGCAACAAAAATGTTCATGGCTTTAAGAAACTAAGATTATAGCTGGTGATAGAGATAGCTAACAAATAATAACAGTATATACATAAGGGTTATTATAGATGTATATATGGACTACTAAAATCAGTAACCAAAAGAATATTTATTTTTAAGAAGAATGAGAAGGAAAAGATTGATGGCAAGAACATCAACTATGAGACAATTACAACAGTCTAGTCCTGGATTGAAGGGTACCTGGAAAGTGATGTTCATGGAGAGAAGAGGATGCATTTAAGGATTAAAAAAAAAAAAAGATTATTTGGAAAAGTTTCTGTGCAGCCTCCGCTGATAGATTGACAGACAGCTGTGGTTGCCTGGAAACTGAGAACATTTAATGAGTATCCATTGTTTGGTAACCAGACCTGATTGTATCCGTGATAGACTAGAGATGGTGTTGAGCTCTCAGGAATAGAAACCCATAATAAGCAGAGGTACCAGGTACCCACAATTCATATTTCCTTCCTAAGATTTGGAAAGAAAAGTCTCTGAAAGAGAATTAGAACCATACTGGAGTGATAAGTGATGAGGAAATTTAGCCACTGCGTAGTATTAGCTTTACTGTTCTTACCAAAATCATTTCTGATAAATTACTACATCATAAAAGATGATTTGAAGAAGCTTAGGGTATTAATATTGGCATGTTTCCTCCAGGTGAACATATAACAAAATAAGAATGCAATGCAATTAAACTATTAACACTGATTCTTTGCAAGAATAATAGGTAAAAACATGAAGATTTGATGTATATGTAGTCTAAACATAACTTAGTGTTTATTTACTAAGTTAAATAATACTGTTTTGTATATTATATATGCTCTGCTAGGCTGGGAATCTCTCTTATTCCTTTATTTTCACTTTATCATTTCAGTATGTAAGAAATATAATTACTTATAATCATACAGTATATTATAATTATATACAATAATTCTTATTAGTAAGAATTAATAACAACAGAAATAGGGTTTTTTTTAGGAAAAACATATAGGAAATGTAATTAAGAACTAATTTTTTCCCTGAGCTTCAAAAACTCTGAGGCAAAAATATAAAGGTAAGCTGAGTCCAGATTGTTAAGACCATAAATAAATATATTGTAAAAGAGTTAACATTTTATTCTATATGCCATATGTCCACTTCCCATCTAAGCCACTATATTCACGAGAATAGTTTCAGAATCTGAATATCCTGTAAATATTATTCACCATGTATATTTTCATATAAGACATTGAGTAGCAGAGTAAAAACTTTCTTCTCTCTCCAAACTGCCCCTGATCCCCATACCCTGAGTCGTGTTTATCAAAGCACTCTGTGCTAACAAATTTTTCAAGACATATTTGATTAGTACTGATTTTAGGCAGTTCATGGCAAAAGTCTTCTAGAATAATGAAGGATGATTTATATTTCTTAAAGTTCAGATATGTACCCTCAGAGAGAAGATATAATGTTATAAAATCTAAGAGTGGTTACCTGTTTGTCAAGTTAGACATTGTAACAACTTTTATGCTGAATAATAAATCATGGGATTGCTTCCAGTAAAATCCAGGATTTTTCTCAAAATATAGCTTTCAATCCACTCTAGGAACTTCATTAGTGCATAGTAGAAAATTCAGACATCTGTATCATGAGGCATGGGAAGTTCTGTCCTGCAAACAGAAACATAGGCAGATGTGTTTAAATTGTATGAAAACTATATAAGAGTTCTAAAGTATGTTTTATTTTCAAAATTGTGGATTTTTCTTATTCAGAAAGATTTTCATGATCATGGAAAATGAAATAAAAATAAAATAGAGAAAGAAAAAAATAGTGGAGAGACCACTACTTGCACTTCAGCTCTTATTCTGTTTATTCTTATTCTGTTATTCTTAACTGTTTCTCTTATCATTGGGTACTCTTTAACCTGGTTATATTCATAATTAAGTATCAATTTAATAGCTCTATAATACAGAGTATCCTGAAGTATCTTAAAGAATTTCTATTCTATATTTTTGAGTACTTAAACTATTTCTGAATTTTCACTTTCTAAATAATGTTGAAACATGTATCTTTGTGCATAAAGATGTTGGAAATTGGGGCTTATTTCATGAAAGGAGAGCTACAATATGTAAAATTGTGTACATATGTTTGGAGGTATTATTTTGAAAATTATTTTCTTTTTCTGCTTTATTCTTTGCTTGTTTATCATATTGGTAACTTAGTGATTCTCTTATCAATCAACCATATTACAAAAATGAAGCCTCATATTGTCTAGTTTAGAGAAAAACTGTTAAAAAGTTATTTTCTTAATTTCATAATCCATATACTCTCACATCACCTTTGTGAGATGGGGCTTGGTCTATGCTTTCTACACTATTACTGGCAGTAGTATCAGAAAAAAAATCAATTTCTATATTCTCACTATTTCTGGTGCGATTTTTCTTTAATGGCTCCAGTGTATATAAGCTCTGTGATATTAGGTGAGTTACTAAACATTTTTGTGTCTCAGTCTCCTCACTTGTAAAATAAAGTGAGATATCTATCTGACCAGATTACTGAGATTAACAAATGAAATAATGCATGTCAAAACATGTAACACTGACACATTACACATTGAATAAATATTTCCTTCACACTTCTTCAAGAGAATACACTTTTAAGTGCACAATCACTGATATTTCTGGCTTTGATCTTGGCTTTTTAACACACCCGAGTCTATGAAATGTATGGAGGAATGTGAATGCCCATTATCTATATCTCTGCTTCCCTAATCATTAATCTGGGAATATCTTGCTGTTGCCTCTCTCTACCTTGATAATGATGAACGTTGAAACTGAATCCCTAGAGAGTCTGCTAAGCTAAAAAAAAAAACCCTGCCCAAGTGAAACACAGCCCTATCCTTCAAAAATTTTACATATAATGGTGGTTGATGACAAGCATGGTAACAAATACAAATAATATAAATAAATATATGTAGCTGAATTGAGAGCTATAATAGGAATATAAGTATAGAATAATAAAATACAACCTTTGAGATGCAAACAAACTTTAGCTCTGGGAAAAATTTCTGCTACACTATATAACTTAAAAATAATGAGTTAAGTCAAAATAATTTTTTGGCTCTGGTGTCTGAGTTTCCCATATAAAAGAAACCTGTCCCAGCATCAAGGACAACTAGTCCCTGAGTATGTATTTCTTCTCAGATGTTGCCTGACTCTCTTTTTCCCTCTAGTGGTAATCTGTAGCATTACTTCAACCATATTTCAAGACTGACCCATCCTATGTTCAAAACAATTGTCCGAATTTCCATACACCAGGATTAAGAATGCAGAAAACATTCTGTAGACAAAAGAATTAAAAAGAAAATAATTTCATGTTCTATGAGAAGATTATAAAAAGTGACTTTTACTACAGATAGGTTCTTCTAAATTTATCCTGGTTTGTATGTTGGTTTGACCAGTTACTTGCCATGTTAAACTGGAGGGAAGTAATAATAATATAATTTGAATAAAAAAATAATAAAAGAGAGAAGCAAACTTTATTGAGCATTTGTCGTTTATCAAGGTCTGTGCTAAATGTTCCACACACATTCTTACAAGAAACTGTGAGGTAGACATGATATATAAATGACAGATAAGGAGCCTGAGTTTTAGGATGGTTAAGTGTCTTTTTCAAGATCTGGTCCAGCTGTCTAATTTCAAAGCCCTTACCCTAACACTATACATTCTTCTCTATCTGAAAAACGTCTAGTGAATAAAATTTCTCAGGTAGCAATGGATTACAGCAAGAGCCCAAATATTATCACTCCTTTGCCCCATAGTTTCCTCTAATTGCCGTTGCATTTTTTTTTAATTGGGGTATAGTTGCTTTATAATGTTGTGTTAGTTTCTGCTGTACAGAAAAGTGAATCAACTAAATGTATACATATATCCCCTTTATTTTGGATTTCCTTCCCATTTAGGTCACCATAGAGCGTTGAGCACAGTTCTCTGTGCTATACAGCAGGTTCTCATTTGTTATCTATTTTATACATAGTATATGTATATATTTCAATCCCAATCTCCCAATTCATCCCACGATCTTTTCCCCCCCTTGGTGTCCATACATTTGTTCTCTACATCTGTGTCTCTATTTCTGCTTTGCAAATAGGTTCATCTGTACCATTTTTCTAGATTTCACATATATGCATTACTATACGATATTTGTTTCTCTCTGACTTACTTCACTCTGTATGACAGTCTCTAGGTCCATCCATGTCTCTACAAATGACTCGATTTAGTTCCTTTTAATGGCTAATACCCCATTGTATACATGTACCACATCTTCTTTATCCATGTATCTGTCGATGGACATTTAGTTTGCTTCCATGTCCTGGCTATTGTAAATAGTGCTGCAATGAGTATTGGGGTACATGTGTCTTTTTGAATTATGGTTTTCTCAGGGTATATGCCCAGTAGTGGGATTACTGGATCATATGGAAGTTCTATGTTTAGTTTTTTAAGGAAATTCCATGCTGTTCTCCATAGTGGCTGTATCAGCTTATATTCCCACCAACAGTGCAAGAGTGTTCCCTTTTCTCCACACCCTCTCCAGCATGTATTGTTTGTATATTTTTTTGATGATGGCCATTCTGACTGATGTGAAGTGATACTTCACTGAAATTTTGATTTGTATTTCTCCAATAATTAGTGATGTTGAGCAACTTTTCATGTGCCTCTTGGCGAAGAATCTAAAGAGACAGTGCCACTTCTTCACTTCCCATTCATAATTTAGTCTACCTCAGTCTACCTACAAACCAGTACCCTGAAAATGCTTTTGTTAAGGTTACCAATGACTTATGTCTGGTACCGTGAAGCAATGATCCATGTAGATTTCCAGTGATCCTTACTGAAACAGTTAAGAGCATTAAACTGAAAAGACCACTTCCTCCTTTACAAAAATGTTCTTTTAACTTCCATTACATTATTACTTCAAATTCTTTTTCCTCCTCCTTCTTCCTCTTTTCCCCCTTCCTCCTTTTCCTTCTTTTCCTCTTGGTCTTCATCTTTATCTCAGTAAAGCTTTTTGGTTTCTTTTGTAGATTCAAATCCTCTACTTGAATTGAGGGTGAAGGAATTTTTCAGGCTCATTTTTGGTTCTCTGTTCATTCCCATAGATTAAAAAGTAAAAATACATTTATACATGTTACAACCAAATTTGTATCTCAATGGGATTTCTAATCTTGTATCCATCTAATTAATTGGCATTTCCATTTTAAAGTCTCAAATTCATCTACAACTAAATACATCTTAAATATATCTTGGTTTTCCATACCAAATCATATTCTTATCCCTATTATCCCACATTCTGTCTTATCTCAAAAATTGCCAGATTTATTTGCCCAGATTTTCAAACTGGAAAGCTTGGAGTTATGCTTTATTTCCACTTCCTTTTCCTTCATCTGCAACATCCCTCCTATCAGGAGTTTTTTTGGTCTCTTTTTTTTCCTTCCTATTGTGAAACAAAGAATGTTGTTCACTCTCCAGTTCTACAAGGATTAAGTCATTAGCCATTGCAATTGCTGACTGACAGTGTACCCCAAGAGGAATTCAGAATGAGACACGCTGTGCTTTGGACAAGCAGACTCCTTAGATAGTTAGATGCAGATCTCTTAAAGAATTTTAATAAATCCAGATCCTTTCATCTTCCCTTACATAGAAAATCACTAAAATCGTTAACTGGAGATATCTGTTCTTTGTGACTAGCAATAATCCTTTACCAAGATGTGTGCTCGACTGCAGGTATTTCCTAGCCGAAAATCGTATAAGAACTTGCTCCTCCCTTACCTCTTTAGAGCAGTTTCCTCACAGCCACTGAGAGGCTGTTTCCCAGGCTATAGTCCTCAATAAGGTCCCTGAATAAAACTGAAACTCACAACTCTTACTCTGTGTGTTTTTCTTTCAGTCAACCCTATATTTTTCATAAGCACTCAAGTCTAGCCCACACTCAAGGGAGGAGAATTAAACTGCACCTCCTGGAGGGAATAGTATCTAAATATATAACATTTGAATATATTATTTGAAATTCTTTTAAAAGACTTTTCTCTTCTCCCTATTTTTTATTTAATAATTTATTTATATCACTATTCTAGCCCTACAGTGTCCATTTACCTCCCTTACTCCCCCTGCCCCCGCCGCACCTGCTTACTCATTACTCTGTGTGAAACCTGACTTACTGTCTATCATGAGTTTACTTCTTTGTTCAACTCTAGTTCATCAAGTAATTTCAGAATTTCTAAGCCGAGGCCCTTTCTGGAGTTTATTTGAGTCACCTTTCTTAGAGTCCTCAGTCCTCTGACAGGATGAAGTGTGCTTTATGGCTCTGCAGATTAACTGGCTCATTTTGGCTTTTAGAGTAAGAGTAGAATGATGATCTCCTGCAACATTTCTACATCTAAATTGAAAATCCTATTTTCTATTTCTTATCTGGATGATTAACATTTTTCAGCCACTTTCCTCCTATTATCTATATTTAAGGCTACTCTCAATTATCACTGTCACTCTCGTGGTCTTAATAGGCAGTAGTTTTGTAATTACTAAGATAAATGCTATTTATATTATGATTTCTCCTTTGACTGTAGGCTATTTATAAATCTACATGTTTAAAAGCAGCCTTAGGTACATTTGCTGTTATCTTTTTTGTTACTTTAGCGTATTTGCAGTGTGATGAGTGACTATATTCTGCATGATTTCACTCTTTTTATTTTCTTTTACTTTTTGATCCAGTTTATGCTTGCCATACTGGGATTTATAGTAAGAAATATATATTTGGTCTTCGTCCTGGATTTTGGAATAAAGCACCTAAAACCCTTGAAATTTCCTGTGATACTGGTAATAAAAGTTTCTTTCGTTATGTTAATGAATTTCGGATCCCATCTAAGGATGGGAACTGGTTGCCTAGAGAACCAACCATGTGATTAGAGGTTTGGAACTTCAAGTCCTACCTCCAACCCTACCTCTGGGGAGGGGAGAGGGGCTGAGAGTCAAATTGATGTCCAATGATTTCATCAACTATGACTGCATAATTAAGACTCCCTAAAACCCAAAAAAGGATGTGCTTCAGAAAGCTGTGTTGGTGAAAACATGGAGATGCTGGGAGAATGTAATGCCTGTAGAGGGCATGGAAGCTCCAGGCCACTTCCCCAAGCCTTGTCTTATGCTTCTCTTTCAACTGGCTGTTCCTGAGTTACATCCTTTTATAATAAACTGATGATCTAGTAAAATATTTCTCTGAGTTCTGTGAGCTACTCAAGGAAATTCATTAAACCTGAGGATGGGGTCTTGGGAATCTTTGATTTATAACCAGTCAGTCAGAAACACAGGTAACAACCTAGCCTTGTGACTGGTGTCTGAAGTGTGTGTATGTGTGTGCGGTGGGGGGGAAGGGGGGCGGTCTTGTAGGACTAAACCCTTAACCTGTGAAACCCTTAACTCTTAACCTGTGAAATCTGATACTGGCTCAAGTAGATGGATTGTGTCAGAATTAAGTTGAATTGTAAGACACCCAGCTACTGTCCAGAGAATTGCGTTTTCAGTGTGCGGAATCTCACACACACATACATATTGGGACTGGTACCACAATGTCAAGAATGCTGAATATTTTTAAGTGTTGTTTTACTTGCTTGAAAAAAGTTTTTACCGCATATTTGGGCAACAAAGCTATGTATAAGGTGCATTTTATTTATAATGTCAAATCTTTTATATTTTTACTGATATTTTGTCTGCATGTTCTGTGTATTTCTGATAGAAGTGTGTTGAAATCAATCTATTTGGTGGTTTCCTTTCTTACCTTTTTTTCCTCTTTCTTCCTATTTTTGTTGTTTCTTTCTTTATGTATTTTGAAACCATGCTATCAAGTGCCAAATGTTTAGAATAGATGGATTGAATCTTTCAACATTATAAACTCTCCTCTTGCTATAGTTTAAATCTTCTTGATATAGCCTGTGTATTATCATAACATAGACACATTAGCTTTCCTTTGGATAGTGTATTTATAAACATCAATTTCAATTATTTTATATTCAAACTTTCTGCTTAACAAATCTTTAGATCTATTTATTATTCACAGCATACATGTATTTAGCAATATAATTATATTTAGAGCATTGAGTGCATTTACACTTAATATAATTTCTCATTTACAATGTGATTTTAATTCATTCCACCTGCTCTAGGTACCCACTTTCTCATGACTTGAACTTGTTTTTTGTTTTCTCAGGTATGACAGGTGTACTTTATTTGATACGTGGTGCTACAAGGTCATATAAATGAACACCACAATGAATGTAAAAGACCTAAGGACACAAATTATTCTTCTTTTTTTAGTTTTTTTAATTGAGATATAGTTGATGTGCAATATTATATATAAGTTTCAGGTGTACAACATAGTGATTCATAATTTTTGAAAGTTATTCTCAATTTATAATTATTATAAAATATTGGCTATACTCCTTGTGTTGTACAGTATATCCTTGTAGCTTATATATTTTATACATAGCAATTTGTACCTCTCAATTCCCTACCCCTATCTTGCCCCTCGTCCCTTCCCTCTCCACATTGGTAACCACTAGTTTGTTCTCTGTATCTGTGAGACTGTTTCTTTTTTTGTTATATTCACTAGTTTGTTTTATTTTTTAGATTCCACATATAATTGCCATTATGCAGTATTTGTCTTTCTCTGTCTTAACTTATTTCACTTAGCATAATACCCTCTAAATCCATCCATGTTGTTGTGAATGGCAAAATTTAATTATTTTTATGGCTGATTAGTATTGCATTGTATATATACCACATCTCCTTTATTCATCTGTTGATGGACCCTTAGGTTACTTCCATATTTTGGCAATTGTAAATAATGCTGTTATGAACATTTGGGTGCATGTATCTTTTTCAAATTAGTGTTTTTTGTTTTTTTCAGATATATACACAGGAGTGGAATTGTTGGGTCATATGGTAGTTCTATTTTTAGTTTTCTTGATAAATCTGTTTTCCACTATGGCTGCACCAATTTACATTCCCACATACAGTGTACAAGGTTCCCCTTTTCTCCACGTTTTTGCCAACATTTGTTATTTGTATTCTTTTTTGATGATAGCTTCTAGGAGTTTTATGGTTTCCAGTCTTGCATTTATGTCATTAATCCATTTCAAGTTAAATTTGTATATGGTGTTAAAAATGTTCAAGTTTTCAGCAGTTTTCTCAGAACCATTTATTGAAGAGATTTTCTTTTCTCTATTGTATATTCTTGCTTCCTTTCTCATAGAGTAATTGACCATAAGTGAGGGGGTTTATTTCTGGGCTCTCTATTTTAGTCCATTGTTCTATGAGTCTGTTTTGATGCCAGTACTATACTGTTTTGATTACTGTAGCTTTATAGTATAGTCTGAAGTCAAGGAGCATGATTCCTCCAGCTATGCTTTTCTTTCCAAGATTGCTTTGGCAATTCAGGGATCTTTTGTGTTTCCATACAAATTTTTAAGTCATTTGTTCTAGTTCTCTGAAAAATGTCCTTGATATTTTGATAGGGATTGCACTGAATCTGTAGATTGCCTTGGGTAGTACAATCATTTTAACAAATTTAATTCTTCCAATCCATGAACTTTCCATCAGTTGTGTCTTCTTTAATTTCTTTCATCAGTGTCATAGTCTTCTGTGTATAGGTCTTTTACCTCCTTAGGTAGGTCTATTTCTAGGTACTTTATTCTTTTTGATATGATTGTAAGTGGGATTGTTTACTTAATTTCTGTTTCTGATAGTGCATTGTTAGTGTATAAAAACGCAACAGATTTCTGTACATTAATTTTGTATTCTGCAATTTTACTGAATTCACTGATGAGCTCTACGTTTTCTGGTGGCATCTTTAGGATTTTCTATGTATAGTATCATGTCATCTGCAAACCATTACATGTCTCGAAATTTTTGATTATTTTTAGCATTTTACTTTTCCCATTCTATGCTTAGTAATTTTCTAGAAATTAGAGCTTTCATCCTTGATTTAGTAAAGACTAATATTAATTCACAATTTTACACTTTTGTCATTCCAGAAAATACCAGAGACTTAAGACACTTTAACCACATTTACCTCTCATTTGATTCTGCCCCTTTCCAATGTTTCAGATTCCCCAATCCTTAGCCCACACCACCTGATTCCTTGAGAATGGTACACTCTTCAAGATGAATATTACTGTGTTTACCATATAAACATATGTTCAAGCTTCTTTAAACCAATTAATGCTTCATACTCTGGTAACATAAGACTTTATAAGTTATATCTTATTTTTATGAAAATAGCAAAAAAACAAAAAATATCTCTTTCATGTATGAATCTAATTTTCAGAATTTCATATTCTACATCAGTATATTGAGTGACACACAAAATGAGAGATCATTTCTTAACACCACATTCTGCCATAATTTTATTCTTTCCAGGAACACTCAGCTCCTATATTTTCTATTTTAAAATATGTCAGTACTATTCCTTCCAGTTCTCCCAGCATTCATATTTGATACCTCTAATTCTTAACACACCACATCCACGTCAGTGCTGAACTTCCACTGTGTTAACTCTCACTTACTTTTCAAACTTATTTCCTTCTTTTACTCTGTTCTATATCTTATGTTATTCAAAAATGGAATTAGTTTTTGTGTGGTATACTGCAAAATCTTCCTAACTTATTTCCTTGTTTTTGTTCTTCCTTTTTAATAGATAAGTATATCTACTGAAAAATGCTGACATAAGGTACTCTCACCTCGGTTCAACTGTGCCAACAAAGTGGTCCTCATTGCCATAAAATAATTCACAACCATGATATAACATTTAGAATCTTCCACAACCTGTCCCTTGCCCACTTTTCTAGCCTCATATTTTGCCACTCTATCTTTTGCATTTTATTTTACAGCAATGCTATACCTGATCTGAGCCTTTGTTCAATCACTGATGGGTAAGGAAATAAAAGAAGAAGGAAAGAAAGGGAAACAAATTGCTTCTTAAACTATGTTTAGTATGGTATATTAAAGCAGATGTTTTGAGAAAATATAAGAGTTTTGAAATTGAACACCTAGGAAAATACTCAATGCCAATGTTCATGTGGAAAATAAAATAGGACTATTTGAGATAAAAATATATTCAAATCCTAAAAACAGTCTTTGTGAATTTTAGTAATCAATTATTAAGATCATTAAATAATCAGTGTTATTATAGTAATTTTTACTGAACATTCATACAATTTATTTTCTATATAATTCCTTCTTTATGTAAAAGTTCATATAAATATCTAAAGTCCTCTTATGAGAATCTGATATCTGACCATTATTTGGGACATTTGTTGACTTATTGTAAATTAACAAATATTTTTTGCCTGTGAGAGAAGAAATTTCTCCAAAAACATATTACTTTTGTTGTGGTATAAGAAGTAGATTCAGTGGCACTCTACTGTAGCATAATACTTTGTCTTACTTTACTTAAGACACAATTTTTAGAGAGATCAGAATGATTTTGTTTAGCAATTGTTCCATTGTAGTATAACCCTGAGACACAAATCTTACAAGTTTGTTTCATAGATGTGCTTGAAAAAAAAAAACTAATATTTTTGTCCAAAATTTAAATGACTTCATATTTTATAGTATATTATTTTTCATTGTAAACAATTCAAATAGCACAAGTTTTAAGAAAAAAAGAGAAATTGCCTATGTTTCCATTTCTGGAAATTAATGCTCACTATTTTGTTACACATGCACACAACCATGTGTTCATGTAGTTTTACAATTATGGGACATATTTCCACAGTGTTGGCAGGCTGGTTTAAGGCTTTTCTCTGTTCCCTCAGGTAAGGTATTTGCTTCTTCTTCATGAACATAAGCAGAGGTACCAGTGTTTTGTAACTGGCTTTGAGTGTGTTGGAAAAAACACACTCAAAGTTGGAAAAAGGATGACCATTTTGTTGGTACAGATTATAGCTGGACTGGTTTACCCCTGGTGCCAGAAAGAGTAGTTATGAATCTTTGATTATGATGGCTTCCTCAGTTTTTAATCATAGATAAATCTAAGAATCCTGGTCCACAGAGAGAAGCAGAGAAAGAAAATCAAGAGCCTAAAGAGAGTAACCGCAGTAGAGATACCTATCAAGATAATCTAATCAAAGAGGGAACATGAGACATACCCAGAGAGGGAAATTCAGGGACCTTTTAAAGAAAGATAAAACAACAAATATACAAGAATCTAGAAACAGTGTCTAAAATATTTAAGGATGTTAAAAATAGAAAATCAAAATTGCTTTGAGAAAAGGATGTGTAGCAATTAATTAAAAGTCTACTGTATTCTTTCTTTAAATAGAAGGTCACATGCTCTGCTCCAATATTAAGAATGTAGCTTGTGACCTCAAAGCTTCAAGAACTGTCAATGAGAATCAGAGGGAAGGGAAAAATGGATGCCAGGGAGGCAAATAAACAAAAGCTAACTACTCAAGAATTCCCCATTTTTTGTAAGAAGACTCATATATTAAATCTAATGAAGCCCTTTACAATTATTGAAAGATCTTTCTAAATTATGTTCAATTGGTTTTGCAGAGAAAGTGTCTGGCTGTACTTTTCCTGATGCTGAATGTGAATCTCACTCAACTATGAGTTCAAATGGCTGACTGAAATTTATTTTAGACATAACATAAAAAATAAAATAGAAGTATTCTATTCATTTATTTACTCACTTAATCCTTCATTCACTCAGAATTGTTTAAGTAAATACCAGATAATGTAGGGCTGTACAGATCATCTTAAGGATTTTACCTTTACCACTAAATGTGAATTTTGCTTGCTAAAGAGTTTGGGTTTATCTCGGTCCTTGTTGGGAAATTATGGAAATATTTTAGTCCAGTTAGTTATATGGTTACAGTAATTCACTCAGTAATATGTTACAGGAATATACTTAATCTGGTAGATGGTGATAAAGATTCTCTCCTTGACCAAATTCTACATGGACTCCTCTGAGCTCTTTTCAACTAGGCTTTGACTTTCAGACTTCTGTATTTATCTCTGCATTGTCCAGTTTTAGCAAGAATCCTGTTAAATCATTACAACCAGGATCCCCAGTCCTTAATATTTAATTATCTGCAATATCAAATCTTTTTCCTCATTCTCTACCTTTCCCCAGGTGATGTCTGTCCCACCCTCAGTAAAAGTTCTATTGGGTCAGTTTAGCCAGAATCCCCCCTAACCTCTGATATTTTCTCTCAGTAGTTTTCTGTCCACAATCTACTCCTTGGCTATAAATTCCCACTTGCTCCTGCTATATTTGGAATTGAGCCCTGTTCTATGTGGAGGTCTTTTCCTCTATTGGAATAATTTTTCCATATAAAATCTGTTTTTACCACTTTACTGTTCAGCTCTGTTTTTTCTTTGTTCAAGGACAGTGACAGTGAATACAGAACTAGCACAGAGGTTTTTGATAGCAGTTCCATAAATGATAATATATCCGTGATTGACAGAAAAGAGGTTTTTTTCAGTAAAGCATCATGGTTAAAACCCAATTCTAGAAACAGATCATTTGGTTTAAATGTCAGTTCTCTCACTTAGTAGCTCTGAGATCTTGAACAGTTATTTAACTTCTCTGAGCCCGAATTTCCTGACCTCCAAAATTGGGTAGGAACAATACTTAATTTACTGAGCTGTTATGAAGTTTAAGTGGGTTATTACTTGTAAAAGATCTTGAAACCATTTAACATAATACTAAGCACTGTTGGTCTCAAGTAAACTTTAAATTCTAAAGAAAAAATAATTTGTAAGTGTTATGGTCTGAATGTTGTTGTCCCTGTCAGAATATAGAAGTTGAAATAATGATGGTATTAGTATGTGGGACTTTGGGAGGTGCTTAAGCCATGAAGGTAGAGCCTTCATAAATGAGATTAGTGCCTTTTAATATTTAAAAAAATTTTTTTTTGATGTGGACCATTTTTAAAGTCTTTTGTTATTGAATTTGTTACAATATTGCTTGGTTTCTTGGCCCCAAGACATGTGGGATCCCAGCTCCCCAACCAGGGATTGAACCAGCCCCCCTACATTGGAAGGTAAAGTCTTAACCACTAGACCACCAGGGAAGTCCCAGATTTGTGCCTTTTAAAAGAGGCTTCAAAGAGAGCACTAGCCCCTTCTATCATGTGAGGACAACAGTGGGAAGGCACTAGCTATGAACAAGTCAGGGCCTTCACTACACTGGCACCTTGATCTTGGACTCCTCAGACTTCAGAACTGTGAGAAATAGGTTTCTATTTTTTGTAAGCCACCCAGTCTGTGGTACTTTGTTATAACAGCCTGAAGGACTAAGAGAGTAAGTATATGAGAGTGAATCTATTTGTGTAGCTTGGGAGTTTGTTTTGGGTCTGTTTTTTGAAGATGATTCCCTCTTTAAAAAAAAATTGTATTTTATTGAAGTATAGTTGATTTAAAATGTTGTGTTGAGGCTTCCTCGGTGGCGCAGTGGTTGAGAGTCCGCCTGCCGACGCAGGGGACGCGGGTTCGTGCCCCAGTCTGGGAGGATCCCACATGCCGCGGAGCGGCTGGACCCGTGAGCCATGGCCGCTGAGCCTGCGTGTCCGGAGCCTGTGCTCCGCAATGGGAGAGGCCACAACAGTGAGAGGCCCACGTAGCACACACACACAAAAAAAAGTGTTAATTTCTGCTGTACAGCATAGTGATTCAGTTATACATATATACACTCTTTTTCATATTCTTTTCCATTATGATTTATCACAGGATATTGAATATAGTTCCCTGTGCTATACAGTAGGACCTTGTTGTTTACCCAGTCTCTATATACCAGTTTACATCTGCTAATCCCAAACTCCCAATCTTTCTCTCCCCCTCCCCCTTGGCAGCCACAAGTCTGTTCTCTGTGAGTCTGTTTCTGTTTCATAGGTAAGGTAATTTGTGTCATATTTTAGAGTCCACATATGAGTGATATCATATAGTATTTTTATTTTTCTGACTTCACTTAGTATGATAATCTCTAGGTCAGTCCATGTTACTGCATATGGCATTATTTCATTTTTCATGGCCGAGTAGTATTCCACTGTATATATGTACCACATCTTCTTTATCCATTCATATGTTGATGGACAGTTAGGTTGTTTCCATGTCTTCGCTATCATGAGTAGTGCTGTTATGAACATAGGGGTGCATGTGCCTTTTTTTATCGGGGTATAGTTGCTTTACGATGTTGTGTTAGTTTCTGCTGTACAACAAAGTGAATCAGCTATACATATACATATACCCCTCCCTCTTGGACCTCCCTCCCAACTCCCATCACATTCATCTAGGTCACCACGGAACACCGAGTTGAGTTCGCTGTGCTATACAGCAGGTTCCCACTAGCTAGTTATTTTACACATGGTAGTGTATATATGTCAATCCCAATCTCCCAATTCATCCCATCCTCCTTCCCCTTCCCTGTGTCCACACATCTGTTCTCTACATCTGTGTCTCTATTCCTGAACTGCAAATAAGTTCATCTGTACCATTTTTCTAGATTCCACATATATGTGTTAATATATATTTGTTTTTCTCTTTCTGATTTACTTCACTCTGTATGACACTCTCTAAGTCCATCCACATCTCTACAACAGTTTTGTCTGGATATATGCCCAGGAGTGGGATTGCTGGATCACATGGAAACTCTAGTTTTAGTTTTTGAGGGACCTCCATACTATTTTCCATACTGGCTACACTAATTTACATTTCCACCAACAATGTGGGAGGGTTCCCTTTCCTCCACACACTCTCCAGCATTCCTTATTTATAGATTTTTTAATGATGGCCATTCTGACTGGTGTGAGGTGGTACCTCATTGTAGTTTTGATTTGCATTTCTCTACTAATTAGTGATGTTGAGCAGCTTTTCATGTGCTTCTTGGCCATCTGTATGTCTTCTTTGGAGAAAAGTCTATTTAGGTCTTCTGCCCATTTTTGGATTGGGTTGTTTGTTTCTTTAATATTGAGCTGCATGAGCTGTTTATATATTTTGGAGATTAATCCATTTTCCATGGATTCATTTGCAAATATTTTCTCCCATTCTGAGGGTTGTCTTTTGGTCTTGTTTATGGTTTCCTTTGCTGTGCAAAAGCTTTGAAGTTTCATTTGGCCCCATTTGTTTATTTTTAGTTTTATTTCCATTACTCTAGGAGGTGGATCAAAAAAGATCTTGCTGTGATTTATGTCAAAGAGTGTTCTTCCTACATTTTCCTCTAAGAGTTTTATGGTATCCGGTCTTACATTTAGGTCTCTAATCCATTTTGAGTTTATTTTTGTGTATGGTGTTAGGGAGTGTTCTAATTTCATTTTTTACATGTAGCTGTCCAGTTTCCCCAGCACCACTTATTAAAGAGACTGTCTTTTCTCCACTGTATATCCTTGCCTCCTTTGTCATAGATTAGTTGACCATAGGTGTATGGGTTTGACTCTGGGCTTTCTATCTTGTTCCATTGATCTATGTTTCTGTTAATGTGCCAGTACCATATTGTCTTAATTACTGTAGCTTTGTAGTATAGTCTGGAGTCAGGGAGTCTGATTCCCCCAGCTCCACTTTTTTCCCTCAAGACTGCTTTGGCTATTCAGGGTCTTTTGTGTCTCCATACAAATTTTAAGATTTTTTGTTCTAGTTCTGTAAAAAAATACCATTGGTAATTTGATAGGGATTGAACTGAATCTGTAGATTGCTATGGGTAGCATAGTCATTTTCACAATATTGATTCTTCCAATCCAAGAACATGGTATATTTCTCCATCTGTTGGTATCATCTTTAATTTCTTTCATCAGTGTCTTATAGTTTTCTGCATACAGGTCTTTTGTCTCCCTAGGTAGGTTTATTCCTAGGTATTTTATTCTTAATGTTGCAGTGGTAAATGGGAGTGTTTCCTTAATTTCTCTTTCAGATTTTTCATCATTAGTGTGTAGGAATGCAAGAGATTTCTGTGTATTAATTTTGTATCCTGCAACTTTACCAAATTCATTGATTTACTCTAGTAGTCTTCTGGTGGCATCTTTAGGATTCTCTGTGTATAGTATCATGTCATCTGAAAACAGTGACAGTTTTACTTCTTCTTTTCCAATTTGTATTCCTTTTATTTCTTTTTCTTCTCTGATTGCCATGGCTAGGACTTCCAAGACTATGTTGAATAATAGTGGTGAGAGTGGACATCCTTGTCTTGTTCCTGATCTTAGAGGAGATGCTTTCAGTTTTTCACCATTGAGAATGATGTTGGCTGTGGGTTTGTCATATATGGCCTTTATGATGTTGAGGTAGGTTCCCTCTATGCCCACTTTCTGGCGAGTTTTTATCATAAGTGCGTGTTTGAATTTTGTCAAAAGCTTTTTCTGCATCTATTGAGATGATCATATGATTTTTCTTCAATTTGTTAATATGGTGTGTCAGATTGATTTGCATATATTGAAGCAATTCCCTTCTGTGCTCCTATGTTGGGTGCATATATATTTATAATTTTTATATTTTCTTCTTGAATTGGTCCCTTGATCATTATGTAGTGTCCTTTGTTGTCTCTTATAACATTCTTTATTTTAAAGTCTATTTTATCTGATATGAATATTGCTACTCCAGCTTTCTTTTGATTTCCATTTGCATGGAATATCTTTTTCTATCCCCTCACTTTCAGTCTGCATGTGTCCCTAGGTCTGAAGTGGGTCTCTTGTAGACAGCATATATATGGGTCTTGTTTTTGTGTCCATTCAGCAAGCCTGTGTCTTTTCGTTGGAGCATTTAATCCATTCACGTTTAAGGTAATTATCGATATTTATATTCCTATGACCATTTTCTTAATTGTTTTGGGTTTGTTTTTGTAGGTCCTTTTCTTGTGTTTCCCACTTAGAGAAGTTCCTTTAGCATTTGTTGTAGAACTGGTTTGCTGGTGCTGAATTCTCTTAGCTTTGGCTTGTCTGTAAAGCTTTTGATTTTTCCATTGAATCTGAATGAGATCCTTGCTGGGTAGAGTAATCTTGGTTGTAGGTTCTTCCCTTTCATCACTTTAAGTATATCATGCCACTTGCTTCTGGCTTGTAGAGTTTCTGCTGAGAAATCAGCTGTTAACCTTATGGGAGTTCCCTTGTATGTTGTTTGTCATTTGTCCCTTGCTGCTTTCAATAATTTTTCTTTGTCTTTAATTTTTGCCAATTTGATGTGTCTCGGCGTGTTTCTCCTTGGGTTTACCCTGTATGGGACTCTCTGTGCTTCCTGGACTTGGGTGCCTATTTCCTTTCCCATGTTAGGGAAGTTTTTGACAATAATCTCTTCAAATATCTTCTCTGGTCCTTTCTCTCTCTCTTCTCCTTCTGGGACCCCTATAATGCGAATGTTGTTGTGTTTAATGTTGTTCCAGAGGTCTCTTAGGCTGTCTTCATTTCTTTTCATTCTTTTTTCTTTATTCTGTTCTGCAACAGTGAATTCCACCATGCTGTCTTCCAGGTCACTTATCCATTCCTCTTCCTCAGTTATTCTGCTATTGATTCCTTCTAGTGTAGTTTTCATTTCAGTTATTGTATTGTTCATCTTCTCTGTTTGTTCTTTAATTCTTCTAGGTCTTTGTTAAACATTTCTTGCATCTTCTTGATCTTTGCCTCCATTCTTTTTCCAAGGTCCTGGGTCATCTTCACTATCATTATTCTGAATTCCTTTTCTGGAAGGTTGCCTATCTCCACTTCATTTAGTTGTTTTCTTGGGGTTTTATCTTGTTCCTTCATCTGGTACATAGCCGTCTACCTTTTCATCTTGTCTATCTTTCTGTGAATGTGTTTTTTGTTCCACAGGCTAAAGGACTGTAGTTCTTGTTTCTGCTGTCTGCCCTCTGGTGGATGAGGCTATCTAAGAGGTGTGGAAGTTTCCTGATGGGAGGGACTGGTGGTGGGTAGAGCTGACTCTCATTGTAGTTTTGATTTGCATTTCTCTAATAATTAGTGATATTGAGCATCCTTTCATGTGTCTCTTGGCCATCTGTATGTCTTCTTTGGAAAAATGTCTCTTTAGGTATTCTGTCCATTTTTCAAATGGAATTTTTTGTTGTTGTTGTTGAGTTGTATGAGCCATTTGTATATTTTGGAAAATTTGCAAATATTTTCTCCCAGCCTGTAGAGTGTCTTTTTGTTTTGTTTATGGTTTCCATTGTGGTACAAAAGCTTGTATGTTTGATTAGGTCCAATTTGTTTATTTTGGCTTTTATTTATTTTGCTTTGGGAGCCCGACCAGAGAAAAACATTGGTATTATTTATGTCAGAGAATGCTTTGCCTATGTTGTCTTCTATGAGTTTTATGGTGTCATGTCTATATTTAAGTCTTTAAGCCATTTTGAATTCATTTTTGTGTATGGTGTGAGGATGTGTTCTAACTACATTGATTTACATGTGGCTGTCCAATTTTCCCAACACCACTTGCTAAAGAGACTGTCTTTTCCACATTATATATTCTTGCCTCCTTTGTCAAAGATTAATTGACTGGAGGTGTGTGGGTTTATTTCTGGACTCTCTATTCTGTTCCATCTATCATATGTCTGTTTTTGTGCCAATACCACACTGTTTTTATTACTGTCACTTTGTAGTATTGTCTGAAGTCTGGGAGGGTTATGCCTCCTGCTTTGTTCTTTTTCCTCAGTATTGCTTTGGCAGTTCTGGGTATTTATGGTTCCATATATATTTTAGGTTTATTTGTTCTCCCTCTGTGAAAAAAGTCATGGGTAATTTAATAGGGATCACATTACATCTGTAGATTTCTTTGGGTAGTATGGCCATTTTAACAATATTAATTATTCCAATCCAAGAACATGAGATTGCTTTTCATTTCTTTGAATGAAAGATTCCTTTGAATGACGATTCCTTTATATTCTGAACACTTTACTTGGTTCATAATTGTTTTATTAGAAAAATGAAGAAAAACTGGGATTTGTCAGCTGCCTCCCTATGATAGCAATAGCTTTCATAAACATAATCAGACAAAAAACTTTGATCATATTTTCCA
Source organism: Leucopleurus acutus (assembly GCF_964270905.1). Taxonomy (NCBI): domain Eukaryota; kingdom Metazoa; phylum Chordata; class Mammalia; order Artiodactyla; family Delphinidae; genus Leucopleurus; species Leucopleurus acutus. The sequence continues at coordinate 60,711,291 of NC_139159.1, forward strand.
TTTATGTAACATGATTTCCTTATTTAAATATTTAAAATATGTTATATAGAATGATGCCAATGCATATGTTTGAGTGTAGAAAAAACAGTAAAAATATTTTTTTAAGAAATCTTTGGATATAAAAATGATCATTCTGATTTATTCTTATATATAATAATGATAAAATATGGTATATGTAAAATACAAAATTATTACACAAACTACATAAACTCAAAATACTACAGAATCAAACACTTTTTTTTTCTTGTCAAAAATCATAAGATGTTAAAGAGGTGATTGAGTTACTTCTTTCTTCTCAGGGAGCTAAACTATAGGCAGGAATATTATATTTTATGCTACTTTTTGGTAGACACTGTCTCTTTATTAAGGGCTTTATATTTCCTTATATAGCTCAGAGTAATCTCACCTTTTTTGAACTAATATTTATGAATTATATCAGCTCTTTAACAGGTCAATTTCTTGATTATCTTTATAACCCAATGCAAGTTTGGTTAAAAATTGTGTTCCAATATACTCTCTTTCTTTTCATTGTTTTTGAAATTACCCACAGATAATCTGAGAGGTATTGTGACACTTTAAAACATAAGTCATAGATATAGGAACAGTTGTTATGCCAATAAAGTTAAGGATTTGATAGAGTATATCTCGGAATCAGTATTTCCATGTGTTGGAATTTTCCTTAAAATAAATCTGATGATAATGTAAAGTCATTTATTTCTTAACAAAACTTTATGTGTATAGCTGGATTTTCTCTATGCACATTTATTTTCATTATATGAGTGCAGGTATATTGATATTCCTTATCCCCAGTGACACTCTCATTTACAGTTCTTTACTTATCTAGAAATTTAGTCAAAACTTATCTCAGAGAGCAGTGACATTCATAAAGTCTCTGGACTACCTTGAAATATGACCAGATTATCAACTAATTCTGCTAATGGGATCCCTGAGATCTAAAATGATATGGTTAATGTGCTCAATAATGAGATTTATATGAAAATCAGTCTATAGTGAGTAGAATAGTTTAACCTTTCAAGATCATTCTAGGATATCCAGTCCTGGAAATAAATTTCATTAGATAAAATATTATTAACAAATAGCTTCTAAAGTATTTCAAATAAATATAGTGCTGTTTTTGTTATGGCTGAGTAACTTGTAAAGAGACCTAGCCCACCAGCAAATGATAACTGGGTAATTTTGAAATTATGGATACTTTTTTTTTTTTTTTTTGCGGTACACGGGCCTCTCACTGCTGTGGCCTCTCCTGTTGCAGAGCACAGGCTCTGGATGCACAGGCTCAGCGGCCATGGCTCACGGGCCCAGCCGCTCTGCAGCATGTGGGATCTTCCCGGACCGGGGCACGAACCCGTGTCCCCTGCATCGGCAGGCAGACTCTCAACCACTGCGCCATCAGGGAAGCCCTGGATACTTTTTTAATAAAATAATCATCTGAAAGCTCTATGTTGTGAACAAGAGGAGGCAAATTTTGGAGGTGATGTCAATACTGTAAAAAGAGAAGTTCATATGAGAAACACTAGCTCTGAAATAATTTAAACTTGGTGGAGAAAAAGACAAAATAAAAATGTGAAAGAGAAAAAGAGGTTGAGAGTGAAGGTGAGTAGAACTTCTGTTTCAGGATACATTGCAAATACATGGTGCTTCCACTATGAAAAAATTCTGGATAGGTTAAAATTTAAGAGAAGGGAAGAAAAATAAATCCTTTCCTTGCTAGAGCCCTTTCTAGAACCTACAGTCTCTTGGAAGATACCATTAGGAGTCTCTGTGGTTCTTTTATATACCAAATGTCAGTTATACAGGGGAAAAAACCTAGCTAAATAAAAAACAGATACGTGGAAAAAGTATAAACACAATGGAGAGTTGTTGAAGAAGCATATATTTCAGAAAATAGAGAGGCAGAGAGAACTTATGTAATGAGGCCAGTGTAACTAGAGGGAAAACATAAAAAAATATAATAAAAAATATGATATCCTTCATAAGCACAGACAGGAAACCCCTCAAATATTAATGTACTGAATCAATATATTAAAAGATATATTTGCAAACATTTTGAAGACATCTGAAAAATCCTATAACTGTCATTACACTTAATTGTAAAAGATTGAATTATGTTCCTCTGAGATCAGGAATGTGGCAAGGATAACTCTGAACATTGTACTGGATAGATAGAAAATAGATATGTGTACAAAAACATATAAATGTTATGTAAATAACTAAATATTAAAATTATATATATATACGACATGAGTTCATACTAATTTCTGCAACTGTCATCCAGTCTCCTATGCCTTATTTGAACCTTCCCTCTTATTTGTCTATAATCTCCTACTCCAGTGATGAGAAACCAGCTCCCACCATCTGCCATTCTTTTGGTTATTTGTTCAGTGCTAATATAAACTTGTACTAGTTTCAGAATGCTACCCATAACCCATTTAAACAACTGAAATGTAGTACTTATATACAGATACTTTGTCTTTAGTCTTTATTCCCCACTTGTCAAGCTGATCTTAAAATGCATATTGAAATAAAAAGAACCCAGAAGAGCCAATGTGATGGTAAAAAAGAATAATAACAAACATTAGAGGATTCACCACCTGATTTTAAATCTTAATATAAAATGACAATAAAGCCAATGTGGAACTGTAGAAGGATAGATAGATGGATTACTAGAATACAGTATCCACAATAGACCTACAGAGATTTCTCACAAAGGTGCCAAGGCAATTAAAGGAGAAAAAGAAAATCTTTGCCACAAATGGTTGGAATAACTGATTATCTATACATTAAAGAAAAAGAAAAGCAGAAACTCTTACCCTCAGACCTTATAAAAAATTAACTCAAAAACCAGATATTTGCTCAAATATAAAGTGAAAATGTAGAAGAAAATCTTTGTAACCTTGAGATAGTCTTTTTTGATAGAATGCCAAACACTCAAAAAAAAGAAACCTTGATGTATTAGAATTAAAAAAAATTATAATCTTTATGTTTTAAAAGATGTTATTAAGAAAAGTTTGAGAAATGAAAAGTCTAACAAAAGGGCAAAACAATTGAATAGACATTTCAAAAAAGATGACAAATGACCAATAAGCACATGAAATATTTAATATTGTTAGTTTTCAGGAAAATGTAAACATTTAACTTAGAACCATATCAAGAAATAAACTAGATAATTTCCTACCTTGTTTATGGTGATATAAAGTTTAAACCTATTTTAGAAAAAACTGACAGCACATACTAATAATAGGTATAATTATATATTTTCCCCATGAGCCAAGTATTTCAACTCTTATGTATGCGATGAAAAGAAATGAATACAGCTGCTCACCAAAAAATAATTTATAACAGCTTTTATAGGGTATCCAAATACTGGAAACAACCCATATGTATGTCAACAGCTGAATAAACATATTGTGGTTTATTTATATAATGGGTTGTTACAAAATAATGACAATAAATCAACTCCTGCACCATGGGAAAAAAATGTTGAATAACATGGAAATAATGATGAGAAAGAAATCAAGCACAAAGGAAAATGGACTTATTACTGAATTTATATTAAGTTCAAGGACAGGTAAAATTGATTCATATTTTTAAGCTCTTAAAGCAATTTTCTCTTGGAGTGAAGCATTGCTATGGTTTGAATGTTTGTGTCCTCTCAAAATTCATATGTTGAAATCTTAACCCCCAAAGGTGATGATATTTAGTAGGTTTTTTGGGAATTGATTTGGTCATGAGGGTGGAGCCCTCATGAATGGGATTAGTGCTCGTATAAAAGAGATCTCACAGAGCTCCCTAGCTCCCTTCCACTATGTGAGGACAAAAGACAAGGAGAAGCCTTTGACCCAGAAGAGAGTCCTCATCCAATCATGCTGTCACCCTACTCTCAGACAAGCATTGTCTGGATAACAATAGAAGGATTTCCTCTGAGATCTTGGAAATTACATAAGTGTTTGCATATAGAAAATTCACTGAGGTGCACACTTGAGAATGATGTATATTAATCTTTGTGCACTATACTTCAAAAAACAGGCACAAAAAGAATAAAGTAAGAATTAAAATTTTACGGACAACTATTCAGAATTCCAAAATGAGAAATTGGAAGAATGAAGATGATCAATAGTATTTATTAATGCTAATAAGTTAATATTAGCATTAAGAAAGATATTAGCTAAGAATATTTCTTAATGAGAAATTTTAAATGCACTTATTCAGGAAACAGAAAAAATTCCCAAGCAAAATGAATAAAAACAAGTTTAGAAGTATTGGGTTGGCCAAAAAATTCGTTCGCGTTTTGCCGTACGATGTTATGGAAAAACCCGAACGAACTTTTTGGCCAACCCAATACCATAGGTAATCTTTAGAACAATGCAAAGTTAAGTTCTTAAAAGAAATCATATGTTTAAAATAAAAGATTATTTACAATGTACAGTTATATATTCTACTGACTTTTCAATAATAACAATGGAATAAAAATGGCATATGAATCAAATCTTTAACATACTGAGAGAAAATAACTGTAAATTTGGAATTTTATATCCAGCAAAAACTATTAATTAACATCAAAGGTAAAACCCATAAATAGATGAATAAGGTACAGGTAATCACTGAGAACATGTTCCAAAAGAAGGAGTTTACTTAAAGCATATATAAATGGTGGATTGCAGAGACAGGAAATATCCCTTGAAGGGAAACCTGAAAAGTAAGAAAGAATGGTGAACAAGGAAATGATAAATTGGCTGCTGTGACCAGCCTGCAGGAGGAACACCACTGGAGGTAGGATGGAACACCACCCAAAATTTGGTTTAGATGTTAATACTGGTAAGATTGATGAACATACACATACACACACACTCCCCAAGAGGCTATGAAAATATTTACAGCAGTCTTCCCAAGTGGTCCAAAAATTCCTTTAGAGAGCAAGGAATGGAGCCTGACTTGGCTTCTTGTTATGTTCAGGATGAGGGATGCCAGTGAGAGTTCCTGCATACAAGCAGGCACTTGCTTGGTTTCAATCTTGTTTGGCACCAAAGGAGGAAATACCTGAGCATTCTTATAATTTTACCCAGATGTGTGGCATAGAGGAAAAGGAAAGGACGGGTGATGCTTAAAAGCTGTCAGCACTCAAACATTACTATATGGACTCAGACTCTTATTGAAGAAGTGAAGACATAAAATTACACAACTGAAGTATAAAATATCAACATCAAAATATGTCAGTTTAAGAATGAAATAGGCTCAAATATGAACATTAATCACAAGTAATTTTGGAGTCTAGTCAGCAGGATAAAAGCATGCCAAAGTCTATGTACCTTTAAAATGAGTCTTCGTTAAATATGTATAAAAGATGTCTAGTGTAACTTTTTAAGAAATAGAACGCATAACTTTAAAACTAGTTAAAGTAGGAAGAAGAGAGGGAGGAAATAAGCAAGCAAACAAATATCTATCAATTCAAAAGACTCTATGAATGTATTAAATGGTAAAATAGATCAGAACAGGAAAGTAAAAAGTTCAAAATGGTTTGTTTGCCATAAAAATAAATACATGAAAACTCAACAAATGTAAATAGACTAAAATATATAGAAGGAGGTATTCAAATGAGATAAGCAGAAAATTGAATATATGTTTACAAGAGACAAATAAATGAATATGAATGAATAATGCATCTTCATATGAATAAATAAATGACTACTTTGAAAAAATTAAAGATCTAGTAGTCAAGTAGAAACACCAAAATATAGACTTAAGGTAAAAAAAAAAAAAAAGATTCAAGTGCATGAGGGTCAACATAATGAGAAAAGTTTCAATGAAGTAGGAAATAATAATTTAATAATTATATATAGGTAATAACATAGCTTCAAAATATATAAAGTAAACCTTGGTAATAGTGCAAGAAAAAAATTTACAATGGGAGTTTTAAAAAAACCTGTATCTGAATAGCTCAAAGTGACAATAGTTCAGTAACCAAATATAAAAATTTAGACAATAAATACCTAATTCCTGTACATAGAGTGTGACCAACATCTGGAGAATTTACGTTGATTTCTAGCATACATAAGATGTTTACAAAATCGACCATGTATAAAACATCAAGCTAGAGTCAGCAAATTTTCAAACATCATTATCATAACAGCATATTTTAATCATAGTTAAGAAATAAGTAACAAAAAGTTAACAAAAATGTCATAAACTTGTTAAATTAATATTTTGTTTCTAAATAACTCTGGATAAAAGAAGAAACTGCAATAGAAATTACAAATATTTAGAACTGCATAACAAAAACTATAACTCAAAATGGTGAAAGAGTAAAACAATGCTTATAGAAAAATTTATTACCCTAAAGACAATGTTAGAGAAGAAAAAAAGGCTGGAAAATACTGAGCTGAACATCCAATGTAAGGAGTCACTCAAGGAATAACAGGATGCATGCCTAAAAAAGAAGTATCACTTTGACAGTATTAAAGATAAGAACACACATTAATGAAATGGGAAAGAAAAAATATAGAATCAACAGAGTCAAATATTCTGTTACTTTCAAAAAGAAAAAAATAGGGCTTCCCTTGTGGCGCAGTGGTTGAGAGTCCACCTGCCAACGCAGGCAGGGGACATGGGTTCGTGCCCCGGTCCGGGAGGATCCCACATTCCGCGGAGCGGCTGGGCCCGTGAGCCATGGCTGCTGAGCCTGCGCGTCCAGAGCCTGTGCTCCGCAACGGGAGAGGCCACAACAGTGAGAGGCCCACGTACCGCCAAAAAAAAGAAAGAAAAAAATAGCTTTTTCAAACTAATTCTGGAAAAAATAGAGAATCAATTATATTAAAATAGAAATGAAAATGGAAGGTGTTATAAATGCTGCTGTTAAAAAATCAAAAGTACAAAAATTAAAAAGTTAATTCTTAAAAAATTCTTTATCATTAATTATAATAAAGGGACTTGAAAGTAAAAATAATTGCTAATAACAAAACTTTTGAATCTGCCACTATTCTGCATTAACTTTAAAGCCTCCTGGAGAAGGATGTGTCTTAATGACCTGGAATTTTCAGTGGCCATCTTTTACCTTTTCTGTTTCTCAGTTAAGTACTATAAAACTGCTATCCACTGATTAGAACTAGCTTTTAATGATTATAATGCTCTTCTTCAAATAGCAATGTTGAATTTTTTGATGGACTAATAAATCTTAGAACCTTGGAATTATAAATTGAAAAGCTGTCTTCCTGTAATTTTGTGGGATGACAAAGTGTCAGGAGGGGACTGCTATATGGGGAGACAAAACAAATATTATATGATTTTATGACCCTTACTATTTATAAAAATATGTTTCTTCTGACTGAAGCTTGATGGGGTACATAGTCTCACTGTCTGGGTAGGAAGAGTTTATGTGGCCAATAAAAGCTCTTTGGAGTCTGTCTTGTTCAGTTCGTGCTGGTAGAACAAAATGTCATAGACTGGTGCCTCAAGCAACAGATGTTTATTCCCCATAGTTCTGGAGGTTGAGAAGTTCAAGATCAAGGTGAGTGCAGATCCTGTGTCTGGTAAGAGCCCACACTTCCTGCTTTATAGTTGGCCATCTTCTCACTATACCCTTACGGCAGGACAGAGCAAGCAAGCAAGCTCTTACGTCTTATATTAGAAGGTGGCTAACCCCATTTATGAGGGCTCCACCCCCATGAGCCTATTCACCTATCCACCTCCCAAAGGCCCAACCTCACAATACCATCATATTAGGGGTTGAGATTTCAAGGTATGAAAATTGTAGCGACACATTCAGTCCAAAACAGTCTGAGAGCGAAGTTGACTCTACTACCCCCTAACCTTTTAGGTGGGGTTGGTGAGGAGAAGAATTCCCTGAGACTGATAAACCAAAAGTTCTAAAAAATGAGGATGGCTTAATATATACAAATACAGTCATTATCTAATCATGTATATAGATTATAATTATCTGTCATACATTTAACATTCCATCCAGAAAAATCTAACATTTTTGACAACCCAGTTTAGGTTTTATTATGACTAACCTTTTTCTTATTGAAAGATTTTTTTTTCCTGATCATAAGAGCAACTTATGTTAATTATGAAAAAATAGGAGATAAAAAAGCACAAAGGAAAAAGTGTATGTATAATCCAAATCAGAAATAATTTCTATTACCACTTTGATGTGTTATCATTCTCTTTTTTTCTTGCGGGTGCATGTGTGTGTATGTGTGTATGTGCAAGCAAACAACAAATAAATTTATGGCCACTTGCTGATTGTAGAAAGTGATTAGCAAAGAATGAAACCAGTTTCTTTTTAAGATTTGTATAGGCTAAATCAGGTTTAAATGTATTGAGATCATAGTATGATAATATAGGAAACAATTAACTTTTATAATAGAAATGCCTAAAAGGCACAGATAATCCAGCCATTCTACTATTCAAACTGATAACTATTCATGCAATTTTTACCTCTACCTTTGTCTTCAAATCATTTTTCTACCTTGAAAAAGCAATGACATTCATAAATTATGTGTATACCTACAGACCTGTAGGCAATGATTTTTTTAATAATATGTATCTTCATTTAAGTCTCATAAGATTTTGCTAAATTGTTCAAGTCTGTAGGCTGTAATTATCTTAAAACATGAGTCATGCTTCTGTCTTCCTTGATTAATCCCTCCCTAAGTTGCAGAAAGGCCTTATGAACACTATTAAGCTAAGTTTATGATTTTCTTTCCTTCAAAAAGCAAGCAGAGTGTGGTTGTCCCTCCTCTGTGCTTCCATAGCACCTTACACAATACTTCATTTTAGCACCTATCCCACTGTGCTGTAATTATTTCTTTGCATTTGCCTCTCCCATTAAATAATGATCCCATTAAAGCAGTGCTTATTTCTTATTCAACCCTAAATTCCTGTCATCTAGCAAAATTCTTGATATACAGTAGATTTCAGGAAATAATTGTTAAATGAATGAAACCTTCAAACCTCCTATATCACTGTCACCAGCGTTAATGGCACAATTTGTACAGCAATGTTGACAGAATAGCTTGCTTTCATTAAGTTATCTTTAGAGATTTCACAGCTGCTACACACACGTTCAGTCATCCTAAGGTTTAGCAATCTCCATATAAATTTACAAATTGTTAAACAATTTAATATGGCATATGTGAGTTGCCCAGGTAGATAATAAATTTACACTTACTAATTGATTTCTGGTTTGGTCTTTGTCAACATCAAATGAAATAGGACCAGTGATCATTTCACAATATATGTGTATCAAATCATCAGGTTGTACACCTTAAACTTATACAATGTTGCATGTCAATTATATTCTAATAAAATTGAAAAAAAAGTGTTAACCAAAAATAGAAATAGGACCAGAACATTTCTGTAGCATACTTAGAAAGTCACATTGGCCCTTCTGTACTGAGATTCAGAAAATCTCTACATTTAAAGAACTGTAATGGAATAGAATGGCCACTACTATTGGGAGAATCTCTATTCTGTAGAAAAGACATAACTTTATTTTAAAACATAGTAATTAATTGTTTTAAATAGCACAGTCTGCACAAGTCATCCTAATTAAGAACTAGAATTGTGGTATGCACAGACTTCTATTAGAATATGTTAGTATATTAATTAATTGTTGGCCACGTTTGATTCTGCATTTCTAAGCTTTCTACTGGAGCTACTGTATAAGACTGAGTCGTATTCTATTGGTTACCTATACTGGTGGGAACTTAATTCTTATTGGTGGTTCAGAATTATAATATTGTATATTTTTCATCTTAAGGAACCTAGCTAAAATTAACAATAGTCTAAAAATAGGTTGCAGTATTTTAGGACTATTTATGGCAAAAGTGTGTGTGATTTTTCAAAATCTGGAAAGGCTTTGCCCTGAGGTATTTTATGATGACATCGTGTGAGAGGCTGGCCAGAGATAACTTGGGTGCTTTCAGTTAGTGAAAGTGATTTAGCTCTAGAGTTAATGCTGGAAAGTGTAGCTGAATTAAATGTATAGAATGAAATTCTGTAAATCAAATTCAGGTTTAATTTAGAGTTACTAACATAAAATAAGACCTTGTTGATTTGAATAAAAACTAGGAGGCAAAAATAATACATAATGTTTCAAGTTAGATGCGTTTAGAGGTTTGACCATTTAAAGCCTAGGAAATAATTTAGTTTACTACTACCCACTACCTCTGTAACTTGGGATATATGAAAGAAAAAACCCAGCCTGACAGAATGTATTGGAAAGATCACAGAGCCTGCCAAAGTGAATTCTTCTAACAGCAGATAGGAGTGTAAAGCATTTCAACCAAGGTAGAGACCCTCCACAACTCCTGGTGAGGCAAACTCATAAATTTAATTGCCAAATTGATATTCAGGATCTATATAAACATTCTGAACTTTAGGTTTGCCTTCAAGACCCTCAGTTTTCCCTATCCTAGTTCAAAGTACCAAAATCCACTATACCTCTCAAGCCAGTGTTTAGAAATCATCCTTGGTTCCTCTATCCTCCTCACTTCCACATACAATTACTGTCAGTGCTACCTCCAAAACATGCCACAAACACATCATCTTCTCTTTGTTTCATACGCTTCCAGTCTAGACCCCTGTATCACCTCACCTGTATCACTCACAGACCAGTGGTCTCTCTGCTTCCATGTTGCTTCCCTCGCACATTTTCTCCAAAGGGAAGCCAGAATAATTTGCACAAGCATAAATCCACTAATCTCTCTCTTCTGCTTAAATCAGTTAGATATCTTCCAAATGAAATATGAATAATGCCCAAACTCACTAATATAGTTTATAACACCCTGTGTGACCCGGCTCTTTGTTATATATATAAAAAATTTATTTTGTGACATTTCTTCCTCATCACCAAATCTCCATTTACATTGGTCTATTTTGAAAATTCTTGAACATAATGATTTTATCTTACACAGTCTTTTTTTAGGCGTATTATGTATAAAATTCACTATTTTAAAAGGTATACTTCAGTAATTTTTAACATATTCACAAAGTTTTGCAACCACTATCACTAGCTTATTGCAGAATATTTTTATCACCTGGTAACAAATCTTATACCCATCAGCAGTCACCCTTTTCATAGTTCCAGTCCCTGGCAGCCACTGATCTATAGAGTTCCTATCTTTATAGATTTGCCTATCCTGGACTTTATTATAAATGAAATCATATAATATGTGGCTTATAGTGTTTGTTTTCTTTTACTTAGCTACTGTTTTCAATGTTCAGCCATGTTAAATGTATCTGTATTTCTTTTTGGCTGAAAAATATTCTATTGTATGGATATACCACATTTTGTTTATCCATTCATTAGTTGATGGAAATTTGGGTTTCCACTCAGGGGCTATTATGAATAATGCTACTATAAACATTCATGCACATGTTTTCATGGGCATATGTTTTTAGTTCTCTTGGGTACAGGGTTGTTTCCACTTTTGGGCTATTGTGAATAATGCTACTGTGAACGCTCATTTACATGTTTTGTGTAGACATATGTCTTCAATTCTCTTGGGCACATACCAAGGCTTGAAACTGCTATGGGAAACATATGATTAACCTTTTGAATTCCACATTAAACATTTCCACAGCAACAGTACCATTTTATATTTCACTAGTTATGAATGAAGGTTCCAATTTAATTGCAGGTAGTGTCAGAATTGAATTGTAGGATGCCCAGTTGATGTCCTCAAGAGAGTTGGAGCATTGGTTGGTGTGAAAAAGATCCCTACACATTTGATGTCAGAAATGCTCTGTAGGTAGAGTAACAGTTTTCTCTCTCACACACACACTCCTACCTCACCAATCTGGTTATAAAGCAGACCAAAAAGAAATGATAAAATAGGAGTTAAAGATAATTTTGAGCAGTGGAAAAAACCTTGGTCTTTCTATATTATGGCCAAGTTGATAATCTAAATGGTCAATTGGATGGAGTGGTAAAATCATTCATGTTTCTTTATTATAACAACTCACAGACTCCCACTGTTGTGCATCAGGATACAGGAAAAAGAAATTTCCCTTTGATTTATAAATAATTTATAAAATTAAGGCACTGTCAAAGGATCAAATTAATTCAAAGAAACTAGCAATATAGATTTGTTATTAAGTTTCCATTTATCAAGGAACCTAATAGGGGGCATTTTTATTGATTTATTTACTATATTGTGTACTGCATTGAAATCTCAGTGAATACATAGTATAGATTTGGCATAGCAGACAAAAAAAAAAAGGTTTCAAATAAATAATCCAAATCAGAGATTTAAATATAAGCTGATGGGTAGAGTAAATGTCAAGAAACCATATAGAATATCTCTACCACTTTATTCCAAGCAATCATCAGTCTCCATATGATACCTTTTAGTGATTTTATAAGGCACTTCTTTGTTTAAGCTTTCCCTCCGTGAACAGTGGATTTAGTAGGAATTCTTCTATATTCAACTTTACAGAGAAGTGTAGCTGCTTCTAGAAGGAGGCAATCCTATGGTCACATGTGAGGATTTGGGACAGGAGAGAAAGTATGTATCCAGTGTCTATAAGTAATAACAATTACTACAACACAATTGAGAATATATCAGTGTGTCTTGAAAATACTTCCTAAGAGAATTGTCTCATTAGGAGGTGAATGAATGGTTTGGCTATCAAAACTCTGGCTTTAAAAAAAAATCATTCTCTTTCCCCAAAGTGTCTGCTTCCTCCAAAGAGCAATCACCACATGGTCATATTATTGCCAAGTTGATGAATTATAAGAGTTTTCTTTCCTGACACAGCTGACACAATGTGAAGAGTGATATTCTAATACTAGGGAACAAGTTGCAAGTGAACCCATCCAGGGTTTAACATATTAGTAGGATAGACAGATAGGAAAGCAAATAATTTTAATTATAGTAATATAGCAAATATCTCTTAGTAAAGCATTTATCATGTGAACAAAGTGGAAATTTGCCTAATTGTGCCACAAAATCTAACTGATTAATGATTGTCTATTCTGCAGTTGATTCAATCAAGTCATGCTCACAATCTGAGTTTGTAAAAGAAAATATCTTTTCTTTTTCTGAAACTTAGTATATACAATCACCGTCCGTTTTTCACTTTTACTTTCACGTATACAATAGACATCACTAACTAAATTGCCAAGAGATATGTAACACTGATTTTCAGCACTGAGGAAAACTATATCAGTTGATAAGTCCTTAATTATATTAAAGAATAAAATAAACAAGTTTTAAAACTAATTAATTTAGTTTTTATGTTATAGAAAGTAATTCTAAATTTGTTACAATTACTCTAACGCTCAGGGCACTTGGCACAGGTAAAAGTAAAGAATGCTTCACTGCTGATCAGACTGATAAACATGCTCTTACTTTTCACTGATTTTTAGAGAATGTTAATTAGATAACTTGTTGCAAAAGTAATGAGTTCTCACGTGAAGGGGTAATCCTAAGTATCTTCTTTTTGTGCCTTGATACAGACTTACTAGTAGGTCCAGGGTAATTATAAAATGCTAAACCAAGAATATTGGAAAGAAGTACATTTTAGATTGTAACTAGTAGGAGATTATGTAATAAATTATATTTTATATATATATATATATATATATTAGGAATATTGCAATTTTGGAAAACTATACAAGTAGACTTGAAATATATTGATTCTAAATACATTTTTTTCTGATTCTGGAAATTATGAGATTAATATAAGTATTTAAGTGTACTAATCTTGTATGCAAAATGTCAATTTATTTGATAGGGAGTGGCCAAGATGCAGGAAGACCCTGAGCTTACCTCTTTCCACAAGCATGCCAAAATAACAACTATTTACAGAGCAACTATCAGTGAGAACAAACTGAAAACTAGCAGAAAAGATCTTCTACAACTAAAGATATAAAGAAACAAGTACAATGAGATGGGTACGAGGGATGGAGCCTTGGTATAGACAAGATACACATCCCCAAACAGGTGACCCACAGAGAGGATAATCACAATTGAAGAGATAGATTGTCTTCAAGGAGCTAGAGGTCTAGCACCATAACAAGCTCCCTAGCCTGGGGCTCCTGCACTGGGAAGATAAGCCCCCAGAACATCTGGTTATGAAGGCCAGCAGGGCTCGCATTTGGGAAATCCAGGTGGCTATAGGAAAGAAAGACTCTACTCTTAAAAGGAATACAAAATCTTACATGCTCTGAGACCCAGGGAAGAAGCAGTAATCTGAAAGGATCCTGTGTCAGACACACTTGCTGATCTGGAGGGCCTCCCAGAGAGGCAGGAATCAACTGGGATTCACCTTGGGGACATAAACACAGGTGGCAGCAGTTTGGATGCACTCATTCTACTACAAGGACACTGGCACTGGCAAGTGCCATTACAGAGTAGTCCCTCTAGCTTATTAACACCAGAACCAGGCCCCAACCACCAGCCTGTCAGAATCAGTCCTGGAAAACCCAAGACCAGCCAAACATGCAAAGGCACAGCCCCTCCTAACAGCAGGCCACAGCAGCTGTGGGCCTCCCTGAGCCCTCCAGCCACCTTCAACACAGTCCCACACACAGAGGGCCTAGGACTCAGCTCTACACACCAGTAGGCTGGCACAAGCTCCAGTAAACCCTGAGCCCAGCAGCTAACCACACCAGGACCTGGCTTTACCCACTAATGGGCTGACAGTAACTGTAGGACCTAGCCCTGCCCACCAGCAGGCCAATACTAGCTCTGGGTCCCAGCAGACCCTGAAACCAGACACCCCAGGATCTGTCCCCACCTAGCAGTGAGCTGGCACCAGCCCCAGGACCCACCGGCCCCTGAAGCCAACCACACCAATACCTGGCCCCCTACACCTGCAGGCCTGCACCAGGACTGGGACTCCCCTAGCATGCAGCCAACAATACTGTGACCCAGCTCCACCCATCAGGAGTCTACAGCCTCCACACTAGGCAGGGCCTGGCAACCAACCAGGCAAGGCCCAGACGTGTCTACCAGCACAGCCAAGTAGTTGACTCCACCACAACAGAGGGGTCCACACAGCCCAACAGAGGGTCCCCCTAGATCATACAGCTCTCATGAAGAGAGGGGAGTGTGCTGCTGGGCCCATAGGATGTCTCATACATAAGGCCGCTACTCCAAGATTGGGAAATGAAACTGACCTATTTAATAAAAAGAAATTAAAATAGAGAATCAGGCAAAATAAGGCAACAGAGCAGTATTTTCTAATCAAAGACAATATAAAATCCCAGAAGAGCTACACAAGGTAGGGATAAGCCATTTAACCAATAAAGAGTTCAAGGTAATGGTAATAAAGATGCTCAATGAACTTGGGAGAAGAATGGATGAGCACAGTGAGAATTTAACAGAGAGTCAGAAGCTATAAAGAACCAAAAATCTGAAGAATACAATAATTGAAATCAATACACTAGAAGGAATCAATAGTAGATTAGATGATACAGAGGAACAGATCAGCAAACTGGAAGACAGAGTAGCGGAAATCACTCAAGCTGAACAGAAAAAAAAAAGAATTAAATAAAATAAGAGCATTTTAAGAGACTCTCTGGGACAACATCAAGCATACTAACTTTCACATTATAGTGGTCGCAGAAGGAGAAGAGAGAAGGGGGAAGAGAACATATTTGAAGACATAGCTGAAAACTTACCTAACTTGGGAAAGAAAATAGACACACAGGTTCAGGAAGCACAGAAAGTCGCAAACAGGGTCAAACCAAAGAAGTCCAGACCAAGATACATTGTAACTAAAATGACAAATATTAAAGATGAAGAGAGAATATTAAAAGCAGCAAGGGAAAAGAAACTAGTTATGTACAAGGGAACTCCCATAAGAAAATCAACCAATGGACTTTGCATCAGAAACTCTGCAGGCCAGAGGGAGTGGCACAACATATTTAAAGTAATTAAAAGAAAAAAACCTGCAACCAAGAATACTCTACCCAGCAAGATTATCAGTCAGATTTGAAGGAGAGATAGAGTTTTACAGAAAAGCAAAAGCTAAAAGAATTAAGCACACAAAACCAGATTGAAATCATATCAAGCATCTTTTCAGACTGCAACAGTGTGAGACTACAAATAAACTTCAAAAATAAAGGTAAAAAACAGAAACACATGGAGGCTAAACAATATAACTACTAAACTACCAACGGCTCACTGAAGAAAACAAAGAAGAAATAAAAAGAAAATACTGGAGACAAATGAAAATGGAAAAACAGTGATCAAAAATCTATGGGACACAGCAAAAGCAGTTCTAAAAGGGAAGTTTATAGCGATACAAGCCTACCTCAGGAAACAAGAAAACTCTCAAATAATCTAACCTAACCTTACACCTAAAGCAACTAGAAAAAGAAGAGCAAACAAAACCCAGTTAGTAGAAGTAAAGAAATAATATCAGAGCAGAAATAAATGAAGTAGAGACTAAAAAGCAATAGGAAAGCTCAACAAAACTCAAGCCTGGCTCTTTGAAAAGATAAACAAAATTGATAAACATTTAGCCAGACTCATCAAGGAAAAGAGAGGGCCCAAATAAATAAAGTCAGAAAATCAGAAATTAAATAGAAGTTACAACCAACACCACAGAGATACAAAGGATCACAAGATATTACTACAAGCAATTATACGCAAATAAAATGGACAACCTAAAAGAAGTAGACAAATTCCTGGAAATGAACAGTTTCCTAAGACTGAATCAGGAAGAAATAGAAAATATGAATAGACCAATTACCAGTAATGAAATTGAATCAGTCATAAAAATACTCCCAACAAACAAAAGTCCAGGACCAGACAGCTTCACAGATGAATTATATCAAACATTTAAAGATGAGTTAACACATATCCTTCTCAAACTAAATATTTCCAAAAACTGCAGAAAAGGAGCACTTTTGAACTCATTTTGAGGCAGGAGATAGATGGGTCCCAGGCTGAGCAGCTGGAGTTTGTCCCCTGTGGCGGGACAGGAGTGAGAGAGAAGCTGAGCCCTGCCCAGATAAGAAATAAAAGAGACCACACATTCCTCATTCTTAAGG
This sequence comes from Leucopleurus acutus, assembly GCF_964270905.1. NCBI lineage: Eukaryota > Metazoa > Chordata > Mammalia > Artiodactyla > Delphinidae > Leucopleurus > Leucopleurus acutus. Next base: position 60,728,317 of record NC_139159.1, read on the forward strand.
TCAAAGGGACCTTCCCAACTACACTTGCACAGAAAGGCTCCTTGGAGGTCAAAAGGGAGGGGGGGGGTGCCACCCCACAGTAGGTGATGTCAACCTACCCATAGGCCTCTTCTCTAGAATCCATCTTGGGTAAGAGATACACACATACACATGGGAGGACCCTGAGATAAACCAAATATGGACTCAGGGCCAGGAAAAGCAAGATGATTAGCCAGAGGAAACCTGGAAGAAATGCCCCATGTAAGTGATCTGAACTACCACAAGGGCACGAGTCTCTCTCTGAGTCCACCCATGTGTCTATCCACATGTACCCTTTTTCCTCCGAATAAACTCTTTACTTGTTTTGCTACTTGCCATCTCTTTGTGGGAGTTCATTTCTACAAAGCTGCTGGGCCAGGGCCTTGTCACTGGCTACTGGTCTAGTGGCTAGGATTCAGCGCTCTCACAGCCAAAGCATGACTTCAGTCTCTGTCTGGAGAACAGAAATCCTGCTTCAAGCTGCTGCAGACAGAGTGAATTCCACCGGGCCAGCACCACCCTAATACCAAAACCATACAAGAACACTGCAAAAAAAGAATATTATAGGCCAATATTACAGATGAACATAGATGTATAAATTTTTCAACTAAATATTAGCAAACTGAAATAATACACTGAAAGGATCATACACTATGATCAAGTGGTATGATCCCAGGGATGCAAGAATGGTTCAGTATCTGCAAATCAATTCAATGCAATACACTACATTAATAAATTAAGAGACAAAATAATATGAACATCTCAATAGATGTAGAAAAAGCTTTTGACAAGGGAACATACCTCACATAATAGTGGCCATATATGACGAGACCACAGCTAACATCACACTCAACAGTGAAGAGCTGAAAGCATCTCCTCTAAATTCAGGAACAAAGCCAAGGATTCCCACTCTCACCACTTTTAATCAACATAGTATTGGATGTCCTAAACACAGCAATCAAACAAGAAAAAGAAATAAAAGAATACAAATTGTAAAGGAAGAAGTAAAACTGTTACTGTTTGCATATGACATGATATTCTATACAGAAAATTCAAAGATGCCACCAAAAAACTACTGAAACTCATCAGTGAATTCAGTAGTGTTGCAGGATACAAAATTAATGTACAGAAATCTGTTGCATTTCTATACACTAGCAATGAACTATCAGAAAGAGAAATTAAGGAAACAATTCAATTTATAATTGCATCAAAAAGAAAAAATACATAGGATTAAATCTAACAAAGGAGACAAAGACTTGTACTTGGCAAACAATAAGACACCGATGAAAGAAACTCAAGACAATACAAATAAATGGTAAGATATACTAAGCTCAGGGACTGGAAGAATTAATATTTTTAAAATATCATACTACCCATGGCAGTATACAGATTCAGTACAATCCCTATCAAATCACCAACAGCATTTTCCACAAAACTGGAAGAAATATTTCTAAAATTTGTATGGAAATGCAAAATACCCTGAGTAGCCAAAACAATCTTGAGAAAGTACAATGAAGCTGGAGGTATCATACTGATTTCAAACTATGCTACAAATATATGTTACTGCAGTAATTAAAGCAGTACAGTACTGGCACAAAAACAGGCATATAGATCAACAGAACAATATAGAGATAACAGAAATAAACCCTCACTTATATGGTCAATTAATCTATAACAAAAGATGCAAGAATATACAAGGGGGAAAACACAGTCTTTTAAATAAATGGTGTTGAGAAACTGGACAGCTACATGCATAAGAATCAAACTGGACTAATTTCTCACACCATATACAAAAATAAACACAAAATGGATTAAAGACTTAAATGTCAGACCTGAAACCATTAAACTCCTAGAAGAAAACATAGACAGCACACTCTTCAACAGAGGTCTTAATTTTTTTTGGCTATGTCTCCTCAGGGAAGGGAAACAAAAGCAAAAATAAATAAATAGGGCTACTCAAACTAAGAAGCTTTTGCACAGAGAATGAAACTATCAACAAAATGTAAAGGTCATGTAATGACTGGGAGAAGAGACAAAAAACACATACAACTCAACATCAGAAAAACAACCAACCAGATAAGAACCTGGTCAGAGGACTTGAATAAATTATTTTCCAGAGAAGACATATATAAATAGCCAAAAGTCACATGAAAAGGTGCTCATCATTAGTCATCAGGGAAATACAAATAAAAACCACAGTGATGCATCACCTCACACCTGTCAGAATGCATATTAGGAGAAAGTCAACAAATAACAAAAGTTGGCAAGGATGAGGAGAAAAGGGAACCCTCTTGCACTGTGGATGGGAATGTAGATTGGTGCAGCCACTATGGAAAACAGTATGGAGTTTCCTCAAAAGATTAAAAATAGAACTACCTACCATGTGATCCAGCCATTCCACTTCTGGGTATTTATTTGAAGAAAATGAAAATACTAATTTGAAAAGATACATGCACCCCTATGTTCAATGCAGCATTATTCACAATAACCAACATATGGAAGCAACCTAAGTGCCCAGGGATAGATAAATTGATGAAGAAGATGTGGTATATATACCACAGCCATAAAAAGAATGAAATCTTGTCTTTCAAGACAGTTTGGATGGAAATAGATGGTATTATGCTAAGTGAAATAAATCAGAGAAAGACAAATACCATATGACTTCACATATATGTTGAAACTAAAAACAAAACGAATGAACAAACAAAACAGAAACACAGTCATAGATACAGAGAAGAAACAGGTGGTTTTCAGAGGTAGTGGGGGTTAGGGGGATAAGAGAAATAGGTGAAGGAGATTAAGTGTTAAACTTCCAAGTATTAAGAAATGAGTCACAGGTATGAAATGTACAGTGTGGGTAACACAGTCAATAATAATGTAGTATCTTTGAATGGTGACAGATGATGTCTAGACTTATTGTGGTAATCATTCTGTAATGTATACAAATACCAAATCACTATGCTGTGTAACAGGAACTAACATAGTGTTGAAGGTAAATTATACTTACAAAAACAAATAATCAAACGAACAGAGATCGGATTTGTGATTACCAGAGACAAGGTATGGGGGGAAGATAAATTGGATGATGGTGGTCAAAAGGTACAAACTTCCAATTATAACATAAATAAGTACTAGGGACGTAAAAAACAACATAATTAATATAATCACAGCTGTATGTTATATATGAAAGATGTTAAGAGTGTAAATCCTGAGTTCTCATCACAAGGAAAAAAGTTTTCCTTTTTCATTTTTTATTCATGAGATGACAGATGTTCGCTTAACTTGTTGTGGTAATCATTTCACGATGTTTATAAGTCAAATCATTATGCTGTACACCTTAAATTTATACAGGGATATTTGTTAATTATACTTCAATAAAACTTGAAGAAAAAAATGCATTTGATGCAATCCATAAATAGATATAAACTTACAATACAACCTACTAACTGAAAGGCACTTCCCCCTTTATACATGGCAAGCATTATTTACTCTTCAAGATTTAATTCATCAAGAGCCTGCCATGACAATGAATGCTCATCTCCAATTTTCAGACTTCTCCAACACCCCTAATTAAAACCAATAGTTCCATTTTATATATACTGCTGCATTGTCATGAGTTTAGAACACATAACCCCCTAAATTATATTGCAAATGTTGGGTATAAGAAGCATGCATTTTTTTTCTGCCAGGATGATATATATTCTCAAAATTATGGTGAAAAAGATTATAAAGTTTAAGAACCTGTATCCAAATTGTGTTACTTACTAGAGGGAAAGGATCTTAAATTTTAATTATTAGTTTTAACTATTGTATAGCTACATACATGCATAAGTGAAATACACATTTTAAAAATTAACAAAGATGAATACCATGTGCATAACATCCAGCTGAATAAATAAGCCATAATAGTATTTTTCTCTTTATATTTTCTTTTGGAACTTCATTTAGGTAAATATTAGACCCTCTCTCTGTATTTTTGATATCTCATGCCTTTCAGATTTTCCTTCTCTATTTTTCCCTTATGCTGTGTTCCACTTTTTTTTTTTCACATCTATCACTATTCCTAGCTTCACCTCTAATATGCTATAAAAACAGTAGCAGCACGATCCTAGCATGAGGTTTGTACTGCCATCAGACACAATTTTGTTTTGATCTAATACTACATTTACATAGCTTTATGGATGGACACAAAGCAAGATTTATAGCAGGTACAGAATCTTCATTTCACCAGGAAACCCAAAACCTAAACAGTACACTTCTTTTATGTCCTTATCCACAGAGGCAGTATATGCAACAAATGAAGCAGGCATAATATCCACATGATGTTCTGTTTTTCCAGAAAGAATTCACTTTTGTATATGTCTATCACCTAGGCTATGTGCAGCAGTGATCTTAGAGAACTTTAATCCAGTCAAAGGTTGAACAGATTTGAACCAGGTATTCAGCTCCCTGAGAGGACTGATCTATTTAGGGTTTACTGTTATTCTGAGGATTTATTCCCTCAGGGTTCTTCTATCCTTAGTGGGCCCTACACCCCATGCTAATTATATTTATGGACCTCAATGGGATGTATGTTGTTCCTGATGTTCTTAATAGGTATATTTTTATTTATTAGAATGTTATTTATGGAAATTCTTGAGTCCTGAATTTAAGCTGTTTTATTTACAAAACATTTATATTCACTTTTTGCATGTTGTCTGTGAGCACTAAAAACTTATGATCACTCAAGAAAAGATTTTTAAGAGCATATCCAAACTGGATAGTATTTTTCTGTGAAATGGGCTTTTGACACTGAATTCTCAGGGGTAAATTTTGGTTTTTTATTTTGTTTTGTTTTGTTTTACTCTATCTTCAGCATCAAGCATCTATAGACTGACTAGTAGTTTATGAGTTCTAATGAATTTTCCCAAGATATACAATACTTAAACAAATCAGATGCTTGAACATAGGAATTTGAACTGAAGAGACTCAATTTTGTATATGAACAGAATCATAAAGTCATATGGACGGAAGTGGACCCAGAGAGAATTACCTGGGTACCCTAACTAATGGAGTGGTAAAGTAGGAATTAATTAGTTTCTGTTCGTTAGAGGAGAATAAAACAGGACGGTGCCCGTTTCTCATTGGTCTTCTTGCCTTGTGCTAGCATTCATTTTACAGTTCAATTTGGCTTGGCTACTATTGTTTCTCCTGCATTCAGTATAGAGCAAATTGTCTTATTAAACTTTAATATGTGGAAAAAAAAAAAAAGGTAAAATGTCAGCCATTTGAAAAATGTAGAAATATAAAATTTAAGGAGTATTTGTTGTGAGTCAACTTGGGTAATTATCATTAGGATTATAATACTAATTCTTTCTGATTAAGATGTTTATTTTTACATATAAATGATTAAGATAATCAAAATTCTTGGAACTATAAGCAACACCTATAAGTAGTTGTACTTGTACTACTTATATGTATTAAGTAGTACATACTACCACTCAGTGATTGGTTCTTTTTGTCACACCAAAAATGTAACTTTCTGACAGAGTCTTTTCTTGTCTATCATTGCAGAAGGTACATATTAATTTATACTGTCTTTTAAACAATATATATCTTTGTGTGTTTACGTACTAGGAGCATAAAACATGGAAACAGTCTTAGAAGTCTGTAAATTATAGGTACCATATCTATAAGGTTAATACAATGTTTTTCCTTTCATTGTTTTCATGCTCTTTCTTTATTCTCTTCTACTAATTTACCTCATTTTCCATAGTAGGTGCTGCATATATGAAACAAAACCATTTGTTCCTCAGTTATTTGTAGCCTCAAGCAAATTTTCGTCCCTTGTTAAACTATTAAGTAACCAGAAACATCATATGGAAAATTATTTGGTTTTCTTTTTTATTGTTTTTTCCTTTTATTATTTTGTTTTTGTTTTTACATTATAGTAGTTTTGTCAACAAAATTATTAATAAGCTAATTTGCCCAGTCTCAAGTTCAGCTGTCCATTCCCCAAAATGGCTCCAGAAAAACCTGTTGAACAAGCAAAACTGAATCTACTAAACCTATGGATGTAACAAAGAGTACCACCTTGGGAATGCCTAAGACTGCATGATATTTATGGTGAAATTTGCAAAAGAGAGAGCTTGTTGAGACTGGGCATAGTCTAAGGCATAATAATTTTACATTGGTATACACAGTGAGGTGTAGGTCTTGAAGAAATCTTGGTGAGCAATCTGTTAATTTTGATAAATAACTAGTTTAGTTTAGCTGTTGCACTGTCTTATGTTACAGGAGCAACTATCTCCTAATGCGAGAATCTAAGACATATTTGCCTGTTCTCAGTACTTTTTTAGTAATGGGATAAGGAAATCACACCGGTTTCTAGCATTGTTTAACATGAGGAAAAGAAATTATATTTGGTAGTATATAGCTTAAAATTGTTATGATGGTTTCAGCACGAAGGACCTTCCACTTCTTTGCCCTTGCTTCAAGGAACTGACAGAAATAACCCACTTTAGTTTTTAATCCTCTGATTTTTTTTTCCATTCTACTATAAAGTTGTTCTAGAAACCCATCCACCCTCAGAATTCTCACCTAATTAACCCAGCTAAAATCATATTTCTCCTGAGTTTCCCCTTAGCATTTACTAATGTAATTCATATGGCATTATTTTGTTCATGTTTCACTCTGCTCAAGTAATTTATGTGAACTCTGAAACACAGGCCAGACTTCTCACTGGGGCATAATTTCATTCAGCTCCATTGTCCCAATAGTCTCTTATTATGCCTTCATTCAGTTTCCATTCAACAACTATTCACATCATTTTTTATCACATTTCTGTTAAAATTCTGCATATATTTAGCTCCCCTCAGAGAGAAAAATAATGAATTTACCTACAAATGTCAGAATTATCCATGTTTTATCCTTTCAGACTGAAACAGAGATTAGGTTCATGCCCACAGCTGTCAATATAGAAACTGCTTCTAGTTATAATACTAAAAGGGAATATAAGAATTATTCCATTATACTTTATAATGGAATAATTCCATTATATTTTTTCCTAAAAATAAGGTGGATACTTTCTGAAATCAAATGTTTTTATCTTCTATTTTGCTTAAAATATTTAAATTGATTAGATTTTCAAAACTTAGGAGAAACATTTTTAATTGTAAAAATAAAGTATTTTTAAAGAGAAGTAATACAAATTTAATCCTGCTTTTTAAATCTAGAATTTTAGAAAACAAGTATATCTGTCCTGCATTTTCCTTTTTTTCATCCCCCTCCACACTTGTATAACTACTGTAGAAATTTGATAAAGCTTTTGCATTTTTTATTGAGATCTTCACGCACTTGGATGTTAATTTTAAAAGTAGATGCATGATATGTTTACTTTCTCTTTATTAAAAATCTAAATTGAATTCAACTTGACTCCTTGGACTTCACCTGGTTTTTCTTCTTCCTGTGAAATAGTGACCACCAATGGAAAAAGAAAATCTGCCATTATGTTTTATGACTTATTATGAATTAATCCAAATTAATTTATTTTTTTAGTAGGTTTAAGTGTTATTTTCTAAAAATTTAATTTGTAATAAAAGTAATAGTAGTATGCACTTGGTCAAGACAGCATAAATATAAGTACTTATAAATATTTACTAAACAAAAATATAAAATTGTATTGAAATGTATCTGTTCTAGAGATTGAGGTGATTTTAAAACATGAATTTAAATGTCTATTGGTGAATATAATTTAAAGGTAGAAGTACACAATTTTTATCATAAATTTACAGAACTTAATATTTTATTTTTATAAAGGTAATTTTTGAGAAAACCTGTTTAAGTAAAGAATAAAATTTTGTTAAGGATTATCGCATCTATGTTCATCAGTGATATTGGACTGTAATTTTCTTTTTTTGTGGTATCCTTGTCTGGTTGTGGTATCAGGGTGATGGTGGCCTTAGAGAATGAGTTCAGAAATTATTCCTTCCTCTGAAACTTTTTGAAATAGTTTCAGAAGGATAGATGTTAACTCTTCTCCAAATGTTTGGTAGAATTCGCCTGTGAAGCCATCTGGTCCTGGACTTTTGTTTATTGGGAGTTTATTAACCACAGATTCAACTTTAGTACTTGTAACTGGTCTGTTCATATTTTCTATTTCTTCCTGGTTCCGTCTTGGAAAATTGTACCTTTCCAAGAACTTGTCCATTTCTTCGTGGTTGTCCATTTTATTGGCATATTGTTGCTTATAGTAGTCTCTTATTGTCCTGTGTATTTCTGTGGTGTCAATTGTAACTTCTCATTTTTCATTTCTAAATGTATTAATTTGGGTCCTCTCCCATTTTTTTCTTGATGATGAACATAGATGCAAAAATCCTCAACAAAATGCTAGCAAGCCAAATCCAACAATACATTAAAAGGGTCATACACCATGATCAAGTGGGATTTATCCAAGGGATGCAAGTAGTTTTCAATATCTGCCAATCATTCAGTGTGATACACCACATTAACAAATTGAAGAATAAAAACCATATGATCATCTCAATAGGTGCAGAAAAAGCTTTTGATAAAATTCAACACCATTTATGATAAAAACTCTCTAGAAAGTGGGTAAAGAGGGAACATACATCAACACAATAAAGGTCATATATGACAAACCCACTATTAACGTCTACTCAATAGTGAAAAGCTGAAAGCATTTCCTCTAAGGATGTCTATTCTTGCCACTTTTAGCCAACATAGTTTTGGAAGTCCTAGCCACAGCAATCAGAAAAGAAAAATAAATAAAAAGAATCAAAATTGGAAAGGAAGAAGTAAAAGTGTCACTGTTTGCAGATGACATAATACTATACATAGAAAATCCTAAAAATGCTACCAGAAAATTTCTAGAACTCATCAATGTATTCAGTAAAATCTCAAGATACAAAATTAATACACATAAATCCATTGCATTTCTATACACTAACAGTGAAAGATCAGAAAGAGAAATTAAGGAAACGATCCCACTTAGCATCGCATCAAAAAGAATAAAATACCTAGGAATAAACCCACCTAAGGAGGCAAAAGACCTGTACTATGAAAACTATAAGACACTGATGAAAGAAATTGAAGATGACACAGACAGATGGAAAGATATATCGTGTTCTTGGATTGGAAGAATCACTATTGTCAAAATGACAATACTACCCAAGGCAATCTGCAGAATCAATGCAATTCCTATCAAATTACCAAAGGCATTTTTCACAGAACTAGAACAAATTTTTTTTAATTTGTATGGAAACACAGAAGACCCCAAATATGCAAAACCATCTTGAGAAAGAAAAACAAAGCTGGAGGAATCACACTTCCTGACTTTATACTACAAAGTTACAGTAACCAAAACAGTATGGTACTGGCACAAAAACAGACATATAGATCAATGGAACAGGATAGAAACCCCAGAGATAAACCCACACACCTATGGCCAATTAATCTATGACAAAGGAGGCAAGAATGTACAATGAAGAAAAGACAGTCTCTTCAATAATTGGTGCTGGGAAAACTGGAGAGCTACATGTAAAAGAATGAAATTAGAACACTCCCTAACAGAAAAATACAGATGGCCAAGAGGCACATGAAAAGATGCTTGACATCACTAATTATTAGAGAAATGCAAATCAAAACTACAATAAGGAATCACCTCACACCAGTCAGAATGGCCATCATCAAAATGTCTACAAGTAATAAGTGCTGGAGAGGGTGTGGAGGAAGAGTAACCCTCCTACACTGTTGGTGGGAACATAAATTGGTACAACCAGGGACTTCCCTGGTGGTGCAGTGTTAAGAATTCGCCTGCCAATGCAGGGGACATGGGTTCCAGTCCTGGTCCAGGAAGATCCCACATGCCATGGAGCGACTAAGCCCGTGCACCACAACTACTGAGCCTGCGCTCTAGAGCCCACAAGCCACAACTACTGAGCCCACGTGCCACAACTACTGAAGCCCGTGTGCCACAACTACTGAAGCCCACGTGCCACAACTACTGAAGCCCACGTGCCTAGAGCCTGTGCTCTGCAACGAGAAGCCACTGCAATGAGAAGCCTGCTCATCACAACGAAGAGTAGCCCCCACCCACCACAAATAGAGAAAGCCTGCATGCAGCAACGAATACCCAATGCAGCCAAAAATAAAAATAAATAAATTTATTTAAAAAAAAGAAGGTACAGCCACTATGGAGAACAGTATGGAGGTTCCTTAAAAAACTAAAAATAGAGCTACCATATGATCCAGCAATCCCACTCCTGGGCATATATCCAGAGAAAACCATAATTAGAAAACATACGTATACCCCAATGTTCATTGTAGCACTATTACGATAGCCAAGACATGGAAGCAACCTAAATGTGCATCAGCAGAGGAATGGATAAAGAAGATATGGTATATTTATACAATGGAACATTTCTCAGCCATAAAAAAGAATGAAATAATGCCACTTGCAGGAACATGGATAGACCTAGAGATTATCATACTAAGTCAAGTAAGCCAGACAGAGAAAGATAAATATATGATATCACTTACGTGTGGAATGTTAAAAAAAGCAAGATGATGCAAATTAACTTATATACAAAGCTATGACCCACCCACATAGAAAACAAACTTATGCCAAAGGGAAAAGTGGGGGGCAGGGAGATAAATTAGGAATTTGGGATTAAGAGATACACACTACTATATACAAAATAACCAACAAGGACCTACTGTATAGCACAGGGAACTATACTCAATATTTTGTAATAACCTGTAAAGGGAAAGAATCTGAAAAAAATAGATATATGTATGTATAACTGAATCACTTTTTTGTACCCCTGAAATTAACACATTATAAATCAACTATACTTCAATTTAAAAAAATAATAGATATCAGTGAAATTTTGTTATGCAACATGCTTTAAATATATTTTTAAATAAAATTTTGATAGTACAGATCTAGCTCCTACAATTTATGGGAACATTTTTCTCATCATCAAATCAATCACCAAAATCAAACTTACTTTCTTTTAGAAGTATCCTGACTCTTTTTTAATTCAAACAAACACGTTAATTTTGATTCCTGTGACAAACATCACAATTCTGAATTAAAATTTTAACAGAGATATTTAGATAGAAATTAGATCCTCCCAAAACACTATGAGACAGAGGTTGTAGAGGTAGAAATTTATTTAGAGATTAATACCTCCAAAAGGAAGGGGGATCAAGACAGAACAGAGGGAGAAGTCAAAGTGCAATGAAAGTCTAACAAAGCCTCACACAACCTAGTGAGCTGCCCTGGATTAAAAAAATATATGCCTTTTCACAGTGGTCTAACCTGGTCTAAAACGCCAGACATTTGTAACCTCCTTGCTCAAAGAATGCGAACTACTCCACCTCTGCCTTGAAGCAGTCCTGAAGGAGGCTTCCTATAGCTAGACAGCAAATGACTCTTTGAACTGGGAATTTAGCAAACCTCTGTGTCTACCAAATGTCAATTTGCTTGAATATCTACCTCTCCAAACTTGGGGCTACCTCCTCCAAGATTCTGGTATCTCTTTTATTCTGAGAAGAAAATGAAAAGAGGAATGTTAGTGAGAAAAACTGTACTCTTCACCCCTGTAATAGTTCCAGGACCACAATTAGTCTTCATCATTCAACTCCTCCAGTATTCATTCTAAATTCTATTACCCCCAGCTACCACTGGCCCAAGTGGCTTTTCTAATGGCCTACCTCTGACATACCTGAGGAGCTGAGTTCTTTCTTATTATGCACTTCTATGATTGTGTTTGCTAAATGTCTTCATTTACAGTCACAATTAGTCAAGGGAGTACTCAGATGCATCCAAGTAAAACATCAGGAATCCACACACATTCCTGTCTGTTTCTACTGTGTAACAGCAGCCTCCTGATGGCTGGTCGGTCCCTGAATATAAAGAGCCCAAAGTGCCCAGATAGCAGCCATACCTTATAAATTAATGGAATTCTTGCTATGTACCCTGGCAAAAGTATGACTCCTTTGGGGACCGGAAGCTCTAATTCTGCAGAGTCCATGGTTGTGGGAAGGGTAGCAAAATGATGATTCATTAAGAGTGATGGCAAATAGTGCCACTCCTACTTCTACCCCTTAGTACTTGGATCTATGTTTTATTCATACTTCGGACAGAACATAATATAAATGTATTTGATTCAATTATACACTGCTTCCTGGAGGATGGTTTTCTGCCCTTAAAGAATACTGCCTCGATGGTAATAGTTCAGCTGTGCTTTTGGCAGGCAGTTCCAACTCTCTATTAATAGAGCAGCTACTGAATGGTATGGTAAGGGATATGATCAGCCCATCTCATGGTCATGGGTCCACTCCCACACCTCATTTGAGTTAAGTGCATCTCTTGGTCTGATGCAAGGTTATGTAGGAGTTCACACTGGTGGATCAAACACATATTCCTATGAGAACAGCTCACTAGATTTGTGAAAACTTTCTTACTCAATCCATATGAATTTGTATAACTATTATGTTTAACAGCTGGATGACATTGATGGTATATAAACTTATGCTGAGTAGCTACAGCTTAAAGGAGACCCAAATTATGTACTCTGCAATTAATTCTGCCATCTCGTTGACAGAAGTTAAAGGTAATGGCCTTCCAGTATGAAAAGAGTCTATAAAAGTCATCACCCATTGGCAAGTTGGTATCCTAGAAATGGTGCCATAATGGGGAGACAGAGTTAGTCTCTGTTGCTGGCAAGATGGACATTAAATGTCGCCAGTAACTAGATCACCCTAAGGTCAGCCAGCCTTACTAATCTGCAACTCTAGTGCTGGCATAGTGGGCGTAAGAATCAAGTGGTCTTGTGACAGAAGTGGAGGTCATGCATGAGCCCAACAACATGGAATATCACTAACCAAGGGTTTTAAAGGTATTTCATCCTTGCAAAATATTGCCTCTATGGTAGGCCTTCAGCTGTGCCCTCATATTTGTTGAATAAATCAATGAAGATTAAGATATATAATTGATATTACCAGTTCTGAAAAACAATGAAGATACCTATAGAGAAAAAAGTTATTGAAATATGAATAGTGTATTCAAGCATTCAACTGGCTCAAGAAGACTTTAACCATGTGATGATTGAGTGATCTTGGTTTTGTAATTACCACTTTTCTAATGTTTATGAATTTGTTGTATTTTAAGACTTGAGGATGGACTTGTAGCATACATGATATATTTCTCAGTTCTTTAGTTCCAAACTATAGAGTATATTTCTCAAAAATTTCACATGCATAAAACTACATGAATGAGGGTGATTCAATGTTTTTGTCTTTTCAGGAAAAAGGGATAGATCTAATTGGTCTAAAGCAGATTCCAAAATATCTCAATTTTCAGTGTCACTTTGAATTAAAGAATATCAAGATATTGATATAGAATATATTATTGAATATATTATAGAATATATTATTATATAAAGAATATCAATATTTAGACTAGTTCCTAAATTTGTCATTTCTTCTTACAAAAACAACATATTCTTCTTCTAGAGACATTAGAACATGTTGAAAAACAATACAAATAACACAGGCATTAGTAACAGCTAATATTTAAAGAGTATTTACTACATGCCAGGTATTGTACATGTATCATTACAATCAATCCTTGGAAGAAATTTATGATACATGAACTATTATTTTTCTCACACATGATAAATAAGGCAGGAAGATATTAAGAACCCTGCCTAAGGTCAAACACCTCTATCCAGTCTAAACTTCTACATTTTTACTAAATATTTAAAGAGCTAATTATTTACAGAATGTTCTTTAAAGTTTTCCCCTTTTAGATACTGAAAAATAGTTTGCAGACATAATGATTTAATATTGCTAATAAAATATCTCTTAAAACTATTAAGTTCATGGACCTAGAAATTTATTTTTTAATATATAGAGTATGTTTTTTTCTGTGTCTTTGAAATACATACACATTTGAGTCCACAGATAATTTATTTAGATGACACATGGAAATTAAACTAGAAAATTATTTGAGCAGCAAGGAAACCTCAACGCACCAAATTATGAAAGGTTATTTGAGAGTTATGAAAAACTAAATTTCTTCCTGATACTAATACTGATATGAAATAGCTAGTGGATAAATATAATAATATAATAAATTGGCCATTCAAATAATACTCCAGTGAGTGACTCTGATTAACCCCCTAAGTAGTTCTTGTTTATCTTGAATAATTTGTAGATTCAGTACGGCTAATCATTTGACAAGTTTTGCTCCTAGTCTTGCTTCTGCCTTACTATTTTGGGAATTAATTAATGATGAGAAGAGAGCTTTCATTATTTTTATTTTTTATAAACTAGTATTGGAACCCAATTTTTCTCTGGTTTATATCTATGTGTTCCTGAGTTGGTTGACACCTTCTGTACCTCTTGAGTTAGAAAGTACTCATCACAAGAATCAAAGAGAAATCTGAGCAGGAAGTGTCCACAGACTACCTAAACTAAGTTTTGTACTTACTAGATGAGAAAACTGAGGTTCAGTAACATACTTAAGATCTTTCAGGAAATAAATGATACACACAAATTGGTTAACTTGAAGGGAGTTCAGTAAAGGGTTTATTTTCAAAGATAAAGGTAAAAATTATAAGGGATAGCATAGATGCTTAGGGTTCACTACAGAAGGAGTTTCTATCCTAGACCCAAGAAATCAAAGGAGAATCAGAGATCACCAGAATCTGGAAAAGGTGGCTCTGTGGAATAAGCCACCTGAAAGAAATAGTGGTCACTGACTGAGGGATGAAGCCAAACCCCAACAATATGACCAAAAGGGAGTTCACAGGATTAAAACACTGACTCCACCCTTTATACAACTTCAAATTGCTTGTGAAGCCTCCCACTGGTTGAACTCACTCAGAAGCCAGGTAACCAAAGAATCTGTTGATGTATCCACATTGGTAAAGTCCTTGTGGATAGAGCATTCTGGAGAAGGGTAGCCAGTAGACATAGAATGGCAAAAGGAAAACAACGAGAACAAGAACTTGGATGAAATATCCATAGAAGATATACACTCCTCTCACTTTTAAGATCACATCTATGAGGGAAAAAAGTACTATTCTTGCATTGCAAAACTACTTCTGATCACTTTCCTAGGCATTTTCTTAGACACAGGGGTCACAGTAATGAAGAAGACAAATTAACTTCCTACCCTCATGAAACTTAGACTGGAGTGGGAAGAATACAAAGAGTGGTAGAAAAATATGTAAAATGATTATAGTTTTAATAAATACTCTGTAGGGAAGAAGTGCCTTAGAAAAAAGAGAATAATAAATACGTAAGATGGACAGAGCAAAGAAACGATTATGTTTATTTCAGAGATGAAGAAATTTAAGGATTATCATTTTGCAAGTTTGCATATTTCAATGGTATAGAAGATCTACACTTTCTGTGTTCACACCCAGTGTTTTCTGTTTTTGCTTTTCCCTATTCCCTGTCAGGGAAGATGGTATTTTAAAATAGTAAACATATTTCTCTTTCAAACTCATATTTCTTTGTACAATTGATACTTCCAGTATTCAGTGAACAAAGCTTCCTATGCTTGTTGCTTTAGGAAAGCGGTAATAAAGTAGAAGCAAAGAACATTTATGAGTCTAAAATGGTTTGGCATTATGAAGACTCAGTATACAAAACAATCCCTGTGAGTAATGACAAATTTCTTACCGAGACGAGAAAATTTGCCAGTTGTAAAGAGATGGAGGGGTGGGAAAGCTGAGACTTGAGCATGAAAAGGGAAAGCAAAAACTAATAAACTAACAAAAAGAAATTTCAGATCAAATCAGATAAATTTGGAGGATCAAAGAACATAAGAAACATGTGCCCCCATTCCACGAAGGCTCAGAATATTGGTTAAAAAAAGAAAAACAGGGCAGAAATTACTGCATAGTATGTCCGGAAAGAAGTTTTGGGAATGATCTTACAAAATTCTATTGAACCACAGGAGATAAAAGAGAAGTAATTTCCACTTACCCAAGTAGAGAAAGGCCTTACACAGCAACACGGGGTTGTATCATAGAATTTCTGTTGGTTCTAGAGTAGCTAAGGCTGGTTGAGGTGGAACCAAAAGGAATAGTTAAACCCAAAAGATGAAATTCAGACAAGACAACGTACATCTCAATCAATACCAGTGTATTTGAATGATGTCAGCAGCATATGAAACCTCTCACTTGACTCAACATTAATCTTCCTGTAATTTTGATGCAATCAAGGGAAAGTTTCTGATACATGGGCAGGATAGGGTTTTTAAGAGAAATTAGGATATTTTATGGAAAAAAATAACAAAATACTCATTTTGCATACCTGGTTTCACAGTATGCAAACTATGGCAACTGCAACTTCGGGATATTTAGATGTTTGGATTATAGAATTTTTTCCTGTATGCATTCATCCATATTAAAGTGATTCATTAGGTTTTAAACATTGTAGTCGCTGCTTTATTTTAGAAAAGTGTAAACAATTAATTCTTCTAATCTGAGCTTGTCATGAGGAAAATATTTGCATTTTTGTGTTATACAGACCTGGATTTGTATATAGTCTCTGTTTTGCACTCAGACTAATTAAACCTTATTTTTCTTATCTGTATGAGGAAGAGAATATCATCTATCCTTTAGGTATGTTCTCTGGTATTGAAATTATATAGAAAATATATTAAATAACAAATATTTAATAAAAAGCTACTTACTTTTCTTTTTAAAATTGGTAGATGTGTCTATAATAGTTTAGGAACGTGATAGATCTGATGTCCAGATGTGACCTGATTATGTTTTTCAAAATAACTTGTTTCTTTGCCACTTTCTGTAGGTAGTAAGCAGCCACTTGGTAATAAAACATCACTATCTTGCCAATTATAGTGTTTTTAGACTCAGGGAACATGTAGTTGCTTTTTCTAACTCAAGTCACATATACTGTGAGTGTGGGAGGAATTCTATAATCACAGAGTAAGCATCCATTACATGAAAGACAGAGCTTATAGTTTTCAAAGGAAAAAAAAAAAAACCACCACATTAGAATCAAAGAAAATAACTTTCATAATTAGAATGAGGATGAGGGCCGATGTTATTTCTCAGTTTATTCCATTTTTTTATGTTTCCCTTAATCATTGATAATGATATTCAAGGGGTTTAATTCTATCCAGTAGTAGAAATAAGTAAACCAGTGACCTACCCTATGCATTCACAAAAATGGAAATTGTATAAAATAAAGAGAAAATCATTAAAGAATCTCTTTCTTCCTACTTGAACTGTTTTGTTATCATTTGGCTACTATGAGCATACTTCATTTGTACACAAATCACAACTTTTAAAGTAACAATAGCTAAATATTCTAGCCAAGAACAGGTGGGAAGTCAAATTGAAAACACAGCTGAATAATTAGAGTGAATAGAAATGATTTAATGTTAAATGACAATGTTAATACAGCATCCACAAAATAAAATGAAAGAACCTATATTCCTAGTAAAATCTATTAATTTTAAATAAAAAGTATATAATATTTGGTATTAAAATTATGCTAAATATATAATATGGTTCATATTATAAAAATAAATGACATAAATTATTGTGTGCTATTGGGGATAAGAAGTAGGAAAATATAGGGAGAGATAAATAAAAAGAAAAAACCTTTAAAAATGTAAGAAATTGTTAACATGGGGAAGGGAGGCATAGAGAAATCACCTTTAACCATATTTTAATTTGGAGATTTGAAGAATGTGGGAGTATTTTAGTCAAAGTAGTTAAAGTATAACAGGTATGTCAAAATAGATGGAAGTTAGGGGATACATTAGTACAGAAAATATGCCAGGAACTATCATATAAAAAAGGACCTGGTCTCATGAAAGCAGAATGAATCAAGCAATTGTTTATATGACTTACTGGATATTATCAGTCCTGCTGCTAAGATCAGTTATATCACCATGAAAGAGACCTAACATATTTTCAAATGTCTCTGGATAAACCAGTCTTCTTAATAAACAGCAAGAAAACAAGCCTATGATGTACAAACTATTTCTACCTTGCCAAAAAATACAGAATTTGTATCTTCCTCCATCTAAGTCCATCCTTTCAAGCAGAACCAAACCACATGCAGATACAAGGGCACTCATGTTTGGTAAATGATTGAAAAAGGTGGGGGGGAGTCAAGATGGCAGTATGGGAAGATGCTGAGTTAGCGTCTCCCCACAACTAGGGAAGACCTAAATAGACATTTCACTAAGGAAGACATACAGATGGCCAAGAGGCACATGAAAAGATGTGCAACACCACTAATTATTAGAGAAATGCAAATCAAAACTACAATGAGATATCACCTCACACTGCTCAGAATAGCTATTATCAAAAAATCTAGAAACAATAAATGCTGGAAAGGGTGTGGTGAAAAGGGAACACTCCTACACTGTGGGTGGGAATGTAAATTGATACAGCCACTATAGAGAACAGTATGGAGGTTCCTTTAAAAACTAAAAACAGAACTACCATATGACCCAGCAATCCCACTACTGGGCATATACCCTGAGAAAACCATAATTCAAAAAGAGACATGTACCACAATGTTCACTGCAGCTCTATTTACAATAGCCAGGACATGAAAGCAACCTAAGTGTCCATCGACAGATGAATAGATAAAGAAGAGGTGGCACACATATTCAATGAAATATTAGCCTTAAAAAGAAACGAAATTGAGTTATTTGTAGTGAGGTGGATGGACCTAGAGTCTGTCATACAGAGTGAAGTAAGTCAGAAAGAGAAAAACAAATACTGTATGCTAACAAATATATATGGAATCTAAAAAAAAAAAAGAAAAAGGTCATGAAGAACCTAGAGGCAGGACGGGAATAAAGACACAACCCTACTAGGGAATGGACTTGAGGACACGGAGAGGGGGAAGGGTAAGCTGGGATAAAGTGAGAGAGTGGCATGGACATATATACACTACCAAATGTAAAATAGATAGCTGGTGGGAAGCAGCTGCTTTGCACAGAGAGATCAGCTCAGTGCTTTGTGACCACCTAGAGGGGTGGGATAGGGAGGGTGGGAGGGAGATGCAAGAGGGAGGAAATATGGGGATATATGTATATGTATAGCTGATTCACTTTGTTATAAAGCAGAAATTAACACACCATTGTAAAGCAATTATACTCCAATAAAGATGTTTAAAAGAAAAAGAAAAAGAAAAAGGTGGGGGGGGGAGTCAAGATAGCAGTGTGGGAAGATGCCGAGTTAGTGTCTCCCCACAACTAGGGTGCCTGCCTGCTGCTGGTGGAGGACTCTGACACCCAAGGAGATGGGAGGAGCCCCCAAGTGAACCTGCAGGATGTGGGGGGACTGAAGGGGGAGGAGAAGTGGAGGCCAGAGAGGATCAGTGTCCCTGAGGCTGGGGAGATCAGGAAAGGCAGGTAGGAGGGGCCTTCTGGGAAGAGCGAGAGAGGACCAGAGGGCGATCGCCCCACCCACTTGGGCCTGGGGAGCCTGCTGAGGTTCCAGGCCAGTACCCCACATCCAAAGCCCCACCAGGTCATGTGGATCCCTGGGGCATAGGCGGGAGGCCAGGGAGATCAGGAGAGGCAGGGGGGATGGGCCCTCTGGGAGGAGCAGAGAGAAGCAGAGGGCAATTGTCCCACCCACTCAAGCCCAGGAAGCCTGCTGGGCTCCCAAGTGAGGTCCCTTGCCTTCTGAGACAAGGGGTTGGGGGCACGCCTGGGCCCTTCTGTTCCACTGAGCCTAAGCCCCACCCTCCACAGCCCCCAGGGCCTTTTCCAGCCCTATGGGTCCTAAGCATAGGCCCTGCCCACCACCCTAAACTCACCCTTGCTTAGGCCCCACCCTCCACAGCCAAGGCCTCCACCCCCCCTTTTGTTTTCCTTTCCCTCCTCCTAATTTTTACTATTGTGGTACTGTTGTGCCTTCTGGTTGTTGATTCATCTATATTTTTATTCTTATTTTCTTTCTAACATATCTGTTAGTTTCCTAGTCTAATTTTATTTTTTACTTTGTTATTGTTCTTTTTTTTTTTTTTTTTAAAACCATCCCACGCAGCTTGTGGGATCTTAGTTCATGAGCTAGGGATCAGGCTGAAGCATCTGCTGTGGGAGCTGTGAGCCCAAACCACTGGACTAACAGAGAACCTCAGACCCAAGGGAATATTCATTGGAATAAGGTCTCATGGAGGTCCTCATCTCAGCCCCAAGACCCAGCTCTACCCAACTGCCTACAAACTGCAGTGTTGGAAGTCTCAGGCCAAACAACCAGTAAGACAGGAAAACAATGCCACTAAAAAAATAAATAAATAAATAAGACAGCAAAAAAATATGTCACAGATGAAGGAGCAAGGTAAAAACCTACGAGACCAAATAAATGAGGAGGAAATAGGCAATCTACCTGAAAAAGAATTCAGAGTAATGATAGTAAAGATGATCCAGAATCTCAGAAATAGAATGGAGGCATGGATTGAGAAAATACAAGAAATGTTTAACAAAGATCTAGAAGAACTAAAGAACAAACAGAGATGAAAAACACAATAACTGAAATGAAAAATACACTAGAAGGAATCAATAACAGAATAACTAAGGCAAAAGAACAAATAAGTGAGCTGGAAGACAAATAGATGGAAATAACTGCTGAGGAGCAGAATAAAGAAAAAAGAATGAAAAGAATTGAAGATAATCTTAGAGACCTCTGGGACAACACTAAATGCACCAACATTCAAATTATAGGGCTCCCAGAAGAAGAAGAGAAAAAAAAAAAGGGTCTGAGAAAATATTTGAAGAGATTATAGTCAAAAACTTCCCTAACATGGGAAAGGAAATAGTCACCCAAGTCCAGGAAGCACAGAGAGTCCCATAGAGGATAATCCCTAGGAGAAACACACAAAGACACATATTAATCAAACTAACAAAAAATAATTCAAAGAAAAAATATTAAAAGCAACAGGGGAAAAACAAAAAATAACATACAAAGGAATCCCCATAAGGTTATCAGCTGATTTTTCAGCAGAAACTCTGCAAGCCAGAAAGGTATAGCAGGATATACTTAAAGTGATGAAAGAGAAAAACCTACAACCAAGATTACCCAGCAAAGATCTCATTCAGATTCAGTGGAGAAATAAAAATGTTTTCAGACAAGCAGGAGCTAAGCTAAAGAAAGTTATCTAGGTGAGAAACCCAAAAGAAGAAAAAGACCCACAAAAACAAACCCAAAATGATTAAGAAAATGGTAAAAGGAACATACATATCAATAATAACCTTGAATGTAAATGGATTAAATGCCATAACCAAAAGACACAGACTGGCTGAATGGATACAAAAACAAGACTCACATATATGCTGTCTACAAGAGACCCACTTCAGACCTAGGTACACATATAGACTGAAGGTGAAGGGATGGAAAAAGATATTCCATGAATATGGAAATCAAAAGAAAGGTGGAGTAGCAATACTTGTACCTGATAGAATAGACTTTAAAATAAAGAATGTTACAAGAGATAAGGAGGGACACTACATAATGATTAAAGGATCAATCCAAGAAGAAGATATAACAGTTATAAATGTTTATGTACCCAACATAGGAGCACATCAACACATAAGGCAAATACTAATAACCATGAAAGGAGAAATTGACAGTAACATAATAGGGGACTTTAACATGTCACTTACACCAATGAACAGATCATCCACACAGAAAATAAATAAGGAAACAAAGCTTTAAATAACACAATAGACCAAATAGATCTAATTGATATTTATAGAACATTCCACCCAAAAGTGGCAGAATACACTTTCTTCTCAAGTGCACATGGAACATTTTCCAGGGTGGGTCACATCACGGGTCACAAATCAAGCCTTGGAAAATTTAAGAAAATTGAAATCGTATTAAGCATCTTTTCTGACCAGAAAGTTATGAGACTGGAAATCAATTACAAGAAAAAACTGTAAAAAACAAAACTACATGGAGGCTAAACAGTGTGCTACTAAATAACCAAGAGATCACTCAAGAAATCAAGAAGAAATTAAAAAAAAAATACATAGAAGCAAATGACAATGAAAACACAACAACCCAAAACATATGGGACACAGCAAAAGCAGTTCTAAGAGGGAAGTTTATAGCAATTCAGTCTCACCTCAAGAAACAAGAAAAATCTCAAATAAACAATCTAACTCTATACTTAAAACAACTAGAGAAAGAAGAACAAAGAAAACCTAAAGTCAGTAGAGGAAATCATAAAGATCAGAGCAGAAATAAATGATATAGAAACGAAGGAAACAATAACAAAGATCAATAAAACTAAAATCTGGTTGTTTGAGAAGATAAACAAAACTGATAAACCTTTAGCCAGATTCATTAAAAAATAAAAGAGAGCGAGAGGATGCAAATCAATAAAATTAGAAACAAAAAGAAGAAATCACAACTGACACAGCAGAAATACAAAGGATTATAAGAGACTACTACAAACAACTATATGCCAATAAAATGGATAACCATGAAGAAATGGACAAATTCTTGGAAAGGTACAATTTTCCAAGACTGAACCAGGAAGAATTAGAAAAATATAAACACACCTATCACAAGTAATGAAATTGAAACTGTAATTAAAAATCTTCCAACAAACAAAAGTCCAGGAAGAGATGGCTTCACAGGCGAATTCTATCGAACATTTAGAGAAGAGCTAGCACTGATCCTTCTAAAACTCTTCCAAAAAATTGCAGAGGGAGAAACACTCCCAAATTCATTCTAGGAAGACACCATCACCCTGATACTGAAACCAGAAAAAGATATCACCAAAAAAGAAAATTATAGACCAATATCACTGATGAACATAGATGCAAAAATCCTGAACAAAATACTAGCAAACAGAATCCAATGACACATTAAAAGGATCATACACCATGATCAAGTGGGATTTATCCCAGGGATACAAAGATTCTTTGGTATACACAAATCAATCAATGTGATACACCACATTAACAAATTAAGGAATAAAAACCAAATGGTCATCTCAATAAGTGCAGAAAAAGCTTTTGACAGAGAATTCAACACCCACTTATGATAAAAACTCTCCAGAAAATGTACATAGAGGGAACCTACCTCAACATAATAAAGGCCATATATGACAAACCCACAGCAAGCATCATACTGAATCATGAAAAACTGAAAGCATTTCCACTGAGATCAGGAACAAGACAGGATGTCCACTCTCACCACTCTTATTCAACATAGTTTTGGAAGTCCTAGCCAAGGCAATCAGAGAAGAAAAAGAAATAAAAGGAATCCAAATCAGAAAAGAAGAAGTAAACTGTCACTGTTTGCAGCTGACATGATACTATACACAGAAAATCCTAAAGATGCCACCAGAAAATTACTAGAACTAATCAATGAATTTGGTAAGTTTGCAGGATACATAATTAATGCACAGAAATCTCTGACTTTCCTATATACCAACAACGAAAAATCAGAAAGAGAAATGAAGAAAACAATCCCATTTAGCATCACAACAAAAAGAATAAAATATCTAGGAATAAACCTACCTAAGGCGGCAAAATACTTGTACTCATAAAACTATAAAACACTAATGAGGGCTTCCCTGGTGGCGCAGTGGTTGAGAGTCCGCCTGCCGATGCAGGGGATGCGGGTTCGTGCCCCGGTCCGGGAAGATCCCACGTGCCGCGGAGCGGCTGGGCCCGTGAGCCATGGCCGCTGAGCCTGCGCGTCCGGAGCCTGTGCTCCGCAACGGGAGAGGCCACAACAGTGAGAGGCCCGCATACCGCAAAAAAAAAAAAAAAACACTAATGAAAGAAATCAAAGATGACATAAACAGATGGAGAAATATACTATGTTCTTGGATTGGAAAAATCAGTATTGTGAAAATGACTATACTACCCAAAGCAACCTACAGATTCAACGCAATCCCTATCAGACTACCAATGGCACTCTTCACAGAATTAGAGCAAAGAATTTTACAATTCGCATGGAAACACAAAAGACCCCAAATAGACAAAGCAATCTTGAGAAAGAAAAACGGAGTTGGAGGAATCAGGCTCCTCAACTTCAAACTATATGACAAAGCTACAGTAATCAAGACAGTATTGTACTGGCACAAAAACAGAAATACAGATCAATGGTACAGGATAGAATGCCCAGAGATAAGCCCACACACATATGGTCACCTAATTTATGATAAAGGAGGCAAGAACATACAGTGGAGAAAAGACAGCCTCTTCAATAAGTGGTGATGGGAAAACTGGACAGCTACCTGTAAAAGAATGGAATTAGAACACTATCTAACATCATACACAAAAATAAACTCAAAATGGATTAAAGACCTAAATGTAAGACCAGACAATGTAAAACTCTTAGAGGAAAACATAGGAAAAACACTCTTTGACATAATGCACAGCAAGATCTTTTTTGACCCACCTCCTAGAGTAACGGAAATAAAAGCAAAAATAAACAAATGGGACTTAATTAAACTTAAAGGCTTTTGCACAGCAAAGGAAACCATAAACAAGACAAAAAGACAACCCTCAGAATGGGAGAACATATTTGCAAATGAAACAACAGACAAAGGATTAATCTCCAAAATATGCAAACAGCCCATGGAGCTCAATATCAAAATATCAAACAATCCAATTAAAAAATGGGCAGTAGACCTAAATAGACATTTCACCAAGGAAGACACACAGATGGCCAAGAGGCACATGAAAAGATGTGCAACATCATTAATTATTAGAGAAATGCAAATCAAAACTACAATGAGGTATCACCTCATGCCGGTCAGAATGGCTGTTATCAAAAAATCTAGACACAATAAATGCTGGAAAGGGTGTGGTGAAAAGGGAACCCCCCTGCACTGTGGGTGGGAATGTAAATTGATACAACCACTATGGAAAACAGTATGGAGGTTCCTTAAAAGTCTAAAAATAGAACTACCATATGACCCAGCAATCCCACTACTGGGCATATACCCTGAGAAAACCATAATTCAAAAAGAGACATATTCCACAATGTTCATTGCAGCTCTATTTACAATAGCCAGGACATGGAACCAACCTAAATTTCCATCGACAGATGAATGGATAAAGAAGACGTGGCACATATATACAATGGAATATTACTCATCCATAAAAAGAAATGTAATTGAGTTATTTGTAGTGAGGTGGATGGACCTAGAGAGTCTGTCATATAGAGTGAAGTAGGTCAGAAAGTGAAAAACAAATACTGTATGCTAACGCATATATATGGAATCTAAATACTGATGAACCTAGCTGCAGGGCAGAAAGAAAGCTGTAGACATAGAGAACGGACTTGAGGACACGGGGTGGGGAGGGGGAAGCTGGGGCCAAGTCAGAGTAGCATCAACATATATACACTACCGAATGTAAAATAGATAGCTAGTGTGAAGCAGTAGCATACGCCAGGGAGATCAGCCAGGTGTTTTGCGATGACCTAGAGGGGTGGGATAAGGAGAATGCAAGCGAGGCTCAAGAGGAAGAAGATATGGGGATATATGTATGCATATGGCTGATTCACTTTGTTGTACAACAGAAACTAACACAGTATTGTGAAGCAATTATACTCTAATAAAGATCTATTTAAAAAAAAGAAAATGTTTTGAGTAAGAAATTCATTGCTAAATATTTTAATTTAATTTCTTTTTCTCAAAAAATAGTGCTGGGAATGCCTTTGAAATCCTGTAAAATATGCTCAAAATTATTACCATGCCCCTATCAGAGCATAGCTACAATCCCAGGTCCTGTTTGTGTTGAAAAGAGAGAAAGGAGAACTCAGGAAATACATGACAGAAGGCAAGAGAATACGTTGACAAGGCCAAGAGTAAATCTGAGTTTTGTCCCCATAGATATTAAGTTATAAACGATATTTCGGTATTTTTCACTGATTTCAACGATAGAAGGCCTACAGTAACCCTGGGCTGTGGGGAGGGTGCCAGGAATGGAACTGCTCAGAGAATAGGGAAACTAAATGAATATTTATTTTTTCACAAATTAAAAATATAAGTTGCACTGCTAAAAATCATTTTGAAAAACACTGGCATTGTTGAGTTAAATTAACAGTACAAATTTTCTTTTACATTACAGACTGTATATACCTTTATGGACCAGCCTTAATACCAAAACCACTAGTTATTATTTGCATTTTAAGCAATGCTTGAAAAACAACACTTGGAATATCATCTGACTCTAAGCAGAGGACCTATATCTTTTCCTTTGCTGGAAATCTAAGCTTTAGTTTCTGAAATTCAATCCCCAGTTCGTGATCTAATACAGTTAACAATATCCTTGGCATTTTTCTATCTCTCACTTCTCAGGGACATAATGAAATACAGTGAAACACCAGTTTAGCTGATGACAAAGCTGTGTAGTCGGACAGGATATTTAACCTCTGGGAGCCTCAGTTCCTTTATCTGTTAGTCATGTCTATCTCACAAAAGCAGTTTGAGGATTAAATGTAAATATCATATAGAGTCCCTTGATCCTCTCTTAATAGTAGTCATAATTACTATCATCACATTTATTGTTGCTATTTCTGTTAATTAATAGGGTGGGTTCTGAACTTGCTGTAGCCTGTTTCCCTAAAACTCCCTAAATTATGTCTTGAAGAGCCTGCAGGTCAGGGCCCTGTTCTCTAGGTTGGGCTTTCCTGATACTTCCTGCCTAACTAGTTTCTGATGCTTTGCCTTTCTTCCTCTGGCATTTTGTCTCCTTTCCCTTCATTGTGTAGAGTTACAGGCACCAAATGAGCCCTGCGCACCCTCACCTATCACCTTCTCATCACATTGAGCTTCTCTAGCGCTCTGTTGTACAAGCAGTGAAGTTGGGGTTCTGGATCCAGCCAGTCATTTAGGTGAACAAGGCCCCAACTCAGGCATTAACTGTGATATGGTCCCATGTAAAATGAAGATTTTAATTCTGGCTGTTTATACATATGTGTGTGTGTGTGTGTGTGTGTGTGTGTGTGTGTGTGTGTATAGATATATACACACATATAAGTTATTTTAAAATCATACTTTTATTAGTTTAAAATCAAAATTTTAAGCACAGTATTCAACTAAATGAGATGAGAATTATCTAGTCTCACTTCTGGGCATAAAAAGTTTTAAATTCCATAATAACTATTCAATTGTATATTTCTCTTTTCTTCTAACTTGAAAGATTAACCACCACCACCACCACCCTACTATGTGCATGTGGTCGTAGCAACATCACTTTGAAAAATAGAGAGAGAGAGAGAAAAAAAAGTGAAGTCCTTTAAAAAATATATTATTTTTCTAGCATGTTTCAGTGAATTTGCTTTTATCGGGCTAAAATCCTAAGGAAACTGACTCTGAACACCTGATTACAATTTCGAATCATTACAGCCCTTTGAAATATTTGATTCCAGAAAGGTAATATGTCATAATGCAGCATGTAAAACCACATTAAAATACTGCTCAGGCTGCCAATATTTTTCTTGCTTTTTAGTGCTTGGGGAAAAAATAAAAAAGTAGCGTTATGAAGATTTTTCTTCCTGTTTTTAAGTTGTTCTATATTTATTTGGTAAGAAACCTCACCAAAGCAAACAATTTCTTTCATCCATATTCAAACCATCCTCAAATGGAGGTCTTGATCAGCATCACACACAGCCTCTCTTTTTTGCTAAAGTGGTTCCACGTGGCAGCACAAAATACAGAGTTTAATTTAAAAGGAGGCAATAGAATATTGGCATCAGCCAATTGTTGATGTCAAGAAAGAAAAGGCAATAAAGTTTTGCCTATTACTGAAGGAACCTAAAGGTGATTTGTGAACCCCATCTGCTGTCCAAAAAAACATAAATCCCGATGCCATTATCAATAACAGTAAACAAGTTTCAAAGATTAGGTAAAGTCGGCACTTGAGCCCTCAAGGCTTGAAAAGACTTTCTAGGACGGACTGAAAATAAGGGCAGAAAACCTGCTTTAAAAAAGCAGCACACAATCATTTATATTAAGCTTAAAATGAGGTTAAAAATACTAAATGCATCACCAAATATAATTTTGTTTACTAAGTAAGAAAATTCAGAATCCATTTGGAAAGATTTCACAAGAAAATGATTGCTATTATATGAAAGAATGAAGAAATTATATATATATTATGTTGATAATTCAATAATATAAACAAAGACCCTAAAAGGCTGGCACATAGCTTCTGTGATGCTTTAGCAAAAAGTCCTGTACAAAAGTCGCTTCTGAGGTGTTCTTACACATAGGTGAATAGAACTGTTAAAGCATTATGACCACAGAAGACTGGACCTGCTATTAGCTTTTGTCCCAATGCAGCCATCTTTAACCTAGTCAACAGCATATGATACAGCCTGTTGAAATAGTTCTATACAACATGACTGCTTTAAATGGTGATAGTTGTAAAGGAGGGATATCTCCATTTAAAATAAAAATTCCCAGATGATTTCAATGAACATTCAAATTAAGAATCACTGAAATATTGCTAATTTATCACAAGTCATACAAGAGCTAAAATACTGTGCCTTCATTTTAAACTCCTACGTTGACTCTTTACTTCTGGAGTATTTTTAGCAGATTGCAGTAAATAAAAGAAAACTAGTATAAAGGCATTGTTCTCAAGAAATGTCCTTTCCAGTAGAGAAGAAAAGTTGCAAACAAACTTTGTATTAAATATTTTAAAGTGCTCATTATAAATGAGTGTAATTTTTGTGGGAAAGTCAATGAAGGAGGGAAAAAATTACTTTTCCCATATTAAATGAAGGAAGGTTTTATAAAGATGTAACATTTGAAATAAATTTTGAGGAAAAAATAGGTTTTTACCAGATGGAGAAGAGAGAAAATGAGTATACCACCAAGCTCATCTAAATGCAAATTCTTAAATAGGTATAAAACATTTCTCTGTTTGATTCAGAAGTTCTGAATGACGGAAGGGAAGGGAAGAGAAGGGAGGGGAAAAACAAAGTTAGCAAATACTATATATCCTGACAGCTGAACTGGAATTAACTTTTCCAATTCTCAATTTTTTCATCTATGAAATAGATTATAATCCTTGCAGAAAAAGAAAAAAAAGAAAAAATTTTGTAGAATTCATCTCCAAAGCATAGTACCTCTCATATGGTATCAATAATTACCCAATAGTCTCATTTCCCTTCCCCCATCAAAGAAAGATAAGAGAATACAGGAAAAAAAATACAACATGAAATTGCACTTTATTAGAGTTTAAAGGACATGATTGAATAGAATGTTTGACTGAGTGTTTCCCTTCCCCTAGCTTCACCTAATGCTGCTGTTTTGCATAACCATGGTGCATTTTTCAAAGCAAAGTAACACTGATATAATAGTATTAACAAAAGTACACACTTTATTCAAATTTCACCTTTTCCACTAATATCCCTTTTATGTTTCAGGATCCAATCCAGAATACTACACTGCCATTTACTCATTTTCTCTTCGTACCCTCTCCCAATCTGTGATTTTTCCTATTCTCCCTCTTACCAAAAATCCACTGTCTTTTTCTTTATTGAGGTGTAATTGACATAAAACATTATATTAATTTAAGGTGTATAAAATAATGATTCTATATTTGTATCTACTGAAAAATAATCACCAAAATAATTCTCATTAACATTTGTCACCATAATTTTTTTTCTTGTGATGAGAACTTTTAAGATATACTCTCTTAGCAAGTTTCAAATATGCAATATAGTGTTAATAACTATAGTCACCATGCTGTGCATTACATCACAATGACTTATTTTATAACTGAAAACTTGTACCTTTGGACTCCCTTTACACATTTTGCATACTGTATTTGTATTTCTCTGACTTATTTCACTTAGCATAATGTCTTCAAGGTCCATCTGTGTTATTGAAAATGGGAAGCTTTCATTCTCCTTTATGGTTGAGATTTATTCCATTGTATGTAGATACCATACATTCTTTACCTATTCATCTGTCGATGGGCACTTTCATTATTTCCATTATCTTGGCTATTGTGAATAATGCTGCAATGAACATGGGAGTACTTATATCTTTCCTAGTGTTTTCACTTTCTTCAGGTGAATACCCAGAGTGGAATTGGTGGATCCTTTGGTAGTTTAATTTTAATTTTTTGAGGAACCTCCAAACTGTTTTCCATAGTAGCTACACCAATTTATATTCCCCCCAACAGTGCACAAGGGTTGCCTTTTCTCTATATCCTCACCAATACTTATTACTTTTTTTAATAATAACCATTGTAATAGGTGTGAGGTGATATTTCGATGTGGTTTTGATTCATATTTCTCTTATGATTAGTGATGTTGAGCATCTTTCCATGTGCTTGTTGGCCATCTGTATGTTTTCTTTGGAAAAATATATATTCAGAATCCTCTGTCATTTTTAAATTGGATTGTTTGTTTTCTTGCTATTGAGTTGTATGAATTTTCTTCTAGGAATTTTATAGTTTAAGGTTTTATATTTCAGTCTTTAATTCATTTTGAGTTAATTTTTGTGTATAGTATAAGACAGTGCTCCAGTTTCATTTTTTTGCATGTGGATGCCCAGTTTTTTAAACACCACTTATTAAAAAGAGTGTCCTTTCCCCATTGTATATCTTTGACGTTTTGTTGTAAATTGACTATATATGTGTAGGTTTATTGATGGGCTCTCTATTCAGGTCCGTTTATCTGTGTCTATTTTTATACCAATATCACACTTTTTTGATTACTGTAGCTTTGTAATAGATGCTTCCAGCTTTTTCCATCTTTCTCAGGATTGCTCTGGCTACTTGAGGTCTTTTATGATTCCATGCAAATTTCAGGATTGTTTTATTCTATTTCTGTGAAAAAATTCCATTGTAATGTTGTTAGGGATTGATTCCATTGGCTCTACACATTGGTATATTATGGACATTTTAACAATATTGATTCTTGCAATCCATAAACATGAAATATCATTCCATTTACTTGTGTCTTTTTCAGTTTCTTCCATCAGTGTCATAGTTTTCAGCATAAAGGTGTCTTATCTCTTTGGTTAAATTTATTCCCAGGTATTTTATTCTTTTTGATGCAGTTATACATGGGAGTGTTTTAATTTCCTTTCAGATAGTTCATTGTTAGTGTATAGAAATGCAACAGATTTTTGTATGTTGATTTTGTATCTGGCAACTTAACTGAATTTGTTACTAGTTCTAACAGTTTTTTGGAGATGCCTTTAGGTTTTTTTATATATAATACCATGTCATCTGCAAATGGTGACAGTTTTACTTCTTCCTTTCTGATTTGGATGGCTTTAATTTATTTTTCTTGCCTGAGTGCTTTGGCTCTGTCTTCCAATAATATTTTGAATAAAAGTGGCAAGAGTTGCCATCCCTGTCTTGTCCCTCTACTTTACACTATTGAGTATGATGTTAGTTGTGTGCTTGTCATATCTGGCCTTTACTATGTTGAGGCACATTCCCTCTATAGCTACTGTGTTGAGAGTTTTCATCAAAACAGGATGTTAAATTTTGTCAGAAGCTTTTACTGCATCTATGATTATTATCTTTCATTTTGTTAATGTGGTTTATCACTTTGATTGATGTGTAGATATTGAACCATCCTTGCATCCCTGAAATAAACCCATTTGATCAGGGTGTATGATCCTTTAATTTCTTTTTTTAAAATGCCTATGAATATTTGTCCTATGCAATTCACATGGGATTTCAGTAATCAATTTAAAATAAATAATTGTTATTAAAGTATATTGATAATTTATTTCTTATACACACAAATTAATGACTACATTGAATCAGACATGGTAGTCTTTGTTAAAGCCAATAACTGTTTTTAGTATATGTGTACAGTCTCACATTTCCCCCCACACCAGTATGATATAACTAAAGGAACAAGATGAAACATGTTAGACAAAAGGGATGATATAATCTTAATATGCTTCCAAGTATTAGAAAATAAAATAATGATAGTTAACTGTTGTTGAATATTTTCTATGTGGCCCTAAGTTACATAATCAATATGCATTACATGATAAAGTCCTTAAAGCAATCCTACAAGGAAGATACAATAATCTTTATTTTTTATATGAGGAAACAATCTCATTGAGGGTTAGAAATTTTCTCAAAGGGACACATAAGTAGTAGAGCCAGAACTGAATGCAGCACTGGGTAAACTTAATTAGTGTCACGTCTATACATCTAGTCTGTTCACTGTTATACTCAATGTGCCTAGCCTTGTACCTAGCCCAGGAAGCCATAAATCCATTCACACTTTATCAATGAACACTGTATAGTTTTCTGAATACTGTATAGTGTAATTCCCTTAATCATTATCTAATACATTTACTGACAGATCATTCTTATTAATTTATAGCTTTCCATGGAGGTCATTATATTCCCCATAGTAAAAAGAATAAGCATATAAGCTGCTACGTGTTCAAAGATGATATTTCAATAGCCTTTCTTTCTTATGAAACTGCATGTCTCATATTTACTAATAAAGTTTGCTAAGTTGAACACTTTGCCTCTATATAATCTATTGTTTAAACACACACACACACACACACACACACACACACACACACACACACAAAAGAAAAACCAAATGGAGGTTGAGACAGGGGATAGAAAGAATCCTCAACACTAGTTATCATTTTGGAAAACAGAAAGCAGACTCCCAAGAGTTTTAATTCTGTTAACAATCCAGAAAGTGTGGAGGAATCTAGGGATAGCAAAAGTAGAGCATGAGATGCACTCCTATGTGGGAAATCCCAAATAAGGAACTAGAAATGTGGAAATATATGCCCGAGATAATGGGGACATAAATGAGAGGGGTGGAATAATTGCTAAATCAAAGGGAATAATGATAATAATAATAACAATGTTTTCTACCTCATAAATTTGACCAAGGCTGGCCTTATTACAGAATTAATACCAGGAAGTCCTCTGAGAATTTATGTTCGTTGATTTAATGTCATAATTCATACTAAGAATCACTAGGAAAAATAAGGTAGATTATCATCATCAATTATGTCTGAAAACTATGGTTATTCACTGTATGCTGATTTCCTAATCTTCCTTTTAACCTTAGTTGTTTCAGGAGTTGTCTTTCTTACTTACTCTCATAATGAGATAATCATGTAACAATGGAAGATGAAAGCAATTCAGAGGTGAAGGAACAGGGTTCCATCTTTCCATCTCCACTTATCCATAATGTGTCCTTAAAAAATCATTTAATATATCTGAATGTTTGACAGAATATTATAAATAGAACACCCTACTGTATGTGCTTATAAAAGAAAAAAAAACAATTTTGATTGAGAAAATGCTCATTGTAAAACATCACACACACACACACATACACACACACACAAACTGGTAGATTACCACTGATCATTGTATTTGAATTATTTTGAATCTTACACTTGATATGCTTAATTCAGACTATTTATATCAATTTGACAAGCTGCATAACAGATTTCACTCCTCTCAATACCTGTATTTCTGTCTTTCCTAAATTCAACAAGGAAAATTTGCCTCACCTTGGTTGGAAACTATTAGTTCAAGCCCACTTATGGGATGTATAATCAGTAGATTAGATCAAAATCAGACACACTGACTTCCTCAAAACTTATCATACATACAATGCTGTATTTAAAGCAAATACAAAAAACAAACTTAAACCATCACACTGCTAAATGCACATACTCTTCAAAATAGTAAAAGCAGACACTATTATTATTTCTTAAAAATGCTTACTTAGTTGATTCAAGTTTACCTAGGTACAGAGAAAGTCTAAGAAAGAATAACCTGGTTAATACCAATATAAATAAAAAGTCCTCCAGCGGGAAACAGAAGAATCCGGGAGCAAAAAACCCAGACATAAACAATGTGCTGTATTCCAGCGTTTGTTGATGTGTCAATATTCCTGATATAGCTCTATTAAATGCAATGCCCAGGGCGCCTCTACTAGTTAAAACAGACAACAAACAAACAAATCAGATTTCTCTAGAGCCTCTGTCACTCTTTTCAGCCCCTACTGTGCTCCAGCTAATGTAAAATATGCTTTGGAATACATTTGTTATGAAATAGTGAAATAGTATAGAGGCATCTTAATGAGATCTTCAAAACAGGGATATTTTAGCTGCCCTCATCCCTTTTGCTTGAACAATATACTTTGTAATTAGTGGTGTGGTAAAACATTATTTTTAAATGGATAGGAACTGAATGCATTTTCAGGCTCTCATGGGAAAACCCATGAAACACAAGAGATCCATGAAACAAGGTTTTTTGGTTTTGGTTTTGTGGGGTTTTTTAAACAAATTTGCTTTGCAAGGGGCATTTTTAAAAGCCACAAGTAGTTTCCTACATTTCATCCTGTTATTTACCTCTGTGTGGTTTTAAGAATCTATTTTAGTTAACAATTTAATAATTACAAATTAAATGGAGAGGATGTTCTTTTTTGTTAATTTCCTTTTATGTCTGACTCTGATTTTCTTTCATCATCAAACAGTTCTTTTCATTCTTTTTTGTTTGTTTGCCCTTATATGTTGTTTCCTTGTTAATGTTCAGTGTTTTTTCTCTTATATTTATCTTTTTCAACTCTTATTTTCTAGTCAAAATGTACAGAGCAATATAACTCTTACAGCAGAAATCTCTTTCTCTGCTTAGATGAACAGATGATATGCTCTGCAAAAAGTCGTAGCAAAAGGTAAGAGGGAAATTTTTAAATATTCTATTTTCCTTACAACTGTCAGGAATGTAGTCTTCCTGACACAGGTCTAAATATTTTAATATATTCTAAATAAAGTGACATATCACAATTTTAGTCCATAAGAAAATGTTTCCCTCTGTTGCTTAGGAAATATATTTTACAGGAATTTACTATTTTTAGACTTTCCATAATATGAATCAAAAATTGACTGAAAACAAAAGTAACTGCTTTATGTTTTTGTTTGTTTGTCTTGTATATTGCATTTGATTATTGACAATCTCCCTATGTTTCACTGGATTCGCTCTCCAATTTGTTTCTGTATTTTTTTTTTCAGATGTATTGACTTAAGTAGTTCCCCTGGTTTATTTAGCCAGTCCTAAAACAAATTAAGACATTATTATGCTGTTCGTTTTCCTATGACCTCTGACTCTGGCAGTCCAACCTTCAGTCATGGTCTGAGCTTTCCAAAGGCAGTCTTTGCTCAGTTCTAATTGATCTTCTACAAGCCCCTTTCTTAGTTGGAGAACCTCTTCGCATGCTCTAAGATTCCACTTCAGCATATATTTTCACAGGATTTCTCCAACCCTCCCAGCACCAGCTCTGCCAAATCCATATGCTTGGACATTGGGGTCCTAAAGACTTTATTTTCTTTTAGGAATTTTCTCCACATCTTTGTTGTTTGTTCATCTTTCTTTATCAAAGTGAGGCTAGAGAATGCCTGAACATCAGTCAATAAAATATGTCAAAGACCCAACAGGACAGAGTGGATGGAAAAGCTCTTCCTTACCAAGGGTAGGGTAGGATAAAAAAATCTGAAACTGGATCAACAGTACAAAGCAGAACCAAAGTGGTTAAGAAACTGGGTATGGTTTCTACAGCCACTATTTCAAAAGCAAAGAGGCACTATGTCAAGTAATCAATGTGTTTAATTACTTAGTCTTCTTCACCACTGGCTGTGATTTTCTTGAAATAATTGTTCCATAATCTATCTAAATGTCCCCAGAAAACAGTGCTTGTGATATAGAAGATGCTCAATAACTCTGTTGAATAATTTAATTTTAAAAATAGAGACATAGCCAGTCACTGAATCGCAGTTAAGTAACCTACTAAAGAGAAGATTCTTCAGAAAATCCTGATTTTTAAATATCTGCATGTATTTGAATTAGATCTACTTCATTGAACTTTCCTTCCCAATTGATGGGAAATTTCCAACAGAGTCCTCTATAGTGCATTACAGTGTTGAGGCTTATGTGATGCTTTCATTATGGGTTCATGGGTTCATGGGTTTCATTAGGGTTCAATGATTCTAATAATATCCCAAATAATTTGTTTTTCAACCACATATATGTTTCCACTTCATAATAGGTTTAATTAATATTTAATCACTTTAAAATTTTACTCAGTTTAACTACTCTTGAGAGCTTCCACTAAGGAAATGTTTTGTTTCTCTTCCAGGAAAGATTTTAAGAATTTTCACCTGAAATGTCTTATGGATCCTATAAATGCATAGCCCTGGAAGCAATATTTTCTTCAATTTTCTTCAAAGCTAGTAACATATAAATTCACTAAAATATTGTGTTACAAGGATGCTTGGAAACTCTCCTAATGATAGCTGTCATGTTAATGGGCTGAGGATTTTTGGGTAGACAGACCAGATGCAGTGAGCTATTTTAGAAAAATAGCCCCAAGTTTTTGGATACTAAAACATTGACATCTGCTTGAAGTAAAAACAGGAATTATTCTAAAAATTAAAGTGATTGGATCAGTTTTTTTAAAAAGCATGTTTTATTGCCATTGGTAAGAATGAAATTCATAGAAAGAAAGCTGTTATCAAATATAGGTAAAAGCTATGCAGTAGCAAGATTTTTTAATGTCAATTAATTCTTCTTTCATGTATTAAAAATTCTTCCTTTACATGTATTATTTTTAAAAGTTTGTATAAAGGAAGAAAAAAAGAAAACAGCCATCTGCTTAAGGAAAGAATATATGAAGTTATATGAGAAAAAAAATCCAACCTAATATCTTTCTATATATGAGATGTTCTTGCAGTTCGGTTTTTTTTTTTTTTTTTTTTTTTTTAGGTTTTCACCTAAAAAGTACATGTTTGTTTACTTCTCCATCTTTGCTTGGGAATCAGTCTCTTTCTTCTACTATTACTGCAGAATGTTATTTCAGAATTTATAAAATTTATGTAAGCCAAAATTTAGAGAAAGGAAATATGATTGTGTTTCCAAAAGCCTTGTAGTTGAATATTTTACAAGAAATAGGACATTTATCTGTTAATCTGGAATAATGTTACTTAATATTTGTAGAGGACAAACACAGTGTCAAAACTTTAAATTTTATAGGTTACATATTACAAATAGACTATAAGTTGTGTATGATTAGTGTTCTTATTTTACACATGAGGAAATTGCTATAGCAAAGATTTAAGTATTGCTCACAGTTACGTGAGTCACGGAAAGATGGAGCCCTGATTTGAACACAATATTTAGAATTTGCCTACTCTCTCTCACTCTTTTTCTTTATTTGGAATCTATTTTAAAGGATCCAGCAGGAAAAAGTGAAACCACATTATCAGATTTTCAAGTACTCAGAAAAATATTGCACATTCACTTTGGCTATCTAATCAGAATTTGTCTATACATAATCAGTTACTCTGAATGGAGTCATTTTTCATTTAGAAATGCTTTCATTTAGAAAAATTATAAATGCTTTCCTAAATTAGGACCACAATATTTTACACTGGCAAGCACACAGACGATTTGAAGCCTTACTAAGCACTTATGATCTATGAGACTTGGTAAGTCATTTGAAACAGTTAAGTTACTACTTTATCACCTGTACAGTTGACTAACAGTTCTGATCATGCATACATATATATAGTGCTAATGTGATGATCTGAGAATTATAACCTCCATAAGGTCCCTAGTGTGGTGCTTTTTAGTTCCTTTTTATTCCTGAATCCCAACCTAATTTTCTTTCTGTTTGACATCGCTACTATCAATTTCATGTTTTGAGCCTCCTGAACACCAGCTATTTCTCACACACAGTGTGTGAGATATTATTCCTATTAATATTGCCCACTAAAAACCTCATCCATTTTTCCTCTTTTATTTTTCTACTGCCATTTGTGGTCTAGGACCACATAATATCTCACCCACCACTTCCCTAGGGTCCTGTTTCTAGACTTTATCCTCATCAATCATATATGCTGCTATCAGAGATATTCCATGGTGATATTATATAATCCCAGTGCTTTAATCCCCATGGTGATTCCCCATTGTCTTCAAAATAAAGTGAAATTTACTTAATATGGTCTATAAGAACATTCATAAAATAGGTTCCCCTTATGTCACTGCAGCCCTCCAAATTTTCTCAGAAATTTTCTTTTCTCCCATTCTTTATGTTTTCCTATTACTTTTGCCAAGAGAAAACTTTCCCCTCCTTTTCAGAGTTCAAATTAAATAACTCCTCTTTTTGGTCTTCTCTGTATTCTACAGAGAATGGACTACTACTTGACTTTTATGCATCATTGTACCCATTATAAATTTCCACCAGAGTATTTGGTTATTAAGGTCTCTCAATTCATTTAGATATGCACACAAATGCTTTATTTTTCCAAACAACTGCACCCCCAGTTAAGCCATATCAAAATTTACTCCTAAATAATGCCTCTCTTAAAAATATTTTAACCTTTTACCATAATTGGCAGATACTGTGGTTAAAGAAAAACTCTCATTGTTTTCAATCTCAGCAGGTTTATATTAAAACTCTAATTTTAAATTTTTAATTGAAGTACAGTTGATGTACAGTATATGTTACAGGTGTAAAACATAGTGATTCACAATTGTTAAAGGTTATACTCCATTTATAATTATTATAAAATATTGGCTATATTCCCTGTGTTGTAAAATATATCCTTGTAACTTATTTTATATCTAATAGTTTGTACCTCTTAGTCCCCTATGTCTATATTGCCCCTCCCCACTTCCCTCTCCCCATTGGTAACCACTAGTTTGTTCTCTGTAACTGTAAGTCTGGTTTTTTTTTTTTTTTGTTATATTCACTAGCTTGTTGTGCTTTTTAGATTCCACATATAAATGATATCATACAGTATCTGTGTTTCTCTATCTTATCCATGTTGCTGCAAATGGCAAAATTTCATTTTTTTTTATGGTTGAGTAGTATTCCATTATATATATATATGTGTGTGTGTGTGTGTGTGTGTATCCACATCATCTTTATCCATTCATCTGTTTACCCATTCATGGGTACTTAGTTTGCTTCCATATCTTGGAAATTGTACATAATGCTGCTATGAACATTGGGGTGCACGTATCTTTTCAAATTAGGGTTTGTTTGTTTGTTTGTTTCTTTTCAGATATATACAAAAGAGTGGAATTGCTGGGTCATATGGTAGTTCTATTTTTAGTTTTTTGAGAAACCTCCATACAGTTTTCCACAGTGGCTGCACCACTTTACATTCCCACCAACCATGTATGAGCCTTCCCTTTTCTCCATATCCGTGCTAACATTTGTCATTCATCTCATTGAAGTTTTGACTTGCATTTCCCTGATGGTTAGTGATGTTGAGCACCTTTTCATGTGCCTAACTAGAAAAATACATAGTCAAAATACTCTTTAACATAAATCACAGAAATATTTGTTGGAGTCATCTCTTAAAGCAAAGGAAATAAAAGCAAAAATAAACAAATGGGACCTCATTAGATTTGAAAGCTTTTGCACAGCAAAGGAAAACACTGACAAAACAAAAAGGCAAACTACTGAATGGGAGAAAATATTTGCAAATGATATGACTGATAAGGGATTATGGCTAATTAGTTCATTGTTAGTGTATAAAAATATAACAGATTTCTGTATATTGATTTTGTATCTTGCAACTGTACTGAATTCATTGATGAACTCAGTTTTCTGGTGACATCTTTGGGATTTTCTATGTACAGTATCATGTCATCTGCAAACAGTGACAGTTTTATTTCTTCCTTTCCAATTTGGATTCCTTTTATTTCTTTTTCTTGTCTGATTGTTGTGGCTAGGACTTCCAATACCATGTTGAATAAAAGTGGTGAGAGTGAGCATCATTGTCTTGTTCCTGATCTTAGAGGAAATGCTTGCAGCTTTTCACTGTTGAGTATGATGTTAGCTGTGGGTTTGTCATATATAGGCTTTATTGTGTTGAGGTATGTTCCCTCTTTGCCCACTTTCTGGAGAGTTTTTATCATAAATGGATGTTGAATTTTGTCAAAAGCTTTATTTGCATCTATAACTTACGGTTTAAATGTATTATTTATAATTTTTATTTAAATACTTTTGATACATAACATTGTCTAAATTTAAGGGGTACACATACTGATTTGATATTCATATATTACAATATATTTCAATATTGTAATATTATTGCCATTGTAGTGGTAATTAGCACCTCTATCATAGCACATAATTATTTCTTTTTAGGTTCTGGAATAATTAAGATTGAGTGTCTTAGCAAGTTTGAATATTATAATAAAATAACATTGTCTATATTCATTCTACTGTGCATTAGATCTCTAGGAAATATTTACTACTAATTTCAAGTCTGTAACCTTAAATAATTTCTGTCCTATCCCCTCCCTGTCAGCCCCTGTTAACCACCATTTTACTCTGTTTTTGCAAGTTTGATTTTTTTAGATTCCACTTATAAGGAATATCATACAGTAATTATCTATGTTTGACTTATTTCACTTGACATAATGTCCTCAAGGTACATCCCTGTTGTCTCAAATGGCAGGGTGTTCTTCTTTCTCATGGCTGAATTATATATATAATTATTTATCCATTCGTCTTTTGATGGACACTTAGGTTGTCTCCATATCTTGGCTATTGTGAATAATGCTACAGTAAACATGAGAGTGCAGATATCTATTTGATATCCTGTTTTCATTTCCTTTGGGTATACACCCAGAAGTGGAATTGCTGGATCATATAATTTTTCTATTTTTTTAAAATTTTTTGATAAAAATACTGTTTCTATGGTGGCTGCACCAATTTACATTCTCAACAACAATGTACAAGTGTTCTCTTTTCTCCTCATCCTCTCCAACATTTCTTATCTTTTTAACTTTGGATAATAGGCATTCTAAGAGGTGTGCAGTAATATCTCATTGTGGTTTTGATTTACATTTCCCTGATGATTAGTCATGTTGAGCATCTTTTTATGTATCTTTTGGCCATTTGGATATCTTCTTTGGAAAAATGTCTATTTAGTTCTTCTGCCCACTTTTTAATTGGATTATTTAGTTACTGAGTTGTATGAGTGCTTTATAAATTTGGAAGAATATTAACCCCTTATCAGATATATGTTTTATAAAAAATTTCCCCATTCTCTAGGTTGTTTTTGCATTGTTCATTGTTTCTTTTGGTGTGAAAAAGCTTTTACGTTTGACATAGTCCCACTTGATTTTTGCTTTTGTTTGTGTTTTTGGTGTCATATCCAAAAAATCTTTGCCAAGACCAATGTCGAGGAGGTTCTTCCCTACGTTTTCTTCTAGGAGTTTTATGGTATCAAGTTTTATGTTTAAGTCTCTAATTCATTTCAAGTTAGTATTTGTGAGTGGTATAAAGTAGGGGTCCAATTTCATTTTTCTATGTGTGTTTATCCAGTTTTCCCAGCACAATTTGTTGAAAATACTTTCCTTTCCCCATTGAGTGTTCCTGTCTCCTCTGTCAAATATTAGTTGACCATATTTGTGGGGGATTAATTCTGGGCTCCCAATTCTGTTCCATTGGTCTATATGTCTATTTTTATGCCAGTACCACACTGTTTTTGTTTTGTTTTGTTTTTGCGGTACGCGGGGCTCTCACTGTTGTGGCCTATCCCGTTGCGGAGCACAGGCTCCAGACATGCAGGCTCAGCAGCCATGGCTCATGGGCCCAGCCGCTCAGCAGCATGTGGGATCTTCCCAGACCGGGGCACGAACCCGCGTCCCCTGCATTGGCAGGCGGACTCTCAACCACTGTGCCACCAGGGAAGACCCCACACTGTTTTAATTACTATAGATTTGTAGTACAGTGTAAAATAAAGAAGCATGATGTTTTTAGCTTTGCTTTCCTTTCTCAGGATTGCTTTGGCTATTTGAAGTCTTTTGTAGTTCCATACAAACTTTAGGATTTTTCTATTTCTGTGAGAATGCCATTG
The DNA here is from genome assembly GCF_964270905.1 of Leucopleurus acutus. Taxonomy (NCBI): domain Eukaryota; kingdom Metazoa; phylum Chordata; class Mammalia; order Artiodactyla; family Delphinidae; genus Leucopleurus; species Leucopleurus acutus. The sequence goes on from NC_139159.1 coordinate 60,770,236, forward strand.
TAATTTTGATAGGAATTTAGATGCCTAAATTCTATAGGCTTTGGGTAATATGGAGATATATATTTTTTTAATTTCCCCCAATGCTTTACTTCTGCATTATGGATAGCTTAAACAGAGCAGATGGTTTGGGGCTGGATTTCACATAAATTTTCTCTCCCCCTCTCTTGATCTGTATATGTTTCCTCAAGATTGGTTAAAATGTGGATAGGAAAAAATAGGAAAATGGCTTCATGCATTGGAATCTAGAGGTGTTGCTCTCCCACTTCCTTGGGAATACTTTACTATATCATCTCTTCAAAATGCCCCCCTTCCTTGCTCCAGTAATACAGGGACAGCTCCACAGGCCAATGAACAAGCAGATGACCAAGTTTGGAAGAAAAAATAAAAACAAGAGGCTTTATTTTTTTCAGAGATATTCCCAAAATGTATTAGTATTTCTCTTTGGGCTCAATTTTCACTCAGTAAAAAAGGTGAAGCAACCCTCTTCTCTCTTACAGGTAGGAAAGAAAAGAAAATAGATGTCCTTTGGTCAGTCAATGCCAGTCATCGAGGAGGACCCAAGACCAACATGCTTTAATACAATTGAGGGAATCTCCCATCAAAATGTTAGTTTTGTCATTATTTAATCACCACAAATAGAGGATTCAGACAGTGTCAATTGAGACATGGCTGCCTTCTGGCAAATTTAACAAATTGGAAGTGTTAGTATCCCTCAATTACCAGATCTTATTTGAGGTGCCCTTCTTTTTCATATGGCTTATTGAAATCAGTTAATTTGAATATTAATTTCTCCTCTAGTCTCCATATTTCTGAAATTCCAGAGCTGAATTGATTATAAGTCAGTCTATTAACAAAGCATCCCCTCTCTTTTGAATAGGTCTTTTCATATATTCTTTCTTCTGGTATGGGATTGCTTAGGCCTGCGAAACCTGCCTTTTAGATTAGATTTGTTCCTCATACACTGGAGAATGCATCAAATGGAGAATATTGTTCAGTAGATTTCTGAGATGAAGTTGCCATTAATACTTTTGCAATGGGTCCCTTAGTGTATAGTGAAGACCAGTTTTCCCACATGCTTTCAAAGACTGTCTAATTTAGGTCTCAAATTCAGTAGCTATGGTCAGGTGTCCAAACGTATGCAACTAAACAATCCAAGGCCAACTTGACCATATGATGAGAGGATGGATGTCTCTTGTGCCTATGGATAAGCTACTTAAATACAAGGATAGCCCCTTAAATTGCCCCTCTATGATCACAAATAATGAATGGCATTTCACTTAGCTGCTCTAGCACTGTCTACAACTAAAATTCAGAACCTCACAAACTAGTGCTCTGGGACACACAAATCATTTACTCTACCTGCCTTCATTTGGGCTTAAAAGCACAATAAAAATAGCAAATAGTTGTTGCATTTCTTGATGTCTAAAGATTGTAAATATGGAAAGTCTTTTTTTCATAATATTCTAAGTATTTCCTCAGAATTACCTGCTTGCTAAAAAACATCTCAGCACGCACACACACAAACACACACACACACACACACACATATATCACCCACATATATATATTTTAATACTGTACTTAAACAGTTCAAAGTCAAGTTGCAGCAAGTCACAAACTAACACTTTTGATGAAGTTCATGTATTTCCATTAAACCTGATGCCTTATAAACTAGCCATTGACAAGTAAAAAAATAACCTCTCACTTGTAGGCAAGGTCTCATTTGTTAGAGTTACCTGTTAAGTCTGTAACAGTTAAGACAACAGCTCAACTCTAAAAAGGGGCAGTGCAGCTTTGCATATCACCGAAATGAGAAATCTACATTGTCTTTTTTACTAAACCAACACTAAAACTTAAACTCACTGGATTAAGACTCCACCAGAAGTTTCCATTCTGATTCTACCATCAAATCCCTTTCCTTAGAGGTTTTTCAAAGTCTTAAATTCAATGCACCAGATGCTAAAATTTCCCCTGAATTAAACTTATTCCCTTCTACCACAGAACTATAGACCTTGCACAGAGCAATTGGGAACTCAGGTTTTCTGCAGAGAGAAGTGTAATAGGTCCCAAAGACAAAGAAGCAAGTAAGTCCCTTCTTCTGCTGCAGGAGAATGAAAAAAAAAAAAAGAACAAGTGAGTGGTGAGGATGTGTTTTTAACCTAAGATCACCTACTTAAAAAGGCTGTCATTAATACCACTTACAACAGGTGTCAAAAGTGTTTGTCTCATGGTAGTCACCCAATAAATAGGAGCCTACGTTTTTAATATTACTGTTAGCCTTTTGTGACTTATTCCTTGGTATGTATGTTGTATTTTCCACACATTTTTTTTCGTGTAATCCACTTTGGTCCTTCCAAAGCCTTGCACACTGAGGTAAAGGGAAGAATGTCCACTAAACCAACTTCGTGCAGAAAAGTAGCATAAGCCAATCTAAAGAAGATCTAGAACAATTTACCCCTTTGCTCCTTAATGTAGAATACGATGAGCAATATATCCTTTCTTTTATGCTCAGGACAGCATATTTTAAGATAATACAATCTAATGTCCTTAATACGCTAGTAACATTGTGGAAACAGCACGTACACTAATAATTATAATAAATGAAGTAGGTGTAATGCAATGTATAATTGAAACACACAGGTATGTTACTTAATAGAGAGAAGCAGCGTGAGCGTGGTTAGGGAAAGCTGCTTGGAGAAAGGAACCTAGAACATTTGGTTTCTTTGTAATTCTACCTCATATCCTGCATTTCTCTGAACCAAACGTGATTTTTAAGTAACATAGTTAATAGAGAAATACTGATTTTTTTGTTTCTTTCATATATCTTTTTGTTTTAGTCACAAAAAGAGCAACATGTTTGACAAAGTAAAATCAATAACTCTAAAAATTAACTTACTTTTTCCAATAACAGAATTAAACATACACATAAATAATATATTTTGTAGCATGAAAGAGAGAAATGTATGTTGTAGGAAAAAACAATTTACTGAAGGCAGCTAACACTGCTGTGAGAAATGCCCAGTGGCATTGAGCATAACGTATAGTGGATTTGTTCGTATCCATACTTCATTTTGATACAGAAAGTGTGTAAATACAAGCCCTATTTCAGGGATGATGGGCATCACCTTTCTTTTATTCATTTTTTAATAAAATCTGGATGATTTGCACTCACCTACCAAATATAACTCTTTTGTTCATGGATAAGTAGTATTTGAATTGGATATTTTGTGTCTTCCATTTTTATGGGAACAAAGTGTCAATCAAGGAAATTTAGGAAGAATTTACAAAAATGTGCACTGTGTATACTACTTCAGAACTTAAGAAATGTTGGAGAAAATGTGTCAGTGTTTCTAACTTAAGTATAAATTCCTTAAGTATGAATTCCCTTAACTGTAAATTTCGAGTTGAGTGAAACTACTTACATACCTCATTAGAGAAATGTTTAAATCCCAAGTAAACTGTCACCCAAGCAAACTGTCAGTTTGGATATCTTTAACTGATTACAGAGAGAATCATGTTTCATTGCACTCTCCTTCTGGCCAAGGAACATTTGCAAGGTTTTAGTAAAATGTGAGTATAGTAAACTACCTAATAAATAACACTGAGTAAATATAGACATTATTCTGCTTGAGTGAAAACACCAGAAACTGAACCAACAAGGCCCAACAATTTGTTTTAAAATCAGTGTCTCTTTTGTGTTCAATAAATGGGAATACATTCACTATCTTTCTCATTCTATATAATTACAGCAGATGGTAATGTTTTTCCTTAGATTGAGAACTTGGCATTTTACATGTTTAATTTGGCTCAAGATACAACATTTATAGAACTGCATTCCAAGCAGTGATTTTCTAAAAGATTCCCTATTGAATATGAATGTAATTACTTTAAATATTCCACCCAGAAATTACAACCCTAACCCTAAAGGTTATTCCTTGGGCGTAAAACAAAAACATAGGCCTTTTTTTTTTTTTTTTTTTGCTATATTTTCTAGGCCACAGAGAATTCTATAAATTGCTACTCCAGGGTAATAACTGACTTAAAATTTGTATATAAATACAATTAGCTTTAACACCCAAAATGATATATTAAGCTTACTAATTATGGTTTTTCCCTTTGCATACTGATTAATGTCAAGGCTGTTTCTGTATGACTGGGGGCTAAAGGCCTATAGTAGGTGCAGGAAAAGGGGGAGGAAACAATTTGGAATATCTCAGTTAAGGATTTCTCTGCTTTTGCTCTTTTTCAATTGTTCTGCTTAATGAAGGGGACTGGTCCACTTTCACAACTAGCACAAATCATGAAATCATTGCTTATTTTTAGAAGAATCATCAAGGCTTAGGGCGAGAGAAGAATCCAGGCCAACTTAACTTAAAAGACCACCCCCCTTCCCTCAGGTAGCTGGGAAACCTGTAACAAATGAACAGCTTGCTGTAGCAGGTTTGGAGTCATTACTTAACCTATAAGAAATTACAAATCTTACTCAGTGCAACTTGATATGCAGGAGAGGAGGTTATCATGAGAACTAGGCCTATTGAGTTTGGCTAATATTTGTCACTCTTTGTGAGGAACATGTTGTGACTATAGGAGAAAGAAAAAAGAGGACAGAAGCAATTTCAAGAAAGAATAAATAAAAAGTGTAGAGTTTGGGATCAAGTTTGGGATCAAGCTGTGCAACATGAAGTAAAAAAACACAAAACACTTGAGTGTTTATTGAAAGTAGTACTCCACCTCAGATAAAAAAGTGAAAGGGATAAAAGAAGATGTTTATTAAGACTAGTTAACTGTGTATTATATAAAGATCTTAAAAAGGATGAAAATAACCTGTACAAAAATTAAGAGTATGAAGGAAAGCAAGGATCATAAATGAGGTAAAGGTTTTGGTGAAGATAAAGAGCAGAAAACAAAGAGCAGAAAGAGCAGAATCTCTCTTAAATCACAATTTATGGAATGCTTTTCTATACAGAATGGTTTAAAAAATTATTACAGTAAATACTTTCTTTCATATAGAAGCCCACCACAAGATAGTTCCCACATAAACTTGACCACTGGCAGCTAAGTACAATTCAAAAACCTCTGATTAGAAGGTGAGCATAGCGCTTGCTCTGCTCTTATTAACAATGGCTAAGAGAAGTTTAAATATGCAAGACATATAGCCCTATGAAAATGGCAAAAAAAACAGAACAAAACAACCACAACAACAACAAAAACCCTGGCAGTATCAATTTCTGGCAAGGAACAAAAGGACATCTCTTTCATCTCTGGTAGGAATGTAAAATGGTAAAACTACTTTGGAAGGTAGTTTGGCACTACCTTACAAAGCTAAACACAGTCACACCATACGATCAAGCAGTTGTGCTCCTAGATAGTTACCCAGTTGACTCAAAAATGTATGTCCACATAAAAACCTGCCTACTATGTTTATTTCATCTTCATTCATAATCATTGAAAAGTGGAAACCAGCAAAATATTCTTCAATAAATAAATGTGTACAAAACTGTGGTGCATCCATACGATGGAATGTTATTCAGTGATAAAATGAAATGATTAATCCAATCAGACAAAAACATGGATAAATACTGAATGCACGTTACGAAATGAAAGTAGTCATTCTAAAAGTGCTTTATAGCATTTGATCACATTTATAGGACATTCAGGAAAAGGCAAAACTACGTAGACAGTAAATGAATCTCTAGTTTTCCATTAGGTGCTAGTTGTTTTGGTAGAACATCAATGGCACAAGCAACAAAAGAAAAAAATAGATAAATTGGACAACATCAAAACTGAAAACTCTTGTTCTCCAAAGGATACCAACAAGAAATCTTGTTCTTCAAAGGACACCATCAAGGGAAAAGACAGCCCACCGAATGGAAGAAAATATTTGCAAATTATGTATTTAGCTAAATAAGTGTTGGGAAAGGCAGTCTCATGTGTGCAGTCTTCAGATCCCAACTGAGACACATAAGAATGGGTCTTGGGCTTAGAACACTTCCTTACCAAGAGATAATTAGCCACACAGCTTGTGCCGGATCTTATCATCTTGTGTGGGAATATATTTCCCTAATGATCAATAAATGTTCTTTTGTATCTTCTCAAAACATGTGTACATTATGGGAAAGCCCAATGCTGCTGTTATATCTGTCCTTTGAGGAGCGTTAACAGGGTCCTTTCACTGCAGTGTGAGAGGGGTGTATGTAGGCAAATTGCACTGCATTAGCTGCAAGGAGAGACCTGCTGGCCATGGGGGCCCAAAGTGATCTACCGAAGCTGATCTTACTTGGTCTCTTCTCTATGTAAGTAAAGCATTGTTCCCTCCAGTGACCAACTGTGTTGTGTTTCCCTTGGGACTCTGACACCAAGATGCAATGGGCAGAAGTGTTTAAAGTCCTCCACTGGGATTGGTAACCAGTGCACAGTACTCTGCTTGACATAAAGAATGTGTATATAGATATATTAAAAATTATTACAACTCAATATTAAAAAGAGGAACAACCATGTTTTAAAAAAAACAGGCAAAAGATATGAATAGACATTTCTCCAGAAAAGATATATAAATGGATATTAAGCACATGTAAAAGGGCTCAAATTATTAGCCATCAGAAAATAAATGCAAATCAAATCACAAGGATATACCTCTACACACATTCTGTGATGCCTATCATCAAAAAAAAATTTTTAAGGGAAAATAACAAGTGTTGGCAATAACGTGAGTAAATTGGAGCATTTATGCCCTGCTAGTGGCAATGTAAAATGGCTCAGCCATTTAGGAAATAGGAAGTTCCTCAAAAACATAAACATAGAGTTACCATATTACTAAGGCATGTCTACTCTTAGAGAAATGAAAACATATGCCACACATACAAAATGTACACAAATTTTCCTAGCACCATTACATATAATAGCCAAAATGTGGAAACAATCCAAATGTTCATTAACAGATTAATACTTAGTGTGATATATTCATATAGTGGAATATTATTCAACCATAAAAAGGAATGAAATGAAAAATTAAATTGTAGTTTCCAGTCTGGCATGTAAGAAACTTGGAAGTTGCCACTCCATTTAACAATAAATAAAAAGCTGAACAAACAGAAAAATCAACAACTCTTCACAGATCAGTAAGTGAATTGAGGTCACAGGGCAAACTGCTGCCCCTAAGTTAGAGAAAACTGCAAGGAATACAGAGCATCACAGCTTACCAGAGCAGAAACAGCCATAGGAACCAGTGCCAGGGTAGAGAAATCTGACCTGGAATTGATGAAATGTTGGAGACTCAATGTGGACAAGTATGAGAGATTAAAAACTCTAAGGGGATCTACTCATTGATGCCCCCCCCCCATCAACTTTTATGAATTATACCTCCTGGAACTCTACAAGATTCTTGCAGTGAACATCACAGAAAAATCCCCTCACGCTTCCAGCTGGGGGACAGGGAAAAAGCAACCAGTATGAAATACACCTGAGCACACAGTTCTTAATAAGATCTGTCCTCAGGAAAAACTATTTAAACAGAGTCTAGGGTTTTATCATAGCCTAAGTGACCTACAGGAAAGGAAATGCCTAATTCTGTCCCACCCTAGCCATCCTGTCCCACCTAAGTGGAGGTTAAAAAAAAAAAAAAAAACAACTGAGAAGTACTTGTGAAGTTTATAATGCAGAGGTTCAGGCTTACTAAAAACCTGAGACCTAATAATAGGACTACAGAATGCTTCCTGGCCCCCCACCACACACATTACCAACTTACTAAATATCTATTTACAGCAGTCCTCTTATCAAGTATATCAAGCTAAGATATAAAGAAAAGAATTACAAGGCACACCAAAAGGCAAAAAGCACAGTTTGAAGAGAGAGAGTAGCATCAAAACCAGACTCAGATATGTCAGGGTTGTTGGAATTATCAAACCAGGAACTTAAAACAACTATGACTAATATGTCAAGGTTGCTTACCTATGAAGTAGAAAGCATTCAAAAACATATGGGCAAGGGAAGTGCATATGAAAATTTTAAGAGACAAAAAGTAATGATAGTAATTGAAAAACATTGTAATAGAAATGAAGAATGTCTTTGATGGGCTTATTAGTAGATTGGACACAGGTGAGGAATGAATCTTTGAGCTTGAGCATATAACAATAGAAACCTCCAAAACTGAAAAGATAAAAGCAGAGAAGACAGGAAAAAGCACAGATATCAAGAACTGCAGTACAAGTACAAAATGTGCAAAATACATGTAATGGAAATACCAAAAGAGAAGAAAGAGAAAAATGAAAAAAAGAAATATTTGAAACAATAATGACTGAGAAATTCTCTCAAACTAATGTCAGACATCAATCCACAGATTCAGGAAGCTTAGAAAACATTAAACAGTATAAATGCCCCAAACACACACACACACACACACACACCCCCAACACACCCATGCATATCATTTCATTTTCAAACTACAGAAACTAAAATATGAAGAAAAAGTCCTGAAAAAGCCAGTAGAAAGGAACGTTTTACTTTTCAAAGATAAAAATTATATTTGATTTCTCAGAAACATGCAAACAAGATGACAGTGGACTAAAATATTTAAAGTGTTGAGAGAAAAAAAACTACACACCTAAAATTCTGTACCATGTGAAATTATTTTTCAAAAGTGAAGGAGAAATAGACTTTCTTAGACCAACAAAAATTAAGGAAATTTGTGGCCAGTAGACCTGCCTTGCAGAAAATATTAGAGTTCTTTAGTGAGAATAGAAATGATATAGGTCAGAAACTCAGATCTCCATAAAAAAAGGAAAAGCATTGTCAAAGCACTGTCAATAAGTGAAGGTAAAATAAAAACTTTAATTTTTCTTATTCATAACAGATAACATTTTTTAAAAATAATAGCAACAATGTATTCATTTATGCTTATAAATTTATTTATGAATTCTTATGTATAAGTGAAATGAGTAACAGCAATGACACAAAGGATGAAAGGGAGGAATTAAGATGATTTTTTATTATAAATTACTTGCACTACCAATGAAGATGTATAGTGTTATTTGAAAGTGGACTTAGATTAGTTCTAAATTTATATTGCAAACTCTAGGGCAACTGCTAATAAAAAGTTAAAAAGTACATCAAATATGCTAAGAAATGAGAGAAAGTGGAATAATATAAAGCTCAATTAAAACCACAAAAAGTGTAAAAAGAGTAGAAGTCAAAAATATCATCAAAGAAAAAAGGCAACAAATTGAAAACAGTAACAATATGGTGGGTATTAATCCAACTGTATCAATAATTACTTTACATGTCAATGGTCTAAATGCAACAATTAAAAGACAGATTATTAGAGTGGATCATAAAGAAAGACCCAACTATATGTTGTCTACAAGAAGCCCACTTTAAATATAAAAACATACGGATTTAAAGTAAAAGGATGGAGAAAGATATATTATGCTAACAGTGATTAAAAGAAAACAGGAGTACCTATGGTAGTGTCAGACAAAAGACCTTAAAGCAAGAAAAGTTAGCAAAGATAAAGAGGAGCATTACATAAAGGAGACAATTCTCAGAAGAAAATATAACATTCCTTAATGCATATGTGCCTAACAATAGAGTATCAAACTACATAAGGCAAAAGTTGATAGAACTGCAAAGAGAAACAGATAAACACACTATTATAGTTGGAGATTTCAGAAAGTCTAACAGAAACTAACAGATCAATTGACTCATAACTTATATGTACTACTTCATCCAACAACAAAAGAATACACATTTTTCTCAAACTACAATGGAACATTCAGCAAAGTAGACCACATTCTGGACCATAAGACACACCTTCTGAAGTTTACAAGGATAGAAGTCATACAATGTCTGTTCTTAGACTACAATGGAATTAAACTAGAAATCAATAACAGAAAGATAGCTGGAAAATCCCAAAATAATTGGAGTAAACAATGCACATCTAAATAAGTCAAAAAAGTGATCTCAAGAGACACTAAAAAATATTGTGAACTCAGGGAAAATGAAAATACAACTTATCAAAACTTGCAGAATGAGGTGAAAGCAGTACTTAGAGGGAAATTTATAACACTGAATGCATACATTAGAAAAGAAACAAGATCTAAAATCAAGATCTATATGAGGAAAACTACAAAATTCTGTTAAGTGGAATCAAAGAATTAGTAAATAAATGGAGAGATATTCCATGTTCATGGATAGAAAGACTCAAGATTGTCAAGATGTAAGTCCTTCCTAACTTGAACTATAAATTCAATGAAATCCCAATCAAAATTCCAGAAAGTAATTTTGTAGATATTGACAAACTGATTCTAAAGTTTATTTGGAGAGGAAAAAAATCCAGAATAAGTAACATAATATTGAAGGAGAAGTACAAAGTTGGATAACTGACACTACTGACTTCAAGATTTAATATAAAGCTACAATAATCAAGACAGTGTGATACTGACAAAAGGATAAACAAATGAATTAATGGAACAGAATAGGGAGCACAGAAATAGACCCCCATAAATAGATTCAACATCACACTTGTTCTGAATCACATTACCAGATGACATGAAGATTCACAGGAAATTTGCCATGAAAACTTCTAAATGGCTAATAAACATTGGCCACAATGTTTTAACAAAAAGGAAAGCCCTTTCCTCAAACTAGCTAAAAATAAAGGGTGAGCACTGTAACAATAGGAGTGTAAGAAGTAGAGAGTAAAAAAAACAAGGGAGTGTTTTCAGCCTTGTGATCTGTCAAAAAAGGAAAACAGATGCCTTAAAAATAACAGCATCAATACAACACTGCAAGTCAACTAGAGAACATAACTTGCAAACTACTTATAATTGGTTCGTATAAAAATCTTACCTTACCAGCAAGTTTTGAATAAATATAGAGAAAAAATAGTATATCTATATATCTGTCTATATTTATATCTATTTGGATATATATATATAATAAACATATAAAGTATGTATTTCACTTATGTTAAAGTAATAACACATGTTATTTAAATTCTAACTGACATTTAAATTGTAATTGAAATTCTAACTGAATTCCCGAAGATAGGGAGAGACTTTTAAAAAATATTTTCTTTAATGTTTGACTTTTCTAAAAATATGCATGTATTGCTTTATTAAAAAAAATATCTACCCAGTAATCTGTAAATACAGGAATTCATACTGTAATCAAGGAGTTCATGAAATATTGCTACAAAAGTTGCAATAATATGTCATTTCAAATGGAAAATAATACTTTTTCTATGCCTTCTGAATCCTATAATTTTAGGATGCTGGAGAATTAACCAGGAGCAATTTCAGGTGTTTAAGGGTGTGTCCAGAACACATCATTAATCCAATAATCAGTTATAACAAAAACATGGGAGGCCATTAAATCTTACAAAATTTTTTCATGATTTTTATACTGTTACCTTATAATTCCTCTTTTTAGATTAACTTGTTTAAAATAAATTTTTGGAACAGTTTTAACTCAGAGAAGCAGAATTGGAAAAGCATCTTTCCCACTCTTATACCAAGAAAAAGCTGGACAAAAGGCAAATTAATGACCTTTTGTAAATCCATCAGAGCACTGATGTCAATGGACCAACCTGTGGGAAGGAGCAGGAATGCGTGCTAGACCAACCGCTGTACCTGGAAGAGGCCCAGGATCTCTTGTGATGATCACAGGACTGAGAAGTAGGCTCATAGTGCCGTCACAAAACAGGTTTAATCTGAATATCAGGAAAGGCCCTTCCCTCCCAGTCCCGGATCCCATCACTGTGCTTACACCATCAAGTGAAAATAAGTTTGAAATGCAGCTATAACAGTTGCAAGAGACAGATTTTATTGGTGCACGAGTGAGTGGAGCAGGTTTCAGAAATCAGAAAAACCCTCTAGCCGACTCGCCTTTTTTTTTTTTTTTTTGCGGTACACGGGCCTCTCGCTGCTGTGACCTCTCCCATTGCGGAGCACGGGCTCCAGACGCGCAGGCTCAGCGGCCATGGCTCACGGGCGCAGCCGCTCCGCAGCATGTGGGATCTTACCGGACCGGGGCACGAACCCGTGTCCCCTGCGTCGGCAGGCGGACTCTCAACCACTGCACCACCAGGGAAGTGTAAAACAAATTTTTCTTGCAGAATAATTTTAGTTAACAAAGTTAGAAGGAAGGAAAATTTAAAATTATCACTAAAACAGTGTAATAATCCCTGCATTCTTTAATACATTGAAGAATGCTAAAATTAATAGAGAAACCATAAAATGAAGGATATTTACATATATGCAGTGTATGCTTCACAAAATATTTATTAATCACTGTGGTGATTTTAATTTATGTCCACAAATTATTTGATACTCCTCCGTCCAGAAGGTGGAATTTAACACCCTCCTCTTGAGTATGGGCTAGATTTAGTGATTTACTTCACATTGCAACTTTACAGTGAAGAAGCCTTGTAGACACAGAGTTAATCAGTGATTAACATTAAACTCACCACTGTTATCTCATGTTGATATCATGTACTCCTCTAACAAGATATAATTAGGAAGGTACATTACCTCTATATTTCTCTTCCCACAAAATTCATAACCCCAGTTCAATTATGAGATAACACCAGAAAACACAAAACTGACTGACATTCTATAAAATATCTGACCAGTGCTCTTCAGAAGTGTCAAGGTCATAAAAGACCAGGCATGATCTAGAAACTGTCACATATTGAAGGGTATTGGGAGATGTGACTAATAAATGCAACATGGGCTTTTGGGTATGGTCATGGAACAGAGGAAGCCCAGTAGTGGAGAAATTGGAGAAATCCAAATAAAATATCTAGTTTAGGTCATGAAATTGTATCAATGTTTTTATATCAATGTTAATTTATCAGTTTTGATCTATTAGCCATGGATATATAAGATGTCAACCATAGTTGATTGTGTTAAGGGTACACAGGAAATCTGTACTACCACTGCAATTCTTTTATACATCTAAAATTATTTCTAAATAAATTCTATATAAGCTCTTTAATAAAATTAATTAATGGTTCTTTTGATAATGTGGCTGCCCTGAAAATTCTTAACAGTGATTACTCTAATAAATATAAACAAAAGTCTTAATTCACAGTAGCAGATTCTTGTGCTCAATGAGGTAGAAACTTAGGAGGGCTGAAAGCCTGGAAAGTGTAGGAAAATATCACTGAGGTTGAAATTGTAAGCTCAAGATAATCAATGCATCACTTTCATACTAATTACTAAACATTAGAATTTATTATCTATTAGAAAATGATCAATATTTTGATGTAGCTATTTTTTCCATGCAAAGGTATGCTCTAAAACCAGTTACCTTCAAATATTTTTTTAAAGCCAGGGAAACTTCTTTAGATTAAACATTATACAAAAAGAAAAAATTAATGTACAAATGTACTTATAATTTAATTTCTCTTAGTTAAAAAACACATTGTGATAGGCAGAATTCTAAAATCAGCCATAAGATTCTCTACGCTCTGGAAAATATACACCTTTTCCTAGTTGTTCAATGAAACACTAATCTGGGTGATGTGTGAGGGGATTTTGTAGATATAATTAATGTCCCAAATTATTTCCCTTTAAATTAAGGAGATTATCTTCACTGGGTCTTACCTAATGGGTGATCCTTTAAGAGACTGGAATATCTCTGGAGGAGACTGTACCAACTGTACCATGTGGCGACTCAAAGCAAAAATGGGATTTAACTCAAGAGAGGTTATCTATTGCTAGCTTGGAAGATGGAGGAGGCAAAAACTGCTGGCACCCCACAATGAAACAGGATTATTAGATCTACAACTACAGGGAAATGAGTTCTACAAATAACAAGAATGACTTTGGAAGTGGATTCTCCCCCAGAGACCATGCATGGGAACTCAGCCTTCAGCTGAGAAACCAGGCATTCCACACTGTGCTTCTGACCTACAGAACTGTAAGCAAATATATAGGTATTGTATACAACCACAAAGTCTGTGGCAATTTGTTACACAGCAAAAGGAAACAAACACAATAAATCAATGAGAATGAAACTGTATAGGAGCAAACATTTGATACACAGGCTTCTTAATGAAATTTCCAATCTTTTATTAACTTAAATATCATTTTCTATTCTGTTTCAGTGGTATCATTTTGAAAAAAAATCCTGATTCACATACATAAGAAGTTGCAAATTCTTACTATTTTTTTTTAACAGTTCACATTGTAACTTCATGATGCTCTTCAATTAAATTGATTGAAAGCTTGGGGTAAAAAGCAGCAGCAGAATATTTCAAGTTTAGACCACTAAAAATAATCTAACATACATATCATTTAAGCAGATACACATTTTATAGATATCTACCAATATGTATCATTCAAAACTTACAATAAGCAGTAAACCTATATAGTGTAATATCATGTTCAAGTATGCTGAAGCTTATTTTGCAAAGCTTACTTTTATGTCATTATAAACTGAAATGTTGTATCTAAATCTGGCATCATCACTCAAGATGTTAAAAAATCAGTCAAGGGACTTCCCTGGTGGTGCAGTGGTTAAGAAACCACCTGCCAATGCAGGGGACACGGGTTCAAACCCTGGTCTGGGAAGATCTCACATGCCACGGAGCAACTAAGCCCGTGCGCCACAACTACTGAGCTCGTGTGCCACAACTACTGAAGCCTGCGTGCCTAGAGCCTGTGCTCCACAACAAGAGAAGCCACTGCAATGAGAAGCCCGCGCACTGCAACGAAGAATAGCCCCCGCTCGCTGCAACTAGAGAAAGCCTGCACACAGCAACGAAGACCCAACACAGCCAAAAATAAATAAATAAATGAAATTATAAAAAAAAAATCAGTCAAATGATCTGAAAAGTCTGGAGTCATTTTGAAGAAATATAGCTTATGACAATATGTATCATGTTGTACTGTCGTACACTTTTACATGGAAAGTTTTGCATGTCTGAATTTTTAAAAAGTCAGTACAGAAATACCAGCTCCATAGTCAATTACTTATTTATGAAAGTGAAAGGCATAAATATATGCACAGTGTTGGCAGAGGAATGTTTATTTCCAATGTAAGCACACAAATGCATTGAACTAAATGCATAAGTAAAAAAATATTGTTAATAATTCATGTCCTAAAATTTGGTATCTATAGTACAATTAAGTGTACTTGTTTTTAATTATAGTTTCTAACAAGTAAAATATTTAAATCAAATTTGAATCAAGTATTGTGGACCCCCAGAATCTTTTCCATGCAAATACGTTTTTAAAAATCATTGACTTAAACCACGTAGAGTACAAACCCAGACACACTTGTTCAGGAGCCCTGGAATGAATTATTGACTAAGCATGGATCACTGAACCAGAGCTGAAAAACCTCAGGAGACCAACAAAAACCCTTGTAGGTGGAAGATGAATATCTAAACAACAAAACAGATGGTTGCTCTCTTGCTGATGATTTCTAGAGACAATACCTCTGTATTCTTCATATACCTGAAATTCACAAAGCTCTGCATTATATTTGAATTTAATCTCCCCTATTTAAATGTGTACCATTTCTTGACATTCAAAAAAATTTTTAATGCCTTTTCAAGTTTCTTCCAATAAAAACTTTATTTTTTGAATTAGGGCTTTCATATTCTTCAGATAAATACCCAGAAGTGTGACAGTTGTAGCCAAGATATGGAAACAACCTAAATGCTCATCAATGCATGAATGGATAAAGAACATGTGATATATATATATATATATACACACACACACACATACACACACACACATACATAATGGAATATTACTCATCCATTTAAAAAATGAAGTTTTGACATTTGCAACATGGATAGACCTTGAGATAAACTGTTTATAGAGAAATAGATGCAGAATTTGACCACTTTCACACCCCCACCGCTACCACTCTGGTTCAAGCCATCATCATCTCATACCTGGAGCCTGATAATTCTCTCTTAAATTTTCTCCCTGCTTCTGCATTTATACAACATAGAGTGTCTTCAACACAGAAGGCAGAGTAAACTTTCCAAAAGTAAGTCACATCCCATTATCATTCTGCTCAAAACTCGACATTCCTCCGTTTTATTTAGCGTAAAAGCTGAAATCTTTGCAATGGCTACAAAACCCTATATGACCTGTTCCACTGCACATTAACTCTCCGATATTCCTTCTTCACTCACTCCCCTCTAGTTAGGCCAGCGTTATTACCATTATTACCAGTTCTCAAACACCAGAAGTTCTTCTGCCTTAGGTCCTTTGCACCATCTCCCCTTAGAGCACACTTCCTCTAAATTTCAGCATTCTTAACCCCCTCATTTTTGTAGGTCTTGGTTTAACTTTAACATTCTCAATGAGCCCTCTCCTAATTTCCCTTTTTAAAGTTGCAAAATGCTCATCACATACTCTGGCATCTTAAATCCCTATTTCTTTTCCTATATTTTTTCTTTCTCTTTTTCTTTCTTCCTTCTATCCTTCCTTCCTTCCTCTCTCTCTTTTTTCCTTTCTCTTTCTCTTTTTTTCCTGTAAAAGTAGAACTTCTTGTGTCCTAATATACTATGTTAGTTAATTATTATGTTTCTTGTTCATTGTTTACCTCCCTTTACTAGAATTTAATTTCTACAAGAGTAGAGATGAGGTTCAAGTAGCTACTAAAATAGTCCCTGGAAGATAGTAGTTGCACAGTAATAATTTGTGAATGAATGAATAAATATTGGGGAGAAT
The DNA here is from genome assembly GCF_964270905.1 of Leucopleurus acutus. NCBI lineage: Eukaryota > Metazoa > Chordata > Mammalia > Artiodactyla > Delphinidae > Leucopleurus > Leucopleurus acutus. Next base: position 60,786,930 of record NC_139159.1, read on the forward strand.
TTATGAGAAAAAGTCCACCTTTTTCTTTTCCTTGTCTGGGACAAGAGGACAATCACTGTTTGGGATAAGAAGCTCTAAAAGCTACTGGAAATTTTATGGCGTCAACAGGAAAACAAAGTCAACTTAGGTGAAATTTCCAAGCTTCAGGATAAGAGCTGCACAGTGAGGCTGACAGATTGAGTAAGAATAGATTCTACAACCAGCACTGAACACACTGGGTAATGAAAATACCTGAGAATAGCTAAGGCAATCCCACAACAATCCATGAAGTAGGCAATGTGCTACCTCAGACCACCCTGAGACATCAGGCTTTCCATCTGAAACAGAACTTTCTTGGAGGCAGAAAGCAAGTATTGAAATTTTAAGAAACACAGAAGACCAAGAAACCCTATCACAGTCTTTCTTATTCCTGTTAGCCAATCACTTATGCTGACAATGAAGACAGAGAATGAAAAGGAAAGACAGATCAACCCACAGTCCATTTTCCTTTCAGTCATTCCTTACCCATCAACAAGCTAAAAGAAGAGAATGTTGGTATAAAGTGTGCATTATCAGGAAGTAAGTTAACAACAGTTGTTTGTTCCCATTAGCATTTCTACCCTATTGGTAGGCATAGAATACACAGTCAGGTACACACTAAGAAATACAAATTGTATAATTTGGGTGATTCTCCATATGAGTTAAGTGCTCTTATACTTGCATTTAAAACTGGCATTATAAAACATAAAGATGAAAGACAAAATTCATTAATTTAAAATTGTATTTTTAAAAATTGTGTTTTTTTACTTAGAACTATATTAAATAACAAGTAAAAAGCACCATAAAAAGTCAAGAAAGACCATGGAAGAGAGGAAAAGTTTTATATTTTAGTAAGATTAATGGCACTTTTTATCTTGCTTTTTAGAACAAAGGCCTTCATATTTTCATTTGGCATTGGGCTCTACAAACTATGTAGTTAGCCCTGGTTGTAGAAGAAAGGAGTGGAGACATGATAGGGCTCACCAGGAAAAGCACAGTAAATAATGAATTCGCTGTAAGAAGGTATTTGACTGTAATCCCACTGAGTGAACCAGGGAAAATGTCCTCAGGGTATGTATAAATGTGCTCCTCTCTTTTCCTGCACATGAAGGCTTTCAAAATCCACTATTTTTGTTCATTATCCTCAAGTGATAGGGTCTCACAAAATATCTACCTCAGCTGTTATAGCTAGATATCTTTTAGTTAAAACTGGAAAAAAAAACTAGCCTAAGAAAAAGATCAATCGTTTTAAAATTATTTTTCACATATCTGGACAATCTAGATTCAAACATTATTTTCTGAAGTCAAACTGATTTTTCTCAAACTCTTGGCTGGACCTTCTATTTTGACATCTTTATCAGGATGCCCGTGGAAAAACTTAGCTGTGGAAACTCTTATCCCACATACTTTTAGGTTCAAACAGAAAGATAAAGCTTGATTTTCAATACTTCCTCAAAAAGTCCTGAGATTCATAAAATCAAACTTTCTTAATTTGCATGCTCATCTCTGAGCCAATCATTGTGAGCAGGATAGCAAAATGGACAGAAAGGCTTACATTGGAGCAATGTCTTTCCATCCTGGGGGAGTAATGGGACCCCATGTAGAGTACTTGCAGTGTGCATAATGGCCATATAATCTCAAAAACTATAGGGTATGCCAATTTTTTACCTATTGTTTCTCAAGTCCATGCCTGCCCTTCTATGTTATGCTCCATATTGCGAGGGCTGAGACCGTAAAAACTATAATTCTAAGGCTCAGTTGCCAACTGACTTCCAGTTAAGATGATTAATGGATGGCGTCAAGAAGGGATTAGTAGTCAGGAGATGGGATCCAAACGCTGCTTTTTATCTCTTCACCACTTAAAGACTCTCTGACAAAAACAAGTTGCTAAGTCTCCAGAGGTTTTTGGTGATTCCTTCCAAGAGAGCAAATGGTGCGTGGTGGTGGATGTAGGCCCCCAAACATCAGCATTTCAAGCATGGATTAAACAGTAGCAGCTATCTCCAGTATATAATAAGTGCAGCTATATGCTAGGAAAACATGACCTCATTGTTTTTCGTTTAAAGTTGAAAATGACTTCCTGCAGTTTCTAATATTTGAGTTACCATCCTTCTGTTTCCACTCCCTCAGCTTTCAAACACCCTTGAACCCAGCCTCTCTTTCTAAAATGCATAGCGTGTTTTCTCTCTTTGCACCGGATTGGCATAGTGGCTGTTCCTAGCTATCAGCATAATGAAGATCAAGAGACCAACAATAAAAGTTCTTCCCTTTGCTTTGAAGAAGAATTGATATTAGGAGCATTTCATTTGGTTTCTCGGATTTTATAAATAAAAGCATGAGAATTTTGCATTGCAAAAACTATTGGTATCTGTATCATCATCTGTGTAATTCGGGGCATGATGGGACAGATCTCATACTGTCTTATTTCATGATATGTTTAATTGCAGGTTTTTAAGTACTATATTAGTGATAGTGCCAGCACATAATTTTATATTGCAAACAGCTACTTTTTTATGTTGATGGAATATCAGAAAGACCATGTTTGTGCATCTTTTCAGTTACATGCTTTCACTTCATGAGACCTGAAAATAAAAGTAAACTTCTAGAGAGTCAGTTTGAATTAGTTATAGATGCTGAAGGTAAGGAGATAGGCTTACCAAGCTATAATAAGAGAGTCCATGGTATCATTTAGCTGTGGTTAACATTTAGTTCTGACAGTAATATCTTATATGATTTTAAATATCATGATATTTAAATATCATGATATTGAAACTTAGCTTAGATGTTTTGACAGATATATGAGACTAGTGACACTTTTTTTGTAATTATAAGCAAGAACAAATAATGTGACTAATAAGATATAAATTTTAATATTTTATAAAATATTTTGGATATATGGGTCTTTTATTACTTTTAATAAATATAATAATTATTATTAATAGTAACACTAAGTTAACTAATTAGTAAGCAATGACAAAGTTGTTCTATAAGGTTGGCAGTTAACCAGTAAAGAAACACTACTTCCTTGTTGGGTCCAGTTTGTTACTTGCATTGACAAGAAAAGCAAGATGGGCTCAGGGGATAACTCCCTGCTATATCCCTTGTACCACAGGATGACACAAAAACAAAAAGTATACCTTAAAAATGAAAATAAATGTTTTATACACTTCCAAAAATAAGAAATAAATAAACCAAAAGGGGCCAGATAACACGGCAATGAAACACACACAGTTGGGCTTGTATTGTTGAGGAATTAATTCTGTGCTGCACCTAAGCAGTTTTATAGCCTGCAGCTTTGCCATCATGTGGGCAAGGCAGAAAGTCTCATACCTCATCAGAACTCTGGAGGTGATAAGAAACTGTCATGACAGCTGTCTGGGAACAGAGGGAAGTGAGTGAGAAATGGCCTTGCAGCAGCTTCTCACTAATCTCCTGTTCTCATGTTCTGGAAGAATTACTGGGTGTTCTGCTAAGACTCATGTCAGCTTTGATTAAACATTGCCTAGATGGTCTATGTGGAGACATGAAACATCAATAGGGTGACACAGCAAAGCCATTCCCCTACAAAAACTACAAATAACACCAAATGAAATAACGTGTTCTACGATTAGAACTAATTATACACATGGAAAGATATAACAATATATCTATCAATATGTAACTTAGATTTGTTTGGTATAAGACATACCCCATCCTAATTTTTCCTTACCTTTTTTATCTGGTTATGGGATGACTAGCATTAGTTACAACTTGCTGGGATAAATTCTTTCCCTTGCTTTTGAGGGGGCACTATTAGGTTCTTGAAAGAGATTTTGGTTATGAGGTGGTCAGAACTAACTGCTAGGCTCCTCTTATGCTCAGTTCCTACTCTGACCATCCCTAGCCTCAAAGAAAGGTTGTGTAATCTATGGTGATCTGAATTTTTAAAACTCAAGAAAAATTATGGGTCAAGGTAAAACTATATGTTTCAAAGAGACTGAATGCTAAGTAGAGATGAATTTTTTTCTCTAATCTGATTACTCTACAATGAAATGAAACAGGCAACTTATAAGGGTATGAGTAACATTGTTCTCTGTCACAGACACACACACACAAATATGTTCCCACATGGTTCTAACCTATACAAGATCCCATTTGCTTCCAGAAAATGAAAGTGGACCCCCCTCTTACTGAATTTCTGTGAGTCAGGTGTTTGGGAGTGAAGGTAGAGTGAACCTTTTTTGTTCACTTTGATTTGGGGCCATTATATCCACTTAATCATGCAAACTCATTCAATATTACCTCCCTTGAGTGTGCTACTGAGATAAAGTTGAAGACCCAAGTGATCTTACTATTTTACTCTTTAAAGAAACGTACGTACATATTATCAAGGAAAAAATGATCAAGGGTAATGTATATCATTATTGATACAAACAAAATCATCTTTTTAGTGATATTTTGTTTTGACACCACCTACAACTACTATTTCCAAAATATAGCATTATATTGGCCACTTTACCTGGTATATAGTAAACAGATTAGCAATTGGAAAATAAAGTTCACTATAAGAGCTTTCAAGCTTTCTGCTCTGAGAAAACTCTTCAGTCTTTAAATATCAACATAAAGGCAGCCCCATAACAAGGTTTTCAAGGATAAAAATAAATTTGGGGAGTTCAAAGAAAATAAACTGGTTTTAAACCTAAAAATTCTACATTTAAACTTCTTGTGGGAAAAGACTTTCAACTAGAATGATGCTCATTGGTTATGGAAAGATTTAATTGATGGAACATATTCTTTAGAATAGGAGTTTTATACTGGGAATGGATAGAGAAGTCCATAGAATTCTCAAAATCTGGGACCAGCCATACTACACATGGCTGATGTTCTACATGGAGAGTGCAAAGATGAATATCTTTGTTGCCTCTGTTGCTTCATGAGCTGTTATGGCTGAGATTAATTTCTCTGATTTATGTAGGCATGTAAGAATTTAAGAAGTATATTCATAGCCTTTTCAGATTTATTGAATATATTAATATACGAAAAACTGAAGATACTTAATGTATACATTTTGATGACTTTGATATATGGATGTACCCATGACAGCATCACCACAATCAAGGTAATAAAATAGTCCAGCACTTCCAGAAAATTAATTTTGTCCTCTTGCTCTTATTTGTAGGAAGAATACTATACTTGGCATGAGACCTACCCTCTTAACAATTTTCTGACTTGAAATATAGTTAATTTAAAATGTCATATTAATTTCAGATGTACAACATAGTGATTTGATATTTTTATAGGTTATATACTCAATTTAAAGTTATTATAAAATATTGGCTATATTCTCTGTCTGTACATTACATCCTTGTATCTAATTTTATACCTAGTAGTTTAAACCCCTTAATTCCCTTCATATATCTTGCCCCTCCCTTGACCTTGCTCCCACTGGTAACCACTAATTTGTTCTCTATATCTATGACACTGTTTCTGTTTTGCCATGATCATTCATGTTTTTTTTGGATTCCATATATAAGTAAAAACACACAGTATTTGTCTTTCTCCGACTGACTTACTTCGTTAAGCATCCATGTTGTTGCAAATGGCAAAATTTCATTCTTTTTGTAGCTGAGTAATATTTCATTGTGTATATACATATACCACATCTTCTTTATCTATTCATCTGTTGATGAACACTTAAATTGCTTCCATATCTTGACAACTGTAAATAATGCTGCTATAAACATAGGAATGGATATATCTTTTCAAATTAGTGTTTTGATTTCTTTGGCCATATGCCTGGGAATGGAATTGCTGGATCGTATGGTAGTTCTATTTTTGATTTTTTGAGGAAACTTTATACTGTTTCCTATAGTAACTGTGCCACTTTACATTCCCACCAACAGTGCATTAGGGTTCTCTTTACTCCACAACCTTGCCAACATTTATTGTTGTTGACTTTTTGATGGTAGCAATTCTGAAAACTGTGAGATGATATTTTATTTCATTTCATTTCCTTTTGCCTGATGATTAGTTACATTGAACATCTTTTTACGTGCATCTTTTTATATTTTCTAGTTCTTTGTTAAAATCTTCATTGAGTTCATCTATGCTTTTCCCTAGTTTAGTTAGCATTCTTATTTTTATTGCTTTGAACACTTTATCAGGTAAATTATCTCTGTTTCATTGAGGAATTTTTCTCAGGGCTTTTTTTTTTTCTTGTTCTTTCATCTGAAACATATTTCTCTGTCTTCTCATTTTAACTTTCTTCATCTCCATGAAATTAGGTGAAAGAGTTACCTATTCTGTTCTTGAATGTGTTTTCTACTGTGAGAGCATCTGTATGCAGCCACCCGTGACCAGTAGCTTTGGTGGGAGAGACAGAACTGAAGTGAGCATGGGATGTGTCTTCCTCCAGGGTTATTGGCAGTCATCCCCTTGGTGGGAGGTAGGGCTGGGTTGGGACAGTGTAGAGCTAGCTGCAAGCTCGTGCTTCTCGTATTCTCAATTATTACAATGGCCCTATCAGCAGCAGTGACAGGAGCAAAGGGGCTATAGCAGAAGTCCTGAGAGATTTGTGTTTCTCTGGGGTGTGATGGCAGTCTTGGACTTGAAGTGTGTCCAGTGCATGAGGGCTTGGGCTGCCCTTCTGTGCTGGTTTCACCTTTTCCCAGTGTTTGTGCCATGGTTAGAAGCTAGGTTCAGGCTGCAGTGGTTGGTGCCACACTACTGAGCTGGCTGTGCTCCACCCCAAGCGTGCACAGGGACACATGCTCTGGCAATGGTTGTCTCTGCCCTGGAGCCAGCCTCGCTCCTTCTTGAGTGTGCCCAAGGACGTGTGCCCTGGCAATGGAGGTCTCCTCCCTGGAGGTAGTTTCGCTTCCTCCTGAATGTGTGCAGTGATGTGCACTCTGCTAATGGCTGTCTCTGCCCTGGTCAGAGTCAAGGCCTGGGTCCAAGCCAGCTCCATTCCTTCCAATTGTGCATACTCTCATTGGCAATGGCAGCCTCTACCTTATTGTGGAGCATCCCAGAGCAAGAGGAGCTGAAGCTGGAGGCTGATGCAGGCTAGGGGCATGCTGGGGTTGTCGTTACAAGCTGGCCAGAGCCCCAGGCAGTTTTCAACCTGCTGCCTCTGCACCGTGACTGAGAGTAAGCAAGTCTGCATATGTAATCTTCAGGGGAGGAGTCCTAGTTTCTTACAGTCTTTGGATAAACCCCACTGGTTTTCAAACCAGTTAATGGGGCTCATCTTTCCAGTGTCAGACTGCAGGGCTAGGATACTTAATATGTGGCTCTAACCCCTCACTTCCCAGGGTGGATCCCCAAGCCTATGATATCCCCCTTCAGTTCTCTGTCCCCGACTAGGGATGCAGGTCCTGACCAGACCTTCTCCTCCCTTTCTACCAAACTTCTTTTGGATATTTCTTTACAGACTTGGTTGTAGAAATGCCATTTTGTCCAGGTCAACTGCAGTTACAGTTCCTCTATATGTAGCTGTTGTTCTGATGTGTTTGTGAAGTGAATTGAGCCCTCAGTCCTACTCTGTCATCCTGATCTCTTCTCCCCCTGTGAATGAGTTTCTAAGTGCATACAATATGTTGTTAACTATAGAAACTAAGTTGTACAGCAAACATCTAGAACTTATTCATCTAGTATAACAGTAACTTTATATTCATTGAACAGCAGCTCCCTATTTTCCCATTCTGTCCTTCTCTGACAATCACCATTTTAGACTCTGCTTCTATGAGTTTGACCATTTTAGATGTCTATAGGAGTGAAATCATGAAGTAGCTGTTCTGTGAGTAGCTTATTTCACTTAGCTTAATGTCTTCCAGACCCATCTACATTGTTGCAAACGTAGGATTTCCTTCTTTTTTGAGGCTGAATAACATTCTATTGTATGTATATACCACATTTTTTAATCCATTAATCTATCAATGGACAGTTGGGTTGTTCTATATCTTTGCTATTGTGAGTAATGGTGTAGTAAACATGACAGTACCAATCTTTCTGAGATTATAATTTCAATTATTTTGGATAGATTTCAAGAGAAGGATTGCTGAATTACATGGCAGTTCTACTTTTAATTTTTCCAAGAACATCCATGTTGTTTTCTATAGTAACTACATCATTTTGCATTCCTACCAACAGGGTTACAATTTCTTCACAGGCATGCCAACAGTTGTTGTCTTGTGTGTGTGTATGTGTATGTGTGTGTGTGTGTGTGTGTGTATGCTATGCTAACAGGTGTGAGGTGATATCTTAATGTACTTTTGATTTTATTTTCCTCATGATTGGGGATGATGACCACATTTTCACATATCTGTTGTTCTTTTGTATATTTTCTTTCAATAAATGTATATTCAAGTTCTTTGCTAATTTTTAAGTCACCTTATTTTTGTTTTGTTTTATTTGCTATTGAGTTGGAAGAGTTATGTTTTCTGGAAATTAACCCTTTATGAGATATATGGTTTGCAAATATTTTCTCCTATAACATAGGTTGCATTTCCACTCTTTGATTGCTTCCTTTGCTATGAGAAGCTTTGTAGTTTGATGTAGTCCTCTTTGTCTATTTTAGCTTCTGTTGCCTGTGCTTTTGATATCAAGTTTATAACTTTATTGCCAACATCATGAAGCTTTTCCCCTATGCTTTCCACTAGGATTATTATTATTTTTTATTTTTATTTTTATTTTTTTTACAGTTTCAGGCCTTCTGTTTAAGTCCTTAATCTACTTCAAGTTGATTTTTGTGTATGGTGGAAGATTGAGGTCCTATTAACCAAATGAGATTTATTCCTAAGATGCAAGAATGGTTCAACATATACAAATCAATAAACATTATACACTGTATTAACAGAATGAAGGATAAAAATCATAATCATCCTAACAAATGCAGAAAAAAATTGGCAAAACTTGATATTGTTTGTGATAAAAACAATCAACAAATTAATTTTTAGAAGGAATACACCTCAACATAATAAGGTCATATACGATAAACCCACAGCTAACATGCTCAATGGTGAAAAACTAAAGTTTTTCCCCTATGATCAAGAACAAAACAGGGATGCCCATCTTGCCACTTCCCTTCATAATAGCACTGGAAGTTCTAGCCAGAGCACTTAGGTGAGAAATAAAAGGCATCCAAATAAAAAAGGGCAAAGTAAAACTGTTTGCTGATGACATGATCCTATATATAGAAAATCCTGAAGACTTGTGAGAAACAATAAACAAATTCAGTAAAATTTCAGGATACAAAGTTAATGGAAAAAAGTTAGTTGCATTACTATGCTCTAACAATGAACTATATAAAAAAGGGATTTTTTTAAAAAGCCCATTTATAATAGCATCAAAAAGAATAAAATTCTTAGGAATAAACTTAACTAAGGAGAATAAAAATTTGTTCATTCAAAATTGTAATACATTGATGAAAGAAATTAAAGACACAAATAAATGGAAACACATACCATGCTCACAGATTAGAAGATTTAACACTGTTAAAATGTCCATACTGCACAAAGTTATCTACAGATTCAATGCTATTTCCATTAAATTTCAATGGCATTTTTTTTAAACAGAGGTAGAACAATCCTAAAATTCATGTGGAACAAGAAAAAACCAAAAATAGTCAAAGCAATCTTAGGAAAGTGGAACAAAGCTTGAGGCATTACTTCCTCATTTCAAAATATGTTACAAAGTTATAGTAATGTAAACAGTGTGCTACTGGCATAAAGACAGACATATAGCCGAACAGAACAGAATAGAACCAGAAATAAACCCACACATATATGAGCAACTGATCTTTGACAAGGGCCAGAAGAACCCCACAATGGAAATGATAGTCTCTTCAACAAATGATATTGGGAATACGGGATATCCATACTTTTTTTTTTAATTTGCACATTCAACTTTGAGAGGCTGAACCCTATTTGTTAACTCAGTTTTTTGTTTAGCCTTTAATAGAGATAATTAACAGTTTGATGTGCGATTTCTTCTAGTTAAGTTTTGGTTTCCAAAGAGAGAAAATCAAAACAGTGGATATTAATTGATTAAGACAAAGGAAAATAAAAACCAACCTTTTTTTTTTGTAATTTCTATCATTTCTCACCATCTATTTAAATTCCCTAGATAACACTAATATTCTATTATGGCTTGTAACTAGTGACACATGTATTCTGATTATTTATTCATAGCTATAGATTAAGCTAATTTACTAAGCATTCAGTACATTCCAAGCAGATCCTGAACAAGGTACTACACTAGCTACCCAACCCTCCAACCAGCTGGGTCAGAATTCAAAGAACGTGGAGCAGTCCTGAGGTCCATAGGCTCACATAAGAATATGATTCCCTCTGTAATAAACATTATAGTTACTACCACTGAATTAAGCACCTACTATCTGAGTCCTCTATCAGACCATGGACATGCATTTTCATTTGCTCAGGAAAACCATGGGAGGATAAAGTTACTCAAAGTCGCACAACCCAGCTTGGCTTCTAGAACCCATGTTCTTTCTATGGCACAACTTATGAATAAGGATCTGTCCACCTGGGTCTCCAGGTTAATGTGGCAGTTTCTTCCTTTTGGGGCTGTAGCCCTATTCTGAATGTAGGCAGTCTTGACTGAGGCTCTGACACTCTATAGATGACTTATTAGCCCCTTCCCTGCAAAAGCTAGACCTGACTTGTGGACTCAGTTACTGGCTGGAGTCCTGCTCCTTCAGGGATGGGTTTCTGGCAACAAGCACATCAACTGGTCACTGTCCATACCAGTACTGCCGGCCCCACCCACCACAGAAGCTCTGGGGTGGAGTTAGTTCACCCAGCCTGATCTACTCTCAACACTTTCTCCATAATAAATGCTGATGAGAGATGTTTGGATGGTCACCTACTGTGGGCCAGCATTACATTAAACACCTAAAATTTATTGTTGAACTTGAGTGGTATTCATCCACCCTGAACCCTCAGGCTGCCTGTCATCCAACCCCACATCAGATCATGGCCAGAAGCATGAAGAAATATTCCTTTGGTATGTTGACATAGTTGAAAAGGCCTTGTGCAAGAGATATCCCAGGAAACAACAAATGTGAGATGTACACATAGAGACTCTGGGTTCCTACAGAATCATGGGCTGTTGATCAGAGTTCACACTGTCAGCGGGAAACTCACCAAACACAGGTTTGTAAAATTACATCAGTGACAATAAGAAAGTTGGAAAAAGTAGTGATTGGTAAGGTTGAATCAGTCTCAGGTGGAAACAGTTCATCCTATAGGTGTTATACCATACATCAGTTCTTTACAATGTGCATTAAAATCACCTGGGGTTCTTCGCGTCCGGAGCCTGCGCTCCGCAACGGGAGAGGCCACAATGGTGAGAGGCCCGCGTACCGCAAAAAAAAAAAAAAAAAAAAAATCACCTGGGGGTCGTTACAACGTGGATTCTAACTCAGTATATCAGAGGTGGGGCCTGAGGCTCTGCATTTCTACCGAGCTCCCCTAACATGCTGAAGCTACTGATCCTTAGATTACACTTCACATAGCAAGGCCATAGACCTGCTTGACATAGGTTTAAAATGGAGAAAAATATAGTTGACTTACTGAGACCTGAGTTATACACATAGGTGGCATTAGACCCTTCCAGACAAGTTGCATGCTCTTACCAGAAAAGTAATCATTCATAGAGGAAAGAGACCAAGCCAGCACAGAGTCTCAGAGCATGAGGGAGTTGGAGCCTGGGGTTGTCGGGTCTGGAAACACATATTGAAAGGGAAAGAGGGCTTCCCTGGTGGCGCAGTGGTTGGGAGTGCGTCTGCAGTGCGGGGGGCGCGGGTTCGTGCCCTGGTCCGGGGGGATCCCGCGTGCTGCGGAGTGGCTGGGCCCGTGAGCCGTGGCTGCTGGGCCTGCGCGTCCGGAGCCTGTGCCCCGTAACGGGAGACGCCACAACAGTGAGAGGCCCGCGTACCACAAAAAAAAAAAAAAAAAAAGAGGGAAAGAATAGGCAGCAGTCACAGAAATAGCAACAACATTGTTCAACTAAATAAATAATCTATGTTTGAAAAGCAGAGAAGAAGGTAGCCTGGGGTATTTGATGTTAGGCCCGGGAACGCTAGACCCAGGACACTGGACTTACTGGCACAGAAAAGGCAAACTTCAAGTCTTAACAACAAGCAACAGAAACAAATCAGCGTACGCAAACCAAAAACGCCAGAGTGAGCACAGGGTCACAAATGTACAGAAGGCAACCAGGTAGATTCCCAGATCTGGGAAGTGAACTTACCTGCTCGTCTTCAGCTTCCAGAAGGAAATGAGCAAGGGAAATCAGTGTCCTAGTCCCAGAGGAAAGAGCGCGCCCAGCAAGGAATCCAGGAAGGGATGAAGTACGGGAGCCGGAAAATTCAGCAAAGGCTCAGCTCTGCTACCCACAACAAAATCTGATAAAGTTACGTCGTACTGAACCAATGAAAGGGCTGTATTCCTTCCTACGTGCGTGGCGCAGAATCAATACGTGTGAGTTAAGTGGCTCTAGCTGTGAAAATAGGCAAACGGTATGAGGCAGGAGGCACGCTGGTAGAGCCCTGAATCTCAGAGTGAGGTCCCAGATCAGCAGTATGAGCATCACCTGTTAGAAAATGTAAATTCTCAGCCCTGCTCCGAACCTACTAATCAGAAACTGTGTGGGTGGATCCAGCAGCCTGTGTTTCTACAAGCCCTCCAGGTGATTCTGATGCACCTCACTGTAGTAGAGTCTATCGAAAACATTGTGGCGAGACAAGGCCAGGTACGGCAAAGCACAGTCATTGTAAGTGGGCTTGCTCATGGAGCTTTTTAAAGAGCTAGTGAGACTAAAACCTGTTTACAGGGAGAAGAAAACCCAGTAGAGATAATGTAAAATTATAATTAATAAAACATGCTCACTGATCAACAAAACTGGGCAATGATATTCTGTCGTAGAATTTTATCAATGTTGAGGAATTATCCAGCCATGAGTAGGACAATAAAGTTTTGATGCTGATAATGACATCATGAATGTCGAGGGGTCAACTCACAATACGTGTTTGAAAATTCTCTCTTGATGTATTTTTAAGAAACTCACCAGAAAGAAGTACTATTTGGTGTCCATGCTTGTGAAGAGATCTTGCTGCTTTGACCCCTTTTACACCTCAGAAAACTTTAGAATTACCAGTCTTAGGTGGTGAGCCAGGGTGGTTAAATTGGGAGCCTTTCTTACAACCTTGATTGTGGGTTGGCGGGAGTTTTAAAAAACAAAAGTTTCCTTCTCTCCAAGTGAAATCCCACACCAATATTTGGATTTATAATGTGGCCTAGACCAATGTGTGGTTTTTTTGGTTCTGTTTCTTTTAGCATCCCTTGAGACAATAAATGATAATGGAGAACAATTTCACAAAGTCCTGGCTTCTCTTGCAACACCGTAGCTTTACTTACCTGCTTTTATGTGCACTTTGGTACTGTCAGCTCAACAGACCACATCCTTACGGCAAGATTGGTGCTTGCAGAGAAAAGACATCTTGCTCTTCTCGCATCAGTCCTAGGTTAGACCCTGTCCAGCCGTGCAGAGGTGTTGGCTTATGAGTGCTGCAGCAGTGAGCATAATGAATCATTTACCCAGGGGACATAAAAGACATACCAAGTGAAGTAACTTTAAATAATTGGCTTGGAGTGGCTAGTAGTGAGGAAGTGGCTTTTCGAGATAACCAAGGTTGAGAGGGTACTTTTTTAAAACCATTTGCTATAGATGATGAAAACGTAGGGTTTGCCCTCTTCATGTCTGCTCCTTTCAGATAGATGTGTCCAAAAAAGGTGTTTTTACCCCCATTCCTCTACCCTGCCATCCTATTAAAATAAACAGGGATTTATGACCCACTTCTCAGTACATGTGAAATTTGTACAAAAATATCTTCTATGAAAATGATTTGTAATCTGTAGACTTAATACCTGGGAGATACCTTGAGATGTAAAATCCCATCCTTTAGGTTGCGGGGTTTTTTGTTTTCTCCAAATAAATCTGATCTTTAAAGTTAAAAAAAAAAAAGATCTTCTCAGCAAGGAAAAACAAACTTGAGGAAAACAAACATGGTCTTATGGGATCTGTTTGACAAAAACATAGGGGAAGCATTTTGTTTTAAATATGAACACAAGTGTAAGACACAAAACCCAAGAAAACACATAGGGGTTTTAATTACTGGCACACTTTGTTTTATTGTGTTTGGCTTTAATGGCACTTCACAGACACTGCATTTTTTAACAAATTGAACATTTGTGGCAACCCTGCATCAAGCAAGTCTATTGGCGCCATTTTCCAACAGCATTTGCTAATTTCGTGTCTCTGTGTCACATTTTGGTAATTCTCACGATATTTCAAGCTTTTTCATTAGGATGATATTTGTTATGGTGATCAGTGGTATTTAATGTTACTACTGCAAAAAGATTGCACCTTGCTAAAGGCTCAGATGTTGGTGATCACTTTTCAACCATAAAGTAAATTTTAATTAAAAAAATATATGCTCCATATTTTTCAAAGTATATAAGGGTTCAAAAGGTAGAGTAACTATTTTGCTCAGAAATATTTGGTCAGAATTGAGAAATGGCAAAAGAGCTACATGTTTAATAGTGATTCTCTATTCTGTTAGCTTCTAGCCATATTGACCATATTAATTTAATTAATTTAAATATTAAAAAATTGTTTCTTAGTCATACTTCTCACATTTTAAGTGTTCAATAGTTCATGTGGCTAGTGGCTGCTGTACTAGACAGTACAGATATAGAATATTTCTATTGCTGCACTGGACAACACAGCTGTATATTAATTACCTACACATATATTTCAATAAAAAAACATGTACTATTCTTAAATTATTTGCTTTTCTCTATACTCTGTTTCTATTATATTTAATTAAAAACAATTTTATTCTCTTTGAAATGAATATAAAAATTGAATTCATAAATTATCTTTTTATTTTTCTGATAATTTCTCTCTTTTTCTGTGTTTTAAAATAGTATCAGTTGCAGTGAATTGGAAATTAAAAAGAGGGGAAGGAAGGAGGTGGGAATGAAGAAGGGAGGAAGGAAGGAAGGGAGGAAGAAAGGGAGAAAATCCAAACCTTGTCTCTTGCCACAGACTGTAAGAAAATAGAAACACTAGTGTAGAATATTCTGAGCTCAAAATGAAAGACCATGCATAGAGATCCATTCATAAATCTGTACCATGAAAGAAATATTATGAGCTCCTAGGGTAGAAACTAGGTGTTAGCACTCACATACAGTTGAAAATAATAGATGCTTGATGGTGTTAAATTGTATTACCAGTTTTTCTTTCTACACTTTCAGGTCCACTTGTGGTCACCAAATTGCCATTAATAAGCATCATTATAATTGCTTTTTATTAATTGACAAACTATTTTGTATTATATAGAGAAAAACAAATTGTTTGTTTTGTCAAATGTTGTTTTGTCGAATTATGGTCAAACCATATTCTCTAGATCATAAAACTGATATATACAGCCCTACTTATAATGAAACTATTAATATACCAGCATCAACTGACATTTTATAGTTTACTATATTTGTCTCCTTGGAGTGAAGATATTCATTGATGTTGCACACACGTTTATTGCTCTATCTGGAGGAAAACCAAAACTCTTGTTTGGGATCTGAGAGTTACTCAGACACAGGGAAAGGCAGGGTTTACTCTTACTAGCCGGATGATGGGAAGTCAATGCTTGCTGCTATACTGGTACAGGGCACCTTAGTCATTAGACTAGCATACCATCTGTTATAGCTAACATTAATAAATTTCAGAGGAAATAAATTACAGAGCAATTATAATAAACATATGTATTATAAATTGTGAATACAGAAGTTTGATACTGTACTGAATCTCAGCTTCTAAATCCTTATGCTACAGGGAAGTCACAAATGTGAAAGTGTGCAATTGTGAAAAGATGTTGTCTGTTTTTCTATAGTTTCCTAAATAATACATGTGCATTTTGTTCAGATATGCCAATTTATTTTCCTGTTTGATTTATATGAAAATATTATGGAAACATGTTGATTATTTCACCAGCCAGACCACAGAGCATTCTAAACAACTTAGGGGGAAGGGAATAAAGCATAATGAGTAAATAGTTAGACTACCTAATGGGAGCAATGAAGATGATAAAATTAGAATGTATATTTTACTTTTTGAGCATGATAAATACACATTGAGGGTGTACTATTGCAAGTTGTTTACATATTTTTAAAAATACATAAGAAGGGTTCCCATATCGCTGAAAATTAGTTACTAGAATGAGATAATACATACATTACCACAATAACAGAATGTACCTAGTGCCTCACTTGTGAATGATAAGTATTGATACATTGTGTTCTATCAAAGGGACAGTGGTTATTTGGCAGAGTATGATTAGAGTAAAATAGAATGACTAGAGTTTATCCTGGATTTTAGCTTTATGAACAGAATTTTGATACATGGATAAAGAGTCTAGAGAGATCTATATTCTTTTCAAGATATTTGGCAGGTTAGAGTATTGTTAAATCACCAGCCTACCCTTCTTTTTCCCACACAAACACATACCACATCCCTTTGATTCCATTCCCATGAAAGAGATACATTTTTCTACACTGATCAGATTCCAGTACATGAAAAAAATATATATATATATATGATGTATATGGGTGAGACTTATTTGATATACTGCTGATTTCCCCTAGAGGGGCACTGATACATCCTTGATAGATAGATAGATAGATAGATAGATATTAAATAACAATCGAGACTTCTGTTTTTTAAGACTTCTTTCTTACTTACCTCTATTTGAGGTATGCCTGCCTACCTGTACATGATCTATCTTTATCTTTACTTATCTTTTAATCTATTATTTTAGTCATTATTTGCTACAGTAACAGGTAACCCTAATACCTCACAGATTACAAGAAGACATATTTATTTCTTGCTCTTGTTACTTGAAGGCTGCTTGTTGGCTGAATGTCTGGTGACTTGATCTGTCTTGTCTGAGGTGAGCTCACCTTCTTCTCCTTCCAGAACACAGAGATAAGGAATAGACCCTATTTGGAGCATGATGTTCTCTTATGAAAGTGATGAAACGAGGCAGAGCCAAACCGTGAAGGCACAATTTAAGGTGTCTGCTGAGAAGTGGAATATGTCACATCTGCTTATATTTTCCTGGTCAAAGCAAGTCATTGACAGGGCCATGTCAGTGAGGTGAGGAAGTATGATGTCCTAAAGGCAATTGTGTTAAAGGCAGGAAGAAAGTGAATAATTATGAATAAATAATGATACATGCCATATCTATTTACAAATATTTTAAAGTGACTCTTTATAGACTCTGACTTGAAAAACTGACATTGCTTTATACCTGTTTTTGAAAATTGCTTTTATTTAATGTGTCATGTACATTATTTCCTATATATGATTTTTTTACTTTAATTTACTTATTTTCTATACAGCAGGTTCTTATTAGTTATCTATTTTATACATATTAGTGTATACATGTCAACCCCAATCCCCCAATTCATCCCATCACCACCAACCCCCCGTCACTTTCCTCCCATGATGTCCATACGTTTGTTCTCTAGTTCCGTGTCTCTATTTCTGCCTTGAAAACCATTCATCTGTACTATTTTTCTAGATTCCACATATATGCATTAATATATGATATTTGTTTTTCATTTTCTGACTTACTTCACTCTGTATGACAGTCTTTATGTCCATCCATGTCTCTACAAATGACCCAATTTCATTCCTTTTTATGGCTAAGTAATACTCCATCGTATATATGCACCACATCTTCTTTATCCATTTGTCTGTCAGTGGGCATTTAGGTTGCTTCCATGACCTGGCTATTGTAAATAGTGCTGCAAGGAACATTGGGGTGCATGTGTCTCTTTTTTTTTTTTTCCAGAGCTAACAAAATATGTTGATTTTTTATTCAGGCCTGAAGTTTCCACAAATAAGACACACTCATTTCTAATTTCATGTGTCTTTTTGAATTATGGTTTTCTCTGGGTATATGCCCAGTAGTAGGATTGCTGGGTCATATGGTGATTCTATTTTTAGTTTTTTAAGGAACCTCCATACTGTTCTCCACAGTGGCTGTATCAATTTACATTCCTACCAACAGTGCAAGAGGGTTCCCTTTTCTACACCCTCTCCAGCATTTGTTGTTTGTAGATTGTCTGATGTCCATTCCAACTGGTATGAGGTGATACCTCACTGTAGTTTTGATTTGCATTTCTATAATAATTAGTAATGTTGAACAGCTTTTAATGTGCCTCTTGGCCATCTGTATGTCTTCTTTGGAGAGATGTCTATTTAGGACTTCTGCCCATTTTTGGATTGGGTTGTTTGTTTTTTTAATATTGAGCTTCATGAGCTGTTTATATATTTTGGAGATTAATTCTTTGTCCAGTAATTCATTTGCAAATATTTTCTCCCATTCTGAGGGTTGTCTTTTCGTCTTGTTTATGGTTTCCTTTGCTGTGCAAAAGCTTTTAAGTTTCATTAGGTCCCATTTGTTTTTTTTTGTTTTGTTTTTATTTCCATTACTCTAGGAGGTGGGTTAAAAAAGATCTTGCTATAATTTATGTCAAAGAGTGTTCTTCCTATGTTTTCCTCTAAGAGTTTTATAGCAAACAGTCTTAAATTTAGGTCTCTAATCCATTTTATTTTTGTGTATGGTGTTAGGGAGTGTTCTAATTTCATTCTTTTACATGTAGCTGTCCAGTTTTCCCAGCACCACTTATTGAAGAGACTGTCTTTTCTTCATTGTATATCCTTGCCTCCTTTGTCATAGATTAGGTGACCATAGGTGTGTAGGTTTAACTCTGGGCTTTCTATCCTGTTCCATTGATCTATATTTTTGGTTTTGGGCCAGTACCATATTGTCCTGATTACTGTAGCTTTGTAGTATAGTCTGGAGTCAGGGAGTCTGATTCCTCCAGCTCTGTTTTTTTTCCCTCAAGACTGCTTTGGCTATTCAGGGTCTTTTGTGTCTCCATATAGATTTTAAGATTTTTTGTTCTAGTTCTGTAAAAAATGCCATTGGTAATTTAATAGAGATTGCATTGAATCTGTAGCTTGCTTTGGGTAATATAGTCATTTACACAATATTGATTCTTCCAATCCACAACCATGTTATATCTCTCCATCTGTTTTTGTCACCTTTGATTTCTTTCATCAGTGTCTTATAGTTTTCTGCATACAGGTCTTTTGTCTCCCTAGGTAGGTTTATTCCTAGGTATTTTATTCTTGTTATTGCAATGGTGAATGAGATTCTTTCCTTAATTTCTCTTACTGATCTTTCATTGTTAGTGTATAGGAATGCCAGAGATTACTGTGCATTAATTTTTCATCCTGCAACTTCACCAGATTCATTGATTAGCTCTAGTAGTTTTCTGGTAGCATCTTTAGGATTCTGTATGTATAGTATCATGTCATCTGCAAACAGTGACAGTTTTACTTCTTCTTTTCCAATTTGTATTCCTTTTATTTCTTTTTCTTCTCTGATTGCCATGGCTAGGACTTCCAAAATTATGTTGAATAATAGTGGTGAGAGTGGATATCCTTGCCTTGTCCCTGATCTTAGAGGAAATGCTTTCAGTTTTCTGAAAAAAACTGTTTGTTTTCCATTAGACTATGCAGTATAATTAAAATATTCTTTTAATCTTTGAATACTTATATCATTAAGCAGGAATAAAACTCATTAATGAAGCATATAATGCCACACCCTGCTGGTCTATGAGTTTCTGCTGAAAAATCTGCTGATAGTCTTATGGGGATTCCCAGGTACCTAACAATTTGTTTATATTAACAATTATGTTATAATTATGTTGATTATGTTAATTATATTATGTTTATTATATTATGTTAATTATGTTATAATTAACAATTAACAACCTTTTAATATTCTCTCCTTGTCTTTATATTTTGACATTTTAATGATAATGTGTTGATGTGGGTCTCTTTGGGTTCTCCTTACTTTTTCATATATATACAAAAATAAACAACACTGGATACAATGAATATTTTTACCTTTAGTCTCATAAAATATATCTCATTTAAAAAATTTAGTTCATATCACATCCTGAATATGATGCATGAGCATATTTTCCATATTTTGGAACAATCCCTTTCTTTTATTTATTACCTTCTCATAACCTCTCATTTTTCTATTGGCTTCTATTGTCTCTTTTCATATTCAGCTTTGTGTGCAATTCACATATTATGAAGCTATTTAATAAAGGTTTAATATTGGTAAAATACAAAATGTATACTGTTTAAAATATAAAGAAATAGCACTGATATAGCTGTACTTATTTAGCAAATACAATGGCTTCTATAGAGATACAACTTGGTAAAGTGATGAGGCTTACCCTTCCTCACATAAAATGGCCAAGTATAAAGCACACCATCACTTCAAAACTATGCAAGGCTGCCCCCTCCTATATACCAGATTGCAATATATCCTGGGAATCAATGTATCATGAGTCTTCAGATAGATTTTTCAAATGTAATTGGTCAGACAATTGACTCCGTAGCAACTCAGAGGAGCAAAATACATTAGTCTAAAATGAACAGTTGACAAGTAATGATTAACTGCTGGGTAAAAATATGTATTCTTGTTCCATGTTCCAGCTGGCATTTTCCCTAACTCTCTCTAACACTCTTTCCTTTTTGCTTGATTTCTCATCTTCCTGTCTTGTTCTGTCTTAGTACAAGTTATTATTTATGTAATTCAGGGGAGTACAAGTGAAAGCACTTGAAGGACATATATAAGGAGAGAAACACAGAGGCATGTCATCCATGTATATTACATAATGTTTTTCTTTAAATAATTTTAAAATTGCTTTTTAATACAGTGTGACTTAGAAATCTGTATATTTATCCCTGTAGCAGAACATTTTTGTTTTAATTATTGGAGGTTTATATTACATTTTTGTGTGTCTATTATGCATTGAAAAATTCTTCATATATTCAAAACAGAATTTATTTTCCCCAAAAGTAATTTGACTTTGGGAAATATGTTCTCATATACTATCTTGAAATACACTTTGTTTTCCATTAGACTATGCAGTATAATTAAAATATTCTTTTAATCTTTGAATACTTATATCATTAAGCAGCAATAAAAGTCATTAATGAAGCATTTGAAATTATTGTAAACCTATACACATAGTTTATCAGTTAGGATTCAGTGAGAGAAGTAGAACCACTATGAATGATATAAAATAAAGAGCTCTTTATACGCATTAAACATTATGCAACTATGGTAGCTGGTTTAACATCTTTGTATGACTATCTTGACTCTATCTCTGGGACTGAGCCTGAAGGTAAGAGGTAGAAAAGTTGTCAAGGAAGATGAGCATGAAATAATAGTGACCAGGAGCAAACTGGAAATCATGAAAGCAAACTGTATCTCTATTACCCTCAACATCTCTACTCTTGATAGTGCAGAAAGATTTACAGGTTAAATATGCACTCTTCACAGATCTGCAGGGTCATCTGGCTCAAGACTTGGAGAAGTTGAAGTAGGAGATCTGGGGACCTGGAGAAACCTCTGCTCTAAGCAGAAGGTGAGGTAGTAGATCAGCATTGTGCTGCACCAGCAGCTGGCCTTACACTGATATTCAAAAAATAAATAAATAACAGGTAGTTGTTCACTCTAGCCTATCAAATCCATACAAATTTCTCTTGTAACCAGCTCTAATTTAGAAATATACAGGGCAAGAAACTCTGGGAAATGCAATTATACCTTAGCTAAATTGCCACAATTCAAAGCTACCCTGGTTCAACCATTAACAACTTGGCAGCCATACACATCTCTTATAACCATACTTATGTTATAAAGAAAGACAACAGCAAAATAATCTTCCTAAAATGATGTGTTTAGTCCATGTACAGCCAAGAGCACTCTAATTCTGTCTCTGAAAGAGAACGCAAAGGTTTTCTTTTGAAAGATGCCCATTTCCCTTCTACCTAAATCACATTCCTCTTTTGATGTCTTAAAACTTAAATATTGAGATATAAAGTTAGCTATTATTAATAGTTTTTATATTAGATGGTAAGAGAATAAAAGTGTTATAGAACAAAATTAATTAATGTTGTAGTGTTTAATTATTAATTTACTATTTGACTTTGTATGATTACATCAAAGAAAAATACTCATAACTATTTTAGTCCTCATATTTATGGTTGGTTGCCTGGTTGTTGCCAGTGTGTATAACTTCCATATTCTAGTCCCTATGTCCTCTTTGCTGTGCCCTCAGCAAATATCCCAGCAATTTGTGACTATTTCATGGTGGGATGACCCAAACCTCTACTCTAAAAGTAGAAAATAAAGCCCACTAAGTAAATCATAGAAAGAAAAAAAAATCGCTAGTGATTGTTTAAGTTATTGATATATATTTTGAGACTGATAAGAAACCAAATATACATAACTTCCAAATAAGTTTTTAAAAATAGTTTTCATATGTGTCCTGCTTGGAAATTTTCTGAAAGTTTTCTCATCAAGAATTATTCTTATAATCATTTCTATCTCCACAAGAAAGACGCATGGTAGGTAAAATTTAAAAAGAAACAAAGAATAATAAACACAGATCTTTGGAAATACATACGTATGATATGAATACTAGTTCTATTATTTGTTAATTATATTATCCTGGCTAGGATACTAAACATCTCTCAACTCCATTTTCCTCATTAATAAAACAAGAAAATAACACTTATAGAGCTCATGTAAAAATAAAACGAGATTGTATAATTAAAGAACCTGGAGTATAGTCAATTTATTAATTTTATTCCCTTTAGTAGGTAGTCATGCAAACATGACAATGATATTTTCTTAATTAAAGCTTAGGACATGTTCTGACAGGTTTTTCTCTTAATTATGAGTGTATTGATATGAAAATCCTAGGAGAAAAGTTAAACTGTTAATTATATTTAGTGATTAATGCAAAGTGACCTATTCCAAGTTAATCATACACAGCTAAGTCTTTTTTAATGTATCAGTAGCTGTCAATTACTAGAGGTAGGTGAGTGTTTGCCACTCCCACTAACTTCATTATCAGTCCAAAAGGAAAGAAACTTCAGACCCTATTCTGTTTCATTACAGACATTCATAAGTAGATAGGTAGAAACTGTCTGGTATCTGCTTCTGTAATTTAGAATGAAGTCTCAGCCCTTGTTCTTTGTGGTATTCCAAGAGCACCCTCTTTGAAATATTCAGTTGATGTATATTATAAAAGATTCTGTATGTAAGATTGGGCTAGAGCACTAGGAAGGCACAGGGGATCAAAAATTGCCTGAGTCAGTAACTGAGCTCAAAACCTTTTAGGGACTAAGTCCAGGGTACTCTCCTTTAGCACAAGGGTTAGGATTCACTTAACTTTTATGCCTTGACCATGTAAGAATGTAGAGTTTCTAGGAACTATTAAAAAAATAAAAAACACATAGTTTGAAAAGTACTAGTCTTACCAATGGGATTCAGTTTCTCACACCCATTATGCTAATTTGCAAATCTCTTAGTGTTGAGTCAAGATATAGATTATGGAAATTCTTGCAGTACTATCTCTGTAATGTGGCCTTTCTGTTTAAATGCTAGCTGACCATCCTAGGAGAATAAATTCAAAATTAGGGCAAATGAATGCCCTAACAGTACAAACAAAGGCACACATTTATTTCACATCATCAATTCTGAAATATAAAATGTCAATTAGTGATATCATAAAATTTGTCCTGAATCATTTTTATTTAAATAATCAATTTATATAATCAGAACTGCCTTAGGAAATACAGATTGGATTTCCATTGGATATATATCCATCGGCTATCCATTGGATATACAGAATTTGCAAATGGCAGATTGATTGACCTTAATGTTGTCACCTAAATTAAATGCCAAACTACTATAAACCTGGCAACGAGTTGCCTGCTCTGATTTTCCCTCATGTCAGTGGTTCTCAAAAACATGGTAAAAATGGTTAGTGCCAAGTAAAAGGTGCTATTTTATGGAAATGCTGTGATAAGGTATTATTTATAGGAGTTGGCTCATCAATTATGCCTTTCAAAAATAGTTGCTTTATGTAAAAATAGTAGTAGTTAAATTTTTTTGAGGACTCACTTATGTCGGAAATGATTCTATAGGTTTTTTCATGTGTTTATTTATTCTTCAAAATAACTCTGTAAATTAGATACTATTATCATTGTATTGTGCAGATAAAAGCACTGAGGCAGAGAGATATTAAATAATTTGCCTAAGGTCAAACAGCTAGAAAATTGTGATAAAATGGAAACAAACTTAGGCATGTGGCTCCTGTGGCCATACTCTCAACTAGGCAATATATACTGACTCTGTTATATTGTGTAGTCAAGGCTGGCTTCAGGGCATATGACCTATGCAGTTGAACAGGGTCCTATATCTGTACTAGGTTCAATGCTCACATTGCTTAGTACATAAACTTCATCCCTTCCACTGTGGATACATTGTTCTTGAGTCCATTGTGCAAGAACAAGGGAGACTGTCAAAGGAAGTTGGCTGACATCAACAGAATAGTGAACATGTCCATCGGCTTCACATGACCGTCCTCTGAAACTAAATCTTTGCCAGTTACTAATGCTGCATTAACAAACGGTCCCAAAACTCGGTGGCAAGAACAACTTTAAGTTCACTAATTCTTTTTTTTTTTTTTTTTTGCGGTACGTGGGCCTCTCACTGCCGTGGCCTCTCCCGCCGCGGAGCACAGGCTTCAGCCGCGCAGGCTCAGCGGCCATGGCTCACGGGCCCAGCCGCTCCGCGGCATGTGGGATCCTCCCGGACCGGGGCACGAACCCGTGTCCCCTGCATCGGCAGGCGGACTCTCAACCACTGCGCCACCAGGGAAGCCCAAGTTCACTAATTCTTTAACTGGTCTCATCTCCCTGATATCTGAGACTCAGCTTGTTATACTTGATCCACGAGGATTACTTTATAAGCAGGGGCTGATGTAGTCCAAGGTCTCTTTACTCATATATCTGGTTGTTGATGCTAGAGGTTGTCTGGAACTTCAGCTGAGGTTGTTGAAAAGAGAATTTTCACATGGTCTCGTCCTGTGTCCTGGAATTCCTCACAGCATATTGACTTCAGAGTATTCAGACTTCTAACACCAAAGACTTCTTTAAAAATGGTTAGTGCCAAGTAACCAGATAAGCTGCTGGCCTTTTCTCACCTAGCCTCAGAAATTATCTGGTATCACTTCTACTGTACTTCACTGGTTAAAGCAGTGGCAGATTCTAGGGGAGAGTACTCAACCTCTTAATACGAGAAGCATGAAAATATTACATCATAATGAACATCTTAAATAATTTCTTATAAATGCAGAAAAGCAAGACCCTCTAACCACAATACATTTGAAAAACCTCCTATATATTTGCTATGAATCTATTTTCTATAAATGGATCTGTACAAAGCTTATGATGTAAAACACTGACTTCACATAGTCTCACAATTGACATTCAATACTTAGCATAGAGTTTGACATATAATTGGTGCTGAATAAATATTTGCTGCTGTTGAACTAGCATCTTCACTGTCATTATTGTGTTGAACATTCATAAAGGAATAACATGAGAAGAGTAATACCTTGCACACAGGTTACAAGCTTAACTAGACAATCAGAAAATATAAGGTTGATTAGCAGAGATTTTTCCAGGAATAATAAATTTTAATAAAATCAAGGAAATAGATAGCAATAGAGGAAATCGGCTCCTGAAAATATTATAGTGGAAATTGGAGTCACAGGATGAGAGAATTATGGATTTATCAAACAATGATTTGACTTCTTTACAAAAGGCTAAGTGAATTAACTTTTACTGGATGCAATTTAAGTTAATTCTGTTTTTAAATGCAGGCAGATATAAACCGTTTATAAGATCTGAAAGTATCATAATATGAGAAATGTTTAGCATGGGCATGAGAAAATTTGGATTTTCCATCTGTTGTTTTAAATATAATAATTAAGACTTTCACAAAAGTTAATTTAAAACTCAGTTTTATCAGGAAACGTCATTGTTATGCATAGTTTGTAAAGTATTTCAAATCTTGTTTATTTATGTCAAATTGACAAACTCAGCAAACTTCCCAGCCATGTTTATGAAAGCAAAGGAAAGAATTGAGACAAGTTTCTCCATTACACATGCAATCCGATTGACCCCACAGTGATATTTATTCTAGGAGCTACTACTGAGACACAGTATTAGAGTAATATTTCTAGACATTTTTATAATGTACAAAATAAATAACAGTCTCTATATGACCCAATTCTCATTTTTTACTTTCCATGAGATTTTTTCTTATTCTAAGGAATGAAGGACAGCTCAACTTTGTTTCCAAAAATATGTGTAAAATTCAAAGATAAAAACTAAGATATTCTTCAAGCATAATTGTTTTTATAAGAAGTTAGATGCAGAAACTCCTTAATATATAATCAAATTAGAGAACTCAGAAAACATTCACTCCCTTCTTAGGGATTAAATACTTATGGATCGTTTGTCATTTATTTTGGACACAGATCTAGGTATTGTAGACACCACCGTATATAAGACCCAGCCCACATTTGTAATATTCTGGGGAAGCAAGACAACAACAACAACAAAGAAACAACCTGAATATAATGAGAGGTGGATGATAAAGTTTGGTAAAAACTCTAGAACACATAAGAAGGGCATTATAACCAGACAGAGGCATTCAAAGAAAGCTTCCCAGAGGAGGGCAGCTTTGAGCTGAGACATGGAGAGTGTACAAAAGGACTTTCTTCCTAAAACACTTATGTTTCTTGAGTGAGAATATTTTTTGATGATTCATAAATGACTGTAGAAAGTTTCCCTATGGAAATACTACAGATAACGCATGTGGTCACTGAAGTAAGAACTCTGAAAAGCGAGTATATAACACAAAACTTAACATATAACTTCTGCTTCCTCTATTTAAATCAGAACTTTTAAACAAAGGCTTTCAAATGAATAGTTCATTTGATCCCAAATCTTTGCTTCTCTTGATCCTATATGTCAAAAAGCTCATAGAATATTGGATCAAAAGGATTGCATAAGTTTTACAAAAATTTTCTTCTGATTTTAATGATGATATATATTCATTACACAAAATTTGAAGCATGCTAATACAACAGAAACAGCAAAGAGGAAAATTTCCACATAAACTTCTCCTATCTATAAAAATATTTGGCTAAACATATAGGCTGTGTAATCAGGGGAAGAGAAAAGTTCAAATCCCTGTATTCCCAATATTTAAGAGTCATTTTATTTCACCAACCAGTGAAGAAAAAGGCCTAGTGCCTTGAGACCATATAAGCCTGTGAGCACAAATAATTTTCTTTTCACCTTCATACCCAAATTCTTCTGCCAGGTTAGTCCTTCCATGGTGACCTAAGGGCATCCTCAGAGTGTCTCCAAATCATCTTGGCTTTAGCTGCTCAGAGTGTCACACACACTTATCTGGTCCAGCTTCCTTATGTGAACACATCCTGCACACTTTATGCCTCAGTCTCTGTGGTAGGTACCTCTGTAGACACTGCCCTTCTGCCATGGTGACAGTCTTTGCTTTCCTTCTAGTTTACACATCTAGCATGAGATGACATTGTGTTCTATAGAGAAATGAGGTTACTATACTTTTCTAAGTCAGTGTTGAATCTTGTCATTTTGACCTTGATACAACACAGTATATATAACGTTCTTCAGTAAATAAGGACCCTTTGCTTCAGGATGTATATTTATTATCTATGTATATTTATTTATGTATATATTTTATATATATATATAATATATTTGTATATTTTATTTATGTATATTATGTATATTTATGCATATTATTATTTATGTATATTTATTATTATTTCCATATGCGTGGAAAGAAGAAACACATTTTTCTATCTCCTCTTTCATCTGAGTCCAAAGTTCCTCTGCATAAATCTTTCTTTCCCTCTGTCAGCCCCAAATGATACCAAGCAACACGTTTCGCAAATGCAATTAAAAATCATATGCACGCACATGTGGAGAAGAAGGATAATTGTTCCTCTTCCAATCTAATTATTGTTAGACTCAGCTTCAACATTCTGCTAAGCATATAAAGAAAATTTTAAAATAATGCAAATATGTGATAATAGATGTACCAGTATAGAAAGCGACAGAAAAAAACTAAACAAAAATCTTCCTAATGTTTTAAATTTTGAAGCTGTCAGAAGCACATTCATTAAACATCAAAAAGAGGAGATGACAAAGTAGGCTGCTCAAAAACCAGAAATTACACTGAGATTTTTACAGTATATGTGAAAAGCAAACATAGCTCTAGGACTGAGAACTCAGGGAGTTCACTGTAAGTTCAGATACAAGTAAAGAGATTAACAATAAGTACAATTTCTGAATTATTACTAGTTGTTACATGTTAGTAGTTGTTACATGTTACATACTCATGTTTCATGAATCCTACAATTATCTAAGGTATGCTTCACCAATTCATCTACATTTGAAAGCTTACAATGAATTTGAATAAAAACCCCAGAAATAAAAATAATTTCACAGAAAAAAAGAGTTCTTATTATTTTATATTAAATGACATAAAAAGCACAACAATTATAATGGAGATCAAAGCCTAATCAAAACTTTAATTTTGCTTAAGACCAAACTGATTAATCCAAGATGATTTAAACAACAAAGTTATAAATTCAGCTTGGTTTAGGGTAAAATACGTTATTTTACAGTACCGCATCTAGATGACTAAAGTAGTTTATCACACAGTTTTTATCTCTTTAGTTTTGTCCCGTGTTTGCTACAGGATGCTCAGGTCAGTGACTATGATGCTAATTCTTCACGCTCAGGCGAATAACTCTTTTCAGCATATCTGGGATTGAAATGAGAGTGGCTTCTCTCATTATTATACCTAACGAATTCCTAGCAAACACTGTTCTTTCTGTCCTCATAGTTCTGGGTTCTGCTGGGTTCAAGGTCTCAGTACTAAAAGGAGGAATGTTTCCAGCAAGGGAACAAAGACTGTTACCATTATATTAGAAAGTGAGATCACATCTCATTATTTTATGCTTATCGGGCCAGTGGAAGAACAGCAAAAGAAAAAAAAAGGAGAGGAGCTAGAATATTGGTAGGTGTAAATCCTGAAATTCATAAGGAAATAGCGTGGATGCTGCAAAACAGAGCTAGAAGTTGGTAAGGAATCAATGGGACTAAAATACCACATTGGTAAGATCTATAAAGACTTGGATCCCTCAAGAAAGTTATGGTCAATTCACATGTATAAGTACAAACGTACATACATACATACATACATACATACATAAATGGTAAGTAAGATGGAACAAAGTATAAAGGGAACAAGGAAGATAGTGGAGAACACAAGTACTAAGTATAAATCGGAAAATCAACTGCAAAAACGAGGAATGTAGTATTTACTCATTTTCTTCTCTGCTGTGCTATACATATACTTGTATATACTAACTACTTTTGCAATTTAGCCCATATATTACAGAATATTAAGGCAGAATTAAGAGATAATTCTAGAAAGAAGTGGTGGTATACAGAGACTGTAGATTTTGAGCTCAATAAGAGATTTCATGAAACTGTGGTTCTCATTTGGGGACAGAATAAAGATATTTTTAGTTGCAGAAGAGATTTTTATATGGCATAGGCAGAGGCACCACTGTTGCTATTACTGTTTTTGTGGCTTGGATATTTGAGTACAGAATAAAGGTGTATATTGATGTTAAGCAGTCAAAATGGTGGACCATTGCATATATTTTTCATAGTTTTTGGGTGTCTGGAATCTTGAAACACCCTGTGCCAGTGTGAGAAATGTCTAGATCTTTTTACTGTGTCTTCCTTTGTTTGAAATCAGAAAAGTACTTCCCCTGCCTTTCTTGTAGGCACTTGATGTGAACTCCATCAATCTAAATTGTAATAAAGAGATACAAGTCAAAGAAGTAGGCTTCTAGTTGAATCTCCTCTGGCAAATTAATGTCAAATCCAGCTGCCCATTCTAAAAATGTCAGAGGTTTTAGAAAGAGTGTCCAGTAGAAAGACTTGACTGTATTAACTGTGGTATCTGTGCCTCTTGATCCAGTGATGATGGTACAAGTGTCATGTACTCTAGACTGGACCATTCTCCTACCTGTATAACTTCCAACTTGGTTGTTAGGCTTCTGGAAGATTCTAAGAGGTATCAAATAGTCTTTTATTATTTTGATAAAACTTGTTATAGGGGGGCTTTTTTAAAAATTCTGTAGTTTTTTTTTTAATTATAAATTTATTTATTTTATTTATTTATTTTTGACTGCATTGGGTCTTCATTGCTGCACATGGGCTTTCTCTAGTTGCAGCCAGTGGGGGCTACTCTTCATTGTGGTGCACGAGCTTTGCATTGCGGTGGCTTCTCCTGTTGCGGAGCACGGGCTCTAGGTGCTCAGGCTTCAGGAGTTGTGGCACGTGGGCTCAGTAGTTGTGGCTCACGGGCTTAGTTGCTCCAGGGCATGTGGGATCTTCCTGGACCAGGGCTCGAACCCATGTCCCCTGCATTGGCAGGAGGATTCTTAACCACTGTGCCACCAGGGAAGCCCAGTGGGGCTTTCTTGTTTTCAATTATGAACTCTCTGCAAATGCCCCTAAAGTGACAGTGGCTAAGCACAATGATATATTTCATTCCTGCGTAAGAAAGGGATAAAAGCTATGAACAAAACAACACAACACACAGAAAAGATTTCATTATCTCTTACTCTTCTATAGCAGTGAATACAAAACACACATTAATATCTCAAAAAGGTATAACCTTGCCTATGCATGTAAGTTTTCATGTAATCAGGCAGAAGGTCTCATTGAAACCTAATCCCAAATCCTCCCATTTAATTTTTGAGTAAAATGTGTAAGT
Organism: Leucopleurus acutus; assembly: GCF_964270905.1. NCBI lineage: Eukaryota > Metazoa > Chordata > Mammalia > Artiodactyla > Delphinidae > Leucopleurus > Leucopleurus acutus. The sequence goes on from NC_139159.1 coordinate 60,817,879, forward strand.
ATCTACATGTTCAGAAAAAAGGCTGGAAATACATGAAAGAAAAATAATGCATAAAAGTAGTCTTTTCAAGACATGAAGTAGATTTGAATGGCTGTTTCAAGACAAAGCAGCTAAGAAAACAACTTAAGGGCAAAAAATTCCCTTCTTGTTTAAAAAAAAAAAGGTACCTGTGGCAGTTTAATATAATTAGGTCTAAGGCAGAATCTGAAAGAAAGAACAAGATGCTGGCAAGGGAACAAGGAAAAAGAGGGAGTGGACTTCAATGGTTTTGGGTTGGGACTCAGTGTGTCAATTTGTGGGGTTTCCTCTCTGGGAAATTGCTATGGCAAGAGGGATGTTTAGGTAAGGATGCTACCGTTTTCCTGCTCTTTGCGGGGCACAGTATGGACATTCTTCCAGTTGCTGGGAAACTGGCAGAGAGAAGGAGTTCCCAGATATTAAGATGTAGGTACTGGGCTTCCCTGGTGGCACAGTGGTTAAGAATCCACCTGCCAATGCAAGGGACACAGGTTCGAGCCCTGGTCCGGGAATATCCCACATGCTGCGGAGCAACTAAGCCTATGCGCCACAACTACTGAGCCCACATGCCACAACTACTGAAGCCTGTGCACCTAGAGCCCGTGCTCCACAACAAGAGAAGCCACCCGGTCCGAAGCCTGTGCACTGCAACAAAGAGTAGCCCCCGCTCACCGCAACTAGAGAAAGCCCGCGCACAGCAGTGAAGACCCAACACAGCCAAAAATTTTTAAAAAATAAATTAGTTAATTAATTAAAAAAAAAAGATGTAGGTACTGAGCAAATTTTGACATACAGAAATTTCCTATAGGATTTCAGAAGCTGAGAGATTCACAGATCCTGAGATTTAGAGATAACTGGGGAGAGTTAACAAATGGCACTGTGGGCTACAATTGCCTCGCATATTGGGTTTGGATCACATTGTAGTGTCGTGCTAGGATGTAAGATTTCTCTGAGAAGATTCTTCCGCAGGTTCCTAAAGGACCAGAGACAAGGACATCTCCCTAATAAGAATCCAACTATCTCAAGGCATCTGTTTCCCTAAAGAACACTAGGGTTTCAACATACAGATCTAGGTTGCTGTATGTAACAATGCTTTTTTTTTTTTTTTTTTTTGGAGTCTCACCAGACCAGCTCCAACGGTAGAGGGAGACATAATAGAGGATGAGGTGTTTGATTTTTTTTTTTTTTTTCGGTACGCGGGCCTCTCACTGTTGTGGCCTCTCCCGCTGCGGAGCACAGGCTCCGGACGCGCAGGCTCAGCGGCCATGGCTCACGGGCCCAGCCGCTCCGCGGCATGTGGGATCTTCCCGGACCGGGGCACGAACCCGTGTCCCCCGCATCAGCAGGCGGACTCTCAACCACTGCGCCACCAGGGAAGCCCGAGGTGTTTGATTTTTAAAGATAAGTCACCTCTCACATCTAGTAAAAAAATAAGTTAGAATAATTTCTTAAAGAAAATTATACTCTTTATGATTTTATGTGATATTTCAGGGAGATTTTAATTTTCTTTTAAAGCATTTAAGTATGTGACTCCTTAAAACCTCTCCAAAGCTGCAAAATTGTATATTAGCATAGAGAAACATTTAAAGCAGTTTCATTTCAGATTTATATTCATATATGCAAGAATGTCTTAAAGTAAATCTTTCTGCAGGATTTTGAGCTGTTCTAGCAGAGTGGAGAAAAATCACTTTCTGGGTTAGTGAAGTTTCTTATTACTCAGAAAGTAGAAAATTATTTTGGTATCGTGAATTAGTAAAGAGCCAACACCTCTCCAAAATTATTCACTTTAAGTGAAATCTAGAATCATCTGCTTTCAAGATAGAATCAGTAACCTAGGTATCGGCAATGGGTAATTTCAAGATAATTTTAAGACTTTGTATAAAATGTACATTTGATGGAGTCTATAATAGAAAATAACTCATTTAAAAAATCTCTCTCGGTTATTTACGTCTTCATTAAGAACTCATTTAATAAACTCTTGATGTGTGTGAGGCTTTATCCTAGCTACCAAAGAGGACATAAAATGTTATTAGTTCAATATTTCCCCCCTCCCGAAGGAATGCAAAATAAAATATATACACAGATATTAATGCATGCTTTAGTGCATGGTAGAAGTTTTAAACTTCTACCATGATAAAAATAATAAAATTTCTCCTCTGGAAAATGTAAGTTCTGTTAAGAAGGAAAGGGGAATAGAATTCAGGGACAAGAATAAAAAAGTCCACTTAAAGGGAATTTTGTTTGCTTTCTATAATCAATTCTGTATAACTATCTCAGCTTTCATATGAGGACGTATTGTAACCCAGTATTAGGCCTGGCACAGATGTAGAACAAATAATCCAGCCTAAGGCAGCCAATCATTCCATTTTTCAGTCTACATTGTTTGGTTCAAGGTTAGCTTGTGATCTAATGATTAAAGTTTCAGAGGATGAGGCTATGAGTTGTAAAAGAAGAATTAATTGTGAAAAAGAGAGTTGTAAGAAATATATGCAGAGAAAGTAGTTTGGGGGGATGTAAATAGATTAAATCCTGCATCAAGCCATATGTAAAACCAAACTTGCCCCTGTTCAGCTGTATGAGCCAATAAAGTCTCCTTAGTGCTATAGCTAATTTTAGCTGAGATTTTATTAATTGCAAAGAAAAGCAGAGGAAGAAGGTTCCTAACTGCTACAATCCATGACATTTTAAAATATAAAACCATTTTTATTACCTAGGGTGAAGAAGAGGGACTCTTGGACTCAGGTGATATTTCCTGACATTGTGATTTTGGGCACATTACTTATTCCCTCCACCTCAATTTCTTTGCTTTAAATTTAAATAAAATAATGTCTTGCCTATAGAGTCATTTCAAGTTTGGAATGATACAGTATATATGCAATGCCTATTATATACTAAGAATATTTTAAAAGCTGTCAGTATAATAACTTAAGAATTACAGATTATCTAATTGAAAGATAACCAGATTTCAGTCAAGTCATGCCCCACATTTCACAAAAAAAGATGATCTGGGTCAAATAATTTACATGATATGATTTTCCCATATGGACTTTTGTGGTTGGTAGTACAGGTTGAATTTGAATCCAGGTCTTCTGAGTGCAAATTCAGTAGCATCTCATTATTCAGGCACTATTTTTCTTTATTTACTTGTTTATTTAATATCCACGGTTTTCTATTTTCAGTTATCTACGTGAATACTTTTTCACAAAGTCAGATTGCCTTGAAAATTTCTAAATAAAGACCACCTGGAAATTCTCAAGGTGGTATTTATTACCATTCAGATATACTGCCTTAACATGAAAAAAGCCTCTTCTTTTTCTTCTCTCAACATTCTCTGAACATTATGAAAGAAGTGGAAAAAAGTGTAAGGAAGAGAAATGCAAAGATATGAAAAATATTTTTCATAGAAAATCACTTATATGCAATCAATATTAGCATAAATAATTCAAATGAAAGTAATTTTGAAAAACATATGGACATCATAATCGAGAAGGCAATTCTGCAGTGTGAGTTATTTGTCAACATTCACAAAGCATAGGGGAAAAGATGAACATTCTCTCTTAATTGAGGCAGAGGAGGAGAGTGACAATGTTATGGCCTGCAGCCCTTTGTTTATGCATGCTTCCTTTGGTGATTTATGTTTTTCACAGTAAAAGTCGGGAGTCACTGCTAATATATCAATATATTATAGGTGTCAAAAGTGAAATACATTCTTGCTGAAGAATAAAATAGGAAGCCATTAATAAGGAAAGGTAAAGAGTGTTCAAAGCAGGCTGTTCATGTCTCACTCATAAAATCATCTCAAACAGAATATGATGACTTGTAAACTTTTTTAAATATCTACAAGCTATTGTGCAATTGTAATTTAGCAGGTTCAGAACCTATAACTCTTCATTTCCCCTCTTAAATTTAAACACAAAGAAATTAGAGAGATATATATTTAGATTGTATGTATTTATCCATTACCATATATACACACACATACATATATCTCAAAAAAGGTTTAAAATTATGTTTTAAACAGCAAACAATTAAAATTTTATATAAAATTGTTATATAAGTTTTGGTCTCAACTAAAGGGGCAAGAAATCAGACAGGAGGCTATTCTTCAAAACTCAGGAGATAATAGATAAAGAAAATGAATTGTGAGATAGAGAAAAGGGACAGATTCAAAATGTAATTAAGAAATTCACTTATTCAATGTCATGTTTCCAGATAGGTCAGAGGAATGAAATAACACTAAGGTTTACAAACATGAAATATAATGTGGACAATAATTCAATCAATTAGAAATACCAGTGAAGAAGTCCAGTAAGGGAGTAGAGATTCAGATGGTAGGAGTCATTAGCATCTATGCAATATTTAAAATCAAAAGTGTAAATGAGATCAACTTAGCAGAATGTATCTTCTTAAAAGAAAAGAGGATGGATTTTTTGGGAAGCTACATGCCAATATTCTGCATTTTCATTTTGACATGTCTAGCTCCTATCATGATGCCTCACACAAATTTGGGATCCATATATCTACAAATGTTCATAGAACAAATAATTACCAAATTTGGAAAATAGGCAGGAATAAAGGAGCTAAATTAATACTGAAAAAGAATGGTATGGGAGATAGAAAAAAAAAAGTATAGTTTCTTGGTAATCAACTGGATTTGAGATTTTTAATAGGATAGAGTTTAAGACTTCAGAAAATTCACCAGGAAAGTATGATAAAATAAGGAATAAAAATAAGCTATTTGGGGAGAAAACATTTGCAAAAGATGCATCTGATAAAGGAGTATTGACCAAATATACAAAGAACTCTTGAAACTCAATTTTAAGAAAACAAACAACCTCATTAACAAGAGGGCATAAGACCTGAACAGACACCTTGTCAAAGAAGAGATACAAATGGCAAGTAAACATATGAAAAGATGTTAAACTCCTATGTCAATAGGGAATTGCAAATTAAAACAATGAGGTTGTACTACACACCTATTAAAATGACCAAAATCCAGAACACTGACAAAACCAAGTACGTGCAAAGATATGGAACAACAGGAGCTCTTATTCGTGGCTGACGGGAATGCAAAACGTCACAGCCACATTGAAATACAGTTCAACGGTTTCCTACAAAATAAAACATGTTTTTACCATATGATCCAACAATTGTGCTTCTTGGGATTTACCCAGAGTAATTAAAAACTTATGTCCACATAAAAACCTGAACACAAATGTTTATAGCAGCTTTATTCATAATTGCCAAAACTTGGAAAATGCCCTTTGGTAGGTAAGTGGATAAAATGTGGTACAGTTGATAAACTGGTATTCTGTTCTGCTGATAGAATATTATTCAGCACTAAAAAGAAATGAGCTATGGAGCCATGAAAGGACAAGGAGGAACCTTAAATGTGTATTACTAAGTGAAAGAAGCCAATCTGACAAGGCTACATACTGTATGATTGCAACTATATACATTCAGGAGAAAGCAAACTATGGACACAGCAAAAAGATTAGTGGTTGCCAGGGTTTGGAAGACAGAGAGGAATGCCTGCTTGAGGACAGTGAAATTACTGTGTATGATGCTGTAATGATGAACACATGCCATATATATGTCCAAACCCATGGACTGTACACTAAGAATGAACCATAATGTAATTTATAAACTTTAGGTGATGATAATGTATCCTAATATAGGCGTATCAATTGTAACAAATGTACCACTGTGGTGAAGAATGTAGGTAGTGAGGGAGGTTGTACATATGTAGGAACAGGGAGTATATGGGAACTCTCTATACTTTCTGCTCAATTTTGCTGTGAATCTAAAACTCCTCTTACAAAATAATGTTTAGGTAAAGAAAATAAGCCCGGTATTTTGGCAATTGGGACTTCCTTAAGGAACGTTGTGATATATAGGGAAGGTGTAGGGAGCAGAATACAATGAACTAAAGATCAAATGTAAAATATTGGTGACTTTTTTCTATGAAAGTCTATTGCTTTTTCAACTCAGTATTTTACTAATATTCACAATGTCCCTTGAACATTGCCTCAGGTTTGTTGTTATGATGGTTCTTCTTGAAGTTTTGTTTTGAACACCAAAGGCAAGGATATGAAGTAACTGAATCACTCACATATTGCTGGTGGGAATGTGAATGATTCAACCACTCCAGAAAAGAGTATTTCAATTTCTTACAAAAACTAAACATACACTTATATCACCTTGCAAATTCTTGAGTATTTAACCCAGAGAAATAAAAACTTATGTTCACACAAAAACCTGTGCATAAATATTCATAGCAACTTAATTAATTATTCCCTCAAGCCAGAAAAAAGTCTTTCAATTTGTAAATATTCATACTAACTCTGGTATATCCATACCCTGGAATACTACTCAGCAATGAAAGAAATGAAATCTTGATACAAGCAACAACTTTAATAAATCTCAAAGGAATTATACTGAATGAAAAAAAGCCAATTTCAAAAGATTGTATTCCATATGATTTCATTTATATAACATTTTCCAAATGACAAAATTACATGCATGAAGAACAGATTAGTAGTTGTCAGGCATGGGGGCAGGAGGAGGGAGAAGGGTATATCTATAAAAGGGTAGCACAAGGAATCCTTGTGACAAGTGTTCTGTGTCTTGATTGTGGTGGTGGTGACACAAATCTACACATGCAATAAAAGCACATAGATCTAAACAAACACATAAATGAGTGTATGAAAAGAGGAGAAATCTGCACAAGATCAACGGAATGTATCAATGTAAATTAACTAGTTTTGATATTGCACTACAGATAGACAAGATGATGCCATTGGGGAAAATTGGATGAAGGAAATATAAAATCCCTCTGTATTAATTTTTGCAACTGTTTATGAACCTACAGGTATCTCAAATAAAAATTATATTTTAATTTCCATAGCTTCTTAGAACATTTATATATTTGTCATCAGAGAATCATAGGTTGGTTGTAGTATTTAGAATATTTCAGTTGTTACATTTATTTTCCCCTCTGCACACACCCCTGTTGGTTTTTCACTTTTCAAGAAGCTTTGAGGTCAGAAAATATTTTCTCCATAAACAAATCAATCATTAATTTTATTTTTTAATATTTTATTTTATAATTATTTAAAAATTATTTTCCATATTTATTAATTTTAAAATATTTATTTATTTATTTTGACTGTGCCTGGTCTTAGTTGCAGCACACAGGATCTTAATTGTGGCATGCGAATCTTTAGTTGCAGCATGTGGACTCTCAGTTACGGCATGCGTGTGGGATCTAGTTCCCTGACCAGGGATCAAATCTGGGTCCCCTGCACTGGGAGCAAGGAGTCTTACCCATTGGACCACCAGGAAAGTCCTAATTAATTTTAAATACACAAAGCATTTCAATTGTTTTTGTTCTTCATCTCTTCCTCTATCTCTCACCTTCCATCTGACATTAGTTTCCTATGCATGAAGGACAATGTTTTAGAATTTCCTCTTGTAGGGGTCTGCTAGTGGTGAATTAGCTAAGTTTTGACTTTATTCCTGAATGATAATTTTAATATATATGACTTCTACATTGGGAGATGTGTTTTCAACATTTCTATGACATCGTTTAATTTTTATCTACCTTCCAATTTTCCGTTGACAAGTTAGCTGTCAGTCTCAGTTCATTTTTTGTTCCCTTAGGGTAAACATTTTGGTCCCCATTGTGGTTATTTTGTAGATTTGCTCTTTGTCTTTTTTTTTTTAAATCAGATTTACTATAATGTGCTTAGGAGTGTTCTTTTAATTTATGCTTATTTGATTTTGTTAGAATAGAATTAAAATATTGATACCTTTCATCAATTTTAGAAAGTTCTGAGTCTTTGTATCTTAAAAATATTGTTCTTGCTATATTATTTTTCTTGTCTTTTAGCTTCTTGAATTCAACCTTACAGACCTTGTTTATGTAAGCTTTTGTTAGGCTATAGAGTAGTTACAAATCTCCCCAAATCTCAGTTGTTTATTTTCTTTTTTTAACTTGTTAATGTCAGCCTTTAGCTAAGGCACTGCTCCATGTATAATCTCTTTTTCATTCTGGTACCCAGACTAGTGGAGCAGCCCCTGTCACTGCAGAATGCTTTTATTATGTCAGAGGGAAAAATTGTACAGCCATGTCCAATCTCTTAAAACTTCTTCCAGAAATGAGAAATGTTCATTCTGATCACCTTCTATTGTACAAAGCCAGTTACTTAACCAAATTTACAACAACAGAATAATAATCTAATCAAAATGAAACCTGTAGAAGAACTGTAAAAAATAATACAATCTGCCATATACTTTCTCACAATATTCTCTATATCTTTTACCATTTGCTACCTATTTTAATTCTTTTGTTTCTCCATGCTTTTTTATGAATATTTTGACAGTTAATCTACTAATTCTGTCTTTAGTGGTGTCTGGTTTGCTGTTAACACATATTTTGAAATAATAATATGATTCCCATATTTCTTAGATCTAGAATTTCATTTCTATTTAACTGATTTTCTCATCATCACTCATTCTTTTCAGTTCTCAGCCAAAATTTTCAAGCTTGATTTTATCTCTTTGAATCTGTTAAGCATAGTTTTCACCATCTGTCTCTGATAATTCCACTGTCTGTAGTTCTATGCATCTGTTTCTGTTGTTTGTTATTTCTATGTGTTTTCAACTCTTATTGTCTTATCTTCTTATGGGACTGATTATCTTTAATTATGTGATGGACTTTGGATTTAAAAGCTATTTATAAAAGTATATTTAAACCAAGAATAATGTTATTTTTCTCAAAATGTTTGCTTCTGCCAGATGCATGACAGCTTACACTCTATCATCATTTAAATCCAGTTTTCATGGTATGAGATTCTGTGGTGGGAGGGCTCTGAGTTGTTTCGATGCTGGACAGCAGTTCACATGGGGGTTGGTTGACTTCCTGATTGTTTTACTCTGAGGGCAAATCCTCATAGCCTTCACTCTCAGTGTACCCTGGACTCCAATTTTTTTCTCTCTTTTTCTCTCTTCTCCTAGTGCTTGTAATCCCTGGTCCTTATTCAGAATTGGCAAAGTCCCAGGACAAGTGAACTTCCAAGGCCCAACTTATATTTATGCATTTTAGTTTTATCTAGTCTAGTGAGATAAAACCTAGTGAGGCCTAGTGAGTCTTATCTTTGTTTTTAGGTTTCAAATGTTTTAAGAAGTGTTTCTTAAATATTATTGTGCATTTTTAATTGTCTCCAATGAGAGAATTGATCTGAATTACCTATTCTGACATTCTAGATTGTCAGCTTTGATCCACTGAATTGACTCATGCAAAACATTTGCTTGAAACATTTTCTTGGTAAAATAGTTTCTTTATTTAAATGCGTTGCCTAAAATTATACAAAACATTATTCAAAAAATTAGCATCTTCTTCATGTGGATGAACTCTACTCTTACAACTTACAGCCATCTCAGCCTGTGGAAATTCAGTCTGAGTGTTCACATCAGGGGGTTCACTGGTGTCTATTAGGTTCCTTCTCCTGCACCTGGAGTCCAGACATTCCTTCCAGGCAAAAGCCAACATGATTATAGGGTTCATTTTGTTCTCATTTTTTTCAGAGTTCATAGCCTGTGCTACCTTTAATCCAATGTCTGAAAACAGATCTTTCATGTATTTAGTCAAATACTCTAGTTATTTCTGGCTTAAGGTTAAATTCAGTCTTATTTAGTCCATCATGGATTTTTTTTCATTAAAAACATTACTTTGTTATTTTATTATTGACTTGTAGGAGATTTTTATCTATTTTGGATATAAATTTTGTTACAAATATACACCAGAAGATTTTTCAGCCAATTTGCCGCTTGCCATTAATTATCTTAATGTTGAACAGATCAAGAAATTAGTAGATTTTTACGACATTAATAAAATTCAATGATAAATTGCCTATTTATAGCTAAACTTTTAGTATTGTAATATGTTACATGCTTCCCCCTCTCCCTCTAGATTACTAAAGCCAAAGAAGTTAATTTACTATTTTGGATAATAGGGGAATGGATGTAGAGGAAACAACAACAAAAACAAATGAAAATAACTCATGTGATTACACTAATTATACCAGCTGCTGACACCCACTGCTAAATAAACATATAATATTCCATTTCTGGCAAAAAAAAAAAACAGTGTTTAAGTAAAGCATCCACCCCAATACCAGATCAAACTTGAATTTAAGTGTGTGTATATATATATATAATATAATGTAAGTACTAATACAGTTTTATATTGCTAGCTTTATGACTGGGCAAGATTACTTCCTGGTTTTCATTTTCTTCAGCTGTAAAATGGTAATAATAATCCTTACCTTTCAGATTTTTTTAAACTGTAAGTTACAAATATGTAGTGTGTAGTAGATTATCAACATTGGATCTTAAACTGAGTTTCCTAGGTAGCAAAGGCAGTGCTAACTTTTTTTTACTTCACTCACTCAAATTTTATCTGAATTGACAGAGACCATAAAACAGAACACACAAATACAAAAACTAAACAAATCTGCAAAAAAATTTTTTTTAAAAAGAGAGAGAACAAAACAGGGTTTAATTTAAATCCTTCATTTGATAATCTCTACAGTTTACCATGTTACTGATCCAGTTCTAGAATTTTGCGTGTGTCAAGCTATCAAAAAGTGCTTGAAGCTTACCCTTCCAACTCACCCTTTTACTATATTTTTACTGATGTAATCAATATATTTTATATTCTAATGTGATTGGTTTCAACGCTTGAAATACAAAATTTTCTGAATTTTTCTATGGATCCTTCTACCTAGATGTGCCTTTCTGAGATCCTGTCATTTAATAGTTACTGCCAGAAAGCTGGACCCATATTCCATTTATACTGGAATGCACAAATGCTTCTCTCTGTCTACATTTGTCTCTCTCTACTTTGCTCTTAGTATTACAAGCCTGGGCGGTGGCGGGGTGGTGGTGAAAGACTGTCTATTCTTTGAGCACTTCCCTGATTATTTTTATACATTATCATTATTTTTTAAAAGGCATTTTTATTAGTAGAACTGTTGAGTATACACGTATGGAAAACGAAAGCTAAATAAATAAAACATATATTCTGCCAAACTATCTTCCAAAAAGTTGCATCTATTTTCACTTGCAATGTATAAGCCTACAATGAATATATCATTAAAGTACACTTAATTAATTTGTGATATAATCCTTTATGTTTATAATTATTTAAGTAATATCACAAGCTATTTTGTTTATTTTGAGTAATACAAAGGTATATAAAATAAAATATGAAGTACCAATGACTGCACCATTTTCAATGCTAAGGCTGCTAATATTTTGATGTATTTCTTTCCAATCTTGCATTATGTGTGAGTATATATGTTTGTGTGTAGGTATATAAAATATAACTAAATATAAATTATGTTATATTTCCTATTTTGCTTTAAAAATTAATATTATACTATATATGCATATTTCCATTGTGCTTTAAAAAATAAAGGATGCTTTAATCAGCATAAATTTATCAAAAAGATTTTGTAGATCTACTGAGAATTTTGCCCTCTATTCCAAAGATAATTAATTTCTTTGGATATTAATATCACTAAAGAGCTACTTAAATAAATTCAACTTTTTTGTTTTTTTAATTATAAACATCACTGATGTAATCCATTATAGGTATATTTATCTTCAACTAAAAATGCCTTAGTCAGCCAAACATAAGCAAGAAAAGAAAATGTCTGTTTATGAGTCCCTCACAAAGGGAGCTACAGATTAATCTCAGACCTTTTTAAAGTTCACAAATAAAGATGTTTTACATCTTTGCAGTATGCTCTAATAAAAATCAAAATGTCTAAACTATAACAGAAAAGAGATGACGATAGGGGAGGCAAACTTCTCCAGATAAAATAGTTTCCACCTTTGAAACTTTGAAGCAAACTCAAAGCAAATATTTTTATGATTAATAAAGTTTGATTTTAAATTAAAAACGACGTTCTTGGTAAAAGCATAAAGCTAGATTTCAGGAGCTCTGGCTTCTTTGCTTAGATCTGCTAGTTGTTTTTTCCAGGTTTGGAGGAGATTTTTGGTTTCAAAAGCTTTCAGGGTTGCATCTCAGTTTCTACTACTTTCAAAACTCTAAAATAAATACTGCGGAAAAATAATATTGAGACTAAATTGTCTACAATTTAAAAAAAGGAACTTGTGTTTCATGCAAGGCCAATAGAAGTGGAGAAAAATAGCAAGGTTTTACTTAAGAAAAGTTACTTTATCTGACTGTAATCCAGAGGTAGTCACTATGTTTCCTTGTGTCTTAGTTTTGAAAATCTTAGTTTATCCCCTGTTGCAGATGTTATGAGGGCCCTGGTCTTGATCTCTCCACACTCAGCACTCAGCACTCTGCAAATTAAAGACATTGTACTGGAAACACCTAGAAAGCTTGTTGCAGCATGTGGCCTGAGCAAGTTAAAGCTCCCCAAGGTCACCTTTAACCCAGGATGAACTGGACTTGGTGAACCAGTACGCTAGCTTTCTATCCCCATGGCTGGAGAAATTCAGCAACATCATTTACACTGTTTCTTGGATGTTTGCAAAGGTGACTTGCTTGATTGCACGACCTACCTCCACTTCTCTGTCTCACTCTTCCAACTCCCTTCCCAGTGTTTCTGGGATCACTTCCTCCCAAAATTACTTTCATTTGAATTCTTGTTCCAAAGTCAGCTTCTGAGGGAACCCAACCTAAGCTTCTCCTAATGTATTTTCCAAAAACGTTTAAACATCCTGTTTTCTATGCAGACTTTGAACACCCACATTTGACCTAATAAAATGATGAATATGGAAATTTTAATCAACCTTCTTATAATTTCATCAGATGAGAGTATCTCAATATCTCAAAATTTTATCAGGTTTATAATTTTAACATGATATCAATAAATAATTTTTAAAATATTAGAAATATATATATATACATATATATATATATATTTCAAATGTAACGCTTTACTTTTGGATTGAGTTCCAAAACAGCTGTAGTTTGAATGATGACCCCTTCTTAAAAATTCTGTCATCAGAATATGTATCACTTCATTGTTGCCATATGACCATTTTCCTGAAATGTTAAATAAAGCAAGTAATAATTTGAAATAATGGAGCACTTCTACTGTGTAATTTTTACCTCTGCTCAAAATACTGTTTGGGACTCAAGAAAAGTCATTTGAGTTTTTCCTTTGTTAATCAGTCATTTTAATGTGAATATTGAATAAAGCAGATTATCCAAACAATTTTACTCTGAACCCCACTCTCATGATATTTGATTATCATATTTGTTGAGCTGGTTTGAAGATATTAATCAAAGGCCATATTTAGATGCTTTCTTAATAGTGCTTTGCTGGCTTTCTGTTTTAATTTGTTCAGTAATGATTTGATAACAGAAACAAATCCCCCTGTAACATATTTTCTTCTGTTTGTATTAGTTGTAACTTAAATATTCCCAAGGGTTTTACTAGGTTGCTAATAAGCAAACCTGGAAAAGATCTAACATTGACTGCATCGATTTCATAGCATTTCATTCTGTCCCTTATTGAAAAAGTCAATGGAGGAGTCGAAGAAACCCCCAGGGTCTTAACTTAGGTACTGTCAACTCAACCAACTTGATGATGCCACAGGTGGGAGTAGGTCTTTAGATTCTTTGCTGATTAAGTTACAACAAAGCTCCATGAAAGGAAAGACCTTGTTTGTATCACTCAGAACTGTCTCCCTATCAGCTGAATGAATAAATGAGCATCTCAATGAACTAATGGATAACTTACTTATGTGGCTCACATGACCACAAAATAGTTTTGATTTTATTTTGTTTTCTCTAAGCTGTATAATTCTATTTAAATATTGCATTCTTCTATTCTTTGGACATATAACTAGTGAACTGTTATCTTCTTTCCAGTTATGTATGGCCACATGACAAAGTTCTCTTCAATGGAATATTAGCAAGGATATGTATGGTCACTTCCACTCTGGCCTATGAATTCTCCAACATGACCTTCTTCAGGATAGGTTCAGGAGAGCTGCCCCCCCGATCAGGCATCCTGAGTAGGAAAATTTTTGTTCCATAAACCACTGAATTTTAGGGTGTATATCTTAATTCAGCTTAGCCTACTTTAATGAATATATAAATGTAAAATAAATTTAAATACAGTCCCATTTAGGTAAAAGCATGGGCTACATAAATCAATCTGACATATATACATATATATGTGCATGTATGTATGTGTGTATATATATATATACACATATGTACATTATACATATGTATATATAATGTATATTTCTTTTGAAAGATATTTCTAAGGCCAAAGTTTTATTTTAAACTGACTTGTTATTTGTGGCTTATGTCTGATTCAGCTTCATTTCTATTTTTGTATTTTATCAGTTTTATAGGGGTTTTAACTTCACACTTTCTTCCTTCTGTGATGTGAACTTCCTTTAAGTCAGATACATGTTGTGAACAAGTGGGTTTCATGTTAAGATCTTTTTTCTTTTTACTGCTTATCTACATTGCTCTTTAATAGACTATACAAAGCAAAAGGATGGCAATTTGAAATTGTCCCACAGATAATTTTTGGGTAAAGATCTCGAAACTACTTATGAATGATGACATGCAGAATAATGATGAACTTAAAAAATAGAGAAAGCTTAAGCCTTGAGGAAATTTATTGCTCTATCTCATTATTAGCTCCAAAATATTTTACTGTCTAAAGTTTTCATGGATATATAAAATAGTTCTTTTCTGTAGAAAAGTTGCTTTTTTAAAGAACTTGCAGTCTAACATATTTTAGCCATTTATTTTATTTACAGAGCCATTGACTAACTTCCAGATACAGTAAATTTCATCAAACTATGTGCATGTTATATGTGATTTTAAAATAATATCTATTCCTCTGACTGAAGAATTGCTTTGTGAATTTCATTTTGATTAATATCTTTAAATGCAATATGACACTTCAATTAAAAGTTACAGTAAATGGTGAAACATTCAATTTCTGAAACTCATCCTGTATCTTCTAGATGACATTAAAAAAAATACTATGAATGAATAACCCTGTATACCTACATGTCTAGGCAACAGTAGAAATCTGCTGTTCTGACTGTCTTAAGGGTCTCAGTTACTGAGTGTGTTCCAGCGTGGCAGATCTTTTGTCAGAATAGGCCAGTTTAACAGACTAAATCAAATAAGCTTTAGCTCTTGCTCTTGGGATTAATTGTAGGTTTGGGTAAGCAACATCAAGACGGCAGTTCTCAAGCATACTGGATCATACGGAAGTCATTCCCTGATATCTTAGTTTCTCTGAAAAGCTGTCCATTGCCAACTTAGGAAACTTAATAGTCAAAATCTTATCTTCATATTCCTCATCATGAAAGTCTTTGAGGGGGAAGATTTTGGCTTACATTTCAGATTATAAGAAAAAAGGTAAGGGGTAATATGAAAAAAATATTTTAAGGAGTTTGTGAAACCATAAAACTCTAATAATTGATATCTATAAAGTATCTATATGTGTACTAGTACTATTTACTGTTATAATTAATAAATGTACATTTATCAAAATGTCAAAATTGAGATTAAGATTTGTCACTTTGAATTTCCTTCAATCACCAGAAACTAAAAATGAAGCTAATGTCATTTGTCAAAAGAATTAAAGGGTCTTCATTTACTCTTTTTAATTGAAAACCAATTTTCCTTTCATTAAACATGAAAGATTTTAACTCCTTATTATAAGTTCATAATAGCAAAAAAGAAAGATTTTCACAAATAAAATACATAATGTGTCTGGAGTGAGGACTACTGAAAAACTTTGAATGGAAAACTGAGATTTAGAAATCCTTTCATTTATATAATCTATGTAAAATATTAACAAAACATTCAACCTACCTACAAATTAAGGAATTTTTTTATAAAACGTCCCTTTCAAACTTCCTTGGTTCATTTCATCAAATCCCACTTCAATAGCAAGGACGTGAACGCCACATGTTCTTCAAACCTCCTTGCATTTTACGTATGAGTGTGTGTATATATGTACGTGTGAATAACCAGCCCCAGATTTTTCTAGACAAGAAGCTACACATTTTAATGCATTCACAGCAGGTTACTAACCGTAGAAAGCTGAATGATTGCCTTTCAATTTATACAAACTCAAAGGTATCTTAAGTAGGTAGATTTCATGCCTTAATCCTCTGGATTGTAAAAAAGATAAAATACCATGCCCAGGAGTAGGTTAATTTACATAGCTAAAGATACGTGCAGGTATATGCAGGTATATATATATATTGAGTTGACCTCAAGATAGATTATCTTTGATTATCTGGGTGGGCCCAGTGTAATCACATAAGCCCTTAAAAGCAGAAGAGATAATCAGAGGATGAAGTGAAAAAGAGCAGAAAAGAAGTCAGAGACTCAAACTGTGACAGGGAATCTTTGTTGCAAACCTGAAGATGGAGGGGGCCATATGGAAAACTTGAAGGAATGCAGGTAACCTCTAGGAGGAAAACTGGGCCCCACCAACAGCCGGCAAAGAAACAGAGACCTCCGTCCTACATTGCATGGAAATAAATTCTGCCAACTAGATGAGCTTAGGAGCAAAACCTTTCCTAGAGCCTTCAGTGAGTAACTCAGCTGTGACAAAACCTTGATTTTGGTCTTGTGATTAGTAATTTTGGTCTACTGATTAGTAATTTTGGTCCTGTGATTAATTTTTCACAAACGTAAGGATGGAAATTGCTCTGTGAAGCTAATTTTTTTCTTGATAATGAGAAGGGATAAACAGTCTCAATATTTGGTTATATTTAGACACAATTTATATCTTTTAAAATATCCTAGACAAAAATTGCTTAATTAAAGAACTGAATTGGATTAATGAGGTCTACCATATGCTTATTTAATTGGTAACGATAAACATTCTTTGATTTTGAGGTGATAAGTTACATTGAATTAGTAATGTGAAGTCTTTATAAAGAATTTAGCAGTTCAGGAAAACAATCAGGAAATGATTTTTTTAAGTTTAGGTGGGACAATATAACCTCCCTTCACAACATCTACATTTCTTTAATAGTGGCACACTGTGGTAAGCCACAGGTTGGATTCCTGAAGTCTTGTACACACTATAAAAATTGCTTTTCCTTAACCATAAAGTAGCTCCTATTCATTCCAGTGGTTATGTTAAGGGCAGCTGATGTGAAGCGCACAGTTTTTCTGATAGAGGCTGCATAGGAGCATAAACTTCAGATTCACTCATATAAGGAGGTGGGGTGACAGACAAGAACCACTTATTCACCTGTATACTTAACTGTGTAGTTATTCTTTTAGCAGTAATTCTAATTAGTTTGGTAGTAAGTCAAATTGAAAATAATATATGTCAAAGTCTAGCTATTTTTCTCAAATTTTTTGAATCTGAATCTTTTTAATTTTTTTTAAACATCTTTATTGGAGTACAACTGCATTACAATGGTGTGTTAGTTTCTTCTTTATAACAAAGTGAATCAGCTAAACATATACATATATCCCCATATCTCTTCCCTCTTGCATCTCCCTCCCACCCTCCCTATCCCACCCCTCTAGGTGGTCACAAAGCACGTAGCTGATCTCCCTCTGCTATGTGGCTGCTTCCCACTAGCTATCTATTTTACATTTGGTAGTGTATATATGTCCATGCCACTCTCTCACTTCATCTTACTCTTCCCCCTCACCATATCCTCAAGTCCATTCTCTACATCTGCGTCTTTATTCCTGTCTTGCCCCTAAGTTCTTCATAACCATTTAAAACAATTTTTTTTAATTTTTAAATTCCATATACACGTGTTAGCATACAGTATTTGTTTTTCTCTTTCTGACTTACTTCACTCTGTATGACAGACTCTAGGTCCATCCACCTCACTACAAATGTCTCAATTTCAGTTTTTTTATGGCTGAGTAATATTCCACTGTATATATGTGCCACATCTTCTTTTATCCATTCATCTGTCAATGGATACTTAGGTTGCTTCCATGTCCTGGATACTGTAAATAGAGCTGTAATGAACATTGTGGTACGTGACTCTTTTTGAATTATGTTCTTTTCAGGGTATATGCCAAGTAGTGGGATTGCTGGGTCGTATGGTAGTTCTAATTTTAGTTTTTTAAGGAACCTCCATACTGTTCTCCATAGTAGCTGTATCAATTTACATTCCCACCAACAGTGCAAGAGGGTTCCCTTTTCTCCACACCCTCTCCAGCATTTATTGTTTGCAGATTTTTTGATGATGGCCATTCTGACTGGTGTGAAGTGATACCTCATTGTAGTTTTGATTTACATTTCTCTAATGATTAATGGTGTTGAGCATTCTTTCATGTGTTTGTTGGCCATCTGTATATCCTCTTTGGAGAAATGTCTATTTAGGTCTTCTGCCCATTTATGGATTGGGTTGTTTGTTTTCTGGATATTTAGCTGCATAGGCTGCTTGCAAATTTTGGAGATTAATCCTTTGTCAGTTGCTTCATTTGCAAATATTTTCTCCCATGCCGAGGGTTGTCTTTTCGTCTTGTTTATGGTTTTGTTTGCTGTGCAAAAGCTTTTAAGTTTCATTAGGTTGTACTTGTTTATTTTTGTTTTTATTTCCATTTCTCTAGGAGGTGGGTCAAAAAGGATCTTGCTGTGATTTATGTCATAGAGTGTTCTGCCTATGTTTTCCTCTAAGAGTTTTATAGTGTCTGGCCTTACATTTAGGTCTTTAATTCATTTTAAGTTTATTTTTGTGTATGGTATTAGGAAGTGTTGCTAATTTCATTCTTTTACATGTAGCTGTCCAGTTTTCCCAGCACCACTTACTGAAGAGGCTGTCTTTTCTCCATTGTATATTCTTGCCTCCTTTATCAAAAATAAGATGACCAGGGGCTTCCCTGGTGGCGCAGTGGTTGAGAGTCCGCCTGCCAATGCAGGGGACACGGGTTCGAGCCCTGGTCTGGGAGGATCCCACATGCCATGGAGCAACTACGCCCGTGAGCCACAACTACTGAGCCTGCGCGTCTGGAGCCTGTGCTCCGCAACAAGAGAGGCTGCAACAGTGAGAGGCCCGCGCACTGCGATGAAGAGTGGCCCCCGTTTGCCACAACTAGAGAAAGCCCTCGCGCAGAAACGAAGACCCAACACAGCCAAAAATAAATAAATAAATAAATTTATTAAAAAAATAAATAAATAAAAATAAGATGACCATATGTGCGTGGGTTTGTCTCTGGGCTTTCTATCCTGTTCCATTGATCTATATTTCTGTTTTTGTGCCAGTAACATACTGTCTTGATTACTGTAGCTTTGCAGTATAGTCTGAAGTCCGGGAGCCTGATTCCTCCAGCTCTGTTATTCTTTCTCAAGATTGCTTTGGCTATTTGGGGTCTTTTGTGTTTCCATACGAATCTAGTTCTGTGAAAAATGCCATTGGTAGTTTGACAGGGATTCCATTGAATCTGTAGATTGCTTTGAGTAGTATAGTCATTTACACAATGTTGATTATCAGATCAGATATAAATGAAAAAGAAATGAAGGAAACAATAGCAAAGATCAATAAAACTAAAAGCTGGTTCTTTGAGAAGATAAACAAAATTGATAAACCATTAGCCAGACTCATCAAGAAAAAAGGGAGAAGACTCAAATCAATAGAATTAGAAATGAAAAAGGAGAAGTAATAACTGACACTGCAGAAATACAAAGGATCATAAGAGATTACTACAAGCAACTATATGCCAATAAAATGGACAACCTGGAAGAAACAGACACATTCTTAGAAAAGCACAACCTTCTGAGACTGAACCAGGAAGAAATAGAAAATATAAACAGATCAATCACAAGCACTGAAATTGAGACTGTGATTATAAATCTTCAAACAAACAAAGCCCAGGACCAAATGGCTTCACAGGCAAATTCTATCAAACATTTAGAGAAGAGCTAACACCTATCCTTCTCAAAGGCTTCCAAAATATAGCAGAAGGAACCCTCCCAAACTCATTCTACGAGGCCACCATCATCCTGATACCAAAACCAGTCAAAGATGTCACAAAGAAAGAAAACTACAGGTCAATATCACTGATGAACATAGATGCAAAAACCCTCCACAAAATACTAGCAAACAGAATCCAACAACACATTAAAAAGATCATACACCATGATCAAGGGGCGTTTATCCCAGGAATGCAAGGATTCTTCAATATACGCAAATCAATCAATGTGATACACCATATTAACAAACTGAAGGATCAAAACCACATGATCATCTCAATAGATGCAGAAAAAGCTTTTGACAATATTCAACACCCATTTATGATAAAAACTCTCCAGAAAGTAGGCATAGAGGGAACTTATCTCAACATAATAAAGGCTATATATGACAAACCCACAGCCAACACCATTCTCAATGGTGAAAAACTGAAACCATTTCCTCTAAGATAAGGAACAAGACAAGGTTGCCTACTCTCACCACTATTATTCAACATAGTTTTGGAAGTTTTAGCCACAGCAATCAGAGAAGACAAAGAAATAAAAGGAATCCAAATCGGAAAAGAAGTAAAGCTGTCACTCTTTGCATATGACATGATACTATACATAGAGAAGCCTAAAGATGCTATCAGAAAACTACTAGAGCTAATCAATGTATTTGGTAAAGTAGCAGGATACAAAATTAATGCACAGAAATCTCTTGCATTCCTGTACACTAATGATGAAAAATCTGAAAGAGAAATTAAGGAAAACCTACCTAAGGAGACAAAAGACCTGTATGCAGAAAACTATAAGACACTGATGAAAGAAATTAAAGATGATACAAACAGATGGAGAGATATACCATGTTTTTTTGTTTTTTTGGGTTTTTTTTGATCCAGCCTAGTTCATGCTCATGGAAACAATACTTAAACAAAATTGCAGGATACGATGTGACAAATGCCAAATGTCTCCTGGCATTCATGGTAATAATGGGATAACAGCAAAAGGTCAAAACATCTATTGTCTAATGTGCACAAGTTTGAGAAAAGTTAGGTAACTGGGTTTCAACATTACCAACACATTGGAAATACAAAAAAACTTTAAAAAAAATATAGGGCTTAGGATCAATTCCAGGCAGATTGAATCAGAATTGGGGGTGAAGGGGTGATACTTTGGATCAGTATTTCTTTTAAAGTTCCTCTGATAATTCTAATGAACAGCTATGAATAATGCATAGTGATGTTATCCCTGTTCTATTATAATAATGTGTTGCCATGATAGCTACTAATTGACAGAACTATAGGCATTTATTTATGAGAAGCTAAAATGATGTGGTTTTATTGATGAGGTAAAGAAGCATAAAAGCGAACGTAAGATACTCCTCTGCAAACCCAGCCAGACAACCTGAATTATCACTAAGAGACAGTCAGTCCTTTTGGTTAAGGCACTATGAATTCATTGTCCCCTGCTAAAGACATATATCCCTTATGAAATATAACATATTTGTTTAACATTCACATTCATTTATCCACTCATATATTCAATATACTTCACCTTATATTCAATATGAATACATATATTCAGATGTCCTACTATGTGTCAAACATGGTATTAGGTAGTGGGTATTCAATGGTGAATAAGAAGTGGATATAGCCCTCAAGATGATCAGGTGTATTAAAAACTAATTATTAGTAAAACACTATACATTCTTAAAAGACACAGATGTGAGTGATCAGTTCTCTTTTAAAATATAATTTTAACTAGGAATTTGTCCTTGAATAGAACAGATTCAATGGGCTTTCCAGGAAAAAAGAAGAGTGTCTGCCAAAGCATGAAGACTCAAAAATAAATTTTATATTTGAGGAAATCCATGTAGTTAAAATGTAAGGTGATCCTAAGAGAATGGGTAGTAGAGATATGTTTGTACAAACTAGGCTAAGTTTTTTATTTATATATATACACATAAATCATAGGTATATTTATATATCTATATAAATTTTTATTCACAAATTTGAAGTTGTTTTTATTCTGTAGACAATGGGATAGGCCCATAAAATGTTTACAGGTAAGAAAATTATGGCATATAGTGACATAAATGTGAGTTTAAAAAATTCTACCAGTAAGATGGAGGCTAGAATATGACAGAGAATGTAATAAGTTTTTGCAGGAATCTGAGTAAAAGGTAATAAAAATCTGAACAAGGAGAGGGATTGTAGATGTGGTAAGATGGAGTGAAATCTACAATTCTTTGGAAGATATATTTATAGGAGTTAAATATAGATGAACATAAAGATGTGTGAAAGAAGGGGTTAGAAATGCATTTCATTATTCTAAGTGGATGAGTAGTAAAATGGGGCTATCATTGAGATTAAGAAATGCAAAAGAAATAGATTTGAAGAAAGACAATGAGTTGTTTGCAATATTCTGAATTAGAGAAAAATTTTATGGCATATAGGTAAATGGTAGATGGTGACCAATTAAAAATGTTGTGAAACAGTGATATCAGCAATAGCTTTAAGAGAAAAATTAAATGTGTAACCTTTTCTCAGTAATGGAGTGAGAAACTGTTGACGGTGGAGTCAAGTGAGAAGAAATCTACACTAGCTATTTCATGGTGATTAAGGGTTTACTTATGATTGTAATGATGAGGATTATAATCCTAGAAGAAAAAATAAACTAAACTAACTCTCAGGTAAATTTACTCAGACTGCCTGTTCAAACTCAATATATTTTATTTTATTTTATTTTATTTTATTTTATTTTATTTTTTTGCGGTACTCGGGCCTCTCACCGCTGTGGCCCCTCCCACTGCGGGTCAACAGGCTCCGGACGCGCAGGCTCAGCGGCCATGGCTCACGGACCCAGCCGCTCCGCGGCACGCGGGATCCTCCCGGACCGGGGCACGAAGCCGTGTCCCCTGCATCGGCAGGCGGACTCTCAACCACTGCGCCACCAGGGAAGCCCAAACTCAATATATTTTAAACTAAATTCCTCATCTTCTATTCCAAACCTCTTTTGTATGCTTAGGTTTCCAATTTCAGTTGATGGCAGGCAGCTCTTTCCTTCTTATTTCTCACACCTAAATCTTGGAATCATTTTTGATTCCCATTTTCCTTCCTCAATCAATATCCAATCCATAAGGAAATCTCCTTGGCTCCACATTCAGTATATCTACAATCACTCTACTTCTCAGCACCCTCCCCATTAGCACCTTATGCTGAGGCACCATCGTCTTGTCTGGACTATTGGAATCACCTCTGATTTTCCAGCTTCTCAATGAAACAAAGTAACCCCTTTAAGATATGTCAGATCATCTCACTGATATGCTCAAAACCTTTCAGGGAATTATCACTATGGTAAGCGCCAAAATCCTTACAATGGTCCACAAAGTTCTACCAATATGACCCCTTCCTCTCTCTCATATCACCTCTTTCCCTCTGTTTTAGTCACACTTGGTTCTTTTCTTTCCTTTGTCATTCAAGGCATGCTCGCACTGCAGGATATTTGCACTGGCTCCTTTGCTTGTCTGGAACACTTTTCCCCAAATATCTACACAGTTAACTCATTTCCTTATTCTTTGCTCACAGGCCACCTTTCCAATGGGGACTGCCTTGTCTACCCTTTAGCACTACAAACTGACTCTACCCTGCTCTCTCCAGTTTCAGTCCTGCTTCCTCTCCTTTATTTTCTCCATAACATCACTATCTATATCACATTATTTATGTTGCTTATCACTCTGACCGGAAAGTAAATAGGTTCTCAATAAGTATTTGTTAATAAATGCATACTTATAATGCCCATGTTTTGTCTTATTAATATACATAACAGCAATATATCAATGGGTAAAATCTGTATTATACAGTTATTAAAGTATTTTCCTAATTGTTAGTTCACATTTATTCCACTTCAAGAATTGTATTCATAGAGCCACTAGGTGGACCAGAATTTGTCTTTCCCTAAGGCTTGAATTCTGAAATTATTTTATCTCAGACAAGTTTTATCTTTTATGGAAGTATTCTCTGTGTTTCAGCAAATATTTCCCTGGTGTCTTCCACTTCTTGGTTCACGTTAGAATTTCACTGCCCTTCCCCATTGACCATGTGACTTGCTTTGGTCAGTGAAGTATGAAAAAAATATTGCATGTCACTTATGAGGAGAAACTTTATGAACAGTGATTGATTTGCTACACTGTCTCATTTTGTTTTCCACAGCAACAAGAAACATCCCAGACAGTAGCTGCTCTGTCAGCTTGGGTCTAAAAGAGAAAACAATGTGAAACAGACTCCTAGCCAATTCACCATCAATATATAGCACGAGTGGGAGAAAATGTTAATGTTTTAACTAAGATGGTCCAATTAATTACTATTTCAACATAAGTTATCATTGTGATTGACATATGCTTTCATCTCACCAATGAGCTCATTCCCACTTAACTTCCTCTTCAGCTTTTTGGCTACATATCTTTCTCCATTGAGTCTGGAACCTGCAACTGATGTTTAAACTCTGTTTCTTAAGTGATAATTTATTTACCCAACAGTTATTAACTTGGTGTGGATAGAATGGGCAAAACATCTCATGTGACACAGTCAAGCAAGGATACAAACAAAACCTAAATGTTACTCTTTTAAATGTATGAAGAATAAGTATGAAACATATAAGAACTATAAAAGAGTGATTTGCCTTTGCCAAGGAGATCAGAGAATATTTTCTGGAAAAATTAAAGATGGATTTGAGAAATTAATGAATAATAAGTATTAACAAAAGAAAAGGGAAGAAAGAACATTAGAACAGAGTTAACAGTGAATGTGAGAGACTCAAAGGCCAGTGTAACTACAGGACAAGAAAAACAGCTGAGCATGATACAAAATGAGGTTAGGGGAAATCCAGTTTATAGAGCCTTAGAGTCCCTGATAAGGAGTTTTAGTTTCATTTCAGAAGAATGAAAAACTCCTGCAGGATTATAAACTGGGAGGAAACACAAATATTGATAAATCTGAAATTTGAAAGATTCACTCTGGCTCCATCAAAGAAAAGAGATTATAATTCAGCAAAAGTGTGAGTAGCCCTGTCAAGAGCTACTAGATTAACCCAGGTGAGAGATGAGAAAGGTTTGCATCAGGTGTATAGTGTAGACTTAAAGAGCAGAAAATGAATTTGATGGGTATTAGAGAGGTAGACTTAGTGATAGGCTATTCATGGGAGTGAAGGACTAACCAAAATAGTTTTGGTTAATTTCCAGGTTTGTAAATTGCATAAGTGAATACATTGTATGGCACTTCATTGAAGTAGGGAACACTGAAGGATCACCTTAGAAAAGAAAGATAATGAGCTCACAGGAATATCACACATTTCTAAATTTATATAATTATTTTTAAATATGTAAGATATTCTCCAATTAGATGTGAAATCTTTATGTTTGGCATTATATCACTTATTTATTTATTTACCCTAAAATACATAGTAGTTTGATACATTCCTTGGTAGTTTGCTATAATGTGAAAGGGAGAAACAAGAACATAAAGGAATGAATGCTGCCAAACTTTTAAATCAAATGAGTAGCAAATACTTTAAAACTTGCATAAGGGAATAGAGCTAGGCAGGAACACTTTACCTGGATGAGATCATTAGCGTTTAGCATTGGGTAAAGAACAAAGAAATAACTGGAGGGAAATCTAAACTTGCCACTATCATTTTTGCATGCTCTTTCTGCTAAACTGATGTTTGCCATTCAAATTAATAATGTTCATAATTATTATAACAATTTCTTGATATATTTGTTCTGATCATCATGGGAGGAAAACAATCACTATTTAGTCATCTGAGCCACACTGTGTCCTGGCTCTTGAGTTGAAAGTTTACACTCAACCAAGAGTTCTATTTGTTGCTGGTGGTGGTGGTGGGTTGTTTGTTGGGGTTTTTAAAAGAAATCATTATTAATCATGTGATGTCTCCCTTAAAACACTTATTTTAGCTGCTGTTTTTCTCCTATTTGATAAAATATCATGCGTTTCATTGAAACATATGGCAATAGAATACTTGAGTCTAAACATGGGCATCTGACAGATCTTGTTCCTTGCTGAGAAATAATTATTTCAATATAGTTTGACAATATGGTTTTTTCCTCAGATATTCTATGCTTCATTTTTCCCCTGAAGTAAGCATGCTGTTAAGAAAATTATTCACACAGGATCCTTTACTCAATCTACAGCCATAATAATCAACATTCTTTCTCCTAAATCCTTCCCAGATTTCCCTCTAGTGACAATAAGGATACACTGCATCTATAGATTTAATATGGTTGTTTTAAATTTTAAATGTTTAAAATTTTAAATGTTTAATGGGTAAGTTAACCTTATCCATTTTTTATGTGCCAATGTTTTTGATTGTAGAGTGATTTTGATATAGATTTTTTTTGTTAGCTTTCCTTGAGATTTCTATCAAATGACATGCCATGTGTTTCCTAAAAATGGGTTTAATAATATTTTCATTGTACTTCTATTCAATCAAGAAAACTACATTTAAAAATTTAATTCAGCTTTAATTTTCTAATTGACCAGGAAACGATTTATTAAAATATGTCCCTTGTTCACATACCATAAATGACATACAAAAATCAAAGTTCTCTTGATTCTTCTGAATTTTTCCTTATGCAGCCTTGGGTCTCACATATAATCCTGATACATGTGTTTTGCTTTCCTTGTGCTTTAATTAATGTATCCTTTTTATCAATATATAATGCTTTGAATAAATACAGAGGCATTCCTAAATTTATGCCCAAACCTCAATTTATCAGATCTCAATATTCACTTCTACTGCATCTAATCCATATAATAGGTCTGGTAGAAAATATCCACTTTTCCTAATGTATTGAAACCCTATTCTATCCTATCACATTTGTCTGCCTTCCTTATTAGAGTGTTTACTCCACTACTGCAAAGGTCTTAAGTATAAAAGAACAGTGAATATGGTAGGTGTTCAATGAACAACTGTGAAACAGAACTGACCTATACAGGAGGTGTCTGCAAGTTCCTTATGATGAGGAAAATGGGCCAAAAATAAATTAAATATTTATGTATTTTTAATGTAAATGGAATATGGGTTATGGGAGCAAAGAAACAAGTGGATTGTATTATCTGTCATCCATCATCATTTAGTATCTCCATTATGACTACTCAAAACATTTAATGTTATAAAAGAATACAGAGATATTTCTAAGATATGGTCAAAGGTAACCATTTATTCTCTTAGTGGTATTTTGGATAAAGACATGTTCTTAATTTTAATGAGGACTCTTTACAGATATTTTCATTATGGTTAATGTGGTTTTTGTTCTGTTTAAGAAATCTCTCCTATGTCAAAATCATAAACAAGACCCCTGCTTTCTTCTAAAACATTTACCTTTACAATTAGCTCTGTAATATATCCAAAATTACATTTTCTATTATTTGGGAAATCATGTAAAGGTGGATGTTTTCCTATATAGACCTCTAGTTTAACCAGCATCATTTAATGAAAATATCATCCATTCTCTACCATACTGCAAGGTCACCACTGTAATAACAGGTAAACAAATAAGTATTAGGTAATATACAAATATGGAAGAGCTGATTGCATTTCTGCTTAGTTTAATTGAAGAAAAAATTTTAAAGTCTTATAAAAGCAACTAGATTATAAGAGGACTAGTAAAAGATGAGTCCAAATAGATAAAATTGAGAAACATGGACACACATTTTTTCCTTCTCTAGAAATTGCTTCTCCTCATGGCTTTTGTTAAAAGACTGAAATGTGTAACATCATTATTCTTGGATTCTAAGGCATAATTTATTACATTTATTATTTCTGAAATTGGGATTCACCATACAGTCATTGGCAGCTTATAAGTAAATAGTATTTTTTTTTCTTTCTTAGAGGTACCTGAAATAGTGCTGAAGCTTAAAAATTTAACAGTTGTCATATATTTGATGACATATAGTATATGATTCTATCTCCCTGGCCAGAGATTACTAACTTGTACACCTGACCTAAGACCATTCAGAAACCAGAGATGGTCTCTCTCTGGAATCTGTGCTAATACACACTAGACATTAGTAATGTTGGTGGCTTGTAATATTGTAATTGCAATATTAGGTAGTCTCAGGGATCAGTCTCAGGGCATGAACACAAAGTCATTTGAGAGAATGAGAGAGAAAACTAGAAGGGTTGAGGAAACAGATCATGAGTCATATTAAGGAATAGAGTGTGGCTTTTCCTTTTCTTCCTAGAGGCTACCTGACTCCAGTTCTCACTATGCATGCATGTATTTCAGTGCTTATATTTACAATATTGCCTTCTATACATAGAAAACAACTTTATATTTGATTTAGTTTAATTATTATTAAAATTTTTTTCTTTTAATTATTATAAAGTACATTGACTTTTATTTAAAGCTCAGTCTCACTTGTACTTAAAGAAACGTGAATGAAATCAATGAGATATCATTTTTCATATACCAAGCAAAGATTTGAAAGAATGGTGTTAAATATGTGTGGTTGGTTGTCTGTCAATTATACCTCAAAAAGATGTAAAAAATAAAATGACAAAAAGTGTTGTTTGGGATTGCTGCAAAATGAAAAATCTCTAGCACATCCAGAGTGTATAAGAATGTTTTTGGTTTATTGAGCTATAAGTGACCATTAAAATTGTATTATATTTAAATTGTACAATGTGATGATTTGATAAACATTGTGAAAGGATTTCCACATAGGGTTAAATAACCATCCATCCGTCACCTCACATATTTATTCTTTTTTTTTTGGTGAGCACATAAGAGCTACTCTCTTGGCAAATTTCAGTTATATAATACTGTACATCAACTATAGCCATCATGCTGTTCATTAGATCCTCAGACCTTATTCATCTTATAACTGAAAGTTTGTACCCTTTTATCAACCTGTCTCTATTTCTCTTACCCCCAAAATCTACAACCACCATTCTACTCTGTTTCTAACAGTTCAACTTTAAAAAAAAAAAAATTTTAGATTCCATATATAAGTAATATCATACAGTATTTGTCTATCTCTGTCAGGCTTATTTCATTTAGCATAATGTTTTCCAGTTTCTTCCATGTTGTTGCAAATAGTGGGATTTCCTTCTCTTTTAAGGCTGAAAAATATTTCACTATACGTATATATGTATATATATTCCATTGGTTATATATTCAGATAAGATTGCTGGATTATATGGTATAGTTCTATTTTTAATTTCTTCCATAGTAAATGTGCCAATTTACATTCCTACCAAAAGTGCATAATGGTTCCTTTTTCCACATCCTCACCAGCACTTGATATTTCTTGTCTTTTGGATGATAATCATCCTAACAGGTGTGAGGAGGTGATATTGCATTGTGGTTTTGATTTGTATTTCCCTTATGATTAGTGATTCAGTTCCTTTGCCCATTTTTAATTGGGTTATATTTCATTTATTTACTATTGGGTTGTATGTGTTCTTTGTATATTTTGAATATTAACTCCTTCCCACATATATGTTTTGCAAACATTTTCTGCCATTCCATAGGTGCCTTTTGTTTTCTTGATGGCTTCCTTTGCTATGCAGAAGCTTTTTGGTTTAATATAGTTCCACTTGTTTATTCTTGCTTTTGTTATCTTTGCTTTTGATATCAAATCCTTCCCAAAAATTATTGCCAAGACCAATGTCAAAGAAATTACCACCTATGTCTTCTACGAGAAGTTTTACAAATAACCCAAATGAAAAATGGGGAAAGGACCTGAACAGACATTTTCCCAAAGAAGATATATAAATGGCCAACATGTCCATGAAAAGGTAATCGGCATCACTAATCATGAGGGAAATGTAGTATTAACCACCCCCCACCACATACACACATATGGGGTTTGAGGCATAAAAATTTGTATTTTTTATAAAGCATTACAGGTTATTTGTATAGTGACGGTTTGGGAAACATTGGAATAGATCAATAACTTCCCACATTTCAAGAACCAGAATAATCTTGTGAAACTTCTTTTTTAAGAAGAATCTCAGAGGCCACATCCCAAAGATTTTGACTTAATAGGTCTGATGTGAAGCCTAGATGCCTTTTTTGTTTTTGTTTTTTAAGAGCACTGTATTCTCATGTGTATTTGGGCTTGCAAACTACCAGAGTTAAAGCCTGTAGGAAAGACAATTGCAGCAGAACTCTGAACTTGGAAGTACAGTGTTCAGAAACAGCGGCCTCCATCCCTGTGGCAACAGAACACATTTTGGGAAGGAATAATATGGTCAACACAGTTTCTGGAATCCATGAGGCTATATAGGTACACATTTGGAGGAAGAAAGTTTAGAAAGTTTCGTCTAAGCTTGGTCAGAGATCTGTAGGATTTGTTGTTGTTGTTTGTTTTTTCTCTTAGTCCCCAGGAAATTTCTTGCCCTTAATACTGAGTCAAGAACCTCAGAAAATCAAATAAATTTTCTTAGTGTCTTACTGGCCTCAGAATCCCTCTCCTCAGTCTCTAAGAAAAACAGTTCTGAAGGGACTCCAAAATTTATCAGAGGTTTGAAAATGCATACCTCTTTCAACCCCATCAATGCACTGCACAGAAAAGTTAATAGAGTCCAAAGATAGAAGGGAAACTTCTATTCCTGGAAATATGAAAGGTTAGACCACATGAAAAAAACCACACAGTTTAAAAAAAATCCAAAAATGCTGAACAGGATAAGACAAAATTCTTTCCCTTAAAATATTATTTTCCAAAGTCAAAAGTAGAACTGTCATAAATATATAAAATGAACATGCATCAACAATTTATTAACTAACAGACACAGTAAAATGCTAGTGGTTCAAAGAACATTTGAGGAAGAAAGATTTATATATTCAAACAGGAAAGATTTTTTTTTAACATTAGAACAGCATTACTAGCATTACATATAAAATTAATTAAAGTACTCTACGGTAATAAATTATAGCTTTGAGGGTATCTATTTTACTGAACAGAAATTATTTTTATTGCTATCTGAAAAGAATTCTTTTTATTGCTTTTGATTTTCTATAAGTTAACCTCTACGCTTACAGAGTTGTAAAATATTTTAATCAATAATGAATAGAATGCCAAACAGATATATATACCCCTGGAGTGTCAATTCCTGCTAGACAATGCCCAGCACTATAATGAAAAACACTCCACCAGCCCATTTTGCCAATTTCAAAGTTTTCCATATTTTTCTTAACCGTGTTCACCCTTGTAATCATAAATAATTCTCAAAAATTATTATTCACCATAATAAAAAGTAAAATAAAAGGCATGGTCTTATTATATGTTGGCCTTATTCATTTATATAGGCACAGGAAGGGTTAATTAATATGTATAAATCTCCTTATATTGGTCAGCAAATGTAGAACTATTTGTATTAATCCACTATTAAAGCAGAAAATTAGTGTCTGTCTGGAGTTTTTTTTTTTTTTTTTTTTTTTTTTTGCGGTATGTGGGCCTCTCACTGCTGTGGCCTCTCCCGTTGCAGAGCACAGGCTCCGGACGCGCAGGCTCAGTGGCCATGGCTCACGGGCCTAGCCGCTCTGCGGCATGTGGGATCTTCCCGGACCAGGGCACGAACCCATGTCCCCTGCATCGGCAGGCTGACTCTCAACCACTGCACCACCAGGGAAGCCCCAGCACTTGATCCTTAATGGTGGACTTATCATACCTGATTACGATTATGTATGTGGCATTCCCAAATATGATACTCATGGCTTTGGTTACACAATTTATTGTCCAATTATATCCTATTAAAAAGGAGGACATAGTCTAATGTGGGATCTTCCCGGACTGGGGCACGAACCCGTGTCCCTTGCATCAGCAGGCGGACTCTCAACCACTTGCACCACCAGGGAAGCCCTGAAGCATCAATTATTAATAATTCTTTCACTATTTTTTTCCAGAAAACCTAATTTCTAGCTTGTAGTGCATAGCAGAGTTTTCAGGGAATAATCAGGGGAAAGAAGAAAACCACCAGTTTGATGATAAGATGGTCCAGTTCCAAAGGTCTGTTCTTTTCAATGGTCTTGACCTATTTTCTTAATTAATTAGAGCTAACAAATAGAAAAACAAACAATATATATGGTAACCACAACAAAGAAAAAACATTTAAAACCCTATTTCCTTTCTTCTCTCACTCAACAGAGAATAGAACCCCCTTTCTATTAACAGAGATCACCAAATAGATCACAAAACTCAATTTCTAATCCTTGTGGCCGCTAATAGAGAAAAGGTCAAAAACAAACCGAAACCAGAATACAACTTAACAAAGAACCACAAGAAAACAAAGCCATAAAATCAGAAACTATCAATCTCTCTCAGGAATCACTCAGGAGCCAAGAATTACTGCGATTAACAGCACATGAGGTGTTCTTGTTCTTCTTGGGCAGCATCCTAATTGCCATTGGCTAGTTAGTCATCATGAGCATCTTGGTGGAAAAGCCCCAAAACATTTAAAGTATAATGTTCAAAAATCTAAAAACATGATACTCTAAAACATGTAAAAATACTGCATGTCAAGGATTTATTAAATAATTTATGAACAGGGAACCAGAAAATTGGCAAAGCTGGTTCAAAGGCATTTGTGAGCAAAGTTTCAATAGAAACTTTTTTATAAATGGCAGATTAAGATTGCCAAATAAGATACAAAACCATAAATGTTTTCGAGAGGCAATAAAGGGTAACCTTTGAGATTTATCTTTTTAACAGGACAACAATCATTTACACTGATTGTAAATGGTTTACAATTGGTCTCAGACAAGAGTGATTTGCACTGTAATAAGTCTTCCACAAGTTAACCTCTACCCTTAGAAAGTTGTAAAATATCCTAATCAATAGTAAATAAAAAGTCAAATAAACTCCACGTCCCTATAAAATCAGGCATCCTCAGCACCACGCTCATCAAGCATTCAGTAAACCCTTTTGACTATTTCCAAGTTTTTGATATTTTTTCTCAATATTTCAAATACATATTTACACTCCCACAGGATTAGTGTCCACCTCCTCCTCCTCAAAAAAAAAAGACAGATGGTGTACTAATTTGCTGGTGCTGCAGTAACAAAAGACTGGGTGGCTTAAACTGCAAAGATCTATTTTCTCACATTTCTGGAGGGTGGAAGTCCAAAATCTAGGTGCCAGCAGGTTTGGTTTTTTCCTGAAAACTCTCTCCTTGGCTTACAGATGGCTATTTTCTCCTGTGTACTCACATGGTCTTTTCTTTTTGTGCACACAACCCTAGTGTCTCTTCCTCTTCTCATAATAAGGACAACAGTCCAACTGGATAAGGACCCCACCCTTATGATGTCATTTAATCCCAATTATTTTCTTAAAGGCTCTCTCTCTAAATATAGTCACTTTGAGTGTTAGGGCTTTAATATATGAATTTCAAAGGGAAATTCAGTCATTAACAGATGGAGTTAAAAGCAATAAGATACAACTGAAGCTTTATCTGATTTGTTGTCATTTGACTGGCACATTATCAAAGAGGTTTGCATTTTAATTTCCCTGAGAAAGGATTCAGGTCATGAGTCCAAACAAGATGTAAAGTTGTAACTGAGAATGCTACAGATAACTAATGCACTCAATATTTTTACTGTAAGAAAAAAAAACAACTAAAAAAAAAATTGCTGGTGACAGAAAGAGACAAGCAAAGTCTGTTTGAGAATAGGTTCTGTGTTTAAAAAAAAAAAAAAATCCACTCAAAGACTAACACTTTCTCAAGGGTTTCAGATTTAGATTTCTACCACCAGGGTAGCTCAGAAAAGCTCTAGTAAACTTGTATAAAGTGATCCCAGTTTGGGAACATCATTGGATATAAGGTCAAAACAAATACAAATTCCCAC
The DNA here is from genome assembly GCF_964270905.1 of Leucopleurus acutus. NCBI lineage: Eukaryota > Metazoa > Chordata > Mammalia > Artiodactyla > Delphinidae > Leucopleurus > Leucopleurus acutus. The sequence continues at coordinate 60,851,734 of NC_139159.1, forward strand.
TGGATTTGTTTCTTAAACTAGATATATCATTAAGCACATAAACATAAACTCACATCCATGAATTATAAAACACAATAGCAAACAACTGGTAACAAAACAAAAAACAAGAAAATTCTGCAAGATTTCCAAAGAATATAATTATCAGATGTAGACTATAATGAAAGCACGTTTAACACATTTAAGAAGGAAGTACTCAAAAAAGTTAAAAGGAAATAAGATGCTACTTATAAAAAATCCTCAACATAAAAAGATACATAAATGAATGAACTCCTAGAAATAAGAGTATAATACTGAAATTAGAAATGCATTAGATGGTTAAGAAGTATTATAGATAGGGCTTAAGGAGAATTAATAATTTTAAGAGAGATCTGAATAAATTAGTTCTCTGAAGCCTAGAGAATAAAAACAGCAAGATGCAAAATTATTAAGTAGACGTAAAGGAATCTGGAGGAGAGACTACAACTAATATTCATTCCACTAGAGTTCTGGAGAAAAAGAATAAGCAGAAATATTTGAAGATATAATGACTAAGAATTCTCTAGAATTATTGAAAGAGATATACTTATATTCAAATCTGATAAGCACAATGAATCTCAAACAAAATACACAAAAAATATATCCAGGCATAGACACATGATTCTAAAACAGGATAACACCAAAGACAACTAAATGAAAGCAGCTGGAGTGAACAGACAGCTTACTTATGAAGCAATTATAATTAGACTGTCAGTAGGCTTTCACAATGTAAGAGTATACGCCAGAATACCAAGATATAATATCATCAAAGTTGAGGGGAAATGACTGCCAACCTCAATTTCTGTATGCTAGAAAAACTTTTATTCAAGCATGGGCTACAGAAAGACTGTTTCTGCAAATGTGCCTCAAGAACATAATACTTAGAAACCTTATTCTTTGAAATGAAACAGGATATTTTATAATACAAAACAACATTACTGAGAAAACTTACTCTTTAAAACCTTAAGATTAAGGAAATTTTGCTCTTTGAAAACATACCAGGGACTAGAAGACCAGAATAAGCCAGCTTTGAACTGGAAAAGAATAAAATAGTGAAATGATTGAAGCAGCCATAATTCTGTATAGCAGCCAAGGAACATCTTTCCCTGCTTCTGTTAGAAATAATCATATCTGCTCTTACTGCTTGAGCGCTGTTCAAGGAAACTCCATCCTAATGCAGGAGTCCTTTACCTGGAACATTTCATAAATTCAGCTCTGTCACTAACAATTAGTGATCCTTTTGTCCTACCAACATTCACTGTATCAAATTAAATATGTATCCAAATAAATAAAACCAAGCATTGATAATACTAACAGATCTAGTAGGGTTGTTCCATAAAACTTTCTGTGTGATGAAAATATTTTATATTTGCACAGTCCAATATAGTAACTGCTAGCCACATGTCTCTATGTTGAGTCCTTGTCACTCCCTAATGTGAAAGGGTAGCAGAATTTTAAAGTTTCTTTAATTTTAATTATTTAAAAAATTTTTTTAATCAAGACACTTGATTTTAAATCTAATTCTAAACTGAGAGCCACTGTTATTTTCAATGCCTATATAGGAAAGACAAAAGTAAACAGAATAATTTAAAATAGTCTTAAACATATATAATACATGGCTGTGAAATGTATATCAATTAGTTCACATATATTAGGAACGTTGGATTCAAAAAAGATGGAAAAGGCAGGTAGGGAAGACACCAAGGGTGACCTATAGTCTCAAACTGAAAATTCTATAGGATATCAGAATTGTTTAGAAAAGCTATGATGTTTTGACAAAATCTTATTGAAGTCTACTTGAAATTAGACCAGGCCATAATCCAGTTCCATAAGAAAAGAAAAGATAAATCCATTGTAGACTTCGGAGAGAAATTTTCAACACCTTTACACATGATTCAGAGTTCCTGACTCTGATGTGACACTAACTCTCTTCTTACTTTGTGTGAATTGCCTTAACCAGACCACTAGAGGATTTAATATATCAGCAAAGACTACAATGGGAGGAGCCCATTGCTGGATACATAACACTTTCCTAAAAATGTTGAATAAGTCTTAAAACAGAAGTAGAATAAGACCCAGAATAAACGAACGGCTTTACAGGTTAAACAAGTATATGCTCCCATCCAGGTGAAAGCTGTCAATGGAGAAACCCCTTTAATAAAGACACCTGTAGATGTTGTAAGGGGAAAAGAAATTGAAAAAATAACACACTGCATTAGCCAAGAAAATAAAGGTTAAAAAAAAGGGGGGGGGGGCGGTGAACAATGAAAGTCTCCAGTGAAAAAAGAATCAAGTACTTAATCTTTCCATTTAACTCTTAAACTCACAAGAAGAAATACCACCGTTGGGCTGCACCACGCAGGCCTACAATCCTGTGCTTGCCCAGCTTCAAGACCAAAGAAAGAGCCCGGAGTCAGCAACAGAGACATCGATGGTTTAATGGATAGAGGAGCTTACCCGTCTGAAGCAAGGTCCTGGAGAGACACCCCACCTTGTGCAGTGGTATGCGGGCAGGACATGGCGTCAGTCTTTACTGGTAGGTGGGGGGAGATTGCCAGTTATAGGGGGAATTACATAAGGTTGGCTCACTACTTACCACGGAAACCAGCAGAAGTGCATGCCCCTCACAGCCCCTTTGATAAGAACAATCCCTAGCTGGGGCCTGGGGCAGTCATGTGAGCAGGGTATGGGTGAAGCAGTCACTGGTCTAGCTAGGGGTGTACAGAGAGCAAGAGAACAGCCATCTTGAATGGCCTGACCATACAACCACAAAATATGAAAGAATAATTTTGAAAAATTTTAACTAAAATTTATTTTACAATGTTTACTTTAAGCTCTTGAACTATCTCACAATTTTCCCCAAAATTCCCATGCAGCGGATAACTTGCTACATGGAAGTGGTAAGTTGTCTGCTACATGGGATAACATAGCAGATAACTTGGCAATAATCTATATAACTATAATCTTGGCAATCCCTAGGTTTCATCCTATAACTCTCACGTTTAATTTTTAAAAAAGGATTGTTCCTCCTTTGTGATATCCACCAACTTAGCAGAGAGGGTATGCTAGAATTAACTTGCACTGTCTTATGGGAGCTGACTGTGCTCACTTCTCCCCCAGTCTGAATCCAGTGACATCATGTTGCTAAAATGAAATTGAGTAGTATTGCATTACAGAAATCAGAACTTTTTTTAATGTAAGCTAGTTGTTAAACATAAATCACTATGCAAATAAAATACCAGATTATATAGTTTCCTGAAGGCATCTTCCTGTTAATTCTCTCTTTTTGTCTTAACATATAAACCATCAACAAACCATAATAAATGTAGAATTTCCACAAAGGTCTTTAAAGTCTGATTGTATCATGAGCAATTCTAGAACAGAGGATAGGCAGCAATGAGTTTTTCCCTCTTCTAATAATGAAAAGATAACGGCAGGTTTTTTTAAGTTTTATAATGTTATATACAAAGGTGTTTGGGACAAAGTAACTGAATTTCTTTTTTTTTTAATTGCCTAGTAAACGTTTTGTATATTCAACATGCAACAAATTCTGCATGGTTGAAGAGATCATCAAAGTTAAAAACCAAGTTTGTGTTAGGTCTCTACTTGTTAAAATGCAGCTGTTATTGCCCATTTATTCATAATCCAGTCATAGATAATTTGGACATTGATTTACCAGTATCCTTGGGTCCAAATCTAACCTAAATTGAAGATCTGCAGGAGGTACTAGAGTATTAATAATGTATACTTAATACGTGTAGAATTTGTGGGATTGTTATGAAAGCTCTCAGCAAGGCCCTGATTAACCCGTTCAAAACTAGACTCAATCTATGCATTATCCTCTGAAACTAGAAGTAAAACTAAACCTAGTACTTAAGAGCCTAATAGAAAAAACACTAATCATACCTTGTCCTGGTCCTTGTAACAAACGAATCCTCCCAGTGAAGAAAACAAATGGACAAGAATGTAGATTTATTCATAACTTCAGGACCACACACAAAAATAATAATTCCCTTCCTTCTATACTTCTAAACGCAAGTACTATTTTATCTTCTGTACCCTTGGGGCGATATCTTTAATAATCACTAATTTTTGACTATAAAAGTTCAGCTTTCCTTAATGTCCTTGTAGATGGAGGTTGTCAATACCCAGGTACCTTTCCCAGGAGAATCAACGACGTGCCTGGACAACAGCAACAATTTACCTCAGAATTTTACTGAGGCACCCTCCTAATTGTCACAAGCCCTTAAATAGGACTTAGGAGCCTCAAAACTCCTTATAATGCTTCTCCTTTCCAATACATTGAATCCAATTACTTTTTGCATTGTTATAAAATGAGATCAGCTCTAAAACAAATTCCATCTACTTGCTGATTTGGCCCAGTTTGAAAAAAAAAATCCAAAGTTAATTTTCCATAACAAAGTGCCTAAGACTTTATTTATCCCAATGACATAAATCCCTCACTTTTGACAGCCTATAAGCCGTTCAAAAATTTCTCATATCAGTTACTAAGAAAAAATTAAAAGTATTCCTCTATCTCCCTGTCTACTGCCATGAAAGGATATCCAAAATTTCTGAAATTATCACACTGCTATATGACTTAAGCCCCTGGTAAGCAAATCACTTCCTTGGAACCAAAATGTGAGCAGTCACTGTGGACAGCAATCACTGTCCAGTAACCACTCACACTTATTATCATAAACTTTGTTACCTATTTATACATGAGAAATACGGACAACTGATATTTTGATTAAATGCCAAAGGCATGATCAGAGATTATGAGTTAATTAGTCATTCTCTTCACCGAAGGCCAATTTTCCCCACTTTCTATCAAGGCAATAACAGCTGCATTTTAACTAGTGGAGACCTAATACGAACTTTTAGTTCAATGACCTCTTAAACCATGCAAACTTGGCTGCACTTTGAATACACAAAAAGTTTACTAGGCAAGTAGGCCTACCACTTATCAAACTCTATTACGTTTACCCAAAAACATTTTCACATAACGTTAAAAAAAATACTTAAAAATCTGCTGTTGTCCTTTCATTACTAGAAGAGGGAGAAAATCATTACTGCCTAGCTTCTGTTCTAGAATTGTCCATAACACAATCAGACTTTTAAAGTCTGATTTCCTTGTGGAAATCCCACATTTATTATTGTTTGTTGATGGTTTATATTTTAAGGCAAAAATAGAGAATTAACAGGCTGCAGCCACCTTTACAGATCTTAACTTCCTTGGTAGAGTAATACCCTTTGCTAGAAGCAAAATCAACTTGGAAGATAATACTCATTGCACTTACCAGAGCCTGCCAATTAGCAAGAGATAAATGAGTTAATACATATAATGATAACATGTCCATGATTTTGGAAGACTTAAAAAGGTTGAGTGTTCTTGACCTCAACAGGCACTCCAGTTTAAAAAGTTAAAGAGATTAAAGAACTCTTAATGTTTTCTGAGGATTTGACGATAATGGTACAAACGATACAAAAAGAGATGACAAAGAGGCTAAAGTACCTAAATGATAATTATGCCACACAGATAGATTTTACTAAGATCCTTGAATCTATAATAGCACTCAGACTAAATCTTTGGAAATGCGCGAAGAAATGATTATGGAATGACAGTGATTGGCTCCAGAAACAGAAAAAAGAAAAAAATTTGCGGAAAAATCTGATTGCAAATCACGAGAAGATGACATCAAATGGAAATTTATAAAAATAAAGTTGTATGAAATTATCCATTACAGCAAGGAAAAATTGGTATGTACTTAATATTTGAGAGGAGAATTTTTAAAATTGTTGAGTTTCCGGTGCATGGTTTACTTGTCACCAATATAGTCCTGCTAAAAGTAACAATATTGGATATGGACAAGATCCCAAGCTTCAGGATTCCTGATCATCTCCAAACAAACTTAATACTCTACTCCCATCTCCATAATGGATTTTAAAAATGAACCACTCACTGCTTGCTTATTCACAGAATTGTCTAAAGCTCTGCCTTGCCAGAGAGTTACAGCTCTGAAGGTTAAACAGGAAGAGAAATATTTGATTTGGTGTTCCCAGTCTTGAGAATTTCAACCCACCCAGTGATGAGGATGCACATTTTGTTGATACTCTCATTAAATAGCTTTGAAAACTTTGCAGCTTACTCAGAAACTTCACTATCATATCACCTCTAACCTTTGGGAAAGGTGCAAAAAACAAACAGACCACTAAAACTAAAATTAGTGAAGTTCTCTTAAGACACTTGAACTTCCATTACTTAGGTTATGCTACTGGTTCTAAGGATAGGATTGACCCCCGCTGGTGTTCATCAACTCTCTCTTTGTTGAAATAGTTACAGTCAAAACCATATAACTACTGATTTCACTTCCTTCTTAGATATTGCCTGTTGCGAATAGATGTGACAAATATTGCAAAGGGCTTATCTAATAAACCCAGTCTTATCACCCAAGGTACAAACTATGAACAAACAGCTTTTCCTCAATATCCTCCTAACGAACACTTTTATGCTGTAAAACCCAAGAAGTAAATTCTGCTCTTCTGGAAGAGATGTCAGGAAAAGACAGCCTTCAAACTTTAACCAAAAAAAAAAAAAAAAAAAAAAAAAATTTAAGGTATTATTCACAGATGGCGCATCAATAAAATTTCAAATGGTCGAACCTTGGATCCACATCTTTTTAAGAGACACAATTATCACATTTCATTTCTTTGCCGCACTTTTATCTTTTATCTGTGGCAAATTTTGGAAGTAAAATCCAAATAATTGTAAATAGAGTTATAGGAGAAATAGCTGTCCATGGGAATGTTGACATTGTTTCCTTTTGAGAGATTCTAGAAATGCATCTAGAGGAATTCAGTGAACATAAACTTATTAAAATAAACAAGGAAAATGGTTGTGAATGAAGAGGCCATAGAGGAAGTGACATCAGCAAGAATATTTGTGTTAAAAAATTGTTATAGATGTTTCACACACTGAAAGCACAAAGGATAAATGTTGGAAGCTGACTGAAACTTAGAAGTATGACAATTTCAAAGACAGTAAAGATGCTCAACCTGTATCATAAGCCATATGATGAGAAGAAGGCAAATGCTGTTCCAAACTCGTTTTTGCAAAGAAATAAAGCACTTTAATTACCAATGTTTCTGATATTTTATTACAGGGTACTAAATAAGTATCAGTTTTACTAGCTATTTTTCATTTCTGTATACATTTGTCACTGGCAGTAAGAAAGATTTTAATATTTTGACAATGTTTTGAAGATCTTGGAAAATTGTAACTTTCCATTGATTTCTAAGTTCCCTTGTCTCAGTTTCAGTCTGTAGAGTCATTATTATGGTCCCACACTATCATGCAAAGAAAAGACTGCAAGTATGCATACATATATGCATGTATACATATATAATATATGGGCATGTATCACATATATGCATGCCATATATATATGTATATATACAATATACATAAAAGTTTTAAAATATCATAGGAAACATCAAATTCAGAATAACAGATGCATGCAAGTTAGTTTATGTGCACAGAAACAGTAATTTGCATTGAGGAGAGAAACATATATCTTCTATTGCATTTTTCATTTATTTTTCTTATTTATATTTATTTTTGGCTGCATTGGGTCTTCATTGCTGCATGCAGGCTTTCTCTAGTTGTGGCGAGCGGGGGCTACTCTTCATTGTGGTGTGAGGGCTTCTCACTGCAGTGGCTTCTCTTGTTGTGGAGCATGGGCTCTAGAGCACAGGCTCAGTAGTTGTGGCACACGGGCTTAGTTGCTCCGCGGCATGTGGGATCTTCCCAGACCAGGGCTCGAACCTGTGTCCCCTGCATTGGCAGGCGGATTCTTAACCACTGCACCACCAGGGAAGTCCCTATTTTTCTTTTACTAGGATGTGATTACACACATGTTCATTATACTATTCTTTATGAACTTTTGGATGTCTGAACTACTTGGTAATTTTTGTTAAGAAAATAAAATTAATATAAAGAAGTAGAGTTATCTTCTTTTAGCCCTTTTACTCCCTACATACAAACCATTAATACAAGGACCTAATTACTTTGTTCTACATTTTCAATGGTGGTTTCAGCTCAAAATCACTAATAATAAGTGCTTCTTACACAAAATCTGTAAATATATTTCTGTAAGTAAAAAAGTGTGCTAGTTTGATGTCATGAATTGAATCCTACTTAGTTCATGAACATTATTTAGCACCTGAAAAATAATAGTGTTTAAAATAAAGAAGCAAAAGAAAAAGATAAAAGAAATAGGGAACCTTAGTATTACGAGGATTTTTTAATTTCTCGGGCTATAATAAAGAACACACCAGTGGCATTATCACACCACTACAGACTAATTAAAAATTGAACCAATCTACACTGTTAACTCTAAAACTCTAGGGTCATGTTTGGTCAAAGGCAGAGGAAAATCCACATCAGTGGGAAAATGTTTTCAGTTATCTGAATGTATTATTGATTTGGCTTTGGAAAGAGTATATCAGAAATTGTAAAATATATATTTTTTGATTATGTGATGTTCTTGGTTAGGACAAAACTGAGAAAGAAAAATTCAAGGAAGACAGTCGAATCTAATAAAAAGGCAATTCATACACATGGTGGAGAAGAACAAGAACCCACCTAACAAGCTGTTAAAAAATCAAGTCATCCATCATTAAAGTTACAGACAACTTCTAGAGAGATAAACACAGAGTATGAGAGTGACGTGCAAATCACAGGACAGTGACATGGAACAGCAGAACAAGTACTGACAGGAATAGCTGCTGTGTAAAAGGAGCTAATAAAAAAGCTTTTCAGTTTTCTTGTCACTATGGTAAAGTTTGCTCAAATCTTAAGAGAAATTCCAAATCTAGCAAAGGAAAAGTATTCAGGAGGGATTACTAAGTGGTGGATATATCCATTTTTTGGGGGGCCTGGAATAGTAGCTTCAATAGCACAAAAAGCAACAGCTGAGATTCAGAACTATCAAAAGACTCTTCACCTTGGTAACTATATGATGGGATGGGAAAATCTGTCTGGGTGTCAGGGCTTAGGGAAGGATTTCTGAGGAGTAGATGGAGAGAGAAGACGTGATGGCAAGAAAGACAAGTCAGATGAAGAAGGTTTGGGGATCCTTTTAGGGCTAAAAATATATGAAGAGAAAATTAGGTATGACAATCATAGAGTAAATGCTATTTTATATATATACTATGACATATATGCAAGTACTATACTATATATATGCATATACCGTATGTGTATACTATATATATCTTGTCTTAAATATATTTGCCACTGTTAGAGAAAATATAGACTGAGCTTCTAAGCGTGTCTAGAATTCAACCCTGCAATTGGGATGCCCAGAGCAAGTGACTTACCCAAAATAAATTTACATAATAAATATACGGAGTAGATAACAAAAAAGAAAGGGGCCTCCAGAAAAGTCTAAGGCTTGGAGATCCCATCTTTCTTTTTTAAAGTTGAGATATAATTGTTAAAATCAAATATAAAATGGTGACTGGTCTTGAAAAGTCCCTGAGCAGATAAAACCAATCAAGCCATACAAGTGAAACTTAATTTCGATTTTTCTGCAGAACAAATGAAATTCAACTTGGGCTGCTTCTTGTACATACCTCTGAAAAATCACAAACAAAACATAAACTGTTCCCCAAAATTGACATGAAATAACCACTTTTAACCAATCCTCTATCACTAGGGAGAGCGCTCATGTTTAAGCAATCACTTTAAATTATCAACAGCCTGTGTGTTCTCACTATACAAGCTGTCTTATAAACAATATACCTCTAAGCATCATTCCACTGTCAGTTTAAGAGCTCCCAGTTTGCAAACTGTTTTTATGTGTACAATAAATTCCTACTATTACTGTTTGGTAATCCAGTGGTTTTACTTCTACTATTTCTGCATTTTTGACTTTACTGACATATATCATTGCGTAAGTTTAAAGTGAACAATGTGTTGGTTTGATACATTTATATATTGCACATGATTACCATTATAGCTTTAGCTAACACGTCTATCACGTCACATAATTATTATTTATTTTCTGGTGACAACAGTTAAGATCTAGTCTCTTAGCAATTTTGAAACATATATACAAGCATATCTGAGAAGTATTGCGGGGGTTTGGTTCCAGACCACTGAAATGAAGCTAACGGAGCAAAAAAGCTTGTCACACGAATGTTTTGTTTTCCCAGTGCATGTGAAAATTAGGGTTGGGGTGATGTCAGCAACATGGCAGAGTGAAAAGCTACCTTTCTCTCTCCCCTTCATTCTACAACCAGTAAAGCATCCACAGCTCAACAAAGATGCCTCTGCCCGACACAAGAGTATGCTGGAGAATTCCACACCTCCATACAGCGGGAGGTGAGAGGTGGAACCTAGGGAACAGTAGAGTCAGAACCAGTAATCCTGGCCTGCTGACAGCAGCAGCTAAGACCGCAGCTTCAGAGACTCCAGCAGCAGAGGAGGCAGTGCACACAACTCCAGCCCCTGACCACAGTGGTCCTCGTGGCTACAGGTAACTGGGCAGCAGTGGCAGTGGGGCCTGGGACGCCATGCACCATCTGCTGAAGCACCCACCACCCCAGCGCCAGGTCCTCCCTCCGCAGTGGTAGAAGCGCGTGAACCTTATAACATGGCAGAGGCACCTGCACGACCGACCCCGGTTCCACACACACCCCTCGTGCCCCTCCCTGAGTCTATGACTCAGGGGATCCTGGACACAAGGGAAGATCCCACAATCCCAGTGACAACAGCAGCTCTGGCAGAAGCAAGGCAACAATGACCCTGGAGGCACAAGAAGTGACAAGGAAGACACAGAACTATACCTCTTACAGAGGCAGGGAGGCCGGAAAGTGCCAACTCTCAAATAGAACCAGAGGCAGCGCAAGTAAGAGAAACAAAAAACTTGTGTTAGAGTGCCACCTACCAGAGAACAAAAGAAAGGACTCTAACTATTAACCTGTCATTTAACTTCAAATGTGCCAGCAGAGGAATAATTGATCAAATCATCTGCAAACAGTGACAGTTTTATTTCTTCTTTTCTGATTTGGATTCCTTTTATTTTTTTTTCTCTGATTGCTGTGGCTAAAACTTCCAAAACTATGTTGAATAATAGTGGTGAGAGTGGGCAACCTTGTCTTGTTCCTGATCTTAGTGGAAATGGTTTCAGTTTTTCCCCATTGAGAACGATGTTGGCTGTGGATTTGTCATATATGGCCTTTATTATGTTGAGGTAAGTTCCCTCTATGCCTACTTTCTGGAGAGTTTTTATCAGAAATGGGTGTTGAATTTTGTCAAAAGCTTTTTCTGCATCTATTGAGATGATCATATGGTTTTTCTCCTTCAATTTGTTCATGTGGTGCATCACACTGATTGATTTGCAAGCATCATGGAGATCCACAGCAGCACTATACCATAAAAAGAAAATGACAGTTCTCCAGAAACCAAACTTAAAGTGATGGAATAGTGTGGCCTAACAGATAAAGGACTCAAAATAGCTGTCATGAAAAAACTCAGTGAGATACAAGAAAACTCAGAAAGGCAAGTTAATGAACTCAGGAATAAAATTAATGAATAGAAGAAATACTTTACCCAAGAGACTGGAACTCTTTAAAAGAACCCAACTGAAATTCTGGAGCTGAAGAACTCAGGAAACAAGATGAAGAACGCATAAGAAAGCATCAGAAATAGAGCAGACCATGAGGAAGAGAGAATTAGCAAGCTCAAAGATAGAAAGCTAGAAATGAAACAAGAGAGACAAAAGATATTTTAAAAATGAGGAAATTCTATGAGAGCTTTTTGACTCAAGAAGGACATCATTAGGGTAATGGGTATCGCAGAAAAAGAAGAGAGGGAGAAGGGAACAGAGAGATTATTTAAAGAATTATAGTCGAGAAATTCCCAAACCTGGGGAAGAAACTGGATATATAAGTCCATGAAGCTAAGAGACCACCTAATTACCTCAACACAAAAAACTTTCTCCAAGATACATAATATTAAAACTGCCAAGAGTCAATGACAAGGAAAGAATTTTAAGGGTCTCCAGGGAAAAAAAGGATGATAACCTACAAAGGAATCCCAATTAATCTATCAACAGATTTCTCTGAAGAAACCCTATGGACCAGGAGGGAGTGGAATGGCATTCTCAAAATACTGAAAGATAAAAACTATCATCCAAGAATACTCTTTCCAGCAAAGTTGTCATTCAGATATGCAGGAGAAGTAAAGAATTTCCCAAACAAAAGCTGAGGGAGTTCACCAAAACTGGAACTGCTTTGAGAGGTATTCTTCTACCAGAGACAAATCAGCAAAAAGACACAAAACTTTAAGCAAGATAATAAGCAGACATAATCAGAAAATTTCAATTATTTATCAGAATAGGTTTTTAAACATTTTATTAAAGCATAACGATTAAAGGGAGAAAATAAAAGAAAGCAGAAAAATAACAATAGCTATTTCAGTTTGGTAACAAACTCAAAACATAAAAAGAAATAATTTCAGACAATAAAAGAATAAAAAGGGGAAAGAAAAAGGATGGAACTCACATAAGTAACTTAAGATGCTATCAGCAGAAAAAGAGATATTTTATCTATGGGACTTTTTATACAATCCTCAGAGTAATATCAAAACATAAACATAGAGCAGAAACATGAAACAAAAACAGAAGAAACTGAAAAAAATATCACAGAAAATCACTGAACCAAGTGAGACAGAAACACAAGGAAAAAGAAACAATGGATATAAAGCAACAAGAAAACAAAAGGTAAAATGGCAGTACTAAGTTCTCATCTCTCAATAATCACCCTAAAAATAAATGGACTGGATTCACCAATCAAAAGACACAGAGTAGCTGGATGGATTAAAAATCAAGACCCAACTATATGCTCTCTCCAGGAGACACACCTCAGCTCTGAAGACAAACATAAGCTAAAGTGGAGAAATGGAAGATGACAGTCCAATTTCCAAAAGGGAAGTGTGGCAATTTCTTAAAACAAGACAACAATGAATTTTGCCACATCGATTGACTCCTCCTTTCAAGAATGATTCCTCTGTGGCATGCAATGCTGTTTGATAGCAATTTACCCACACTAGAACTTCTGTTCAAAATTGGAGTCAGTCCTCTCTGACCCTGCCACTGCTTTACCAACTAAGTTGATAACACATTCTAAATCCTGTATTGTCATTTCAACAATCTTCACAGCATCATTACCAGGAGTAGATTTTATTTCAAGAAACAACTTTCTCTGCTCATCCACAAGAAGCAACTCTTCATCCATGAAATTTTTATCATGAAATTGCAGCAATTCAGTCTCATTTAGACTCCACTTCTAATTCTAGTGTTCTTGCTATTTCCACCACATCTGCAGTGACTTCCTCCACTCAAGTCTTTGTTTTTTTTTTTTATTCCTCCACTCAAGTCTTGACCCACTCAAAGTCATCTATAAGGTTCAGATAAACTTCTTCCAAATTTCTGTTAATGTTTATATTCTGACCTCTTCCAATGCATCACAGAGGTTCTTAATGGCATTGAGAATGGTGAATCCTCTCCAGAAGGTTTTCATTTACTTTGCCCAGATCCAACAGAGAATTCACAGTCCATGATAGCTATAGCCTTACAAAATGTATTTCTTAAATAATAAGGCTTGAAAGTCAAAATGACTCTTTGATCTGCAGAATGGCTGCAGAATGGATGTTATGTTAGCAAGCATTAGAACAACATTCAACTCCTTGTACGTCTCCATCAGAGATTTTGGGTGAGCAGGTGCATTGTCTGTGAGCAGTAATACTTTGAAAGGAATCTTTTTTTCTTATTGGTAGTTCTCAACAACAGGTTTAAAATATTCAGGAAACCATGTTGTAAACAGATGTTCTGTCCTCCAGGCTTTGTTTTCCCACTAATAGAGCAAAGGCAGAGTAGATTGAGCATAATTCTTAAGGGGCCTAGGATTTGGGGAATGGTAAATGAGCATTTCCTTCAACTTAAAGTCACCAGCTGCGTTCACCCCTAACAAGAGTCAGCCTGTCCTTTGAAGCTTTGAAACCAGTCATTCTAACTATGAAAGTTGTAGATGGCGTCTTTTACCAGCATAAAGCTGCTTCATATACACTGAAAATGTGTTGTTTAGTGAAGCCACCTTCACTAATCATCTCAGCTAGATCTTCTGGATAACTTGCTACAGTTTATACGTCAGCACTTGCTGCTTCCCCTTGCACTTTTATGTTACGGAGATGGATTCTTTCCTTAAACCTCATGAACCAACATCTGCTAGCTTCAAACTTTTCTTCTGCAGCTTCTTCACCTCTCAGCCTTCTCAGACTTGAAGGGAATTAGTGTGTTGCACTAAGTAACCTCTAAGAGTAAGGCTTTTGGCTTAAGGCTCTTCTATCCATGAAAACTTTCTCCATAACAGCAATAAGGCTGTTTAACTTTCTTATCATTTGTGTGTTGACTAAAGTTCCACTATGAATTTTCTTCAAGAACCTTTCCTTTGCATTCTCAACTTGGCTAACTGGTGCAAGAAGCCTAGTTTTCAGCCTATCTCAGCTTTCAACATGCCTTCCTCACTAAGCTTAGTCATTTCTAGATTTCGATTTAAAGTGAGAGGCATGGTACTTTTCCTTTCACTTGAACACTTAGAGGCTATTATAAGGTTTTTAACGGGCCTAATTTCAATATTGTTTTGTTTCAGGGAATAGGGAGGCCTGAGGAGAGAAAGAAAGAGAGGGGAACTTCAGGTTGGTAGAGCAGTCAGAAAACAAACAACATTTATTAAGTTCACTGTCTAAAATGGGCGTCGTTCGTGGTGCCCCCAAACAATTACAGGAGTAACATCAAAGCTCACTGATCACAGATCATCATAACAAATATAATAATAATGAAAATGTCTGAAATACTGGGGGACTTACCAAAATGTGACACAGAGACACAAAGTGAGAAAATGCTGTTGGAAAAATGGTGTCAATAGACTTGCTCTAGTAAGGGTTGCCACAGACCTTGACTTTGTAAAAATCACAATATCTGCAAAGCACAGTAAAAACAAGATATGCTTGTAATAAAGTATTGCTGCTGTAATCACAAGGCTGTGCATTAGACCTCCTGAACTTATTATTTATCCACTAGTTGCAAGTTTATAATTAAAAAAAATATTACAGGGTAAGATTGTTTCATATTTGCCTTTAAGGAGAAGACTTAAATTGTGTGTGGGTGTTTTGTTGCCCAAGGTATGGCAATTTCAGAGAGATAATCCTCTTGACAGGGAATTTCTCCCTAATGAGCTTAAAGACACATAGAGTAGACTCAGGCTGGGACATTTCATTTTTGCTCTTTTCTCTCTCTTTCTATTTGTCATATATCTTATAAATTTTATTCTCTTTTCTCCATTTCTCCATATGGATGTTTACTCCAGTCTTTTTAACAGCAATTTGGTCTAGAATATAATTAATGCATTTAATTTTGAGAGCATCTCTTTTGGTAGTGAAATACAGCTATAAAAGACAATTGATGAAATGATTGTGCAGTCCCTATGTTTGGTTTGAGAACTTGGTTCTGATTTCTGAATTTGGTGAAAATAGTTGTTTACATTATTTTGTGTGCTCTTTGTTTTCTGAAAAATTTTATATAAAGGACACATGAGATAGAGGTACCCCAGTTAAAAAGTGCTTAAATTATGGTTCTAGGAAAAATACTGCAGACTACCTCTGATGATGAAGAAACCTATTCTGAAAAAAATGCTCCTGAATAAGCCACCTTTGTCTGGAATAGAGAAGAAAAAGAAAGTCGGGAAATGCAGATCGTGGTTTTATTTTTTAATATTAAGTCCTCTGTGTGATGATAGGTGAGGTTAATTTTATCATTTCTGAGGGGATACAGAATTTGTTAATGGAAGGATATTTGCAGTGATCAAATTTGTCCTATCCTATAAAATCTGAGAATTTTATATCACTGGGATTTTATTATTTAGATTATATTGATATTAATTACATACTTTATCATGTAAATTTTTTCTAGTTAGTTGGGTGGAACCATTCATCTGAACAGTATACAAGATGGAAATTGGACTAAGAAGTGATTTTTAGCTGAGTGTGTTTTGTGTCCTTAGATAAGAGATTTTCCCAGAGGAAACTGAGGGGTTGATTTGAGGCTAAGAGGGTAAAAATATATGAATAGCAGTAAACATAACCTATGGATAGATTGACTATGCTGCTATCCACATGGATGACCCTGTACTCCATGCCAAAATGGACACAGAGCTGAGCACTTATTCAGTGTGCCCAGTGGTTTCAATGGATCTAAAGGACTACAAGCCATGTATACTTTACTGTATATGTTAGAAAAGAGGTGATGGAGTTTCTAGCATTAGGTATGTTTGTTTTCTATAGTCCGGGCCACCCTCTCTGTTGTCTATGGACTTTTTAAAAAGTCCTTTTCATCCAGCTTCACAAGCTCCAACTTATTTTTCAGAAAATGAGCTGATCCTCTCTAGTTTCTGCATCCATATTTACATACCAACTTCTTCACCGAGAGCCATTTAATTACTAGTATCTAACCTTCCAGGCAGAAGGTGTTAATAAAAAATTTAAAAAAAATCTTTCACAAGTATTAGAAAAGCAGATCTGTAATTATTGTGGTAACTGGGACTTTCTTTGCTTATTTTCCTCTGTGAGTAAAACAGCGTAGTCCCTTCCTTGAAAAAAACAGTGATGTCCTTCTGCACACCTGCTTGTCTTCTGAATCACTTCTTTTTTAAAGCCAGAAGAATAAAAGGCTAAACTCATAAGGCAAGTTCAAGTTAGCCTTCTTTTCACTGTTCCCCCTCTGATGGGGATGGAATTCAAAGGGATATTTATTGTGTCCAAGTAACAAAAAAATGGGCAGTAAACTTTGTCCATAGACCATGGTTAGTCTTAAGCAGAACCTCTGTTGATATATTTTTTTCAAACACTGCAGTTCACATGCAGTTACATACAAGCTTTTTAATGGGTGCCCATGTACCCAGCATCACCTGCCAGGACTGTGCATCATCACAAAGCTGGGCTTCTTGGGCCCAGCATCCCTCACCCAGATGTGACAGATGCTCTGGCCACACGTGCGGGAGAGAAATTGGAAGGGACTGAGGAGCAACATGAATGTGGTATAAGCTTGGGGCAGAGTTAAATCCCTCTACTCAACAGAGCCCAGGAAGAGCCATGAGTGAAGGAAGAAGATAATTATTACTAGTAGGGAAGGGAGAGGGAGCTAGAGAGAACAGATATGCTGAATGAAGATTTAAGAAGTCGCATATTCTGTGGGCGGTGACATAAACCTCCATATATATTCCATTATAAAATCTTAACTAGAGCCTAAAAGAAGAAGTCACAAATAGCTAGATGCTGTTAGAATGTGGTTGGAAATTCTGGAAAAAAATTGTAAGAATCAAAGGTCGGTGTATTTTTTATCACTCATACGGAACAGAATCAGGCCATTAGAATACAGTTCTGGCAGACCTCTAGGTTAAATACCACACTAGAGTTCCAGTAGAGAGCTGGTAGCGTGCATTATTTTAACAGCAAATTTTTGATTTCCAAGAATTCAACCAAAAGCAGGTTTTATTTTATCTTATTAACTATTGGGCTTTGCACAGTGAACCCAGTGTCACATAAATAAGTAAAATACAGGAAAGCTTTAATGTTGCATGCTTCCCTTCTCTGACCTTGTGAAGGGAAAAATGATAGTACTCCAGCCCAAATGGCAGAAAGAATTTTAGCATCTCACGTCCACAAGCAAGGGTGGCCCACGTGCTAAGGATAGGGAAGAGAGTTGGGCTTAATATTGAAAGCCTATAGATCTCCCAGGATCTGAAACTTGTCCCGCCTATTCAAAGGAAGAACAATAATTCTACCCAAAATTTGTATTAAAACAAAAAAGATCTCGTGGCAATAACTAGATGAATTTCCTGTTGTCTAAAGCAACCATATAAAGATGATCAACGGATGTAAATTTCAATAGCTTGGCTAAGTATAGTCTAGATATTCACTGAGCAGACATGATTCAGAAGCCATGATGCTTCCTTGTAAAATTCAGCTTTCTATTTAAAATGTATTGCTAAAAGCCAATTGGGTTCTTACATTTCAAATATGGCAACTGTACGTAATTCAAACTTCGACAGTATAAACAAGTTGCAAACACTTGTTTTATCCTGAAGTCCTAAAGCCTTAAGACAACATAGTAGACAATTTAGTGACAACATAAAATACCTCACTACTTAGCAGCAAATAAAAGAAGAGCCTGAATTCTCGAGTTTTTCCAAGAAAAATCCAGCACATTCAAAATCTGGGACTTTTCACCTGATTAAATATTTGTAACAAGCACTTGAGAATTGAGATCACCCCATCCATCTTAACTATGAAGACTGAGAGTTGAGACCAATTGCCAACATTTCTTAAATATCTGCTACAAAAAAATCTTGCCCAAGATGATAAGCCTGGAATAAATGACATAAGTATTTACTTCAGGACTCTCTATAAAAACAACTTTCGGAGCAAAGAGTTTACTTATTTGGGCAAACAGTTTATTTTCATGGCAATTGATTGGTAACTTGGGCAAAAAGCTTGCTTTTCAAAGAAATGTTTTACTCGTCAAAATTTACTTCGAGGTCCTCACCAGTACTCAAGTCTTATATCACGAACTTTACCCAATTCTAATCAGTTCCCCATATTTAATAATATGCATTAAACCACTTACTGCCAGACTCCAAAACCAAAAAATATGCTACTAATCTCCATCTTTTATTTTATACACTACTGAGACTCTATCAAGCTGGTGTTCTTCCTTGCTGTACTAGGTTTAATAACCTCAGCTTTGCTTGAACAACAGGTAAATTCCAGTGGTTTTATTTTGGGGAAGACGGGGAGCAAGCAGCTGACACACTAAATTATAATAATACTATATCCAATTTATTTGAAAAACAACCAGTAACGCTGTTAGTGTATGCAGAGAGAAATGAAAATGATGAATACATTGTTTCATTCACTAACAATGCCTTTTCTGTTTCGTTCTGATTTATTAAAAATATTCCTCCTGAGGTTCATGGTAACCAATAAAGCTTAATTTTATTTATTTTTAATTTGACTATTTTCTGTAATTCTAAAAAGCAAATGCCCATGTTTCTGCATTTAACCTTATTTTTAGTATATGAAAACCAAACTAATATTGATATATTAAATATATTAATAACAAAGGTGAATTTTAAAACTTAAGTTCAATAACTTTAAAGCAGATCAAAAAAGAGCACCCAGTGGACTTAATTTGTAAAAGGAAGGATTTAGGCTGGAAAAAAATCAACAATTTTCTGATTCAGAGGAACAAAGTATAAAGAGTTGTTGGAGAATCTCCCTTTCTAGCAATACCAGTTATCCTGGATGTTCTGAATGTACTAACGAGCTTTCCTGAGGGGTGAAAAATATTCTCTAAGGTTTTTCAAATTTAGAATTTCTATTGTTTGCAATAAAACTTAATTTTCATGTAAGGAATTCTACAATTCCTTGGACAAAACATGCATACTTGGAAAATGAAGTCATATATTTCACAACATTGAAACTCATGTTTCTTTCTGAAATAATTTTCCCCAAATGAACCAGATTTTTGTATTTCTTTTATAAATGTAAAATTATTTTTACTTTTCTTTTTCATTAATTCAAAATAAAAGCAAAGAAGGAAGGTGTCTTAGTTGGCTCAGGTTACTATAACAGAATACCATAGACTGGATGCTTAAACAATAGACACTGATTTCTCACAGTTCTGGAGGATGAGAAGTTCAAGGCCTAGGTGCTGGCAGATTTCAGTTTCCGGTGAGAGACCTCTTCCTGGCTTGAGGAGAGCTGCCTTCTTGCTATGTCCTAAAATGGGGGGAGGGAAGGAGGAAGAGAGAGGGTGAGAAAGAGAGAGAGAGAGAGAGAGAGAGAGAGAAGGAGAGAGAGAGAGAGGGAGAGACAGTGCTCTGGTTTCTCTTCCTCTCCTTACAATAATCCCATCATGGGAGCCAAATCCTCATGACCTCATCAGAGTCTAATTACTTCCCAAGGTCTCTACCTCCAAAACCATGACATTGGGGATTAGGGCTTCAACATATGACTTGTGGGGGAGGGCACAAATATTCAGTCTGTAGTAGACAGGTTACCTGGGTATCATTTCAACAACTTTCAGGAACTGCTGCTTTTATAATTGTAACCATGATTACACATCACCTCAGGATATTTGGTCCATAGATCACACCCTCATCCTTATCTTTGTCTCTACATCTTCAATGTTTCCTCCTCTAAAGATCTTGTCTCAGTGTGAGATAATGTTTGTTGTTTTATCGTCTTACAAAAGATATGTTCTTTTCTAACTGCTGTCTAAATGATATTTTCTTTTTAGACCAAATTTTAAAGTGTAAGTTCACTGCAAAACTACATTATAATCTTCTCTAACGTCAAGACCTCAACATTTTTTTTTTTTTTGGTATTTCCAGTACCTAAAAAAATACCAAGCCTTTAGAAAATATTGAATATACACAGTAAATATTGAATACATAACATAAATATACAGTGAATAAATGAGTGAATAAATGGAGAGACGTCTCATTCTTTTTTAACTTCTTAATGCAAGTTTTACCTACAATACTATCTATCTACTGAATCTGATCTCATCTAGTTTACAAATTACTTCAAAAAAAAAAAGAGTTTAAGAAAATAGGTTCTGGAGTAACCCAAACAATGAGTCATTGAAGAAATCAAAGAGTAAATTAAAAAAAAAAAATCTGGAGACAAGTGGAAATAGAAACACAACAATTCAAAATCTATGGAGCGGGGTTCCGGGAAGATGGCGGAAGAGTAAGACACGGAGATCACCTTCCTCTCCGCAGATACACCAGAAATACATCTACGCGTGGAACAACTCCTACGGAGCACCTACTGAACGCTGGCAGAAGACCTCAGACCTCCCAAAAGGCAAGGAACCCCCCATGTACCTGGTTAGGGCAAAAGAAAAAACTAAACAGAGACAAAAGAATAGGGACGGGTCCTGCACCAGCGGGAGAGAGCTGTGAAGGAGGAAAAGTGTCCACACACTAGGAGCCCCTTCGCGGGTGGAGACTTCGGGAGGCGGAGTGGGGGAGCTTGGGAGCCGCGGAGGAGAGCACAGCAACAGGGGTGCGGAGGGCAAAGCGGAGAGATTCCAGCGCAGAGGATCGGGCCGACCGGCACTCACCAGCCGAGAGGCTTGTCTGCTCGCCCGCCGGGGCGGGCGGGACTGGGAGCTGAGGCTCCGGCTTTTGTCGGAGCGCCGGGAGAGGACTGAGGTTGGCGGCGTGAACACAGCCTGCAGGGCGTTGGTGCGCCGCGGCTGGCCGGGAGAGAGTCTGGGGAGGGGTCTGGACCTGCCGAAGAGGCAAGAGACTTTTACGTCCCTCTTTGTTTCCTGGTGCACGAGGAGGGGGGATTGGGAACGCTGCTTGGGAGAGCTCCGGAGACGGGCGCGAGCCGCGGCTAAGAGTGCGGAGCCCAGAGACGGACATGGGACGCTAAGGCCGCTGCTGCCGCCGCCAGGAGGCCTGTGTGCGAGCGCAGGTCACTAGCCACACGCCCTTCCGGGGAGCCTGTGCAGCCCGCCGCTGCCGGGGTCCCGGGATCCGGGGACGCCTCCCCCGGGAGAGCGCACGGCACGCCTCAGGCTGCAGCGTCACGCCGGCCTCTGCCGCTGCAGGCCCGCCCTGCACTCCATGACCCTCCCTACCCCCCGGCCTGGGGGAGCCAGAGCCTCCGAATCAGCGGCTCCTTTAACCCCGTCCTGTCTGAGCAAAGAACAGACGCCCTCCGGCGACCTACACGCACAGGCGGGGCCAAATCCAAAGCTGAGCCCCTGGGAACTGTGAGAACAAAGAAGAGAAAGGGAAATCTCTTCCAGCAGCCTCAGAAGCAGCGGATTAAAGCTCCACAATCAACTTGATATACCCTGCATCTGTGGAATACCTGAATAGACAACGAATCATCCCAAATTAAGGAGCCCTGTGGATGAAAGGCTCTTGGTGCTGCAGCCAGGACTCAGTGCTGTGCCTCTGAGGTGGGAGAGCCAACTTCAGGACACTAGTCCACAAGAGGCCTCCCAGCTGCACATAATATCAAACAGCAAAAATCTCCGAGAGATCTCCATCCCAACGCCA
The DNA here is from genome assembly GCF_964270905.1 of Leucopleurus acutus. Lineage (NCBI taxonomy): Eukaryota > Metazoa > Chordata > Mammalia > Artiodactyla > Delphinidae > Leucopleurus > Leucopleurus acutus. The sequence goes on from NC_139159.1 coordinate 60,873,952, forward strand.
GCACCCAGCTTCACTCAACGACCAGCAAGCTACAGTGCTGGACATCCTATGCCAAACAACTAGCAAGACAGGAACACAACCCCACCCATTAGCAGAGAGGCTGCCCAAAATCATAATAAGTCTACAGACACCCCAAAACACACCACCAGACGTGGACCTGCCCACCAGAAAGACAAGATCCAGCCTCATACACCAGAACACAGGCACTAGTACCCTCCACCAGGAAGCCTACACAACCCACTGAACCAACCTTAGCCACTGGGGACAGACACAAAAAACAACAGGAACTACGAACCTTCAGCCTGCAAAAAAAAAAAAAAAAAGGAGACCCCAAACACAGTAAGATAAGCAAAATGAAAAGACAGAAAAACACACAGCAGATGAAGGAGCAAGATAAAAACCCACCAGACCTAACAAATGAAGAGGAAATAGGCAGTCTACCTGAAAAAGAATTCAGAATAATGATAGTAAGGTTGATCCGAAATCTTGGAGATAGAATGGACAATAGAATGGACAAATTGCAAGAATCAGTTAACAAGGACCTAGAAGAACTAAAGATGAAACAAGCAACGATGAACAACACAATAAATGAAATTAAAAGCACTCTAGATGGGATCAATAGCAGAATAACTGAGGCAGAAGAACGGATAAGTGACCTGGAAGATAAAATAGTGGAAATAACTACTGCAGAGCAGAATAAAGAAAAAAGAATGAAAAGAACTGAGGACAGTCTCAGAGACCTCTGGGACAACATTAAACGCACCAACATTCGAATTATAGGGGTTCCAGAAGAAGAAGAGAAAAAGAAAGGGACTGAGAAAATATTTGAAGAGATTATAGTTGAAAACTTCCCTAATATGGGAAAGGAAATAGTTAATCAAGTCCAGGAAGCACAGAGAGTCCCATACAGGATAAATCCAAGGAGAAATACGCCAAGACACATATTAATCAAACTGTCAAAAATTAAATACAAAGAAAACATATTAAAAGCAGCAAGGGAAAAACAACAAATAACACACAAGGGAATCCCCATAAGGTTAACAGCTGATCTTTCAGCAGAAACTCTGCAAGCCAGAAGGGAGTGGCAGGACATATTGAAAGTGTTGAAGGAGAAAAACCTGCAACCAGGATTACTCTACCCAGCAAGGATCTCATTCAGATTTGATGGAGAAATTAAAACCTTTACAGACAAGCAAAAGCTGAGAGAGTTCAGCACCACCAAACCAGCTCTACAACAACTGCTAAAGGAACTTCTCTAGGCAAGAAACACAAAAGAAGGAAAGGACCTACAATAACAAACCCAAAACAATGAAGAAAATGGGAATAGGAACACACATATCGATAATTACCTTAAATGTAAATGGACTAAATGCTCCCACCAAAAGACACAGATTGGCTGAATGGATACAAAAACAAGACCCATATATTTGCTGTCTACAAGAGACCCACTTCAGACCTAGAGACACATACAGACTGAAAGTAAGGGGATGGAAAAAGGTATTTCATGCAAGTGGAAACCAAAAGAAAGCTGGAGTAGCAATTCTCATATCAGACAAAATAGACTTTAAAACAAAGACTATTAGAAGAGACAAAGAAGGACACTACATAATGATCAAGGGATCAATCCAAGAGGAAGATATAACAATTGTAAATATTTATGCACCCAACATAGGTGCACCTCAATACATAAGGCAAATACTGACAACCATAAAAGGGGAAATCGACAGTAACACATTCATAGTAGGGGACTTTAACACCCCACTTTCACCAATGGACAGATCATCCAAAATGAAAATAAATAAGGAAACACAAGCTTTAAATGATACATTAAACGAGATGGAGTTAATTGATATTTATAGGACATTCCATCCAAAAACAACAGAATACACATTTTTCTCAAGTGCTCATGGAACATTCTCCAGGATAGATCATATCTTGGGTCACAAATCAAGCCTTGGTAAATTTAAGAAAATTGAAATTGTATCAAGTATCTTTTCTGACCACAACGCCATGAGACTAGATATCAATTACAGGAAAAGATCTGTAAAAAATACAAACACATGGAGGCTAAACAATACACTACTTAATAATGAAGATATCACTGAAGAAATCAAAGAGGAAATCAAAAAATACCTAGAAACAAATGACAATGGAGACACAACGACCCAAAACCTGTGGGATGCAGCAAAAGCAGTTCTAAGGGGGAAGTTTATAGCAATACAAGCCCACCTTAAGAAGCAGGAAGCATCTCGAATAAACAACCTAACCTTGCACCTCAAGCAATTAGAGAAAGAAGAACAAAAAAACCCCAAAGCTAGCAGAAGGAAAGAAATCATAAAAATCAGATCAGAAATAAATGAAAAAGAAATGAAGGAAACAATAGCAAAGATCAATAAAACTAAAAGCTGGTTCTTTGAGAAGATAAACAAAATAGATAAACCACTAGCCAGACTCATCAAGAAAAAAAGGGAGAAGACCCAAATCAATAGAATTAGAAATGAAAAAGGAGAGGTAACAACTGACACTGCAGAAATAAAAGAGATCATGAGAGATTACTACAAGCAACTCTATGCCAATAAAATGGACAATCTGGAAGAAATGGACAAATTCTTAGAAAGGCACAACCTGCCAAGACTGAATCAGGAAGAAATAGAAAATATGAACAGACCAATCACAAGCACTGAAATTGAAGCTGTGATTAAAAATCTTCCAACAAAGAAAAGCCCAGGACCAGATGGCTTCACAGGCGAATTCTATCAAACATTTAGAGAAGAGCTAACACCTATCCTTCTCAAACTCTTCCAAAATATAGCAGAGGGAGGAACACTCCCAAACTCCTTCTACGAGGCCACCATCACCTTGATACCAAAACCAGACAAGGATGTCACAAAGAAAGAAAACTACAGGCCAATATCACTGATGAACATAGATGCAAAAATCCTCAACAAAATACTAGCAAACAGAATCCAACAGCACATTAAAAAGATCATACACCATGATCAAGTGGGGTTTATTCCAGGAATGCAAGGATTCTTCAATATACGCAAATCAATCAATGTGATACACCATATTAACAAACTGAAGGATCAAAACCACATGATCATCTCAATAGATGCAGAAAAAGCTTTTGACAAAATTCAACACCCATTTATGATAAAAACCCTGCAGAAAGTAGGCATAGAGGGAACTTTCCTCAACATAATAAAGGCCATATATGACAAGCCCACAGCAAACATCATCCTCAATGGTGAAAAACTGAAAGCATTTCCACTAAGATCAGGAACAAGACAAGGTTGCCCACTCTCACCACTCTTATTCAACATAGTTTTGGAAGTTTTAGCCACAGCAATCAGAGAAGAAAAGGAAATAAAAGGAATCCAAATCGGAAAAGAAGAAGTAAAGCTGTCACTGTTTGCAGATGACATGATCCTATACATAGAGAACCCTAAAGATGCTACCAGAAAACTACTAGAGCTAATCAATGAATTTGGTAAAGTGGCAGGATACAAAATTAATGCACAGAAATCTCTGGCATTCCTATATACTAATGATGAAAAATCTGAAAGTGAAATCAAGAAAACACTCCCATTTACCATTGCAACAAAAAGAATAAAATATCTAGGAATAAACCTACCTAAGGAGACAAAAGATCTGTATGCAGAAAATTATAAGACACTGATGAAAGAAATTAAAGATGATACAAATAGATGGAGAGATATACCATGTTCTTGGATTGGAAGAATCAACATTGTGAAAATGACTCTACTACCGAAAGCAATCTATAGATTCAATGCAATCCCTATCAAACTACCACTGGCATTTTTCACAGAACTAGAACAAAAAATTTTGCAATTTGTATGGAAACACAAAAGACCCCGAATAGCCAAAGCAATCTTGAGAACGAAAGAAGGAACTGGAGGAATCAGGCTCCCAGACTTCAGACTATACTACAAAGCTACAGTTATCAAGACGGTATGGTACTGGCACAAAAACAGAAAGATAGATCAATGGAACAGGATAGAAAGCCCAGAGATAAACCCACGCACATATGGTCACCTTATCTTTGACAAAGGAGGCAGAAATGTACAGTGGAGAAAGGACAGCCTATTCAATAAGTGGTGCTGGGAAAACTGGACAGCTACATGTAAAAGTATGAAATTAGATCACTCCCTAACACCGTACACAAAAATAAGCTCAAAATGGATTAAAGACCTAAATGTAAGGCCAGAAACTATCAAACTCTTAGAGGAAAACATAGGCAGAACACTCTATGACATAAATCACAGCAAGGTCCTTTTTGACCCACCTCCTAGAGAAATGGAAATAAAAACAAGAGTAAACAAATGGGACCTAATGAAACTTAAAAGCTTTTGCGCAGCAAAGGAAACCATAAAGAAGACCAAAAGACAACCCTCAGAATGGGAGAAAATATTTGCAAATGAAGCAACTGACAAAGGATTGATCTCCAAAATTTATAAGCAGCTCATGCAGCTTAATAAGAAAAAAACAAACAACCCAATCCAAAAATGGGCAGAAGACCTAAATAGACATTTCTCCAAAGAAGATATACAGAGTGCCAACAAACACATGAAAGAATGCTCAACATCACTAATCATGAGAGAAATGCAAATCAAAACTACAATGAGATATCATCTCACACCAGTCAGAATGGCCATCATCAAAAAATCTAGAAACAATAAATGCTGGAGAGGGTGTGGAGAAAAGGGAACCCTCTTACACTGTTGGTGGGAATGTAAATTGATACAGCCACTGTGGAGAACAGTATGGAGGTTCCTTAAAAAGCTACAAATAGAACTACCATATGACCCAGCAATCCCACTACTGGGCATATACCCTGAGAAAACCATAATTCAAAAAGAGTCATGTACCAAAATGTTCATTGCAGCTCTATTTACAATAGCCCAGAGATGGAAACAACCTAAGTGTCCATCATCGGATGAATGGATAAAGAAGATGTGGTACATATATACAATGGAATATTACTCAGCCATAAAAAGAGACGAAATTGAGCTATTTGTAATGAGGTGGATAGACCTAGAGTCTGTCATACAGAGTGAAGTAAGTCAGAAAGAGAGAGACAAATACCGTATGCTAACACATATATATGGAATTTAAAAAAAAAAAAAATGTCATGAAAAACCTAGGGGTGAAACAGGAATAAAGACACAGACTTACTAGAGAATGGACTTGAGGCTATGGGGAGGGGGAAGGGTAAATGGTGACAAAGCGATAAAGAAGCATGGACATATATACACTACCAAACGTAAGGTAGATAGCTAGTGGGAAGCAGCCGCATAGCACAGGGAGATCAGCTCGGTGCTTTGTGACCGCCTGGAGGGGTGGGATAGGGAGGGTGGGAGGGAGGGAGACGCAAGCGGGAAGAGATATGGGAATATATGTATATATATAACTGATTCATTTTGTTGTGAAGCTGAAACTAACATACCATTGTAAGCAATTATACTCCAATAAAGATGTTTAAAAAAAAAAAAAAAAAAAAAACAAAATCTATGGAGCACAGCAGAAGCAGTTCTAAGAGGGAAGTTTATAGTGATACAAGCCTATCTCAGAAAACTAGAAAAATCTCCAATAAACAACATATCCTTACACCTAAAGTAACTAGAAAAAGAAGAACAAACAAGATCAGAGCAAAAATACCTAAAATAGAGACAAACACATACACACACACACACACACACACACACACACACACACACAGAAAATATCAATGAAAGTAAGAGCTGTTTTTTTAAAAAGATAAATAAAATTGATGAAACTTTAGCCAGAGTTATTAAAAAAAAAGGGGGGGGGACAAATAAATAAAATGAAAATGGAGAAGTTATGATCAACACCACAGAAATACAAAGGATCATAAGCCATTACTATGGACAATTATATGCCAATAAAATGGACAAGCTACAAGAAATGAAGAAATTCCTAGAAATGTACAATCTCTCAAGATTGAATCAGGAAGAAATAGAAAATATGAACAGACCCATAACTTGTAATAAAAGAGAATCAGTAATTTTAAAAAAACAAACTCCCAGAGAAGAGATCAAAATGGCAGAGTAGGAGGATGCTGAGCTGACAACCCCCAATGAACACATCAGAAATACATCTACCTGTGGAGCAATTCTGACTGAAAACAAACTGGAAGCTGGCCGACTCTTCTACAACCAAGGCTATAAGGAAAGATACACATAGTCAGGTAGGAAGGGAAGAGAACTGATTAGGTCTGGACCCGCACCCCTAAAAGGAAATACAGAAGAGGAGGGGAATTATACAGGCTCTGATATCTTCCCTGGAGAGTTAGCAGTTTGAGCCACACATTACATTAAAGTGTTGACAAGGATGCGGAGAAAAGGGAACCCTCATCCACTGTTGGTGGGAAAGTAAATTGGTACAACCACTGTATGGAGTCACTCAAAAATTAAAAGTAGAGCTGCCATAGCAATTCAGCAATTCCACTCCTGGCTATTTATTCCAAGAAAATGAAAACACTAATTTGAATATATATAGGTACCCTTAAGTTCATTGCAACATTATTTACAATATCCAAGATATGGAAGCAACCTAAGAGCCCATCCACAGATGAATGGATAAAGAAGATGTGGTACATATACACAATGGAATATTACTTAGCCAAAAAATAAGAATGAAATCTTTACATCTCCAACAACCTTGGTGGACCTAGAGTGTATTATGCTAAGTGAAATAAGTCAGACAGAGAAAGACAAATACCATATGATTTCACTTGTATGTGGAATCTAAAAAACAAATAAATAAGCATAACAAAACAGAAACAGAATCACAGATACAGAGAACAAACAGGTGGTTGCCAGAGGGAAGGAGAGTGAGGAGATGAGAGAAATAGGTGAGGGAGATTAAGAGATATAAACGTTCAGTAGCAAAATCAGCAAGTCATGGGTATGAAATGTCCAGCATGGGGAATACAGTCAATAATAATGCAAAATCTTTGTTTGTCGACAGATGGTAGTTAGATTTCAAAGAAAAAATAATAATAAAAGAAAGAAAATAGGTTCTGGAGTCAACCTATAATAGATAAAAGCATTTGCAAAGTAGAAATGGTAGTTGCTTCATAGAAAGTTCTATAGTGTCTTTTACATTTTTCAATAATGGATAACTTGAGATCTCTGTCATTACAACTCCTTGTAAGATCTGATATTATTGACCACTTCTAATTTCTTTTTTTTTTTTGATGTTGGGGGTAGGAGTTTATTAATTAATTTATTTATTTTTGCTGTGTTGGGTCTTTGTTTCTGTGCGAGGGCTTTCTCTAGTTGTGGCAAGCAGGGGCCACTCTTCATCGCAGTTCACAGGCCTCTCACTATCGCGGCCTCTCTTGTTGCAGAGCACAGGCTCCAGATGCACAGGCTCAGTAGTTGTGGCTTACGGGCCTAGTTGCTCCGTGGCATGTGGGATCCTCGGTCCCGCTTGAACCCGTGTCCCCTGCACTAACAGGCAGATTCTCAACCACTGCGCCACCAGGGAAGCCCCGACCACTTCTAATTTCTGAAACCCTTTTCTCCAGTGTCTATAGTGACAATCCTTAATTCACAGGTAATGCCTAGGTTTCCTTTGCAGGCTTCTAATATTGTCTGCTTAAATACCAGAAAGATAATTTTCTATCCTCAGAGTTCACCCTTTTCACTTCTTTTGGATGATTACAACCACACTCTGTACTTTTAATTATCATTGAAATGCTGATAGGTCAATAAACTTAAAAAAAAATGAAACAAAACAAAACAAAATACCTTTTCTCCTTCAACAGCCAAAACCATGAATTAAATGACATGGTAACCTTTTCCACTTAGATGTTCCACATATATTTATCTTCAAAGAAAACAAAATCACCATTTCTCTTATATCTGTACTTCCTATTTTCCTTAACTGGAAAAATAATTGTCTTCTCTTATGTGGCAGGGTTTTTTTGTTTTGTTTTGTTTTTTTCTCTTTGATTTATGCCACATATTTCGGAGAGATACATAGAAGTCCTCTTGTCTACCTTTAATCTTCCTTCTGGTAAATGGTGCCACAAATCCCTGGCTTATTAACACACTTTCTTCCTCTTTGTCTCTGATATACAATGAGTCTGCTAAGTGAGAATCATTATAATTTTCTTAAACAATTTTTGTTCTCTCTTTTCCAGTTTCTGTTTCCATACAGAGGGTGCTACTTCATGTCTTACCAATTTTATCTTACTGCATCTTTATAACAGGTCTTGGAATGAGTACTGTGCTTCCTCTAAATATATCTTTTTTTTTTTTAGGTTGATTTGGCTTTCTAGGTCCTTCAAATTTTCATGTAGATATTAGAACAGCTTGTTAATTTCTACCCAAAGGAAAGCTTACTGAGATTTTTATTGAAATTGAATTTAATTTATAGAACAACTTAGAAACCATTGACATCTTAACAATATCGAGAATTAAGATCCATGACCAAGATATATATTTCCATTTTTCAAAAGTCTTCTTTATTTTTCTAATCAATGTTATAGTTTTCAGAGTCGAGATCTCAAGTATCTTCTGCCAGATTTATTTCTAAGTACAACACATTGGATGTTATTGTCATTGACATTATTTTATTGTGACGTGATTTTTTGATCCTAATATTTAGATATACAATTAATTTTTGTATAGTGAAGTTTTATCCAGAGACCTTGCTAAATTCACTTTACAGTTATAGAAGCTTTTTACTTTTTCTTAGGACTTCCTACATAGGTGACAATGATGTCTAAAAATAGAGTTTTTACTTCCTTTTCAATCTGTTTGCCTGTAATTCTTTATCTTACCTTATAGCACTGTCAACAGCTCCAATACAATGTTTACAATATATTGTGAGAGGATCTTCCTTGCCTTGTTCTAAAATGGAGGGAAAACTATTCAGTCTTTTACTATTAAGAATGATGTTAGTTTAGGTTTATCATAAACAGCTTTATCGGGTTTAGGAAGTTTCCATATATTTCTAGTTTTACTGAGAGTTTTTATCATGTATGGATGTTGAATTTTGTCAAAGGTTTTTTCTGCATACCTTGAGATGGTCACAGGTGTTTTGTTTGTTTGTTTGTAAATATAGTGAAATATATTGATCGAGTTTAAATGTAATTTATAAGTTACTCTTATATAACTGGGATAAATCAAGTTGGTCATGATGTATTATTCTTTTTATATATTGTCAGATATAATTCACTAAAATCTTAAATAATACTTATCTCTGTTAATGAGGAATATGGGTCTATGGTTTCTGGTTTTCTTATCAGTGAAATGCTGGTCTCATAAAATGAGTTAGGAAGTGTTCCTTTACCTTCAATTTTCCTTTAGTTTTCCTGAGGGTTTTGTGTAGAATTGGTATTATCTCTTTCTTTAGTGTGTCATAGAACTCACCAGTGAAGACATCTGAACCTGGAGTATTCTGTGTGAATAGGTATTTAACAAAAAATTAAGTTTCTTTAGTAGATAGTGGGCTATTCAGGTTATTTTTTTTTCTTCAGTGAGCACTGGTAGTTTGAAAATTGTCAGAGAATATTTTCTATTTCATCTGCGTTTTCAAAATAATGGACATAAAGTTGTTGACTCTCTTGTTAATCTTCTAATTTCTACATCTGTGGTCATCTTTCTCATTCCTGATATTGGTAATTTGTTTGTTATTTTATTCATTTTGGTTAGAGGTTTATCAGTTTCATTGATCCTCTCAAGTGTCCAGATTCTGCTTTTATCCATGTAATTTTTAAAATTATTTTTCTATTCTCTACTTTGATTTCTGATTTTTATCTCTATTATTATATTAATCTCTATTATTAAAACTCAAACTTTTAGGGAAAAAAAAACAACATACAAAACATAGGATCTAAGGCTTGTTGAAGAGTTCTTAGATCTGACACACCACAAGTATGATCCTCAGAAGAAAAAAATTGATAAATTGAACTCACTGAAATTAAATATTTTTCTCCTGAGAATTCCCTGTTAAGAAGAGGAAGAGTCAAATTAAAGAGTAAGAAGGGATATTTTAAACCACAGATCTTACAAAAGACTTTTATTTATAATACTTAAAGAACTCGCAAAATTCAATAGTTAAAAAAAAAAGAATCCAATTAGAAAATGGACTAGATATATGGAACAGATACCAGACAATATACAGATGGAAAATAAACACATTAAAAGATGTTCAACAGCACTAGCCATCAGAAAATTCAAATAAAAACCAGGATGAAATATTTCTATACACACCTTAGAACATGTAAATTTTTTTTAAAAGACAATAGAAAATGCTGGTGAGGATTCAAAGAAACTGGATCACTCACACACATTTACTGGTAAGAATGCAAAATGATATATCCAGTCTGGAAAAAGGTTTGCCAGTTTCTTTAAAAACAAAAAAACAACATCAAAACCAGTGTACACTTAACCTATGCCCCATCAATTGCAGTCCTGTGTATTTTCCTGCAGAAATAAAAACTTTTGTCCACATAAACCCTGTATATAATTGTTTGTAGCATTGTGGCGCAACCATACCATAGAATACTACTCAACAGTATCATAATGAACTATCGATACATGTGGCAACTTAGATGGATATCAAGAGAAATATGCTAGTAAGAAAAAAAGCCAGTATCGAGATCATATATGATTTCAATTATATAGTATTTTTGAAATGATAAAATTGTAGGAATGAAAACAGATTAGTGATTGCCAAGAGTGAGGCATGGTGAAGGGCAAGAAATTGATGTGACGATAAAGGGACAGCACAAGAGAGATCTCTGTGGTGATAGAATAGTCCTATATCTCGATTGTGGTTGTGGCTGCATAATTTTACACATGTGATAAAATGACATATACACACACATTGTACCAAAATCACTTTCTAGGTCTTGATATTGTGCTACCATTACATAAGATGTAGCCATTCTGAGAAACTGGGTGAAGAGTACTGGGGATCTTTACTATCTTTGTAACTTGGTGTGAATTTATGATTACTTCAAAATAAAAATTTTAAAAATTAAAAAGTTGATGAACTTTAAAGAGATTTAAATAATATGGATTACATGGAAGCATGAAGAAACTCTTGGGGTGGCGTATATGTTCATCATGTTGATTGTAGTGTTGGTTTCATAGGTGTATAGACATATCAAACCTGAACTAAAAAAATGTACACTTAAAATATGCGTTTATTGTACATATATTCAATAAAGCTATATTTTTGTCTTATTAAAATAATAATTAGTATGCTCAAAGTAGATTAAGCATATTCTCTGAGATTTATGCTACTATCACATCTATACTGAAGTTTAGAAAGTTTTCATAGTTATCCAAGGTCATAGGTTTGGCATATAAAGGGCCTGGAATCTTAAAAGTCTGACTCCAATTTCTATTTTTTGAACAAATGAAGTTCTCCTCCTTCATCACTTCTTACCTGCATTACAGTAAAATTCTCCTTATCTCCTTATTCCATATTGTGGTCCTTTCAAATCAATTCTGAGAGATTTACCACAAAGTTCTCTAAAACATACATCTCATATTATTACTTTTTTTTTTTCCAGTCTCTTTGGTAACTTCCATAACATTCCAGTTAAAAATCCTTAGAATGCCATAAAAACATCAAAAACATTCTCTGACTCCTTTCTAGTTTAGCACACATGTACTCAGACACATGTATATAGAATTTAATAATTTGTTCTATAAAATATAGTTGTATCATAATATATATAACTTAACATATATATCCTATATTTTATAACTTATATACTTATAATATATATATAACTTTTATAAATATATAAAACATACAGGGGCTTCCCTGGTGGCGCAGTGGTTGAGAGTCCGCCTGCCGATGCAGGGGACACGGGTTCGTGCCCCGGCCCGGGAAGATCCCACATGCCGCGGAGCGGCTGGGCCCGTGAGCCATGGCCGCCAAGCCTGCGCGTCCGGAGCCTGTGCTCCGCAACGGGAGAGGCCACGGCAGTGAGAGGCCTGCATACGGCAAAAAAACAAAAACAAACAAAAAGAACCCCAACTCTACACAATTTACTCTCTTACAGCAATGAGCAATCAACAAATCTCAGCACTTTTCCCCCTACGACAAGAACTTGCTCTCTTCTATTGTCTCTTGGCTCTTACTCTTCCTCCTTTTCCATTTCATGCATCATGTCACATTATCCAGCAAACCTCCTTGTGCTTGCAAAGCATCCTTTATCACCATATTCACAAGAAGAATTCTAAACCTTCAATTTACTTTTCTTTCTTTCCATAGCCTCCTAAGCACAGGTATTGTGGCTTTCCTCTCTCCCCTCCCGCCCCCCACTCCTACAGACATCCAGAATGCCTGTAGATATTCACTTAATTTGCTTATGGAGTACCTGCTTTTATCTCATTTACAAATAAAAAGCAAAACAAAGTTCTGTTACTTCTATGGCATCTTCTTACCTATTTCAAAAACAAAAACTGTATAAAATATACATAAACAAGAACCAGTTCAGCCTCAAGAGACAGAGGTAACCTATCCCACAGGTCACTTGGAGTTCCACCCTCTGGGTTTCAATGCTACTCTCAGGGTAAAGAACACAATTGCTCAGCATGACCTGAGGTAAAAAGACCTTTTGTACTTAACTTCATTGACTGCAATCATTGGGCTCCTTGGAAACACAGCATTAGACTAATGACTTTTTTTTCATTTAGTCACTGAATGATTTTCTTCTTTCCTTGGGTTTCTGGTGTTTCCTTTTAGATTTTTGCTACGTATATAACTCTTCAAATATTCCAGGGATTTTCTAAGGGTGATTATGCTAAAGGCCCAAAATACTTAATCAGAGTGATTAAGGAAAATCAATTCATACTTCTTATGCTTTTTTTCTTTTTTCTTAAAATTGAATTAAATTTCAGGGTTCCTTTTGATCATTCATCATTACATGTTAGGGTTTAATCTTTTTCTTATGTGAACAATTTCTTTCATAAACAGTATATCTTCCCTTAACCAGGCTTTACTTTTCCAAATCAACATTCTACAAAAGTAATGTTTTTAATCAGATGCAATATTAAAGATAAGACTAACATTAATTTTTTAAAGATTTTTTAAAGATTTTTCAAGTTACAGAAAAAAGTTTCATGTGGGTTAAAATTCCATTTTAAATAAAATGAATTCCAGAAATGGTGAATCACTTTGTACATCTAGAAGTTAAAGTGAAACGCAGATTAGAGCAATCAGAAGCACAATTGCAAGTACAAAATGAAAGGGTTTTTTTTTTGTTGTTGTTGTTTTCTTTTCCCAGGTTATTACTATATAAGAGCAAACAAAATACTTAAAAGAATAACTAGGAAACATTTTCAAATGATTCATATCATATTAATAATTTTCATATTATAGGAATTCATTGTTTCATATGGTTAGGACTGAAATATTTGCTATAAGCAACAGAGCAAGGTGGTTTAAAAGCAATGGTCCCCATGATCTGTTAATCGCTTTTATCTAGTTTTATCTTTCAATCTTTTGGGCATTATATAGAGAAATAATATAATAAAAAATAGCCTCTGAAGAGGGTTTGGCGTGAAAGAATATAGTCTGTTTTAGTAAGGATTTATCACACTATCAGCTTACTGAATCTTTGATAAATTTCAGTAGAATGTGTTGAATAATGTTGAAAAAAGACTAAGAATTTTTAAATTATTCTAAAGATGTGTTATGTGAGTTATCACATTAAAATTAGAATTCTGAATTTGCTTTCTTTTGCTCTATAGGGTCCTATTAGAAATTGTGCCAACAGTATGAAATGAAGATCATTTCATGTATTCCAAGTTTGGTTTTTTATGTTATTTTGCTTTCAATCTTACGTTACATTGCTTTTACCTTCTAAACTTTCCTAAGATTCTCCTTTGTTTATTTCTCCAATATGCATGATATTAATATTACATTCATGACTTTTTAAAATATTTTAAATAGAATATATAAAACAATATTATGCATATGAAAATGTTTTGCTATTTTTCTAATAAATGTAATTTGCAGATAACTATACTGTAATATAATGGTTTTTTTTTGCAGTACGTGGGCCTCTCACTGTTGTGGCCTCTCCCGTTGCGGAGCACAGGCTCCGGACGCACAGGCTTAGTGGCCATGGCTCACGGGCCCAGCCACTCCGTGGCATGTGGGATCTTCCCGGACCGGGGCATGAACCCATGTCCCCTGCATTGGCAGGTGGACTCTCAACCACTGTGCCATCAGGGAAGCCCTATAATGGGTTTTTTAAATTTTTATTTTATTTTTTTACAGAGGTTCTTATTAGTCATCAATGACCTAATATCGTTCCTTTTTATGGCTGAGTAACATTCCATTGTATATATGTACCACACCTTCTTTATCCATTATTCTGTCAGTGGAAATTTAGGTTGCTTCCATGTCTTGGCTATTGTAAACAGTGCTGCAATGAACAATGGGGTGCAGTATCCTTTCGGACCATGTTTATCTCTGTGTATATACCCAGGAGCAGGATTGCAGGATCATATGGTAGCTCTATTTTTAGTTTCTTAAGGAAACTCCATATTGTTTTCCATAGTGGCTGTACCAATTTACATTCCCACCAACAGTGTAGGAGGGTTCCATTCTCTCCATACCCTCTCCAGCATTTACTGTTTGTGGATTTTTTGATGATAGCCATTCTGACTGGTGTAAGGTGATATCTCATTGTAGTTTGTATGGCAACACAAAAGACCCTGAATAGCCAAAGCAATCCTGAGAAAGAAAAATGGAACTGGAGGAATCAGGCTCCCTGACTTCAGACCATACTACAAAGCTACAGTCATCAAAACAGTACGGTACTGGGACAAAAACAGAAATATAGATCAATGGAACAGGATAGAGAGCCCAGAAATAAATCCATGCACCTATGGTCAATTAATCTATGATGAAGGAGGTGAGACTATAAAATGGAGAAAAGACAGTCTCTTCAATAAGTGGTGCTGGGAAAACTGGACAGCTACATGTAAAAAAATGAAATTAGAACATTCTTTAAAACCATACACAAAAATAAACTCAAAATGGATTAAAGATCTAAATGTGCGACCAGACACTATAAAAGTCTTAGAAGAAAAGATAGGCAGAACACACTCTGACATAAATCACAGCAATATCTTTTTTTGATCCATCTCCCAGAGTAATGGAAATAAAAACAAAAATAAACAAATGGGACCTAATTAAACTCAAAAGCTTTTGCACAACAAAGGAAACCATAAACAAAATGAAAAGACAACCCACAGAATGGGAGAAAATATTTGCCAATGATTGTGACCGACAAGGGATTAGTCTCCAAAATTTACAAACAGCTCATGTGGCTTAAAATCATCAAAATAAACAACCCAATCAAAAAGTGGGCAGAAGACCTAAATAGACATTTCTCCAAAGAAGACATACAGATGGCCAAGAGGCACATAAAAAGATGTTCAACTTCACTAATTATTAGAGAAATGCAAATCATGCAAGTTTCTGATTCTCCATTTGCCATCACAATGGCTCCACCTCCAGATCCTTTCTCTGCACTTCTCAGCCTTGTTATGGACTGAACCTGTGGGCTAAGTCAACCAGGCCCTCTCTACCTCTGGTTTTCAGTTGTGTTCAGAGGGTGAGATGCACTGGCAGGAGACTGATGAGCAGAAGAGAGAGGTCAGTGTATTTCTATCCCTATTCCCTGCCTGTCTTGTTGCCACAGTATTGCAAGGTGCTGAGTCCCTCTAGGATAAAGGCGCCAACTCTGACTCCAGCTTCCTTACCCCAGTTCCCTATTTTTGCTACTCCACACAGTAGTGGTGTTGGCTTCCTGCTTCTGGTTAGTTTCCAATTGTCTCAACATCCCTTTTATGGTTCCTTTAACCCTACCCATACCTCTGTAACTATCTTCATTAACTTTTCTTCAGTTAGGCTTCTGGAGTAGAATTCCATTTCTTTTCTTTTCTTTTCTTTTTTTGAATTTTATTTATTTTTTTATACAGCAGGTTCTTATTAGTTATCTATTTTATACATATTAGTGTATATATGTCAATCCCAATCTCCCAATTCATCCCACAACCACCACCTTCCTGCCACTTTCCCCCGTTGGTGTCTATACGTTTGTTCTCTACATCTGTGTCTCTATTTCTGCCCTGCAAACCGGTTCATCTGTACCATTTTTCTAGGTTCCACATGTATGCGTTAATATACAATATTTGTTTTTCTCTTTCTGACTTAGAAGTCTACTTTTTGATGGGCTTTTTATTTCTAAACACTGCAAGGTGATGTTGGTATTGTTATTTTGGAAAATCATGCAGCATTGGGTTAATGGCATAGTTTAGAGCCATACTGCCTGGGTTTGAATCTCAGCTCTATCACCGGCAAATTGCTTAATCGCACTGTGACTCAGTTACCTTACTTGTAAAATGGACACAATAACTTTGTACCTGTCTCAGAGAATTGCTTTGCAATTATTAAATGTGTGATTTTACGTAAATCACTTTAATCCATGAGTTATAGTGAATGCACACTAAATGTTACTTATTCTTATTTTATTTGTAATAAAAATGTTATTTAATGAGGTAAAAGGACAATGAATCCATTCTTGACAAGGTATAAAATGTTTTCTGGGAAGGTGAAGTAGTACTACTAAAATGTTAGTGCTTTTCCTACAGGGTGGTTCACATACCTGTATCAGATCAGGTTATAGTTTGTTAAATAAAAGCTTTTCCAGTACATTTTTAATGCCATATAAAACATTATTTTCTTTCTCTGATCGTTTTTCGTTCACATAGAACGATTCTGTACAGGCATACCTCGTTTTATTGTGCTTTGTTTTACTGCACTTCGCAGATATTGCAATTTTTTACAAATTGAAGGACTGTGGCAACCCTACATCGAGCGAGTCTATCAGTGACATTTTCCAACAGCATTTGCTCACTTTATGTCTCTGTGTCACGTTTTGGTAATTATCACAATATTTTAAACTTTTTCATTATTATTATTATGTCTATTATGGTGATTTGTGATCAGTGGTCTTCAGTGTTACTATTGTAATTTTTGGGGGGCACCACAAACTGCACCTGTAAGACTGAACTTACTAGAGAGATGTTGTGTGTGTTCTGACTGTTCTACTGACTTTCCAACCATATCCCTCCCTCTCCTTGGTCTTCCCTATTCCTTGAGATGCAACAATAATAAAATTAGGCCAATTAATAACCCTACAATGGCCTCTAAGTGTGCAAGGGAAAGGAAGAGCCATGTCTCTCACTTTAAATCAAAAGCTATAAATAATTAAGCTTAGTGAGGAAGGCATGCCAAGAAGCTGAAATAGGCTGAAAGCAGGGCCTCTTGCACCAAACGGTTAGCTTAGTTGGGAACGCAAAGGAAAAGCTTTTGAAAGAAAGTAGAAGTGCTGGTCCACTTTACTTGAATGTTTAATTATTGAAACAAACTACATTTTTCTTTTTACAGCAAGAAAGCTGCCTCTGGCCATGTCAAATTCATGAAAATGGTTACCAATATTTTACAAATGCTGCCTACATTTAAAAAATGAGATAAAGTTTCTGAGTCCCTGACTAAGGGCATTATAGATATTCTTACCATATAGACTATTGTCAGAAAGGTCACATATTTGTCCAATGAGTTAATTATCCCAAACTGGGGGTGTTAGTTTTCCAAAAACAAATAATTTAGCCATTTTATTTATTTATTTATCTTTTTAAATCCGCATTTTAAAAGTTTATTTATCTGTTTATACGCAACATTGTTCCAGAAAGGGTTTAAGGTGGCTTAAAAGACTCCATAAAATACACCAAGGAATTAGTAATGGAAGAACCAAGAATGAAGCGTATGCAAAATGCTTATATAATCCTAGTCGTTTACTCTGGGTGGACCACAAATTTGGCTCTAAGTTTTTAGCAGGCAGTCAGAAAAGGAAACTTAGTTACATCATTTACAGTGTTCATAAAGCAAAAACAAACCAGTTACCCAAGCGAAGCACTGTTATTTCTAATATTAAGACCAGAAAGAAATTTCTCTTGAGAGGCTTCATAAAGAGGTCAGTGTATGATGTAATTAATAATCAGTGTTCTCAGTAGCAACCTAATGGGAGACACAAAGATGAATTTCACAGGGCTCTTTCTTCAATACAGGCAGATGGCATCACATCAACTTGAAAATCAGGAAAAGCAATTTTATCATGAGTTTGGGGGTTGATGGGGGGAACACAATATGATATGGTCAAGGTACTCAGCTCTTTGCTCTACTCAACAAAACCAAAGATACATTTTAGAACAACAGAGTTGAATCCAGTACCCAGAATGACTCCGGAGAAGTCCTGAAACCCTTAAAATTCTACGCAACATTTTCTGAATAGGTGCGTTTATTCTTCTTGCCAGAGAAAACATTGTTTATCAGATACACTGTACTCAGCGTACCCAGGTGATACACGTAAATTAGGAACCATTTCTTTAGACAATCTAGAGAATTAGACTACAAATTATTCATGCTATTCAGATACTTACGTTTTCTTCTTACAGCCTAGCTTATTTTTCCTCTGCAAAAAGAACCTTTTTTGTTTCCATGTGGTGCCACGGCTTGGGAGAAGGTTTCAGGGTGGTTAAAAAGTTGCCTCCTTGGGCTTCCCTGGTGGTGCAGTGGTTGAGTCCGCCTGCCTTTGCAGGGGACACGGGTTCATGCCCCGGTCCGGGAAGATCCCACATGCCGCGGAGCGGCTGGGCCCGTGAGCCATGGCCGCTGAGCCTGCGCGTCCGGAGCCTGTGCTCCGCAACGGGAGAGGCCACAGCAGTGAGAGGCCCGCGTACCGCAAAAAAAAAAAAAAAAAAAAAAGTTGCCTCCTGGCTGGAGGAAGGGGCTCGGGCAGACCAGAGGCCGCCGGGCTCTGGAGGCTCGTAGTCGCGCTGACAGGACAGCCTTTCGAAGAGATACTCGCCCAGTTCGGCCTGGGGGCCCGGCCAGACTGCATAGGTCTGTCAGGTGCACGCCCATCTGCTTGAGGAGCTTCTTGATGAACTCCTCCTGCCGGAAGCGGCTCTCCAGGAACTCGCAGAGCTGCGCGCCTGCGCTCGCAGAAGCCGGGGCCTGCAGGTCCAAGAGCGACCGGTCCAGGCTCCTCTCCAGGGCCGTGGCGGCCTCCGTGGCGCCCACGCTGGCGCCCCACTCCTCCGGGGACGGCCCCTGCCCGTCCTGGAGCGGGGCGCGGCCGCCCCACTGCTTCCGCATCTTCAGGAGAGAAGCTGGGCGCCCTTGCGCTTCTCCACAGCCAACTCCCGGAAGAAGCGGCCCACGCCCCAGGCCTTCGAAGTAGAAGCTCAGAGAGAGGTAAGTGGACGAGGCCCGAGGTGCAGGTTGGTCAGGGGGGTGACGTTGGCCTCCACCTCGGTGGAAGAACTCTGCTGGATCGGGGGGCTCACGGTGAGTCAGCAGTTAGGAGGACTTCCCCGTAATGGACCTGGAAGCAGGGACCTGGGTCTTCTCTCCAGCAACTTGCTAAACACTTTTATTACTTCCAATAATTTGTCTGTAGAGTCTGGGATCTTATAATAATATCATCTGTGAATAATGACATTCTCGTTTCTTTGTAGTTCTTAGGCTTTTTTTCATTTTCTGCCGGCACTGATTAGGATTTTTAGTACGAAGATGAATAAAAGTACGGATACTAGACATTCTTCCTAATTTTAAAGGGCATGTTTGTAAAGTTTCTGTTAAGAGTGATGATACTGAAACCGTGGGTTAAATCCATTTCACCTGTCGTCACTAATCAAGGTGTTTTAAGATTTGCCTGACCTCCAAGCTGCACTTAGCCTAGACAATAAGGTGTTTGCCCAAGTTGTTTTCCAGCTGATATAGTTTGAGCTGAGCTGGGTAAGTCTAGATAGGACCACCCACCCTTCAGCTGGGCATTCCAGAGTGTCTGCTTGGTGACCTTTTGGCATCAAAGGGCTAAAACCTCTTCCCTCAGTACATGCAGAGGCCTGTAGCCTAGTTACACCTGCTCAGGATGTCAGTTACCACACCTTTTTCCAATCACCTTTCCCCCACACTCGCCATGCCTTGGACCGCCCTGCTTTATTCTTTTTTTAAAAAATTTTGACATCAAACCTTTTGACATCAAAGGGCTAAAACCTCTTCCCTCAGTACATGCAGAGGCCTGTAGCCTAGTTACACCTGCTCAGGATGTCAGTTACCACACCTTTTTCCAATCACCTTTCCCCCACACTCGCCATGCCTTGGACCGCCCTGCTTTATTCTTTTTCTAAAAAAATTTTAAATTTTATTTATTTTTTTATACAGCAGGTTCTTACTAGCTTTCCATTTTATACACATCAGTGTATACTTGTCAGTCCCAATCGCCCAATTCAGCACACCACCATCTCCACCCCCCTGCCACTTTCCCCCCTTGGTGTCTATACATTTGTTCTCTACGTCTGTGTCTCAACTTCTGCCCTGCAAACCGGTTCATGTGTACCATTTTTCTAGATTCCACATATATATGCATTAATATACGATATTTGTTTTTCTCTTTCTGACTTACTTCACTCTGTATGACAGTCTCTAGATCCATCCATGTCTCAACAAATGACCTAATATCGTTCCTTTTTATGGCTGAGTAATATTCCATTGTATATATGTACCACATCTTCTTTATCCATTTGTCTGTTGATGGGCATTTAGGTTGCTTCCATGACCTGGCTACTGTAAATAGTGCTGCAATGAACATTGGGGTGCATGTGTCTTTTTGAATTATCGTTTCCTCTGGGTATATGCGCAGTAGTGGGATTGCTGGATCATATGGTAGTTGAATTTTTAGTTTTTTAAGGAACGTTCATACTGTTCCCCATAGTGGCTGTATCAATTTATATTCCCACCAACAGTGCAAGAGGGTTCCCTTTTCTCCACACCCTCTCCAGCATTTGTTGTTTGTAGATTTTCTGATGATGCCCATTCTAATTGGTGTGAGGGGATACCTCATTGTAGGTTTATTTGTGTGTGTGTGTGGTACGTGGGCCTCTCACTGCTGTGGCCTCTCCTGTCGCGGAGCACAGGCTCTGGATGCGCAGGCTCAGTGGCCATGGCTCACGGGCCCAGCCGCTCCGCGGCCTGTGGGATCCTCCCAGACCGGGGCATGAACCCGTGTCCCCTGCATCGGCAGGCGGACTCTCAACCACTGTGCCACCAGGGAAGCCCCTCATTGTAGTTTTGGTTTGCATTTCTCTAATAGTGTTGTTGAGCAGCTTTTCATGTGCTTCTTGGCCGTCTGTATGTCTTCTTTGGAGAAATGTCTATTTAGGTTTTCTGCCATTTTCTGATTGGTTGTTTGTTTTCTTCATATTGAGCTGCATGAGCTGTTTATATATTTTGGAGATTAATCCTTTGTCCGTTGATTTGTTTGCAAATATTTTCTCCCATTCTGAGGGTTGTCTTTTCATGTCGTTTATGGTTTCCTTTGCTGTGCAAAAGCTTTGAACTTTCATTAGGTCCCATTTGTTTATTTTTGTTTTTATTTCCATTACTCTAGGAGGTGGATCAAAAAAGATCTTGCTGTGATTTATGTCAAAGAGTGTTCTTCCTATGTTTTCCTCTAAGAGTTTTATAGTGTCCGGTCTTAGATTTAGGTCTCTAATCCATTTTGAGTTTATTTTTGTGTATGGTGTTAGGGAGTGTTCTAATTTCATTCTTTTACATGTAGCTGTCCAGTTTTCCCAGCACCACTCATTGAAGAGACTGTCTTTTCTCCATTGTATATCCTTGCCGCCTTTGTCATAGATTAGTTGACCATAGGTTGCGTGGGTTTATCTCTGGGCTTTCTATCTTGTTCCATTGATCTATGTTTCTGTTTTTCTTCCAGTACCATATTTTCTTGATTACTGTAGGTTTGTAGCATAGTCTGAAGTCAGGGAGTCTGATTCCTCCAGCTCCGTTTTTTTCCCTCAAGACTGCTTTGACTATTCAGCGTCTTTTGTGTCTCCATACAAATTTTAAGATTTTTTTGTTCTAGTTCTGTGAAAAATGCCATTGTTAATTTGATAGGGATTGCATTGAATCTGTAGATTGCTCCGCGGCATGTGGGATATTCCTAGACCGGGGCACGAACCCATGTCCCCTGCATTGGCAGGCGGACTCCCAACCACTGTGCCTCCAGGGAAGCCCTAAAAATAATATTTTAAGGGTATAAAAACATTTAAAAATGTGTTTTCATCTCCTGTCAGATGAGAAACAAAAAAAAAGCTTTTATCTCTATTTAAATTTCAATATTGGCACACATAAAAAAGTGTCACATACCAATAGAGAAATAGAAAATATTTTAAGATAAGCTGGCTAACACTTATTAAATCATTCTGTAACTGAGAGAATAGGTAGAAAAATATTCCCCCAATGTAAGGTGCATTCATTGACTAGAAAAAGATAGACAGTACTCTTATTATTTATTGTAATGACACTTAAATTAATAATGCAATGGACTTTGTTGAACACTGCATTGTAAGAAAAGAAGCAGATATTGAGTCCATATTATATAAAAATATTCTTTCAAGATTTCCAGAAAAGAGCAAGCTTTGAGTTGTACCTTATTTCTCATATACCTTCTTTTCCCTTTATTGATTTGCCTTTAATGAAAATCCCAAGACATATTTAGGATTAAATTCTAGTCAAATAATTTACTCAATATGAACAGGAATCAAATATGTTGCAAGAATATGTGCCAGACACACATGTTTTTCACTTTCCACTATAAAGGTCTCTTCTGAAGTATATGGAATTAAATATATTGAGTAAGAGTATTCTAATTGAGTTTAGAAACTGTACTGCAGGTGTCATATATATATATGGGTGTAAGAAACAGTAAAATGCATGAGAAAATATAAACCTAAGTTTTTCAAACTGATGAATAATATCAAAAAATGGTAGAATAAATATAGGCATATTCCAGATTTATCTATTATAGTGAAAAATTATATTTGACAAATTTATGAAATATATCCTTTGCCTATGCAGACTGTATGTGGACTACCTGAGAGATGTTATATAAGAAGGAAGTTTCCAAAGCCTAGGTAAGCCAGAGTCAGGTTTAGTCCACATAGCTCCTGAGGACAAAGGGAAAATGAAACTCTCTGTTGAACTGTAAGTGTTATGTGGGAATACAGATAAAAGAGAGGTAAGGATGTATCTAGAAAGGAAATCTGTAAATGGAGAAAAGAGAAAGTCCTATAAAACACTAGAGAATAGAAAGGTGAACAGTTACCTCCAGAGAGAAAAATAATGACAAAAAAATTAAAACTCCTTGATTAAACACATAGTCTTTCAAAATATATATATTTATTAATGGTTAGAAATGTAAGAAAATATCAGGCAAGAAAATGGGTGAAGGTAGGGACCTTCAGATACAATGAGAGCACTATGACCCGCTTTCTCCACTAAGAACACTTGGCAAATATGGTAAACGTGAGCTTAGTTTTTCACACAATCACTAGGAATAGGGAAGAGAAGAGTAGTGTAGTCATTCAAGATTTTCTGTTTGCCTTTGACATTCATAGTTTTACTATAATATGTCTAAATGAGGATATCTTTGTGTTTATCCTTCTTGGAGTTTGTTAATGTTCTTGGATGTATACATTAATGCTTTCTATCAAATTTGAAAGATGTTGGCAATTATTACTGTAAGTATATTTTCTGTTCTTCTTTCCTATTTTTTGGATACTCTCACTATGTGAAGCAAAATTATATGAACTCTGACGAAAAAAATAGTATGACTCAGATCTGCAAATAATGTCTATGTTTGGTTTCTGATAGACAAATTCATTTAAAGCTTTGACTTGCTGAGACGTACTTCAAAGTTTCCAGGTCATATAGTATATGATTCCAACACTGATTCAAACTGATACCTAATGCACTAATATTGTTATATTTTTAATATGAGTAATTTATTTTCAAAAACAGTGTTTGAAATATGTCACCATTATGTTAGTTGTATGTACAAATATTGCATAAATATTATAGTTATAATTATAGGTTATATTAAATAGTATATAATTGTGTCTCTTATCTTAATTTTCTTATTAATTTCTTACTACTTTTTATGTAATTCTGAGTAGCTTTTTTAAGCTGCAAGTCAAAATATGGGAAACAATCTTGTCTGGAGATTCATGCAGCAGCAACACAGTTTTGAGAATGTGTGGAATATAACTCTAGTACATTTTTTACTTCCTAATAAATTATTTTTAGATTTCTTCTATTCAGTAAAATTTAATATATCATATTCTGTGTTGCGTTTAAGAGTATTTAGGTTTAGGGGACATTGCTGTTCCTCAAGCAGCTAACAGTGAAAGCCAGAATAATGAAATCAAATTATAATTTACTAAGTAGTATAACAAAGATATTCTTTCAAATTAATCCGTATATCTTCAGTCAGCTTTGATTTTCATACGCTCTGTTGGCTGTAGTAGATCGGGGATTCTTTACCTTGACACTACTGACATTGTACAGTGAGTAGTTATTTATTTGGGAGGCATGTTTTGTGCATTTTAGGGTTTTTAAGTTGCATCCCTGGCCTCTGTCAACTAGGTACTAGTAGTACGCCCTTCCCAGTTTGTTTTGTTTTTTTTTTAAAGAAGATGTTGGGGGTAGGAGTTTTGGTAATTTATTTATTGATTTTTGCTGTGTTGGGTGTTTGTTTCTGTGCGAGGGCTTTCTCTCGTTGTGGCAAGCGGGGGCCACTCTTCATCGCGGTACGCAGGCCTCTCACCATCGCAGCCTCTTGTTGCGGAGCACAGGCTCCAGACGCACAGGCTCAGCAGTTGTGGCTCACGGGCCCAGTTGCTCCATGGCATGTGGGATCCTCCCAGACCAGGGCTCGAACCCGTGTCCCCTGCATTAGAAGGCAGATTCTCAACCACTGTGCCACCAGAGAAGCCCCCCTTCCCAGTTTTGATAACCAAAATTGCCTCCAGACATTGCCACATGTCTCCTGGGCGATAAAATCATATCCTGTTGAGAATTACTGCTGTTGATGATACTGTGGATAAGACTAATCAGATCTCTGGGCTGCATCTAGTGGGAGACACAAATAATAAACAAGTAAAGATGAATAAACTGGCTCAATACTGATTGTACTGAATGGTTTGAAGGTACTATATGTGACGATGGGTAAGTAATGAGGGATGCCAAGTTCCAATGATATGTTTAGGGAGTACTTCTTGAGAAGGTGGCTCTTGAACTGAGATCTGAAGACTAAAAAGGAGTTATCTATGTGAAGAGATTAACAAAGTGTCAGTATCTTTTAGACTAAAGGATGCCTAAATCTGCCTGGGAAATCCAGACAAATCTTTGCTTAGAAGGCTTTGTATTTAAAGTAGAAGTATAAAGAATTTGTCAGAGAATTGAAAGAAATTTTCTTTCCTCACTCTCCCATGGAATGGAAATCAAATATTCTAAGAAATGAAAGGAAAAGAAGATGGTGTCAAAAACTGTGAAGAGTCTAGGGTTTTACCCTATTACAAGCTGACAAGTTAGCCTGCCACAGTTTCATGAATGCTGGCAGAAGTTTTGAGACTCCTGAGTCTGAGACAAAGGGCAAATTATTACTTACAACAATTATAGTGCCCGAATTGTTAGCATTTTCTTGTGCTAGTTTCCAGAACCTCCATTCTCATAGGGTGATGTAACAAGGACAAGGTACCAGGGACTGAAGTGTGTTACAAAGCAGGGGAGGGACCAAAGCTTAAGAAACCCAAATCTTTTTATAATGGCTCTAAACGTGTCTGCCCTAGATTTGTCCAAGTAGGAAACACTGTTTTTGTAATACTGGACTATAAACAAACCTTCCCCAGGCAAGTTATCAGTTAAAAGATATTATAGTATGGGACAAAAAAGGCAGTTAGTGTCTCTAGTTGCAAGAAATGAGAGACTTAGGGCAAATTGTGTTAGAACATATGGGAACAGTGTTATGGACTGAATTGTATCCTCCAAAAATTCATGTTAAAATCCTAACCCCCAATATGACTGCATTTGAAGTTAAGTCATTTAAAGGAGTAATTAAGGTTGAATAAGGTCATAGAGGTGGACCCTAATCCATTATGACTGGTGTCCTTATAAGAAAAGGGAGAGACACCAAGGATATACTTGCACAGAGAAAAGGCCATGTGGGAACACAGCGAGTAGGTGGCCATCTGCAAGCCAAGGAGAGAAGCCTCAGGAGCAACCATGCCTGCCAAAGCCTTGGTCTTGGACTCTCAGGCTCCGGAATTGTGAAAACATTTACGTTGTTGAATCCACCCAGTTTGTGATATTTTGTTATGGTAGCCCTAGCAGAGTAATACAAAGAGTAAGCACATTTGGAACCTGAAATCGAGGTTATTTATTATGTAAAGAATGAGTCTTTAGGGAGAAAGAGAAAAGCATAATCTTCATCAGTACATGGGAGGATTTATGTGTCAAAATTTTTGAAGAGTCTGAGATTTTGCCTACTTACAAGCTAACAAGTTAGCAGGTCACAGTTTAGTATGTGCTGATAGGATATATGAGATTCTGACTGGGTAAGAGAGGAATAGTTTATTACTCACAGCAACAGCAATAGCCAGATTATCAGCATTTTTGTCCTGGTTCCCTGAGCCCTATTTCCTGGAGGACCCGATGACCCATGAACATGCAGTGGTTGAAATTACAGGAAAGAAAATCTGAGCTCAGGGAATCTGAAGTTTTTTTAATGGCCAGAAGTATGGTGCCATTTTGCACTAGAGGAAGACTGTGTCTTCTAAGGATGTAAGCCCACCTGGCCTTTGCGCCAGATAAGAAACAATCTCTGTCGTCCTAAGCTGTTTGCTATATAAACGTCTTTTAAAAGATAGTCCAAAACAAGGGGAGTCAATACCTCCCTTGCAAGATGTATAAAAACAGGAGAGAACAATGAGAAATTACTTTCGAACATTAAAAAGAAAGCAGAGAAGGAAAAACCAGCATATTTTTTTTGGAGAAATGTCTTGCATATTTTTGTTGTTAAGTATCTTTTAAAAGGTAGAATGGGTGGTTGCTTCTGAAGTACAGTTTAAGAAGAAACAAGATGATGGGTCCTACTGCAAAATATTTCTCGATTTATGCATGGCTAATACCCAAAATGCTACCAGTGCATTTTAGCCTTTGTGAAAAATATTGCACCACCCATAAAGTCTTTTTCTTTTTTTTGGAAAACAAATAGTCCTGGGAACAAGAAGACATTGTAACTAACCTTTCGGTGTAAAGTAAATTTGGCTCAGTGATTTCCCTCCTAACAAGAGAAATAGGAGTACTGGATAGTAGTAGGAGATCCTATAAGGTGGGAAGATATAAGAAGAAAATGCAGGTGTTAAAGACACTCTTTATTTATTTATGTATTGCCACTGCCACACAGCATGTGGGATCTTAGTTTCCGACAAGGGATCAAACCTGTGCCCCTGCAGTTGAAGCGTGGAGTCTTTACCACCAGGAAGTCCCAAAGACACTTTAAACCCAAAGACCGCCAGGGAAGTCCCAAAGACACTTTAAACAATATTTATCTTAGAACTGTCCGTCTTGTTCATATGTTGCAATAATTATCTATGTTTAGAATTATACCATAGTACACTGGCTTGTGTACTCTATTAAACATGTGTGTTAATGATTTTTATAATGCCTGCTAATTTTCCAAAACTCCATTTTTAAATAGATTTTACATTTAAAACAAAAATTAATAGTGTTCATCTTTGTGGATAATTAAATTTCTGCATCTATTAATGAGTGCAATATTAAAATGACTCCATAAAATTCTGAGTCAAGGCTTAAAAATTAATCAACATAGTCAATATACTAAGGTATTTCTGTATGCAAAACTGAAATTCTACTCTTATTAAAATATATTTAATAGTTTTACTATGCTTATGTTATACTATATTTTTATTATGTATATGTACATAATAAAAATATACATATACATAATGCTTGTAATATGTATAGTTATAGCCTGAAAGAGACTTTTCCATTTCATATGTACCTGAATAACTACAAGTTATTATAGTGTCAAATATATGGTACAAACTATAAATTCCTAAACTACGTAGAGGCAGGGCAATGCACTGTAAAGAAATTGAACTGAAAAAGATTCCTTTAAAGAAAGAGCGACTCCATAATGGATACAAAGAATTTGGATAGACAGGGACAATGAAGGTATAGCAAACTGGAAATAAATCGTGGCATAAATGATTAAAGACAGGAAGTTACTATGGACTGAATTGTGGCTCCCCACCTCCCGAACATTTGTATGTTGAAATTCTAACCTCCAATGTGACTGTAGTTGGAGATAGGAGATAATTTAGGTTAAATGAAGGCACAAGGTTGGGCCCTAATCCGATAGAGCTGATATCCTTATGAAGAGGGGAAGAGACACTAGGGCTCTCTCACTTTCTCTGAAAGGAAAGGCCAGTGTGAAGATGTCTGTCTGCAAGCCAGGAAGAGAGGCTTCATCGGGAACCAGTCCTTCTGGTACCTTCATTTTAGGCTTCCAGACTCAAAAACTGTGAGAAAATAAGCTTCTGTTGTTTGAGGCACCTAGTCTGTGGTATTTTGTTATGGCAGCTTGAGCTGACTAACAGATATGTAAGGGATCTTTCAAGATAGTTGATATGCAGTCTAGGTAAGATAGAAGCTTGGTACAAATGGCCTTTTGTTACAGGAGATAAGGTCTATATAGTTTGTAAATAAACAAATGAATAAATGAGTGAATATGCACATGACTAAGTGAATGTATGAGAGAATGAAATCAAAGCAAGTCCATGACAGATGTTGACGGCCTTGAAAGGAGACTGAAAAATTATTTTTTGGTAGCAGGAAGCAACTACAAATGTTTGCTTAGTGATGAGACACAATGAACACGATGTAGGAGGATTAATGTGTAAGCCGTTTATGTTTTTTCACTCAGGAGGAGAGAGGCTGAATCCAAAAAGGGTTACTAAAATTTATGGTGTGATGAGCTCTTGGTCTGAGGGAAGAATAGTGTTGTAATAAAAAGGAAGGGAAAGATGGAAAAGCAATGAGAGGAGTCATGGTTGATTTTATCAGTGAGGGAGGAACCAAATATGGATCTGTGCCTTAAATCCTAAGAGCATAGGGGACAGCGACACGGAACTCAATTTTGTGAGTCAGTTTGGTGAAAAGAAAATGTTTGAGTTGGAAAAAAAGATTTGAGATGACAACTGGGTATATGAGGGAGAATGACTGGGAGACTGTATAAAATAGATAAATAATGAGGTCCTACTATACAGCACAGGGAACTATAGTCAGTATCTTGTAATAACCTATAATGAAAAGAATATGAAAAAGAATATATATATATTCTTTTTCATATATTTACAATGTCGTGTTAGTTTCTGATGTACAGCAAAGTGATTCAGTTATATAACATCACAAGTCAACTATACTTCAGAATTTTCTAGTTGTCCATGATGGAATAATAGATATCTACATTATCTGTTAAACATCATTGTTTTATTTAATATCGCCATAGTTTCTATAACTGGACCTATGGGATAGTTCATGGCTGAATTGCATTACCCATCAGAACTCGAGTTCTTTTCTAAAAACTATGGGTTGAATATTTTTAAAATAAAATTTTTTTAAATTACAGTACTATTCAAAGTCAGTATAATTAAAATGAGTCTCGTTTACACTAAATATGCTTTATCTACACACTCAGAAACATAATACAAAGATACTACTTTTTCCTTCAGTAAAACAATACATATCTAAATACAGTTGACCTTGAACTACATGGGTTTGAACTGTGTGAGTCCACTTATATGTGGATTTTTTAAAAAAATGATATATAGTCAACCCTTTGTATTTGTGGCTTCTGCCTGGGCAGATCCAGCCAACCACCACTGGTTGAATCCAGGGATGCAGAGCCCACAGATACAGAGGGCCACTATGGGACTTGAGTCTGTGAACTTTGGTATTTTGTGGCAGGTCGTGGAAGTAATCACCCTAGGATACTGAGGGAGGATTGTAGTAATATATTTGGCATACTAGTGGTAAAAATAATTGCCAGTGTTAATAGAGTGGTTACTGTATATCAGGTACTGTTCTAATGCTTTATGAGTATAACTTCGTTAATCCTCCAGTAATAGGTACTATTATTAATCTTATTTTTACAGATGAGAAATCTAAGACCCATAGAATTTAAGTATCTAAGACAAAATCCAGATTTTGTGGCATGGTAGACTGGATCTAGGGCCCATACCCTTAACCACAATGCATAGACAATGAAGTAGAAATTAAACATTGATTTGAATATTTTTGTAGCCTATAGTATTAAAAAAATACCATGATTTACCTGTGTCATATCCAGATGTGAACTAGTTTTGTTATATTACCTTTATGTAAGAAGTACCAGTACAATCAGCAATTGAGGAGGGGTTGTGCACATTTTTATCTCTAACAAAACCTGGAAGATTTCTATAGTTCAGAATATAATGACCCCCTAAAAAGTTAAATTGAGGGAACACATATGCATGAAACACTTCTGATAGGTCTGAGAGTTTGAAAATATGGGGTTGGTGTAAAATGGGTAAAGGGTTGATGCTTCTCTTGAAACAAATTTTTATAATTCTCCCATAGTAAAGGAAATATTAATATATTAAAATTTGAAATGTGACCTAGTTTTTTTTTTTTTTAATTTCCAAATGCTTCCTCAACAATGATAAAAGAGTTGAGCTAATAGATGTTGTATATCTACTGGTGATGAGTCAGCCAGTGAAGAATAAGGCCCTAGTTCTGGTGAAACATCATGTCAATTGATATTTTGAGGCCCAAGCTTATGACTCTGAGTCTACCCATAAAGAAATTATGAGACCTAGGAATGGAATTGCTGGGTCATATGGTAGTTTTATTTTTAGTTTTTGGAGAAACTTTCATACTGTTTTCCACAGTGGCTGCACCAGTTTACATTCTCACCAACAATATATGAGGGTTTCCTTTTCTCCACAACTTGCCAACATTTGTTATTTGTGTTCTCTTTGATGATATCAAAAGATATCTCTGAATGATATCTCTTTGTGGTTTTGGTTTGCATTACCCTGATGATTATCAATGTTGAGCACCTTTTCATGAGCCTGTTGGACATCTGCATGTCCTCTTTGGAAAAATGTTGAGTTCTTCTACCTGTTTTTTAAATATTGCAGATATTTTCTCCCATTCTGTAGGTTGTCTTTTTTGTTTTGTAGAAGGTTTCCTTTGCTGTGCAAAAGCTGTTAAGTTTAATTGGGTCTGGGTCCCATTTGTTTTTTTGCTTTTATTTCCTTTGCTTTAGGAGGCAGATTCAAAAAATATTGCTATGATTTATGTAAAAGAGTGTTCTGCCTATGCTTTTCTCTAAGAGTTTTATGGTTTCCAGTCTTACATTTAGATCTTTAATCCATTTTGAGTTTATTTTTGTATATGGTATTAGAGGATGTTCTAATTTCACTTTTTTTATATGTAGCTGTCCATTTTTCCCAGCACCATCTATTGAGTAGACTGTCTTTTCTCCTTTGTATATTCTTGCCTCCTTTGTCATAGATTAATTGACCGTAAGTGTGTGGGTTTATGTCTGAGCTCTCTATTCTGTTCCATTGATCAATGTGTCTGTTTTTGTACCAGTACCATACTGTTTTGATTACTATAACTTTGTAATATAGTCTGAAGTCAGGAAGCATGATTCCTCCAGCTCTCTTCTTCTTTCTCAAGATTGTTTTGGCTATTTGCTGTCTTTTCTGTTTCCATACACATTCTAAAATTATTTGTTCTAGTTCTGTGAAAAATGCTACTTGGCATTTTGATAGGGATTGTAGATTTCCTTGGGTAGTATGGTCATTTTAACAGAAAATTAACGCTTCCAATCCAAGAACATCATATATCTTTCCATCTGTTTGTGTCATCTTTGATTTCTTTCATTAGTACAGATCACAAAAACACAAATACTGTATGATATCACTTATATGTAGAATCTAAAAAATACAACACACTAGTGAATATAACAAAAAAGAAACAGAGTCACAGATATAGAGAACAAATTAGTGGTTACCAGTGGGGAGAGGGAAGGGAGGAGGGGCAATATACAGGTAGGGGATTAAGAGGTACAAATTATTATCCTTGTACAATATATCCATGTATATATATTGTACAACACAAGGAATATAGCTCTGAGAACTGCAGAGTTGAGCCATTAATAACAATACCTAGTTATAACTCATTTATGACAAAGAAAAAACATCCTGACTTGGATTTTGTTTAACTCTAAGTAGGCCAGAAGTGATAGAGTTGGGGACTAGATAACTTGGTGCCATTTCTGTTTCATCCTTTTTGTACATGATAAAGCTAATCATACTCATTATTCTGTGGTATTTCTCAGGTTATTAAATTTACCCTTTGTCTCCAATACTATCTATCAACAATTTACTTCTTCACATTTCTCTCATTCCCGGCTATCACAGTTGTTATCATCCATAAAATTTTTCCTCCTCAGTTGTTATCATCCATAAAATTTTTCCTCCTCAGTGCCCTTCTTCTTCATTTCCAGCACCAAAGCATTTATTTTCTCCTTTATATCTAGCAGAACAGCATCCTGTCTGAGGCCTCCATGCAAGATGACTCATTCTCAAACACTTGTACTTGAATCTGAAATAATACTATAACAGCTCCTCAGTAAAAGTGGTGCCCTCCTTACAAACAATTCTTTTACAAGCTACCAAGCTACCAATGGAATTATATATATATATATATATATATATGTATACACACACACACACACACACACACATATATATAAAATTCTTCCTCATATAGAATATGTATATGTTTAAATAATGTATATGTAAACATATGTACACAAAGGTGGAATTTATTCAGTACCAGAGTTACTAAGTGACTTTCTCAAAGCATAAGCATGGTGGGTACAGAGCTGGCATACAAAGCCAGGGTATCAGACTAAGAATCTATTACTTTTTCTTAAAAAACATATCTCAGTGTTTTATGTATAAACATATTATTGCATTATTTTATATTTATGATATTAAGAAATCTCTTTGAGGTATTTATGAAGTAGTAGAGTGCTTGCTGGCAGGCCTCATTTTCAAGTAATAAGGCATTTCTCCTAACCAGAAGCTAAGGTGAATTGCCATGAGGTGAAATATTGATTGTGCATAAGCAAAATATTGATTATGCATACTTCTCCACATACAGGGAATATGAAATATCTAGGTACCTAAATTCTAGCAAGGTAGGATCTTCTTTTGAAAGGGGACTCTATTTAAGAAGGAATAAGAGAAGAACAGACTTTGAGAAAAAAAGCGTAATGTATATCTTGCAGGTGGAAGATATACATTTATCACCTAAAGTCAGATAACTTGCATTAGTCAAGATGAATTGCAAACTATAGTAGTTCAAGAATGAGGGAAATATACTGGTAGGACTAGGGAATTTCACACAACTGCTTCGCTGGTTGGGTGTCATGGCTAACTGGAACTTCTAAAACTCTGTGCTCTCAATGTTTCATCTCGTCTTTCTGCCTCATTATTCTCAGATCAACTTCTTCTGCATGACTGGAAATGTGACAGTCTGTACACTTTAAATCTCTTGCCTTTGCTATTAGAGTGACCGACATTCTGATATATAATGCCTGAAAGTTGTGAGACTAATATGCTAATTTTTTAAGAGGTAACCACGTTTAAGTCAAGCAAATATTGAAGAGAGGCAGGGTCACTTAGCACAAATATGGGCACTGGGGCCCCAGTTCTGCACATTAGAAAAATACATTAATAGCAGTATTAATGTATACTGTATTAATGTATACTGTATAATGTATTAACAGTATTAGAAAGTGCAACTGCACATAACAATTACTCTTCCCTTTTTGAGAAGGGATAAAATGATGGTGGCAGGGGGAAATTTTTAAAACTATATTACAGAAAAGTCACTGTAGAGACTAAGCTTATGAATTAAAATTATGTGGATGTATTCAAAACCAACTTGGTTTGGAGGTTGGTCATGGAGTGGATATTTGTGTGCAGAGTAGTACAAGAAATGCAGTATTCCCTAAAGTCATTAAATAAGCTGATCATGTTTTAGAATTTCCTCACACCAAACTGGTCAGATCCTTAACTCAGGCTGTGTAACTCAATCAGATTGACAGCACTCTCAGTAGCAAAGGTTATTATGATTGCAATTGAATTGGAGCTCTGTGATTAATTCCCCTAAAATTTTGAAGAGGAGAAATCAACCTGAATCATCATATGAAACACAGGCACTAAAAGGCAATTCATTCAGAAGCTGCAAGTGCTCAGCAAAAGATGGAGTTAATTAATTTGGCCCTATACTCAACAAAGATAGTTAATGTGATTAATTTATGCCCTTAAAGGAATATCAGTTTCTTGAGCTAGAAAACTTACTAGCTTTCCCATGCACACTGTAGTTATGCCAGAACATAGGAGTATGTCTACCTCCTTATTCCTCCTTCTCCTTTGCCTTTACTCACTCTCCTCTTTGCTTGCCAACATTTACAACTCATGTTTATAACTGCCTTAATTCCCCATAAACTAAAAATGTAATAAGATACTGCAAAATGTAGTACTTTAGTGATGTATTGGGTGGAGCAGGGTTTGATATTCTCAGTCAGCCATTTATAGCCAGAATAGTGAAAGCCCCTTTTGGCACTAGATTGAAGGCATGATAAATGGGGGCAATGGACAAGCAAAACAAAAAAGCAATTTCTCCCATATGAAGGTTTTGCTGTTTTAGTCATAAATAGCCTAACTAAAATTATACCACATATTAGGTAAATGAAGAGTGAATAAGTAAAAAAAGTTTGGTTTCAATATTTCATTTTTTTACCATTATTATCATTTATTTATTTGTGAAGTGATGACAGGTACTTGGCTTTATCCGAGCTATTAGAGAAGACAGAGTTCCTGCCCTAACTGTTTCCTATTCAAAATGCATAAATTCAGGAAGCAAGACATGGGTTTTTTCATATAGGGATGAAGTCTTTTTTTTTCACCCCAAAGTGTGACATTTTTCTGCTAATTTTTCTCTACTTAAGGGAGGGAATAATAAACGACCAAAAAAAGAAAGAAAAACTTCTGAGGATAAGTGAGTAATCATTAGCATAAATCCAATATTGTAAAGGAAGAACACTTCATTTGATTATTAAAGTTATACAAAGCATTACAATATCAAACATGCCTAATAATTGGTGAAAAAATCATATTTTAAGGCAAGACAAGAAAAATTTAAACATAAAATTTTTCTCTGCTCATTTGGGCCACCTCCCACCTCTCTAGTGTGTATTGTGCATCTGCATTATACATTAGCCAGACCTCCTCAATGGCAGAAATACTTGCTCAATCATAAAGATCAATTTTTCTTCTTCTCGCACCAGCCATGTAACCCCTTAGAATATAACATTACTTACTATGACCTTATTAATGTTACCAACTGTATTACTTGTGTTCTGCCTATTCTACAAGATTGTTTCTTGCGTTACCAAACATGTGATTGAGCCTCCAATAAAAATGACTAGGCGACTTGGAACAATTGACCAAATATATAGTTCCATAAGATCAGTGATTGTAATAGTGTAACTATAGATAAGGGAAGAAGCAACAAGAGGGAACCATTTCTTGGACCATATCAGCCTAGTAAGACAGGCGGTCTGGAGGCTATTGTTAACAGGGCCCAGTCCAGTAATAGCACACTGAGCGGCCTATCAATGAAATCCTCGCCTGACATGGGGATGAGAATTCCTAGCAGCATGAGACAAACTAGTCATGAAGTGCCCCCCAAACCTTGGTTGAAATTAAGACCAAAAGAGGGGTGTGGGGATTGTAAAATAAGGAATATTGCCCACCATCCAGTTCTACAAGAATCAAGTCATTAGCCACTGCAATTACTGACCTACAATATACACTGAAAGAAATTTGAAATTCGGGGAGAATATCAGGATAAGGCATTTTGTGCTTTTGCAAAACTGGCAGAACTGGCCCTCAGATAGTTAGATGTTTTCAGGAGAAAATTTTATGAATTTTCATATGCAGTTTTGTGCATCTCCCCATACTTAGAAAAGCGCTAAAACCGTTAACTTAGCTATCTGTTCCTCATGAATAGCAGTAACTTTCTTCCAAGATGTGTGCTTGATTGCATGTACCCCTTCGCCAAAATCATATATATACTGGCCTTCTCACCTCTTTGGAACAGTCTCCAGAGATATCTGAAAGACAATCTCCTGGGTTATAATCCTCAGGTTGGCTCGAATAAAACTTTCCATTTCTTTCTTAGGTTGACTATTGATTAATTTTTTTGTCAACCTTAATAAATATCCTTTTTTACTAGGAAACAATATCAAAAAAAGACTTCTGAGCAAGAATATCAAGTCACTTGGTTAGAGATCTTATAATGGAGAGAAATAAAGGAAAGGAAATTTTAAGAATAAACACAAATTTTTGTCACATAAATAAAAATATAAAAGCCTTATCTCTCAGACTGAAAGTCTGTCCATGAATTGTGTTCTTTTAAAGACCAGAAGAAACTACTGTCTTCCCAATAATTTTTCATTATGTCATTTGTAGAGGAAAAAAAGGAACAAAGTTTTTTCCTGTACTTTCCCACTGAAGTCAAAGACTCAAAACTTTCTTTTGATACTATTGTTATCATTCCTGTGGAAAATGGAATGAACACACTGAAATTGTGCTTTTGAATTTGTTTCCAATTAGTAATGATTGATTGTATGCATATTTGTTAAATCATTTTTGGTGCAGAGACAAAATAAACATTGATGCCTCCAAACCAATACCCAGATGGGAAATAAAGCCAGAAAAGGCAGCTTCCAAACCTTCCCTATAGCACTTGAATTATGTTTTAAAAGATTTTATCATCCTGTTTTCAAAGTTTTGTAGAGGAGGGTTGCATTTTACTTTTTATATATTACACGTGAGGTTACCTGTCTTTTCAGTTAGAGTCTAAGAAAATCCCAGAAAATCCTTGTGCAAAGATGTTCCATTTTGGTCTGCTGCACTTTTCTTTGGCAAACTTTTGCAGCTTGTCAGCATTACAAAGTACGACAATCTCCAAAGTAGAGGGTGCCAGCAGGACAACAGGAAATACCCACTACAATAAAAGAGTTTATAGTGTTTAAAAACTTATTTTCCAGGAGCAGAAGAACTGATCTTCTCAACAGACAAATGTAAAACACTTTACAGTTAGAAAAACTATGCTTCACTTTTTCTCATAATTATTTCAAACAGCTCTAGTTGAAAGATATTCCTTGCACTCAAGGAAAATCAGCAAACAGTTATGGTAAACCACATGAGTTTGTTTCTTGAGCATGAAAGCATTTCATAGTGAAAGCCCAGGAAAGCTGATGACTAAAAATAAATTTACATACATATTTCTTTGATAAAATAGAGCTTTTATAGTTATAAATTACTCCTGTGTGTGGTCTCACTGTTAAAATATCATTATTATTTTTTGTTCTTATTCTCTCGGGTATATTTAAGATAACTCACTTGCAGGTGCACATTTAAAAACTCCATTTTTAAATTTCTTTTAATTTTTGAATCTATGGACATCTACAAGATGAACTTAAACAGACAGAATAAATAGAAGTATTCTTTTAAGTAAGTTCAATAGTTACATCCAATAGAAAGAAGGATCTGCCGGGAAGAGAGGCCCTTAATCTGTTTCCCAGCCAAAAGAAAACATCACCCGTCAAAACTATTCCCAGACCAGCGAGAACAAAGTTCTTCATTCACAAAGTAAAAGACGCCAAGGACAACCAGAATGTTTATTGAAATCCAAGGAATAGCTTTGATTGCAAAATATTCTGTCTTTTTAAGTGGAACTAAAATTTAATTTGTAGATAGTTGCAACTTACTGAAATTAGGAAGAGATTTCACTATCTTCTCATGAAATGTCTTTGTGTACTTCATATTTATTCTGTTTTAAAATACATCATGGTTTATATATCAAACTCCTGTTCTTACGTTGTTGTTTTTATTCATAAAATCACACCCTTTGTGCAATCCACTTCAGAAGTGTATCACATGAAGACTCTTTGTTCTAACCCAAGACATTTTTCTTCTCTTGTTTCTAAAATCAGTTCATGGATATTAAGACATATTTCACACACACATACACACACACACACACACACACACACACACACACACACACACAAAATGGCATAGTGTGTTCAGGGAAGGGTCATAAATCAAGTGAAGTTTAACTGTATTAGTTAAGTGTGAGGTTCAGGATGGAAAAGATAATCAGAATCTATTGAGATCTTTAAATGCCTTTTCAAGAAACTTGGATTTGTCTCCCAGGCAATACAATAGCCTTCCTGTTTGGGGGGTTGTTTTGTGTAGGGGGGGCGGGTAGATGGGGTAGAGTGGGGTTTGGATGGGAGATAGCATGATCAGATCTAAATTTTAGTAAGGTCATATGTTAATAATGTAATTAATGGCCAGGAGAGCAGAAAGTCTAGACTCTTGGATAATAGGTAATAAATTTTTCTTTTCACTGAAATAGCCAAGTTTGAAATGATGAAATACTGAAATTAAAAAAATAAAAGGATGGAGAGAGGAAAGGGAATTAAATAGCACTCTGAAGGTGAGATTGATGAGGTATTGTGATTTCTTGGAGGTAGAGGTTAAGGCAAAGGATATGACAAGGATTTTAAAGTGGGAAGTTGGCAGAAGTGTTACCCTAATAATTGGTATAGGAAGTAAGTATGCAGAGACAAACTGGTGTTGAAGAAATAGATGAATTCTGAGAAGTAAATTTCAGTCAATAGTATTATTAGTAGTTATTTATTGGAAGATAAACATCAAGCAACTTGCAAGTTGTTACCATCTTCTTGTTACCACTTTCCCACAATGAGAGACTAACCCACCACACTGGGCATGAAATAACAAAGCAATGAAATCTCAGAGAATTTCAGTGACAGGAACTTGAAAATAGAGTTAGACAGAGAGTCTAATGAAACCTTGTGAATATACCCAGTTTGAGAATCATTTTATAGGATTAAACTCAAGTTGTCATAATTTCTCCTCAAGGGAGCAAGGTATAAAACATATATTTCGATTTATCAAAAATAAAACAAACACTTCACATCAGAATAACAAGAGGCAAAGGGCATTCAGAATGGGACAGAAAGCTTCGGAGTTAAGACAATAAATTGTCCCTATTAACAACTAACGGTTGACAGATGAGAGTATGTTATTCATATTTTGTTGCATAAATGGTTGACTAAATTAATCCTTTATATTCTCATTTCATTGTGTTGCAGAGTGGCTTCTTAGCTAGTTTTAAAAGTATTCAGTTATCCTACTGAGCAATCGAACTAGACAAAACCTAATGAATGACTCTGCATGTTAGTTGGTATGAAGGTAAGTCAGAACCAGCCTTTGGGTACACACTGAAATGTTTAACATACTCTCCACTATTAGTGACTTATTAATACTTGACTATGGCAAGTATCAGTATAGCCAAGATCAAAAACTTCAAATCCATTATTGCCACAGATTTCCCATTCTAAACATTCAAGAAGTATATATGCACGTTACATAAGTCCAAAAACTACATTAGAGCTCCTAGGTTAGACCTTTCTGATCACCTGAGATGGTACATGTGTGAATTGCAGTGGTTCCTTTTGCATAAACTGTAAGGCTACATCTCTGGCATCCTTTCCCCCTTGACTCCCCTCCAGCTTTTATTTGGCCTCTCAAGTTTGAAGGCCGTCTGCTTTTAAAAAATTGATTTAAAAGGAGTCCAAAGGACTGACTTCAAAACGTAAGCTTCTTCTTAAAGAAATCCCAGGACTTTGGCAGTTGGATACAAAAATCTTTAAATTTTCTTACATGACTCAAAACTAACTCTCAACCAACTCTCTACCCTGCCAGGTTGTTCCTTAACAGAACCCAGCATCACGATATAAATAATATCCTTAGCTTTAACTTTGAATATTTTTATTTTCTTTCTTTTTCATTTTTACAAATTAAGATAGGGCTTGAGAAGGAAGGTGCCAGTCTTCCTTATTTATTTATTTATTTATTTATTTACTGGCCAAGCACCGTGTGAGATTTTTTTTAGTTCCCCAAACAGGGATCGATCCTAGGCCCTTGGCAGTGAGAGCACAGAGTCCTAACCACTGGACTGCCAGGGAAATCCCCAGGCTCCCTATTGTGATTGTAGTATGCCACTGTTGACTTCTATTAAATATACTTTAGAAATCAAACCTTTTTAACAAACTGATGGGCAACCTGACAAAGTAGCTTTCCTACGAATTTTAACATCATTTCTAGAACTCAGGAGATTGTCTCAAACATATGTAACCATTGTAAAGGGCCCTTTTGTAAGACTCAAGAGATCTGAGCTGTGTTTCTATCTTTCTTTCAAGCAATATGGTATTTTTCCTAGCAGAATGTCTGAAGCTCTGTTATAGCATATGTATACAACTCATATCTCTTTGGATTTTTATCTCTGTGTTGCTCTTGCTGGACCCCAGTCCTCTGGAAAGTTCTCATTTTGAAGACTCTTCTAAGGAATTCTCACATGACTTTATAAAAACTTCTAATTATATTAGTTTGTTTTTTTCCCACTTCTGGGTCCCTTATTGCTCTATCATTTATACGTTCTCATCACACACTGAGAAATACAGTTTTGAGGTCACTATTACCATATTTCTGTAAACTGCCTCTGTCTTCTGACTTTAGCTGTCACCTCTCCTGACTTTCTACTAGGAACGATCCTTATCCAGTTATCCTTGCTTTCTAGCAGGTATAACCATCTCCTGGCAGGAGCCGCTGCTAAGCCTACTATGATCTTGAGAAGCCCTTACGATAGGGTGTTCTGAGGCAAAGTGCACAACTACTCTCCCCATTGTTCTTCAGATGCTCTTACAGGGTGGTTCTAAGGCAGTGTATCTTGTTCTCTAATAACTACAGTCAATGAAACCACTATTTTAACTCCAGGTAAAAAATTTATATTCCTTCTCTCCTTTTCTCATCATTCTCTTAAGATTAAGATATGAGTTCACGGGATACTGGGCAAAGAAACAAATCTGAGTGAAACCCACCTAGCTCAGCATCATTGATCCACTACAATAATTAATGCTTTGTGACTATGTCAGGTTTATCAACCTAACAGTGCAACAAGTTTCTGCTTAGCTTCTTAAGTCAGCTGACTTCTGATCAGAAATGGGTTTTATCTGAACCTTGCCTAATATTAGGCAAGGTTCAGGTTCAAGGTTTGTTACGTGTAAAGCAAGGGAAGTAGGAATGATGGGCCCTAGAGGTTTCATGTAAACCTGGCTCACTGTGGTCATCTGCTCCTACACTCTCTTCTGTATGGAGTAATGCCTGTATATCACTTATATTTAACTTAGTTTTATTTCCTTAAAAAATGACAATATATTTAAATTTCCCTAACTATTGTCATATTTTATGACAAATTTATTTGGGACCATTTCATAGTTTGAAGATCTCAGAAGGACCTATGCAGCAAGATTATATTCTGCACTTAGTGTTCATGTATATGTTGGAAGAAGTACTCTTTTCAAACATGTGGGTAACATTAGTTACCATTTTCCATTTAGCAAATTCACCTAAATAGAATCATCTCTGGAAAGATTTCTACCATGAGAAAATACTTACTCATCCATAGAAATTTCCTCTACTTAGTATGCTTTTCTTTCATTTCAGGAATATAATTTTTTAATTAAGGGATATAAAGTAAATCATATTTCATCAAAAACAAAATGTATAGTTACAGTCAACCAACACAAAATAGGTGAAAACATAAGCTTATTCTCAGCTATTATGGTGCTATACTTAATCAGGTGCATGTAATAAAATCAGTTCTTCTGCTTGTTCTTGATAACATCAAAAAAGAAGAGAGGCATGTGGAAGAGTATAACATTATTGAATATGCTATGACAGGCATGTAATTGATTATTTAATTTTTGTTCTGAAATTTTTGTTGATATAAATATCATTTCACATTTTCTGATAATATATTTGATTTTCATTAATATGTATGCATGTGCTAACATATCTCAGTACAGATATGGTTGTGCTGCAGGTAAAATAAATGAGATGCAACTGACTCAGGAATGTGAGGTGGGCAGGAATCAGGAATGAAACCTATTTAGTGCATTCACAGTGTCTCCAGATCAATGGTCCTAAAAGTTTTTGATTCATGAAACTCTAATCAAAACTATGGATCTTCTCCATAGAAACATACACACACACACACAAGTAGAACACGTACTTTTAAAATTGTCACAAATGTTCTATCCATGAAACAATAAACGCAGTTTGAAATTTAAGGAAAATCTTAGAGCATGCCAACTTTGATGGAACAACCAGAGCTTTAAGTGCTGTGAGGACGACAAGGTTGACAAAATTGCATTTCAATGGAATAAAATAATGAGTGACTAGGGATTTTCTACCTATATAGGCAGCATCTTGGAGTCTATTTGAAAGAATTGTTAT
Organism: Leucopleurus acutus; assembly: GCF_964270905.1. Lineage (NCBI taxonomy): Eukaryota > Metazoa > Chordata > Mammalia > Artiodactyla > Delphinidae > Leucopleurus > Leucopleurus acutus. The sequence continues at coordinate 60,916,503 of NC_139159.1, forward strand.
TATTATTAATATTGATTAACTATGTGCTAGTTGCCATCCAAAGCACTTCATCTGTGCTGAAAAATAATAATCTTCATAATTCCATTGGGCAGATACTATTTTGATTACCACTGTAAAGATGCTGGTGTACAGATAAGGAAACTAAGATTAAAAAAAGAGTAACTCCTCAAATTATCCAATGTTTAGTCTATAGAGTCTGTATTTAAACTCACTGAGTCCTGTTTCAGACTAAAAGCTTTTAACCATCATGATATATCACCCTGCTATCTGCTGCCCAACATGAAACATCACCACAAGAGCAGGTAACATGGGAAATGTAGGGGAATAATTAAGTACTAACAGTAGGTGATTCAGTCCTCAAGTAAAAGACCCACAGCCCTGAAAACAGATAAGAGGTTTCATTTTAGTTCCAAATGAGGGAGAATTGTTACCTAGAAGACAGGGCTTATACCTACATGGGTGTGGATATTAGACAGGGAACAAGAGAGATGCCTAGTTAGTAGAACTAGTGTAGATGGAAGGTATTAGATCTCAGAACAGAAGAGTAGTCTAGTTAAAAAACCTGGCAGAGTAAATTTTTAAAAATATCGTTACTTCCTAAAAGCCCATAATGTCCTTCTCTCTAAAAGTAGCCTTTGAAAAGTCAGTAACTCCAATTGTTAAGATCAGAGAAATGTGTAAACTGAAAACTACAGTTGTGCATTTTTTAAAAAGAAATCTTGGTGAATAAAATATTAACATGTGGACAGAGTTGATTAAAGTCTTTCTCCTGACTATGTAGTTGTTCATAAGAGTCTGTTTCATTCAAATAATTGCTTAAGAGAAGCAGTTGAAAGAATGGCTGATAGATCTATGAGAAGTAAACTAGGGAATATTGTATCACATCTGTCAACTTTGAGGAAAAAAATCACTGTTATCTATACATATTCACTTTCTAAAGAATGAGTCTTATGTCTCAAATCTGTTGACTATCACAGCTGAATATTTTCTCAATACCTATTGAGAATGTAGAAGAAATGTAGGTATCTAAACATTGTTATTATTTTGGAAGGCTAGGCTCACGTTCAGTATAGTATTGCCCCTAAGTAATACATGACATGTGACTATAATACAAGACTTTATAGGAGCCAGAGAATATACAGTAATGCACAGATAAAATCAATCTTTTTTTTTTTCATTTTATGCCAGGAAAGATGATTATATTTTAATGAGTGTTTAATGGAAAAAAAAGGAATAGGAACAGAAACTCTGGTGTTGGCAACCAATACCATTTAGAAATTCATTCCAATTAGTTGTAACTTGAAACCCAGATTTAATTAAAACACTATTCTGAGAAGAAATATAAATCTGTCTACTGGAAAAAGTAAGTGAAAAAACGACTATAGTCATATGCAAAAAAATGTTTACAATGACATACTTCCATAGTGAACAAAATTAGGGAATATTAAATGTCTATATTAAAGTGCAAAACAATACCTGGAGAAAACCATAATTCAAAAGATACATGCACCCCAATATTCATTGCAGCACTATCTAAAATAGCCAGGACATGGAAGCAACCTAAATGTCCATCGACAGATGAATGGATAAAGAAGATGTGGTACATATATACAATGGAATATTACTCAGCCATAAAAAGGAATTAAATTGTGCCATTTACAGAGATGTGGATGGACCTAGAGACTGTCATACAGAGTGAAGTAAGTCAGAAAGAGAAAAACAAATATCGTATATTAACACATTTATTGGAACCTAGAAAAATGGTACAGATGAACCGGTTTGCAGGGCAGAACTAGAGACACAGATGTAGAGAACAAACGTATGGACACCAAGGGGGGAAAGTGGCGGTGGGGGGGTGGTGGTGGTATGAATTGGGAGATTGGGATTGACATACACTAATATGTATAAAATATTAACTAATAAGAACCTGCTGTATAAAAATAAATAAAATTCAAAAAAATAAAAAGAGCATTTCTGCCTGTGTAACATATTTTATGATCTTACTTGACCATGGAATTTGTGTGTGTGTGTGTGTGTGTGTGTGTGTGTGTGTGTGTGTGTAGCACTTAGTAATCATTCTTAGACATTGTGTCACACAGAACTCAGTTACTTAAAGGAGCAAAACCAATGTCTTTAATGAACCACATGGATTTGGTGAGGAGTAGTAAGGAGAGAAAAAAAAAAGGTGGAGATACTAGATTTTGTATTTATTCACAATTATAAACAATTTTAATACTCTGTGTTATGTTAAATTCCTTTGGAAGTTGTCTAAGAATTAAAATATACAGTTGTTGAACTATAACAATTTCAGCAAAAAATAACTAAATTTTATAAGCCACACCATTCCAATTTTGTACATATTAATCCAAAAAACTTGAAAATTGAAAAACATACAATCACCAGTCTGTAAAATAACAAGCACTTGAAATGCAATTAAAATCACAAAGTATTATTCAGGTATTCATTAATTATGCATCTAGGAAGTATGCTTAGGGGAGATATAAGTGATGAATCTCTCTCTTATACATTTAGGTATATATAAGCAAGAACGGCCATAAGTTTATCCTTCTTAGTACTGGCTCCCTCATGCCTCGCTCAACACCTTTATTAACGTTCATTTGGAGAAATAATCCTCCATGTATATTTGATGAAAACTAAAAATAATACATATATTCAGTGGTTCTATCAAGCTTTGTCGTTATCTACATTATCAGAGCAACAAAATAATTTTACTTATAAATATATATTGTGTTTTCACACTTTTCCAAAGTTGTCATTGATATGATATTAAACTTAAATTATTTGATTTATCATTTACTATCCAGCCTCTTAAGGAGTATCACCTAGGTTGATAATGTTACACTAATAAACAAATTCAATCATATATAGCAGTTAAATTTAAAAAATGAGAAGACTAAAAAAGCAGATTCTTTCTGCAGAGTGAGAGGACTTTCTCAAGGGAAGAACAATTGCCAAGAATGCATATTAATTGTCCCTTCGAAGACTCATAAGTTCAGCAGAGATCGTATGAGCAACTGACACCTTACTACAAATTAACTTATCAGACTAACTTGCCTAACACACATCGAGGCCATAAGGGAATTGACAAAGGCTAATTTTGAGTGGTAGAAAGAGCTTAAGGAATGTGATCAAGAAGGGAAGAGGATAAGAAGTACAAGAACTGAGATTAGCATGCATCCATTGAGAACCTGGTATACAATTACGGGATAAAATGAAGGAGAGAATAATAGAAAATAAATAGTGAGATTCTGAGTTAAAATTCATGTTCTTTGCAATTTTGTTCAGCTTACACTCTGAAATAAGTACCCGTTCTAATTACCCAGCTGTCATTAATGTTTACAGAAAATAAAAAGTAAAATTTATACTGTAATAAGTATTAAAATGGAGCATTTCATAAACTTGGTGTCACACTTTTATACCACTCTACTTTTGTTGAACTAAACATAACAAATTCACTATTATGAATTATTTATTACAATAGCTATTTTCTCGAAACTACAACCATATGCCATAGCATTCAGATAAAAACATAATGGTACTTACCTTGTCCTGATGGAATATGTATAAATTTTGTGCCTGCTGTGTTGATTGAGTAGTCTCTGAATTGCCAGAGTAAACGAAATTATCTTGGGACTGATATATGTGCTGATTCTAACTCTCCCATATGATTGAAAATCTGTCTAAAATATTAATAAACTTCTAAATTGTCTAAAGGGGAAAAAAGAAACAAAACATTTGTCACTTTAAGAGCTGTGCAGTCTGGCTAAGTTAAGAATTAGATCATTAATTGACAATAATGAAATAAAATAAGCAAGTTATGAACAGAGATCTTTGGATAAACTTTATTCAGTTCTGTAATTTTAAAGCTCATTTGAAAGCACTTGTGGGATATAAGGGTCACTGCTTAAAAAGTGAAAAAGCATAACATCTCACAAAACATTTACAAAATAATTAGAAAAATAAATTTCCTGTTTATACATACAGTAGTCAGACAAAAAATATAAAGACTAATCTGAAAATTAAATATTTATTATTTGGTAACAAATGCAATAGAATATATATCAATCAAATATAAAGAAATTTCCATTAACTTAATGTACAGTATAAAGAAAAATGAAAATAAAAAATGAGGTGATGGCTGACTTAGCTAGGCTATGGTTTCCAGCTCTTCAAACACTACTTCAGGTGTTGCTGTGAAGGTATTTTGTAGATGTGATTAAAGTTCAGAATCATTTGACTTTAAGTAAGGGAGATTATCTAGACAAATAGATGAGCCTAATTTAATCACTTTAAAGTCCTTAATTTTATATTGAGTCCTTCTTGATGAAGAAGAAACTCTACTTGGCGATAGAAGTTTCACCTCATGCCTAAGAGTCTTAACCTCCCATTCCTGATGACCTATCTGTTGGATTTTAGACTTGCCTTGCCAGTCCCCATTTTCATAGAAGTTAATTCCTTGCAATAAGTATTTTAATACATATCTGTCCTACTGGTTCTATTCTCCAATTGAACTCTAATTCAAAAGATAAAATATATTGTAAAAAAAATTACATAATTTTAGAATAATATTTTCTCCAAATCTATGAATTTACTGCAATAGCAATTATAATTGGAATTTTATAACCAATATAGCAATATTTTATTTAATATTGGAGATATAGATAGCTGAAAACAGCATTACTACCACTAAAATTGGGGGAAAATAGCTGGAAAAACTTCAAATTAATCATTTTTCTTAAAACCACCTGAGAACTACAGTGATAGGGCAAAGAACTCATCCAAAATCTTGATAGAGAGAGGTGACTAGAAGAAAATGCAGAGCTAGGATTGCAGCATTTGCTAACTTCGGTCAGACTTGAGACCTGTGCTATGTAAGTCAGTAATAACATTACCGAACCAAACTTGGGTCTGTTTGCCTGCGCGCAGTACAGCCAGTCTACTTACAGGGTTTGTGGTGAAGGAAAGGGCAGCGTTTGTTGCAGGGCGCCAAGCAAGGAGTCCCGGACAGCTGGTGTGTAAAAGATCTGAACTCCCCAAAGGCTTGCAGGGAAGGGTTTTTAAAGACAGGGTGAGGGAGGGTAGTTGTGGGGTGTGTGAGATCAGCTCGTGGACATTCTTCTGATGGGTTGGTGGTGAGGTAATTGGGAGTCAACATCATCAACCTTCTGGTTCCAACCGGTCTGGGGTCTACATGCTCTAGGTGGCATAGTTAACTTCTCCCACCTGGTGGGGTTTCAGTATCCACAAGACAGCTCAAAGTACACGGCTCAGAATAGTATCTATAGCCCTGGAGGAGGAACTAAAGGTCCTTGACTTTGTTTAATGGCTAAACTATTATTATTTTGTCTTGCTTGACTGTTTTCCTTTCCTTCTGCATTGTCCCGCCTCTCTGATTAAATTTACTCTTTGGAACTCCGGGAAGGCCTAGGAGGCTACAGGGTTTCCACAGACCAAAGGCAGGTAGAGGATGTGGATGGGCAGGGAGTCAGTTCAGGGTAGGCCCCATAGGGTCCTGCTCAGTTACCATAATATTCAACTAGTAATATTTATCAAATTGCTAAAGCCTGGGTGGGGGCTAGCATGAGAGTGTGAAAACCCTGGGGACACACATGGGGGACTGGGATACATACTTTTTTACCGCCCTTTTCTCAGAAAACCTGATCAAGTACTCACAGAGAAAATTGAGGTGAATTTTGAGAAAGTTTGTACCGGGGAAAAGGAAACTTAAGCTACTGCAGAAGTCCCCCAAGACCATGTCCTGGAAGGAAGTTCTTAGTCTATAGGAAGAAAGGTGATAAAACTGTACAGAGACCGAGAGCATTGATGGAAACAGCTTGGTGAGGAGAACAAGAGAAAAAAAAGCTCAACACCAGAGTAAGGCCCGGCATAATTATGGAAGGATGGACAAGAACACCTGTGAAGACCATACTCTCAATACAGGTTCACAATGCCTACCTCAGATTGAAGTTTAGTCAGGATATCAGGTGAACCCTCCTAACCCACTACCAATCTAACAAGTGTTGAGTAAAAATAATATTGGAGTACAGATTCACTCCTGGGAGCAGTGCAAACAGAAGACACAAAGCCAAGCTTGGAAACACAATCCGGGTAAGGCTTGTTAAATCCTATTGAACTAAAACATTTGTTCTTCAAAGGATACTGTTAAGAAAATGAAAAGACAATACATAGACTGAGAGAAAATATGTGCAACTCATTTATTGTATAAAAGAATTTTATCCAGAATATAAAAATAACACCTAAAACTCAAAAGCATAAAAGCAATGCAGTGCATTTAAAAGCAATGCATTTTAAAAACAAAACCTCAAAATCCTAAAGACCCTTTATGAAAAAATATAGAGAAATGGTAAATATGGTAAGTAAGCATATGAAAAGATGTCCAAAATTAGGTAAATGTCATTAAGTAAATCCTAATTAAGACCGCAAAGACATAACATTATACACCCATTAAAATCATTAAAAAAATTTTTAAATGACAAAATGTCATACTGATGAGGGTGCGGATGAAATTCTTATTCACCAATGGAAATGCAAAAATGGTAAAGCTGTTTTTGAAATGGAAAGGAAGTTTATTATAAAATTAAACATACAGTTATTATATTACCTAGTCATCTTGTTCCTTGTGTTTAAGCAAATGAATTTAAATTTTATGTTCACATAAAAGCCTGTATGCATACTGTCATAGCTGCTTTATTCATAATTGTCAAAAACTGGAAACAACCAAGGTATTCTTAAACAGGAGAATGAATAAACAGACTGTAGTACATCCATAGAATGGAGTAGTAGTCGGGAATAAAAGGAATAACTATTTATTCATACAACAACATGAATGAATTTTTAATGTATTTTGCTAAAAGAAAGATGCCAGGTGCTCAGCTAATGACTTAATGGTTACAGAAAAAAAAAAAAAAAAAAAAAGCCAGGCTCCCACGCCATGAACTCCAGAGCTGCCTGTGAGATTAGTCAGAGGCTATGACTTCACCTGACATCTTGTCCTTGCTGGGATTTCCCCCCTTCCTTCTCCTGCCTTCTCTGGTCACACACGGATTTGCCCCGAGAGTACTTTAGTAAATCACGTGTGCATAAATCCTTGTCCCAGTTCTGCTTCTGAGGAACCCAGACTAAGACAGAAAAATGAACTGAATTTAGAAGCTCTCTCAAAAAGCTCCTTACTGGTTTACTTAATGGAATTTCTTTAAGTTTCTAGAGCATTGCTGCTTTGATCTTATAACTGTAATATAACAATTAAGTAGATGCTTTATATAATATACTTAATATATTCCTTGGGGAAAAATATCCCTATAAGGTAAAAACTCATAGTTTTTGTTTGTTTGTTTGTTTTTGTGGTACGCGGGCCTCTCAGTGTTGTGGCCTCTCCCGTTGCGGAGCACAGGCTCTGGACGCGCAGGCTCAGCGGCCATGGCTCACGGGCCCAGCCGCTCCGCGGCATGTGGGATCTTCCCGTACCGGGACACGAAACCCTGTCCCCTGCATCGGCAGGCAGACTCTCAACCACTGCGCCACCAGGGAAACCCCCAAAAACTTAGTTGTTTTAAATCTGTTAGCAAATATAGACAAAAAGTAATTTTAAAATTTTAAAACAGCTAACTCTGTTCCTGAATTTAATAATACCGAGTATACAACTAATGACCTTCAAAACTTGTGTGAAAAAATTATAAAGAAGTTTTTGCAGTACTTCAGTATAAATTAGTAAATTCTAAAGCAGTAGATATCCTAACTTGTGTGCAATATAATAAGGTTATGAATAATAGTGAAAGATATGTGAAATTTAATCAAGAATTAGTGAAAAAGTTGTCACAAGCTGCCACTTTAGTTTTATTTTCCTTAATATTGCTTTAAATAATCATCTATAATTTATATTAATTTATTTTTAATAATAATGCTTATTTAAATTATAAAATAATTTTTATATATAAATTGATTTGAATAGTATTTAGGCTGTTTTAATATGGAGTATAATGTAATAAAATATTTTAGGTAATGTGACAAAAACTATAACATCTACTTTACAGCAAAACAAGCAATTAACCATAATTTGATGGCATAGATTAAATTATATTTATGAACTTGAGATAATTATTGGTATAAAATTTAGGCCCATTGTTTCTCAACATGTCATGATGGGTAAGAATAACAGTGTTTGAACCAAAAATCTAATTCAGCAGGTCTGTGTGGAGGTGTGTTGTCTGCATTCATATCACGTGCCACCACTGATTCTTGTGCATTTTACCAATGAGACTCTAAATACATCTGTGATGCCAATTTAATTCTTCAGTTAAGACTGTTGTCATACCAAGTAAGAGAACACTTACAGTTATCTGTATGAGTTGAGAAAACCTTGTTTCTTGGTCATTTTGAAAGGATGAAATCATGACACTGTTGTCAACCTAAAACTTCAGAACCCCAAGTTCTTGCAAATTTTGAGTGACTACGATGCTCTCACTTTTTAGTTCGCATAAACTGTCTGGCTGGACTGCTACTGATTTCAATTATGGTGCCTTAAAGTCTTGAGCCACAATTGCTATTTTTAGAACATAAATTAGCAATTATTATATTAAAATTCAATATCTTTAAAATGTAATTTAGTATACATGAGTTAATAATTTATACAATGAGAATAAATAATACCATTTACATTGCTTTATCTAGACACTCTTCCCTATAATATATTGTATTCAAAGTGCTGATTCGTGACTTCTGAGTGGTTTGTCCAACTTAACGTGAAATTTGTTTTAGGTCATTAATGTTTTTTTCTGTTACTTGGTAACCAAAAAAATAATGTTTTAATATTGCAAATCATAAATCTCTCACTTTCTAATAATAAAAATAAAACCGTAAATGCCTTGTGGCTCCAAATTGAGCAGTTGTAATCTTCCTGAGGTTTGAGTGTCAGTGGAAAAGGCCAAGAACACAGTTCAAAGCCAAGGCTAGCAAGGAAAACAAGCATGAGATTTCCAGGCAGATTCTTTAAGAGGTGCTTTGTTTCCCAGAGGAAGAAAAGTATGTCAGCCGGAAATGGGACACTTTCTGGGATTAAGAATAAAAGGAAACTAAGCAGAGAACTCCTGCAAGGGAGAAGAAGGATAAATGGATCATTATTAGCAGACAACATAAAGTTCCTTGCTGTTCTATTTTTCTTGGCTTCTCACTCTCTCCATCAAGGAATCTCTCTCACTGGGCTGCCCTAGCTCTATTTATTAAAATAAAACATTCGTTTGACAAAATTATTCCGATACCCTGAGGGATTTATTATAACTGTATCTGACCAGGACAAGGTACTGTGAGGACAGAAATTTAGGATTTAATCTTCAGAATAGTCTCCATAGCCTCATGTGAGAGAGGGTTTTGCAAGCTCAAATCCTCTTTCTCAAAATAAAGCCAAACAATACATGACCCAAAGTGTGCCCTACTGCATTCCCCTTGGGGTGCAGTTATTTCAAAGTCTAGTTTTAGCCCTTGTCCTAGATTAAAAAGTGAAATTGGAATGTATATATAACAACCAAGAAATATTGCTGGAGATTCTCCTGTCCAGCACAGATCCCATTGATGGTGTGATCATTAGTCTCATGTAGCAACTTGACTACAAAATAGTACCCAGTTGTTTAATTAAACTCTAATGTAGGGACTTCCCCAGTGGTCCAGTGGTAAAGAATATGCCTTCCAATGCAGGGGACACCGGTTCGATTCCTAGTCGGGGAACTAGGATGCCACATGCCGCAGGGCAACTAAACCTGTGCGCCACAACTACTGAGCTCGCACGCCTCAACAAGAGAGCCCGCGTGCCGCAAACTACAGAGCCCACGAGCCCTGGAGCCCACGCGCCACAACTAGAGAGAAAACTCACACACCACAACTAGAGAGAAGCCCATGCACCACCACTAGGGAGAGGCCTGCTCACCTCAATGAAGACCCCGTGTTTCACAACTAAGACCCGTTGCAGCCAAAAAAATTTAAAAAAAGCAGCAGGTTAAAATAAATTACAAAAAAACCTCCACTAATGTAGGTAATTGCTTTGAAAGTGTTTTGCAGATGTGGTTAACTTCTATTGCACAATCAGTCGACTTTAAGTAAAGGAGATTACCCTTGATTGTGAAGGTGGGCCTCATCCAATCAGTTGAAGACCTTAAGAGCAACACACTTTTCCCAGAGAAGAAATTTTGTTTCAGTACTGCAGCGTCAAAGGCTGACTGAGTTTCCAGTCTGCTGGCCTGTCCTACAAATTTTGGACTTGCTAACTCCCACAACTGTGCAAGCCAACTCTTTAAAATCTCTCTCTCCCTCTTTGTGTGTGTGTGTGTGTGTGTGTGTGTGTGTGTGTGTGTGTGTGTGTGTATGTATTTATATATCTACCATTGGTTATGTTTTTCTGGAAAGCCATGGCTAATATAGATAGCTGCTCAAAGTGTCCAATAACTATATGTGTTAACTGTAAAAGAGATTGTAAAAAAAAATCACGAAACATTCTGGTTTTTTTTTTTTAGCGATACGTGGGCCTCTCTCTGTTGTGGCCTCTCCTGTTGCGGAGCACAGGCTCCGGACGCGCAGGCTCAGTGGCCATGGCTCACGGGCCCAGCCGCTCCGCGGCATATGGGATCCTCCCGGACCAGGGGACGAACCCATGTCCCCTGCATCGGCAGACGTTCTCTCAACCGCTGTGCCACCAGGGAAGCCCAAAACATTCTCTTTTTTACCTCTGCAAGTAACCTGAACACAGTAGATATACTTGACCTCAAAACACAAATAATGTTGGCAGAAATCCTTTTGTACTGGTCTCAGTACACAAGCACGTGTGTTTATATGCAGGATAAGCACCTACACACACACAAGGGTCTTTTTCTATCTAGCATTTGCTTAATGTTATTGGCCATTGTGAGCTCTCTGAACACATTTTAATGGAGCTGAGTAATCAGCCCAATATAAGGAATTGGGTTGAGAATGGATCAACAATTGACATTTTTTTTTAAAGAACTCAGGAGACAATAATATATGAGAGATGAGGAGGCAGCTGCCTAAGATGTCCAAATAGCTTTTCCATGTAACGTTGACAGTAATGAATCGTATATAATACCAGCTCTAGATGAAGGAATGCTCAGCACATTCAAAAGAATAGAAAAGTCAGAGAAGCCTGGAAACATTTAGCATTACTACATGTCATAAAATCAAGATGATAGAATAAAGAACACACAGAATATATCATCACTGCCTGTTTTACTTTCATTTTTAAAAAGCTATTAGCTTTTATCTTTACGTTTACATAACAGTCTTAGTCCTGAAAGGCACCTAGTAAAGTCATGTTTTCTATTATTCCGCCTTAAGATAAGTTTTCACCTAGATATAATCTCTTTATTCTGTATATAAAGAGCAAAAGATGTTCACATGTTTCTTTGGTTCCTTCTGTCTGTGTTTAATATTCTCGTCTTGTCTAGATTATTTTTCAGTGGTTTCCATAGTGTGGTCAGTGGATTCCTGCATGTCTCTGAGATGTTCTCAGGGTTCCATAAAGTCAAAACTATTTTTATCACAATACTAGGATGTCATTGCTTTTTTGTACTGGATGTAGTGATGTTGGAAAAGGAATTGGTGAAGGAAAAGGGCATGAATTGTGACTGTGTTACCAAATCATACCAGGAGACATTTTATTTTTCACTTTACCATATTCACTTGAAAACAACAATAAATCTTACTTAGGAATGTCCTGATGAAGCAGTAAAACTTATACAGTATACTAAATCTGAACTCCTACATATATGTCTTTTTAAAATTCTTTATAATGAAATGGAAAGTACATATAAAGTGCTTCTGCCAGGTGTGGAAATATGAGCGTTGTCTTCAGGTACAAAAATATGAGAGTTGGGCTTCCCTGGTGGTGCAGTGGTTGAGAGTCCGCCTGTCGATGCAGGGGACACGGGTTCGTGCCCCTGTCTGGGAAGATCCCACATGCCGCGGAGCGGCTGGGCCCGTGAGCCATGGCCGCTGAGCCTGCGCGTCCAGAGCCTGTGCTCCGCAACGGGAGAGGCCACAGCAGTGAGAGGCCCGCGTACCGCAAAAAAAAAAATATATATATATATATATATGAGAGTTGTCTGGAGGAAAAGCACATGTGCCGTTGAGTTGCTAGCAGAACCAGCTGCTTCTTTTGCAATGGGAAGCATTCTTACTTAAAAGAATGGCTGGCAAACAATGGTTATTCAGATTTGGGTATCTGGCAGATATTTTCTCACAAAAGAACAAAGTAAGCCTGTCACTTCAAGGAGAGCAACTGACCTAAACAGAATTATTGCTAATTGTAAAATTTGATATTTTAAATGAAAGAGTTTTGAAAAACTTGTATCTGCCACTCTGACAGCTTGCCAACACTTAAAGAATTTTCTGATCAAATTGGTAGTGATATCAAAAAAGTAATTTTCCACAGTCTGTATTAAAATGTGACTACATTGGAAGATATGCATGACTGTGAACCATTGTTTTCCAAATGATCAGTGATGATCATTTCATATAAAAAATCATGTAATTGAGTAATCAATTTACATGTAATCGTGTAAATAATACAATGACAGTGAAAGAAAGACCAATGCATTTTAATATAACATTTTCTTGATATGACTTAAGGTTCTACTATAACAGTTGGTATGATATGAAGTAAGAAATATTCACAGTTTTCTGAAAAGGCTATTAAAATTTCTCTTACTTTTTCAGCTACTTTCAAGTACTGTCTCAACTTTTTTTCAGCAATTCAAACCTTTTTCAACAACACATTTTTTCATAAACTTCAACCAACACAAAAGTTCCTCTTTATTCATATTCTTGTCCTCCAGATTCCTGTCCTTGGGTTATTTTTAGCATATACTATATTTTTCCTTGTTGACTTCAACCGCACCTGTGATTTTAATTTCTGTTTGTACTCTGGTAACCCCCAAATCTATATTTCCGATGGACTTCCCTTTTTGAGACTGAGACTCCTTTAATCAAGTGCTTGCTGAACATTCATTCATTTAATCAATTACTGCCATATAAAAATTACAAATTTCACAAGCTCGAAATCGTCTTTGCCACTCTCTCCTCAAGACCAACTCTCCCTTCTTCCACCCGTACTCTTCTCGAGTGCGTGACTTCTTCATATGCCTGTTTACTCAAGAGGAAAGCTGTTAAAACCCTCCTTTATAGTAAAAGTCCTCCCTGCATAACTCCACCCACTCCATAATTTTATTCCCTAACAACTGTTAGGTCTGTCTCATAAAAATATCTTGAGAAACATTCTCTCCAGCTCCACAGATTTGTGTTATTTCTCACTTGGACAATCAAATAGAGACTAAATGTTTCCCTGACTTTCATCCCATACCCCTCTACTCCATCCTTCATATTGCTGCCAAAGTGATTCCCAAAACGCAAACCCAATCATGTTGCCTCCTTAATTATATTTCTCCAGTGGCCTAGCATCACCCCTATAGACAGACATGTCAATCCGATGCAGCAGCATTTTTGCCCACTGAAATGATCATAAGGAAAGTGAAAAAGAAAACAAAACAAAAAGCCCACTTAAGTATGGAAAAGAAGCAGCAAATCGGACAGAAGAGATTTTTACACACACACACACACACACACACACACACACAATAGTATATATATATTCAAGTGCATATGTGTATACACTGGAAGTTACATCACATTATAACGGCCAGAAAACATCTGCTAGATAGGGAACACTGGTCTGAAGTTGTGAGAGTATTTGCTTGCTCTGGAGTCAGAATACTGCCAACTGTGACACAAACTAGCAAACACTGATGTGATCTGCTTTTGCTATCGGTCAAATCACAGACCTTACGACTAATTTATGTTACAGATACTGCTGGCTACATACTGCTTCTTCAGTCAGCCTCAGGTTTAGGAAAATAAAAACCAAAAAAACAACACCAATGGCATTCTTAAGATTTGTAAAGAAGCCTGAACTCATCTCCATACAAAAATACACCCACCCACCCACTGAGCTGCAATGAAAACTCCATGGGAGAAGGGAGTATTATGTGGCTTATACCCAACGCATACCCTGGCACCTGCCATAGTTCAGGAGTTCCGTAGATCTTGTAGAATAAAAAAAAATAATTAATTAAACAGTACCTTCCTGAAGGACTTGAAATATTTCTAAAGCACATTCTATGGCAACTTCACTCTTGACCCTTTATTTTTCACAAAAGAAAGATACCTTGAAAAAGTGTCTGTAACAACAAATTATCTGTAGTTAGTTTTGGGTTTTTGCTTTCTTGTTTTATTTTCACTTGGATAGCAGTAGGTACAGTGTCTGAGAGGATATAATATTAAGTTTCTAGCATTGTAAAAGCAAATTTATCAGAGGCACAGCAAGATATTTCAAGAAACTATGGCAATCTAACTATATACAGATATAAAACCTAGAAGACATGGAGAAATAAAGAACTACAGAAGAAATGAGCTTGAGAACATTGGTCCCTGGAGAGTTTTTGTTATTGTTTGTTTGCTGGTTGTTTGGTTTTAAATCACAGACTTAAAATCAGATTTTCACCCAAGGAAATTTTGAGTCATCAGACCTGTAGTGGAACCTCAGAATAGTTACTTTTTAAAAAATGATAGATCTGAAGTACAAGCGAGTTTAGGGAATATTACTTTCTAAAGACATTTTTTACTTAAAAAATAAATGTTTAAGTTTATTTTATATATAAATATTTGCATTGCTAAAATTTTATCAATTTTCATACAATAAAGTATCACCTGCAACATGCCACTACAGAATGAATGGTTATTACTTTAATCATGGAAGTCTTTATTAGGCTTTGTAGTAATGTTAAATATTTTCTCCAGTTTTATCCATTAATTTTCTCTTCTGTTGTTTGCATATTTCATCTGCATGACAATAGTTTGGTCCAAGGAGCTATCATTTCTCTATTCCAACTTCCATGGCCAATCTGGCTCTTGCTAAGAAAGTTCTGTGTGATTTTTTTTTCATTTGAATGGTCTTGTTTTAGCATTCCATTCTATATAATTTTATAACTGACTTAGAATTCACTGAATTACTGTTCTGTTTGCCTAGTTTGCTTACTTTTTAAAGGAAAAACTTTGGCAAAATGTTTTTAGACATGAATAGAAGATTCCAAAGTGTCTCTGGTAAAATCATCAAATTTTTCTCATTGATCATATCTGTCTCTCAGATCTCCAGAAGTGTCAAGACATTTTCTTCAGGG
Organism: Leucopleurus acutus; assembly: GCF_964270905.1. Taxonomy (NCBI): domain Eukaryota; kingdom Metazoa; phylum Chordata; class Mammalia; order Artiodactyla; family Delphinidae; genus Leucopleurus; species Leucopleurus acutus. The sequence goes on from NC_139159.1 coordinate 60,931,775, forward strand.
TAAGCCATTAAATTTTAAATCTAGAAAACAAAACTTTAAATATTTTTTTGAGAAATGTGAACAGAAAGTATTCTTAGATATTTTCAAAAGAATTTGCAACCTTCTCACCTCAATGATACTGTCTGCTTACCTTCAAATTGACTGTTTTCCCTGAAGAAGATGAATATTTTTTGCTATTTTTGCTTGCTATTCACTTTTAAATTTTGAACTGGTTATTCTTTTCCTCTGTTAAGTAAACTTTGCCTTAGCATTTAGAACAATGCAGTACCTAAGTAGAATAACTGTCAAGAAGTTCATGGCTTAGCATTATTTCAACCTTATTATTGGAGATATTCCCATAATATGTCATGTAACAAAAGTCCTTTCTTTTTCTATGTATCCTTTAGTTTTGAGAATATTAAAAGACCTTGTTCAGGCATCTACTGCCCCTGTTCCTTAAGAAGAAAAATGCGAAGAGGTGATGCTGGGAAAAAAAAAAATCACTTCATATATTTGTAGGTCTTCAGCCCCATCTCCACTGCAGAAACCCCTAGACCTACTGAGCTGATTTACTCCACATATCAGCTACATAAGATCCTTTCATTCTTCTGGCTTAAAGCTTAAATTAAAAGTAGGCTCTCTTTCCCCTGGATTTTCTTGACCATACCTTATTTTTGGTGATCAAAAGAGGTACGCAAAGATCCATCGCAGAAGCAGTTTCTTCCTGAAGTCTAGGTGGTTAGCCTAACGTTTCATTGCGTATATTTTTTATAAGCATTGAATGCGTATTTAAAATATTTTCTATCTGAATAAATCTAATTCCATTGCCCCCCCCAGGTTAGTTAGAACCTACTAACACAACGCTGCAGTCCTTGATTCATCCCTAGAACCTCAGTTCTCCAGAAAATGACCGAGTAGAAGGAGCACTAAAATGAAATCTTAAATGTTCAATGAGTGAACTTTATAAAAGTTCTATATTTATACTCTCTATTTCATAGGTTGTAGGAAAAGGCAATTAGCCAAATCCTAACCTCTAACTTAGGAATTAAGGGATCAAGCTGACTGACATATCTGTCATTTCACCTCCCTTCTTTGATGAATTTTATTTCTTAAGACAACCCTTAATAAAATAACACACTGAAGTGAAAATAATTTCAACATGTGAATTGCCATGACTGCAAAACATAACAATTCTAGAACCTGTACTGAGACATTTGCATTACTCAGATGACATCAGTGTATGTTCAGTAATTTATATATTTGAGTCATGGAACCAAGACTGCACATAAAAGAATTAGTTTGACCCCTTAAATATTTCCTTCTTATACTTTTACCTTTTGTGAAGTCACTTTCATCATTTTGTGAGGCTGCCCTAGGTGATAAACATTCTTCCTATAGTATCAGTTTTCCCTCAATTTGTTAAGTAGCTCATTCTTCGTATAAATCATTCCTGGATCCTCATTACATGATCCTGACATGTGAACAACATCTATTCTCCTAGTGGTAACAAATATTTTATTCAATATTACCTGCATTTAAATGTCATTATAGTATAATTTTCTCTGATAGTCTATCAAAATGACTCAAAACAAAGTTTCCATTCATTTTGAAAAGAAATCACAATCTATATTAAAATTTGAAAAATCACATGTTTACATGGTTTATTATCATTCTTTCCACTAACATTTTGTGTACAAAGCAATTTATTTTGGACCAATGACTTGGCATTCAAGACCATGAACTGCTTACAGTGTATTTGTGTAGTTTGGCTCCAACCAAATAGTCCTTGCACATCAGTGGCTCTGAGAAATGACTTCCCAAGCAGAGTGAGCAGTTAATCAAGGATCTACACACATTTTGCTTATTCCCCATAAACACCATTTAGGGTTTTCTTTTATTTTCCCCTTTTTTCTGCTAAGATACCACTGCTTGCAAAACAACATTAAAAAATGACCCAAAATTGTAATGTCGAGTGCAGAGTGGTGGTGCTTGAAGGAAAGGGATGATGGACTAGAAAACCCTCATGGTCGCTTGTTGTCATTTCCCCAAATGCTGCTCCCTCCATGTAAATGTCTAAGTCACATTGCCTGTGTTTACTATTCCAGTTCTATCTACTCACCCTACATCAGAAAACATCCCTGGTCAAACATAATAAGGAAAGTAAAAGGGAAACAGGCTGGCCAATCCTTTGGGTTCTCAAGGTAAAGGATTTAAAAAGATATTAAAAAGTGAACAATGGATAGAGATTTGTCCTGGATTGTTTTCTGTATTCAGAGACTTTATAAGTAATAACATTTTTTTCCCCACTTAAAATAAGTTTTCCTATTTTGTTGGGAAATTTGCCATGATTTAAAATACTCTGTTATGCTAAACTAACAATTTACAGAATAACTTTTAAAGCAAAAACTTTGCAACTGAAGAATTGACTGCATGTCTTTTATTTTTGCAATTCAAAACATTTTCATCTATACCTAACATTAAGGTAGAAATGTACATTTTCCCTAAGATCATTATCATGAAAAAAGCTATTCCATTGTTCACAGTTTGTTACCCTCCTCTCCTTTCCTATCCCTCCACATCCAGACTAATCTATAAGACATTATTCACCATTACCTGACTGAAGAAAATTTCCCTTCTCTGGCATACTTCAGCTCGTGAAACCCTCAAAGAGACAAGTAGAAAAGACAAAACTTCTCGCAAAGCACAAATTGTCAGTTCTTACAAATTCAAGGTTGAAGAATGAAACAGTTATACTCACCTAACAATTCTGTATTAGGAAAGAAACTGTTTAGTAAAAATCACATACTATTCAACCCTCTTGAGATATTATTCTGTATCTTGAAATAGATTCAAGGAGATCAAAATGCAGTGTGACCTTTACCAGAATGCCCACATTTTAAGATGCTCCCTCCATTCCTGATTCATTTTCTGCAGGTCAGTTTTTTCTAGCAGCTTCTAGATTGCTGCAATTCCTTGGTTTGACATCATTTTTCCAAGCAGTAGTGTCTTATCTCAGACTCTATACAGTACTTACATTTGACTAAATCTTAAATTTATGATATGCTAATGATTCCTGAGGGATAATTATGCATGCTACCTATACACCATTCTTTAAAGTACAGTGATTAAGCAGTTTCACCAAAGATTAGGCACATTGCCAAACCATGATCATTTTTAAAGAGTCAAGAGAGTTGAATTACGTTGCATTAAATACAGTGATTGTAAGCAGGAAATATACAAGAAATGCTAGATAATTTACCCTAATAATCGAGAACCATTTGGGATTCAACTCAATTCTTACTCAAAAGAAAGTTCCCAGAGAACTTTTAAGAGAGTTTTATGTCCTGGCTTTACAGATAAGTAGATTGTATTACCATATTTATATTAAGTGTTGGAATCTCAAGGGTACAGAAATGTAGAAAAGCTGTTTCTCCACTTTTACCACACTTAAATGGTGGCCCAGATCCACCTAGAATATTCCTTTTCTGCTTTTTATTCTGAGGGTGGAATAGCCATACCACACCCTGCACAATCTCTGAAATAACATAGCAAAGCAGTTACTTACAAAATCACTGATTTCCAAAGACAATGAATCACATGCTATCCTTGCCTTGGTAAAATGTGGAATGTTGTTTAAACCATGTAGCCTTGGAAATGATGTCAGTAAAAATGTACCTGAGAATGTAAAGGAGATAAAATAATTTGTGAGCAAGGTTGCTTTGCTAATTCCATCTGGATTAAATCTCTTCCCTTCCATAAAATATCAGAGGTTTTTAACATAAGATATCTATCCTCAATTTATATCTTATCCAGTGAAATTATCAAACTTTCTGTGTAGTTTAAGAGTTAGAACAACCAGATTGTTTTGTGCTTAATTTTCATTTCCGTATTTGCTTTTGGTCCTTGCTTTACCCCAGCATCATTCCCTCTACTCTGCATTAGAGAGAAAAATTTGCAGGAGTAAGATGAACCTGAAAGATTTTCTTCATATATTTTTCAGTCACCTCAGGCTAAAGTTGTTTTTTTTTTTAAAGGAAAACTCATTTTTTCTCAAAAGACTAAAAAAATCAAGATCATATTTTATCCCTGTGCCAAACTGTATCTGAGTTTCATAGTATCAGTGATAATATGGAAATGAAATCTGTTCATCGTTCTAGTTTTTCTTATTTGCCTCATATTTGCTGTCCACTGCATCAACTGCTAGAACGTTTCAGTAAATGTGCAAGTTGTAAAGGTTTGACTATTTCCCATGTCTCTGGAACGTAAGAGTTAGATTTTAAATATTCAATGCTTGAAATGTCAAAATGTGTTGCTGGGAGAGGTTATATAATCCCTTTTGCTAGAGACCTTTAAGAACAGAATAGATACCTCTTCCCTGCTCGTTTAATGTGGCTGTGCCCAAAGGCAAGGAAAGACAGTTAACTGACCTCCAGTAACTGAGATACTTTTAAGCTCTATGATTTATGAAACGGATGTGCAGGATTTCAGAGTAGTAGGTAGATATACCATCTAGTGGATCTTTACACAGTTATAAAATTTATAAAATTTGCCTAACCTATACAGTACATTTAAGGAATGTATTTTTAATGAACTATAAAAGACTTAGTCTCAATTTGTTAAATTGATTTAATAGTGGGTAATAATCACTGAATATCATAATTATGTGTGGTAAGATGAAAAATGTCCCCGCAAAAGACATGCAAATCAAATCCCTGGAGCTTGTGATTGTTACTCTTATTTGGAAAAAGGGTCTTTGCAGATGTGATTAAATTAAGGATTTTGAAATGAGGACATAATCCTGGATTATTAAGGTGAGCTTTAAATCCAATCACAAATGTCCTTATAATAAAAAGACAGGGGACTGGAGATAGAAAGAAGAGGAGAAAACACATAGAGGAGAAAGCAATATGCAGACAAAGGCAGAGATTGGAATGATGCAGCCACATGCCAAGGAAAGCCCAGCTTCTGCAGCCACCAGAAACTGGAAGGAGCCAAGAATAGATTCTCCCCTAGACCTCCAGTGAGAGTGAGGCCCTGCCAGATTTAGGATTTCCAGCTTGCACAATTGTGAGAATAAATTTCTGTTGTTTTAAGCCATTGAGGTTGTAGTAATGTGTTACAAAAGCCACAGGAAACTAATAGCATGCTTTAGTAAAATGTTAAATCTGAATCTACAGTAATATGATATAATTGAACCATTTGACATTACATAAATTTTATTATGCTTGTGTTATTACTTATATTTAAGGTATCTACTTAACAATATTTGATATATATAACAAACTTGCAATACTGATGAACTAAATACTCATTTTTGGAACTAGAACAGTAATGATAACTACATATTTTTATTTGCTCCTCCCCCATTTCATCCCCCTGACATCTCCCAATAGGTTGTTATTATCAAGAGATTTGTGATTGTCATTTCTTATCCATTATTCCATATTTATATTTCCATAAACAAGATAAATGTTCATCCCGTTGTAAACATTTTTAAATGATATTATTCTGAATATAGTCTTCTGCAATGTTATTATTATTTAATATTATAGATTCAAAATTTGTCTTTCCCACAGCTTTAGTTCATTTATTTTCTCTGCTGTACAGCATTTTATTGTGTGACTTGCAAGTTCTTTGGGTTGTTTCCAATTTTTGATACAGTAAATAATACCATCATGAACATCCTCCTGTGTATTTCTCCTGGAGCACATATAAAAGTGTTTCTCTATAAATTTAGAAATGCAATTACTGGGTCACGGGTAAATGAATTTCTTTCCAAGATTGCTCTAGAATTTAGAATTTTACCAGCAGCAATTGGTCTTCGTTCACCTCCTCACCAACGTTTATAATTGTGAACCATTTTTTCTACTCTAGTGGCATGAAATAATATTTGTTTTGGTTTTAATTTTAATTTCGCTGATATAAGTAAGGTTGAGCAAATATGATATAAGCCCATATCTTCCAATGGCTTCTAAGACCGTGCTTGGTCTGAGCCTCTTTACTTCTCCTTCTTGTTTTATCTCGTCTTCTCTCCCAGTTCAGTCATGCTAAGCTCCTTGCTGATCTTTGAGTCTACCAAACACACTCCATACTCAAAGGCTTTGCTCTCAACTTTCCTTTTGCCTGGAGAGTGTTTTTTCCCAGAAATTTCATGATGTGCCTTTCAGAATTATTATATTTTTTGTATTATTATATTCTGTACACTTTTGTACAAAATACTTTTTCCCCCATGTCTTTGCCACGTGTGGCAATCAGATTGAAAACGGTAAATCAGGGGCTAAAATGATTGTGCTGTTAAGTCTCTAGATTTAGTTGTGATGATGACTTACATCTCTTAAAATTTTAGTAAATAAGTAACAGTAAATAAAAAAGCACTCTCCTTGAAACAAGGAGAGGACTAAACTATCATTGTTTAGTCACAATACAGACTAAACTGTATCTTGTGTTTCTCAAGTTCCATATCCTAAGTGATATTTTTAAATTACTTTTAGTATGTGCTGTATCTATTATAAAAATATGGCTATGTATATTTATCATGTTTATCAACTTTTATCTCTAAGTTAAATTTTATTTTTTCAAACGTTTTTCTCTACCACAGTACAATTCCATAGAATAACACTGTGAAAAGTAACATGTTCATGCAGTCATTGATTGAAAGTAATTTGTAGAGCACCTATAACTGCTGTAGACTGCTCTGTTATCCTAGGCTGTCATTGAAACAGTATCTCTTGGCTATATGGAGTTAACTTTATTCTCATTGATGACTGACAGTGCAATACTGCTCATTAAATGTGGCATTTTGAATTTCACCTCAGCTTTTGAATAATTACTTTATTTAATAGTTGACTTATCAGAGCCCAAAAGAGAATTGCTCAAAATGAACTGATACTAGCCTCTCTAGCTTGGTCTTCCAAAGTGCCTCTGTAAATGTAGCAAACTTGACATTCATTTGAAACTTGCTCTTATTATGGATAGCATTAGCCATGAGCCAGAAAACGTGAATTCCCTTAGTAGAAGAAATATGAGATACCTTTGCTATTAGAATTCCCTCAGAGGAATATGAGATGATTATTCTACATTCAATGGCAGTAAGCTATTTTTAATGCTAAACTATCACTATATGATTTCTTTGAAATATATTAATCATAGTAATGTTTATCTTAGACTTCTTTTTGTTGTAAGATAGCCAATATACTCAGTTTGTTAATTTTTTCCTCTATTCCCTTTGATAATAATTTAACCTTAACTTATTACTCTTTTTCCTTATTTTCATATTCATATGAAAAAAGGAGTTCTACACATACTTGTTTAGAAATTAATTAGTTGTCACTAAGCACATTACTAGAGCCGCATAACTTGGAAATAATGCTTGGAGAATATGTAAAGAAATTAATGTTTTAAAAATGCTTTGTTAAAATATTTGAAAAAATAGAATAATCTTTTCAGAAAAACATAAATAGTTGAAATAAATGTATCAAAGATACAACCTCTAGCCAAGCAAAATTAGGTTACACTTTGTCTAGCCACTATTCTGGAAATAAGCATTACTCTTCATTTTCTCTACAAATTTTAGGCATTATATCCCTGATTAAAAGTGAAATTAGGAAATATAAATTTTCAAGAACACTCTAGCGGTATTTGACAATATCTAAATCTGAACATTTTAAATGCAACCAAACAGATTAATTTAGAAGAAATAAACCTAAATTTTAAAATGTACCGTGGAGCCACTAAACGCGTGTGCCACAGCCATGGAGGCTGTACTCTAGAGCCTGTGAGCCACAACTACTGAAGCTTGTGCTCCTAGAGCCCATGTTCAGCAACAAGAGAAGTTACTGCAATGAGAAGCCTGTGCACCGCAATGAAGAGTAGCCCCCAGGCTTTCCTGGTGGCGCAGTGGTTGAGAGTCCGCCTGCCGATGCAGGGGACACGGGTTCGTGCCCCAGTCCGGGAAGATCCCACATGCCGCAGAGCGGCTGGGCCCGTGAGCCATGGCCGCTGAGCCTGCGCGTCCGGAGCCTGTGCTCCGCAGCTGGAGAGGCCACAGCAGTGAGAGGCCCGCGTACCGCAAAAAAAAAACAGAGTAGCCCCTGCTCGCAGCAACTAGAGAAAGCCCACACGAAGCAATGAAGGCCCAACACGGCCAAAAATAAATAAATAAATAAAACGTATAGCTTAGTATTTAACATGAACATATATTTCTATTTGTATATTCTTGTGTATGTGTATTTAGGTATATGTATGTATCTATGTATCGTCTGTTGTGGCAGTCAGCTTCTAGGAGAACTCTCCGTGACCCTCACCTTCTAGTATTCTAGGGTTATACATAATCCATGCTCCTGAGTGTGGGCTGGACCTAGGAACTTACTTCTAATGAGTAGACTATGGTGAAAATCTCGCAGATTAGGCAATGAAAAGACTGGCTTCTTCCTTGTGCATCTTCTCTGCTCTCTCGCTTCCTTGACTGAAGCCAGCTTCCTTATTGTGAACTGCCCTGTAGAGAGGCCATGTGTCAAGGAACTGAGGGTGGCCTCTAGCAAACAGCCAATGAGAAACTGAGTCCCTCGATTCAACTACCCCTGAGGAAACGCATCCTGACAATGACAATGACTGAGCTGGAAAGCTGATCCTTCCCTGCTTCCAAGTCTTCCAACTCTGTTGAGCCTTGAATTGAGATCACAGCTCTGGCCATTACCTTGATTGCAGTCTTTTAAGGGACCCTGAACCAGAGAACCCAGCCAAGATGTGGCTGACTTCCTGAGCAACAGAAACTTGTGATATAACAGATAGTTGTTTAAAGCCACTCCATTTTGAAATACTTTATTATCCAGCAAAAGCTAACTAGTACATTTACATATTTATCCACAACTGCACATAAAATTATATAAATACTGTTTACTGGAGTACTTACTACCAATCCTCCCACTTACAAAGGTAGTGGTAAAAAATCTAAGTATCATGAAAGGTACTCTGGTTAGTTCTCTTCCTATTAATTGTTGCACAGATAAGTTTAAATTCTAGAAATTGGGAAATGTATGTTTTTCAAACGTGCACTGTGGAAAATATTGTCATTAAATCCTGCAGGCACTTCTTGGTGACTCCTCTGCTGGTTCATAATAGTAACATAAAAATTTTTTAAACTGCTCTGATGATGTTGCAAGCTGAGTGCTATTTCAATGTCTTCATTTTTTTCTTAATTTTTCTAAAGTTGTTTCCTCCTGCTTCCCATTAGGAAATGACATCCATACTTCTTTTTTTGTTCATACTCTGCTTCTGATGTAACAGCATTGTGCTTTCCTTTTTAATTATATCATGTGCTCTAATTTGTGTCTATGCTGACTTTCGAAAAGTACTTTCTGGAGTTCATAGCTATATGTTTCAAAGATAGCCTTCTCTGAATGAAATTAAAAGGAAAATGCTGAAATTCATTTCCCAACTCGCATAGTGATTCAGTGTTTTAAGGAAACTCGCTTTATGAATGTTTATAAATTGAAATACTTTGCTTTACTTTTGGTTGCTGGTAATAATATAATGCTAAAAATATTTATTAGCTTCTAATAAAGCTTTCTCATATATTATATATTTTCTCCTAATACAGAATTGCATACTAGGTAGTAGTATTCACAGGAAGAAACCAGTGCTCAGAGATGTTAATTAACTTATATAAGGTCACAAAGCTAGTAAATAATTGTGTTAGAAATTGAATTGATAAACTTTGAATTCGAAATTCTGCTTTTGGGAATTCCATGGCGGTCCAGTGGTTAGGATTCTGTGCTTTCACTGCCGAGGCATGGGTTCAGGCCCTGGTCGGGGAACTAAGATCCCACAAGCCATACAGCATGACCAAACAAAAAAACAAATTCTGCTTTCTATAGGAAGTAAGAATATGTAGCTTAAACAAATAATATTCACAGTACGGTTACCAGCAGTTCAAAATTCCATAACTATTTTCCATTTCTACACCTTGATCTTCTTATCAGTAGGATAATAGATAATTTCTAACTTCTAATGACTCTAAAAACTCTGATGTACCATGATTGTATGCAGGTCACCATTCACATTTGATGACAGAACCTATAACATGTGTTGAAAAAACAACATAAAAAAGGGGCCGCCACCTTAAACAAAACAAAATAACAAATAATTAAGCTATACAAGAATTATGAGTTTTGTCTTCAAATCTTCTTGATAACTTTACAAATTCACAGGGGGGAATTTATTTTGCCCTTGTGCTGAGTGACAGTGAAGGGGAAATGTATGGGGATGGTGATAGATGTATGAGTATATTACTAGCTCATTTTATTTTTCAGAGCAATATTATTGAGTCTACCCTTATACAAGTTTACCCTTTAGCCTTCCTTCCATGAATTGGTTCTTCCTTTACCTTTGGTTCCCCAAGCTCCACAAGGCCATGAAAAGTGATACTTAAATTCACCAAGTTTGATAAATGCCCTCAAGGCAACTGGGCTCATTGTTGATTCTAGTCATTTGTATTTCCTTCTCTAGAAAAGTCCCCAGCATTGAATCTCATGTGATCAAATTATGTCACTAAAAACAGCAACAACAACAAAAAACAACTCATTCAGTGACTTTCAAGCCATTTCCTCTTACTTCCAAACTAGGTTAGCACCTGCCTTTTTGTAATTTTCTCCAACTCTACTTTTGTCTTCATTATTAGTTATTTCAGTACAGGCGAGATGATTCTGCTAAAATCCTAGCCTCTCAGTTCCTTAACTTCTTTCTTGTGATTCAGTCTCACCCATTCACCGCCAGTGTCACACTGTCCTAAACCTTGTCATTACCAATAATGGCAGCTCAGCAGTTTTTTTAATCCAATTTTCATATGTTTGCTTGTTTGTTTATCATCTGGCTTACTTCCTCTAGTTGTCAGTCCAACTCTGATAATCTATAAAATCCTTCAGGATCTTACCCCATTATACTTTCACCTTTCAATGTTGCATGCCCCCTTAGTGTCTTTCTTCCCTCTTTAGCCAGTTCAGTAGTTAACTATGATAATTTCCTTGAATGCATCCTTAGCTCTCTTGCTCCTTCTGTGTTTCCTCATACTCACATGGAAAAACCAGAATCCCAGTTAACCGCCTACTCATTGCCTTCACCTATCTAGCAGGATAACCTGCACTTACAGCTTTAAAATATATTTAGAAGTCAGTTACTTTTCAGCATCTCCACTGCCATCACCCTGGTAAGAGCCACAGTCTTTTCTCACCTAAAGTACTGCGGTGGATCGCTAACTTGTCTCCTTGTCACCTTTAATATTCTTCCATCTGGGCTTAACACAGCAACAGTGATCATCCCTTTCAAAATTAAATCAGATCCTGTCACTCATCTTCTTAAAGAAAGACTGTGACCCCAGTTCATTCAAAGTAACATGAAATTTATTAAAATTACATACAATTAAAGTGAACATATTTCCTGATTTCCCCTGGAACATTTCAGGTTATGCCTATTTTCCTTGCACAGTTATTATTAGTGTGCATACTATCTGCCCACTTGATCACTTCCCTTTAATTTCCCTCTTTTTTAAAAATTTCCCTCTTGAGTATTGCTTATATCACAGTTATCCCATTGAACAATGTAACATGGTCCCACATGGGGTCTTATGGTGACTGTTTCCTCTTCCTGGAAATCTTTTCACCCAGATAATCAAATAACTTTCTCACTCACCTCTTTCATATCTTTTAGTCAAATTTCTCTTTCCCAGGACAACCCATCTTAACTACCCTATTGAAAATTGCGATCTGCTTCTGCTACCCAAGGTCTCCCAATCTCCTTTACCCTGTTCTATTTTTTTCCTTTGCCATTGATCACCTTCTACCATTCTTTGAAATGTACTTAAAAAAAAAAATCTGTCTACCTTCATAAGAATATAAACTACATGAAGGAACTGATTTCCCCTGTTTTATTCTCTCATGTAGTTCAAACTATCCAAAACACTGTGCAAGAAAGTAGTTCCTTAAAATATTTAATGAAATAAATAATACAAAAAAGTTACCATAACCAAAAATCATCATTTTCTAAACTGAAAGGATCAACTCACCATTAACCAACCCAACACTTAAAAACCCTTCATACCAAGACACAAAATGTTCCAAATATTATGAATAAAGGATCTTAAAGCTTACAAGAAGGGAAGGGAAGGGAGACAATAATAAAAGTTCACAAATAAGAATGATATAAGAATCTTCTATAACCACATCTAAAGTAGAAATTGAGAAAAGCCTTAAACATTTATAGGGAACTATCCAATCCAACATTTTATCCCAAGACAACTATTCCATAAAATATTCATATTGTATAAGGATATTGCTAGGTATCCAAGGTCTCAAAAATTCACTGTTTATTCACCTTTTATTCCTTTCTAAGGGAGTTAGTGAAGAATGTGCAGCACTAAAATAAGAGTAACCCCCCCCCCAAAAAAAAACAAGAGCCAGGCAATAGAGGACCCACAAGAGATAAGTGAATAGGTGTCTCAAGGGGATAAGAATAAAAATCCAAAAATAGCAAATTTGAAACAGAATGCAGAACAACCAGCCCAGGTTGGAGCATGGAGCTTTGAGGTTTTGAGTCATTCCAGGAGATTTGAGGCAGTAGGCTATGTAGTATAAGGAGCTGGAGCTAATCTCCCTGAAGAAAACAAAGAGTCTTGAGAGGTTGTGCCTTCATTAAAAGAGAGCAAGTAAAATTGTATCCACAAACCCTAGTGAGAGAGAGGGAGCTTGAAAACATTTCAAGACAATGACTTGAAAATAAATAATTCACCAGTGAGAAACTGAAATCACCGGCCTCAGACACATGTAGCAGTGGGGTGCTAATTTACACAACTGACATTGCATGTGAATCTTCAAGAAGAATTACTATCAAACTGTTCCATACCCTTGAGGCTCTTATCTGTAAAGACCATGGGAAAAACAGAAATGAGTTAAAATGGAATAGACTGTAACAAAGAGTGGTAACCAGAATAGAATGTTTTTTTGTTTTTGTTAATAAATTTATTTATTTTTGGCTGTGTTGGGTCTTCGTTGCTGCGTGCGGGCTTTCTCTAGTTGTGGTGACGGGGTTATTCTTCGTCGTGGTGTGCGGGCGTCTCATTGCAGTGGCTTCTCTTGTTGCGGAGCACAGGCTCTAGGCGCGCGGGCTCCAGTAGTTGTGGCATGCAGGCTCAGTAGTTGTAGTTCATAGGCTGTAGAGCGCAGGCTCAGTAGTTGTGGCTCACGGGCTTTGTTGCTCCGCGGCATGTGGGATCTTCCTGGACGAGGCGCAAACCCATGTCCCCTGCATTGGCAGGCAGATTCTCAACCACTGCGCCACCAGGGAATTCCCAGAATAGGATGTTAAGTTAAGGGAGGTTTAAGAATATAGAATAGACTTCAATCTATGTAAAGACATAGAAATTGCGTTATAAGTAGGGAACAACTATGTATACAGGTGAGTTGGGACTCAATAACGGGATGATAATCCTCTTCAAGTGGAAGGAGAGAAAACCAGAAAACATAAAAGCAAACCTTCCTTTGTGACAGAAGGAAAGAAGGTGGACCATTAATGCAGATAATTAACAATAATATATTTGTGCTATTGAAGTATACCAAAAAACATGTAGTTACTCAAATACTAGGTAATTATTACAAGAGTAATGTGCTGGCAAATTTATTTTATAAAAATGTCTTACAATTGTTTCAAAAAAAAGAAACAGATTGAGCTTTGTCTTCTAAAATTAAAATTAATTGTAAAAAAAGAAACTATCACATGCAAGATTGATTTATTTGATAAGCGTTTATGAAGGACCCTATTGTATGCCACCAGATACTCAATACAGTATGTTAATTGAATAAAGGTAAATGTTTGACAATTTAATTTCCTTCTTTTATTTATTTATTTTTTAGCTCTAGTACCAGTATTTCTTGAATAACATTTAATTCCCTGAGGTGGAGGGATTGTGTAGGAACTTCAGTGAGATAATATATTTACTATGAGGATAAGATCAAGACACACTTTTTTTTGGGGGGGAAGATCTATATTAATGAAAATGGTAGCTTCCACTTTGTACAGATACTAAGTTATATAACCTGAAATTACTGAACTTCCATTCAAATATGTTGACATTTATTTTTTAAAGTGAGGTGAGAGTTCTATTTTCATTTTGTGTATTCTTATTGCAGCAGTCAGCTATTATATAAACATTTTCTAAGACGTTTTCTGATACATTATATAATTATGTTGTCACCAGTCTTCTCTTAGCAATTATTCTCTCCAAAAACATATTTCATAAGAGAAGTTCTACTTATGCAGCTTTGCAAAAGGATAGCAGTATATAATATTATTAAAAGAAAATACAACCTACACCTTTCCTTTAAATAGTCTTACAAAAAGTTACCTCACCTAAATTACACAGTTTACTTTCTTAACACAAAGGTTGTTTCAACAGCTCATATTTCAGATAGAATGTGCTTAAAAATTATGATTATATTTCAAGATATGTTTTAATTCCAAGCCCTTGCTAGCTTTGAGATCATTGTTATACAGAACCAAAATTAAGAAAAAAAAATTCCCACTGAAGTATTCCATTAAAAAAGAACAAATAAATTTTTCCATGCACTGTATCTTGAGGATATATATATATATATATATGTGTGTGTGTGTATATATATATATATATAGAGAGAGAGAGAGAGAGAGAGAGAGAGGGAGAGAGAGAGAGGTGAAATATATATTTCAATGCTGCGTTGCAGAGGTGTTCTTTATATTAAAATAAAAACCACTGCACTTCCTGTTGAAACACTAAGGACTTAGAAGAATCAGATAATTTTTCAAAACAGATTTTAAAATTTTGTCTACAAAATATTTATTTGCAAAATATTTTTTAGCATTTTTACATCATATATGAGGCACTGTGGTAGGTACTATGGGAACAAAGATATGTATAAAGTATCACTTTCCTCAATTCACAAACATTCTAGGAAGTAAAATATGGAAGATTAGTGAATATGTACTATATATAGTAGAAAATAATAGATATGACAAGAAATATGTAAAAAATACTATGGAAGGGTATAGAATTACTTTCTGAGGATGAGAATACTTTATTGGCAATATGAATAGAATCTGGTAATTTGGTCAGTGTATTAGTTTTCTATGGCTGCTATAACAAACTCCCACAACAATTGTTGTTTAAAAAAACAGAAATTTTTTCTTTTATGGTTCTGGAGGACAGAAGTCCAATGTCAAGGTATTGACTGGACCACACTTCTTCTGAAGGCTCTAGGGAAGAATATTTTTTTGCTTCCAACTTCTGCTCTTTCCAGATCTTCTTTGGCTTGTGGCTGCATAAATCCAATCTCTGCCTGTCTTCACATGGCCTTCTCCCTTAATCTCTAGCTTCTCCTCTTCTGTCTCTTATAAGGTGATTGTCATTGGCCATAGGGTCCACCCAGGATGATCTCATCTCAAGATTCTTAAATTAATTACATCTGCAAAGACCCTTTCTTTCCAAATAAAATTACATTTACAGGTTGTATGGGTTGGGATATGAACATTTTTTTTCCCACCATTCAACTGACTAGTCAGAGAGCAGTATGAGAGATTCCTAGGGGGAAAAATGCGATGTGAACTGATTTATAGAAAAATACAAAATAGCATGCATTAAAGTGAATAGCTGAAAACTGTAGAAAAATAATGTAATATATGAATATTTGGAAAGTCAGCTGGGACCAGGTTAAAAAAGATCAACAATGTTGGAAGTTATCTGGTTGGCAGTGGAAAAGTATTGAGAAACATTTAGCAGTTTCAAAAGAAAAATATTAGAGAAAAGGTGAATGAGAGGAAAAGATGAAGACTGAATTTTCTAGCCAAGTTTTATGAAAAGTGTATATATATATATGTATATACATATATATATATGTATATACATATATATATATATATAATTCAGCCATGAGAAAGAAGGAAATCCTGTCATTTGTGACTACATAGGTGGACCTTGAGGGCGTTATGCTAAGTGAGATATGTCAGACAGAGAAAGGTAAATACTGTATGATGTTACCTATACATGGAATCTAAAAAAGTCTAACTCATGGAAACAGGATAGAATGGTGGATACCGGGGCTGAGGGGTGGGAGAATTGAAAGATGTTGGTCAAAGGCTTCAAACTTGCAGTTAGAAGATGAATAAGTTCTAGACATCTAATGCACAGCATAGTGGTTATAGTCAACCACACTGTATTATATATTCCAAAGTTGCTACAAGACTGGGGACTTCCCTGGTGGTCCAGTGGTTAAGACTCCTCGCTCCCAATGCAGGGGGCCTGGGTTCGATTGCTGGTCAGGGAACTAGATCCCGCATGCTGCGACTAAGAGCCCATATGTCACAAGTAAAAGATCCTGCATGTGGCAACAAAGATTCGGCATGCTGCAACTAAGACCTGGCGAAGCCTAATAAATAAATAAATAAATATTTTTTAAAAAAATGTTCTCATCACACACAAAAAATGACAACTATGTGATGTGATAGAGGTGTTAGCTAATGCTAGGTGGCAATCATATTGCAATTGCAATACATAAATGTATCAAATCAACATGGTGTACACCTTAAACTTGCACAATGTTATATGTCAATTATAATCTCAATTTTTTAAAAAAAAGAAATTTAAGCTAGTAGGAGGAATATTAGAGCTGATCTTTTCCTGGTCATGATATTTCAATCTATGGACAATTTCCATCAATGATAGCTGAGGGGAAGAAAGGACAGTCTTGCCTCCACTTTTTCCCTGCTGTTGATGTACTGTGTTGGCAAAGTTTTCACTTTCATAGCTTCTTATTTTCAGCATTTAGGCAGTACCCACAGGCACCTCTACTCTCTATAATACCACTATACAGCAGAAATACAATGAGGGCAACATATTTTAAATTTTGTAATAACCACATTAAAAAGTAAAATGAGACATTTAATTTTAATAATATTTTAACCCATGTCTAAAACAGCATTTCAATATGTAGTCAATATAAAAAAATTATGAGTGAGATCTTCCTACAGATTGAATGTTTGTGTCCCCTCAAAATTCATATGTTGAGACCTATATGATGGTATTTGAAGGTGGGATCTTTGGGAAATGATTAGGTCATGAGGGTGGAGCCCTTGTGAATGGGATTAGTGCCTTTATAAAAGAGACCCCAAAGAGATCCCCCACCCCTCCTCCTATGTGGGCACACAGCAAGAAGACAACCTGTCTGTGAACCAGGAAGTAGGCTCTCATCAGACACTGAATCTATCCATGCCTAATCCTGCCTCCAGAATTGTGAAAAACAAATTTAGCTAGTTTATAAGCAACCCAGTCTGTGGTATTCTGTTATAACAGCCTAAGAGACAAAGACAGATCTTTTAAAGTCTTCAAATTTGGTGTGTATTTCATATCTACACCACTTCTCAATTCAGATTAACCACACTTTAAGTGAAGAGTGGACATATAAGGTTAGTGGATATGCTACTGATCATCACGGATCTGCAACATGTCCTTGTCTATGTGGTTGTCTCAATAAGATAATTGGACATCTGGCAGTCACATCACATAGACTAAAATGAGAGTACTGAGAAAAAATAACAATTCATTTCTATGCATGCCAGTATTTATTTTTCCTACACATTACCATGTGTTGCTCCCTTTCTTTTTTAAACAGACAATAATACCCATCCATTTTGGGAATTGCTCTTCCTTATTTATGGGTTTCCCCCCCTCTGTGTGATATTCCTCATATTATCCCATGACACTACCGCCCACCCCCAATTAATGACAGTTTGTTGGAGGATGCCTATTTCAAGTGGCATTGCAACAATAATTACAATTTTGTCCACATTATGATCCCAAAATGCTGGAGAGTTGGCATTAACACTTTCATTCCCCAGATAGTCCCAGAGGCAACTGAATGTTGCAATTTGATGTGAAGTGCAGGTGTTAGAAATAAAAGTGTTCCTGAAAGCAGAGCTGTTGGGCATAATTGTTATTTTGTATTCTTCCTCTGGCTTGAAATTTGATGCTTAGATGGAACTATTTTATGTGCTAGTCTGGCAAATCTCCCTACAGGCACATGTAATGGATGAAAAGGCCAAGGCAAAGAGGAAAGATTAATTAGCTTGTGTAGGGTCACTTAACACCCCAGTGGCAGAGATATAAACCCAGAAGCCTGAATTTGTAAGAATTTACACAAAGTATTTGGCAATTTCATTTTCCTTGATGAGAACTATAATTATAGTGTAAAGAACTGTGATTTCTGGATGCCACCCCTTTAAATGAATATCTACTGTTTGGTCATACTACTATTATGTAAATGCTTTTCTATTAATTTTGTATCTGTTGTCAGTCTTTCTCCCATGAAAACTGATTTGTATATTTGTATTGCACTACAGTGATGAAATCTAAGGGCTGTTATTTGTCTCACAATCTAATAAAAACATGTGTTTGTTACTTAATTCCACAAGAGGGCTTTACGTTTCTGCTTTACATGGAAATATTTGTCTGTATTTTTATTAAAAGTTATATTGAAGAGTTTATACAAATCTACCCATTAGTTCCAGTTACACAGAAATCTTTAAATTTTAAATTGTGTATCTGAAGCTAGAAAGACTGCAGTTTTATAATGTAAATGTGATGACAGACCAAACAATGTATTAAAATAAGTATTGCATGAGAAGATGTATCATATAAACATTAGTTCCCAAATTATAAATTATACCAAAATCCACAGTTAGAAGGGTTAGGGATAGAAGAAAGTATGTAGGCTAGGGATGATGGTGGCATAATATATGAAAATATAAATTGTATCAATGCAATCTTGATTTGTTTACTTGTTTGTTTGTTTATATTCCAACATGGCCTTTATGTTCTCAGCTTGAATACATTTTAGACATCTTCTCACAGCCTCTTGCCAGTGTTGCAATCTAAGAATGTCTTTCTTAAGGACCTGGAAACCATCCCTTTGAAATGTAGTCTTCGAGAAAGATATCCTTACCTCCCAGTCTCCATGGAGAGGTTAAGAGCCTATCTTTGATAAGAGCCGACTAGCAAACAGATGGCCTAATCACACTGACCAACTTTCCCTTTACTGTCCTACAGGATTTTTCTACCAGCTCACCCAGTCCTTAAAAAACCTCCCACATTTTGTTTCAACAGAGTTGAGTTCAATCTCTCTCACTTACTGCAATTAGTCTTGACCCCTTTCACAATACTATTGAATAGTTCTTTTTTTATATATATGTATTTTTTTATCATTGTGTTCCAAATTCACAGCATTCTTTAAAAATTTTTTTTTTATTTTATTTATCTTTGGCTGTGTTGGGTCTTCATTGCTGCACACGGGCTTTCTCTAGTTGTGGCAAGTGGGGGCTACTCTTCGTTGCGGTGCCCGGGCTTCTCATTGCAGTGGCTTCTCTTGTTGCAGAGCATGGGCTCTAGAGCGCAGGCTCAGTAGTTGTGGCTCGCAGGCTCAGTAGTTGTGGCTCGTGGGCTCAGTAGTTATGGCTCCGGGCTCTAGAGCGCAGGCTCAGTAGTTGTGGTGCACGGACTTAGTTGCTCCGCGGCACGTGGGATCTAGTGTAGTGTCTTGCCTTGATGTTGATGGCTGCTGACCGATTAGGGTGGTAGTGCTGAAGGTTGGGGTGGCTGTAGCAATTTCTTAAAATAAGATAACAATGAAGTTTCCTGCAATGATTCACTCTTCCTTTCATGATCTATTTCTCTGTAGCACACAATGCTGTTTGATAGCAGTTTACCCACAGTAGAACTTCTTTCAAAACTGGAGTCAATCCTCTCAAACCTGTGCTTTATCAACTAAGTTGATATCATGTTCCAAATCTTTTGTTGTAATTTCAACAATCTTCACAGCATTGTTATGAGGTATAGATTCCATCTTAAGAAACCACTTTCTTAGCTCATCCATAAGAAGCAATTCCTCTTCTGTTAAAATTTTATTATTAGATTGCAGCAATTTAGTTCCATCTTCGGGCTCCACTTCTAATTCTAGTTCTCTTGCTGTTTCCACCACATCTGCAGTTAACTTCCTCCACTGAAGTTTTGAACCTTTCAGAGTCATCCGTGAGGGTTCAGACCAACTTCTTCCAAACTCCTGTTAACATTGATGTTTTGACCTCTTCCCATGAATTGCAAACGTTCTTAATAGCATCTAGAATGGTGACTTATTTCCAGAAGGTTTTCATTTGTTTTGCTCTGATTCATCAGAGGATTCACTATCTATGGCAGCTGTAGCTACTAAAGGAATGTTGTGGCTGGTATGATCTATCCACACCAATAACACCTACCCCATATTAGTAATAAAGCTGTTTTACTTTCTTATCATTCATGTGTTCCCTGGAGTAGCGCTTCTAATTTTCTTCAAGAAGTTTTCCTTTTCATTCACAACTTGGCTAACTGGTGAAAAAGGCCCAACTTTCAGTCTTTCTTGCCTTTTGATACTCATTCTTCACTAAGCTTTATTATTTATAGATTTTGATTTAAAGTGAGAGCCATGTGTGACTCTTTATTTGAACACTTAGGGATCATTTCAGGGTTATAATTGAACTAATTTCTATATTTTTGTGTCTCAGGGAATAGGGAGGCCTGAGGAGAGGGAGAGAGAATAGCAGGTCAGTAGAGCTGTCAGAACACACACAACGTTTATCATCAGTTACGTTCACTGCCTTATATGGGCACATTCTGTAGTGGCCCAAAGCGATTACTGTAATAACATTAAAGATCACTGATCACAGATCACTGTAAGAAATATAATAATAATGAAAAAGTTTGATATATTACAAGGATTACCAAAATGTGCCACAGAGACATGAAGTGAGCAAATGCTCTTGGAAAAATGGTGCTGATAGACTTGCTGGAAGCAAGTTGCCACAGACTTTCAATCTGTAAAAAATGCAATATCTGTGAAGCACAATAAAGTGAAGCTCAGGAAAATGAGTTGTGCCTTATAATTTATAGATATGTGTGTGTATATTTATACAGTTGGCTCTTGAGCAACACAGGATTGAACTGTATGAGTCCATGTATACACTGTTGTTTTTCAGTAAATATACAGTTGGCCCTCCTAATTCTTGAATTTCACATTCAGAAGTTTATCTAACTGCGGATGGAAATTTCCATGCACAGTTGATTGACTCCTTGGGTGCAAAACCTGCATATATAGAGGGCAGACTGTATTCATTGGACATGCCATGTATGCCAGTTTATAGAAGAGAATTGGGCATCCACAGATTTTAATATATGCAAGGACACCTGGAGCAAATCTGCCACCTTATTGAGGGATAACTGTATATAATATGTTATATCTTGTTACATATATAATGTTATGCATATATAACATTGTATATATATGTAGTTTTAGATAATTGAGTTTTGGGTATATACGTAGTTTTAAGTATCTATATAGTTTTAGATATATATGTATAGTTTCAGTTTTATGTATTTTAGGAGTACATTCAAAAACAATAATCATAGATTTATGAATAAGCATGTTCAAACTACAGTATTGTTTAGAATAGTAAAATGTTAAAAACAAACATTTCAATAGTAAGTAATCATAATATGGAATATTATACAAATCTTAAATTCATAATTTGAGACTTAATTGTTCTTAACATACAATGCTAAATTTGTGTTTGCAGTTTAAAGAGTTAACAAAATAGTACATATATCATTATCCCACTTTTAATTTGAGTCCATTCATATAGAATCAAATTGGAATGTAATTTTCAGTAAATTTGTATAGAATAGAACAAAATCCAAACTTTAAAGATAGTAATTGCTGGGTTTGTTAGATCCTGGGCAACTTTAATTTTCTTCTTTAAAAATACCATATTATTTAACTTCTCTGTAATTAACAAATAGAGTTATAAACAGGAACTTACAATGACATTTTCCTTAAATTAAAAAAATCCAACTTTTTATGTGTGAATTTATGATTTTTTTTAATAAACTCAGGTCAAAAATTCCCTCAGTCTATGGTGGTAGGGAAAACTGACTTGTGCATGTTTCATTATTCATACAGCTGTCTTAAGTACTAGTAAATTTGAAACAGTGAAGAAATTGTTTTTCTTTTTTTTCTGTCATAAACCCTTCAGCTATTTTTTAACTTCTTCATGTTGTATGCCTTATGATCAACTGAAATTAAAAGAAAGTAGATTTAACTTAATACAAATTTAATTGTTCACCACATTTTGCCAGTTAGTCTGGTTTTAAGTCTTTAAGTACTTTGCCTGAAGCAATAAATTGTAGTTACTCAAAATATGCACCATTTGGAGGATGTATGTATTTTAAGACTTTCTTTGCACAGGCTGGCCACAGAGTTACTTTCTGTTGCCAGTGTGTAATGATCCTGTCATTGAATAGATATTATTTTTAGCAGAGTTAGTCTTCCATAGCCTGTAACAAAAGAATAAAAAAAAAGACTAAAATACTAGCCTTCTTTTTTTTTGTGACATGTGTTACTATATGAACTATACCACCTGGAAAAAAGAAGAAGAAATGGAAAAAGAGGGTAAATGATTTTTTCTTGTGTATGTTGTAGGCATCTATCTAATTTATTGAGGGGCATGAAGGAAGAAGATAGTCCCTCAGTAGTATTGTATCTGGTACACAGAACAATTGCCAGGCCACCTTTTCAGAATTGAGTTTCAAAGTTTAGAGAACTGAATCACTAAAATAAAAAATCAGCTTGAGCCATTTTTCTTCTCAGTTATCCAGGCCAAACTAATTTTCTCTCATAGACTTAAATTAGCTCTAATTAATATTTCTGAGTTTTACTTTCTTTAGACTTCATAATTTCTTTGGTGTGCATTACCAATTCTGAAGATTTTTAAAAAATTTTTGAGTGCAAATTTTACCTTTAACAGAGAGTATGTCCATGCTAGTTACCAATCTTTTCTTGTATACCTTACTTCCTAAAAGCTTTTCTTACAGTATCTCTTATTCTTCAACTAATCTTTACTAAAGATATTAAAAATAAAGTGAAAGAAATAATATGCTTTCAATTTTAGGGAAAGCAGAAAAAACTTGATTTTTATAAATATGAGCAGAATATAATTATTTAGGCTGCTTATGCATCTTTCATGGGAATATATTTATTCAACTTTTAAAAAATAATAAATAAAAAATTTTGGTAATAAATGCTGCTTTAGATGACAGTAGTTTAATAATTTATGCTAATTAGTAACTTCAATTCTTTTCCCACTATTTTTTTCTGAACAGTTAGTGCTCTTGGGTTATCGCATATGGGTGGGCTGCAAACAAAGATTTAATGACTTTTTCTAACATTTCTTCATAAATAAGTAGTCTGCTTAGTCAGAAATATTAAATAAAATAGCACTATGGTTCAGTATTGGAAGCTCAGAGGAATTCTCAGGCAATATTTCTTTCACATATGCTTCTCAAACAGAATTTCTGCTTCTGCTGTGGTATAGAATTCAGGGACTATGCTCAACTCAGTTCCTGCCTCTCTTTAAGTTCTGCTGCAAGATACAACTCTGTTTTGGGAACCAAAAATGTAGGTGTTAAAAACCAGGTTATATCCAGGAATCAGCCTTGCCAAGACTCAATCACAACCTTTCCTCTGAACTATAAGGATTTCATTCCATGTGTGTTTCAATTCAACTCAAGTGAAGAGAAAAATATGTGATAGTATCCAGCTAACATACAGCACTTCCTCCTGGAAGGTTTAGATAATCAAATTAAATTTATTAAAACTATAAATTTTCATCATTTCACCAAATGTCTTTTGAAAATCTGCTGTGAATGCTCTAGGCCCTGCTCTAGGTGATGAGAATGTAATGTGAACAGGTCAGCATGTTTCTTACGTTCAGGAAGCTCATGGGCTGTTTGGGATTGTAGGCTATCAAGTGGCAACCCAACAGGGTAGGTTGTTTATGCAGGAAAAATTCTTGAGCTAAATTTTGAACTACCAGGGAGCAGCATGTATGATTTGAACAGGCTGGGTGACCTTAATGATGCATGGCTGAAGGATGGTCAGGTGAGTGATACAAAGAGCAGCATGGCAGTATTGCAAGAGAGGAAGTACACTGAAGTAATTTAGTCCACCTACGGTTGGAGAGAGTTAGCAGAGAAAGACTGGAGAGATAAGCTGGACATGATCATGAAGCTCCGTATAAAACATGTGAAGAAAGAGTTTGCACTTTTCTTGAAAACAATAGGAGCTAATGATGGGCGAGTGAATGATGGGATAAGATTTACATTTTAGGAAGACCATTTTAATGTGAATAGGGCCAGAGAGATGAAGACTATTGAAGGAAAATAGGTAACGAATAAAGGAGACCTGATTTAGGGATGTGGCAGTGGCAGTAAGAGCAGTGAACAGCAGATCTGGGAAATATTTAGGTGGCAGAATTAATACAATTTGGTGTTTGATTAGGTTGAAGTAATAGGGGGAAAAAGAAACTAATGTTCAGGCTTCCTGTGTAATTGACGCATTTACTGAGCCAGAGATCAAGGGAATGGCAGTTCTGGGGAGGATCATGGTGAATTTAGTTAACTGAAGTTTCATTTTCAGTAACTTTGAAATATCATGAAGATGTCTATTTGAGAACTGGGTTAAATAGGTCTGAATTTGGGAGTTAAGAAAAAACTTAGAATTATAGAGTCCATAACATTGATTTTCATCCTACCTACCCCATCTTTTTTTTTTTTTAATGAATCTTATTGGGGGAGGGAATATTATTGTTATAGGTTCCTGTATTCTTGATTCAGTGTGACACACATATTTCCCATCTTTTACCTTGTATCGCTTAATTAATTCTAGAAAAAAGTTCCTCAGTCATATACTTAGAGAAAATATTGATGTTGGGGTACACTGACATTGCAACAGATTACTGGAGGTTCTTTAAAAAACATACATTGTAGCTTCTCAAATGAAGTTACATAATACTGTTTATTTTTTCAGATGAAAAAGTTTACATGCACGTGGTTTCTTAAAGATTTATTCTTAGGCACTAAAAGCTTTATTTTCCCTTATTTTGGAGGTTCTCAAAAGTTCTATTTGGATTAGAGTATATCCTCTTACTATGAGAAAACAGTAGATGCAACAGAAACATAGTACGAACATTTACAAAAAAATAGACTATCTAAATTTAAACTAATATGTACCACTACTAGATAGCATTCCCCAATTACTTTTCCACGAATTAGGATGCTCTTCCATCACAGATGTACTTAGTTCCTGGTAGTAATCTTTTACGTGCTGTCTTTGAAATTCAGTGTACTTCTAAAACATATGTAATATAATTTATTCTGAGTTAGGTTTATTATCCCTATTTTATAGGTAAGATAAATGAAGGTCCATAAGGTTACACAGTTTGACTAGCACAACACAAGTCATTTGTGAATTGAGCAGGGGCTAAACTAAATATTTCACTCTAAGTCCCTTGATTTTTTTTTTTCACTATCATAAAGTTTTACTTTTCATCAGTGAACTTATTTACAAGGTGGCTGGCTCACTTTAGGAATGTCACTTCCAGAAATAAAGCCACAGGTCTCCAGATGTACAGAAGTCAAAACTTTGGCAAGATAGTTATTATATCAAATCAAATTTATCTAAACAATGAAAGGTTTATTAACTTATTTTACATAATATATAATGCTTATTTAATAAATATGTCTGCACACATATATATCTTTATATCAGGACTCAGTGTTGGTTAACATTAGTTAATATGCATCATACATATTCACACACACCCACAGGTGTATATACAATCACTGTTCAATACTAGTTAACAATAATATCTGTGGAATTTACAGAGGTTTAATAGCTTGCTTAAGATTACCAATGGTTAGATGGCAGAGCAAGAAATGGCAAAGCAAGAATTCAACCCTCTTCTTCTGAATCCATAGAAATTATTTTGCTATACCATAAACAATGCCATTATTACATTGGGAGAAAAAAAGAACAAAAAATCTTATTTAAATTTTGGTTGGCAAATTTTAGGTATTTAATTTTTTTCTTTAGGCATTAAATGCTCTAATTCAAGTGATAGTTTGCTAGCTTCACACTGTACTGAGACTACTGTTAGTTTATCCTCTAAAAACTAAACATTTCCTTTTGCTGTCCTTTAGAGGTTATAAAATCAAAAACAAAAAAAAAATTTTGGTTTATAAAAACTAAAATTTCAGAATAAATGTAACAATTTATATGCAACTCAACTGGATCAGCTAACAGATGATATTGTGTTCTTTTGAATATTGCATTGGAAGGTTGATCACCAACTGTCACCTACATGAACTGTTTTGATAATCGAGATGGTCATATATAAAAGTTTGATTGCTTTGAGCATTTAGAAAACTAAAGTATTCTGGCAACCAGTAAATCAGATAGATTTTTTATAGATCACACAGATAAATATTCATTCCAGTGAGCTATCCCAGTTTATTCTAAGGGCAAATACATCTATTTCTTTATCCTGTGTCATGATATTCATGCTTTATCTAGTTATCTATCTATCATCTATGTATATATCTATTTACTTCTTTATTTATCTATCATCTATCCATATTACTTACAATATTTAGGATATCCATCAGAAAAAATAACATAAAATTCAACTAACTCATTTAAGTAATAAAGGGAATTTATTGGCTCACTAGCTGAAAAGTCTAGAGCTAGAGAATAAATACTTTGTCTGATCCACAGGTCGATGGTATCTTTAAGGCTGCATATCCATTTGTTTGTGATTCTTTCAGCTCTGTCTTCCTCACTATGTTGGTTTCATCCTTAGCCTGTTTTTCCTCACGTTGGCCAGATGGCTCTCCATTTGGACTACATGCATTTATTTTTTTATCTAAGAGAAGGGCATTGTATCAAGTTTGCAATTATTTAAGAAAAGTTTTGGCTTCCTTCCAGTTGACTAACTTATATCCCTTGAACCAATCACTGGGACTAAAGGAACACCATCTGTTAGCTTGTCTTAGTTTTAAATCATTGCCAACCCTGGACTAATCACAGTGACAAACGTCAAGAACAACAGCAACAATAGGATTACTATGATTGGCTTAAGCCAGTCAGGGCCTTCCCTTGGAGCTTGGAATAGAATCAAAACTCAATAGCTGTCTGAAACAGAGCGTGTGACTTGTTTCTCCAAAAGAAAATCTAAGTACTTTTGTAAAAAGAAGAAATGGGATACAGGAATGCATTAACAAATGCCCACCATTTATTGTAAATCTGTCCATTTATTCATTCATTTATCCTTCCAATTGTATCCATCTATCAATAATCTCTACCAATCAATTTATCTCTTCTTCCACCTTTCTACATATGCAGCATGCTTATGTTTAATTATTATCAAATTTTATTATTGCATGAAGTAGCACAGAAGTACAGGAATACAGTTTGGGCAAATATTGAGGTAAGAGTATTACTATTAGATATTCTTATTGAAGAATAAAAGCTGTCAACATAAGTTCAGTACTGAAACAAAAATGAGACACCAAGTCAGTTTTCCAGTTCTTACTCTTTTTTAAAGATTCTCCAAAATTAAAAAAAAAAATCTGTTAATTACTTCCATTGTATGAAGTTTTACATGTGAAGGATAAGAAGAAATTAGCCTCATACTTTGGAATTTAAGGAAGTTAAAAAGTGAAATAAAAACCATTTAATTATTGCTAAGCTTGTTAATTTGGTTGGTATCTTAGAGAAGCAGAAAAAAAATTAACTAGTTAGTGAGATAAGCACAAATATAAGTGGATATTTTGAATATGGAAGAGAGTCACATACATTTTGCTTTCATAATATGTGAGACAGAAGTTTAGTTTTGTTGGATGCAAAGTTTGAGAGAGCTTTGTCTATTTGTTTGTTACTTACGTGAAGTGTGTGTGTGTGTGTGTGTATTTGTAGATCAGAGTAGAAAGCATAAAATTAAAGACAGAACACAGCGACAATAATTGGTGATGGGAAGTTGTAGAGGAAGAGATTTTTTCTTCAGTTGACCTGATGGAGGTGTAAGCTTTCCAAAGCAGAGATGTATTTTTGAAATAGAGGGTATGAAAGAGGAAACTTGGTCATAATAAGCAATTTCTGCTGCAGAGGAGAGAAAAAAGGAAAAAAAAGAGGAAATTTAGTCAAATAGCCACAGAATTTCAGTAAGTGGATGCAGAATTATTTGCTAATTGCCTTAAAGAGGGTAACAGTTACATATAGTGGAGAAGTATTGGAAAGGCTGTTTTGAGTACTATAAGTGATCAATTTAATGATAAAACCAATAACCACCTCTAAGTTAAATGGAGAGGCAGGAGATTGCTGATAAAGTGTGAGAGTTGGAAAGATTTAAATAGCCAATGGAGGCATTCTCAGGTGTATATATATATATATATATATATATATATATATATATATATGGAGAGGGAGGGAGGGAGAGAGAGAGAGAGAAAGAGAGAGAGAGAGAGAGAGAGGGAGAGAGAGAGAGAGAGGGAGAGGGAGAGGGGGAGAGGGAGAGAGAGAGGGAGAGACGGAGAGGGGGAGAGAGGGAGAGGGAGAGGGGGAGGGGGAGGGAGAGGGGGAGGGGAGGGGGAGGGGGAGGGGGAGAGAGTAAAGTCAAGTCAGGGCCATTTGACTCCAAAGGCAATACTTTTGAATATATTATACTACCCATGGAGAGAGAGCAGGAGAGAGGGAGAAAGGGAGAGATTGAGAGAGAAAGAAGAGAAAGACTCCATTGGTCCCAAAAGGTAGTTGAGCCTTTTATAAACTACATGATAAAAACATCATAAATCTACTGTTTAAATCAAATATGTATTTTCAGATATTTATGTGTTCTGATCCCCCCAATAATCAATAAATAAGCTATTGACTTGTACAAACTTGACTTTTCCCTTAAATGGATTAAAAGCTACAAGTATATTACAGCTATTTCTACTCTTAACCTATCTTCCCTCGTCCCTTACTTCCCTTCTCTCTTTTCATTCACAGATATTTTGAGTGCCAATTATATGCCAATTATCAAAATACACGGTCAGGTTTGTAATCATCTCCAAGCTAGTAGGAAAGAAACAGACACATGTTTCCATTACAGAGTCAGAGGGTATGACAGAGGCAGGCATACGGTGTTATGGCAGAACATTAAATCTTGAAGGATGATATGACAGATTGCAATATTGTTTACAAATAGCTGTTTGTAAATGCTACTGGCCCTTTCTTTTTTTTTTTCTTTTTTGCGGTACGCAGGCCTCTCACTGTTGTGGCCTCTCCCGTTGTGGAGCACAGGCTCCGGACGCGCAGGCTCAGTGGCCATGGCTCACGGGCCCAGCCACTCTGCGACATGTGGGATCTTCCCGGATCGGGGCACGAACCCATGTCCGCTGCATCGGCAGGCGGACTCTCAACCACTGCGCCACCAGGGAAGACCACTGGCCCTTTCTTGATACCCCTTCTTATCCTAATAACCTCGGCTATGTGACTTATTTTTGCAATAAAATATGGAAAAAAGTGACAGGCGAAGTTTTATAAGACACAGTGTAATTCTACCTTTTTTTTTTTTTTTTTTTGCCTGTTGTGGGACCCAAAATATGCTAGAAAAAAGTCATTTCTTAATCCTAGATCCCAGAATACAGAGGACGTGATGCAGGACCACAGCCTACCCACAGTGGACATGCACTTGAGCAAAAAAAATAAGCATTGGTGAGCTACTAAGACCCAGTACTTAAGAAGGCATGGATTATTTTGGAGCTGAAAGTAGTTTAATAAAGTTCAAAGCAAAGATGTGTATATAGTAAGAAGGGGAAGGAGAGATGATGAAGGGTGTGTGGAGGGGGTAAAGGAGATGGTGGGGGAGATTGGCAGGAACCCAGTTAAGGGACTTCTATCTCATGTCAAAGACTTAAGCTTTAATTCTGAAAGCTATAATCTTAAGAGAAAGAATCTTGTGATCAGATGGGGTTCTTAAAAGTGAAACTCTAGCAGCACTGTTCTGGTAAATAGATTGAAGGGGAAAAGAGACTGGAAGCTGAGAAACTAAATAAGAAGCTATTTAATAATTTTATTCTGTAAGGGTTTTCCAGATACAGTCTCTCTGATCGCCACTCCTTGCACATACCTGCCACCTTACTCTTGTCATTTCTTTGTTTATCTGCTGACCAATAATATTTTGCAGTTTCTTAAGATGGCTAGAGTAACTCAGTCCCAAACCATGAATTCTGAGTTATATCTGACTCCTTAAAGTTTTTCTCAGTAAATGGTGGAACGACTCTGCTCCACCAAAGCCAACTTATAGAATACTTTCCTTTGGTTTTGCCAGGTCAGTTGACTAAAGGAATGTCTGTGTAATAAAGACAGTCCAGAGAAATACAAGGAATATTGTATTAGCATCAACACATAAGGAAACAAAAAAACAAGAAAGCCTGAACTTTGAGAGGTCTGTCTTTGCTTCTGCAGCTGCCTTGGTGTCATCCTCCATATGTCATTTTTTCATTTCACTTTAAACATAAATTCTGCAGTCTGGGCAGGGATCTCTAAAGGCAAGTGTCACCATTTAGGAAATTCACTTTGTGTTGTTGCCTGAGGGTGATCCAGGGACTTGGAATCTGGAAACTGCTCTTCTGTCCTCCTGGAGTCCCTAATCTTCTTGATCTCCTTTTGGTTGTAATCTACTTGAAAGCAGAGAACATGTGACTCTGTTACCCTTCTGAGGAACCTGGATATTAAGACATTTTCTTATAAGAGCAAGCAGACAGAAGGAAATTGAAATTGAGTCTATGTTGGCTCAAATTTCAAGGATCTTCTAAAACAGTGTTTCTTAAACTGTTTGTGGTAAAAGACCAAGTTTATTTCCACCATCAGTAATCTATCATGGAGCAATACCTTTGTAAAACACAACAAAATTAATTATTAGAGAAATAATAACCAAAAAAACAGCAAATACAAGTCCAGATCTTTTAGATTCAACAGACACAAAATTACACTCTGAAATTTCTATAATAATGTACAAATATTTAATTACAATTTTTGTATTAATATTGTTATAGACTGGAAAAAAGTTCACAGGCAAGAATTGCTTTAGAACCACATTTTCCATAGAATAATAAAAGAATAACAGAATCGTATTTAACATATTTTGTAGTACAGGTTAAAATGTCAAACATGGAGGTAAATTGTAAAACCAGCCATCTAAAGACAGTGACAACATTATTAATTCTCTCTTATTAAACTCTCCATTCTGAAGTCCCTACTGCCTTGTGGACATTTAATTTAGAATGAGTCACTGGTCATGTTTTATCAAAATAATGTGTTAAAAACAGTACCTCAATTTAATTCTCTTTAATTCCTGAAAATTTTATACTCATTCTTATATAATTTGTTCATACTGAGAAAATATTGAAAATGAAGAAAAACTGGTGTCTAAATAAAAGAATTCCAGTCTACGTAATAGGATAAGTAAACCAAACTCTCTTTTTAATATTTTTATGAAAGCACCTGAGTTCCTAAAAGCAAAGAGTTGAATAACTAATTGGGCTTGATTAGACAAATAAGAGTAATAAGATTTGAGCTCTTGTCAGAATTCTAATATTGCATCTCTTGGGATTGGCTATTGTACTTGCAGTAAAACCTTAAATTATGAAAACTGTTGTATCACATTTTGCTCTTATTTATCTCTAGAGAGACTCCCTAAGCCAAGATATTAGCAGCATTTCAATGAATAGCATGTAAAGATACATCGTAACCTTTGCCGATATTAAAACATTAATGATAATATTTGCAGCATTATGTCTATTTTTCCTCCGGAATGCTGGCAACACTACTAGCAGCAGCAGTTAAAGCACTGGAGGAGGGACTTCCCTGGTGGCGCAGTGGCTAAGAATCCGCCTGCCAATGCAGGGGACACAGTTTCGAGCTCTGGTCCCCGAAGATCCCACAGGCTGCGGAGCAACTAAGCCTGTGTGCCACAACTACTGAGCCTGTGCTCTAGAGCCTGCAAGCCACAACTACTGAAGCCCGCATGCCACAACTACCAAAGCCCACGCGCCTAGAGCCTGTGCTCCGCAACAAGAGAAGCCACCGCAGTGAGAAGCCCACGTGCCACAACGAAGAGTAGCCTCCGCTCGCCGCAACTAGAGAAAGCCCACGGGCCGCATGAAGACCCAACACAGCCAAAAATAAATAAATTTTTTAAAAAAGCACTGGAGGAAATATAATTAAATTTCTCCACTGAGAAATCTCAAATGGATCCCAAGCCTTCCACAGGAATGGTAATAATGTATTTCAACATGTTATTTATCCCACATAATCATTTCTCATGAAGTTTAACGATGGCTGTGTTTATAAATAACATCTGGTAAATATGCTTTTAAAATACAAATAGAGTTATGAAGCTGACTACTAGCGAAAAGCCTGGCAGATGTTAATATACCCTTCAAGATTTCTGTGTAAAAGGATGCACTTTGTGTGATCATAGAATAAGAATGGGATGGGATAAGGATAAGTAGTGGTCCTCTGGGTTGTGCTAGGAAGATAACCTACAAACTTTCGTCTGGTAATAACGTCCTGGTAAGAGAACATGTGATATTGAGGGCTGCAGAAAGCTTTTCACTTCACTACAGGAGCTACTGCTGAGCAAAGGGATGCTCAATCCTCTAAACTTTATCATAGAAAAATAAATTAAAAATAGATAAGAAAATAACAACAACATGAACAAGAGAATACCTGTGGAGTGAAAATGTGTTAACTCCCTTGGAGGAATTCAGTAACAGGCAAGTTAGTCTTTTTGTAAAAAAGCTGCTTCATACTGGGCCTCCAGGGGTTGTTTGTTCATATGCCAGGGCACCTGCTATTAATTTCTTACATCCCATTTCAGGAAGAACAATTCCTCTTTATGGTTCCCTCACCTCTTACATCATGTTCTTGCAAGAACATCTAAAAATAAGGCAAGACAAAGAGCTAAGATGCAGAGATTTTTTTAACAAAACTTCTATGTTAGTACACACCCCACCCCCAATTTTTTATATGAAAAGTTTCAAAAGTAACTTCAGTAAAAAGTTATTCATTGATCAAGCCATAAAGCTAGTAGGTGGTTGGGTCAGGACACAAATTTCAATCAGTCAGATTTCAAAGCTCATCATATAATCAATTTTTTATAAACAAATAGGAAGTCTGCTTAAAAAGCATCTTCATACATGTTTCTTTAATTAAGCCATTTAATAGTAGCCTGTTACAAGAGAAAACATAATTTTGTTTAGCCTTACATTTTATAGGCTAAAGGTGTCATTTCCTTTAGCCTTCTTTTGAAGAATAGTTACCTTGGAAAATGAGTTTGGCACTTTCTCTCATTGCCACACCATCCCTGACATTCAACTCTGGATGGCATTTTCTTCATGCAAAAACATATCCTCTGTGGAACAGTTCCTCAAAATGTTCATTTCTAATTTCGTTCATTGGAGGGAAGATTTTTAACCAGTGCATTTGTTTCTGATATGGAGACACATCAGAATCAATACTGAAAAAGCAGATGGCTGGAGGAATTGCACACACCATAAGGGAGTCTCTCGTCTTTGCAGGACACACACATGGTAGTGAATACATAACACATAAGGGACAATGTCATGGCATTTTGAAGCAAAAGCCAGAGCCACAGGTTGGAGAAAGAATCTTTATGCTGTCTGAAAAGCATTTTTCCTCCAGGGGCTGGTTTTACCTTTGAAGCAATCTTTCCTGTCATTATTTAGGTCATTTGCTACTAAATCTATTGTCCAACTTTGACAAAAATTTAAAGAAAATGTAAGAAAAAATTTTCAATCAAGTACATCTGATTAATCATCAGAAAATTGGTATGGATAAACTACTTTACTATAAAACGTTTTCCTATTATGTGGCTCTTGACCTAAAACAAATAGACTGCCTGATACTTCTCCAGTGAAAATCGGTTTATTTGGGATCAGCAGAGAATTGCAATTCGAGGTTTGCAACCATGGTGAGCCACGTGCAAGTCCCTACGTAACAAGAGAAGGAGGATGCTTTTTTTTTTAAATAAATTTATTTATTTTATTTTATTATTTATTTTTGGCTGCATTGGGTCTTCATTGCTGTGTGCGGGCTTTCTCTAGTTGCAGTGAGCAAGGGCTACTCTTCATTGCAGTGCCAGGCTTCTCATTGTGGTGGCTTCTCATTGTTGAGGAGCACGGACTCTAGGCGCATGGGTTTCAGTAGTTGTGGCTCACGGGCTCTAGGGCACAGGCTCAGTAGTTGTGGCAAACGGGCTTATTTACTCTGTGGCATGTGGGATCTTCCCGGGCCAGGGCTCGAACCTGTGTCCCCTGCACTGGCAGGTGGATTCTTAACCACTGTGCCACCAGGGAAGCCCAGAGGATGTAATAGAAAGGAAAAGGAAATTGGGAGGGCTATAGTAAACCAAGAGTCCATGGCTTTTCATTGGCTGAGTCCTTGGAGGAAAGGAATCTTTCTTTTTCCTGTTGGGCTCTGCTATCATCACAGGGTGTGAGAGCCCCCCTTCTGGTCTCCTAACTCTATTTAATTGAAATTTCTCTTTATTTTTATTTTATATTTCCCCCTTTTGATCAAGAACTTTCTCTGAAAGCATCACTGATCAAGAGTCAGGTTTTCTAGTGTTAGTGGTTCTTTGTCCCTCAAAGCCAGTAAGGACATTTCCTAGGTGTAGTGTCTCATGTTAAAGGGAAAGTGCCCAGACTGGAAGCCTATTGAGGTCACATTCAAGTAACATGGAAGGATAGGAGGCAGAACTCTCAGGAGCTAAAGTTCTTATGTTATCAAGATCATAGACATTGGAGATCATTTGAAAGGTTATGTCATCATCAAAATTTTGATGACAAACTTCCAATAGACCTGTTGGATACCTTGGGAAAGCTGTCTGATCAGATGTCATCTGCTTCAATTCTGGGAAGTTTTTTTTACTTTTCGGTACCTGATGATATTCACGTTCAGTCAGGGTCTGGCACTTTCTTTAGATGTGTCACATTAATCCAAGAGTCTGTTTCTTGGAGATTGGCAGCACTAGGGTTTGTTAGCGGTATCTGACAGGGGCTTCTCCAGTGAGGTTGAAGAGAGTTCTTCTGGAAGTGTCTTTTCCAATAAACAAAATCTCCAGCAAGGTGTGATACATGAGGTATTTGTCTTCCAAGAGTACACTGTGAGAAGATTGCTCTACCAAAACATGAGTATTTTTCATAGAAGAAATTAGGCCTTTGCAGTATTGAGATTGAAGTATCTGTCAGTCGTGGGTCAAAAAAAGTAGGAGTCAAGTGCATTGGGTATCCTGTGACTACCTCAAAGGGTGAGATTTTATGAGTTCCAGAAAGGGTGGATCTGAGATTTAGAAGGAACAATGGCAATGCTTTTGGACAAGGTATTTGGAGGGCCTCTACAAATTTTTCCATTTGCATCTTAATGCCATTAGTGTGTTCAACTAAACCAGAGGGTTGAGGGTGGTTAGTGCAGTGAAAGTGTTGTGAAACCGGCCAAATGACACAGACTTGTCTAAGTACCTGGCCAGTAAAATGGGTCCTCAATCACTATGAAGTTTGAGAGGAGTTCCCCATGTAGAAATAATCTTTTCCAAAAAAAAAAAAAAAGACTTTAGCCACAGAAGAAGCAGTAACCTGTTTGAAAGGGAAGGTTTCAGACCAGTATGAAAACATACAGACGATCACTAAAATATATTGATATCCATGACACATAGGAAGTTGTACAAAATCCATTTGACAGACCTTGAATTGTCCATTAGGCAGTTTAAAATGTCTGAGAACAGTTCAAACAGGCTTTTCTGGGTTGTATTTCAAGCAAGTGGGATGAGTAGGTAGGCAATTTCTGTGACCTTATTAATGGTCCCCCACCAATACTGATTCATGAAGGCTATCATTTGGTCAGTTGACCAATAGTTTAATACATGTACAGTAGTGAGGAGAGGAAATTTTAGAGTCTCTCGTAGAACTGGGTTGTTATTTGGTCCAATCCAGACCTTTCTCTTTTTATCAAACCAACAATTGCTGAATTTCCAATCAT
This sequence comes from Leucopleurus acutus, assembly GCF_964270905.1. Taxonomy (NCBI): domain Eukaryota; kingdom Metazoa; phylum Chordata; class Mammalia; order Artiodactyla; family Delphinidae; genus Leucopleurus; species Leucopleurus acutus. Next base: position 60,967,789 of record NC_139159.1, read on the forward strand.
GTTTTTCCTCTTCTGAGGTCAACTGCTGGATTTCTCTAGTCAGTTTTTTTTAAATGATCATTTTAGGAAACATCCCTTTAGACAAAGACAGAGGTTTGGCCTCTGTTGATCTCTTTAGTGACAGCATTCATCATGGAAATATGAGCAAGGTAGTTTCCCTTAGCTTCCAGAGACAAGTTTAGAGCGCCCCAGAATTTTAAGAACAGCTCAAGTGTCAGGTAAAAGTACTGTATCTAATAATTTCTGATCACAGGGACCATTTTAAATTTTAATTCCACTGGAAGTAAGGAAGCCATTTGTGTCCCTGATATTCCAAAATCATGAGCTACTCCAAAAGCACATATATTATCACTATAAATATTGGCAGTTTGGTCTTTGGATAAAGTGCAAACTTGTGCAAGAGTGTAAAATTCAGCCTATTGGGATGAAGTATCCACAGGTAAAGATGCTACCTAAACAGCCTCCAAAGGAGTTGCAATGGAATGCTCAGCACAATATTTATAATATCAACTTTTAAATAAGAAACCATCAGTGAACCATGAGAAGTCAGCATTACCCAAATAATCTCCTGAAGATCATCACGAGGAGTCAGGAGGTTGTCCATCTGTGTTAAGCAGTCATGAGGAAATTCATTGGTGATGGAGGGGAAAAAGCAGCAAGGTTAAGGTTATTACAAAATAAAACATTTACGTGAGGAGTAGTTAAAAGGACTTTATAGGAGGTGAGGTGGCTGACTGAGAAGCATTGAGTGTGATGAGAATTTGGGAGAGCTTCTACTGCATGAGGTACAGCAATGGTTAAAGGTGATCCCACAATGATTTTTTTGGTGGTCTTTACCAAAATGGCAGTGACTGTAATGGCTCTAAGGCAAAGGGGTTATACACACACCACAGAGTCCAGCTGCCAGCTGTAATTACCTTATGGGTCAATGGTGGTCCTCATGTTTTAGGGTGAGTATTCCAAGGGCATTCCCTTCCTTTTCATATAAAAGCATACCTCATTTTATTCCACTTTGCTCTATTACACTTCACAGATACTATGTTTTTTTTTTCAAATTGAAGGTTTGTGGCAACCCTGTGTCAAGCAAGTCTATTGGTGCCATTTTTCCAATAGCATTTGCTCACTATTTGTCTCTGGGTAACATTTTGGTAATTCTCTCAATATTTAAAATTTTTATTATTATGACATTTGTTATGGTGATCTATAATCAGTGATCTTTGATGTTACTATTGTAATTGTTTGGGCACTTTTTAGCAATAAAGTATTTTTAAATTAAGGTATGTACATTGTTTTTTTTAGAGATAATGCTATCGCACACTTAATAGACTACAGTATAGTGTAAACATAATTTCTATAGTACTGGGAAACCAACAAATTTGTGTGACTTACTTTATTGTGGTATTCACTTTATTGCAGTGGCCTGGTACCCAGGCTGCTATTTCTCCAAGGGATGCTGGTACAAAATGGAAAAAGGTAATCTGATATTTGGGATACCCAAAAGCAGGTGAACTCATCAAACTTTAAGACTTTAAAAGCTATGTTGTCTGATTTTTCTGATAAAATTGGGTTTGGTTGTTACTGTTTAGCAAAAAATAAAGAGATTTGGCTGAAAGAAAGAAATTTGGAATCCAGTTTTGGCAACTAGCCCAAGAAAACCTCAAGGTCGGTACTTAGTTTGGGGTTTGGGGAAACTTAGGACACCATGAAGCCTACCTGGATCTGGGTGTAGACCTTGTTCTGATATCAGATGCCCTAAATATCAAACCTGGGTTTGGGCAAACTACAATTTTTCTTTGGCCAGTTTATGCCCCTTTAAGGCTAAAAGCTTCAGCAAATGGATGCTGACGTCCTGTGAAGAGGCTTGAGAAGGAGAGCAAAGAAGCAAATTATCCACATATTACCACAAAAGCAGGAGTGTGGATATATCCCTGGGTGAAATTTATATCACCCAGATCAGCCTCCAGGATTTGTGAGAAATAACAAGGACTCTCAGTAAAACTCTGAGGCATTACTGTCCAGGTGAATTATTTCTTCCCAAATGAAGACCAAAGGGTATTGGCTAGCTTCATCAATTGGAATACTAAAGAATGCAATGCATACATCAATTACAGTAAAGAATTTACTTCCAGTGGGAATGGATGTTTGTAACGTAAGAGGGCTAGGAATGTAGGATGTGAGGAATAGCAATGTTGCTTATGGCTCAGAGGCCAGGGTCAAACCTCCCCTCTTGGCCCTTATGTTGTCTTATTGGTAAATGAGAGTGTTACAAGGGCTAATACAAGAGGTAATAAGGCCTTGAGACTTGTAATCTATGGGCTCTATTGCCTTGAAGGACTTTGTTACTTATAGTGTATTGATTAACTCTAAGGAGAGGCTTTGAGAGATTTATTTGACTCTTAATGGAAGGTTCACTGTGAATTTTGCCAATATCAGTTGTAGATTTCACCCCTAAGGAGGATAGTAGCTGATTCAATAGGGACAAAGGATCAGCGTTTCCAGAGTCAGCTCTATTACCATCAGAGATGACAAAGATGTTAAAGGGTCATTGAATTTACCTAGTTGGTTACTTTGATGACTACTGTCAAATTCTATAAATATTTCCTTATTTTCGGAAAAAAACAATTCCAGCATGATACTTCTCTAAGAAGTCTTGGCCTAGTAAATGGATGGGGCGGAGGAACTATGGAGAAAAGGGTGTGCATTTCTCAAAGGGCCTAAATAAAGAATAGATTCAAAGACAGGAACCTCTTTTAGGCTCGTTAGAGAGCCCCACTATTTGAACCGCTGGATTACTTTGAGCTGGGGAACTGTTTTATAGTAGAGGGATTGAGTACCAAGAGTGTCATGTTAGTGTCAGTTAGTACTGGAGGAGATTCATTCCCAATCTGGAGAAATGTTTCTCCAAGCCGACTTAGAGGGAGAATTGGGAAGAGGCCCTGTAGCTCCTCAGAACCCTGTCACTGAGAATTGGGAGGATGTTGGAAAGCATGTGTTGATGAAAATTAATCAGTCAATCTAAGAAAGAGTTAGAACATTTTGTTTGAGCCAAATTTGAGGATTATAACCCAGGAAGAGCATCTCAGACAGCTCTGAAAACTGTTCTGCCTGTCAGAAGTCGACACAGTTTATATAAGTTTTTTGAGACAGAGCTATACATCAAATGACAGTTTACATAATCCACATCTAAGGGCTATCGTGGTGGGTCACGGGACCCTTTACAAGATCAAGAAGGAATGTTATCTGTTAAGAAGTTGTCTTGTTTTTGCTGGGAGAATGTTGCCCTTTATGGTTAAGCAGGTATTCCTGCTGATGGGAGAGGTTCGGTATATGCATAATGCAGACACACAATGCCGTGGGGGGAAGAGAGGAGGCCAGAGAGCAGAGAAGAATTTTTATGTTTAAATTTTTCTTGTCTTGCCATAAAATATGAATTCTATTTCACATCTGGTTAGGTGCCTGAAGCACTTAAATGTGTCACAGTCTCTTCCAATGTCCTGTCTCTTTTTTGAAATAATAGCAAAAACTAGGAGGGTTTTGCTTTCATTTAGGAGGCTTCATTTGCTAGAGTTGAAGATTAAGAATTTTGGTGATCTTCCCTTTAGCTGGTTTAACTAGAGTGGGAGACATGTGATTTGCCAGATTAACTAAAACTGGAGTGGACATAGCTTCCCATTCCATCCTGCTTCTTTTTACTAGACAGGAAAAGTCTCAGTTCAGCCCATTAATAAACAGAGTTAAAAGCTACCCCGGTCGAATCAACATCTGAAGGAAGATCTGTATTTTCTTTAGAAATAATTTGAAGTCAATTATAATAGTCATGAACAGATTCATCAGATTTTGGTGTGCAAGACTGAATTTTGTTCCAGTTAACAACCTTTGGAAAAGCCCAAAGAATTGCTTGATGAAGTCGCCCAACAATTGCTCAAGCCTGATCATATAATAATAAATCATCAGGTTGATCTCCTGGTTGGTTCTAGAGACATTCCAGGATTTTCCCAGTCAGCCGTTTTCATTCAATACTGGGCCTGGCCTTCACCAACAAGTATAAGAACTAGCTGATAAAGTCAGAGAAACTGGGTTGATACAGTTGAATGACTATATTAAATTCCTCAGCAAGTCTGTGAGGATCTTCGATTATTTAGGGAACATCTTTGCACATGGCTCACAGTTCAGCTTTAGTCCAAGGAATATAGGAAATTAAGGGTTTCCAGATCCTCAGAAGGCTTAATTTTAAAGGGACAGGTTTTGATAAGTTCAGAGGAAAAGGGGAAAGGGAGAGTTTCAGAAAACAGGGGAAGTTTGGTGAAAGAATTGAGGGAATTGAGGTCATAAAGGAGGCATAGGCAGTGTAAAAGGAAAAGAGGGAAATGGTGCCAGAGGCAGTCTGGCCATGAAGAACTGAGGGGGAGAGACAAAATGGCACTGGAGATGGAGCTTGAAACAAAGAAACCAAGGAAGAGCCTGAGGCTTCAGGAGCCATTTTGTCTCTTTCTTTAATTGTTTGTCTGCCTTAATTAATCTTAAAATCCCATTTGGCACAGAGGCAATTTTAGACTCCTGATAACATTGGGAAGCCTCAAAATACCAATCGAAATAAGCATTCCACTCAGTTCTGGAAATTTTTGAGCTATTACAGTCCAATTTGCTTTTAAGAAAATTGTTTGAGATTTCAGGTTTCCCATAATGGCCATTGATATTCTAAATTGCCTTTGGTCCCATCAGTCCATTTAGTTAGAAAGGCACATGCGGAAGAACCTCAGTTTTTAAACTTAAAATCGGCCAGAATCCCTGTATGTGTGTGTCAGGGGATGGGAGGAAAATGCCCTCAAAATAGGTAACTGAAATCCCACTCTCAGATTTTTCTCTATAGTAAAAGAATATTTTTCAAACAGCTTACAGCTTAAACAGCTCAGTTCAAACTGATTGCTAGCTAATACCAGCCACTTCTAAGAAAACAGCTTGGTCCTAGAGGAACCAGGCCAAAGGCTTTTCCAGCTAGTTTCCAAAAAATAGTTTCCTTCCATTGAAGAAATGAGTGAATGGCTTCTCAGCCAGCTTTGGTTGAAACTGTCTGATCTCAAAATCAGACCAAAGTGCCATAAGAGTTCTTACATACCAAAAAGATAAAAATCTTAAAATAGATTCTGAATAAAGCCTGGAAAGCTTAAAATGCAAAGAGGGTATGAGCTCAGATCCAGGAGAAAGATATCCTTTCAAACTCCAGGGTTGGCAAGAAAAGCAGTGAGTGACAGTGGGCTCGGGTGTGAGTACCACACCTGTTTACTCACCGGTCCCAAAGCCATTGGGCGTCTTCTCTGACCCCTGTCTGGGTTACCAAAATGTTGACCTAAAACAAATAGACTGCCAGATATTTCTCCAGCAAAAAATGCATTTATTCAGGATCAGCAGGAAATTGCAGTCCAGGGTCTTCAAACATGGTAAGCCTTGTGCAAGTCCCCACACAAAGAAAGGAGAGTACTATTTTATAGAGAGAGAAAAAGGAAGTTGGGAGGGCAGTAGTAAACAAAGAGTCCGTGGCTTTTTCTTGGCTGAGTCCTTGCCAGGAAAGGAGTCTTTCTTTTTCCTGTTGGGCCCTGCTGTCATTACAGGGAGTAAGAGCTCCCCCATCTGGTCCCCCAACTCTAATTGAGGTTTCTCTATTAATTTTTTTACACGGCCAAGGTTAAATATTTATAAAAGTTGTCTTTGCTGTATTGCTTTTGAAAAAGTAATTTTATGACAGTGTTCATAAGTAACTTTTGTTGCATATTTTGCCCACTCAGAATTAGAGTTGCAAAATGTTTGCTTTTAAAACTTAAGAATGTAATTTTTTTTGAAAAAATGATGGATTTGAAATTTAACTTAGCTGGAAAATTGCAATTTTCAATTTTACTATAATTTCTTCCTTTTAGAAAAGCCTAAAAGAAATGCATACTTTAGGCGCAAATTGTCCTCAAAATGTGCAGCAACTTCATCTTTGATTCCTTTGATTCAAGGTTAAAAAACGCCTTTAACAATTCTGTCTTGACCTAGAATTTATACAGAAGACAAGATAGATGATGCAGAGGAGAGAGACCTAAATATCACATTGTGTAATGTGGTTTTCTAATATATCCTGGGAAGTTTCCTTCCCCTAGAGAAAGGGTGTGGTAGTAATGGTGATGATGGTTGATAAAGAGGAGGATGTTGTAGTCAAAAGAGAGTGGTACAAGAATTTGCAATTTACCCCCCCCCTTATTATTACCCCCTTGGTCATAGATGTGTCACTTTAATGAAAATCATTTGACCTACCATTCATTTCCCTCATGATACTATATTCAAATGCGTATCTGAATTTATAGAAACTTCTACGCTTATTACTCATTTTTCTTTCATCAGATCTTATATGTTTATATACTTTTTTTTCAAGGTATCAGGGGATCTTGGGTTTCATAGGCATAAAATTCTTCTTATAAGCATAAAATTAATCTTGTCTATTAGTCCTGGTCACAGGTGGAGTCTATTGCATTTTATAAAATGGAAGACAAAAAATATTAATCAAATATGTAGCTAACACCCATAACAGTTATAAAGCAGTTTATTACCTCTTTCTATGAAAGTTACCAATAAATAACATATAAATGCTTTATAAAACATATGTCACCTAGGAATAAATATTCTCTCATCTGATTTAGATACAATGACAATTTTCTATACCAATAGGAAAAGGAGATCTCTCTTATGTGTGGAGAAATGATATTACTTCAAGTCAAATTTTCTTAAATCTTGTACACAATTTTCTTTTCATTATAAAATGTAATTATCATGCCAGGATATTTTAAAATAAGAAAGATTACAAATTTTGGTGCTGAGACTTGTACAAAGTCAGTTGACTTTTTCAAAGATATATTCTCCAGAGTGACACAGTGATAATGAGGACAACCTACTAAATCCCTCTGACTCTCCTCTGGCTTCCTCTTTCTCAGACACATGCCGTGTCCTCCCATGATGTTCTTAATTGTATGAGTAAAGATTCACTAGAGTTACAGGTAGACAGCAGGTTTTCTCCATCCTTGATCAGTCCTGCCCCATGCTCATTAGATGTATCTGTTGTGTCTGAAGCAGCCCTGTAATTAGGAATCTTAAATAACTTACTGTCCATTGCCTATTGCCTATGACTATGACCTTTACCTACTTTCCTCCACCCACGCATGCAGAAGTCCTCATCCTCTGTTGTGTTAGAGTCAGTCCTCTGTTTGCACTTATTTCCCTTGAACTTGTTTATCTAGAGGAACTGTTTGTTTTGTGGCATTTCTAGCTGTCCCCCAGGCACTCCGGAGGCAGACTAGCCACAGGTGAATACTGTGACTCACACACCAATTTTTTGTTACTTAAACAATCACGATAACGTACAATTGATTTAACCTCAACCTCCCTTTTCAATGTATAAATGCGCATCTTCTGAAAAGCAGGTGGAAGAGTTCTTGTAGGCTTCATTTTTCCTGAAGGAGATACTATCTATGCAGTTCAAAGTATAGAGGGTCTGGGATTAAATACTGGTGTTATACTTTACTCTTCAGGACTGACTCAGTCTTGGAGCAGTCCTGACTAAATGAGTAACTGAAAGGCCGCAAAGAGATTAATGAGGCAAAACAATGAATAACTGTTAGTATTTTGTTAAAATGTGAAAGTATATTATTTATCCACATTTTAGATTTATTGGTAATTCCATGTTGGTTTATGTAACATTTAACAAAAGGAATGGGGGGCTTCCCTGGTGGTGCAGTGGTTGGGAGTCCGCCTGCCGATGCAGGGGACATGGGTTCGTGCCCCGGTCCGGGAAGATCCCACATGCCGCGGAGCGGCTGGGCCCGTGAGCCATGGCCGCTGAGCCTGCGCGTCCGGAGCCTGTGCTCCACAACGGGAGAGGCCACAGCAGTGAGAGGCCCGCGTACCGCAAAAAAAAAAAAAAAAAAAAATGGAATGGAATTTTGCTACAGCTTCTCAAAGCTCTCAACTTTAGACAAGAATCTTGGATTGTAATCTCAATTTTGATGTCCACTTGTTGTATGACCTGAGGTGGGTAGCTTAATCTTCCTGAGAATCAATTCTTCATAAAATGAGGGTTTTAGATTTCAGATTCGCAGGAGTTTTAAATTTCCATGGTGCTGTGGTCCCATGGGAGGTACAAGGAACAAAGTGTTGTGCCCATGATGGTTCTATCTTCAGTGCCTTTTACCACCAAGCCCTGAAAAACTACTCCTCATCCTTGAAGGTTAACTATAAATCCAGTTTTCTTAGTCAAATACTGAGAAAAATCTAAATAGTTTGGAATATTACAATAAAATATTATGGAACTAAAGAATTAGAGGCAGGAATACTCACACACACACACACATTTTTATTAGAATGCTGAAGAAAGCACTAACAGTACTAGGATCTTAGGTAGGATGGAGATATTTCTTTTCATATACTTTTTTTTTAAATTTAATTAATTTTTGGCTGCGTTGGGTCTTCGTTGGTACACAAGGGCTTTCTCTAGTTGCAGCGAGTGGGGGCTACTCTGAGTTGTGGTGCGTAGGCCTCTCATTACAGTGACCTCTCCTGCTGCGGAGCACGTGCTCTAAGTGTGCGGGCTTCAGTAGTTGTGGCCCACAGGCCCAGCAGCTGTGGCTCACGGGCTCTAGAGCACAGGCTCAGCAGTTGCGGCACATGGGCCTAGTTGCTCCGTGGCATGTGGGATCCTCCCAGACCAGGGCTTGAACCCGTGTCCCCTGCATTGGCAGGCAGATTCTTAACCACTGTGCCACCAGGGAAGCCCTCATTATACTTTTTTACTTGAATATTTTACTATATTTATAGATTTTCAACTGCTAATGGTTTATAAAATATCCTTCACATGGGTTTTTTGGCTCACTCTTAAAAATTAATTTTTAAGCAAAATTAGTTATGACTTGCTTGTATCCTAAATTATTGGTCTTCAAATCCTTTATGTTCAGTACCCTAAGAATTTCAAGTATTTCAATAAACTTTATACCACTTGACATATATTTCGACGAACATCTAAAAATTCTTATTGAAAATTGAAAATAAAATTGAAATACATTCAAAGAATCTATTTTCCAGCACATCTGAGAAATTAATGTTTAAAAATTAATTTTCAATATATTCAATAAAATATATAAATATATTCAATGAAATCTAAATCTCACAACAATATTGCATTTACCTTTTTCCCTGTGAAATCTAAATAAGGTTCCCTTTGTTTATACATTGCTTTAATATTTGAGCTTTTATTTATAATTCCATGCAGAATAAATGTCATAATTAATGTTCTTTATTGGTTCCCTATCATACTCCTTTGCAATGAAAATAAATATAAAATTAATTTTTAATTGGTTTCAAAATTTTTATTACAACAAAGATTTGAGTGTCAAAATGTTATTATATATTGAATTATGATGGCTATTAATTAAAATGATCAAAATAATATTAGTATTATTACAACTTGATAAATATTTATTAAACATAAAGCAATGAGTTTTTTCTCCAATTAATTTATGTACTCATGACTATTTATTGTTTCTAGGAGATAAGCTCACTAACTGTATTACTGTTTTTCATTTTATAGCTGGAAGGGCTAAGGAAACTTATTTGCAAAAATAACAGAGAATATAAAGGGCTGTGATGTGGCATTGTCATTTAATTCTTTGAACTCTGAAAGATTGTGACAGGGAAAAATAATTAGGTTGATTAGATCTTCCTTCAATCAATTATTAAAGAAAACAATTGGAACTTACCTGATTTTGCAGAATTTTTGCCCAGTTATTAATCATTCATGTGCTCAGTTTCTTCAAAGGATACCAAAATTCAGTATCAATACTTTGAATTAATGATCATCAATTATAAATACTGACTATATAAATAATTTAAAAAGCCCATTTTTTGTTGAAAAACCTACAGGCTAAATTAGACATATTTTTTGTCAGGATAAAAAATGTAAAACTTTTATATTCAAATTACTGATTAGCGTGCATTCCTATAACAATCACAGCATTACTGAACACAATGTGAGACTTAGATAATTCCATTTCTTCATATAACATGTTGAAGAGATGCAACTTTAGTTCCCTAGATACAAAGATATTTATCATTTTATGGCAAATTTCAATGCTCTGTGCAAATCAGAACGCAGCTTATTGGCAACCTTAGCTTGTTTATGAATAAAGCAGAATTTTCTCTTGCAGGATGGTTTATAGCATGGATGTGAGCAAGAAAGTCAGTCTAATGTACAATCAGCTACATTGGTAGAGATGTTTACCATTTTCAATGTAAGCACAAATTAAATTGAATTATAAAGTATTCAGAGAAGCAACTTCTGAGGTTATGGAGTAAGCATTTCTGAAAATCTGCCCCTCCATAAAAACAATGAGAACACTTGTACATACTGTCAAATTCAACTTTTTCTGTAATCTGAAAATTAACAAAAAGCATGACAGAATCCAAGGATTATTCAAGGAAACAGCAGAATCTCTGTAAGAACAGCTAATCTTGTGTTATTTTACCTTGTCCTGATCATATCCTCTCCCACCCCAGGTCCATAGTAGCCTTGACAGCCAACAGTCTCACAGCTACGGAAGTTAAGAAAATCAGGAACCTAGTAGCCCTTGGGAGGGTGGGACAGGTGGATTTGGAGTTGTCCAAAAGCACCATCCCCAGAGAATTGTCACTATCTGACTTGTTTGAAAATTCCTTAGAGAAGTTCCATTTCCAAGGGGTTGTCTCCATTTCAAAGAATATAGTAAACTAAATAATAATATAATTAAAGTGTTGTACAAGTAAATATTTACTTAACACAAAGTCAGTAAGGGAGGATTAGAGGATCAAAAAGACATGACACACAGAAAAACAGAAACTATACATCCTTCTTTAGCAGTAAATACATTAAAATAAATGCACTAAACAGACTAATCAAAAGACAGAGATAGGCAGAATGGGGAAAAAAAAAAAAGGAAACTCTACATAAATAGATTTAAAGTGAAAGGTTAGAAAAAGGTACACCCAAAAGAGACCTGGAATGGTGATGTTAATTTCAGGCAGAATACACTGGCAAACATTTTTACTAGAGGTGAAGGATATGTAATGATGAAAGTTTCAACAAACCAGTAACAGGCATATATGGATGCAGAATATCTTATCTTGGGCTAAACTGTCTTGTTTCTAACACTATTATTTGCCCATATCAAAAAAAAATGTAAGCCTTATCATGAATTTTGGTGTAAAATGACTTCTAATTAAACTTTTGATTATCTCACTTTTTTTTTCCCCACCTGGTGCAAGTGCCATGATAGGATTCTAGATGAGTCAGAGATATACCTTTCTTTGAAAAGGGGGAAAGAAGTGATTTAATGAAATAAATTGGAAAGCAGAATTGCATGATATACCAACCATAGGTATAATAGGTAATCAGTTGTATCGGACGGAACCATAAATAACTGCCATTTTTTTAGATTGAAGGTGCTTAAATATTTGCAATTTTGTATGGTTTAATATTAGTAAGAAAGAGTAAATACAGAAATAACATATCTGAAGAATCTTTGTGTATCCCTAGGGGTACAAATAGATAGTTTGGAGAATAATGCCGTGTATCATGTGACACCTCACTGCATTATTAACTCATTGCATTTTAGTATTTGTGTCTTTTCTTCCATTAGGCTCATGATTTCTTTGAAATAATGGGTCATGCCTTATTTATTTTTTAACTTCAAAATACAGAGCATAATAAGCACCCTTCAGATGTTAAATGAATGATTAAATAAATACATGAAAATTTTACATTCCCTTTATTTTTGTTGTTCTATATTTATAAAATACCCCTAGCCTATGTCTTCAACATCATATTGTATAATCGCTATTCCAGATCTCCACAAATACCCTTCTTTTTTTACTTTGCTTGCTTAAATATTTTCTCCTTGGTTAACATCTATTCATAATTCAAATCATAATTCATATTTCATTTCTTCAGCAACACTTATACTGACCCATTCTTCCAACATCAATAAGTAAGTTTCCTCTTGCCACGTGTCCTACATAGTACGTGAGATATATACGTGCATTTGTGTGTGTGTACACATATATATACTCACACACTAAGTGTGTGTGTGTAACCACAGGGTTTTGAAAAGAACAGAAAATTAACAAAGTTTTAGTTTCTAAAGCATTTATCTTAAATGTAATATATATGTATATCTTATACATATATATCCCATCTCTCTTTCTCTCTCTCTATATATATATATGACATGAATGATAATTTAAAAGTTTAATATTCACTTAATACCCCATATCATTCAGTTATATGGAGTAATGGCTATATATTATTGATTATTAGGATTTAATGTGCATTAACATTGTATAAATAGTAATGTCTCATTACAATTTCCAGTAGGTTGTCATTTATCCATTAATTTGAACCACTGAGAAAAGAGAATTTATGTGTCCAGGTTATAAGATGCTAAAAGGCAGCATTTAATTATCTTGTAGTTGAATGTGGAAGTTGAGGAAGAGCATGATATGGGACTAATGAACCAGCAAAAATGCAAAGTACCATTCAGCACTAAAGTAACTGGGCAGAGCAGCGGAAAAGACTACAATGAATGATTACCTCATTAATTTTAAAATTAAAGGGCAAGATAAGGTGGTCACTATCATAGGGTTATTAAGGTAAAACAAGCTAATCAGCACATTCCAAATGTAAAGTTATCAGCTAATCATCCAATGATTACCAATTTCTGAAGAGTACAAGAGAAAGCAATTTATTCTCACTTTATCAATCAAACCAAGTAATCAAATGTTTTATTGAAGGGAAAGAAAATCCTTCTTAATTTATTTTTATCTTTTCTTAATATAATTTAACTATCATGCATTGGTAGGCAAATTATAGGTAGATAGTAATTTTTATTTAATCTGCATCATGCCAGAAAAATGACTTTCTTATCAAAATAATGTTAAATGTCAAAGTCTTTCAAGCTTGACCACACCAACATGGTGATTGTTAATGTGAACCACAGACTCAATTATATCTTCAATTCTCTCTTACAAAAAGTTTTATTATTAGAAGTCTTACAAACAAATTATACCATGAATAACTTATTAACGAAAAGTCTTCATGTAGATTGCTAAATCTGGAAATGAGAGGGAAACCATAACAGAAACTGTTTTTAAAAAAATCACAAAAACAGAGGTGAAAAAGTTTTTGAAAGCAAACATTTTAAATTAAGTAGCAAATAAAGAAAATAAGCTCAGATAAGATAAAAGTCCCAGGATTACATAAAAATCTATATTTGTTCAATTTACATAACAGAAGTGGGAAAAGAAGGTTTAATGAACACTGATGAGCATGTAAGTGAAATAGTTGTGTTTAAAATTAATAAATATCAGATAGATGATAGAATTTTGCTTCTGGACATGGCGAGGTATCAGGGAGTAATTTCCCTCTAGTCATAAAAAACTAGAAACAAGGCAGACATATGAAACTACAGTTTTCAAACATTGAACAAGAGACATCACAGGATTGTGATCCCTAAGTAAAGGGAAACAAATAAGATTAGTCATGCAATTTCTCTAGCTTTCTCTCTGGATTCAATTTCTGTGATGTGTAAGCAGGGAGGGGAAAACCAAACAGGGCATAGTAGTTTTAATGAATCAAGTAGGCTGAAGCAGATGGAAATTGTGTGGTGGGATATTAGTGAGGAGAGAGTATGCAATAAAACAACTCTAGGGAGTCCCCTTAAATCTTTGCTGAATACAAAGAAGAATATGCATAGGGTGAAACTCCAGAAGTCTGATCAGGAGTGATCAGAGGATTGGGAGCTAAATGATTCCCAGAGCAACTAACTATAGGGCTGAGAACTGTTTGAATATCAATTAATCAGAGTGGATAGTCCTCAGTGATCACTCGGGACATTTAATAGAGATCCCAGAAAGACAAGACCCTAGTGTTTTGGCTAAACTACCCTTATAGTGAAGGCTACTCTCTCTGCACATATCATCACATGGCTTAAAAACCAGCCTCCAAAGGATAAAGCTGAACCAAAGTCACTTAACTGCCTGCCAGAACTAACTGTCATGCACTTTCAAGGAAGATAACAAAATCCAGACACACAAAAACATGAAATTCAAAATATCCAACTTGAAGAAGCAAGCGAACGTAATGAATACCTGGGAGAAAAATCAGTCAATAGAAAGAAACCCAGAAATAATAGAATAACAGCTAGAGATATTAAAAAAGCTCTTATAATAATATGCCTCTATTTAAATAAAAACATGAACATAATACACAAAGAAATGGAAATACCAAATGGGACCTACAAGAACTTCTAGAAAATAAAAAGAATACAATATCTAAAAGTAATAACTGGATGGGATTATAGGAGTTTAATCATTGTAGGATAAAAGGTCAATGAGTACGTTGGTAGGAGTAGGTTATAATCCAGGACTCCCACTTACGGGCATATATTCAAAGAAAATAAAACTGGGATCTTGAAGTGATATCTGCAATACTGTGTTTGTGTCAGCATTATTCACAATGGCCAAGATACAGAAACAACCTAAATGTTCATTGACAGGTGAATGGTTAAAGTGTAGAATAGCATTCTGGTGTCTAGGTTTACCCCAGAGTATATTTATTCATTCACCTACTGAAGAAATCTTGGTTGCTTCTAAGTTTTGGAAATTACAAATAAAGCTGCTAAAACACCCATGTGCAGGTTTCTGTGTGGTCATGTTTTCAGCTCCTTTGGGTAAATACCAAGGAGCTTGATTGTTGAGTCATATGGTAAGAGTACGTTGCATTTTGTAAGAAACCACCAAACTGTCTTTCCAAGTGGCTGTACTATTTTGCACTCCCATCAGCAATGAACGAGAGTTCCTCCTGCTGCACATCCTTGCCAGCATTTGATGTTGTCAGGGTTCCTGATTTTGGCCATTCTAATAGGTGTGTAGGGGCCATTCTAATAGGTGTGTAGGGGTATCTCATTGTTTTAATTTGCATTTCTCTGATGACATATAATGTGAAGTATCTCTTCATATGCTTATTTGCCATTTGTGTTTCTTTGGTGAGGTTTCTGTTAAAGTCTTTGGCCCATTTTTAAATGGGCTTGTTTGTTTTGTTATTGTTGAATTTTAAGAGTTTTTTGTATATTTTGGATAACAGTCTTTTATCAGAGGTGTCTTTTGCAAATATTATCTCCCAATCAGTGGCTTGTCTTCTCATTCTCTTGACATTGTCTTTCACATAGCAAAATTTTTAATTTTAATGAATTCTATCTTATCAATTCTTTACTTCATGTGTCATGCCTTTGGTGTTGTATCTAAAAAGTTATCACCATACCCAAGGTCCTCTAGATTTTCTCCAACATTTTCTAGGAATTTTATGGTTTTGTGTTTTACATTTAGATCTGTTATTCATTTTGTGTTAATTTTTGTGAATGGTGTGAGGAGGTCTGTATCAAGATTCATATTTTTGCATGTGAATGTCCAGTTATTTCAGCACCATTTGTTGCAAAGACAGTCTTTACTCCATTTTATTGCTTCTGCTTCTTTGTGAAAGTTCAATTTACTATATTTGTGTCGGTCTATTTATGGGCTTGCTATTGTGTTCCATTAACCTATTTTTCTATTCTTTCACCAATATCACACTGTCTTGATTACTGTCTTCTTCTTTTTTCTTTTTTTTATTTGGTTGCGTCGAGTCTTAGTTGCAGCATGTGGGCTCCTTAGTTGCAGCCAGTAGCCTTCTTAGTTGTGGCATGTGAACTCTTAGTTGCAGCATGCATGTGGGATCTAGTTCCCGGATGAGGGGTTGAACCCGGGCCCCCTGCATTGGGAGTGTGGAGTCTTAACCACTGCAGCACAAGGGAAGTCCCTTGATTACTGTCTTCTTTTCTCCATTTTTATTTGTTTATTTATTTGTTTGTTTCTGAACAGGCAAGGGCCATTTATTCAGACCTTGCTATAGAGGGATCAGCCATTGTCACATTTTGTCAGAGACTCAAAATTAGGCAGAGGAGTGGGAAAACTTATGGTGGAAAAAAGAGAAGGCTTCAGGTGTGCTCTGATGGAAGGCCGTTGGCATAGGGAAGCCGTAGAGGATTAACTAGAAGCAAGGCATCCTATGTGCTTGGTTAGCAATATGTATTTGGCTTTCTCTAGTTGGTCCTAAGTTGGAAAAGAGGATGAAAATTAGGGGAACTGTCAGTTATTAGTCTCCTCCAGTTATTATTTTCCTCTGTTTGATTGAATCTAATTGCAATTCTTCCTGATATTTTTGGTCCCTTTCCATTAAGATTTTGAATTCCTGATCCTCTTTTCATAATACCTCCAAACACTCATTTGAGGATTTTAAATTCAGGTTTGAGTGTTGTGTGACACTCAGTTTTCTTTTAACACTTGGTTGATTTTTTGTTATTGTTGTTTTACTGGTGTGAAGATTTCATCAGCTGAAATGTTTTGATTTGAATTTTTTTACAGTATATTTGTATGATTTGAATTGATGTTTTTTCTGTTTCTAGAAGTTTCTTTACACTGGTTTTAGTTCAAGTATACCATCTTCTGTCAGTATAATGAAGTATAATAATTTTATTGATTGGTGAGTGTTGAAGGGTATCGTTTCTTTCATTCCTGTAAGAATTTAACAATTTTCCCCCTTACTTTCTTCTTCTCTCTCACTGCCACTTAAACATGGGGTACTACCACTTCGCTATGTGTCTGATTTCTCCAGTGGCAATGCTTCTCTGAGGCTCTCACCTTTATCCACCACACCTTCAAGCCCCTACCTTGTAGTGAGTTGTGAAGTAAAAATTCCTAGACCTATGGTCTTTAAAATAGTAAATGTTGAGCTTTGTCTTCCTAGTAGTGATCTTGCCTGTTTCATCTATGTCCTCCTCCTTCCTCTCTTTTCTCATATTCTCTTAAGCCCCCCTCTCCCCTGACATACTGGGATCTGGGTAAGAGCTCTGGTGGAGTTTAGTGTTTGTAGTAAACTCTGCCTCTGGCTTCTTTTAAAAAGTAGGTCATGTATGTGTGTGTATGTATGTGTGTGTGTGTGTATATATATATATATATTTTTTTTTTTTTCGGTACGCAGGCCTCTCACTGTTGTGGCCTCTCCCATTGCGGAGCACAGGCTCCGGACGCACAGGCTCAGCGGCCATGGCGCACACGCCCTGCCGCTCTGCGGCACGTGGGATCCTCCCGGACAGGGGCACGAACCTGTGTCCCCTGCATCGGCAGGCGGACTCTCAACCACTGCGCCACCAGGGAAGCCCGATCATGTGTATTTTTTTCCTGGGCTGATCTCTCTGTCTCTATGTCTCTCTCTCTCTGTGTCTCTCATCTCTCTTTCTCTCTGAAGATGTAAGGGTAGAGATTCTGGTTACTGTCATTATCTTCCAGACTCTGAAATTAAAAATGTTTTCTTTAGAAAATCCAAGTCAGTATAAAGCCTATGATTTTATTTCTAACATATAGTTATTAATAACTTAAAATAGCTAAATAATCAGTACATACTTTAAACAACATTTATGATTATATATAGATTTACGTTTTTCAGAATGTCTTCTCACAATTTAGTAAATTTTCACAAAATTATGTTTTATGAATAAGAAAACTCTATTCAGTGACTTGGCTGAGACACAACAATGGCAGAGACAGATTTAAACTGAGCCATTTGAACATGTCTTTCTCTTTCCAGCACACTGTGGATCTTTGGGTGGAGACATCTAATTGAGCAAATGATTATTTTGAGTGAATAATAACCTTTAAGATGGCAAATTCGAACCTCATTCATGGAGGCATTCACCCTAGTTCACCTTGGTTATGAGACTATTTTTTACTTCACCAGATGGCTGAGCATCACTCTTAAAATCTTTATGTGTATAAACATAAATAACAGAAATTTCTTTTTATTAAGGTTTATTGAAAAAATGCAAGCAGCCTCAAGGTCCTCTACAAATAAAATTTTATTGGATTTTAGTCAGTAACTACGATATTGTAAAACATAAAATACCTACCATAATTTTGCAAACCAAGGGTTATAATGATTTGTTTACTTGGGAAAAAAAACAAAACATTTAATTTGTCTCAAGTTCAAACTAACATGCCTGGCTGACTGTAATTTTTATTTATTCATTCCAAATATAACACTGAAAAGTACCATCTCTTGTCATTACTAGACTTTGGGTCTCTGCTTTTATGTTTAATTTATTATCGACTTGTGACTCTTTTTTTCCTTTTATAGCTGCAAAATCAATTGAAATAAAATAATGATTTGCTTTTACTGCTGAACAAGATGCTAGATGTCCTGTTTGCCAAGTGTACAGTTTATAAGTAGCAACATGCCTTTAATAAAAAGTTTAATAAAAACACAAAAACTAAAATGTCAAAATGCTTACCTTTTATGATAAGATCATTAGTTTTTATCAAATCAGAGAACACGTCATTTGTGTCTGCATAATTGAAAACAAATATTTTGACAAGCAGCAAACCCATGTAGGAAACATTGTACATTTCAAAAGTGAAGCTTTCAGTAATATAGAGGAAAAGTTTCTTGTCAAAACAGTTTTCGTCGGCAGTTGTCCAAGGGGGTTCTATAGCTAGTGCTCAATGTTTTATCTGCATTGCATGTGATAAAAACAAACAAAACTACTCATTTGATATATCTATATTACTGAAGTTCTCTTCAGTTAGATATGAAATCCTTACATCTATAGTTAGGCACAACCCTGATGGAAAAGAAAGGGAAAGTTACCCTTCTGTCATTTCTAGGGCACTGGGTGAATGTCAGAAAACATGGTTCAACCATTATTTGAATCTGAACAAGTATTTACACCACTGGTAAATTGAATATATAAGTAGAATATTATTTCACACAATTAAGTAACTAAATGCAGCATGATTAGCTATTTGAATTGGTGGACAGAAGCCCCTATGGTTTCCGAGGTCACATGAAAAATCCATGTTTATTGTTTTGTCTCCTTGTTATTTATCAATGTAATATAAATATAATGTCTAAGAATCCATGTTTTGAGAGATGGATCAGTTATAAAGTGAGCTGTATACATTACAAATCTAATAACTTGCAAAGTTGAAAAATTTTGAATGGAAAACTCATTTATTTTATTTCTACATATCCAGTTCTTAACATAGCTAATGGAAATGTACCTTAACTTTTATTGGTAGTACTTATTACCACAATAAATATTACAGGTTTATTTGTTTATCATCCAACTCCAGAAGTTAGGATGTTGCTTCATGAAAACATGACCTTTATGTGGTTAATATTACAGTCCTAAAACCAAAGACAGTGCCTAGCACATCATGAGAACTCAACAAATATTTCTTCTATTGGAAAGAATACCTTTTTTACCAGTAAAATATTAGATTTAAATAATTTAAATAATTGATTTAAATTATAGTAAATGAGTATATCATGAACATTTCATTCATTCATCTGGAATGCTAACTTGTATAAAAAAAGGCTTTTACAAACACAGGCAACTTTCAAAAAGGATATATTTGGACATAAACTTGACAAATGGCAATTACAAGGAATAGATTTTAGAAAAACTAACATGTTGAAATAAATTAAATTAATGCAAATACCTTTGTACAGATTAACAACTGGAGCCTGAAAGGGGTAGTTTTTTGAGACTGTAATTCAGTTAGAAAAGACAGTATTTTAAGGACATGATGATTTCAGAAAAATGTTTAAAGAAGTAAACTTGCAGGTAGAAAGGCACTTTTGACTGTTGAAATACCAATCAAAACACCATAGAGTATTGGATAGGAGAAATAGAGGTGATCTGATTATGATGTGATCAAATGATGAAAATACATAATATCTAAAACAAATTGCAGTGGTTATACCTAATGCAGAATTGAGTATGACAATTGGATGGCATTATCAAAAAATAAAATAACAAAATAAACACATAAACAAATAAAGGAGTAAATAATGAAGCTGTCTGATATCAGAACCTAAAACAAGTCAAAGTAGGATTTAAAAATTTTTTTAAATGCTGAAAGAATGACAGTAAGAATTCTTCTGGCAATTAACCAAAACTGGTTCTTAATTTTTTTCTAAGACTTTAAATTTTCATAGCCTCTTATAATTTGCCAAATGATTTCTCATTCAATATCTTACATACATTTTATGAGCATTCTGATATAGAAGGTGTACTGAGTGCTTACAAAAAATCAGGCATTGTAAAAAGACCTGGGGATCCACAGGGGAACAAGCTGGATGTTCTTAGACATGTTACTTAGCTGTTCTTTCACCCTCAGTTTCTTCATCTGTAAAACACACATGAAAGAAAATCAAGCATAAAATATGCATAGATAGACGTAAATGGAATTATTTTTAGATTTTATAAGATGATACATGGAAAGCATTTACATCAGGGTTTTGCCATATTATAAAAATGCAATTAAATATTTCATCCCTTAAGCTATAGAAGACTACTTACTGATATTTAAAGTATTCAGAACAGATTGAATGACAAAAGGTAGAGTTAAAATAATATGTACATAAAGTAAATGACACAAAGTGTTAACAGTAGTTAAATTTGGGTAAAGGGCATCCAAATATTCTCTGTAACGTTTTTATTCTTAGCACTTTTGTGGGGGCTTGAAATGATTTCAGATAAAGTGTTTTTAAAGTACATACAGTATAATTACTCCTTTAAAACAACACATTTTTATAGAAAAATATTTAAAAGCTATATACAAAAGTATTAACAATGCTTATCTCTGAACACAGTGATTATGAGAAATCAATTTATTTTTTATATGCTTTCAAAATTTTGTATGTGAATTATGTATGAATTAATTATATTAAAATTTCATTTTAAATATATTTCAAAACTAATTTATAGTCTATATTAGTTAATAAGGGAACACAAATCTAGAAAGAAAACCTTGAAAAGGACATAGATGTATAATACCTGAGTAGAAAGTACAGTATGAGATACAGTATGAGATTTCAACTAAGATGAAGAACTTGTAAAGAAAATTTATTTAAAAAGAAAAGAGAGCTCTACTGTAAGTGTGCTTTTTAAACATTTTTAAAGCATCATCTTTTGGTAACTTTTAGAAATAATTTATGCTTCACTGTTGTTACAAACTGATTTGTCTTTTAAAAAAGTTCTATTTAGAAAATAAAAGAACAGAAAACTACCTTAATCTCAACATTGCTTCCATATGCAGATAATGTGCATGGAATGACACAGATTTTAAGTTTCCTTTTCAGTGAGGTGTTATATGCTTTTATCTTCATAAAGACACAGGAAGGAGGATGATTTTTGGTTCTTGAAATCAAAGATCAGTTTGGTTTTATCACTTCAGTTTGAACTGAAAATTTCTGTCAGAGACACATATGTTTATTGCTCCAGTGCATCTGCTGGGTCATTTATCGCCCTCAGTCTGTACCTACAGTTCTCATTTGTTCTCTATATTCAGGTCAGAAAAGGCATTTAGTGTCATAATTGGCAAAAACACCTATTTTTCATCTTTTATTCTAATTTGAAAATGTCCTCTATCCGTCTGTTAAAACTTAATAGTGGATGTTATAAACAAGTGAAGAGACATCTCAACTCTTTATAAATACTACCTAACTTTAGGACATCTTTTATGAAAATTGTTTAAACGTGGTGCATTTCAGAAGTATACTAGAAAGAGCTATAAGAGAAAAATGTAGGTGATTGCTTCATTGGATTACTTGTGAGGTTATTAGAATTAATGTGTGTAGGTGGCTGTTTATCTCAGTGAACCAATTTTCCTATAATATCATTGGAAGAACATCTTGCCCTGTATGTTAGCATTTTTAGAAAATATTTCCAAAAGGAGTAACCCAGAATATCATGTGTGGCTTTACTAGATTAATCAACATACTTTTGCCACTCATCATCCTCACCATTTCATGATGAGCCTGATCTCATTGTTACTTTGGGCTCCAAGTTTCAACTCTCAATGAACCTATGATTCCTTACCTATCTTCTTCTTCTCTCTCTTTTTTTTTAAAAAACAAGTTAGAAATAATTTACTTTGTATAGTTTCCCTATTTTAAAAAAATTGTTATATAATTTTTAAAGGTTACTTTCCATTTATGGTTATTATGAAATATTGACTGTATTCCCCATGTTGTACAATACATCCTTGAGCCTATCTTACACACAATACTTTGTACCTCCCACTTTCCCACCCTTATATTGCCCCTCTCCCCCCACCACTAGTAACCACTAGTTTCTTCTCTATATCTGTAAGTCTGCTTCTTTTTTGTCATGTTCATTAGTTTGTTGTATTTTTTAGATTCCACATGTAAGTGTGTCATACCGTATTTGTCCTTTTCTGACTTATTTCACTTAGCATAATGTCCTCCAGGTCCATCTATGTTGCTGAACATGTCAAACCTCTGTTTTTTTTATGGCTGAATAGTATTAACCTTGCATATTCATACCACATATTCTTTATCCATTCATCAGTTGATGGACATATCTTAATCTTCTTGATCTCTTTATTCTGTCTCAGTGACCTGGCCCTAGAATGACAGCATGGCATAGTAATTGAGTCCAGAATGTGAAAACAGATGTCCTAAGTTGAGATCTCACATAAGTTCTTCATCCTTTTTGTGTCTCAATTTCTTATATGTTAATTGGGAGGATAATAATGGTACTATCTCGTAGAATTATGAGATGAAAATGACAACATATTTAATGCGGTTAGAATAGTGCCTGGCATATGTTAAGTATAAAATTATGAACAATAATTATTACTGTATTATTAATTATGGAAATCAACCTCTTCTACATGATTTTGCTCTTTTTATTTCTAACAGATTTCTATTTGGTTCTGCTATCTGTTGCTCCGTAGCAGACTACCTACTGCAGTCTTATGTCATCAATTTCTTCTTACCTATTTTTCTTGATTGGCCATTTGCACATGTTCACGTTTCTCCGATCTGTTTCAAAAATAAAAAGAAAGAAAACACATCCATATCCTCTCCAGCTATCACCCTATCTCTAGTCTCTCTGTCCTTCACAACCAAACCAATTTAAAAATGGCTGAAGAATGTCTATCAGCAATATTCTAGGATACTTCAAAGCCACAAGAGAATGATTATACCCCTAGAAGAGGGACAGGGACAAAACCTGGGGCACATGGTTGCACTCTGAGCTGAAAGCCCTTTATATAATTTTCTTTACTTCACTCCCCTTCCTTTGCCTTCTCTCATTGAAGTTGCTTTTATCTCACCATAAAATCTTAGGGATTATCTTCTTCTCCCTCATCTACAAGCTGAACTCTCAAGGAGATCTTATCTACTCCTTTAGCCTCAATGAAAATTGATATGTGAATGACTTCCAAATCAAGAACTCCATTTCAGTTGTGTCTCTGGGCTTCAGATCTCCACATGCTATTCAATACCTCCTCTATGTAACAGATGATTCAACATAATACATCTAAAAATTATTCAACTATTCAAGCACCCCATCACCAAATTCTTTTTTTACAAGGTCTATCTCATTGCTTGGTAACATCATGAACACATTTTTTCTTCCTTTCTACTTATTATGTAATATTAGATACATTTTTTAAAAACAAATAATAATATAAAACATATCTTATACTCACACCTAATTTAAGGAATAAATATTATAAAATTACTAACGCCATCTGTATTCCCCCTCCTGTATTGTATTACCCTTCCTAAACCTAGAAGTAAGTAACCATTATCCTGAAATTAAAGATTATTCTTTCTTAATGACAAAGTGTGCCAAATTAATAGGGTTAATAAACTCAGTGATTCCTGATGTATACTTTATATAAATGAAACTGTTATTTAGTAGGTTTATAATAGGGTTTAAGATACACCTTGTAAGCTACACTTTATTTTATGCAGATTATTCATCTCTAGGACATAGAGAAAAAATAACTGAAGAATAACATAATCCTCATAAGGACTGTAGCAATTAAAAAAAATAATGGTAAAGATGATGTGTCAGAACTGAGCAATAGAGTCTGTTACAACACAGAAGAGAAGCAACATCTAAAGAGATGATGTGCTGGGCCTTTCTTGTTAGCACAGGTTCTTTTCTTAGGTCTGCATTTATTTCCTATGTCATTGGTCACATTGCCTACTTATAAAAGCTGCATAACACAGAGAGTAATGCTTTATGTAAACTGGATACAATGCCTTATAACACTGGGATAATAATACTGGCCACCCACCAACTTCACAGGAATAGTCTAAAGAATTAATGAGATCATGTTTGCCAGGTTTTATGAGATCCATGGATGAAAGCAGTTATAAAAGTACAAAGTCCTGGAAGGAATTCTGCTGTGGTTTGAGTGGCAGGTATAGTGTCTTTTCAAGAAGAATATAGTTTTGCGTTCTAGCTGACGTGAAAAACATTATGAGAAGTCAGATGTGTAAAGTGAAAGAATACCAGGGAAATGAAGGCAACTGGAGGGGAGAAGGATCTGCCCAGAGATCTATAACAGATAGTATTTAAATATCCCTTTGTTTTCTTGCTCTCAGTTAAATCTTTCTCTAAGAACTGAGATGCATTATTATTGCTTTGGATTAGTATGCATGAACAAGGGAAAGATAGTGTCCTACTTCTCTGGATCATCCTTTACAAGGATCCTGGCCAAATAACTATTTCTAGTGAAGAAAAGCTATTTTTCTCACAGTATGATGGAAGACTATAAATACAGTTCCAAAACTTACATTGTTCATTCCACTTTCCCTTTTAATTGAGCACATCCTTCCAAGTACATATAACAGAAAAACATTTCATAGAGTATATCAGAATTTCTCAAACTCTGTCCATGAAACATTATTAGGTTGAGATGCCCCATGAAAAATAGTAAGACTTAAATAAACTTAAATACTTAAATAAACAAGTTTAATGTTATTATTCCCATTATTCATCAAACACATTTTCTTACAAAATACTTAGTTAATATTTTATACATTAGAGTCTAAGAATTTGTATTCCTTTAGAACACACGTTCAAAACTAATGAAAATTTCTTATAGGTGTGAGAGTTATTCTAGGCATGTTAAGGGGCAAAGCTTCAAATACCACGAGAATTTAGAAAACAAGGCACAGCAACTCAAGGATGGAAAAACTAAGAGGGTAAAGTTAGATGTATAACAAAGTTATATGCAGAAAAAAATACAAATGTTTATAATCTGTGCAGAGAAGTGTGAAAATGCACATTCTTTCAAGGTAATTAATTTCATGTATACCCTAGTTCGTGCGGGAGGTTTTAGATAAACTTATTCTTCAGTTTGTGTTTGACTATGGGAAAAATAAACTGGTGTTGAGTCTGAAAATAATATAAAAATAGTAATCTAATCTTGAATAACAATACAAAGAATAATCTTATTCTATGTGCACACACAGAAGCAGCCACACGTACAAATATAAATACATGGACTTGATATATAGAGAACGATTTTATTTTCTAACTATAAAATTGTTTTCTTTAATATGTACGTAAGTCAACTATTTAAAGACTCTCAATAATATGAAATTATTAGAGGGCTTTGACTATGTTTGAGGCATTTTTTTCTATCAAAAATATAACTGATTAAAAGACCAGCACTCAAAGTTTAGCAAATAGAAAAACAAATTTGAAAATATTTTATAAATTACTTCTCAAATTTTAAAAGCCGGGTAAAATGAAATTCAATAGTACTTAAGGGGAAATGTATTTATTTTCAAGTCAAAGCATGATAAATTAAATCCATCATCTAAAATGTTGATGCTCAGATCATAATATTAAAAGCAAAGTGTCTAGGATAGGAAATCATTTAATAAACTTACCATATACATTATAACATAGTATGATATTAATTACTTTGGCTCCCAGAATGCTGAAAAGGAGAGAGTATTGGTCCAGTAGTGAAAGTTCTGTGTTCAAATGGTGAACCCTATTAATTTGCACCACATCCTCCGGTCTGAGGTTTCCCGTTAGATTCCGGTGCTGCCTTTTCTATCTTATAAGGCTATTGTGATATTTAAAGGATCAAAAGCCCAGTCTTAGGGTTGGAAGATCCAGGTGTTAGTTATAACTCTGGAAACTCAAAGCTTCATTTTATTTTTCTATAATACAGAGATTAAAAACATCTCTTCAAACAGTTATAGAAACTAAAAAGGAAACAAGGGGACTGAATACTGTTAACTGGAAAGATCAAATCCAAATGTATATTACACTTCTATCACTAATCCCTATTTTACGCAAAATCTTACATGAAATCTCAAGATTAAAAACAGATCAAAGTAAAACTAGTTATAGCAGAGATATATTCCTGCTTGGCATCCCTCCAGTCCCCAGATTCCTTCACCAGGAAGTTTTATAAAAAATTGACATTTCCAAAATAAACAAAAACGTGTAGAATTAAGCTTTCTATAACTAATATATTTTTTAAATAGCCTATTGTGTTACATACATTTGTTCATGAAATCCACATGAAAACTTGCCTATATGTTACTGTTTAATTTTATAGTATAGGAAACTGAGACTCAAAAAGGTTAATAAATTCCCCCCAAATCATATAACCAATGTATGGTAGAGGTAAGGATCAAATCCATATCTAGGCATATACTGCCATAATCATCCTGCCTTCCTACTATTATCAGTTATATTTGAGTTGTGAGAAGGTGCTACTAGAGTAATAAATAGTTAAGGACTGGAAGATATCATAAAAATTAAAATAATAGATCACTTGATAATTATTTGAATAGGTACAGAAAGCTTAATATATACATTTCCATTCCATTCATTAAAATATAGTTCTTTTTATCACTTAAGAATTGAGTTAAATATCATTCCTGTATATTAGCATTACCTTTCATCTTGTTTCTGTTCATCAACCCTCCCTCTGATTCGTAGAGAGAAACATGACTTCTTCAGTTGGTAGAAATTCTTTAATTCAAAGACAATTATTTTACATTGAAGCAACAGAGCTAGCCTGATTATTCTGATCTCTAATCCTCAATTTAGGGCCACTACCTCTGGAGACATGTTTAGGACTGCAGATTCCAATCCATCAGTAAACTTTGACATTCACACTTTCTTTTTTTTTTTTAATCTTTATTGGAGTATAATTGCTTTACAATGGTGTGTTAGTTTCTTTTGTATAACAAAGTGAATCTGCTATACATATACATACATCCCTGTATCTTCTTCCTCTTGCGTCTCCCTCCCACCCTCCCTATCCCACCTCTCTAGGTGGTCACAAAGCACCAAGCGGATCTCCCTGTGCTATGCGGCTGCTTCCCACTAGCTAGCTATTTTACATTTGGTAGTGTATATATGTCCATGCCACACTGTCACTTCGTCCCAGCTTACCCTTCCCCCTCCCCATGTCCTCAAGTCCATTCTCTACGTCTGCGTCTTTATTCCTGTCCTGCCCCTAGGTTCTTCAGAACCATTTTTTTTTTGGATTCCATATATATGTGTTAGCATATGGTATTTGTTTTTCTCTTTCTGACTTACTTCAGTCTGTATGACAGTCTCTAGGTCCATCCACCTCACGCTTTCTTAAATCAACACTTCAGTTTGCATCTTTGAGACTGATGAAGTATACAAGCTCCTTCATTAATTAGATATGTACATTTCATATTCCTATTCTTCTTTTGATATTATATCTCTGCAGGCAATTGCCAATGTCTTACATCACTTATTCTAATACTAACAAAATCTTCAGTATTAGTCACCGTCAAAGACCTTGAAAGATGTGGTCAACCATTGGGTTTATGAGTCTTAATATTGCTTACGATAAAAGTGCATCTCTTCTGCCCTGATTTATATTTCTGATTTTTATTTCTATTTTTCTAATGATACCTTGTTCTATCTAGATCTTCTTCCAAGAGCTGTCACTCTGATACTCAGACTGACTTTCAGAAAGCAATAACCTCTCGTATTCTTTTTTCGGGCACCATGATCTTGAAGTTAGGGCCTAAATCTTTGGTGAAGTTGCCACCCTTTTTTGTATTTCATTTCCAGTGCCAAATTGTCTATCCATTAGCATTATCTTTTGCTGCATATGTTGGACAACCAAATTACACCACCGTAACCATATATGGCTTTATTTTTCTTATATAATCAATGTCCAGGAAGGCACAGCTACTGGAGAGTATGATTAAGGAATCTGTCTTTCAATTCTACTTTCATTAATATCTGCTTTTTGTCCAGATCATCACTGAAAGGCTTTTCATTTTGGTGTGACAGCTAAAACTTATAAGAAAAATTGGTGCAACAGTATTTTCTCCTGTTAAAACTTTAGTTTGGAACTAACATATTGGGTTGGTAACAGTATTATCAACCTGGTTTCCAGAATTTCCTTCCTTGTATGATTCCAAGTTAGAATTGGCCAAAGATAAAGTTGCACAATATTTGCAAGGTGAAAGTGAAATAAGATCAATTAAATTTTGAAGGTTGCCATTGGTTAAAAGTGGTGAGAGACAGACAAAGTGGTGTCATTTTAGTCTTACTCTTCCTAAGTTTGGTGCTTTTATCTCCTTCCTAACTGCCATCCAGGCCAACCAACAGCAAACTGAAGCCCACCATCAACTGTTTCACTGCAAATTTACAGAGGTAAATCCAGAAAAGCCAACAACTTTCCGTGGACTTTGCACCTATCCCTGTATCTCTGTCTTACTTCAGCACCTGCTTGTGCATTGCTTCCAGATTTCCATGTAAGATCTGATTCATTCATCTATATCAAGACTGATGAATGATCTGTCTTAGATGACTCGATTCTTCTTTTCAAACATACTTTCCTAGCTCAATACTGACCTAGAGAGGTAAAAAGTAATATAAGAGAATTCTATAAAACATTATACACCAACAAACTAGGGAAGCTAGATGGGATGACAAATTCCTTAAGAACACAGTAATTACCAAAACTCAGGAAGAAATAGGAAATCTGAACAGACTTATGACAAGTAAAAACATTGAATCAGTCACCAAAAATCTCCTGACAAAAGTCCAAGACCAGTAGGCTCATTGGTGACTTATACCAAACATTTAAAGAATTTTAGCAGCAATCCTTCTCAAACTCTTCCAATAAAAGTAGGAGAGGAGGGAACACATCTTAACTCATTCTCTGAGGCCACTGTTACTCTGATACTGTACCAAAGCCAGACAAGGATAACATACACACAAAAGCAACAGATCATAATTCTTATGAATATAGATGCAGAACTTCTCAACAGTGTAATAACAAACTGAATCCAACAGCAAATTAAAAGACAAAGATTTAAAATAAATGTGTATTAAATGATTAACTTATCATCTAGCAGAGTATCAGCATTTAATAATTACCAGCAATTTTTTATTGTCATCAGTGTTTCTACTGATGTCATTGTGATTATTTTTGTATTCATAACACTTAGTCCACAACACATATTATGATTTTTCTGTTGATTTGATATTGCTTGTGAAAAGACAATTTTACCTGTCTTTATGTGTGCCCAACAATGAAACAGAATCTATAAAATGATGGTATTTTTCACTAGACTATATACTCCTATAATGGAAGAATCTTTGTTGTGCTTTTTTAATTCCTTCAAACTAAAAAAATATTTTTGTGCATAATTATTCTTAATGCATGGTTGATGATGCACAATGCATTGTTATTTGAGTAAATAAATGCATAGACCAAAAAAATCTGGTAATACTAGATAATAGAGTTTTTAAAACTTTAAGCTCAAAATAAATAAGGCTGAGGTATTGAGAAACAAAGATTTTCCTTCAAACTATCAACAGTTTGTTTAATAACATGTTGGACCATGAGAAAACTTCTTGGATGTGAGTCTAAAAAACAGTTGGCCATGTCTTTTTTTTTTTTTTTTTTGCGGTACGCGGGCCTCTCAACTGTTGTGGCCTCTCCCGCTGCGGAGCACAGGCTCCGGACGCGCAGGCTCAGCGGCCATGGCTCATGGGCCCAGCTGCTCTGCAGCACGTGGGGTCCTCCAGGACCGGGGCACGAACCCGGGTCCCCTGCATCGGCAGGTGGCCTCTCAACCACTGTGCCACCAGGGAAGCCCCATGTCTTTTTTTTTTTTAATTTTTACATATTTCTAATTATAGTCTGACAAGCACAGATGATCAATAAATGGGAATAAATGAGTCACAGTAATTCAGTAAGTTACTGGCACTATGCACCATACAGAAAGACCAAATTTTTTAATGCATTTTTCCCAGTTCTGTTTTTAAGCCCATAGAAAATGTCACTATATTAATGCCCACTAATAACCAGTGGATGAAAAACATAAATTTACATGAATGCATCAAGAATTAATCACTTTCTATTATGAAACATTAAACCAAGCAGAAAGTGTTCAATTAATGCAGAGCCAAAGTTACTGAATATTCCTATCTTGCCTGTAGAAAATTATATCATTTTTAAATAACAACTTTTATTTTAATTCCTTTAAAAAGGTTAAAGACTTTAAAAATATTATTATTATTAGGGGTACAGAGTATATTTTAAGGCTTCATAGTAATTTTATTAATTAGGTCTTTTTTCTTAGCACATTGGCTACATGCTTTTAAGTACTTTATACATTATTTGTATATGTAGGGAGACAAAATTTGCCATTCTAAAATGTGTCTCTTTGGCATAAGGATTCATGTAGGCTGATTATTTTTAAGAAACAGAAGACTCAGAAGTCTTTCTTTTTACCTCTGTCTTAGCTGCCTGAAGAATTTAGATAAAGGACCTCTTCCTGGAACAGAGCTATATTAGAGATATATTTAAAAGTATGGGCTAGGTGTGATGAGACCTAGAGACCAGAGTCCACTTGGTGTCCCTCATGTCTCTGTGTGTCTCAGCAAACATTTGTTTACCAAACATTTGCTTTTCCATCTCCATGTCAATTGTTTGCATCCCCTTTGAAGTCCCAAACCACTACCCCCAATATCCTCTCATCTTTAGCTGAAGATGGTATTTAAGGTGAGGACTTAGGCCATTTTGGTGAGTTATTCAGTTTTCCTAGGTCTCTTCCATATATACATATTATGAAACTTTTGTCTGATTTTCTCCTGCTAATCTGTCTCATGTCAAATTAATTCTTAGATCAGCCAGAAGGACCAAAAAGGGTAGAGGAAAATTCCTTCCTCGTTGACAATTCAAACAGAAAAGCAATGGATATCATTTGTTTTTAACTATTTCTTTGATAGAATGCATTAATAAAATGTAGCTAAAAATTTATGTGAAAAAGCCTTCTTTATGCATAAAATGTAAATGTACTACATTGTTTTTACCAATGCCAAAGCCCCTTTACCAGTACCATGACCTTTTGGAAATTGTGATAAATAAAAGGAAGTTAGATCAGTTATTCTTTCTCAATTATAGGGAATTTTATGTATAATATCTTGTCTTGAAGAATAGCATGGTAATGAATTCATGAATGTCTCCAACTGAGCTCCATAATGGGCAGCCAGAAAATAGTTAACATAAGAAAAGCCATCCTCCCTTGTAACTTAATTTTTTCTTAATTCAGAGAAATTTCTTAAGAGAGGATCCTTTCAAGTGTCTCTGTAGAGTGATGTGGATCTATACACTGGATATATTAGGCAATATCTCCTTTATATTTGTACAAACTATCTATCACAGATTTCGATAGTATGGACACACAGAGAAGTTTCTGATATCTCTAGCCTCCCTTTGCTGAAATAATGCTTTAGTTATATTGTTCTGGTTTAGTTATATTCTAAAATTTAAGGAATTTATATACTAAGTGAATTTTTATGTACAAATTCAACTTCCCACTTATTTTCAAAGAGATTATTAATCACATAAGTTTCTGAGATTCATAGATAACTTCCTCAGGAGCATATTCTGGAAACTCATATTTATTTTTTTTTCCAGTTTTAGTGAGATATAATTGACATACAGCATTGTATAAGTGCTTATGGATTCCCTAGGGAAAAACTGGGATTGGGGAGTTCCCTCTGGATTATATGGCCCTGTGCCAAAGGTGAGGTTTTTTGGCAAGAGTGTGTCTAAGTCTTTCCTACTCATTTTGATGTAGGTATTTTCTTTCTGCCAAAGAGTACATAGCTAATACAGGCTTACCTTGGAGATATCGTGGATGTGGTTCCAGACCACCACAATAATGTCAATATTACAATAAAGCAAGTCACAATTTTTTTGGTTTCCCAGTGCACATAAAATTATGTTATAGTATACTATAATCTATTAAGTGTACAACAGTATTATGTCTCAAAAAAAAGTACATACTTTAGTTGAAAATATTTTATTGCTAAAAAATGCTAACCATCATCTGAACCTTCAGCAAGCTGTAATCTTTTTGCTGGCGAAGGGTCTTGCCTCGATATTGATGGCTGCTGACTGATTAGGGTAGTGGCTGCTGACAGTTGAGGTGGCTGTGGAAATTTCTTAAAATATGAAAACAATGAAGTTTGCTGCATTGGTTGACTCTTTCACAAACGATTTCTCTGTAGCATGAAATGCTTTTTGATAGCATTTTGCCCACAGTACAACTCTCAAAATTGGCATCAATCTTCCCAAAACTTGCCACTGCTTTATCAACTAAGTTTATGTCATATTCTAAATCCTCTGTTGTCATTTCAACAATATTCATAGCATCTTCGCCGGAAGTAGATTTCATCTCAAGAAAGATTTCATCACTTTCTTTGCTCATCCATAAGAAACAACTCCTGATCCATTCAAGTTTTATCATTAGATAATAGCAATTCAGTCCCATCTTTATGCTCCACTTCTAATTCTAGTTCTCTTGCTATTTCCACCACATCCTCAGGTACTCCCTTCACTCAAGTTTTGAACCCCTCAAAGTCACCCATGAGGGTTGGAATCAACTTCTTACAAATTCCTGTGAATTTTGTTATTTTGGCATCTTCCCATGAATTACAAAGTTTCTTAATGGCATTTAGAATGGTGAATTCTTTCCAAAAGGTTTTCCATTTATTTTGCCCAAATTCACCAGAGGAATCAGTGTCTATAGCAGCTATAACCTTACAAAATGTATTTCCTAAAAAAATAAGACTTGAAAATCAAAATGACTCCTCGATCCATGGGCTGAAGAATGGATGTTGTGTTAGTGGGCATGTAAACAACATTCATCTCGTTGTACATCTCCATCAGAGGTCTTGGGTGACCAAGTGTATTGTCAATGAGCAGTCAATATTTTGAAAGAAATCTTTTTTTTTTTCTCAGTAGTAGTTCTCAACAGTGGACTTAAAATATTCAGTAAACTATGTTGTAAACAGATGTGCTGTCATCCAGGCTTTGTTGTTCCATTTTTAGAGTACAGGCAGAGTAGATTTAGCACAGTTCTTAAAGGCCCTCAATTTTTTGGAATGGTAAATGAGCATTGACTTCAGCTTAAAGTCACCAACAGTGTTAGCCCCTAACAAGCCCCTGTCCTTTGAACTTTTGAAGTCAGACACTGACTTGTCCTCTCTAGCTATAAAAGTCATCTTTTCCAATATAAGGCTGTTTAATTTACGCAGAAAATCTGTTGTTTAGTGTAGTCACCTTCATTAATTATCTTCAGTAGAAGATAAACAACAGATGGAAAACCTGCTGCAGCTTCTACATCAGCACTTGCTGCTTCACCTTTCACTTCTACGTTATAAGGATGTCTTCTTTCCTTAGACTTCATGAAACAACATTTGCTACATTCAAACCTTTCTTTGCAGCTTCCTCAACTCTCTCAGCCTTCAAGAATTGAAGAGAATTAGGGTCTTGCTCTGAAGCAGACTTTGGTTTAAGGGAATGTTGTGGCTGGCTTGATCTTTTATCCAGATGACTAAAACTTCCTCCATAACAGCCACAAATCTGTTTTATATTCTTATTAATTGTGTGTTCACTGTGTAGCGCATTTAATTTTCTTCAGGAACTTTTCCTTTGCATTTACAACTTGGTTAACTGGCACAAAAGACCCAGCTTTTGGCCTATCTCATCTTTTGCATGCCTTCCTCACTAAGCTTGATCGTCTGCAGCTTTTGAGTGAAAGTGAGAGACATGGGACTCTTCCTTTCACTTTTAGAGACCATTGTAGGATTATTAATTTTCCTAATTTTAATATTGTGAAAGGGCATACAGTGTCGCAGGAAATAGAGAGGCCCAAGGAGAGGGAGACTGTAAATGGTGGAGCAGTAAGAACACGAACAACTTTATCAATTAAGTTCACCGTCTTATATTGGCATGGTTCAGGGAGCCCCTAAACAATCCCAATAGTAACATCAAAGCTCACTGATCACAGATCATCATAACAAATATAATAATAATGAAAGAGTTTGAAATATTATGAGAATTCCCAAAATGTGACAAAGAGACACAAAGTGACTAAATGCTGTTGAAAAAATGGTGCTGATAGGCTTCCTCCATGCAAAGTTGCCACAAACTTTCAATTTGTAAAAAAGCAATATCTGCGAGGCACAATAAAGCAAAGCTCAATAAAACAAGGTGTGCTTGTAAATGATAACGCTGGAGTTCAAGCCCAAACAATCTGGGAGATTAAATTTAAGGGTCAAAATTTTATGTAACATCTCAATGATAAAAGTGTTGCACATTTTGAAAAAATAACTTTTCTGTAGAACTTTTCTCTCATGTGCTATTTATATTGTGAGAAACTAAATTGAAAACAGACGTGTATCCAGATAATGGAAAACCCTGAACACCAAGCTAAGACTGTAGGATTTGGGACTCTTTTTCCAGGAGCAGAGGGGCCATTAAAGACATTTTTTAATAGAGGAATGGTTTTGTGCATTAGTATGTTTCATCTGGGATTGATGTTAATGATGGGTGGGAAATTTTTGAAAAATAAAATACAGGAGAGCAACTAGGATAGTATCAAAATAGGCTTTTAAGAATCGATACATACAGTTCCCCATATGGCTGAGTTAGTTCCTAAGGGGCACAAACCTCTCACAGATAATTATACATTCTATGGAAACAAATGAAGCTTAAAGCAATTGGTACATGATCAAAAGCAGACAGATTCTAAAGGGGAGTCTAAAATTGGAAAAAGGGAATGACACTGCGTGAGGAACCATTTTTATGACTGTTAGTCTGAGGGCAAGCCAAGTCAGTTTTAGTTGGGGAAACTAAAATAAAACTGAAGATTTTTGTGAACTGCAAAACCAGAAGAGAGACTTCAGAGCAACCTCAGCCACTGGAAACTAACTGAACGACAGATAAAACCAAATGTGAACAACTTACAGGGCAACTGAAATCTCATATGTAGTTTATAGGAATGTTAATTGTACAAACACTTTGGGAAAAAATCTAGTAGTTTTTTATATTCTTAAACATTTATCTACCCTATAATCTAGCAGTTCCATTACTAAGTATATAAGCAGGAAAAATGAAAACATGTCCCCAAGATTTTATAATAATTTTCATAGAGCCTCATTTATAATAGTCCGAAACTGTAAACATCCTCAGTGTCCATCAGTAAGAGAATGGATAAACAAAATGCCATTGTTCATAGAGTGAATCACAGATACAAATGGATAAACAAAATGTCATTGTTCATAGAGTGAATCACAGATACAAACAAGAACACGGATAAATCTCAACAATATTTTGCTGAGTGAAAGGTGTCTTACACAGAGTACATAGTTAATAATCCTAAAGGCAAAACTATTATAGTGGGAAAAAAATGAGAACAATGGTTATCTCTGAACGATGAGAATGGGGATTGACTGGGAAGAAGCATGAGGGCCCTTTCTGTGATGATGCTAATGTTCAGTATCTTGATAGAAGTTTGGATTACACAGTTTTTGTTTTTATTCTTAAGACTTCTGTATCGGGTGTGTGTGTGTGTATATATATATAACACCAAAAAAAAAAAAAAAGAAACATAAACTCTAGGTACACATGCTGGAATATTAAAAAAACAGATAATGTACTTACATTTGCAATTTACCTTAAAACAAATGATGAATGGATTGAAGGATGGATAGATAAATATGCCATAAGCAACTATAGTAAAATGTTAATGCAGAAATTAGGTATCAGGCGTGTGGGTTTTCACTGTGAAATTTATCCCAATTGCTGTATTTTAAAAGTTTTTCTAATTAAAATATTCAGAATAAATAATTGATGAGTTGGTAAACATGGGTAACAATGCTAATGAATAATATTAACCATAATTTATTGACATTTACTACTTACCAATTGTTAACAGTTCTCTCTTTCTCTATTATCTCACTTAATCATTATAACAAGGTAAAGCAGTTATTTTAATATCTATATTATAGATGACAAAACTGAGACTTAAATCTGGTCACATAACTAGTACAAGGAGGTACTTGGATGGGAATCCATGTCTGTCTAACCGCAAAGCCTGTACCTTTAAATAAAACCACTACATGGTACGGTGAAAAGATTAAGAATTTGTGAAATACAGCGAAATATAGTATTGGATAACATTATGTCTTCAGTAAACTTTATAGTTCATGAACTTGTTATATTTCAAACTTACTGAATAATGATGCCAATAACAAAAATAAACACATAGGTGGTAAAAGCTTCTTTGTGTGGATACAAGCAAGAGAAGAAAATTACAAATTCAGTTAATAATATATTGAGTAATTCATATAATTTTGATATCCAAGCAAAGATGTTCATCAGTAATCAAAAACTTTCAAAATTAAAGAAACACACTAAGAGTTAAAAATTTGTGTTATAAATCACTTACATAGAAGTAGCTATGGAATATTTGAAGCCATCTAATTATCAGAGGAAGTTACTCCACTGTGGGAAAAAAAAAAAAAAAGAAGAAGAAGAAGAAAGTATAAGGTAGGGAAAGGGGCCTGGGAAGGAAGAAAGAAAATAGAAAAAAAGATCAGAGGAAGAGGAGCCACGTGTGGGCAATATTCCTTTTATAGGAAACAGAAGTCTGTGGTTGGTTGGAGCACAGTGAAGTGACGAATTTGTATTATGCGGAACCATAACACCTCCACAGTGTGCCTATTTTATAAGGTACTGTCTTAGGAACTTAGACTGTAATAAGGATGAATACCAATGGATTCCTGAACTAGAATATTTTATACTCAAATGAGAATGAGGAATATGGATTTAAATATCAACAGTATGTTGGATCATGTCCCAAGAGAAAGCAATGGGAGTTAGTAAGCATATTCCTTTCTTGAAAGCAAAAATCATATCATTTACTTCATAATCTCTAGTGGTTGTTCAATACAATACACAGCTGTTGAATTTAATCAGAATAATGTTATTTAAAACATCAAAGTATCAATAAAACAATTTTGAGATTCAAAAATCACGTTTTTTGTTTCTGACTAAACTCCAGAAAAGAAGGTAAAATTTGTGTTATTGTGGCTATTTGGTTCATTCTGAAATTTGAGATCCTATTGTTGACACAATACCTATCTCTTAGCAATAAAGTGTTGGGTTTGCCCTTTTTCATCTCTTGCTTCCTGTATACCATTTGGCAGAATGCAGCCCCAGGGACAGTATTCTATAACTGCTTTTTTCAATTCAATTCTACTTTATCAATGAAATTTTTTTGAGTCTCAAGGCAGAGCTTGGTACTATACAGTCTAACAAATGACCTCAATTTTCTTCACGTTTACTGCCAACTTGTAACCACTGACTCAGCATAACTATTCATCATCCTTTCTTACGAGTGAGTTTTCTGAATGCAGTTATCAGCATATGACAGATTCTATATGACTGCTTCAAGGACTTCTGTAGAAGCTTGCATATGATTGAGAATTCATGAGCTGCTCCACACTTGTGTCTCTTCTCTGGTTGCACACATTTAGCAGATGACACAGTAAGCTAGCAAGGGCTGGGCGGGAATTACCTACTGCTCCACAGTTTTTATTTCACCAGAAGCTTAAATGTCAAAAGAAATGTTCTCCACAATATAATCAAATGACATCTAGGTGAAACACATTTTTGATAATGATTATATTTAATTTTTCTAGGGAAAGACAGATTCTTTCCTATAAAACTAATTGGAAAACGTACATGTTATTGTTTTAGCTACTAGAAGCTTCACAGCTTATGTCTTTTTAGGGATCTTATTCTCTTGGAATGTAAGTTTATGGTCAGTTTCCCAGATTTCGTTTTTTTTTTCAATTTAAATGTCCTAAGAGCACAGGAGATAATTAAATATTTTTGATATCACTGTAAACAACTAAAAAAGAATGCCCATCTTGGTACAGAAGTGGTATATTACTAATGTCAAATGAGATAGTTGTTTAAAATCTTTTAGAAATACCTTGTGCATTCAGTAAAAAGTTGTTATAACTTCAGAATGATTATTATTGCTTTGATGCATTTTGTCTTCTGTAAACTCTGATAATGTCGTCACACTAAAAGTCTGTTTTCATCATATATGCAACAACCATATATATATACATATATTTAAAGAGAGACAACATATTATTAGTTTCAGATATCAATTTTATAGTCAAATATTATTACAAGGAATAAATTTCTACTCTTTGTCCTTTTGCAATGTAGAAAGAATATATACGTTAATTTGGAAAGAAATTTCTAGTCATAGGTTAGAAATATTTAATTTAAGCTTTCTATTAAGTCTCAACAACAAGAGACTTTTCATGAAACCTCCTTGCAATCCATGAGGGTTAGATCTGTGCTTCTTAAGGCTTAAAAGGAACTTGGTCCCTAAATACATTGCTAGTTAAAGTTTCAGGGGTTTTTGTTGCAATCAGGGTATAAACTTTTCAAGTAATAGTAGGGTTTATACCCTTAGTGTGAAAGTTTAACAGGTCTGTTAATAAACTTCCATTTGGATGACCTGAAAACAAGAAGTGGTTTGGGATAATCAGTATGTAATGACTGACTGATGCAAGATACTAAACCAGGTAACTAACACCTAGTGGTCTCATACTATCTGTTTCCTATAGTTGGAAAAGTGTTTCTACAGTCACTTAAAACTTTTCATTTAACAGAGACTTATTTTTGATGAGTAAAATGTCAAGTAATCCGTCATATGTTTTAAAAGTTATACCTATCTATACTCAAATACATATGTACACAAACATGTGGGTATATTCATCAAACATCTTTAAAAAGAAAATAAAACTCTAGTAGTAGTAATTCTCTCAGAGAAAGAAAACTTGGGAACTTGGACAAATGTTTAGGAAGATTTAAAATTTTACTGACTATACTCATCTAACTTGCAAATTCTGTACGCTGTGCATTTATCAAACAAACAGATATAATATTACTATAAATTTAGTCTACTCTTTTCCCCTTGTCTGACCTGGTAGACACTTTCTTCTTGAAAAAAATAAAAGAATTTGAAGCAAGTTTTCCTAATTAAATTTCATCAGAATTATTTGTTCAACTTTTATTTGTTAATCCTCTTGACACTTTAATTATATTGATCAAACTATCTAAAACTAAATATAATATCTTAGTTTAGTGAAACACTTTACATCCTAAAAGCGCAAAGAAATTTCATGCCTATAATCCCATATTTCTTGCTAGCCCATTTAGGGAATGAACCATACCATTTCCTATAAAAGAGTATAAAACCTGAGAATACTGATAATGACAAGCAGGCTTTAATTGTTTAATTGACTGTGAGAGAGCAGATCACATATATGTGTATTCTTCTAATGGTAATACTTATACAGAATGAAGCAAAGTGAAAATTTAAGCAGTTAGAAAATTTTGGTTAGTCAAGATGCACATATAACAAATATTAATGCGTCCAAATCAGTGAATCTTATCCCACCTGTGTCTGCACAGTTTTCTTCAAGAAAAAAAAGTAGTTGCAGAGGTAATAGGAGACTTGAGAATCGTGAGGAGGAATATGGCTGTGAAGTTATGAATGGTTAAGGTACAAACCAAGCTAATCGTGCCTCTGATTTTATGGGATACTTCCATCCTCTGTCCATAGAGCTGGAGGATTTTTTGGCTTTTATTTATTTACTTTTGTTTTTATTTGTCATTTCATCTGTACCCCACTAATACCTTTGAAATATGGTCTTGCATATGCCTGTATCTTTGCAAAATATGTATTTTCTTTAATATGTACATACTTTTTGATTTAGATAAATATACTTGCTATAAACTGATTCACTCTCATTTTACACACGTTTTATTAAATTCTATCTATGTTGCTGTACACCAACTCGTTCTTTCTTTCTGTTATCTGAACAATATTCCACAGTGTGTCACTACCACATTTTATTTGCCCATTCCTCTAATGATGTACACACGGATTGCTTTCAGTTCTTTGTTAGTATGTATTGTAAAGAATGTTCTCACTCAAACGTCAGGGCTTATGTGAATTCATATATATACCAAGGACTAGAATATAGATTACAGTATATATGAATATTTAGGTTAAATGTATGCTAGCATGTTATTGTATTATATGACTTTCTAATTGTTGCCTATCTGATGGCTTTAAAAAGTGTCTAGGTTTTAAATTTGCAATTATCTGGTACTAACGTTGATATAGCTCTTTGTATTAAAATAGCCAATTAGGCTTTCCTTTCTGTGAACTGCTTATCCAAATCCTTTTCCTATTCTCCAATTAGATATCAATGTATTTCTTGTTGATTTACAGGCATTCTTATTTATTCTAGATATTATATGTCAAAAATAAGATGCACCATATTCACACATTAAAACGTTTCTGAAATCAAGACACATCTAACATGTATGAAGTTGGCCATTGTTCACATAGACATAACTTTTATATCCAAAGACATTTAAATGAGTGATTTCAATATTTGTAAATTTAGAATTCTCAGTAAACTGTTGTACCATAATTTATTTAGTAGCATTTTTTTCTTTCTTAGCAACATAAACATAAACTAATAATATTTCCAAGAATCAAAGGCATCTTAAAGTTGATAAAACACAGTATTACTTAATGGTTTTAGTTACAGCAAGTTGTTTTTCCCAAAGTTTATCAGTTGTCACTTAACTGATATTTTGTGTCATTATTCAATAGAAGTTCTTAATTTTGAGATAATCAAATTCATATTTCACTATTACATGCTTTTGAAGTCTTCATTAGGTTTCCTTTTGCAAATTCTAGATAGCAGATATTTCTCCTCCTGCACATTCTTCTATTAGTCTGGTAATTTTACCTACTTAATTTTGACACTTAATATAATTTATTCAATTACATTATATGATGCTATAAGGGAGGAAAAGATTTCATCAACCCTCTTCACGTCCCTCACTGGGTCTGAAAACTAAACTGACAAAGACAGATTAATAGGTGGAAAGCAGACAAATTTTATTTAATATAAGTTTTACACGACACAGGAGATGTCATAAGGAAGCAAAGACCTAAAGAAACAGGTAGACCTAGTACCTTTATGCTTGCTTTGATAGAGTGAACAGTCATGGAGGAATATAATAGGCTTAAGAGTATAAGCTAAGTGTAGTAAACTGGGGGGGAAGTTAGCAAGGCCTATTTGTTTAGATTCTTCTAGGTGTTCCTTTGTCTTTAGAGATAAGAACACTCCTTTCCTCCAAGAATAGGGAGGCACCTCTCACATGAGTGTCTTATGATCTGTTTCAGGGGAGGAGCGTTGGGGGAAGGTCAGCGTGACCTTCCCACATCTACTGTTTTCTCAGCCTCTTTCAGCTTATAGTATTTAATATTCCAAGATGCCATATTTTGGTATGATGTGTCCTGAACCCCATCAATGCAAAGTAGAAGTGAAACTGAGTAACTCAGATTGGGACTTGAAGCGAGCCAAAACCCAGACTGGGACATGAACCCACAGTCTTTTAACTGAGATCACACACCTGGTCTCAGGACTTAATGAAGCTCAGGTTCTTGATGTCTCATGAATTCAGTGAGAGACAAAGTGATAGGTAAGACGTGGATTTATTTAGAGAGAAACACACTCCACAGAGTGTGGGTCATCTCAGAAGGTGAGAGTGGCCCCAGGGTATGGGGTTGTCAGTTTTTATAGGGTTGGGTAATTTCATAGGCTAATGAGTGGACAGAATATTCCAGCAATTTTGGGAGAGGGGTGGAGATTTCCAGAAATTAGGCCACTGCCTACTTTTTGACCTTTATGGTTGGCCTTGGAATTGTCACGTGGCCTATGGGTGTGTCATTTAGCTTGCTGATGTGTTACAATTAGCATAGGCTCAAGATATACGGACTGCCAACAAACACATGAAAGAATGCTCAACATCATTAATCATGAGAGAAATGCTAATGAAAACTACAATGAGATATCATCTCACACCAGTCAGAATGGCCATCATCAAAAAATCTAGAAACAATAAATGCTGGAGAGGGTGTGGAGAAAAGGGAACCCTCTTGCACTGTTGGTGGGAGAGTAAATTGATACAGCCACTATGGAGACCAGTATGGAGGTTCCTTAAAAAACTACAAATAGAACTACCATATGACCCAGCAATCCCACT
Source organism: Leucopleurus acutus (assembly GCF_964270905.1). Lineage (NCBI taxonomy): Eukaryota > Metazoa > Chordata > Mammalia > Artiodactyla > Delphinidae > Leucopleurus > Leucopleurus acutus. The sequence goes on from NC_139159.1 coordinate 61,010,245, forward strand.
ACTGGGCATATACCCTGAGAAAACCATAATTCAAAAAGAGACATGCACCACAATGTTCATTGCAGCACTCTTTACAATAGCCAGGACATGGAAACAACCTAAGTGTCCATTGACAGATGAATGGATAAAGAAGATGTGGCACATATATACAGTGAAATATTCCTCAGCCATAAAAAGAAGTGAAATTGAGTTACTTGTAGTGAGGTGGATGGACCTAGAGTCTATCATACAGCATGAAGTAAGTCAGAAAGAGAAAAACAAATACCATATGCTAACACATATGTATGGAATCTGAAAAAAAGGGTTCTAATGAACCTACGGGCAGGACAGTAATAAAGATGCAGATGTAGAGAATGGACTTGCGGACACAGGGAGGGGGAAGAGTAAGCTGAGACTAAGTGAGAGAGTGGCATTGACATATATACACTACCAAATGTAAAATAGCTAGTGGGAAGCAGCCGCATAGCACAAGGAGATTCGCTCGGTGCTTTGTGACCACCTAGAGGGGTGGGATAGGGAGGGTGGGAGGGAGACGCAAGAGGGAGGGATATGGGGATATATGTATATGTATAGCTGATTCACTTTGTTATACAGCAGCAACTAACACAACAATGTAAAGAATTATATCTTAATAAAGATGTTTTAAAAAAAACTGTGTACTACTTAACATACAAACACATAAAAAATTAAAAAAATAAAGTGGAGCAAGCGAGAAACATCATGTTGTCTTAAATGACCTTACTGATAAAGGTAGCATCTACATAATTTTTTTAACGTTTTATTTTATATTGGAGTATAATTGATTAACAATGTGATAGTTTCAGGTGTACAGCAAAGTGTAGTTATACATTTTCCTATTTAGATTGTTATATAATATTGAGCAAGAGTTCCCTGTGCTATACAGCATGTCCTTGTTGTTTATCCATTTTAAATATAGCAGTGTGTACATATCAATCCCAAACTCCCTAACAATCCCTTTCCCCCGGTAACCATAAGTTCCTTCTCTAAGTCTGTGAGTCTGATTCTGTTTTGTAAATAAGTTCATTTGTATCATTTCTTTTTAGATTCTGCATATGAGTGATGTATATTTCTCTTTCTCTGTCTTAGTGAAGTGTCATACTTCACTCAGTATGACAATCTCTAGGTCCATCCATGTTGCTGCAAATAGCATTATTTCATTCTTTTTAATGGCTGAGTAATATCCCCTTGTATATATGTACCACATCTTCTTCATCCATTCCTCTGTCGATGGACACTTAGGTTTCTTCCATGTCTTGGCTATTGTAAACAGTGCTGCAGTGAACACTGGGGTGCATGTATCCTTTCGGACCATGTTTTTCTCTGGATATATGCCCATAAGTGGGATTGCAGGGTCATATGGTAGCTCTGTTTTTAGTTTTCTTAAGGGACCTCCATACTGTTCTCCATAGTAGCTGTATCAATTTACATTCCCACCAGCAGTGCAAAGAGGGTTCCCTTTTCTCCACACCCTCTCCAGCATTTATTGTTTGTAGATTTTTTTGATGACAGCCATTCTGACGGGTGTGAGGTGTTATCTCAATGTAGTTTTGATTTGCATTTCTCTAATAAGCCATGTTGAACATCTTTTCATGTGCTTCTTGGCCATCTATGTCTTCTTTGGAGAAAGCATCTACGATATTCTGTATGTGATGGCATAACATGCAAGTGGTACAGAAAATAGATCTTCCATATTGAGAATACAGCTGTAAGATATCTTGAGCTCCTTCCTGATGGTTATGCCAATGTAACATGGAAATTTTTGTTAGAGTAGAGACAGTGTGGATGAGGCTATTATAAAGAGACAATGAAGCATGCAGTTTTCTTAAGCCAGACAAGTAAAGTTCAAGCCCAAGAATTCCACTGCAAGATCTATGATATTGAACAAGTTAATTATTCTCACTGATGCTCTGTTCTTGAGTGACCAAATCATCCTGGTTTGCTTGAGATTTTACCTGTTTTAGCACTGAAAATCCCATGTAACAGGAAACCCTTCAGTCCCAGGCAAACAAGGAAGGAAAGTTGGTTACCCTAATTTCCCCATTGGCAAAATAGAATATCCTAATAAAATTTTTATGAAGTTGAATCGTAAATGAGAAAATATTTGAACATCTCTTAACACACAGTTTGGCACATACAGAGTAAAGTTTACTAATTTCAATCTTAAATTTTGCTGCCTATTTGAATACCTCAACACCTAGCCTAACAATAAAATCAACAAAAGAACAACAATATCAAATGATAATTAATGAGTATTCTTCTCTGTAGTAGAAACTCAGTTGAGGGTTTGAATATTTCATTTTACTTTAATAATTTTCTTATTTTTTCCTATTATAAAAACAGACTTAGTGATGTCAGTAATTGCCAAAGTTCACATGGTTAGAAAATGGAGAAATAAGGCACAAACCTTCAAATTGATCTGACTCCCAATTCTTTGCTCTCCAGCAACCTGCTCAATGGCCTTTTTTTTTTTTTTTTTTACGGTACGCGGGCCTCTCACTGTTGTGGCCTCTGTGGAGCACAGGCTCTGGATGTGCAGGCTCAGCGGCCATGGCTCACGGGCCCAGCCGCTCCGCGGCATGTGGGATCTTCCTGGACCGGGGCACGAACCCATGTCCCCTGCATCGGCAGGCGGACTCTCAACCATTGCGCCACCAGGGAAGCCCTCAATGGCCTTTTTTAACTAAGAGTTATTGAAGCGAAGATCAAATTTCTTAGACTATAATGTCTAAGATGTACTAAAATGTTCTACTTCTGCATTTCATTAAATTACATGCTTCTATTATTTGTCATGTACCTTGCTTGGTGAGTTTGAAAGAGGAGAAAGCAAGATACTGGTACAGAATCATTCCACGGAATATGAGAAGATACAGTGGTTCTTAGAATGTATTATTTATCAATTAAATCCATGTGTCTTAGTTTATATTCCACCAGTAACACTATGAAAGTCAGTTGAGTGTGTTTAGTTTATTTTGATATAATCCTAAGCAAGACCAACATGGAAGAAGGAAAGTGAAACGGGGAAGAGAAGGCAGCCAATAAAGAATGTATTCTGAAGTCCATTATCACAAGTGGGCACCTAGAACCTTGCCATGCTGTGGAACTCAAGGAATCAGTGTAGAATATGTGCCTTAGAGTTATCCAGCCAAAGGTGGGGGAGCTGGAGTATGAATACGATAATTATCTTCAATCACTAGAAGAAGGTATCTCCCAGTAGGCATTTATTCTCCAGTATTTTACTTTCAGAGCAGTCTTCAGCCACCAGAGAGAGCCCTCGGTCAGTTGAAAATAGGTCAAGATGCACTAAAATACACAAACCGAGGAGACGTGACCAAGCACCATGGTAGTCTACTTATCTTTTCTTAATGCTACTTATATTTGGACATATTTGAATCTAATTTGACAAATTAAAGGGATTTTAATTTGTCATGCCTTTGTTGAAAGCTGTTTAGTCTTTATTGAATCCCTTTATTTTAGTCTCTAATGGGAGAACTCATATTCTAAAAAGCCTGTCTTAAAGACAACTTTTTCTATCAACCTTTCTGGATCCTCTGTGAAAAATTATTTACTTTTTCACTAACAGTCTCTTAGCATGTTATTCATAAGTCTTTTCATTTTACCAAAAATTAATAGTATTTATCTATGCTTTAAAAACACTCAGAAGTTACCTGCTAATTTTGATTTCTTAAAGAAATTTTCAAAGTACTGTTTTTAAAGATTTTGGATTTGCATTTATCTATATATTACCCAGTATTTACATAGTGTTCAATAAAAGTCAACTTGGAAAAAACATAATCACCTTAACCTTTGAAATCACAAATGTTGGCCAAGTATTTTGAACACTGATATATGTTTCTATTCAATAAATAGTTACTATAACATTTCCCTAGTTTAAAAATATTTACATGAGATTAATCCCAGAACAACTTACCCTAATCATATACAGAAAATCATTCACAGAATATATCTGGAAATTCATCCTCAGGTTAATTTTTTGGTGTATTTTTACCTTTGTCTAAGTTGATTTACAAATACTCCCATCCACATGACAGTTTTGGAATTTTCCTTTGAAATTCTTCAGGATAAATATTTTTCAGAGCCTGAGGGAACCCGTGGGAATATGTTTAATATTCTAAGATTATTTTTTCATAACTTTCCACAAGTTTTTGCACAGTATATAAAGGTGAATTATGTAAGTGATTTTTATGCCAACTTTATTCACTAGTGATTTTCTTCAAATCTCAAATGTTGATCAAAGGTAAAGAACATCACAATGATTTTCTCCTTCATTAAGCAGATCATTTTCTGCAAATAATCACCAGATTATTTTAAAAGCACTTACATTAATAGTTGACAAACTATCTTTGTGACTGAAACTTCTTGGCATTTCAGAGTTTATATCTAGAGGTATAATTGCTAGGGGCAGGGGTATGTTTCTAAGTATACCCATGAGAAATAGAACCTAAGATAAAGGAGGACAGAAAGTATCATGTTTTGGTATAATATAATCATCATATAAATGGGTTTGTTTAAAATTAAACATGGTAGAATGTACAGCTAGAAAGACTTTAATTCACTCCAACATTTTCATTTTACAGATAAGAAAACTTGTGCCCTGAGAAGAGTGATTCTTCTAATATTCAAAGGCCAGAAAGAAATAAATTCAGATCCTTCTGGTCTCCTAATTACATGTACTTCATGAAAGGGTAATAGAAAACCTCCCTCTATCCTTTTCTTAAATTCAACCAATTTCTTAATCAGGCACAAGCAGTGACAAATGGCAGTCAAAAGATGGTATAATGGAGGTAACATACTGGTCCAATAACCCACTCTTCTTGCACGGGGAACTGTGAATAAGGGGTGGGAACCATTTCTAGAATGATTGCTGTAGTGCAGTAGCTCTCAAATATTTCACCTCAGGACTCCTTTAGACTCTTAAACTTACTCAGTATCCCAAAGAGATTTCATCTAAGTAGGTTAAATCCATTGACACTATATTGGAAATTTAAGACTGAGAAATATTTTAAATAATTATTAATTAAAATAAAAGTTAATCAATTATATAAATTATATAAAATAATAACAAACCCATTACTTGTTAAAATAAAGAACATGTTTTTATGAAAAATATCTTTTACAAAACAAAAAATAGTGTTAGGAGTGGTGGCATTGTTTTATATTTCTGCAGATCTCTTTGATATGTAATAGAAGACATCTAGAATGTTATATCTGCTTCTGCTTTCAATCTGCTTCAATATCACATGTCAGATAATCTCTGGAAATCTCTATTGTATATTCATAAGAGAACAAGAGTGAAAAAAGGCAAATAACTTAATATTGTGAAAAGAGTTTTGGTCTAATGGATCCTGTGAAAGGGTCTCGGAAATCTTCAGTGGTCCTTGGACTGCACTTTGAGAGCCAAGGAACCCGTGTAAATCTTGCCACATAGAAACTGGAGACTAGGGGAATACTATTGTCCATAAACACATACAACAGTACTATAGAAAAAGATGGAGCTCTGGACTAAAAGGAATAATCCACATGCTGAATAATTCTTTTTAAGTCCCGTAAACCTTCTGAAGTTAAACTTCCTCAGAATGGTGATAAAATCAGTATACCACTTATTTAGAGGTCAAATAATAGAAGTCAAAACTCTTTATAAACTGTAAATTTCCTATAAACATTTTTTGTGATCACTCACTTTTTTAACCTATCATGAACCTTGTAGCTTCACTGCAACAAATTTTTTATAGCTTTATCTTTGGGAACCTAGTTCCTGTTATTTCCACATGTATGTCATGTAATTACAAGTTGTCATTTCCACTTCTACATTCTCTGCGATGTTACAAGAAATGACTACAGTAAATCAAATACTAATTTAGCAAGAGAAAGTCTACTTTCCTTTCCTTGCACTAAGTAATTATTTCTTTCCGTGTTCATAGTATATTTTCAATAAATCTGTATTAACTGGACAATTATATTAAGAAAACAACTTTGGTATTTGCTTTAAACTAATATTGTTATCCTTAGTTTCTTTTCTCTTAAAAGCTCCAGGAATATTTCAGAGTTAGGGAAAATGCCCTGAGAATTCTTCCTACTTTGAAAGCCAAAAGTAAGACTAAATCTGGCCATAAATAATTCAACCACTTCATTAATCAAAAGAGAAGTTTTCCAAAGGACAGAATGGTCCCAGGCTCAAAATATTATTCAGAGATCAAACAACCTGGGGACTGAAAGTGAAACAATGAATTGATGATAAAAGTAGGCCAATAATGAGAGTCGTTTAAGCAATTTCAGGACATGTAAGAAGCAGATACAAATTACAAAAAGGAAATGTGAAAGGAGAGAACCATGATAAAATTGCTGAATGTAAATTACTGTGCCAGAAAATATGGCAGGTTTGGAGCTGTAGGCCTTATCTGGATTAGCAAAAAATCTGAATGCATTCATGAGCTAAGCAAAGGTAAAGACTGAAGGAAAGGGTAAAATAATACTTATAGGGCATATATTGTAAAGGATCTAGGGCACAAACAAACAATTTAGCTTTGGAAAGGTATTATTTCACCACCCAATACTGTAAAAAAGAAAAATATAATTAATTCCTTTAATCACAATTAATTTAATGTCTGCATAGCTATAACTAGACTCTTGGAGAAGAGCGATGATCACAACAACCAAAACTCCTTGCCCCTGGGGCTTATATTCTAGTTGTAAAAGCAACTATCAGTCATTCAAAGTAATCATTCAGTCCAATGGATAAGAAGGGAGGGAGAGAGGGAGAGAAGGAGGGAGGGAGGGAGGGAGGAAGGAAGGAAGGAAGGAAGGGAGGAAGGGAGGAAGGAAGGAAGGAAGGAAAGAAAGGAGGGAGGGAGGGAGGAAGGAAGAAAAGCAGCAGAAAGAGAGAGAGAAAGGGAAAGAGGAAGAAGTGATAAATATGGTAAATATAGGGAATGATAGCCCAACTTTAAATTTTTAAAAGGTTTACTAACAAGAAATTTGAACAAAGACCTGAATGAAGACAAGGGTTACTACATAAAAATCTGAGGGAAGAGAATTCCAGGCAAAGGAAATGACCAGTGCCCAGGCCCTAAGGTGGCATCCTAGCTAATGTGTTACAGCAAAAGCAAGGCAGGCAGTGAGACAGCCTAGGATGAACAAGGGACTGGGACTGTGTAGTGGAGGATGAGGTCAGGGTGGTTAATGAGGGTCTAGTCCTTGAAGGATAAGATTGGCCATTTTAAGATTTTCGGCTTTCATCCTAAGTGAAATGAGTAACTGTTGGAGAGCTTTGAACATAAGTTACATGAGAAGGATTATTTTATCTCTTGTATGCAGAAGAGATTGTAAGAGGTCAAGGATAGAGGCAGGGAGACCAGTTAGGAGACTATTATAATAATGCCAAGTGAGAGAAGATTGTGGCTTGGACTCAGATGGTAGCCATGGAGATGGTCAGAAGTGGTAAGATTCTGGATATATTTTCATTTTAAAGCTCCCAGGATTTACTGAAAGTTTTGATATGAGACATGAAAGAAATAGAGGAGTCAGGAATAAATCATGAGCCTGAGGAAACTTGTAAAGAGAGGGAAGGAAAAATGGAATTAGTTCAAGTGAGATGAACTTACACTTAGTAGTAAAACATCTTTGAGGTCATGTTCCAAGACAAAGAGTGTCAGACAATTTTAAGACAGCAAAATGTTTGAAACAGCTACCATAAAAAAAACTTGATATGGAAATGGAATAAAAGTGTCCCCACTACTTTCTGAACTCTTTCAACTTCCTCACCAGTTTAGAGAGCACAAGGACATTGAAGAGTCCCTTGACTGAAACCTCAGAATTACTTCTCACACCACAGCTCTGGGTTAACTGCAGCCAGTACATCCAATCCTTCCCTGCCACTCACTACTTCATGAAACTCATATGAGGCTACTTCTCTTCACTGACATAAATTAAACTCTGGATTTCTGGCTTCTGCCTTCTGCTTCAAAACAGAAACCACTTTCTGATAGAGTATAATTGCTTTTAAAATGTTATGTATCCTGTTCCAGAAATGCCTTAAGAAGTCTAGGGAATAAAATGTTTGAGAAAACCCATTGACTCATACAAAATGGTTAATAATTGCTGATCAAATACATTATTAGTATTAATTTATCTCTGTGTTATTGGATATGAATTTGTGGTTAGACTGTGTTTTACAAGGTATTTTAGCTTCCCAAAGTATGAGATATGAATATATACAGTCATATATACAGTCATTTTGTACGAACTTCATGGGGAATTTGGTCATAGTTACTACTATGCATGTAGCTGAATCACCTTATTTTATCATGGGATATAAGACTCAGCATGCCAAAATGTGTGATAGGAACAAAGGAGACACATTAAGAGAAAAAAAAAGTTTTTCTCTTTGCAAGCCATGGACAATTTCATGATTCAGCAATGTGACACCTCTTAATTTTCTAATTTGTAGACAGGAGGAAAAACAGGAAAGAAAGAAGAACATTATATATTTTCATTGAAATTTAATGTAAAGAGATAAAGGAATTGTCTCTTCCAGTTTCTAGACTAAATTTCTAAACATGAATCTCCTGTATCTAGTTATTGACGTCAAAATTAAAACAAATCTTCAGTAATATTTAAGACTTGTATATATTCATTGATTATTCAGAATTCAGTACATGGATTTTAAAAATTATGAATTTTGGGCTTCCCTGGTGGCGCAGTGGTTGAGAGTCTGCCTGCCGATGCAGGGGATGGTCCGGGAAGATCCCACATGCCGCGGAGCGGCTGGGCCCGTGAGCCATGGCCGCTGAGCCTGCGCGTCCGGAGCCTGTGCTCCACAACGGGAGAGGCCACAACAATGAGAGGCCCTAGTACAGGGAAAAAAAAAATTATGAATTTTAATTCTGAAAGAATCTTTGGAGATAACTTCTTGATTTTGCTTATGTGATTTATTTAGTCATCTGTTCATTTAATAACAAAAAAGTTGAGCATGTATTTATGTCATTCACCATGTGAGGTACTTGGAATAAATGTGAATATGATAGATGCAAGCTCTTCCCTAAGAGAGTTTTAGATCTGGTAGAAGAAGCAATCAATTAGAACCATAACAAGACATAAAACTATAGAATGTGGAAGGTTTAGGTAACCTGAAAATGGCCTGAATCATCAAGGAAGGTTTTTAAGAGGAAGAGTCATTCAAACTGAAACCTAGAGAATGTTGGAAGGGAGTTGGCAAGGAAGGAAGGAAGGGAGTTGGCAAAGATTAGCAAAGATTAACTGGAGAAATAAGCAGAAAGTAGTTCATAAAGACAATTTTAACCTAAATGAAAGATTTGAAATCTGTGGAGGCAAAGAAAACCATTTAAACATTTTAAGCAGATTAAGTCCATTCCTTTTTAAAAAGAGTTTATTTCTATTTGTTTTAAAGTTGTGATCTTTTTAACACATAATGTTAAATGTATGTGCTTTGGAGTTTTCTTTTTAAGAAACTTTTCCTCTCTTCACAGTGCCTTTTAATAAACCACTAGAGATTAAATTCAGGGTCATTTGTTCTCTTTCCCAATCATATTCCTAGCCCTTCTTTCCCCTCCAGAGGAAACAGTTTTGGGGATGTATGTGTATATTATTTTCACCTATGTTTTTATGCATTTATTTCACATGTATGTACCATTAATAATATTTAGTATTATTTTGGAGTTAAAATCTTCAGATAAATGGTATCTCCATGTATATATGAAATTATCTTTTTTCTTCTTAATATATTATTTCTAAATTAATTTTTATTGTATTGATATAATTTGTATAATTTCTATCATCTTTTATATTTTCAATATACTATGAATTTTATTTGCATTGTTTTCAAATTTCTTGCCTTTTATTAGATTGATGAAGCATTCTTTAGTCCCTTTCTTTTTCTTACTGCTTTGCAAATGTTACATTCAGTTGCTTTTTTTTGGTTCCCTTATATTTATAATATGCATATTTAATAGAGTTTAAAGTTAATCAGTACAGTCAGTCCTTTGTATCCATGGATGAGAAACCACTGAGTATGGAACCCACAGATGTAGAGGACCAATTGTACTACCATATTTGATATAAAAGACTTGAGAATCCACAGACTTTGGTACCTATAGGAGTCCTGAAACCAATTCCCCCAGGGATACCAGATACCGAGGGATGGTGATATATTTGCCCTCTTTCAGAATCCAGAATGGCATTATAGTATGTTGGCTTTGAGCTCCTCTCCTCCCTCTTTCTCAGTTTATTTTATTTTTACCTTGATGTTAAAGCCCTAGAATAAGTATTCTTTTAGAATTCCTGTATGTGCATATTTTGATTTCCCAACATTTGCATTTCTTTGCTCTTCTTGATTAAATTTGTTACTTGCTTTATCAGTTCATTCTGCTGGTCATTCAGTCTGTTCACATTTAATCTTGATTAAATTTCTCATTCTTTTCTTTGCATAATAATTTTTTGTTTTACTTTGCTGAATTGGTAATATTATTTCACCGTGACTCTTGAAGCACTGACATATTATCTCTGCATAAAACTTGTCTGGATTGTTAGTTACTATCTATGAGCACTGTTAAGAAACCATCCCATTGTCTTCTGTGGTATGTTGTTGCTCATGAGAAGTTGGCTGTATATCTATTTGCCTTTACCGTATAGGTAGACAGTTTTTTTTTCTGGTGCTTTTAAGTTTTTTGTTTTTTTTTTTAAGATTTTTGCAGTATAACTATAATGTGTCCAGATATGGATTTCTTAAATGTATCTTGTTCAGGTTCACATGTGATCTTTCAAAATTTAAACACATATTTCAAATTGAAAACATTTCTTCAGTTCTGAAAAATATTCAGCTATCATCACTTGGAATACTATCTTTCCGCCATATTTTCTCGTTTGCTTCTGTAACCCCCAAATTATCTTTCTTTAAATTTTTTTATCTCTTTACTTCTTTGTATTATTTCCTAGGTAACTTCCTTGGTTATATTTTGTCATTAAGAAAATCTCTTCCTTTATATAGTCTACTCTTTAACCCATCCATTTAGTACATTTGTTGTAATAATAATACTTTTTATTCTTAGAGTTTCTATTTGTTTTCTTGATGTAATAGGCCATTTGCTGTGCATTTAATTCTGTTCTTATCTAATTATTCTCTGCCATCATTTTAAAATATTTAAAATATAACTTTCTTAAACATTTAGATTATTATTTCTAGATCTGGATATAAATTATTCTTACATATTCTGACTTTCAACTCAAGAATTTTCTGTTTTGTCATACTATGTTTTTTATTTTTATTTTTTAACTGTGAGCTTATCTGGAGTGTGTGTTATTGAGAGTGTGGGCTGGGATATTTGAAGAAACCCTGAGCGTTCTATGTTGTAAATATTATTCAGCAGAGCCTTTTTGTGTTTATTTTTAATGGGAGACTAATGGAGTTCACTAGTGGTTTGGTATCTGTTTTCATGTCAATGTCTTAGATAGTATGTATTTTATTCCTATGTCCATGAATGATCCAAATTTGATACTGCAAAATAGTCCCAGGAGACTCTTGTTCTACTCTAGATCTCAATAAATATCAGGCTTCTTTGTAGTATACAGGGCTGTATTTTAAAATTCCTATTTCATAAGTGGGACATTACTTTGGGCTGTTATCTGTATTACTGAAACTCAGTTGCAATTTCTTGCCTCATATAAACCTAAGGTCTCAATTTCTATTGCTCCAAGGATCTTGAATCTCCTAATTCTTACCCTTATATTAACTTTCCTAATTTTATTATCCATTCAGCTTCAGCGACCTTTCAACATTACATTTGAGTTAACTTTTTATTTCTGATATTTGATAATTTATCATTCCTGCTTTTGAACTTAAAAGTACATTCTAAATTATTTTAATACATAGCATTCTAAAGTACAATTCTAAGTGTTTAGATCCTGGTGTGAGGTAAATGCTCCCAGTCAGCACAGTCTTCAATATCAACATGATCAAGTCTGCAGACAGGAAACCCTGTTTGTAGTGTTGCTCAAATCCATTACATACATTGAATATATATGAGGGAAATTATCAGGTGATTCATTGGATTTTTGAGTTTGAGGAAGAGGAGAAACTGGCCATGATTATGTTAATATTTCTGTAAATGAGATAGCTGAGGTGTCATTAAGAGAAATGAGAAACACATGAGAAGGCTTAGCTTGAGAAGGTTAAAGGTTTCTTTTTGGATATATTGATCTTGATAGCCCTTGAGACATCTGTTTAGGAAGTTAGTTTGATATATGGTCTAATGCCTAGGAAGAGACTTGAACAGGATATTTTTAAAACTGGGAACAATCTGTACCTTATTAATAATTCAAACAAACTGAATAGGTTGAATGACCCAGCAGCATATGTACAATGAGAAAAGAACAGAATTTAAGATAGAATCCTATATTATAATGACTTTTAAAGGATGGCAAAGAACCAGAAAAGAAAAATAAGAGCATCCTAGCAGTAGAAAGAAAACCAGAAGAGGATTATGACTGGAAGCGAAAGGAAGAAATTCTTCATAATGGAGTAGTTAAAAAACAGTATCTGGGCTTCCCTGGTGGTGCAGTGGTTGAGAGTCCGCCTGCCGATGCAGGGGACACGGGTTCGTGCTCGGGTCCGGGAAGATCCCATATGCCACGGAGCGGCTGGGCCCGTGAGCCATGGCCGCTGAACCTGCGCGTCCGGAGCCTGTGCTCCGCAACGGGAGAGGCCACAACAGTGAGAGGCCTGCGTACGGGAAAAAAAAAAAAAAAAAAAAAAACAGTAACAAATACCTGTAGTTAAGCAAAATAAGAAAAAAAAAATGTTCTTCTGTGTATAGGTACAAACATTGGTGAACGTATTAGAAAAGTTTCAGGCAATTCTTAAGTGGTAAAGTGCAGATTTCAACTGAATGAGAGAAACTTAGGAGATAAAGTGGAAATTTTTATTGTAGATAGATTTTAATTCATTAAAGAATTAAGAGGACCTAAAAAAAAAAAAAAAAAAAAAGAATTAAGAGGACCTAATAAATGTTGATGAAGACTGGGTGTTGTAAAACATGTTAATTCTCCTCAAATTGATCTATATATTAAATAAAATCAGAATAAAAATCCCGTTATGTTTTTCTTTCTGTCTAGAAATTAGGAAACTCAATGTATAATTTTTAGGGAAATGAAAAGGACCCAGAAAAGTCAAGATGAACTTAAAGAGGCTGGAAAACTTATACTACCTGTTATCTAAACTTAATAAAACTGTGAGAATTAAGACAGTGTGTTCTGGCACAGGATTGTATTATCAAACAATGGAGAAAATTAGAATTCCAACACATGTTCACATTTTTAACTTAAAAATAACAAAGTGGTATAGAGAGGAAGGAATAAAATTTTCAATAATGATGGTGGGTCAATTGAATTTCCATATGGAAAAAAGAAAAAAAAATTACCCCTACTTTATACCATTCACAGAATATCAATTCCAGGTCTGTTGTATATCTAAATACGAAATGTAAAACAATAAAGCTTTTAGTAAATACCTAGGAGAATATCTTCATGACTTTGGAATACACAGAATTTCTTAACTAGTACTCAAAGCACACTAATTATAATGAGAAAAATTGATCAGTTGGACTGTCATAGGACCCAACTCTGTGTCCAGTTTGTTATAAACAAGCGTCTCTTCATCTGAAGAAATATTATGTGGAATCCCTTGTATGTGGATCAACTGCTTCAAAAGCCCTTGAATAGTAGTGCTGGTTGAGGACGTGCAGGCAGACAAGGAAAATTTATACTCAAAATTCATGTCTATTTCTATGACAATGTAACCGTTGACTCTTCCAAGATGGAAAGACCCAAGTAGTCAACTTGCAACCAACTAGCCAGTTTGCCCCCTCAAGGAATAGTGACATATTTTTAACTCAGTGGTGTTCTCTGTTCCTGGAAGGTTGGATATTTGGTAGCAGTGATAACTAGATCAGCCTTGGAAAGTGGGAGCACTTGTCATGGAACCCATGCATAGCCTCCATCTCTGCCATCATGGCTACTTCTGTTGTGCACCCCTTGTTCCAGTGCTGGGGTTGTCAATGGCAATGCTGGCTGGTCAGCTGGCTTTTGTTGTTGTTTACATAGTTGTTTAGGACTTTGTGCATTCTGATAGGCATTTATATGCTCTACAAATTCTACACTCTTTATTACCATTCTCTTATGTCCGTATATATGCCTTTAACCCATACTTCCTAATTCTTTATTTTATTTTATTTTTATTTTTTTATTTTATTTCAGGTTCCTGAGTAGCCCTCAATTTCATTTGTCACTGCCCATGAGTCTATATATACTCTAACCTTGGGACATTTCTTATTTCACACAAATTTGATGGCAAGATACATGACCTGAAATTCTGCCAAATGAGAGGATTATTTCTCACTAATCTTTTTATGGCCACACCTAAATGAGGCTGTACTGCAGTTACTATCCAATGTCAAGCCAATCATCTGTCAGCCAAATGTTCATTTTTCTCCCTTTTTTTTAGCTAGTTGCAAGAGACTCCCCATATGGCTATGTGTAGGTGGAGGGAGGGGCACCGGAGCAGCCTTGATATGTGTCATGGGAGTCTTTGTTGTCTGCTCATACAGCTTGTTTGGGCCCTCTGGTCCTGCTTGTGCTTGATCTCAGATAAACTATCACTTCCATTTCACAATGACTTACTTCTGGGCCCCTCAACCTTATGAAATGATGGGTCTGACAGGGCTCACTTCATGATCACCATAAGCAGATGGCAGTGGGTGGAAGGCAGGAGCAAACTTGTCCCTAGTGGGGAACCACTCTTCTAGAGTAGTGATGACAATTAGCAATAGCTATTGGGTCCATTTTTCTTAGTGTTACTCTTTTCTTGATATATCGGCAATACCTGATATTTTCTCTTCTACTGGTGATACCCTCTCAGTTCACTACTGGTGAACATTTCATTAATTAGATTATGACCTTGTACATGAGATTGTGCCCCACTTATCACCAGTAAGAGAGTTTTCATTGCCAGACAGACAGTAGTGATCCAGCACTGAAATCCTATCTTATCCCTTGCTTTCTTGGTTCCAGCTGTCACTGGCTGGGCTATTTGGAAACAGATACTGAGTCAAGATGTTTATTAGGGGTCAATATTTGTTAAAGGTAGTGGAAAGAAGCATGATTGGGAAGAAGAAGAATTGAACTATGATACAGGTCTGACATAACCCCCGCCGACCCTGGGGAGGGGGTGGATTTGGAGGACATTGGATTGTCCACTATAGGGACCAAATGGCCATGTCTTTATATCGCTGACCCTCTCTATCAGCAGATGCGAGTTTCCTTGGAGAAAAATGTGAACTCTGTAAAAAGTGGCTCTCTGCAACTAAAGCAGACTCTGAATATGCTGAGAGCTAGAGGCTGTATGCTGACCATACTCCCAGCAGCCAGACAACAAGCCCCTTCTTGAAGGGAGATCTAGGTGGCACACCTCCATATTAACTATCAATTTTTTTCACACAACCAAAAGCTATGTAAGAATGAACAAACAACTGCTATGTGAAATCACATGAATCTCATAAGTATAATGTTGAGAGAAGGAGGTTAGACCCTCCCCCAACAAACAAAAGAAGACTATATATAGAATGATTCCAAATATATGCAGTTCAAAAGCAGGCAGAACCAGTCACCATTGTTGGAAGTCAATATAGTATTTATCTTCAAATGGTTAAGGCCTAAGGTTCATATGAGGAAGTCTTCTGGTATGTTGTTTATATTCTATTTCTTTATTTGGGTGAAGGTTACACGTATATATTCCCTTAATGACTGCATATTTTCCTCAGTGTATATAATACTTAAAAAAAATCTTTTTAAGGAAGTGTTAAAATATAACTATGAAATTGATGGTAGAAATATGATAGTAATTATAAATTATTTTTAATTTTTGATAGTAATTATATTACTATTACTATATAAAATAACTATTATAATAATTACTATTACTATATAATTAATTACTATAATTACTAAAGTAATTATTTTTGATAGTAATTATAAATTATTCTGCACTTAGTTGTAAAATTTCATAAATAGAATCATGATGTATCACTTAAGATTCAGTCATAAATTACAGAGACCACCAACAGTGGCTTAATTTTATTTCTAGCTCATGAAAGAATTTAGAGGTAAAAAGTTCAGGGGTGGCATGTTAGCTCTGCTTCCCAAAGTCCTCAGGGAGCCAGCTCCTTCTAGATGATTACTTCCCATTCCTAAGGTATGGACTCTGTCCTCATGGCATATGATAATGGCTAAAACTATAATAACAATACCCTATTTTAGCAGTAGAGCAGAGGAAGGAATGAAGAGAGGAAAAAAGGCATGAGGCACATGTCATTTAAGGAAAGTCCTGAGAAACGTCCATAAGACTATTTCTATTCAGGCCATTGGCTCAAAATTAGTCACATATCAATCACTTGGAACAAATACGTTTGGGAAATAAAAGAGTTACTTTGGGCGGTCATGTGCCCATCTAAAACACTGAGAGTTCTTTTGCTTTGAGAGAAGGAGAAAACAGCTATTTGGTTCAGCCATCCGTCTTCATCACACAGGGGAAAGTAACAATTTTTATGCACCTGCTTTAAAAATAACAGTAGTGAGCTTTAAAATGTCACATTCAACATAGGAACTTTAGGGAAGAGTTAGTATGAATTATTCTAACATCATTTAGAAAAAATTGATCACCTAAGAGAATGTGATGTAATAAAACATATAACTAAGACAAAGGAGTGTGTCACTAATGGATTGTTATTAATTTTTTAAAAAGTATTCTGTATCTAGCTGATAGCAAACACTTTTGAGGAGTGCCAGAGTTTCAGGAAACAAAGTAATAGGTAGAGGAAAATAGATGTTCTCACAGATATTACATTTCATTATCTTAATCATATTGGATTGTACCCAAGAAAGTATATTTCCCTTATAATTTGTTAAGGTGAAAAAGTCATGTTCACAGAAAATTGCTCCTGATTTAACTCATCCTGAGATGAATATTCTGAAAAGAGAAATATTTTTACATTTCTCAGAGTTATATTACAGCCATATGCATTGCACACATACAAGAAATGTAAATATGATGTAATGAAATGTATTTTGAAACATGTAAGAAATTATTTTCTATTTCTATAAAATTATGTTTAATAATCCTCCCCCAATTCTCTGTCCTCCTCTACCTACAATTTTATCTCCATTTCTTTAAAACTATATTTCTTTAAAAAGATGACTTTCATCACTATTTCTAGATCCTTATCTATCATTTGTGTTTTCTGATTTTGCAATCTGATATCTTACCACTGCACTGCATCAGCTCCCACAAATTCACCATTAATAATAAAGCTCTCTGATATTTTTCAGCCTTTATTTTTTATAATAACTGCATAGAATTTGATAGTCCTGACCCCTCCTCCTAGTCATTTACTCTTAAAATCCTGATCTTCTCCCTACTGTGCAATGTACATGGTACATTATTAATGCATATACGATGGTATAGGAAGCCTTGCAACATCTATCCCCTATTCCTGTTGCCTCTCTAACCTCACCTCCAGATACCCTTGTACCATTTTTAGTGGACCAACAAGCCTACCTGCCACCATGAAAACATTGTTTTAGAAAAGTTGTATTGGAAAAACCTATTTGATTGCCTAGGGAGAATGGAAATTTACTGACCAGCCAAACCACAGAAAATGCTGGAGTGGAGGTTGTCTTGGGATCAATCAGAACAAATTGTCAATGCTCTCAGTACTCACTCTCTCAACACTATTTCTTTTTCCTCATTGGCTTTATTTTTTCAGACTGCCTTTCTCCACCAGGTGGGAGATATAACTTCCTGACAGTTCCTAGACTCAGACCTTCCCAAGTTGAGCTCTAATGTGGAAAATTAAAGGGAGACCTTTGACTAGTGTTATGGACTTCATTTGTATCCCCTCAAATTTATATGTTGAAACACTTTTCCCCATTGTGAAGGTGTTTGGAGACTGGGACTATGGGAGATAATGAGGTCATGAGGGTGGAGACTGCAAGATAGGATTAGTGACCTTATATTACAAGAGAGCTTGCTTCTCTCTCTGCTCTCCATCATGTGAAGAGACAAGGAGAAGACGGCCACCTGAAGAACTCTCACCAAAAACTAAATTTGCTTTCATCTTGATTTTGGATTTGCAGGCTACAGAACTGGAAGAAAAAAGTTTGTGGTCTAAGCCACCCAGTCTGTGGTAATTTGTTACAGCAGCCCAAGCAGACTAAGCAACTAGCTTGGCTTGAAGTGTGTAAAAGACTGGACTCAGAAAACTGATTATTTTGTTCAAATCCCACCTCTAATACTTATTAACCATATGACTTTGGAAAGTTACTTAATTTTTCTAGGCCTTATTATTCCCAGCAGTAAAATGTAGATAACAATAGTGTCTATCCAATACAATCGTTGTGAGATAAATGAGTTAATATAAGTGCCTAGAAATGCTAACAATCAGGGGCTCTCAGAATAAGATTTTATACCCCTATTAGAATTATATGTTTGGAATGAAGAGGGGTATTTCCCCAAATTACGAGGGGTTTCCATGCTCCAAAATTAGAAAGAGTACAAGTTAGAAAAACACATTGCAAACTATTATGAGAAAAAGGTTGAACGTGATACATTCATAATATATGAACACCGATGTACTTAGGCCACATGTAACCGTGGTCTAACACTAATAATATATTGTAATTGTTTTGAGTTTTTTAAAAGCTTAATAGCAGATAGAATTGGTTTGTTACATTTGATAGAATATTTTGTTGGAAAATCTTGACTTTATTAGCATCTTTTTACGGGAACCACCTGAAAACACTGAAGGCTAAATAAATGATGTGCAAAGGAAAACGTCATTCAAGTGAGCACATTAAGAGATGTCACTGCAGTGTTTTGGAAGCCTGAAACCATAGATCTAGCTCATGTAACAAATGACTGTTCGGATACTTACATATGTCAGCATAGCACAAAGGAAGAAGGGGATTGGTAGTTATTCCATTGTCGGAAGTTATAGTTAGCTGATCAGAATGATTCGGGAACTCTTGTTTTGCCAGCAGTACAAGTATATTATACTATGCTAAAATAAGGTTGCAATACTGAGAATGTTTGGGTTCATAAAGCTCTGCCATTTGCCAAAAATATATTATTCTAGTCTTAGAATTCAAATGTTTATTGCTCTTCTCTAGTGTCTATTATGTAATACTGTGTTTAACTGTAAGAGTGGTTAGATTTGTTTCTCTTTGTGGTTCCAACATAAAAGCCCTATCACCAAGAGACCCTCCATGGTTAGAATCGGAAGTAGCCAGATACCACCAAGAGATTTAATCCAAATATTGTGCATGGAATTGTGGTTTCAGAGCATACACCAAGACATGTGATTTGATATTATGTTTGAAAAGAACATACACATTTCGGATTGTTAGAGAGTTCATAAAGGAGTTTATGTTACAAAGTTCACAAAGTTTATTATGGCTTTACTAGACTCTCTTAAATTGAATACAGAAAATAAACACAGGAAAAGTGAGTTGATTGAAAATATGCACTAGAACAAGCTAAGTAATTTGACGTGACAAAAAGGAGTTCTGAATGTTTTCAGTAATATTATTCTGTGTTTGTGTGTGTTAGTGTACATGTATGAATTTGCTTTCACATCTGTGTGAATATATATTTAAAATCTCAGAGGTGCTGATGGCTTCCACTGAGTTAAACCATCAAAGTTAGGGTGTCAAGTCCTTGTGATTCCTTGTGACTATACACACTTTCAAGATGGTTGCAATAAGATATCCACTCTGTGCAGTAGAATAGATTTTAATGTGGAAGTTAAAAGCTTAATAATAACAATAACCTTGTATTGATTATTTTACAGGGTATTTTACATATGTCTAATTCAAACAATGACATATTAACTAGATTATTATTTTTAAAATTTCTTTGTTAACTTGACTTATATCTGTCTCCTCTGTTGGACTGTAAGCTTCACAGGAATGAAGGGTCAATATTGATTTTGTTGCCTATTTTACCCTAGATCTTAGAGTGCAGCTTCTGACTCAATAAATACCTGGTGATGAATGACTCTCCATGATATAGTTAATTAATTTATGACTCAAAAAGATAAGTAGCTTGCTCATGGACCCATGGTTCGTAAGTGATGGATCTGGTTAGAATTAAGATAGAACGGAATTTAGAGTTAATGCTTTTTCTTCCCCTACATAAACTTATTAAAAATTATCATGGTAAAATACATATTTACTTACCAGTTGAGGAAAATGAACTGCCAAGATTGAGTGATTGACAAAGAATTGCCAGGTAAATAGAAATAAAACTACCAGAAAAGTGCAGTATAATGGAAGCCCATGGAAGAATGGAATACTGAATACCACTGAGAATTAAGTTAGACCCATTTTGAAAACTGTTCTTTAGATTTAGCATCATAGAGAGGATTGCTAACTTTAGAGAGTCCTACTTCAGCAGTGGTGGAAGAAGAGTCAACCTTCAATAGATTGAGAAGAAAATGAAATTAGAAAAAAATTGAGAAGAGTTTTTGAGAAGTTTGGCTGTTAAGGGGAAATGGAGTATAAAGTTTGAAAAGCAAGAAAAGAATATGGAATCAAGGAGGATTTGGGGAGTTTGAAAAAATGAGCATATTTACATACTAGTGAAAAGGATTCCCCTCAGAGAGCATTGATACCTGGCAGGGATCTGGAGGAGGTATGTCTAAAGCACGGTGGGGAAATTATATAGGCGCAAAAAATTAATGTATGTATAGAAGTAAAAAATGTAGTGATAGGTTAGATTCTAGTAGCTTTATAGTTTTGTAATCATAAGTAGAAAATGATCGCTTCAGTTTTCTTTGGAAAGTAGAATGAAAGATTGTTTGAAGGGTATTGGGAGAAGTCTTTGCAAAGGAGAGAACCCAAAGTATATCCCAGTCTCTAGGAAATCTCTGGAAGTAAGTAAAGCAAAATTGAGTCTGTGTAACCTGCTACAAGAGAATCACACTGATATGGGATTTTCCTATTTGGAAACAGCTTTCAGAGATACCATGTAATTGATACCAATCAATTAATTGAGTTTAGAGCTCTGCAGCAGGTGTGATGTTTTCTCCATGGTTGTGAGCCACATTGTTGTTATATCCACGGATAACAAATATCCAAAATACTGAGAGTATTAAAAAATGAAGTGCTTTGCCTTGGGTATCTTTCCTTGTCTTCATTTGTTAAAACTGTGTTCTCCCAGGTTCTTTGCCTCTATCTGACAATTTCTAAAAAGACCTTGTAATCCTAATCTTTAGGAATCTACTTTTAAGAAAGAAGAGATCTTTTCCTTGTCTACCTCATATGTGTAACAGTAGTATTCTGCATGATAAATATTAGGTTCCAATCAAAGAGGAAATCAAAAAATACTTAAAAACAAATGACAATGAAAACACAATGACCCAAAACCTATGGGATGCAGCAAAAGCAGTTCTAAGAGGGAAATTTAGAGCAATACAATCCTACCTTAAAAAACAAGAAACATCTCAAATAAACAACCTAACCTTACACCTAAAGCAACTAGAGGAAGAATAAAAAAAAAAAAAAACCCAAAGTTAGCAGAAGGAAAGAAACCATAAAGATCAGATCAGAAATAAATGAAAAAGAAATGAAGGAAACAATAGCAAAGATCAATAAAACTAAGAGCTGGTTCTTTGAGAGGATAAACAAAAATGATATACCATTAGCCAGACTCATCAAGAAAAAAAGGGAGAAGACTCAAATCAATGGAATTAGAAATGAAAAAGGAGAAGTAACAACTGACACTGCAAAAATAAAAAGGATCATGAGATATTACTACAAACAACTATATGCCAATAAAATGGACAACCTGGAAGAAATGGACAAATTCTTAGAAAAGCACAACCTTCTGAGACTGAACCAGGAAGAAATAGAAAATATAAACAGACCAATCACAAGCACTGAAATTGAAACTGTGATTAAAAATCTTCCAAAAAACAAAGCCCAGGACCAGATGGCTTCACAGGCAAATTCTATCAAACATTTAGAGAAGAACTAACACCTGTCTTTCTCAAGCTCTTCCAAAATATAGCAGAGGGAGGAACACTCCCAAACTCATTCTATAAGGCCACCATCACCCTGATACCAAAACCAGACAAAGATGTCACAGGCCAATATCACTGATGAGTATAGATGCAAAAATCACGAACGAAATACTAGCCAACAGAATCCAACAGCACATTAAAAGGATCATACACCATGATCAAGTGGGGTTTATCCCAGGAATGCAAGGATTCTTCAATATACGTAAATCAATCAATGTGAGTGATACACCATGGTAACAAATTGAAGAATTAAAAAAAAAGATCATCTCAATAGATGCAGAAAAAGCTTTTGACAAAATTCAACACCCATTTATGATAAAAACCCTCCAGAAAGTAGGCATAGAGGGAACTTACCTCAACATAATAAAGGCCATATATGACAAGCCCACAGCCAACATCATCCTCAATGGTGAAAAACTGAAAGCATTTCCACTAAGATCAGGAATAAGACAAGGTTGCCCACTGTCACCACAGTTATTCAACATTGTTTTGGAAGTTTTAGCCACAGCAATCAGAGAAGCAAAAGAAATAAAGGGAATCCAAATCGGAAAAGAAGTAAAGCTGTCCCTGTTTGCAAATGACATGATACTATACATAGAGAATTCTAAAGATGTTACCAGAAAACTACTAGAGCTAATCAGTGAATTTGGTAAAGTATCTGGATACAAAATTAATGCACAGAAATCTCTTGCATTCCTATACACTAACGACGAAAAATCGGAAAGAAAAATCGGAAAGATTTACTACTGCAACAACAAGAATAAAATGCCTAGGAATAAACCTACCTAAGGAGACAAAAGACCTGTATGCAGAAAACTATAAGACACTGATGAAAGAAATTAAAGATGATACAGATAGAGAGATATACCATGTTCTTGCATTGGAAGAATCAACACTGTGAAAATGACTCTACTACCCAAACCAATCTACAGATTCAATGCAATCCCTATCAAACTACCACTGGCATTTTTCACAGAACTAGAACAAAACATTTCACAATTTGTATGGAAACACAAAAGACCCCGAATAGCCAAAGCAATCTTGAGAACGAAAAACGGAGCTGGAGGAATCAGGCTCCCTGACTTCAGACTATACTACAAAGCTACAGTAATCAAGACAGTATGGTACTGGCACAAAAACAGAAATATAGATCAATGGAACAGGATAGAAAGCCCAGAGATAAACCCACGCACATATGGTCACCTTATTTTTGATAAAGGAGGCAAGAATATACAATGGAGAAAAGACAGCCTCTTCAATAAGTGGTGCTGGGAAAACTGGACAGCTACATGTAAAAGAATGAAATTAGAATGCTCCCTAACACCATACACAAAAATAAACTCAAAATGCATTAAAGACTTAAATGTAAGGCCAGACAGTATAAAGCTCTTAGAGGAAAACATGGGCAGAACACTCTATGACAAATCACAGCAAGATCCTTTTTGACCCACCTCCTAGAGAAATGGAAATAAAAACAAAAATAAGCAAATGGGACCTAATGAAGCTTAAAAGCTTTTGCACAGCAAATGAAACCATAAAAAAGACAAACCTCAGAATGGAGAAAATATTTGCAAATGGAGCAACTGGCAAAGATTATTCTCCAAAATCTACAAGCAGCTCATGCAGCTCAATATCAAAAAACAAACAACCCAATCCAAAAATGGGCAGAAGACCTAAATAGACATTTCTCCAAAGAAGATATACAGATTACCGACAAACACATGAAAGAATGCTCAACATCATTAATCATTAGAGAAATGCAAATCAAAACTGCAATGAGATATCACCTCACACCAGTCAGAATGGCCATCAAAAAATCTACAAACGGTAAATGCTGGAGAGGGTGTGGAGAAAAGGGAAGCCTCTTGCACTGTTGGTGGAAATGTAAATTGATACAACCCCCATGGAGAAGAGTATGGAGGTTCCTTATAAAACTAAAAACAGAGCTACCGTATGATCCAGCAATCCTACTACTGGGCATATACCCTGAGAAAACCATAATTCACAAAGATTCATGTACCACAATGTTCATTGCAGCTCTATTTACAGTAGCCAGGACATGGAAGCAACCTAAGTGTCCATCGACAGATGAATGGATAAAGAAGATGTGGCAAATATATATACAGTGGAATATTACTCAGCCATGAAAAGAAACGAAGTTGAGTTATTTGTAGTGAGGTGGATGGACCTAGAGTCTGTCATACACAGCGAAGTAAGTCAGAAAGAGAAAAACAAATACCATATGCTAACACATATATATGGAATCTAAAAAAAAAAAAAAAAGGTTCTGAAGAACCTAGCGGCAGGACAGGAATAAAGACGCAGACATAGAGAATGGACTTGAGGACCCAGGGAAGGGGAAGGGTAAGCTGGGACGAAGTGAGAGAGTGGCACGGACATATATACACTACCAAATGAATGTAAAAGCGATAGCTAGTGGGAAGCAGCGACATAGCACAGGGAGATCAGCTCGGTTCTTTGTGACCACCTAGAGGGGTGGGATAGGGAGGGTGGGAGGGAGACGCAAGAGGCAGGGGATGTGGGGATATATGTATAGGTTTAGCTGATTCACTTTATTATAAAGCAGAAACTAACACACCATTGTAAAGCAATTATATCCCAATAAAGATGTTAAAAAAATATTGTGTTCCATTCTTGTTTGTTTATTTAGGTATTAGTTTATTTAACTTAGGATCAGAAGCCCACATATACCCCTCCAAGCTTGAACAGATCCCAAGTAAACCAGGAGGTGCTTTAATGTCTGGAATAATGGACCTCCAAAGAGAGATGTAGCCATTTTTAAAATAAATTAAATATATATTTAATATATCTATAATATATATCATACATAAATATATAAAATATATATTATATATATTTTCCACATTGGCCTAGCTAGTTCAAATAAATTGCTAAATTCAGATAAATATATATAAGTATATATTTAATATATATTATACATATAAAATATGTATATTTTTCACATTGGCCTAGATAGTTCACATAAATTTGGCAGATTAACTATAGAGCTAAACATCTTCTTTAGAAATAAACTAGTATTAGACTTTTACTGTGTTACTCTAAACGTCTAAGTAGGAGAAATTTTTAACATATTTAGAGGACCTAAACTTTAAGTTATATTGAAATGTCAAATGTAGAAAACCATATTTAGTGTTTATAAATTTAAAAATATTAATTACAAACTTTCAAAAAAATTTTCTATCTATATGAGATGATGGATGTTCATTGAACTTATTGTGGTAAACATTTCATGATGTATGTAAGTCAAATCATTATTCCATACATCTTAAACTTATGCAGTGCTGTATGTTAATTATATCACAGTAAAACTGGAAGAAAAAAAAGTAGCTAAAATGGTTACTTCTCTAGGAAATATAATTCCTTTATTAGCAATATGCCATTGTTATAGTACTTTGCTAATAGATCAAAGTTTTTTGAAGCCAATAAAATAAAAACGACAGTGAATCCCAATTTTAAACAACAGATGTGCATATGAGAAAAACATCCAAATAAGTAGAAACAAATTTTATGAATTACCCATTATAATGTCACATTTAAAAGTACATTTTTCATTTGTAACTCAGTTGAATATAGTATTTCCTTTTTGGAGGGAGAATAGAGGAATCTTTTTCCTAAGTGTGTAAAGCATTATCAGCATCTATTAATAGAACTTTTTAGTGCTTAAAAGATGTTTTTATAAGTGCTAAACTAACTGGCAACGATTCTTCAATATTAGAGTAATATTGTGGCAGTAAATTATCTGCTACCTATTTATAATGAGTTTTTTATTCCTCAAATTATCTTAAATGAGATACTGATACGTTTCAAGTTAAAAGTTTGGCAAGAATATAATTCCTATGTGTAAAATTAAGACTGGGTTCAGTGATCTAATAATTTGCATTTATGATGATGAGAAAATTGTAGAACCAGTGATTTCACTCCACAGCACACAACTGGGTATAACAATATCCTGCCAGGTTTTCCTTTCTCCTTAGAAATGGGCCTACATCATCAATCATTCGATTTATTCAACGCACATGATATTCACTAAGCACTTTGTTGAATGCTGTTGTGCGAAGTGCATTTAGATATAGATCCTGTCCTCAGAATGTCACAGCCTAACACATTGAATCTATTGCTATGCATCCATTGTCCTCTGTGTCATACATAGAGGAGAATGACCTCAACATTCAACTAGAATTCCTTGCTAGCCACTTAGTTGTTTTATAGGTACTTAGTGCTTATATTCACCATTAAAATAATTATGTCAAGAATTACTATTTCCCATTATAAATAAGAACTTTGAGCACTAGGAGATTAATTAGCAAAGGTAAAAATGCTAGTAAGGAAAGACCCAGTATTAGAAAACAGGTCTTTATGATACCATAATCTTTGATAATATTAACGTCATCAAATGTCAGCAAAGGTCAGCTCCCTATAAATATAAGGACATGAGTTACAAAACCTTCTGTCAGTATCTCTCCTCTCCATTCTTTCTAAACCAACCCTACTCCTTATCAGGGCTCCTAGCCTAAAACTACTACTGATTCCAAATCCCAGCCAGGCCTCCTATTGTCACACACATAGTTAATCCAGGTAGGGAGAAGAGTCAGCTGCACATAATTACTCATGAAATAAATTCAATTTTATGATCACAGCAAAGTATATGTGATCATAAAAGACTAGTAAATCTTGTAAAGCATTTAAAAAACATAGACTGCCCCCGCCCACAAATAGACATAACCCTAAAATGCCCTGTATTCACTTGTAGTCTTGGGGATTACGAACCACAGCGATGGGATTGAATTTTCCTTGGACAGTCTGTTTACACAGGAAAAATGTATTCAAAACCTGGAACTTCTCTTGGCACCTACTGGGGTTCAGAATTTTTCCCCCATGCTCTGATCATATACAACATTTCACACATGGAATATCATCTAATCACACAACAAGCCAGATTGCTCAGAAACCCTGAGAATTCCTACAACCCTACGTGTGTATACATGATAAGTCCAAGAGTTGGAATAGAGAGATTCCCTTAATGGGGGGTAGTAACTTTACTCAGGGCTGAGTGAAATGTTTTATCAGCTGGGATTTTCCTGTGCAAAATTTTCCACTCTTTATATAGCAACACAGAAAACTCAAGAATATTAATACCTGGGCAAAACAGATTGTAATTATAGTTGTAAAATTAATATGGTGGGGGGGTTAGGCAAAAGAAAAAAGAGAAAGAACATATGTTAAACCTAAGCATTATTTGCTTTCCCAAAACATGTTTTAAGTAATAAGATGATTCCTGGTACAGCTTGAAAAATAATTCTGTAAGCTTTTTAATATCCATAAGATAAAAGTAGTATTGTTTTGAAAGTGTGTTTGTTTAAACATTCTTTGTGCCTAAACATCTTAGGGATTTGACTCTCTCTCGGGTTTTCTGAAAGGTAGACTAATTAGAAGCATATATTAATTCAAGCCAGAGTACATATAAGATGTTCTAAACATGTCTCTCACCCCTGAAAGATCATGATAAATTTAATCCTTTCTGCATCTGGGGGTGTATTGCCCTGCAGTTATTCTGTAAATCCAAGAGGCAGTCTGCTGCTCTTCTATTATAGTGAATACTCCATTCATAGGGTTTTGCATTATGTAGAGTTTGTCCCCTGAAGGCATTTCACACAACAAGAGCCGTCTCTGATGAAAATACTTTATCCTTTAAAGTACAACAGTTCATAATAATGTGGGAAATTTTAACTATATAAGCTATAAAAATCTTAACATATTGCCAGCAGTTACACCCTTACTGATGCACTCATTTCCTTACTTTCCAGGGTCATCTGGGTTAACATAACCATTTAGATCAAAACATTGTAGAGTAGCTGATGGATGACACTTTTCCTTAAAGATGATACAAGAAATAATAAGTAATTGGGTGCTACTCCATTCACTATAGTAGCTGGTATAAAATATTAGTACAAGCTGGCCCAGAACTTACCTAATTATAAAGGATAACTTTATTTTGTGCATGAAACTTGGTTCTTAAAAATCATGGGTATAGGTCATAATGTCAAAGAAAACTGAAACTGACCAAATATAGATGAAGCTAGAAAAACAAAGATCATGGCAATTCCCTGGCGGTCCAGGGGTCAAGACTCTGCACTTCCACTGCAGGGGGCACAGTTTCCATGCTCCCTGGTTGGGGAAGTAACATCCCACGTGCCCCGCAGTGCGGCCAAAAACCCAAACCAAACCAGTACAAAATAAACAAAAACACAAAGATCACTTTTTATAGTTGATATTAAATGGTATGCATTGCTAGATATCAGGAATATATACAGTGATAATGATGAGTTTATGGTTCTTTCTTTTTTCAAAGTAACAGTGCATGGCAACTTAGTCTTCTCTTGAATTTCAAACATTGGTTTCGTGTCTGAGAACACTGGTATCCAGTCTTGGTATTACAAACCTGTAGTACAAATTCTAATTCCGGAATTTTGTTCAAGCTTCCTGAAATTTGATCTAATTCCTTTCATTGACCAGTTTTCATCATGTTTGCCGTATGAGTTTTAACCTGGGTAGGGATCTAGTTTCATTTCTCCAGATTCTGCCCAAGCTTTCTTCTTTGTCATATCTAGTTTATCTAGAACAGTTATTCTCAATCAGAGGCAATTTTCCTCTCCAGAGGATACTTGACAATGTCTGGATATATTTTTGATTACTACAGCTGGGAGGATGCTCCTGGCATCTTGTGGGTGGAGGACAGGAATGCTGTTACAATATCCTACAATGCGCAGGAAAGCTCCCCACAACAAAGAATTATTGAGCAAAAAGTCAATAGTGTTGAGGTTGAGAAACCCTGATCTAGATCTAAATTTCCCCATTCTCCTGCCCAAATGGTTGACAATTAGCAGCATGGTTATAATAAAAAGACAAAGAATAAGGGAGGGATAATGTACATTCTATTCATTTTTTTTAAAATCTAGTGTACTGTGGAAAGTTAAATTTTACAAGTAGGCATATCTTTTATTAATTCCAAATTTTATTGAGATTAACATACATAGAGAAAAGTACACAAACCATAACTGTGCAGTTTCTTAAAAAATTCAAAATAAACACATCTAGGTAACCAGAACTCAAAAACAAAATGTTGCCGGGACCCTAGCAATGTCCTCCTAACTTTGAATATTCAGCCCTGGACTTATTTCTGAGTTCTAAATTTATATATTCAACTACTCAACTACCTCTTGACATGATGCCTTTTTACCAATTTTAAGGGAAAGTTGGAGAGAAATTATGGTTTTAGCACCATCTTAAGTCAGAAAGTTTTTGTTTGGTTTTTCTTTTTTGGTAAGCTTAAGGATAGATTAGAGGGAAAGGTAAACATCGAGTTAAAAGAATATTGCACCATCATATTTTAAACACAAGCACTGATATGTATTTATTCTATTATAGTTTCTGTAGCACCATAAATGGTATTGTATAAGACATTATATATATATTATATATATATATATAAAACACTGTATTGATTTCATTCTTATGTGTCAAAGCATTTATGCTTTTATCATTTTAATAGATATCAGCAGATCGCTCTTCAAAAAAAGCAGTATCAATTCCCATTTTCTTCTGCAATGTATTAAGTATACTTTCCCTCTATATTGCCACCAGCCATAAGTATCACTATATGACACTTCACAATACTACTGCATGCAAACCATGCCCAATTATATATAATAAATTTCAGCAATAAGCTGCTAAGTAAGAAATATTCAGATCATATATATTATATAATTTATTTAAAATAAATATAAAGTACACATAGGTATAGATAGAGATGTGATTACCTAAGTATAGACAAAGTTATAGGAGAATACACACCAACTTACTGAAGTCAGTTCATGAAATAATGAGGGAAGAGAAAATCAGCCAGTGTGGAAGCAGGTGGTCTTAGTACTTTCAGAAATAACTGAACAAATGCAAGTAAAATGCTAAACATATTCATCAAAAATTGATAAGTAGAAAGAAAGAAATATCCCAACACAAACTAAATAAAACACTCAGGAAGTTCTGAAATTGTATTGGAACTCTCTCCTTAGGCCAGCTGGTTAAAGGTTGTTAACAAGTTCCTTAGTGAAGAAAAATAGGAACCATCAGAAGCCACACTCTGCCCTATATATTTAGCTTTATATTAGTATCTATATTATGTTGTAGAGTGTTCTCATTAAAATATGCTCCATAAAAAAGTATCCAGCTGCAACTTTGTGGTTTTAGCCCACAGAGATCACAGAAATGGTGTCTCAGCTCTTTTAATCCATTATTCTTAGTAGAAGTCATGTAGGCAAACAAATGTAGGGAGAGCATTGGTAGGTCGGCATTCTCTACGTGATATTTGTACCAGACACCAGCTGGAAGCTGGAAAAAAAGTGTTCTCTAGTCAGATGTGTTTGGGAACACTGGGTTAAGCAAAATTAAACAGATTGCTTTACTTTAGAGCTTTAGCGGGCAGTATGTAATAAAAGGCCCTAAGGGAATATAAATGGAAAACTGCTGGCCCTATTTTGAGGAAGTAGATAAGTGGAGCTGCCCCTTGTACTGGCACAGCAAGACTTTCAAGGTGTAGGACCAGGCCACTAGAGCATTGAGTGGTGGCTTGCTGAGAAGCAGTATCACTGCCTTATAGGACGGCACAAATTGTCTCCAGGTACTGATAAGGTTAGGGATCTAACAGTAGTGCATTTGCTCTTCTGGCTCCTCTGACCTGGCAAATGTTTTGGTCCATGTGTGCTGCCAAGACCGCTGACCTAGTTGTGCCAACTGGAGGAGTCCACAGAGATCTACTCCATCCCTGCAACTTTCCCTTATATTTACCTTTTTCTTCTTGGTTAGTAATTTCTGGAGTAAACCAAAACAAATACAATGGATTTGGAGGCCCAACAGAGGCTTCTCAGAGATTTTAATATGCTGTTGTGGATCCCAAATTTCCAAGGAAGACAGAGTAAATGCAACATATTACAGAATTTTACACTATTGAATTGTTGAGTCAGCCATACATTTCAAGGGCAAGCAATCATAGAGCACAATTTGTAAAAGAATGCCAAAAATAGTCAAAGAGTGTATAAAAGTATTGCAGTAGCACAGGAAACTGTTGATACTAAGGAAGCAGTGTTAATGTAGTTGGAAAAATATTTGGAAGATAATCTTCATGCTTTTGTTGTGTATGAACCACCTATCAAAAAATGGTCATTGTAATAGATTTACATATTAGAAAATTCTACTTACAAGTGGAAGGATGGAGGTTTGCTGAGAGACAGTGTTTGTGAAAGGTTAAGTGCCACCATAGTGTTTTCTAGAAGTTACTGATTATACAGAAGATCTGCATGATTATTTAACTCTACAGATAAAAAGTAAAATATTTTTACAACTGTATATTTTTTACCATGATAATTTTTTTTTTATTTTGGCCATGACATTCAAAAATGTTGTTTATATCCCCATATAGTTAATCATTCTAAATACTCCCTAGCATAAGAGCATATGCACAATGGAACTGGAGGGCCATAGCTTGTTAACAAAAATCAGTCCTTAAAAACCAATATAATGAGTTCCTCCTACAATATCCTAACTTAAAATAGAAACTTCCATAAAGAGTTATTTTGAGTGTTATGATGTCTAATCAGACCAGAACCCCTAGGATAAATCATTCTTACTGAGATTTTCTTCAAGCAGAAGGCACACAAGACTGATGACTGTCTGATTGCCTTGATGCCTTTTGCCTACTAAAGTAGAATATTTTGGACTTCAAGAAGACTCAAACTCCTATGGGAGAGCTATGAATATTTGTACATTTTCAAGATAAAACTCAAATCCCTATTAGTATGGATACTTTTCCATAACTTTATGTTACCTTTCCATGAAGTTAATTCATTTGTATAAGAAATATTTATTGCGTGCTGATTGTTTGCCCAGTCTTTTGAGGCATATATAGTGGTAAGCCCCTGACTTCCTAGAATTCACCTTATGGAACCTAGTTGATTAGACAAATACTGTAAACTTTAAAAATAAATGAATAATGACAAAGTATGATAAATGACAGTAAAGAAACATATAGGGAATATAAGGTGAATAAATAGAGATACAAATGAATAAAGAACTCTTTTATTTTGTGTGAGTTGTGGAAGACTTCCCAGAAGTGATATTTAAACTGACATATAAAATATGAAGGAATAGTGGATGTTTCAGAGGGATAAACATTTTCAAAGGTAATTGAATTAGCAAAGGTTCTGCACGTTTTGAGAATTCAAAGAAAGTATGGTTGGAGTAAAATGAGGTAGGAGAAATAGGGCATGAGATGAAGAGTGCAAGAGGTAAATTATGAAGGCTATGTTCATAATTTTGCATGTTATTATTAGTGAAAGGGGAACATTGTGAGTTTATTTTTTTAATTTTATTGGAGTATAGTTGAGTTACAACCTTGTGTTACTTTCAGATGTACAGCAAAGTGATTCACTTATATATATACATACAGTCATTCTTTTTCAGATGCTTTTCTCATATAGGTTATCAAAGAATACTGAGTAGAGTTCCCTGTGCTATACAGGAGGTCCTTGTCAGTTATCTATCTTGTATATAGTAGTGTGTGTACATTAATCCCAAGCTCCTGATTTATCCCTCCCTCCACCCCACGTTTTCCCTTTGGTAACTATAAGTTTCTTTCATTCAGTATCTGTAAGTCTGCTTCTGTTTTGTAAATAAGTTCATTTGTATCATGTTTCTTAATTAGATTCCACATGTGAGTGATACATGATATTTGTCTTTCTCTGTCTGACTTACTTCAATTAGTATGATAATCTCTCGTTCCATCCATGTTCCTATAAATGGCATTATTTTGTTCTTTTTTTTACTGCAGAGTAATATTCCACTGTATATACGCACCACATCTTCTTTACCCATTCCCCTATTGGTGAACATTTAGGTTGCTTCCGTGTTTTGATTAATGTAAATAGTGCTGCAATGAACATTGCAGTTCATGTATCTTTTTGAATTATGGTTTTCTCCAGTTATATACCCAGGAGTGGGATTGCTGGATCATATAGTCATTCTATTTTTAGTTTTTTAGGGAAGCTCCATGCTGTTCTCCATAGTAGTTGTACCAATTTACATTCCCAGCAACAGTGTAGGAGGGTTCCCTTTTCTCCACAGCCTCTCCAGCATTTATTGTTTGTAGACATTTTGATGATGGCCATTCTGACCAGTGATACCTCCCTGCAGTTTTGATTTGCAATTCCCTGATAATTAGTGATATTAAGCATCTTTTCATGTTGGTTTTGGCTATCTGCATGTCTTCTTTGAGAAATGCCTACTTAGATCTTGTGCCCAATTTTTGATTTTTTTCTTTTTATTTATATAGAGCTGCATGAGTTGTTTGTATATTTTGGAGATTAATCCCTTGTCGGTTGCTTCGTTTACAAATTCTCCCATTCTGTGGGTTGTCTTTTCGTTTTGTTTATGGTTTCCTTTGCTGTGCAGAAGTTTTTAAGTTTAATTAGGTCCCATTTGTTTATTTTTATTTTCATTACTCTAGGAGTTGAATAAGTTTTAAGAATGAGCGTGACAATGATCCAGCCAATTTTTTTTTAAGATGTTGGGGGTAGGAGTTTATTAATTAATTAATTTAGTTTTGCTGTGTTGGGTCTTCGTTTCTGTGCGAGGGCTTCCTCAAGTTGTGGCAAGCGGGGGCCACTCTTCATCGCGGTGCGCGGGCCTCTCACCATCGCAGCCTCTTGTTGCGGAGCGCAGGCTCAGCAGTTGTGGCTCACGGGCCCAGTTGCTCCACGGCGTGTGGGATCCTCCCAGACCAGGGCTTGAACCCGCGTCCCCTGCATTAGCAGGCAGATTCTCAACCACTGCGCCACCAGGGAAGCCCGATCCAGCCATTTTTAAAACACACTTTCTGACTGCTTTGGGGATATTGGAAGATTAGTAGGTCAAAAAAATCTGGAAAAACAAATACCCCAATAAATAGAGGGCAAAAAAGGGAAAACTATAACCTGTATTAAAAGCAATAATGATAAAATTTTAAAAACAGAATTTGAATTAGCAAACTAAAACCAAACTTGAAAAGAGAAAGAGAAGCAGAATGAATATTTTAAACCAATGAAGGAAATGATAGACATCGAGTGAAATAGCACAGTCAAGCCAAATAAAAGGCTATATAAGAAGGAAGATTAGTTTTAAAAATGCATCTCTCTGGAAGAAAGGACATTTAACGTTCAGGTTCTTGACTAAACTATGTATGAGAAACTTGTAGCAATTTGTATTCATGTCAACAACACAAATTTTTTTCTTTCCAAGCCTCACCTACTTGGAAAAGAAAAATGGAATATTATATTTATGTCTTTACTTATAGGATGAAAATTTATAGATTTGTAATATAATAGAAATTGTGATAGTATCAATAATAGCTGAATGCTTGAAATATGCCAAGCACGGCATTACTTTATTTGATCTTTCTCACAAATCTAAGAAGTTGATACTATTATATGTACATTATACATGAGCTATTAATATTTAAGAGGTCAAGTAACTTTTCCATGGTTAAATGGCAAACGTAGTAAAGCTGCAATTCAAACTTGCTCACTTTAAATCAGAGCTCTGAAACTGTACTCTATACTGTTTTTTTGTATAAACTCTTTAAATATTAAGGATGTTATCATTTCTCATTCATGCCTATTAAAAGCTATTATTCAAGTTGCAGTCTGGAGTTTTTGTTTTTCACTATATCAAACATTTTTTTCTTCAATATTTTACATTGTATTTATCACTAGAACATCACTTGCCATCTGATTATGTTAATATCCATGTCGGATTTTTAAAAAATGTTTTAATACTTTGAGCTCTAAACTTGCTTAAGAAAACCTACCTGACATTTATTTCAATGTATGCTGCAAGGTTGGGATATAAATTAACTGTTAATAATGCATTAATTTTTCAGTGCTATTTATTTTGTCACACACCCATTACCTATTAATTAGTAATTCTTTTTTTTTTTTAATATTTATTTATTTATTTGGTTGTGCCGGGTCTTAGTTGCTGCACGTGGGCTCCTTAATTGTGGCATGTGAACTGTTAGTTGCAGCATGCATATGGGATCTAGTTCCCTGGCCAGGGATCGAACCTGGGCCCCCGGTGTTGGGGGCACGGAGTCTTAGCCACTGCGCCACCAGGGAAGTCCCTAATTAGTAATTCTTGCCTGTAATTAAAGTATTTTAAACAGTAGAATTTTATCTGGGCAATTATATATCATGGATCAAAACACTTATGTGCTCTGATGACTGTGTAATATATCTTTTAATTATATGTGAATATCTAGAAGAGCCGGTACACATTTCTACTTCTGTTTTCAAAATGTTATGAACTTACTGATCTGGTTTGTTTTTCCAAGATAAATCTGTATTAAATCCTGGAATAGACCCAAACTACAGAACAAGTGCTCTTAAACATTTTATTATATTGCCATTTCCGTGAGATAGATGGATAGATACATATAGATAGATGGATATAGATAAGGTACAAATTTCTACTAATATATAGTATATATACAGAAAAACATACAAATATACATGTGGCTAAATGAATTATTGCAAGTGGAATGTCTGTGCTGCCCATAAACTTTCCTTGTGCCTGTGCTAATTCACTACTCTCTCTGTTCTCCAGAAGCAACAACTATCTTGAATTCTTAAACTGTGGATTAGTTCTGTCTGATTTTTAACGTTGTCTCCCTTATCTATATAAAACATATAATTTGTATTAATTTGCTTTGGCAGCCAAAGGAATGTTCCATAGACTGGGTGGCTTTAGTAACATAAATTTATTTTCTTTCAGTTCTGGAGGCCAGAAATTCAAGACTACGGAGAGTTTTCTGA
The DNA here is from genome assembly GCF_964270905.1 of Leucopleurus acutus. NCBI lineage: Eukaryota > Metazoa > Chordata > Mammalia > Artiodactyla > Delphinidae > Leucopleurus > Leucopleurus acutus. The sequence continues at coordinate 61,046,363 of NC_139159.1, forward strand.
GGCCTCTCTTCTTGGCTTTCAGAGAGCCACCTTCTCACTGTCTTTTTTGGGTGACGGCATCCTTTTTGTCTTATATAGATATTTTTATATCTTATCTATGTCATCTTTGTAAGGCTTGTTTTATTTTGTGTCTGGTTTCTTCTTTCGACATTATATTTGTGAAATCTGTAAATGTTGCTCTTTGTAGCTGCAATTAATTTTTTTGCCATTCTTGCATATGATTACATTTTATGAATGGGCCATTACATTTTAAAAAATCTATTCTACTCATAATGTTTGGGTTTTCTTCCAATTTGGGCTATTAAGGATATTTCAGGTATGCACATTCTGGTACAAGACACAAGGTTTATACATGCGTAAACCTCTTGTTGGGCTTACACCTAAGACTGGAATTATTGTGTCATAGGCCATATGATCAACCTTATGTCATAGGTCATAAGCCAACCTGTTTTTCAAAGTTGTGACAACTTGCATTCTCTCCAGTAGTGTATGAGAGTTCCTGGCATTCCATGTGTTTACCAATACTTGGTATTGTCATTCTTTTAATTAGGACATGAGTCAGTGGTGATTGTGACATGGTATCTTATTGCTTTTAATCAGCATTCCCCTGACTAGTAATGAGACTGAGTATCTTTTTATATGTTTATTAACTCTTTGGATGTCTTCTTTTGTGAAGTGCCTATTCAAATATTTTGTCCATCATTATATTGGAAATCTTTCTTTTTCTTATTAATCCATAGGTTTTTTTTCCACTTTGGATATAAGTTCTATGTCATATACATGAGCTGTAAATTCATCTTTTGCTTTAGAGCTTGTTTTTTCACTCTGTTATTGGTATGTTTTGATTAACAGAAATTTTATAATTTAGTTTAGTCTAATTGATCAGCATTTCCCCCTATGGTTAATTTTTTTTTTTTGCGAGCTGCTTAAAACGTTTTTCCTGATTTAGGGTTGTGAGGACATTGAGAATATTTTTCTCTATTTTCTTCAGAAGGTTTATTGTTTTGCCTTTCACATTTGGATCTATAATATAAATGTGACTCAACAAAATCAGTTTGTTTTATGGTTTTTGGCTTTGGCTATTTTAATAGTCAGCATATCTGTGTCTGGGTAAAATTTCTGAAATACTAACCAATAATTTTTGATCTCCATGGTCATAGTTGCTCCTGCTTAGTCTTACATTCCCAATCTATTTAATCACAGCTATTCATGCTTCAGGAAGAAGTTAGTTACAGACTAGAACAAAGGTATCTGTGAGTTGTTGAATGGATTTTCAACTCACATCAGACACAATAGACCGAAGGCAAAGAGCTTTTGATTTGCAATAGCTAGACACTTGAGAAAAAGAAAAATTTGCTTTGAGTTTTAAAAAGGGCTTGACTTGGCTTGGCTTGACTCCAGACACAGATAGAATCTGAATTTCTGGGCAATAAGGTTATTAGCAAGCAGAAAAGAACATAAGATAGGGGATAGAATCAGTTTCCCAGCTTCTAAAAGAAAAAAAAAAAATATATATATATATATATATGACTTAAAATGTTGTTGAATGGATAGAGAGAATATGAGAAGGGAAAAAGGAATTAAACCAATATTGCCTTGAGATAGTCTAATCTTTAGCTCTCATTCAGTACTTAATTTTTAGCATAAGGTCCTGGAATAGAGAAACTGACATGATGTTTCAAAGATATTCAAGGAAAAGGAATTAGGTCCCACTTTGCCTGGAATCCTGAAGTATGAAGACTCTCAGTGGGCCATGTTGATATGGTTGAAATGGAGGAGAAATGTTGGTAAGATAGGTCATGAAGAGTCTGGTTTAGCATTCACCCCACACTTTGTTCTGATATTTCCTTTCCCCTGGGTTCTGTATATGCTCGGATATCCGAGCATCCCCACAGGCCCTAGCGGAGTATTCAGAAGAGAGTTGAGAGTGCTGTCTATCAAGTGCCTCTGAGCGTGTAGACGAGGGGGAAGGGGTGCACCATTTAGCTGAGGACCTTGGGTTGCCAGAGCTAGAGATAGGGTGGGAGTTGAATCACACCTCAGGGGTTTTGTGTCACTGCTGTATGTCAGGGCAGAGTCATAGTCAGGTGAGAGAGATGCAGGCAGAAATGGCCAAGCCCCCAGGGACAAGCACCATGAATTACCCTTGCTGAGCAGTGTAAATAATAAGTTACAACATTGGTGGATGCAGTGGGAACATGGGTAAACTTAGGTAGCAAGTGTCCCCACAGCACTGGCCTTAAAATTACCAAAGAAGAACATGTGGAACCAGATGGCATTGCCCAGTTGCCATGATGTTATATAAGCTTCTGCTAAACACAGATTTCACTGAGGGCAAGGAGAAGGAAAAACTGCGGAAAGAAGCGTAAAAATGTTGTTTACACCAGAGAATGAGTGAACCTGGAAATAACCAAGCTATTTTTAATTTGATTTAATTAATTTGATTTTGCTGTGGGACAGAAATTGGTGCTCAACAGCTGAGTGAATAATATGAACAGAGAAATAAATACAGTTATATCTTTGCAGATTTGAGTGTAGAAACTGTGGTTTGTAAATCTGCTCTAAACCTAAAAGGAGGAACCAGAAATAACTCTCATTCTTTTCTGCTCTAGGCATATCATATACTATTATGTCCTTCAGCTTCTACACCAAAACCTATAGTAAAACATTACTATTTCTCTTCAAATTGACTTTCAAATCCAAAATCACCTGACCTAACTTCAGTGAGAAAAAGTTTTTAAAAGTAATTGTTTTGTTCTTTTTTTTCTCCAATATTGCAGTATATGATATAGTCATATGGAACTGTCTGAAAATCATAGTCTGAATTTCTTTAACTTGCATTTTTGTACCCTGCACTTCAATTTTATTTAAATTTTTGTTTTATAGTCCTTGATTTAAAAAAATCTATTAAACAAGCTTTTTAGATTTATTAACTTTGAATAAAAATCTTAAAGAATAAACATGCACAGCCAATATACCAACCTTCAAATTTCTTTTCCACTTTTAGAACTAAACAGTGAACATTGAATCAGCAGTAAGTTTAGATCTCTCGGATCATTCTTCACCTTTGATTATATGTCATATTCTCTTTTCTGATTCCTTGCGACGAAGATTTTACCATTTTCCTGTCTATTTCCCTCATTCATCGTTCTGATTTTTATTTTTTACTCCTACCGGTTTTGATTTAAATTTGTCCTATGCTAAATGACATTTAAAGCTTGAAACAGAAATCGATCCTACAAAGCATGTTTCATTTAATTTACTTTCGATAATCCCCACACTAATGGCTCAAAACAAATTTACAGTAAAAATCAAATTAACACTTGAGGACTAAGTGTTCAAATACACTCTTTCCTAAACCAATTTTAAAATAATTTTTTGAAAATAAGAGTATAAATTAAAACAATTAAAATTCCCCATACTGTCACTGACTGGAGATAATCATTTAGCATTCTCTTCTATTTATGTATTTCCTTTTCCGTATACTGTTCTGCTGAATACTTTCCATAATGTTTTCTCTTAGTTTATCTTTTTTTATTTGTGTTCTATAAATTCAAGAAGACTTTTAACATGGCTGTTTCCTGTGTAGATTCTAATAATGAAAATTCTGTGGGAGCTAAGCTAATATCATCTAGTTATGAAACATTTTACTAATCGGAACTGAGATTAGCATACAGCTTTGCTTATGTGGAATTGATGAACACCTTTCCATTGGACTGTCTTTCTTAAACACAGCTTCTTCCAGCTGTGTTTATATGGGAGTAGAATGATAGCAAGTCAAGGTTGACTCTTTCACAGAAGGCTGTGGTTTTAGGGCTCTGGGTTCTTGACCTGGGGAGGATTCATATTCTTTGGATGTCACTTAGTAGGATTTAGCTTGTGTTTTCAAAATTGAGATTGCTGGAGGAAAAGCTACCCTACTTAGACTCTGAGATAGGAGTAAGGATTACAGAAAAGCAGACCCCAAAATTTGTTCAAGGCAAAATTTTAAAGCTTCTCCATTGTCTAGAAAAGCAGTTAAGACCTGAAGGTCCATTCCTTAGAGAACAGTGTCTCTAGCGCCTGGCAACAGAACTTAGTGAATATCAGAGAATAACAAGATGAGAAGTGAATAAGAGTGAAGAAAAAGTCTATACTACTTTTCAATCAATTTGAAAGAGAAAAATAAAGGAGATGGAGTGGCAGCTTGAAGAAGCTCAAGGAAAGGTTGTTGCAGAGTTATACTAGGCTAGGCTAGGCAGTGCTATAATAGTGCAACCACAAGTTCTCAGAGGCTTAGAAGCATAAGGATGTTTTCTTGTTCACACTGCATGTCGATCATGTTGACTAATCAGGGACTCAGGCTAATGTAGCAACTACCTTCTCAAACATTTCTAGTTACTGTGTCAAAAAAAAAATAAAAAAATACCCTCCCCACATAGACTCAGCACACAAGGATGGAATGGGAACAGATCTACTATACGAACACTTGATTTTGGCAAAATAAGATTGGAAGATACGTTACAGTTATTAACCCACAGTAGTTACGAAATCCCACTGGGAAACCATCAAGAATCCTCCTATCCTGAGACCAATGATGTCCTTTAATAATACTTTGATTCTGTTCATTGGAAGGAACACCTCAGTCCCTCATTCCCAATGGCTCCTGGTCCTGCCCTACCGTAGGTTCCCACTTGTCCATTATTTTCATTAGTCATATATGATATGTGTGAGTTGGTGGGCATTTTCACCTCACGGCCATGGAATTTTCAAAGCCTGCCACTACTCATGGAAAGTTGCAGGCCCAAGGGATTTTTAAATTTGAAGAATTAATAGCTTTATAAAACTGGGTGTACATTTTTTTGTTTGTTTTGAAAAATGGTTGATTCAGACTTAGTTGGCCTATGATCTGTTTGCTTTTTGTGTCTGCCATGTGCTGATAATCACACCCAAAGTTCTTTCTTAGACCTTTCCAGACTCCCAGTCCAGATCCCTTTTTCTTCCTACTCTCATTCCCTTTCTTTGAAATTAATAGCGGCTACCCTGAAACTCTCTGGAATAATAACTGGGAAGACCCTTGATCTTTCTGATCTCTTGGCTGAGTCACTTTATTGTTTTATGTAACCAGCTGGTTTACCTCACTTTTGTTTCACAAAGTCTTTTAAAACCATATTTCTTAATATTTAGGGTGTGGAAGATGTTGATTTCTTAAACCCTATGAAGTTCAAAATGTCTGTCCTCTCTCTGTGTCCTTTTATATCTGCTTGTAAACTGGCTAGTCCTTTCTCAAGCTCAACTCTTGCCTTTATTCACTTGCTAAATGTAGCCAGTAATAGTCAACATACACTATTCTGTTTCTTGCTTACCAAGAGCTAACAGATCAGTATCCCTATAATCTGCTTCCCAAATTATTGCAGGCAATAGTTTTGCCAATTTTTTTACTGTTGTTTTCTACAATAACAATTAAATACAAATAAAATACAAATTTAAAAAACTAATTTCGACAATATTGTTTTCTACTATTAAATGGATTGCAACTATTCTTGCAACTATTGCAAGAATTCTGATAGAGAGACTATACTACTTCAAAGTAACAATATTTTTATTTGTCACCAAAATGAATGCCTCCTCAAAATCTCAGGGACTTGCCATAAAAAATGTGTATATATGTGTGAGTGTATATATACATGCATACACAGGCCTCTACGTATGCATATACACACATGCACATAATGTACATATAGTATATACAAACAGAAATTTTTCTTAACCAATGCAAAGTCCAGTGTGATGTTTCTGATTGGATAGCTCTCCTTTGAAATGTAATTTCAAGAGTCTGTGCTCTTTCATCTTTTCCTACCACCATCCATTAAGTAATCAGACTCCTAAGCTGGAACTTTTGCATCTGGCCAGCCCATAGGCAGAAAAAAAGAAGCATAGAGAATTGTGTAGAGGTTTTAGAGACAGAACTAGAAGTAATATACATCACTACTAACCACATTGTATTGATTAAAAATACTTTTGACTAGAAATTTTTACCTGATTCATGTAGGTGGAAAGGGACTGGGGAAATGTCTCTATTTGAGCTCAGGAAAAAAATAATATCATGTATTAAACCCATAGCATTGCATCTGTTATGTACATTTATATTTACATAAATATATTTGATTATAAATCATTTAAACATCCCTAGTTCTTGCCTCAGTACTCTTTATTCTATTTCTGGCTAATTCTACTCCAAAGCTAATCTCTAATTACTATGTTGAATTAGTGTGAATTGCCTTCTGTGTGAGAAAATTAAAAGAAAAAAGAACATAATCATGGTTTCTTTGATTTATATAAATTTTACTAGCTATCTCAAAGAGCAATTAAAATGTGAAATAAGCAAAATATAAGATGAAATGATAGCTTGAAAAATGAAAGTATATAATTTGAAGGACTTGTCCACTTTGAATTTACTTTATTCTTCACATTTTGCTCTATCTTGTTATTGAACCAACTAATTTGTCCCATCTCCTTTCACAGTTCAATTCCTCCTGTTGATGCTGGTCTCATGAAAACTAATTAGTATACCTCCATATCAACAGTGACTAATTTCTGAAAGCTTTGATACAGATAGCTTTCCATCTGTCCTGGAAATGACATAATGTTTTTATTCACATACATATTAGAGATAAGAGAGAGGCTTCAAGAATCCTGGATCATTTTACTGGTTATATGGAATGAATGAAGCTGACTATACTATCTGAATACGTTTGGTTCCCAGGAAGGAAAGAGGGGGAGCAGGCCATATGCATTTCTAAAGGCTTTATATTAAGCACCTTTGCAAATATTCTGGAATATACTGGCAAGCCCCAAAGAGTGTAGATCGATATGAAATGATATAAAATCAGAACATATTTAATTATTCCAATATTTTGATCTCTTCCATCCTGTCATGGAATGATAGAATCTTTCCTGCTTGAGTCTCTTCTTTCAAGAAATACCTGAAGACTCTTTTAACAGACTTCAGTGATTTGGTCAGGCTTACCCTTTTGATTAAAGTCCATCTGATTTTGGATCTTAGGAGGGTTTAGACTAGATTGTCAGATTATAGAGTTACGACTGGATAGAGAATGAAGTAAAATCAGAAGAAGAAAAATAGATGTGGAAAAATAAGTTTGGCAAGGGATTATAAGTATGTAGATCAGAGGGCAGTGTAAAGAATGATATCCTTTTGAGATAATTATTTTTGGTCAGGAGGGAAGGAGGAAGTGGTCTGAAAATATTATTCAACAATACATTTGTAATACAAATATTTGTTGAGTATGACAATGTGACTGACAGTTACTGATACTGGGGATATAGCCATGAATCAAATAGACCGAACTCCCTAGCTCTGTGGAGCTTACATTACAAATATAAGTGAAATATGGGACGTCAGAAGGTAACAGTTATAAAGGAAGGAGGTAGAAAAAGCTGGAATTTTCCTGGTTATATCAGTTTTTGGTGGGGAAGGGGGGACCTTACAATCTTAAATAGAGTAGTAAGGGAAGGTCTCTTTGAAAAGATGATATTAGAGCAAATGACTTGAAGAAGATGAAGTACCAAACCACGAGGGCAGAATTTGTAACCATACTGTCAAGGTTTCAGCTATTATTCTAAATAAAATGGAAACCCACTGGTGGGTTCTGAACAAGGAAATTATATGATTTCAGTTTATCGTAAAAGGATCGATCAGGCTGCTTACTGAGAATTAGCTCTAGGGTATTAAAGTGTAATGAGTTAGAACAGCAGGAAGGCTTTCTCATTAATCCAGACAAGAGGTGGTGGTTTGAATGAGAGATAATGAGAAAGGTGAGCAGTGGTCAAATTCTGGATATAATTTGAAGGTGAATCTAACAAAATTTGTTACTTTTCTGCTGAAAATCATCCAGTGACAGACTGGATATAAAAATTATTCCAAGGCTTTTGGTTAAATAAATAGAAAGACATGGGTTTACAAAGATGGGGAAGTCTGTAGGAGGAGCACTTTGGGGGGGAGGAATGGGACAAGACGAGGAGCTCATATTTGGACACGTTAAAACATCACTGTAGGTGGCCAGGAAAGGAGTTTAAGCTGCAGTCGCATTTGGGAGTCCTCAGCATATAGATGGTAATTTAAGCTAAAGAGGCTGATAAAATCACCTCATTCGGGGATGTAGGTAGAATAAAAAAGATCTAAGGTTTGGGCTCAGGGGCACTTCAATGTTTAGAGATGAGAGATTAAGAGGTGAGGAAGTGATGTTCTTGAGGAGATTTCCTATAAAGGAAAACAGAAAAATGAGCTCCAGTGGTGGCTGGAAAGTGCAGTGGAGTCAACTGGAGTGTTTTCTTTATTTAATTAGGAAAAATAACATCATATTTGTATGATAGGATGATTTAATAATGAGAGAGGAGAGAGAAGGGGGAAGATAGAAGGAAATGCTGAAGTGATGTCCTTAGTAGGCAAGGAAAATAGGATTTCGAAAATAAATTAAGTGTTTGGCTTTAGATAGGAACATAAATAATTCAGCATAATAATAGCAGGAGCACAGGGAAATAATAATAATAACAGCTGAGCATAGGGGCATCATTACATGTAAGTGGGTAAATTTGGTCTAGAGGCTTGTGGAAGTGCTCTTTGTCAAGGTTATTTTTCAGACAAGTTTTTCCTGAGGTGGCAAGTATCTAATTATAGAAATGCTCCCAGGAGAAAGCTGCTGGTGAAATGGAGCAAGACCCTATGGTCCTCCCCCTACCCCACCCCCTGCCATGTCCTCAGCCTGCCTTTTGTTTGTGGAAAGACTTTAGCCAAACAATAAGTTTAATCAGAGAAGTGAGAAAATGCAGAAACAAAGGAAAACAGTCTAATGAGACCAAATAATAATAGTTTAGTCATTAAGCAAAGTCAAGGACTTTTAGTTAATCCTCCTCCCTCCATTTATAAAAGCTCTTGCCCACTGATTGTCAGTGTTGGGGAGTTGTCCTTTGGACAGGAGTCTGCCCTACCCCCAGGTTACTAGTCTCCAAAATAAAGCAAACTTTCCTTTCCACCAAACTTGCCTCTTTATTGGCTTTCAGTGGTGAGCAGCTGGACCCCCACTTTTGGTAACAGTTTTTTGGCACCCAGTGTGAGGCTGTGCTCTCATGACATCTGGCTCCCTGGGGTTTTCCTGAATAGAGCCACTGGCCATGACAACTCACCGGGATGGTTGTGATGAGCCAGCTGCTTGTGGCTAGCTGTTCTGGAGAGGGGGATTTGGGGGGATATTCCTAGCAGCTGCTGAAATCATTTGTTTTGGAGATCCTCCCTGTTTCTCCCCTGCCCAGCACTAGCTGCCAACTTACGCTTTTCCTTGGTGGAACGGAAGCACGCATGAGCATTTTGCCAGTTGGGTCAGATGTGTGTCTACCATTGAGGACTGTTTGTGAGCACAAAGCACCACTTCCAATTGGTTCTGACATGTGTCTGATGTTGAGGGTCATTTGTGGGGGGAAGCGTTTGTTTGCGGCTCTGTATCAGTCATCCTCTTAGAGGATTTGTGACAGTTCTGTCTTCTGATGTGTGAATATGTACTCCATTTGTATGATTGATATCTTTGTTGTCTTTTGTAAACTGGGAAATTCAGGTTCAATTCATTAGAAAAATTTTAGCTGTGAAATTATGACTAAGGAAAAAGAAAGATGATTTTTTAACAATGTATCACAACAGTATTCTTTAGACTCCAGAGAAAATTGGTCAAGATGAAACTCTTTTGAAATTCCAAAACTGGTTCTTTTTGAATATGCAGTTAGAGAAAGCTAGCTTGATAAAACAGTTTTCAGAATTCTGACCCTGAGAGAACAAAAATATGCCTAGAAGAAAGCTTGAAGTTAACTCTTATCATGTCCTTGAAATACAAACACAGCCCATTTTCCTGAGCCTTCAGACTTGGGTTAATTAGCAGAACTTCAAAATGTTTGGGTTCATTAAACACACGTCTTGTACCACATTAAAGAGAAATTGTGCTCTGAGAAAAATGTGTGTTTTTAGAGGTTATGGAATATGTTCTTAAGGTTGCCAATCAGAAAATGCTGGTATAACAGTTCAATTACTTGTTTCTTGGTTTTGTTAAGGTCTTTTAAAGGTTAAAAATTGTAGTATGTAATTAAAGCTACAAAAATGATAAGGAAAACATTTCAGTGTGCAAAGCAAGTAGGTTATATGTTGCTGGCGAGAGAAGGTATAAAGACTGGAGATATTTTTTTTGAGGTAAAAAGGAGAATAATTTTGTCCTAGAGCTGGTTGCTTATGTATGGGGACAATAAAGGAAAAATTAATATGGGTCCAGAAAGTGATAAAAGGTTTGTGGAAAAGGAATTTTGAGAAAAGAATTTTGTACATTGGCAGGATTAAAATTTGATTGAATTTAATTAGATAAATGAATTTTGTCATTAATAATAAGCTGGTACAAGACTGGAATTTGGTTTTCTCTCTCTGTTAAGAGAACAAAGTTTTCCTGGAATATTGAACTGCTTTTGATAACAAAGTTTCTCCTCTAGCTAACTTTGAGTATTTCAGAAGGTCCCTGAGGCATCTCAGAAGAAATATTAAAATAACTAGGATTATATGATATATTAAATTACATGGAGGGCTTCCCTGGTGGCGCAGTGGTTGAGAGTCCGCCTGCCAATGTAGGGGACATGGGTTCGTGCCCCGGTCCGGGAAGATCCCACATGCCACGGAGCGGCTGGACCTGTGAGCCAAGGCCGCTGAGCCTGCGCATCTGGAGCCTGTGCTCCGCAATGGGAGAGGCCACAACAGTGAGAGGCCCGCGTACCGCAAAAAAAAAAAAAAAAAAAAAAAAAAAAAAATTACATGGAAAACATTGTCAAATAATAATGATAAACACTCAGGTTATACTGTATGGGTAAATGCCATTAATATAAATGTTCTAAAAGCTATTAAAGAAAGACATGTTTTTGATAACTTTCAGATAATACTGCTAAACTGAGTAAAAAATTTAAAGAATTCTAATGGAAAGATATTGTTTTGCTTTCAACCATATTTTTGATGCCATTGTTTAGGATGGAAAAAAATATCTAATGAAGTTGTCACGGAGTATAACTACTCATGATGTGTATCACTGCTGGCTTTAAGTCTACTGCTTGAAGCACATGTACAATGTTTGTGTGACAGTTGAGTATAACTGATAAAATGTATAGCCTATAAAGTGTTTCCCCATCAGCAATACCTATATGCTTGTTTGTTAAGTCTGATTAGTTTTCCCCCAATGTGGATGACTAGAAGTAAGCCTAGCACCAAGGGACATGAACGGACCCAGAATAGGCAACTGAGTCAATCTGGAAACGTTGGAAAAATATATTGATTATCAGTGCTTTCTGTGGAAATATTTGCAATTCAAAGGGGAAAATGATGGAAGAAATTTTCACACATTGAGGTATGGGGAAGTTATTCTGGCTTATGCATGATTTGAACTTTAGGCTAAAAAAAACAGACTGTAGCCTATTAAACATACATTGTAAAACCATTAAGGATAAAAAATACACTCAGAGAAAAATACAAAGATGCATTTTGATTATTATCCTCACTGTAATATGTCTATTAATTTTCAAATATTTGTCCAGGTACTATGACAAAGTAATCAAAGAGAGAGGTAATGTTTTCATAATACAAAATATTGATCCTAAGCTTGGAACTTGAGATTATTTCCAACTCTGTGTCCATTCCCCAAATTAGGCAGGACTGTGCCCCACTTGAGCAGGAAGTAGCCACAGTAGTCATTGCCCCATTCCCTAAAGAGTTGGGGAAAATAGGAAAAAAATAGAACTAAAAACAATTTCCTCTGCCAAGTTTATGATTAAGCTCTCTATCCAAAACTTTATTCCATTTTTTGTTCTGTACCTGCCCCTTCTCAAGATTGAGGAATATCAAAGAAAAGGGGAGGGCTTCCCTGGTGGCGCAGTGGTTGGGAGTCCTCCTGCTGATGCAGGGGACGCGGGTTCGTGCCCCAGTCCGGGAAGATCCCACACGCCGCGGAGCGGCTGGGCCCGTGAGCCATGGCCGCTGAGCCTGTGCGTCCGGAGCCTGTGCTCCACAATGGGAGAGGCCACAAGAGTGAGAGGCCCACGTACTGCAAAAAAAAAAAAAGAAAAGAAAAGGGGAGATTGAAAAGAAGCAGGACTTTATGGTCCTCCCCCCTTCATGTTCTCATCCTGCCTTTAGCCAAACAGTAAGTTTAATCGAAGTGAGAAAATGCAAAAACAAAGGAAAACAGTCAAATGAGACCATATAATAGTAGTTTAGTCATTAAGCCAAGTTAAGGACCTTTAGTTCCTCCTCAAAGGCTATAGATAATATTTTGAGCCACATCCTTTGAGCTGTCTTATAGACACTGAAGAAGAAGTTAATTACATTATGACCAGACTGTAGCCATGACATTAAGCAGCCACAATTCTGAGAACTGGCGCCTAAGAAATGGAAACAAACCGACCCTGAAACTAAAGACTAACTGTGCTTAAAACAATCAAGCTGACACTGATCAGACCACTGCATGACTAATTTCAAGATGACTGTCAGAGCTGACTGTGCTCTTTCTGCATGTAGACCCCTCCCTCCATCTATAAAAGTTCTTGATTGTCAGTGGCGGGGGGGGGGGGGTGGGGGGTGGGGTGGGGGTAGTCGGCCTTTGGACAGGAGTCTGCCCTACCCCCCCAGGCTGCCAGGCTTCAAAATAAAGCAAACTTTCCTTTCCACCAACCTTGCCTCTTTATTGGATTTTGAACAGCGAGCAGCCAGACCCCACTTTCGGTAACACTTGTGGTTGGGAAAGGAGGATGGAGAAGAAGAAGCCAAGCAAATGTGCAATGTTGGCAGTGTTCCCAAGAGTAGCTTCAGAGTGATTTGACAGGAAAACACTGGAGGGTAAATTTTATTTCAGAATTTCTAATGGTGTAAGCAGAATGTGTCCGCCGTTTATGCTCCTTTTTTGGTTTCTGCTTTTTGTTTCTGTTGGTGAGCAAAGTCACATGAGCTTTTAAATTTTTTAGCAGGATTAATGAAGTCCGAGAGTTCAGCACTTAGTATCTCTGTAGATGTCCAGAGGTAGAGTACAAGGCACCCACATGGCTGGTGTGGATTGTTACAGGAGCAATGCACCACTGGTCTGACTGAAGTGATGGCAGCTTCCTGGTCACAAAGAAGCAGGAGCTACCATTGCTTCCTCCCATGCTTTGGAGCTTTGAGTACTTACCCTGAAAGCTCAACATAGACTCTGCTTCTCCAGGCTACCCAATGGTTCTATAAGATTTTTAATCACTTGTAAGAAAGCTCTGTTGTCTTGGCTAAAATGAATTCAGTTATGTAACAGGTACAGATATTTGTATTAGGGTCTGTTCTGGTGATATTATTAATGGTCCTTTTTTCACTCAATATATTTTAGTTTAGAAGGAAAATCTTATCATCAGCAAAGCCTGTATTGCTCAGATTCTTCAGCATATACTTGTGAATTAATTAACTATATTTTAATATTTTTTAATTGAATGAAAGCTTCTTTAAATTCTTATAGTGCTTTAAAATTTTCAAAAGTTTCACCCAGATTATTTCATATAATCCCTTAATAACCTTTTTTTTAATCCCCTACTCCTATATAGCCCCTCGCCACTTCCCTCTCCCCACTGGTAACCATTAGTTTGTTCTTTATATCTGTGAACCTGCTTCTTTTCTGCTGTATTCACTAGTTTGTTATATTTTTTAGATTCCACATAAAGGTGATATCATACAGTATTTGTCTTTCTTTGTTTGACTTATTTCACTTAGCATAATGCCCTCCAAGTTCATCCATGTTACTGCAAATAGCAAAATTTCATTATTTTTATGGCTGAGTAGTATTCCATTGTGTGTACGTGTGTGTGTGTGTGTGTGTGTGTGTATAACACATCTTCTTTATCCATTCATCTGTTCATGGGTACTTAGGTTGCTTCCATACCTTGGCAATTATAAAAATGCTGCTGTGAACATTGGGGTGAGTGTATCTTTTTGAATTAGTGTTTCTGTTTTTTTCAGATATATACCCAGACGTGGGATTGCTGGGTCACATGGTAATTATATTTTTAGGTTTTTCAGAAACTTCCATTATGTTTTCCACAGTGGCTTCACCAATATACATTTCCACCAAGATTGTGCAAGCGTTCCCTTTTCTCCACATGCCCACCAACATTTGTTATTTTTGTCCTTTTTGATGATTGCCATCCTGACAGGTGTGAAGTGATATCTAATGGTGATTTTGATTTGCCTTTTCCTGATGATTAACAATGTTGAGCATCTTTTCATGTGCCTGTTGGCGATCTGCATTTCTTCTTTGGAAAAATGTCAATTCAGTTCTTCTGCCCATTTTTTAATCAGGTTGTTTGTTTTTTTGATGTTGAGTTATTGAGCTGTTTATGTATGTTGGATATTAACCCATATCAGTCATATCATTTGCAAATATTTTCTCGCATTCAGTAGGTTGTATTTTTGTGTTGTCAATGGTTTCCTTTGTTGTGCAACAGGTTTTAATTTTAATTATGTCCCATTTGTTTCTTTTTGCTTCTGTTTCCTTTGCTTTAGGTGACTGAGCCCCAAAAAATTGTTGAGATTTATGTCAAAGAGTGTTCTGCCTGTGTTTTCCTTTAGTATCCAGTCTTACATTTAGGTCTTTAATCCATTTTGAGTTTATTTTTGTATATGGTGTTAGAGAATGTTCTAATTTCATTCTTTTACAAGTAGCTGTCCAGTTTTCCCAGCATAACTTACATCTTTTCTCCGTTGTATATTTTTGCCTCCTTTGTCATAGATTAACTGACCATAAGTGTGTGGGCTTATTTTTGGGCTCTCTATTCTGTTCTAATGATCTATGTGTCTGATTTTGTGCTGGTACCGTGCTATTTTGATGGCTGTAGCTTTGTGTACTATAATCTGAAGTCAGGAAGTGTGATTCTTCCAGCTCTATTCTTTTTCTCTCAAGATGGTTTTGGCTATTCGAGTTGACTGAGTATCTTTATCTTTACTGAACAAATTTGGGGGATTATAATAGGGGGAGACTGTGGTTTAGAATATACTGGAACCTCAAAATTTGAGATTAGAAGGGAGAGCAATGAGATGGATGCTGGGACTTGAGTAACTGACCAAGAATCAAGATTAAATTTGAAGAAATGGCTACCCTGTTAGAACAAAATGCGAAGGTCAGGACAGAGACGGATACCTCCTTAACTAAAGGACAAAATTTAACCTCACAAAAAGAAGGGCCAAATTACAGCAGAGGTCCCTGACATGATGGACCAAGACAGCACATCATTTATGTAGCATTCATGCCAAAATGTTTAACTCAGTTCCAATCATGAGGAAACAATCAGAAAAAACCAACTTGAAGAAAGTTTGGCCAAAAATCTGTCTTGGACTCTGTAAAAATGTCAATTTTAGAAATATAAATAGAATAAGAAAAGCCTGGGAAAATCTAGATCAAAGAGACCAATGAAACATGACAACTGAAATAAGATATGACATATTAGATTCTGGATCATTAAAGACATAGTAAAATAATGCAGGTATAAAGGATAATATTGAGACGAATGCAGAATTTTATTTTATTTTTAGTTTTTAATTAAAATTTTTTTATTTAATTTTTTATTTATTTTTAAATTTAATTTATTTATTTTTATTTTATTATTTTTATTTTTTTGGCTGCACTGGGTCTTCATTGCTGTGCATAGGCTTTCTCTACTTGTGACGAGCAGGGGCTACTCTTCATTGCTGTGGGCTTCTCATTGCAGTGGCTTCTCTTGTTGCAGATCAAGACTCTAGGTGCATGGGCTTCAGTAGTTGTGGCGTGCAGGCTCAGTAGTTGTGGCGCACAGGCTTAGTTGCTCCATAGCATGTGGGATCTTCCCAGATCAGGGCTCAAACCCATGTCCCCTGCATTGGCAGACTGATTCTTATCCACTGTGCCACCAGGGAAGCCCCAAATGTGGAATTTTAAATTTGGACTCCATATTAGAGAAAATATTGCATCGGTGTTAAATTTCTTTAATATAAAGAATGTATTGCAGTTATGTTTTCTTTTTAGTCAATATATGCCACAGTATTTAAGAGTGAAAAATCCTAATGTATGAAACTTTCAAATTCATACACATACTCATATACAGACTCAGACATGCACCTATACCTACACACACACACACACACACACACATACACACATGCACAGAGTGAGAATGCAAATGAGAGGAAAACTGTTAAAAACTGATGAATATAGGTGAAGAGTATATGTCGTTTATTGTACCATTTATTATAGCTTTTCTGAAGTGTTAAAATTTTTCAAAGTAAAACATAGAAGAACAAAGATAATGTAAAACGATAGCAACTCTGCAAAATTAAAGTAACTCTAATTAGATTGCCATTGGTAAATCAATTAAAAATATATAAAAGTCACAAATAACCAGATTATATGTCCACCAGGAAATACAATCTATCACCTCATGTTTTATGCAAAGTAACACCTGAAAAACTCTGGATCTTTGGTTCTCAATTATCAACCCAACTGATCAAAGTTATTGTAAACAAAAGTGATAAATTCAAAGGTACTTGCTTATATCAATATTATATCAATGTAAGCTGAACAATAAAACAAAAAAAAATTCCCCTGGCATAACTTTACCAAGCGGGTACTATTTCTGTTGTTGTATGTGAGCAATGAGAAATAGTTATCTTGTGCTTCCAGAATTGATACTGTTCAGAAATTTAATTTAAAATGTGTCTATGCTTGTAACCTGGGTTTTCAGTACACAAGTTTTTACATTACTTTTATTCTTAATATACTATGTATATCAAACTATATATTTTGGGCTTCCCTGGTGGCGCAGTGGTTGAGAGTCTGCCTGGCGATGCAGGGGCACGAGTTCGTGCCCCGGTCCAGGAAGATCCCACATGCCGCGGAGTGGCTGGGCCCGTGAGCCATGGCCGCTGAACCTGCGTGTCCGGAGCCTGTGATCCGCAATGGGAGAGGCCACAGCAGTGAGAGGCCCGCGTACCGCAAAAAAAAAAAAAAAAAAAAAAAAAAAAATCAATTTAAATTGAAGGTTAAACTTCAGAATATTGGATGTTGCAGCTGTTCAAATAGAAGCAGAAAAAAGTATTCTCAATGCTACTTTGTTAGTTTGCTTTGTGAAAGAAATTAAACAGTATATATAATAAGTTCACATTTTTGTTTTGGATTGAGATAGCTATGGAAATAATTTTGGTTTTTGTTTTGTTGTTGTTTTGGTTTTTTTTTTTGTTTGTTTTTTGTTTTTGCGGTACACGGGCCTGTCGCTGTTGTGGCCTCTCCCGTGGCGGAGCACAGGCTCCGGACACGCAGGCTCAGTGGCCGTGGCTCACAGGCCTAGCCGCTCCGCGGCATGTGGGATCCTCCCAGACCGGGGCACAAACCCGTGTCCCCTGCATCGGCAGGCGGACTCTCAACCACTGCGCCACGAGGGAAGCCCTGTTTTGGTTTTTTTGACTACATTGTTTTTTGAAGTAATAATACAGAAAGCCTCACATATGATTCACTGAATTGCATTCTGCTTAAAATAACCCTGATATTTTACACTGACCAGTGATTAAAAAGATTAACAAGAATCTAAAATCTGTTTATAAGGTTTTAGGGAATGTATAACAAAGCTATAGTAAAGCAGATACTAAGATCTATATTTCATAATAACAAGGAGACAACCACAGAATATGATATAAAATCTGTCACTATTTAAAACATCTGCAATACTACATTATTCTTGTGTCCATCCTCAATGATGATTTTTGTTCCAAAGTAACCAAGCGCTTATTAAATTCCAGGAATCCATTTTTCTTATCTCTGAAAACCTTTACCACCAGCTGATCTGCAGACCACCAAAGCATTCTCATTTTTTTTTTTAAACTGTGGCAAACGGAGTAGTAAGAATAAAACAAATTTGAAATATCGTTAAGGACAAAACTAAGAAATAGAAATATGGATTGAAACAGTTAAAAGTATAGAGAAGCAGAAGAGTAGATATAAAATAAATGTTTGATTCAAAATGAGTATTCAGGAGTCAATGATATGGAAGCTAGTGACAGGAAGAGCCAATTAGGGAAAGTATATTAAAACAAGACAACAATAGCAAAACTAAAACAGCAAGGTGATTAAGGCAGAGCAAAGCAAACCAAGACAAAAAGTAAAAGAAGAGGGCTTCCCTGGTGACGCAGTAGTTGGAGTCCGCCTGCCGATGCAGGGGAAAGGGGTTCGTGCCCCGGTCCGGGAAGATCCCACATGCCACGGAGCAGCTGGGCCCATGAGCTATGGCCGCTGAGCCTGTGCGTCCAGAGCCTGTGCTCCGCAACGGGAGAAGCCACAACAGTGAGAGGCCCGCGTACCGCAAAAAAAAAAAAAAAAAAAGTAAAAGAAGAATCTGTTTGTCATTTAGCCCCAAGTGTGCTTAAAATAAAAATACTCCCCCTAACTTCTTTCCAATAATTATTTACCATGTGAAGCAACTCTTAAAATTACTACTCTGTTTTCCTTTATAATATATAATACAGAAACAAGGAAATGCCTTTCTTGATTATTCTCTTCTCCATTGCTCTTAGAATAGGGCATAAATTATTAGCAAGATCACCATGACCCTGCACCAACTGGACTTTACATGGCCTCGTCTCTCTAGTCTCAGCTTCATTCAGGTCCCCGTTTCTTGTGCTCTAACAATGGGTTAACTTCACCTCCTGGAGCATATCATGTTCTTGTTGATGTGGCACTTTTACACATGGTAACTGTGCCTGGAATTCCCTCTCCCTACTCCCTTCATGTTTTCTAGTTAAGTCCAAATTATGCTTACATATTAGCTTAATAATCTTTTCCTGAAGGTACTATTTTTTGACCCTCAAGTAGTCAAACCATTCCATTAAACATCCTTATATCAAATTGAATTTCCCTCATACATTACTGATTGCAGTTTTACACTTAATTGTGTTATTCTCTATGATTCTAAGAATTGAAGATTCTCTAAGTTTGAATGTGTATATATGTATATATCTTTATAAACAGATATATGACAAGAAAAGGACCATATCTGCTTCTCACCACTGTTTCCTTAATGTATAGCCCAGTGAGTGTCTACATCTTGAATCTGAAGATTGAATGTCTCCTCCACCAGTATCTCTAGATTTTATTAAAAACAAACGAAACGTGGTCCCTGTGTTTAGATTTCCTTCCAAACAAATCTTCATTGTCTTTCTATTAAATTTGCGCATGATGTTTTTAATTGAAGTATAGCTACTCTACAATATTATATAAGTTACAGATATACTATATAGTGATTCATAATTTTTAAAGCTTATACTCTGTTTATAGTTATATAAAATATTGGCCATGTTCCCTGTGTTATACAATATATCCTTGTAGCTTATTTTATACCTAATAGTTTGTACCTCTTAATCCCTATCCCTATATTGCCCCTCTCCTCTCTCCCCACTGGTAAGCACTAGTTACTCTATATCTGTGGTCTGCTTCTTTTTCGTTATATTCACTAGTTTGTTGTATTTTTTAAGTTCCACATATAAGAGATATCATACAGTATTTGTCTTTCTCTGTTTGACATTTCATTTAGCATAATGCTTTCCAAGTCCATTCATGTTGCTGCAAATGGCAAAATTTCATTCTTTTTTATGGCTGACTAGTATTCCATTGTGTGTGTGTGTGTGTGTGTGTGTGTGTGTGTGTGTGTGTGTGTGTGTATTTATACCACATCTTTTTTATCCGTTCATCTGTTAATGGACACTTAGGTTGCTTCCATATCTTGGCAATTACATACTGGGTTGGCCAAAAAGTTCGTTAGTTTTTCTGTAAGATGGCTCTAGTAGCACTTAGTTGTCTTTAACTTCATTCGAAACAATTTTGTTAGATTGTATTGTGACAGCTGTCATATCAGCATGCATTTTAAAAAAAACCTTATCAAAATTGGTGAATTTTTGTGTAGATATTTTAATATTGTAGATGGAAGGAAACAACATTTTCAGCATATTATGCCTTATTATTTCAAGAAAGGTAAAAACGCAACTGAAATGCAAAAAACAAAGATTTGTGCAGTGTATGGAGAAGGTGCTGTGACTGATCGAATGTGTCAAAAGTGGTTTGCGAAGTTTTGTGTTAGAGATTTCTCGCTGGACGATGCTCCATGGTCGGGTAGACCAGTTGAAGTTGTCAGCGAACAAATCAAGACATTAATTGAGAACAATCAATGTTATACCACGCGAGAGATAGCTGACATACTCAAAATTTCCAAATCAAGAGCTGAAAATCATTTGCACCAGCTTGGTTATGTTAATCGCTTTGATGTTTGGGTTCCACATAAGTTAAGAGAAAAAAACCTTCTTGACCATATTTCTGCATGCGATTCTCTACTGAAACGTAATGAAAACGTTCCATTTTTAAAACAAATTGTGACGGGCAATGAAAAGTGTATACTGTACAATAATGTGGAATGGAAGAGATCGTGGGGCAAGTGAAATGAACCATCGCCAACCATGCCAAAGTACGGTCTTCATCCAAAGAACGTGATGCTGTGTATATGGTGGGATTGGAAGGGAGTCCTCTATTATGAGCTCCTTCTCGAAAACCAAATGATTAATTCCAACAAGTGCTGCTCCAGTTAGACCAACTGAAAGCAGCACTCGATGGAAAGTGCCCAGAATTAGTCAACAGAAGACGCATAATCTTCCATCAGGATAGCGCAAGACCGCACGTTTCTTTGATGACCAGACCAAAACTGTTAACAGCTTGGCTGGGAAGTTCTGATTCTTCTGCCATATTCACCAGACATTGCACCTTTGGATTTCCATTGATTTCGGTCTTTACAAAATTCTTTTAATGGAAAAAATTTTCAATTCCCTGAAGACTGTAAAAGGCACCTGGAACAGTTCTTTGCTCAAAAAGATAAAAAGTTTTGGGAAGATGGAATTATGAAGTTGCCTGAAAAATGGCAGAAGGTAGTGGAACAAAAGGGTGAAGACATTGTTCAGTAAAGTTCTTGGTGAAAATGAAAAATGTGTCTTTTCTTTTTACTTAGAAACCGACGGCACGTTTTAGCCAACCCAATATAATCCTGCTGTGAACGGAGTGAATGTATCTTTTCAAATTAGTGTTTTTGTTTTTTTTGGTTATATCCTCAGGAGTGGAATTGCTGGGTCGTATGATAGTTCTATTTTTAATTTTTTGAGAAACCACCATACTGTTTTCCACAGCGGCTGCACCAATTTACGTTCCCACCAACTGTTCTCCACATCCTTGCTAACACTTGTTACTTGTTTTCTTTTTGATGATAACCATTCTAACAGGTGTGAGGTGATACTTCACTGTGGTTTTGATTTGCATTTCCCTGATGATTAGCAATGTCCAGCACGTTTTCATGTATCTGTTGGCCATCTGCGTGTTCTCTGGGAAAATGGCTACTCAGTTTTTCTGCCCATTTTTAAATCGGGTTGTTTGTTTTTTTGGTGTTGAGTTGTATACCATGATATAGAGATAGTAATGCAAATTGATCTTGTCTGAACAGGGTTTCGAGTTCTGGGTAACAGGAAATACTCTAGCTATTTTAAGTACAAATGGGTTTAGTTTAGGGAATCTAGTGTGTAAAAATGGTTGGTAAGGACGGAGCAGCAGGTTCCAGGTTTAACTTTCAGATCTTATCCAAGAAGAGACTCATGTAGGAAACTGTTATCTCTGCCACAGTCAGAAAGTTACTGATTCTGGTGATAATTCCAGGTTACACCAAATTAACCATGGCCTGATGATCAGAAGTCACACCAGCTACATTGACTTGCAGTCCATCTGCACCTGCAAGATGTGCTAGAGCTGCACCTCTCTTCCCATTGAACTCAGTTCCTAATTCAGATTTTGCACAAGACATTGGAAGCCTATGACAAGGGATTCTGGGAAATTTAGATGTAGCTGAAAGTTTTCCAGCCTCTGCAGTAGAGTTGCTATCTTGGACAGTAAAAAAAAGAATTGCCAAATACAAAATTTCTTTTTAAAATAAAGATACACATTTTGAAATCAGGATAATTATTTTTCACACATTCCAAGAAAGTGTATATGTATATTTTATCACTTGATTTATACAAATATACATTTATATTTTCCACTTTGCCTCTTTAATCACAACCTTAGGCTTATCGAACTCAGGAAAGATTACTCTTTTCTTTTGTCACTTCCATGCATAATCCTGATCTCAATTATGTGATTGTTTAAGGGGAAGGTATTTTGTCCTGAATTACATCAATTCAAATCCACTTTTATTAATATGAAATATAAATTTGAAAATAGAATTTTCTTCCTCTTTTCTTCTTTCCTTTCTCCCTTCTTCCACTTTTTGTTTCTTTCTTCCTTCAGCAAATACTATCTGTCTTCTATAAGCCAACATCCTTGCTAGGGAATGGAAATATAAAAAGGAAGAGTCCAACACAATTCTTTTTTTTTTGCAATTTAGTCTAGTTTGGAGAACAGATTAAATATGTAAAAGTGAGATTGGTATTATAGATATGGAAAATACAATATACGTATCAGTCAGATTTCTGCCAGGAAAACCAGTCCTAGGAACACCAATTCAAGAGAGGGACTTTAATACAGGGAATTGAGCACAATGATATTAAAGATGAGAAGGCAAGACTGTGAGTCAACCAAAGATGAGCCACAACAGGAAGCGCCTATCATGCTAGAGTTGCAGAGACCAATGGAGGAAGGTGAATAAAAAAACCTCCATGGATGGGGCTAGTTGGTGAGAACTGTGACCTTGTAGGAGACCTGCTCACCTGAAGAAACGTTTCCCAGAGCAGAGAGAGGAGGAGAGATATCCTGTTTCCTCCTCCAAGCTTCCATTAGCACCTCTATTGGAGGAACCCAACTGGGAGATTTTTGAAAAAGGAATAAGAAAATACATGTTTCAAAAGTGAACTCTTGAAATACACAATAGAACAAGTGAAGGATAGGAAGTGGATCTGAGAAGAAAGATGCAACTAACCAACACAGGATATTATGAAAGCATAGAACCAGTCTAGGGGTTCAGGGAGTGACCCCTAAATTGAGACCTACAACTTGAAATTTAAGTTTATCTGGGGAAGACCTGGGGAAAGAGTTTCTCGGGAAGAGAGAACAGTGTATCCAAATGCCTGAGAGCAGTGAAAAGGGGAGTCTTATTTTCTATTTCTTTTTTTAAATCACATTTCAGGGAACCAAACTATACCTGATATTGAAGGAATAAAGCAAAGCCAGTTCACTTTCTGGTCCATGCATATATATGTCCATTTTATTATTAATGATAAGTAGCATTGAGATTATTTCATTAGCCCTTAATCATTAAAGAAGAAAAAGGAAAAGAGGAAGAAGAAAGGGAAGAAGAAAAAGAGAGTGAACCTCTTTTCAAATTCCTTAAAATATATACTTAGCGTATATTTGGATGTAAGGCATACAGATTTCTGTCACCTCTTTTGTGGTTTACTGATGCATGATAATCATTTCCAAGTAATTTCTGATGTTTACTTTATAGCATTTAATTACTCAATCTCCATCAATAAATTTTTATCATTTCCCTCAGGAAATAGATAAAGACTAATTAAAATGTGATAACTTATTCTATGTATTGGTTTTACTATGTTTCTTCTTTATATGCCATGGCAGAGTCAGTGATAAATATAGGGAAGTGGTTTCCATAATAAATAGTAAATCTCATCAGAGTAGACCATTTAGAATAGCAATTGTGCTCGACTGAAAAACCATAAATCCCTGCCTATAATCCCCACATAGAGTGCTATTTTAAATGCATGGTTTTATCATCATTCCCAAAGTTTTTCCAACTATCATTCATGAATTGTAGGTTTTCAAGTCCATAGCATAGTACTAGAAATAGAAAGTGTGCATAAATATGCAGTTAGAGAATGAGGAAACTTTATTTCAACACGGGCTTTTATTGCATAGGAGTAACACAAAATGATATCTAAATTGCTTTCCCTTTTACTAGCCTTAATGTCACAGTTTGAGTGACTTACTCAAAATTGGAACAAAGGATTCAGTAGAGTCCACAAGCAAAAATCATTCTTTTCATTAACAATATTCTTGTTTGATGCTCAAAGCACAATGCAATCAGCATAAATCCCAAGAACTCTATCAAAGTCAGTCAATCACACTTTCTCCTCAAAAAGGGAACGCTGAAAAAAGGCACTTAGCCTCTCTCCCACCAGTAAAAATGAGCATTTACCTAGAAGTCACTTTTATCAGATTTAAAAAATATATTGGCATACGGGTGAATTGAACATTGTTCCCAATACCACTGAAGTATTGCTTGTTAGGAACGTCCCCATGACTGGAAAAACCTATATGATAATAAACAGAGATTTTCCCACTCCAACTGGAGTGCACTTACTAGAAAAAATAGACTCTATAGCCTTTAGGTTAGGGGAAAACAATTCAATAATACTTGTTGGCAAGGATATATAAAAAGTGGTATTTAGGCATCAGTGGTGGCAATTGAAATTAGAAGAAAACATTTTCTTCTAGTTTAAAAGAAAAGCAAGCAAACAAAACAAAAAATTGTGTAGGTAATTATAAACACAATTATAGCACTTAGGAAATTAGGTCTAAGGAAATTATAAAAAATTAAAACAAAATTTACAAAAAATAACTGGGGTGTTTTTCGCTATATTGTTTTTTTAATAGTTTTTGCCTCTATACTGAAGTGTAACAGGCATACATAAAAATACACAAATCTTAAGTTTACAGCTTGATGACTTTTTGCACATATGCACACTTCTATAATCGCCAACCTGATTAAGAAAAAGGTCATTTTCTACACACCAACAGCTCCCCTTTTACCAATCAGTAACACGTCCTCAGAGTTAACCCTTTATCTGATTTTCATCATCAAATATTAGTTCTCAAACTTCATATAAATGTACTTTTTGTGTATTCTTCCACTGAACATTATGGCTGTCCTTTTCAGTCATGTTTTGTTTGAGTGCAGTAGGTTTGCTCTTTTTAATTGTATTGAGTATTCCATTTGCTAAGTATACTGTAATTTATTTATACATTCTACACTTCATGGGAATGTGGTTTGCTTTCAGTTGGGGCATGCAGTTATTTTTAACAGATTACATAATTAAAAACATAAGTGTTCAAAAATATTCCAATTTAAAATGTGATATAATGGATTATTATGGAATGAGAAAAACAGATAATTATGAAAACTGTGTAGCAGCATGGAAAATGTAAAGAAACAATAAGCCAAGTGCTAACTTGAACCTAATTTATGATTACAACTGTGTAAAAATTATATGCTCAAATGAAAATAAACTGGAAGATTACATGTCAGAATGAAACCACTTAATGTGTTAGCATGGTTGGGTTATGTATTAAGTAATTAAAGTCATTCTAATAATTTTTTGCAATAAATGCATTTTAAGATTTAATCAATTTAGATGAGGTAAAATTTATATATAATAAAATTCATCCATTCCCCATTCCCACTCTTGGATTAACACAAACTCTAATCTGCTTTGTCACATTAACCAGCTTACCTGCTCTAGAATTTCACATAAATATCTGATTTCTTTCATTCAGTATGTTTTTGAGATTCATCCATGTTATTGCATGTGTTGATGAGATGTTCTTTTTTGTTGCTGATTAGTATTCAACTTCAGTGGATACACAACCATTATTTCCATTATCTGTTGATAGATATTTGGTTTATTTTTAGACTTTTGACAAACATGAATAAGAATAGTTTGGATAATCATGTAAAACATTTTGCTGGATATGTTTTATTTCTCCAAGTAAATTCCTAAGAATGAAATCCCTGGTTCAAAGGTAAGTAAATATTTAAATTTACAAGTAACTTTCAAAATCTCTTCCAAAGTGGCTCTACTATTTTGCAGTCTTACCAACAATACATGACAGTTCTAGTTGTTTTCATTCTTGCAAACACTTATTATTGCTATCTTGTTTAATGTTAGCCATTCTTATGAGTTCACACCATGAGGGACATCCCATTGGGATTTTAATTTATACTTCCCATATTACTAATGGTATTAAGCATCTTTCACTGCCCATTTTAAAAATTCATTATTTGTCTTCTTATTGACTTGTAAAATTCCTTCATATATTCTGAGTAAAGTTTTGGGTCATATTTATGTGTGAGGAACATTTTCTCCTTCTCTGCAGTTTGTCTGTTTATTTTCCTAATGGTGGTTGGTGTATGAAGTGAAGAAAATTTAAATTTTGATAAAATGCAGTTTATCACTTTTTTTGTTTTTTTCTTTTGTATCTTAATTAAGAAAGCTTTGCCCACTGGAACCTTCTATATGTTATCCTTACTTTTAGGTTTATAATCCTTTAAAATTCTATTTTGTGAATTGGGAAAGATAAAGAAAGGTGTTTTTAAAAATACAAACATCTATTTGTTCAACCACATTTGTTGAAAAGAATTTCTCTAATCACTTTGGCACCTTTTAGAAAATTGATTGAAAGTATACATTTATAATCTATATTTAAACTCTATTCATCTCTGCTGCTATACATGCCTACATAATTGATTCTTAAAACTACATGAATTACTCTACATGAATTACTCTAAAAGTATAAGGGCTTTTAGGGATCCCTCAGAAACTTCTAGTTCTAGTAGTTCATGAAGTCTTTACAATAAGAAATTATTTGCCCTTTTCACTGTTAACAGTTACATTGGTGATACAAAAGCAGTGGTGAGTAAAACTGATCATGTCTTAACTCAGACTGAGAAAATAGCATGAACCTATACCAATACTCATTGCATCTTCATCACCACACACTCACAAGGGAAAAAAAATAGTAATCCTATGCTAAATTTTTTTTTCATTGTACAAGAGAAGTGGAAAATACTCACAAAATAGTTCTGATGCATACAAAGATATGATGGTTGTCTCAAGGAAAAGTACTTCTGTGGTGGTTGAAGTTCATAGTTGAACAGTTTTGTTTTGTTTTTTTCAATGGAACACTATTTTTACTTGAAAAGATAATTGGCAAACTATGATTATTTAGACTTGGGTATTCAGTAACATTTCTCTCTGGATGCTTGCAATATTTTCTGTTTGTTTAGTATGCAAAAGTTTAATTATAGTGTGTCTTGGCATGGATTTCTTTGGTTTTATCTATTTGTGATCTGCTCAACTTCTTGTATCTGTAGATTTATGTGTTTCATCAAATTTGGAAAGTTTTAGCCATTATTTTTTGAATACTCTTGTAGCTCTACTCTTTCACCTCTCCTTGCAGTGCTTCTATGATATGACTGTTGGATCTTTTGTATTTCACCTGAGACTCTATTCTTTTTTCTCTCTCTCTCTTATATATTTACTCTCCTTTGTTCAGGTTGGGTAAATTCTATTGATCTGTCCTCAAAGTCATCTAATCTATACTCTGTCATCACCACTCTAATAATGAGACCACCCAGCAAGTTTTTTTCTTATTTCTACTATGTTTTTAGTTTTATAATTACCATTTTTATAACTTATCTTTCTTTGTTGAGACTTTTAATTTTTCATTTATTTCCAGAGAATTTGTCATGTGTTACTGAAGCATTTTTATAATGGCTCCTTTTAAACTCTTGTCAGATAATTCCAACATCTGATTAATCTGGTTGTTGATTGTCTTTTCCTATTAAGTTGAGATGTTCCTGCTTCTTGTTATGATGGGTGATTTTTAAAATTGTATCTTTAACATTTTTCCTATTATGTGAAAAGACTTTGGGTCCTAGTTAAATCATTTATTTTAGCAGGCTCATACTGGTTTAGATTTAGTACACATGTCCTGGCCAACTGTTGAGGGCTATGGTTCCAATAGTTGTTTAATTTTCAGAGCCTTTGCAGTGTTAATTTGGTGTTTGGGTTATCTGATGACATTGGGGTTTCCAATTAATCCTGCTGGTGCTGCCCATGAATCAATAAATAATTATTGAGCAATTTTCCTAGAATATATTTATGTTTTAGGCAATGGGCATACTACAGTAAATAAGGCAGCAAAACCTTTCTCCTTTAAGGACTTATGTTGAAGTGGAAAAGACAGAACACACATGTAAATAAACAAATAATTGAGGAAATAGTTGCAGGAGGAGGAACCTATGTAAGAGGATATGATATGAAATAGACTTTCCGAGGAAAGAAAATATGAACTAAAACCTGAATGAGAAGAAGCCAAATATAGGACAAATTTGGGAAAGAGCATTCTAGGCAGAGACAATAATGATGTGCAAATGTCGTGAGAGTAGACAGAGCTTGGCATGATTACTATCAGGTTATGGCTATCAACAGCTGGGTCTTAATCCTACTGGAAAGCCTCTGAGGAAACATATGAAACTCAAAATTGTCCTGTTAGAGGATGAAGGAGCAGAAACATCTGTTGACAAATTACAAATCCCATTGCCTGAGGGGAAGCCCCATTGCGTGAACTGCCTGCAGGTCATTATATAACTATGAGCAGCCAAGCAAGATCCTGTGGTAAAGATCCTATGTTACATAATCATAAAAACAGAAAGGGAGAATGATTGAATTATGCCATGATTTTCTTAACTTTAAAAAATTATTTAATATTAAAAAGTAGAAACATAGCATATAAGTATATTCAGGGACATCTATAGATTAATCCATTTAGAATGGTTCAACTGGTTGAAATATTAAAGTTTCCTACTTTATTGCAAAAGAGACTCCCCCAAATATGCAAGTCACATACATTTTATTTCCTATTCATCAGCTAGGTAGATAACTCAGAGTAGAGACAAATTTTTATTAAATTATATTAGTTATCTTTGCATCAAGCACTTCTTAGTTTTATACAGCATAATTCTAAAACCATCCTAATTACAACTCAAGTATATAAACTAAGTAGGTACGTATTGCATGATAAATTCTCATGCCTGCCTATGGTTCAATTTTTGCAACATTGTAATCTTTTTACAGTAGAACTTGTGAAAATATAAACATTTTACTGTTTAATTTTTCTTTTTTTAAAGAAAATGAAAGGCACGGGAGGTACTAAGATGTACACTTAGTACATAAATTAGTAAAATGTACACTTCATAAAATTAATGTAACACTGGCATATTATGCCCAAAGTAGACACTTCACTTCAAACTATGTACTTGAACTTTTAAAAAATGCAAATGCATTGAAGAAATGGTACAGAATAGTAGTTATTGTACATTTCTGGAATTAGAATTTAAGAATTTGAATTCTGAATGACTCACCAGCTGAGTAAACCTGAGCAAGGTATTTATTTTTTTAATCTAAGTTACACGCTCTGTAATAAGGGGACAATAATTATATCTAATCTTCAGTTATTTTAAGGCTTAATATAATCCAATTTAAAGCACAATGGATGGTACAATGTAAGTATTAAAGAATGTTAGCTGATTATTATTACTGTTATTCATTTAGACATATCATACTTCCTTAACTTTCCTGAGCGTGGTGATACATGCAGTGCTTAAAACATCTGAATGCTCAAAAGGGTGTGCAACAATAATGGCTTCACCATTTCTAAAGGTTGCTGCCACTGGGGAAGAAAGTAAATGTTGCTCTTGGTGTTTTTATGTCAACTAAAAGATTTTATTCCTTTGAGGGTGACTGGGGCATAGAATCTGGTGTCTCAGTTGGTAAAGGTTTTCAGTGACTTTTCAGAAATTGTGCAAAGGTCTGCCTTTTATTAGGAAAATTGATCTTGGATCTTAAAGGTCAACAAAGTAAAGACTTGACTCTGATTCCTAAGAATCCCACAAAATAAGCTGCGTGTAAGATAGTTTGTCTGCTTTATGAGTTAACCCCATCTGGATTTGCACCTGTGATTGCTGGGAGCCTATACATTTAGAGCATGCGCTTAAAATGCTAAGAACTTCCCTTCAACTATGAAGAACAGAGTTTTAAAATTACAAATGTACTCTAAGAAAAACCTTTTTTTCAGCCACTTCATTCAGCAAGAGAGGGTAAAAATGATTGTCCTGCAAGCAGGTGGCAGTGTAGAATTTACTGGTGTAGATACATAGTACCATTCCCTTCAGCTAGAGAATACACGAATGTGCTCACATTCCAGCATCTAGCCAAGATCAAGAGCACTTTGCTGTCATATCCAACTTACTCAGTTCAAGCACATTTCTCTAATGCTTTATAAAAATAAAAATTTAATGCAGAGAGTTTCACGAAAGCTGGCAGAGTAAATACATGTTTTCATAGCTTCCCTGCCTAAAACCTACTGAAATGAATGAAAATAATTAGAAGTAAAAGACTGCCTGTATGCTTATCATACATATCATAACCCCATACAGTAAACTCTGAAAAATATCAGTCAGTTCTAAAAATATTTGAATCAAGCTGAGAGACTCTGATTATCATAGACATATCCACAGTTGGGAAGAATGTATAGTGTAAAAAATGAGAAAAGGAGTTCTGAAGGGGTCTACCAGGAGCTCCTACTTAGGGAGAGGCTGGGGAGTAAACACATCATAGGAGGAATGAGAAAAACATCTTGTGAGACTAATTCTGCTAGAATAAAATGGCAGGCGGAAGACTTCGTAGGCAAGTCACATTATTTTGTTTCAGCTGATTTTCGCATACAAGGAAAACCCTGGATAACTTCCTACCAATCAAAGGAATGTGAAATATGAGAGAATCCCCACAGGTCAAAATATCCAATAAACTTAGAAACTGCTTGATGACAGCAGCTACGGGTAGCCTCAGCTCCTTTTCTATACTTCTCGATCAAACAAGTGATTAAGAAAGTACAAAGCCAGGAATTCCTACATCTAAAATGTAATTCCTAAAGGGCTAAATGATAGCTATGAGTGAATGGGGGCAAAGGACAAGGAAATGGGGGAAATAGCAAGAGTAATTTTTTTTTTTAATTTACATCACTGATATTCTTTCTTTTTAATTGAAGTATAGTTGACTTACAATATTGTATTAGTCTCAGGTGTACAACATATTGATTCTATATTTTTTAGGTTACACACAATACAAAGTTATAATATTGTTGACTATATTTCCTGTGCTGTGCATTACATCCTGTGACTTAATTTTTTTATAACTGCTGGTTTCTACCCTTTATCATTTTCGCCCCTCTCCCCAATCTTCTCCCCCTGGGCAAGCACTAGGTTGTTCTCTGTATCTGTGAGTCTGTTTCAGTTTTGTTATATTTGCTCATTTGTTTTGTTTTTTAGATTTCACATATAAGTGAAAACATACAGTATTTGTCTTTCTCTGACTTATTTCACTTAGCATAATGCTCTCTACGTCTATCCAAGTTGCCACAAATGGCAAGATTTCTTTTTTTTTTTATGGCTGAGTAATGTTCCATTGTATATGTATACCACATCTTCTTTATTCATTCATCTGTCAATGGACACTTAGGTTGTGTCCATATCTGGCTATTTTAAATAATGCTGCTATGAACGTTGTGGTGCATATATCTTTTTGAATTAGTGTTTTCATTTTCTGTGAAAAATGCCATGGGTATTTTAATAGGGATTGCACTGAATCTGGAAATTGCTTTGTGTAGTATGGACATTTTAACAATATTAGTTCTTCTGATCCATGAGCATGGTGTATCTTTCCATTTATTTGTGTCATCTTGAATATTTTCATCAATGTTGTTTAGTTTTCAGAATACAGGTCTTTTACCTACTTGGTTAAATTTATCCCTAGGTATGTTATTCTTTTTGATGCAGTTATAAATGGGATTGTTTTCTTGATTTGTCCTGCTAGTTCATTATTAGTGTATATAAATGAAACAGATTTCTGTGTATTAATTTTATATCCTGCAACTTCACTGAATTCATTTATTCTAGTTTTTTAGGTGGAGTCTTTGGGGTTTTCTATATATAGTATCATGTCATCTGCAAATAGTAACAGTTACTCCTTCCCGTCCAATTTGGATACATTTTATTTATTTGTTTATTTATTTTTCTTGTCTGATTGCTGTGCGTAGAACTTCCAGTACTATGTTGAATAAATGTGGTGAGAGTGGGTATCCTGCCTTGTTACTGACTTAGACGAAAAGCTTTCAGCTTTTCACAATTGAGTCTGATGTTAGCTGTGGGCTTGTCATAAATGGCCTTTGCAATGTTAAAGTATGTTTCCTCTGTATCCACTTTGCAGTTTTTCATCATAAATGGATGCTTTCAAATGATTTTCCTTCATCTACTAAGATGATCATGCATTTTTTATCTTTTGAGAAACTGATATAAACTATAGACTCTTTTCCCCAGGAAACTTGAAACTCAATTATAATGTTCTATGGACTCCTGATTAAGAAATTTTGGCACTAGTACCTGACAGTTTGAGTTCTGGGGTCATAATTTAAAAGTTTGAATGCCATGACTCTGTTGCTCTGTCATTATAGTTTCCTCATATGTAAAATGGGGACAGTCTACCTCATGTGGTAATGATCAGTGTTTTGTGAGTTAATGCACACAAAGTATTAGTAGCCAGAATATAGTAAATGTTCAATGCATGCATGGAAACTTTAATTAGCACAGTACCTGGCATATAGTACAAGGTCTCAATAAGTATTTGTTAAAGGCATAAATAAGTGTTCTTGTCTATTTTTGAAGATTGTGAACATCAAATTGTTGGCATTACTTTAGAAATGATAATGCAGTATACAAACAAGAGGTATTCTTGCCTAACCTTGGAGGCTCAGAGATGCTCATATGAAAGGCATCAGAATTCTGCTGTAAACGTAGTGCTTCCTTTGCAAGCTTCATCCTGGTCATTACTTTCATACAAGAAAGTTCTCCAATTATGTTGACCTTTTGGTAGGCTCTGTAGTACCATATTGTATTACAGTTCTCATGTGTCCCTGTTCTCTTATTTTTTCTTTCAGAATTGTGTTTTTAATATAACATGCAAAAGTTTGATTTCTAGCACTGAACTGTATTCAAATGCTTTTGAGTATTCTGATATCTGTTTGGAAATCAGATAAAAGCAGAAGTACTCTTGATTGCAAAGCTAGACTTTCTCCTTTCCTTCAGTATGGGAAGCCAGACAGTGGACTTTATTTTACTTTCTTAAAATCTCTTCAAGATTTGTGTTAATTGGAATTCAAATGTGAAAAACAGATTAGGTTTCTTTATATTATGATGAGTGGTTTTGACATTACAACAGTGTATCTCTGATATATTAATTTCTACATTTGTTTAAAAATTTTCAAGTATACATAAAATTTTGAAAGAATAATAAAGTGAGATCTTTATACCTTCCATTTATAATAAATAGTATAATATTCTATGATTTCCTTGTTTTTAGGAAGTTTCAGTTATGATGACATTACCCTAAATAATTCAGCATACATAACCACAATGTTATATTACATCTAAGAAAATTACAATAATTTTATAACATCTAATATCCTTAAACCAACCTCCCCAATGTGAGTCAATTTGAGCAACAAAAAAGAAAATAAAGAATTGATTATAACACATTGAAATGTGAGATAATCTCTGAATCCACAGAAAGAAGAGGAGAGGGCAGGGTTTCTTTACATAAGAATGTCAGATATCATATGTAGAAGCAATAGTAGAATTTTTTAAATCAACATTTTATAATTTCTGTGGAGGGAAAAATAGTTGCTCCCCAAATATGTCTAGATTCTAATACCTGGAGTCTTTGAATATGTTACTTTACAAGGCAAGAGAGACTTTACAAATATAATTAAGAACCAGAGATGGGGAGAGTTTCTTGGATTATCTGTATGGGCACAATCTAATCACACGAGTCCTTAAAAGCAGAGAAACTTTACCACCTGTGGTCACTGGGAGATGTGACTATGAAAAGAGTGTCAGAGAAGTGTGATGTGAAAAGGACTCAATTTTTGTCACTAGTTTTGAAGATGAAGCAAGAAGACTGTGAGCCATGGAATAAGAGTAGCCTCTAGAAGTTGCAAAGAGTCAAGAAGACGTATTCTGCCCAGAGCGTCCAGAAAGGAATGTGGCCCAGCTAATGCTTAGACTGTAGCCCAGTGAGACCTGTGTCTGACTTCTGACCTTCAGAACTGTAAGGTAATAAGTTTGTGTTATTTTAAAGTACTAAATTTGTCGTAATTTTTTATGGTAGCAACAGAAAGATAATTCAACTACTATAGGATTGATTCAGCAAGGCTCAGCAATGGATGTTAAAAGCTTTGGATAAAATGTTGTTGAGTAATAGGATAGTCACATGGTTCCAGAGCATCACCCTACAGATGACTCATTAATTACAAAAAAAAAAAAGGATGTACCTTTACAATGGGATGGAATGGCATTTACCATTATAATCAAAGCTCAAACTTAGCATCTTTAATCAGGGGATGTTCTTAGAGCATGTGTTTCTTGATGTGATGCTCTATGGAGTTCAAAACATCCATGTAAAGTATTCTTACCAAATGTTTTATCTGGGTTTAATAACACCTATAGGCCTAACTTCCTTATATTTATAGGAAATTCAGAAAAAAAACTTAAAAATATGAATGAACAGTTATACCCAGAGTATGAGATAACACTATAAGAAAACTGGCCTGTTGTCTTCAAAAAGTCAGTGTAATAGGGGAAAAAGTAGAGGGTCTGTTCCGAATTATAAGGTAATACAGAGATATCACTGTCAAATATACTGTGTGAACTTTGATTGGATCCTGGATAATAAAAATGAGAGAAGAAGGAAGGAAGGAAGGAGAGAAAGAAAGAAGAAAGGAAGGATAGCTGCAAAGTATTTTAGGGATATATTAACTGTTAAAAATCCACAATTCCCACTGGCATCATGTTTTCCTTTTCTAATCATGAATAAATATATTAGCTGTGTACTGTGGAAAAGAGCATTGATTTGGAGTTATGGGATCTTGGTTCCATTCCTGATTATGTTTATGAATTATT
Organism: Leucopleurus acutus; assembly: GCF_964270905.1. NCBI lineage: Eukaryota > Metazoa > Chordata > Mammalia > Artiodactyla > Delphinidae > Leucopleurus > Leucopleurus acutus. The sequence goes on from NC_139159.1 coordinate 61,081,295, forward strand.
TAGGAAAATGGTATTTAATCTATCTGACTGTCAGCTTCCTTAACTGGATTAGGATAGATGATCTCTACTGAATCTGAAACTTGAACATTCCTTGAGATTTCCTTCAGAAGAAACTTTGGAAAGCTTTTGACTCACAATTCTGGTGAACTCTAAATGACAAATTTCCTGAGTTTTATGTTTTCCATTGTTGTGTAACAAAATACCACAAATGGGGTGGCTTAAGTCAACACAAGTGGATTACCTCAGATGTTCTGTAGGTCATACGTCTGGACATGGTGTAGCTGGATTCTCTATTCAGCGTCTCATGGGCTGAAATCAAGATGTTGGCTGGGATTGGCTCAGGATTCTCTTCCAAGTTCACTGGTTGTTGGCAGATTTCCTTTCCTACAACTCTAGGACTGAAGTCTCCATCTTTCCTTCTGGCTGCTGGCTGGGGTCAGTGCTCAGCTCCTAGATGCTGCCCAAAGTTCTTTACCATGTGACCATCAGAGGTAATTCACAACATGAATGTGTGCTTCCTTCCAGAACACCTGGAGGCAATCACTAACCACTTCTTCTGATACCTGCCTGGAGAAAACTCCGCTTTGAAAGGACTTATGTGATTAGCTCAGGCCCACTGAAATAATCTCTCTGTCACAAGGTCAACTGATTTAGGACCTTAATTATATCTGCAAAATCTATTTTGACCAGTAACATATCCTAATCACAGGAGTGAAATTCATCCTATGCAAAAACCATGGAGTTTATTCAGGGCACGTTCACCAGGAAGCGGTAAATCCTGAGGTCTGTTTTAGAACTCTGCTACTACATGGCTATCTCAAATCCATTATATAAGAAAATATAATGCATTCAATTGTCATAAGTATGTAGAAAGTATTTTGAAATATACACAATTTTCTGTGTAAATCATTAAAAATATGGTCAATCATATTATTTTGAAATTGTAAAAACAAAGTAACTCAGTTTCTCTAAAAGCTTAAGACATAGAAGTATCAGAAGAGAAATTGCATCTAAAATTATGACAAATATGGATTAATACATCAGAACAATAAAGTGATTTATGTTGAAAACCTGCAAAAGTATACTCTATCACATGTTAAGAGTAATCAGAATGTCCAGCCAGGTGCAAAGAGTTTAGATCAAAGAAAAAAATAAACACCTTTTTAAAGATTTTAGAAGCTGTTTAAAATAATTCATAAATATAAAAGATTAATCTAGGCAAACACATTCCATGTCCCCCACACATAGAGAATCCAACTGTCCTCCAACATCTGCTGAGACATCATCAATCAAGGTGCACTCTGCATATCCTGAATAAACATCTTTGAAAAGTTCTATTTGAATGTTCTTTATTTACAGTCCAAATTAGTCTCTCTATGTACTATATCTTTGATTTCACTTCTATCTCTTGTATCTCTGGTATCTCTTCTGCTGATCAGACCATTGAATATTTTTTAATTACTCTTCCTCTACTTCTAAATTATTCTTCTTTTCCAAGCTAACTACTCCCAATTTCACTATTTCTTGCCGCTAAATATTATCGTATTAGCTTTAGATCACTCTTTTAGCATACAGAAGTCATTTTGGAACTTGATTATAATTGAACATTTCCCCTTTCTGTAAATTTGCTGAGAATATTTTTATAATATCATCCAATAAATCAAAAAGAGTAAGACAAGAACAGGTTGGATCCTGGTGCACATCTTTGGATGCCTGCTTTTCAACTGAAATCAATTCAATTCTTAGCTTGATTTCTGAACACTGGAATTATTCCAACTTTTTTTTTTTTAAATAGTGAGACTCTTAGATTAATTTATTTTTAAATTTATTTGTTATCTTTGGCTGCGTTGGGTCTTCACTGTTGCACGCAGGCTTTCTGTAGTTGTGGCAAGCGGGGCTACTCTTCATTGTGGTGGCTTCTCTTGTTGTGGAGCATGGGCTCTAGACTGTGAGGATTCAGTAGTGTGGCTCATGGGCTCTAGAGTGCAGGCTCAGTAGTTGTGGCACACGGGCTTAGTTGCTCCGCAGCATGTGGAATCTTCCCGGACCAGGACTTGAACCCATGTCCCCTGTATTGGCAGGTGGATCCTTAACCGGTGCGCCACCAGGGAAGTCCTGGAATTATTCCAAATTTTCCAAAATGAAATTAATACTGGGTTTAAGAAATGCCTTGTTGAAGTCTAGTTGTAATACGCTTATTGCATTTCATTAATCTACTTGAGTAGTAATGTTTTTCCATAAAGAAAATTAAGGTATTTTGATATGCTTTGCCATTACTGCAGCACCCCAATGCCCTTTGATTCTGAGATCGTGTCATTCTAAAACCCCCTACAAAGAGCTATCACAGACCATATCCACTTTGAGCCTAACATGGATTTAATCATTTATATCACAGAAACACAGTTTTGGATGTGCTTTGTGGCAGTAAAGTAGCAAAATACTGGGGGGGTGGGGAAGCCCCTGAAGTTGTGGCTAGCTAAATGACGAGTATGCAGATAAACTTTATCGTTTGCAAAATTCATCCAGCAGTGTGTCTCTTTAGAAAGCAACACTGTGCAAGGCTGGGGTTTTCTGATGCACAAAGTTATGCTCTAAAAATACCAGGGAGCTAGAACACTCACCGTGGTTCTCAGTGGAATGTCCTGTTAGTAACCCCTGTGGAAATCAAAAAGCTACCATGCACACTGAGTCATGAAGGTCACCCTGCATAAATCTGTCTACATTCATGAGTTGCTACTGCTAACTGCCACTAAGCCAAGCTCACAGCACACCCCCTGCTGCTGAAATGGCAGCCCTCACTGGCTGAAATCCCAGCTACTGCATTCACATTTCTTCTTATTTATCTTTAAGGCAGTACAGTATCTATTCAGAAACATGACCTTGAGCATTTGCATATCTGAAATGGTATTTTGTTAATGAGCCTATGATTTGAGAGAGGTATCTATTATTGGGTGTAAACAATTCAGAGGAAAGATACTGGTTATAGCCCCTTCTATAGAGATATGACGTAGCACATTCTTGGTTTCTTTCAACAATGACAAATTGAAATAGCTAGACAGAGAATTATAGTTCTAGGTGCTGACAACTAAAGATGATAATTTTATATCAAAATAATAATAGTTTTAATATAGGATGGTATATGTTTTGCATATTTCACAACTTAAAATTTCCTTTAAACATTATTTTATTTTAAAACATTATTATGGGGAAGATATTAATTTTCCCATTTTGTAGATATGAAATACATTCAGAAAGGTTAAGATACTTGTTCAAAGTCACACTATCAGGACTTGTATTTAAGATCAGATCCAAATGCCATGCCATCTCAATTTTGGATTTCTGATTTTCAAGATTATGGATGTGTAATTTTTAATTAATCTCACAATTATTTAAAAACTACACAATCATTTCTCTGCTATTGAATTCTGTCCTTTACTTGTTTAGATATATTAGTTTTTTTAATTGTGTGACTATTAAATATATATAACTCATCTGTGAATATCATTTCTTATGCATTAATGTATGCTTTAGCCATATTGTATTATCTGAGGTGTATTCTGTTATTTAAAAATCAGTTGTAATATAGTGTTTAAATTTTGATTATTCAAACCCATGTCATGTTATAAATTAATAGTATGTAGGTAGTTCAAATCAAATTCCTGAATACTCAAGCCTGAAAAGCCAAATTCATAGCATCAAGAAAAACACAGATAAGAAAAAAAAAAAAAAATTCCAGAAATGTGAAGGGAAACAAAACAAGGCTGTGAAAGTTAGAGAGAGGCAAGGACAAAGAAATTCAATATGTAAATAATGGATGCCTCTGAAAAAGGGAATAAAACAAATCAAACAAAATGTTTAAAGACATAATGAAAATAAAACCACTGACTGAAAAGGACCTGAATCTGCAGATCAAAAGGACTTAATATTATATAATGGTTAAGAAGTAGAATTTTGAGCTAGAGACAGTTGTGTTGAATCCTGTTTCATTATTACTGGTATGGCTTTAGGTAAGTTATTAAAATAGTCAAAGCTTCACTTTTCTCATATGTAAACATCAGGTTGTACTGAGGATTGAATGAGATCATGTTTATAAATAGCTTAGTCAAGTTTTTGGTAAATTAAAAGTGTTTAATACATGTTTATATTCATCATTATGATGACAGAGGTGATATTTAAATTATTACAGACTTGTGGAAAGTATTAATTTAAAATAGTCAATATCTATTTTCTATTGAAATTTTTAATGTTGAAGAATTATGCAAATATTTTGGTAGAAAAAAACAAAAACAAAAATCAGACACCACTTAACTGAAATTCCATTGGTAAGGAAGTTTAGGTCCGAGAAGTATTTAATACTTTTTTTTTTTTTGAGAATCTAGAAAAGGACACTTTATATAAAATTTGACAAGACATTTTAAGTTAATGGAAAAACTTTATTCAATAAATGGTGTAACTATTTGGAAAAACAGCATGAAAAACATAAGATTGTATGATAGAAACATACACAAAATTCCAAATCAATTCAAACCACAAAAGTGCTTAAAAAGGATAAATGTAATCTGGATGTGAAACAAAAGACAAAACAAAACAAAGAGACAGCCTTGACTATATTATAACTTTTGTGGCAAAAGCTAAACATGAACAAAGTTAAAAGATAACAAACAGGACAAATATCGAGTGTACCAGAGGGAATCCATCATTACTATATAAAGATTCTTTATAGGTCATTAGAATATAAAAGGACAAAGAAAACAAATTGGCAATTAACAAGTGAAGTAATACAAATGGCAAACCTCTTAGTCAACATAAATAATAATTTTAAAATATGTAAAATGAAATGAGACTTTTTAGTAACCAGTGAGATTAGCAAAGTTTAAAAATTATTTTTAATTCCCAACGATGTTATGAAAAAAATAGGTAGTTTAGATTTTAATTTTTTTAAGACACTTTATTTTTTTAGAGCAGTTTTAGGTTCACAGAAAAACTGAACACAGAGTACTTGGTTTCCATATACTGCCTGCCCCCAACATGCACCACCTTTGCCACCATGACCACCCTGCACCAGAGTTATACTTTTGTTGTAATTGATGACCTACACTGACACATCAGTGTCGCCTAAATTCATAATTTACATTAGGGTTCACTTTTGGTATTGTATATTCTATGGATTTTAACAAATGTATTTACAATGACATGTGTCCATTATTATAGCATCATACAGAATTTTTTCTCTGCCCTAAAAATCCTCCGTGTTCTGCCTATTCACCCCACCTTCCCCCAACTCCTGACAAATCCTTTTATTGTCTCTATCATTTTGCCTTTTCCAGAATGTCATATAGTTAGAATCATAAAGCATGTAGCCTTTTCAGTTAGGTTTCTTTCACTTAGTAATATTAAGTTTCCTCTGTATCTTTTCATGGCTTGATAGATCATTTCTTTTTAGTGCTGAATAATATTCCATTGTCTGTATGTATGGAAGTTTATTTAACCCTTCACCTACTAAAGGATATTTTGGTTGCTTCCAAGCTCTGGCAATTACAAGGAAAACTGCTATAAACACAAAATTGCGCTCTCTCTCGCTCTCTCTCTCCATATATATATGTATATATGGAGAGGGCATTTTCTACATAACCAAAATACATAAGTGCATTATCCTCTCAAGAAATTGAGTATTGTACAATTCAGTTATGTAGTATAAATTTCATGTTCAAATATCATATTGTTTCCTAATTATCTTATAGGTGCTTTTCTGTTTCTGTATACAAGATCCAATCAAGGATTACAAAATGAATTTGGTTGTCTTGCCTCTTTAAACTATAACAGTACTCAGCACCCATCTTTTTATTTATTTTCTTCACAACAGTGACTTTTAAAAAATCTAGGCTAGTAGTTTTGCTAAATGTTCCTTAACTTGTATTTGCTCAGTTTTCCTTCCTCATTGCTGGCAACATTGTTACATATGTGACACTGTGCCTTCTCAGTGCTTTTCATTAGAAACTTGATGTCAGTTTGACACAATATTAGTGACACTAAATGTAATCATTTGGTGAGTCTGTAGTTTTCTTCATTGTAAAGATACTTTTAATAATGTGATATGTGGAGTAACACTTTGAGACTATGGAAATAATTTGTTACTCAGTCTTTCACTCAGTTTTAGTACCATTGATGAGCCTTATCTGAGTCAGTTATTTCAGTGAGAGCTGCAGTTATTTGTTATTTCTACCATTCCTTCTTAATTTATTAAGTTTGTATTTTGTATAAAGAGCTTTCTCTTCTGCCTGCCCTTAACACTATTTTTAGTACTATTATTAAATTGTAGATTATTTTATATTCACTTTGTTATATAAAAGTGTTATACTTTTTGATGCTCAAACTGTCAGTAATTTGGCCAGTGAGGCCCATTATACTGGTTCTTATGTCTTTTTATTTTCTCTCCACCAGTATTTGAGCACTTGTTTTTTTCCATTCTTGCACACAAAAAAATTTCATCTTATACTTTTCTTGTCCAAGACCCCAAATAAGCCTTTCTTTAAAAACTCATAGATTCAATACTTTTACTAAGAAATGATCTGCTAGGTATGCTTATTGCTGCTGGGGAATTCATTTTTATTATTGGAATTATGATAGTAAATTAAAATAAATTTAATTTAATATGAATACATTAAGGCAAAAATCCCTGAGCAGTTTTGTTTGGTTTGGTTTGGTTTTTATTTGAAAGAGGGATAATCAGGAGAAAAAATAGATCATAATAATTTTCCCAAAGGGATAAAAAATAAAATTTCACTTAATTATTTTAGTTGTAAGCCTGAGAAATACAGATATAAATGTATTATGTAGAAATGTGACAATAAATATTGTAGATCTAACCCAGTCTGCATGGCTTCTCAATTCTACAGGAAAACTAAAACAGATGAAATAACAAAGAAATTGTCTTGAAGGAAATAACTCAATTAAATGAGAGAGGGAAAACTAAATATAACCTTATGTAAATGCATGTTAAATGGGTCTACTAAAGATGAAAATTACAGCTTTAACTCAGAAAATAAGATTCAGCTTTATTCTGCTTTAAGGAAATTACCTAAAACAATGTGACCCTTAAAGATAAAAAAGTAAGATTGGTTCAAAATGGTGAAGTAGAAGGACATGCTCTCACTCCCTCTTGCAAGAACACCAGAATCGCAACTAACTGCTGAACAATCATCAACAGGAAGACACTGGAACTCACTAAAAAAGATACCCCACATCCAAAGACAAAGGAGAAGCCACAATGAGACAATAGGATGGGGTCAATCACAATAAGATCAAATCCTATAACTGATGAGTGAGTGACTCACAAACTGGGGAACACTTATACAACAGAAGTCCACCAACTGGAGTGAAGGTTCTGAGCACCACATCAGGCTTCCCAACCTGGGGGTCCGACAACGGGAGGAGGAATTCCTGGAGTATCAGTCTTTGAAGGCTAGCGGGATTTGATTGCAGGACTTCAACAAGACTGGAGTAACAGAGACTCCACTCTTGGAGGGCACACACAAAGTAGTGTGTGCATTGGGACCCAGGGGAAGGAGCAGTGACCCCATGAAAGACTGAATCAGACCTACCTGCTAGTGTTGGAGGGTCTCCTGCAGAGGCGGGAGATGGCTGTGGCTCACTGTGAGGACAAGGACACTGGCAGCAGAAGTTCTGAGGAGTACTCCTTGGCGTGAGCCCTCCCAGAGTCCATGATTAAAACAAATATCATATATTAACGCGTATATGTGGAACCTAGAAAAATGGTACAGATGAACCGGTTTGCAGGGCAGAAATGGAGACACAGATGTAGAGAGCAAACGTATGGACACCAAGGGGGGAAAGCCGCAGTGGGGTGGGGGTGGGGGTGGGATAAATTGGGCGATTGGGATTGACATGTATACACTGATGTGTATAAAATTGATGATTAATAAGAGCCTGCTGTATCAAAAAATAAAATCTGGACCAAAAAAAGACAAATGTATAAACAAAGATATAATTTACAAATGAAAGTTACAAAAGTTCTTTACAAAAGAAAATGAGTATAAATCATACACATGGACAAATAAGTATTCATTAAAATTGTTCATGTTTTATTAATGAAAGACATAATGTGTCTTCCAGGAAAATACAAATAATATAGAAATTAATAAAATAACATTATAACCTGGAAATGTAAAGCAAATAAGAATCTGAGGGAAAATATATGCACTATTTACAGTAAGAAAAATAAGTCCAACTACCAACATATTTTACACACTACATTAAATAAATTTGTATCAAAACAAAAATTAAAACAGTGATGAGGGCTTCCCTGGTGGCTCAGTGGTTAAGAATCAGCCTGCCAGTGCAAGGGACATGGGTTCAAGCCCTGGTCTGGGAAGATCCCACATGCTGTGCAGCAGCTAAGCCCGTGCACCACAACTACTGGGCCTGTGCTCTAGAGCTCGTGAGCCACAACTACTGAGCCCGTGTGCCACAACTACTGAAGCCTGCATGCCTAGAGCCCATGCTCGGCAACAAGAGAAGCCACTGCAATGAGAAGCCTGTGCACCACAACGAAGAGTATCTCCTGCTCGCTGCAACTAGAGAAAAGCTGGCGAGCAGCAATGAATACCCAGTGCAGCCAAAAATATAATAAATTAAAAAATCGTTTTTCAAATAAATTAATAATAATATAAAAAATAAAACAGTGACTGAAAGCACATTTAAATATATTAAAAAAACACATACACAAAATGAAGTTATTTAAAAAAAATACAAGGTAATTAATAAACATCTAAATACATGTTAATAAACTGGTTGGCAAATGAACAGCAGAAACAATAGTAAATCCAAGGGTAGATTTTTGGAAATACAAATTAAATAGACAAACCACAAATATTCTATTCAGGAACAAAAAAGAGAAAATATCAAAGATAAAATGGTGATAATCCACAATTAAAAATAAAAGGAAAATAATTATTTGGTCACATAAAAACGTTTTCCATTCAGAAGCAAAAAAAAGTTGACAGGACATCTTTGTCAATATATTTCAATTGCCAGACAAATGTCATTTAACAAAATAATAGATGATAAAAACTTTGGCACCTTTCAAGAGCTGCAACTCAAATAGATATTGGTACATTCTAGAAATGTTACTGTAAAGATATTTGGGGCCTAATCTGATGACTGCAAATTATAATTAGATTTTCCCATCTTCCTATATTTACCAAATTGTAGAAAAATTATGCAGAAATTTAAAAGAAAGGCATTTATGGTCATGCATTTCAGTCATAAAGGGATTCGCTTTGACTACATTTGAAATTTCAACTGATCGTTCAACCACCAAAATTCATCCCATATGCCAATAATAACATCTTCAAAATTTCATAGCATAAAATCATTTTCAAATTCTCCACAATGGAGTGTAACAATCTTCTGAACATTGCCAAGTGGTATGAAAACAAACAAGACTTTTGATTTTCTTGGCTTAACACCATGTTGCAAAAATATTTTAATGTGCCAGATATATATTAGAAAATATATTCAAAACCATGAATTCAAAATGTTACTTTGAGATTATTTGTGGGACAAATACTATCCTTCATTAAAACATAACAGCTATTACGTACTCCATCTTTTTTTTTTTTTTTAATTTTTACTGGAGTATAGTTGATTTACAATGTTGCGTTAGTCTCCTGTGTACAGCAAAGTGAATCATTTATACATATACATATATCCACTCTTTTTTAGGTTCTTTTCCCCATATAGGCCATTACAGAATATTAAGTATAGTTCCCCATGCTATACAGTAGGTCCTTATTAGTTATCTATTTTATATATTTTTATGTTCTCTTACTAGCATATAATTCAATATTCCTCAATGTTTCTGATGATAAACAGTAACAACGAACATCATTACTGTATCTAACTTTCAGCTCAGTACATCCAGAACTTTTCATAAATCGAGGAAAAGTTTAGATTGTAGCTACAGAAACAAAAGTGCTCACATTTAATGGTATTTCAGCTTAATACTTTATAAAGTATTTATAACATACACTAGTATTACAATAAGTTTATCAGATAGATAGTGTAGGTATTGCCAGTCTTATTTTATAGATGGTGGAAATTTAAAACCAAATGATTAAATGACTTCTTTACCATCACACAACACAAGTTAGCAATATAAGTATCAAATCAGGTCTCCTGACAATACTGGTTTCTTTCTACCACGCTACTCCAGAGACAAATATATCTCATTCTATACTGGAGTTTTTGTTTCAGTAAAGCCCTTAGCACTTTCTTAAAATTGGTTGAGTAAACCAAGTTTTATCAGTAATGGTAATTTTTTTTTTTTTTTTTTTTTTTTTTTTTTTGCGGTATGCGGGCCTCCCACTGTTGTGGCCTCTCCCGTTGTGGAGCACAGGCTCCGGACGCGCAGGCTCAGCGGCCATGGCTCACGGGCCCAGCTGCTCCGCGGCATGTGGGATCTTCCCAAACCGGGGCACGAACCTGTGTCCCCTGCATCGGCAGGCGGACTCTCAACCACTGCGCCACCAGGGAAGCCCAGTAATGGTAATTTTTAAAAAGAGGAAGGGGTATTGTCACCTTAACACAAACTCTGGCTTGCCAGATTTCTATGTTAATTTCAATCTGATTACACCGACTTTTAATGCCTACCTGCAGACATGGAGTATACATTAGAACAGCATCACTGTGTACCATGGTTCTCGTGTATAGAATAATAAAGAAACAGTACGACTCACCAGGTTAAACAATGAGCAGGAAATTTCAGGCTCTGTGAATTCTAATCTGTAGTACCTTGGTGACTCATGAGAGCTTAAACACAAGAATTTAACTGGTTAAATCCCATCTGTAGTTAAATTGAGTCAATTTAGTTCAGGAAAAAGGCTACATTTTAGGTACTAATTTTATTTGAATGTTCTTCCTCTCTCTCATTTTCTCTAGACAACAACTAACCTACTGATGACCTAAGAATCCCCTGTTGAGAGATGATCACAGTTAAAATTCCCTAAAAGGAATGCTTATATAAATCAGGGTTATGTGTGACAAAGCTATGTCTATCTCCAGCAGATGGCCCGTGATAACAGAGCACTGGTGATATGATTGATTTCTATGATAAATAATTTTGGAAGATAAATGCTTTCTCTGCATGCAGTGCCTTCTGAAACCATTCTTGTAAGCAAAGTTGGGATAATGTGCTCTTTGCATTCTAATCCCTCCTAAAGTGTTATAGATGCTACAAAGAAATACCCACCCTTTCCACTCTTCCAATAAGAAACAAACAAAACAACTTTTCCAAGCCTCTAATTAACATAACTCACAGAAATAGCAGAGAATTTAGATGAAAAAATAAAAAGATAGAATGTTCCTTTGGGAAGGAAAATTCAGGCAATATTACAAATCCTCACACTTGGGGGCAGGACTGGTGGGTGGGGAGACTGGAGCTAAAATTAAGCATCTAGATGTCAGTGATACCTCAAAAAAGCAAGAGAGAGGCACAGAAGTAAGAGAAATTAAAGCTAAACTAAGAAATGTATAAGCAGTGAGTTGAAAGACTAATGAGAATCTCAATCCCTTTCAGCCTCTAACTCCAAGTCAAAACAAAGACTGTGAGGTTAACAACTCAATGATAATTCACACTGAGGAGGATGTGTGTCGTTTTGTGATATTTTTCTCCATACAAACGTTCTTAAAAATTTTAATGAAATTGTAGAAATTTAAATGAGTAACAGTTCTTGTTTTTAATCTGTAAAAAAAAAAAAAAAGTAAATAAGTTTTTCTTTTCAGATTTCTTCTGTACATCATGCATTTGTGCCAAGTCTTACATTCTTTGTAGAAGAAGAGCAGGCTGTGTGCCTGAGCTACCAAATATTCATTGAGGTTTGTCAGAGTGCTTCTGTTCAAGAGAATAACATGTATTTAGTCATTATTATTTCTCTTTCCTTCCTTCCTTCCTTCCTACTTTCTTTCCTTTATCCCTTCCTTTTTTCCTTCCTTCATTCCTATCTTCCTTCCTTCCTCCTATTCATCCAATAAACATGTACTTTATATGCAAGTGTCAGCATCTTGGGTTTGAATATAAGATACTATTGTTCCTTCATTTTCCTCTGTAGCTAACAGTTTCATCCAGGGAAATTTAGGAACAGATCAAGAACCATGATTAGGCTTTATGTCTCTCTACCCACAGTGATGGACACTTAGGACAGAAGAAAGATGGACATTATCTTTGACAGCTTATTCTGTGTTGAAAAATAAAGAAAACCCCTCCATCCCACCCCTGGAAATAGACACTATTTCACATCAAATTCTCACTTAATATTTTATCTATAGCCAACATAATCTTGGACCTTTTACTGAGAATTTATTTCACATGTAGCCTCTGACTTATACAAATATTTCAATTTTATTTTTATGCCCAATGACTCAGACATGAAAAAGTATTTTCCCAGACCTCTTGAACTAGAAGTGTAGGAATCATAAATTCTATAAGGTTTAAAATTGAGGAGAGAAGAGACTCTAAGCATCAATGATCAGTCTCCAAATGTTTCTCTAACAGATTTAACATAATGCTGAACAGTGAATATTCACAAGTTCTCCAAACATAGTCCCTACTCATATAATGTCTAGTGGGGGAGACAGATATATAAAGTTTAAATATATTAATGAATAGCATGTATATTGTTTCAAATGTAAACTGGAAAAACAGGGCTTTATCCAAAAATATAATAAGATGAGGCCAAATTTAGGTTAAAATTTCTGAGTAATGATATGTAAGCTGAGGTCTTCAAGTTGAATAGGAATTAGCCAACGGTAATTATTGGCTGAAGGGAAGATACAGGGATTGAGGAAGATTCATTCTTATTGGAGGGAAAGTCTTATGCAAGTGCACTGATAGGTCAAAGAGGTTAGTGCATTAGTGAAGCTCAAAGTGACCCTTTTCAGTTGAACAAGTGGGGGAGTGAGATGAGAAGAATTTGAGTAGAGAAGCAGAAGCTGAATTAGTCTTGAAGGCCATGTTACATTCTTTTAAATTACAATTACTAGGAGACATCTTTTGAACTAATAGTATCCAATAAAAAAATGTTACTTTAAAAATAACATCCTGACTGTCATGTAAAAATTGAATTACAGAGGGCTACATTATTTTTCTCTAGCCAATGTCAACATTTTCTCTATGTGAGTATACCACAAGGAAAAACAATTATAACCACGTGTTTCTTAAACCAGAAAAATATATTACCTTTCTCAAAAGAAAACAAAAGAAAGAAGGAAGCAAAGAAAGAAAAAACGAACAAACCCATAGTGTTGTGCCTGGAATACCCTACATGGTAGCCAAAGATAAGACGAGTTGTTCTCAACTGGGGACAATTTTGCCATCCAGAGAACATTTGGCAATGTCTGGAGATATTTTGGATTGTCACATCTTGGGAGAAGGGAAGTGGTACTGGCTATTGGGTAGAAGACTTAGATGTTGCTAAACATCTTACAACACATAGCTCCCCCCCCCCCACAATAAAAGTTCTCAGTCTAAAATATCAATAGTGCTGAAGTTGAGAAACTGTGCTCTTGGTCATCAGGACCATCACTGGATTATTCGTATCTTACCATGCACTCCCTCGTCTGTAAATGTTTCATGGTCATCGAATGACCAAGAGTGAATTCAAGGTTAAGGACAACTTCAGTCCTTCATGGAGAAGTAGACACGGATCTATAATGCAAAGCAATTTTCAGCTTGAATCAGTTACATTTTTGCTGCCAAAATTAAACTGTGATAATCAAAACAGCTAATGTTGAATCCCAGCTCACAATATAATCAATACTCATGTTTGCAGGAAATAAGAATGAGATGAGCTGGAGTTCAGGCAGCAAGGAAAATCTTAGGTTTTCCTAAGATACTGAAGAGACCAGATTAATCATTTAATGAAAAGTTTTCTCTCTCTCCCTCTCTGTCCATCCCTCTTTCTCTGTGTTTTAAATATTTGTAATAAATACACTTTGTGAATTGCTAATTACTATATGGTCTGTAAAATACATTTTAAAACCTAGTATGTAAAAAGTAATTTGTTTTCATTTTATAAATAACAGTTAAAAAGTATATATGCTCTACTGGGTCTCCAGGTCACAATAACTTGAAATGCAAACTCCAGTGTAAAATCCACTACAGTCGTAAGGGAAACAATGACTATAACAAAGTGATCATGAGGTTCTCTGTAGTGTATTGAAATGACATTTCAACTCTACAAGATGATAAAAACTTCTCACAGAGACTGTGCTTGAAATTTTCTCTTAGCCACAGACTAGTTTATAAAGACTTAAATTGAACAAAGAGTAATCAGAAAACACACTTAAACTACTGAATTCAGAGCCAAAACTTAAACTAGTTATACAGGAAATATGTTAAAAGAACCTGTCTCAGCACAATAGCAAATTCAGACAGCTTAAAGGTTACAAAGTTTTTCATACGCTCTAGAAATCTTTTTGGGGTAATAAAAAAATCATTTCACACCTCCGTACTCAGGGAATATCAACTTTTTCATTCAGTTTCTTCACCATGAAAAAAACTATACAAACACACAAATGTTGGTTTGCAAACTCGGAAGCTTCCAGCATGAAATCTGAAACTGGCCTCAGTACTTGGAGGTCAAGGAGAAACTTAAGAAAGAGGCAGATTCCTCCAGATTGGTAGGTGGCAGTTTTAATAAGCAAGGGAACTTACAAGCCTTGTCTTGTGTGGCTGCAAGACGAATAGGTCTCTACACTACCGGCCAGCATCATAAGTTTACGTAGAGGCCTTTACTGGGTTCAGTCACACTCACCATCCAGACGGTCTCAACAATGCATTGCTCCCTCAAGGCTGTGTCCTTGAAAATGGATCCCACTGTGGGAACCATGGGCAGAACATACATTCCAAAGATGGCGGAGGGGATGAGGAGCCTCCAATTGCCTAGGTACAGCTAGAAGGTCAACTGGTGGTCACACCCTCTAGATTATTTCCTCCAAAAACAGAAGTTGGATTTTTATACTAAGGGTGAACATTAAACTGAAATAATTAGTGGAAGCTGAAAATACAATGACTGAACTGACTTGGAAAAAAAATTCAGTAGAGGTTTTCTTACAAAATAATTTTAGAACTAAAATTCTAATAACTTTAGAACTAGGATTATAATTATGATTTTGCTTTTAAGATTTTGCTACCATTTAAACTGCCGTGAAACATGATTCTACATCCATATTAGCTATTGTACATTTAAAATATTTATTTATTTATTTTATTCATTTATTATATTTTATTTATTTAGTTTTGGCTATGCCAGGTCTTAGTTGAGGCACATGGGATCTTCGTTGTGGCATGTGGGATCTTTTGCTGTGGCATGCGGGCTTCTCTCTAGTTGTGGCATGCAGGTTTTCTCTTCTCTAATTGTGGCACACGGGCTCCAGAGCATGTGGGCTCTTGTAGTTTGCAGCACACGGGCTCTCTAGTTGAGGCGCTCAGGCTCAGTAGTTGTGGTGCACTGGCTTAGTTGCCCTGCGGCATGTGGGGTCTTAGTTCCCTGACCAGGGATCGAATCTGCATTGGAATGCGGATTCTTTACCACTGGACCACCAGGGAAGTCCCTATCATACATTTTAAAAGCACATTATAAAAGTTTAAATGTTAAAAATAAAAACTCAATGTTACATACATATATGTTTATTTATAAAATATATAGTATTTCTAAATGACCAACATATGGCATCCCTAAAGGATTTTTCATAAGTATGTAATGTGAGAGCAAAACAAACACTTAAAATGAAAACTTCACTAACTTAAAATAATTATTTTTTTAGGTATTTCCTGATAGCTTTGAATTTTTTTAATCCAGTTAGGTAATACCAGGTCAATTAATTCACCTCTCCCACCACAATTTTCTCATCAATAGAATGAAAATAAACATGATTATCTCACAGATATGTTATAAGAATTAATTGAGATAATGTATCTAAAATGCTCAGAGCAGTTATTAGCACAGTTTGTTTTTGGTTTCTATGTAGGTTTCTACACCTTGTCAGAGATTAGCTAATTGCTTCCTTCTCCAGATATGGCACTTTGCTCACAGTAAAAAAAGGCAGCTTTCCTCAGGCTTTCCCATTCCTTAAATCTTGCCAATTTAAGGAAAAACTAAATTAAAGATGTGTAAAGAAAGCATCTTGCAGAAACCTCCCTCCAAGTTTCTTTAGTATCACAGATTCTAAGGACTTTAATTTTTTCCAATTTGCCTTTCAATATCCACTTTATGTTTTCAGTTTGAAAATATGCATTAAGCCCTAGTATTCTAAAACTGCTAACTAAAGTGGCAACAAATTGATTTTTATTTTATTTATTTATTTTATTGAAGTATAGTTGATTTACAATGCTGTGTTAATTTCTACTGTACACCAAAGTGATTCAGTTATATATATATATATATATATATATATATATATATATATACACACACACACACACACATACATACATATATATATCCTTTTTTATATTCTTTTCCATTATGGTTATCACAGGATATTGAATATAGTTCCCTGTGCTATACAGTAGGACCTTTTTCTATCCATTCTATATAAAATAGTTTGCATCTGCTAACCCCAAACTCCCATTGATCTCTCCCCCACCCCCCTCCCCTTTGGCAACCACAAGTCTGTTCTCTATGTCTGTGAGTCTGTTTCTGTTTCATAGATAGGTTCATTTGTGTCATATTTTAGATTCCACATATAAGTGATATCACATGGTATTTGTCTTTTTCTCTCTGACTTACTTTACTTTGTATGATAAACTTTAAGGCCATCCCTGTTGCTGCAAATGGCATTATTTCATTCTTTTTATGGCTATGTAATATTCCATTGTATATACGTACCACATCTTCTTTAACCATTCCTCTATCAGTGGACATTTAGGTGGTTTCCATGTCTTGGCTATTGTGAATAGTGCTGCTATGAACATAAGGGTGCATGTATCTTTTTGAGTTATAGTTTTGTCTGGGTATATGCCCAGGAGTGCGATTGCTGGATCATATGGCAATTCTATTTTTAATTTTTTGAGGAACCTCCATACTGTTTTCCATAGTGGTTGCACCAGCTTACATTCCCACCAACAGTGTCAGAGGATTCCCTTTTCTCCACACCTTCTCCTGCATTTGTTATTTGTAGACTTTTTAATGATGGCCATTCTGACCGGTGTGAGGTAGTATCTCATTGTAGTTTCGATTTGCATTTCTCTAATAATTAACCATGTTGAGCATCTTTTCATGTGCCTGTGTCTTCTGCCCATTTTTCAATTGGGTTGTTTTTTGTTGTTGAGTTGTGTGAGCTGTTTGCATATTTTGGATATTAAGCCCTTGTCAGTGGCATCATTTGCAAATATCTCCTCCCAGTCTGTAGATTGTTTTTTCATTTTGTTTATGGTTTCCTTTGCCTTACAGAAGTTTGTATGTTTGATTAGGTCCCATTTGTTTAACAAATTGATTTTTAAAAGCATGAACCAACAATGGCAAAGGATAGAGGAAAGGAGAAAGCAGAACAAAATTTTGAAAGCTAAAAAGTAGGTAGATGGGTATTAACTCAGTAATAAGATCAAAGGAAGCTGATTCCCTATCTAGTGGTAAAACCAAGAAATTACCCAATTTTTGTTGAAGAGGACCCTAAAGGCTCAGAAGTCCATGGCATCAAGTCCATCGAGAAGCAATCATGAAGGGGGTGACCAAAAAATAGGTGGATAGTTTAAATGTCTATTTATAAGGTAATTAGACACCAACTCTTCATAGCTATTGACTGTCAGTCTTCCACCATGATGTAAGACCCAAAATTCAGTGTCTAGAGATAATAAAACAAAAGTTCTCTGGGTTTTAGGAGTTGGAGTATTAAACTAAAAACAAAAGGATTGAAGTACATTTTACTACTAAATATTGAGCCTTCTAACTTCCTTCCCTCCTTTATCTCCTGAAACTTTGGCAGCTGTACTTCCAAGCAGAAGATCAATACGGTCTTTCGTGGATAATCTGACAAGTTAAAGGAAGGAGATTGGGAAAAAGATACCCCCCACAAATGACCCAAATTATCTTTCAGGTAAGCCCAAAGTCCTTCTGGGCACATAGTTTCCAATCAGCTTCTTTACATATCATCTTAATTATAAATAGACAGTAGAGGATTGCAAATATCAAGCATTTGGTATGAAAGACAGAAACCAAAACAAATAAACAAAAGAAATTTGGAGAAAACATATACAATGCAAAATGAAGACAACTTTCCAAAAACCCTATTATTACGTAGCTCAGAAATATGAGAAGATATTGCATGCATGAAACAACAAAATGTTATTATAAAACAATGTGCAGAAAATAAAACAAAAAAGAGCTCTGTAAAATAAAAATTGTTATAGTGAAAATGAAAAATAATGTATTTGGATAGTAGTGTTTAGGAAATCTTCCAGAAAGAGCAAAATAGAAAAGAGAAAAAGAAAGGAGGAAAATAAAAAGGAAGAAAAGTAGAGGACCGGTCTATGAGAATGAAACTGATACATAATTGGAGTAATTGAAAGAGAAAAGAAAACAGAAAACAGGACATGATCAAGTACATGTTACCAGAACTGATTCAAAATGAAAGGAGCATAATATTCGTTTGTCCCATTAATGTTAACTTTGATCTCTTGGTGAACGTGGAGTACATGAGATTTTTCCATTGTAAAGTTTCTCCTTTCTCCTTTCTAATTAATAATTAATTTATTTTAGCATTCATTGAAATTCTTGAATGAATCAGTCATCGTTATGAAGAGTGACAAATGGAGATTTTTTTGAGTTTCATCTTTTCTTCTATATCTATTAGTTGGCATGGAATGTCTTGTTCCAGCAAGTATCATCTATCATCTATCTATCTATCTATCTATCTATCATCTATCTATCTATCTATCTATTATCTATCTATCTATATCAGTATTGTCCCAAGGATTCCCATTTCATCCAGTGAGTTATAACCCCTATCCATCCTTATTGATTTCAATACTCAAGTTGGTCAGTGGAAGCCCCTTTAACCATGCTCATGTGTCTTTTTGACATGTACGTTTTTTTCAGTAATTTCCTTTTCTTTTTTTTTGAGTACTTCCCATCTTGCCTACTAAGATGTTCCACACCATTCTGTTCTCATATTTTCTCTATTTCAGTCATCAACTCATCCATTTCTCTAACGAACTCTGGATCTTTTCATCAGAGAGTGCTGGTCAGAAATCAAGAATGGGTCTAGAATGCTTGTTGCTGGCTGGGGGGATTATTGATTCTAGGCTTTCTCTGCAGAGATATCTATATACAGTTGATGTAAAATATTTTCTTTACCAACAGGTCTAAATGTTTTTAAATTTATAACACAACTTCTGGTTTGGACATGGATTATTTATAAATGTTTTTAATTCACAGTATATTTTTTTAAAGTCAGCTTTGTTACTGATTTTTAATTTAACTCAATTGTCTCCCAAAAGTATAATCTTTATGAACCAATGTTCAGCATTTTTTGAGATTTACTTTATGCCAGAAGGCACATGTAGTGTAAATTAGAATATCAAAACCCAAGAGAGGGAAGACCAGTGCCTGCATATTCTCAAAAGAAATTTTAAAAAAATGTTTCACCCAGATTCTAGGCCATGACAAACAAACTTCTTCCTAGTCTCATTATATAAGAGAGTGATTTTTTTTTCCTTTTTCACTTAGGTATTCGTCCTTTGATTGTCCTGTTTTTTGTTTGTTTATTTTGTTTTTGTGTTGTTCTTGTTTGCAGTGGTCTCATACCATCTTACATTGTGTGTGCCCAATTCCTTGTTTTTCTGTCTTGCCAGGACATAAAAATCAAGCCAAAGAGAGATTAGCAAAAAGACTCAGTGGCTGACACATCAATTTATGAGTTCCCTGCTCTGCCTTTGGCTTCTTTTTGATTTAGGCTCTCGGATTTTTAACATTTTTATTTAACATCATATTTATATATTACATTTTTTATAACATAACATGTTATATCATGTTGTATTCAGTAATGTTAACTGGTAAATGTTTAACGACCAGGTCGGTGGAAGAAGAGGTATCAGCCCCGATTTGTAACAGTTGAGAACTTCTGTGCTATAAAAGGTTTGTTACTCTCAGCATCGCCAATTCCAGGGTGCCAACATGATATCACTGAATGCTGAGTTGGGAAAAGCACGGTACACATCATTATACAGTATGACCGTTGTACAATAGACATAACTTCAAAAGTATAGATAATAGTAAAAAAATATAAGAATTAATGAGTTTTGAGTATTTATTATCTTTGTTTCTAATATAACACACTTAATATAATTTAAAATCTTTAATATAATAGCTGTTTTCACAATTGGCTCTCAAAATTTTTCTTTTTAATCTGAAGATTTTATAATCAACTCTCTAAACCAGTATTAGCTGGCTCTAGCACCCATTGTTTATGTCCAGAAATGCTAGGGGTTTTCTAGTCTTTACATTATCTGTTCCTCTACGTTGTCTAAAATATAGCTCTTTAACCTCTTAAAAAATAGGCTGATAGTTTATTAAAGGAAAACATTTTTTTCCACATATCAAAGGTTCATTTTACAAAATGAACCTGCATTACACAAAATAAAGAGAATTGGAAGATCGCTTTTATTTTTCTCAATAATTTAATTTGTTCAATAAATATATAAAATTAGTCAAGCTCATTTCATTCAAATCACAATACAGAGAATTTTCACTTTAAAGGAAAGCCCTTCTTGAGATACTTAATGATTCCTCTGAATACATTCAGTACTTCAAAGATAATGAAAGAAATGGTCTTCTTTTGCTGAGTAACTTCCAAAACTAAAATATATCTTTTTTCAAGGTATATATTAACCAAATTAATATAATAAATTATCTATATAAAGAAGTCTTCTTTTGCACTAAACTATTAAGTATTAAACTATTAAATATTCTCACCTTAAAAGAGATATTTTAAAATGTTAAAATCATGAAACCTAGACAGTGCAAAACAAGATTGTGAATTATGCATTTTTAAAAGGAAAATAAGCACTAATTTATGGTAAAATACTGCCTGGCTAGTAGATCACAATAATATGAAATCTCAAACACCAGACTCTGTGGTTCATAACTGGTCCTTGACCCCCCCAAGTGAAGATCAGAGGTGAAAAACTATATAATCAGGATAGTAAAAAATAGCAACAAAGTTGAAACTTATTGAGTGCTATGGGCTAGACATTGCGTCAAGTGCTAAAAATTTATTTTATCATTAAATCTTCCCAATGGCCATAAGAAGTAGATCCATTTTACTGAAGAATATATTGAGATCCACAAAAGTTGAGGAATTTGCCCAAGATCAGGCAATTATAACTGAGATTTTTGTTAATCTGACTTCAAAGTCTGTCAGTTTTTCTGTCCTTTGTGCTTGTATTTACTTAGTACTCTTCATCATTACAGCTAAATCTTGTATCACTCTAGTTTACAATGTCTCCCATTTCTTCCTTTTGCAAACTTTACCCTTCATCCAGACTCCTTTGATTCATGTCTGAAATACATGCAGCTTCCACTCACACTGTTCCCTCTACTTGAAATTTTCATCTCCATCTCTTGCTTCTCCTCAGAGCCAATCACAAAGTTCTTTGCAAGTTTCCCTTATCTGGGATATATCCTTTGATCAATAGAGCACCTATAATCACCCCCACTTTTGCACAAACTATACTCATTTATCACATGTGATGTTGTGTTTATTGGGTTTATTTTCCAGTGGTTCTTAAATTGTAGCACTTAGACACAAAGTATCAGCATCATCTAGGTACTTGTTAGAAATATAAAATTTTAAGGCCCCATCCCGAGCCTCTAAATTAGAAACTCTGGGGTGAGGCAGAGCAAACAAGAGTTAACAAATCCTCCAGGTGATTCTGAAGCATGACAAAGCATAAGAGCCATTGTACCATACCATATAAGGAAGTTGTTCTTTCCTACCTATATAATATGTACATATACATATATATATATACTAATCTTTTGTGATTAAATTGATAGGTTATATACTTGCTACAGAAAATGGCCTTCCCTTGAAGGAGGGGAAATTACAGGGTTAAACATCTTAAAAAGGGAGTGATTCTGGAATAAGAAAGGAGACTGGCAGGGTATTTCACAAAAAGGATCCTAAATGAGAGCGCTCCTACAGTGTACGGAGAGAGAGTCTTTGTGTGCCTCACTGAGGGAGGCCAACACCTAGATACCAAACTATACACTGCTTCCCAAACTTGGCTAAATATCAAAATATCCTTACACTTTTTTTTTTCAACTAAGCAATGCTTGTATTTATTTATTTTTTGAATTTTTGAATTTTATTTTATTTTTTTATACAGCAGGTTCTTATTAGTTATCTATTTTATACGTATTAGTGTATATATGTCAATCCCAATCTCCCAATTCATCCCACAACCACCACCCCTGCCACTTCCCCCCTTGGTGTCCATACGTTTGTTCTCTACATCTGCGTCTCTATTTCTACCCTACAGACCAGTTTATCTGTACGATTTTTTCTAGGTTCCACATATATGTGTTAATATACGACATTTATTTTTCTCTTTCTGACTTACTTCACTCTGTATGACAGTCTCTAGACCCATCCTCGTCTCTACAAATGACCCAATTTCATTCTTTTTCATGGCTGAGTAATATTCCATTGTATATATGTGCAAAATCTTCTTTATCCATTCGTCTGTCAATGGGCATTTAGGTTGCTTCCATGACCTGGCTATTGTAAATAGTGCTGCAATGAACATTGGGGTGCATGTGTCTTTTTGAATTATGGTTTTCTCTGGGTATATGCCCAGTAGTGGGATTGCTGGATCATATGGTAATCCTATTTTTAGTTTTTTAAGGAACCTCCATACTGTTCTCCATAGTGGCTGTATCAATTTACATTCCCACCAACAGTGCAAGAGGGTTCCCTTTTCTCCACACGCTCTCCAGCATTTGCTGTTTGTAGATTTTCTGATGATGCCCATTCTAACTGGTGTGAGGTGATACCTCATTGTAGTTTTGATTTGCATTTCTCTAATAATTAGTGATGTTGAGCAGCTTTTCATGTGTTTCTTGGCCATCTGTATGTCTTCTTTGGGGAAATGTCTATTTAGGTCTTCTGCCCATTTTTGGATTGGGTTGTTTGTTTTTTTAATATTGAGCTGCCCGTCCTTACACCTTAATATAACAGAAATTTCTTACCCCAGGAGTTTTGAATTTGGTAGGACAAGCATCTAGCTTTGCAATCATGCCACAGGTGATTTGGAGGCCTATTTGAGAACTGCCTGTAAGTTCTGGGCAATGAGCTCCAGAGAGAAGCCACATTGAATGTTACAACTAAAGTTGCAACTTACTGTAGATCTCTATTAGGTTATTCTTCAGTAAAGAATCGTTTAGAAAAAACAACTTGGTGTGACCTAGGGTTAAAGGAAATGCATGTGTCCACATTTAGGACAACTCTGTAAATACCTCTCTGTTAATTTACCATGGTGGTCATTTGTAGGGAGGTCTAAAGAGAGAAAAAATCTTTGGAATGATGAAAGACCTCACTCATCTTAATAAGTGTTGGGTGATTTTTCATAAAAGGTGAAGACAAATTTTTGTCTTTCTTCCCCTAAACAGGTTATGGATTTCTTAAAGGTAGAAATTATACTTTTGTGTTGTTGCTATCATCATCATCATCATCATCATCATCACCATCATCACCGTTATCTTACTCTAACTTCCAGTATTTGGTACAAAATCTGTTATGCAGTAGAGAGAGAAAAATGAGAACTAACAAGTATTCGGGGCCTACCATGTGCAAGCACTTTATTATACACTTAAAATACATCATCTATTTAGTCTTCAGAGCCTTCTTTTAGCTGCATTATACACTAAGGAACCTGAAGCTCTGAGAAGGAGCTATGATAACACTTAAGTAAGCAGCAAAACTAGTTTTTGAATCTTGTTGCCTGTGGTTTTAAACATTCTACCCTGTGGTTTTTCCATGACACTTGTTTGAATCTTATTTATATATTCATTAAAAATTATTGATATTTAAACAGTGATCATAACTCATTAATAGGAAAAACAATGGCGTGGTACAGCATGCACTATGCTAAGAAATGTTTTCTCCTGTTAGTAGAGCTATAAGCCCAATGAGGCTTTCCTCTTCTCCACTTTCCTAAACAATCCCCATCCGTATGTGTATTATCGGGTTTGGCTGCTAGTGAATTTATAAATAAATAAGTGACCTAAGCAAGACAGAAGTGTATTTTTCTCTATATTGCATGTCACAGTCTGAGAAGCTGGTCCAGTGCTATGTCATGCTCCTTAGAGATTCTGTCAGTGATCCAGGCAACTTCCACGTCTCCCGGATGGCACTCCTCATAGTTCAAAATTATTCCAAGCTCCAGGCATTAGTTTAAAGAGATGGATAAAGATGAGAGCAAAAGAAGACTTCTGGCAGCTAATATATGGAGCTTCTACTGACATCCTTCTTGGCCTGAATTTAACCACATAACCACATCTAGATGGAAGAAAGACTATGAAATAAAGTCTCCATTTTTATATAGCTGTATTTGCAGCTAAAATTCTGATAATGGAAGAAAATGGAAACAGATATTGGGGACAACCATTAGCCTGTATGACAAGATCTAAGCACTTTTAGGAGAAGAAACTAAAATTAAAAATGAAGCCTAATTCCAAAATGCTAAAACTCAGTGTTGGTATCATTCCCTTCCAATTATCTTTTTAAGTCTGGTTGGAATAATGAAACCAGGATTGCTGAAAAAATCTGAGGCTACATCTAAGAGAGACAACTCAATGAACATAAAGCAGAGGTTTCTCCATGGAGCAAAAACACGTAATTTAAGTAACAATAATCATACCATTTCATTCAAAGTCTAAGCACTAAAATATAGAATGGTAAATTGCCTGAATTTTTGTATGAGTTCATATTCTTGTTATAATAAGAAATAATTATTGGAAATTTAATGTTGGAAAACAATATGGAGGCTTTTAAATATATCAGGAATCTCCAGCCAAAATAAAGTACAGGAAATTCACCCTGATTTGGCACATTCCTAAGAATAACATGGGACTGTTTCTTTGCACATGTTTAGTACAGCCTTTGGCACTATTATGATTAAGTGTTACACAATTCATGATGTAGCACTACTCTCCAGGAAAGAAGGGGAAAAAAAATAAGATAAATTCTGTGGGCCTTTTGGGACTCTGTTAACAGAAAAGCAAGAGACATTCAGTCCAAGCTCTGCTGGAAAATGGAAAAGACAAATGACGAGAATGAAAAAAAAAAAAGGAAGGCAATGCAAGAACATTTTCCAAGGCTCGTTACATGGACTAGGAGTATGCCATGGGGGAAAAAAAAAAAGTTTGGAAAATTCTGAGAAAAACAAATAATACAAGTTGCCTCAGTATAGGAAACTTCTGAGAATCTTGAATGTACTGACAGGTACTGTCTTTCACTATGAGTGTATGCTGATGAGGTGTTTCCAAATTATTTTATTTTAGAACATGCTTCATCAGAGAAACTAGTAAAATTAATATCCCATGGGTCCCCTATTCAGAAGACACTGATTTAGAGACATGTCACCACTGACTACCCATCTTCCCTCAGTTAACCTGAGTACCGAATCACACTTCTCTCAAGTGAGAACTTCACCTTCTGCTCCTCAGAATGCCCTTCTCCATCCATGTCCCTACTGAGATCCTATCTTACATGTTTCAAAGACTTATCTTTGCCCCACCCCATTCTTCCTAATCCCCTAAATTTTGTCAGTATTTTTCTGAATAATTGTTAGGACTTTATGCAATACCTAAATAAATAGATTTCTTTCTTTTTTAAAAAAATATTATTAAAATATAGTTGATTTACAATGTTGTGTTAGTTTCAGGTGTACAGCAAAGTAATCCAGTTATACATATGTATGTAAATATATATATATTCTTTTTTAACATTCTCTTCCATCATAGGTTATTATACGATATTGAGTATAGTTCCCTGTATATATATATACAGTTCCCTGCAGGCCCTTGATGTTTATATATTTTCTATATAATAGTGTGTATATTTTAATCCCAAACTCCTAATTTATTCCTCCCCTTCCCCTTTGGTAACCGTAAATTTGTTTTCTATTTCTGTGAATCTATTTCTCTCTTGTAAATAAGTTCATTTGTATCATTTTATTTATTTTTTTTTAGATTCCACATATAAGCAATATCATATGATATTTGTCTTTGTCTGGCTTACTTCACTTAGTATGATAATATCTAGGTCCATCCATGTTGCTGCAAATGGCATTACTTTATTAAATGAATAGATTTCCTTCTTAAATGAAGATGTATGCCATTAACCTTCAAAACGTTCAAAGCCTCCTACGTTCGTAGGAGTATGTAAGTCATCCAGATTGTACCAGGAATTTGAAGATGTGGTCTGACTTGAAGCTCAGTGGCAAGCTAGATGTCGCCAGCAGAGAATGTACAGAATGCAAAGAATAGAATCAAGTTTCTAATTCTCCTTGGGACATCAAATGGGATGAGAAAGTGAATTATAAGGAGTGTGTGTGTGTGTGTGTGTGCGCGCGCGCATGTGCACAGACACATGCGCACAAGCATACCCATTGACATGGTTCTTTTATCTAGCTTCCCGATTATAAAGATTATGTTTTCTGATTTTTAATCATCCCTTGAATTTATGCCATGAAAAAAAATCAGTAACAAACCTGTACTGGAAAATTGCAGAATTAACTCTCTTGATAATATGTGGGCTGTGTTTAACATGAATAGAAGAATAACAAAAAAATGTTATTTATGAAATGAAGTTATCAGTAAAAATATCTTAAATTATTATATTTTATTCCCTTTTTCCTCCAGTTTTATTGAGATATAATTGACATACAGCACTGTATAAATTTAAGGTGTCTGGCATTATGATTTGACTTATATACATCATGAAGTGATTGTCACAGTAAGTTTAGTAGACATCCATCACCTCATATACGTACACATTTTTAAAAAATAGAAAAAAGGTTTTCCTTGTGATGAGAACTCTTAGAATTTGCTCTCTTAACAACTTTAATATATAACATACGACAGTATTAATCATATTTATCATGTTGTACGTTATATCCCTAGTACTTATTTGTCTTATGACTGGAAGTTTGTACATTTTGACTGCCTTCATCCAATTCCCCCTTCTCCCACCCCCACCTCTGGTAACCACAAATCTTACCTCTTTTTCTATGAGTTTGTTTGTTTGTTTGTTTTTGAAGTATTGACCTACAACACTATGTTAGTTCCTGTTAACACAACATAGCGATTCGCTATTTCTATACATTTCAAAATGATCACCATAAGTCTAGTTAAAATATGTCACCATACTAAGATATTACAGAGTTATTGACTATTTTCTCCATACTGTACATTTCATATGGGAGACATTTATTTCACAACTGGAAGTTTGTACCTCTTGATCTCCTTCACCTATTTCTTTCCTGTCCCCAGCTCCCTCTGCTATGGCAACCACCCATTTGTTCTCTGTATATATAACTGTTTCTGTTTTGTTATGTTAGTTCACTAGTTTTGTCTTTTATTTTCCACATATAAGTGAAATCATACAGTATTTGTGTTTCTCTGACTTATTCCACTTAGCATAATACCCTCTAGGTCCATCCATGTTGTTGCAACTGGCAAGAGTCCATTCTTTTATACCACATCTTCTTTATCCATTCATCTACTGATGGGCACTTAAGTTGCTTCATATCTTGGCTATTATAAATAATGATTCAATGAACATAAGGGGGATTATATCTTTTATAATTAGTATTTTCATTTTCCTCAGATAAATACTCAGGAATGGAATTGCTGGATCATATGGTAGCTCTATTTTTAATTTTTTGAAGAATCTCCATCTGTATGTCTTTTTGTCTATTCAGATCCTCCACTCATTTTTAATCAAGTTGTTTGTATTTATTTTTTACATGTAATGGTTTACCAAGTGGTATGTGATTGATTAACATGGACCAAACACTATGTTAGATGTTATGGAAAGGAGATGTGTAAGCCATAACCACTGCCCACAAAGACTCCTGAATCTAGTATGTATTGAAAGTAAGGGGAGATAGTCAAATATAAAGCTAAATAATAAAATGTGAAAAGATTGATATTCTAATATAGTGGTGACTTGAACAAACGGTTACCAGATTACAGTGCCAATAGGGAAAATAATTAATTTTGCTGAGGCAGGGAAGGTAATAGGGAAGACTCCAAAGAGATAGCAATATCTGAGCTATGAACTGAAGTAAAAGTGAAGACCGAGGAAGAGATGAGAGGAGACAGTACGAGTAATGCCTGGGAGGGATAAATGTGAATGAAATATCTGAAAAGAGCAAGTAGGGCAGTATAATCCAGCAAAATGTCCAAACATGATAGGTCCTTTGTATTTTCCTTTTATACAAATGAATGTGTGAGGAAATGAATGAATAAATGAAATACAGATGGGAGGTGGTTGAGAGAGGAAGATGGCTAGTAGAGAGAAGTAAGCAGATGAGATTCAGAACGGGAAGGACTCCACTTGCTATAGTTGTAAAAAAGTGGTCTAAAGTCAATTGGATATCCATATGCAAAACAAAGAGAAAGAACCTAGACACCAACCTTACCACCTTATTCCCTACATAAAAATTGACTCAAAATGGAATATAGACCTAAATGTGAAACATAAAACTGTAAAATTTCTAGAAGAAAACATAAAGGAAAATCTATGTGACCTTGGGTTTGGTGATCAATTTCTAGCCACAACACCAAAAACACAACCAATGACAGAAAAAGTTGATTATTTGGACTTTTATTAAAAATTAAAAACTTCTTCTCTGTAAAAACAGTGTTAAGAGAATGAAAAGACAAGTCAGCCTGGGAGAAGAAAATTGCAAGACATAATTGTGATAAAAATTTGCATCCAAAATATACAATAAACAATAATTATGTGATGCGATGGATATGTAAATTAGCTTGATTGTGGTAAACATTTCACAATGTATATGTATATCACATCATCTCATACATCTTAAATATATACAATTTTTTTGGCAATTATACCTCAATAAAGCTAGAGGAAATAAGATAAAAATACAAAAAGAACACTTAAAACTCAACATTAAGAAAACAGCACTGTTGGTGGGAATGTAAATTGATACAGCCTCTATGGAGAACAGTTTGGAGGTTCCTTAAAAAACTAAACATAGAACTACCATATGACCCAGCAATCCCACTACTGGGCATATACCCTGAGAAAAACATAATTCAAAAAGTCGTGTACCACAATGTTCATTGCAGCCCTATTTACAATAGCCAGGACATGGAAGCAACCTAAGTGTCCATCGACAGATGAATGGATAAAGAAGATTTTGCACATATATACAATGGAATATTACTCAGCCATAAAAAGAAACGAAATTGAGTTATTTGTACTGAGGCGGATGCACCTAGAGTCTGTCATACAGAGTGAAGTAAGTCAGGAAGAGAAAAACAAATACCGTATGCTAACGCATCTATATGGAATCTAAAAAAAGAAATGGTTCTGAAGAACCTAGGGGCAGGACAGGAATAAAGGTGCAGATGTAGAGAATGGACTTGAGGACCCAGGGAAGGGGAAGGGTAAGCTGGGACGAAGTGAGAGAGCGGCATGGACATATATATACTACCAAATGTAAAATAGATAGCTAGTGGGAAGCAGCTGCATAGCACAGGGAGATCAGCTTGGTGCTTTTTGACCACCTAGAGGGGTGGGATAGGGAGAGTGGGAGGGGAGACACAAGAGGGTGGAGATACGGGGATATATGTATAGCTGATTCACTTTGTTATAAAGCAGAAACTAACACACCATTGTAAAGCAATTACACTCCAATAAAGATGTTAAAAAAAAAACAGCCCAATTTTAAAAAGCTTAAAAGATCTAAGCACACATCTCACTAAAGAAAATATACATGCAGATGGCAAATAAACAAAAAAACACTCAACCTCATTTGTCACTAGGGAAATACAAATTAAAACAACAATGTAATACCACTATATACTTGCAGGTAGCTAAAAATAAAATAAAACTGACAATACCGATAGCCAGTGAGGCTGTAACTCAACAGGAGCTCATTCTCAATCATTGCTGGTGAGAATGCAAAAGAGTTCAGCCACTTAAGAAGAGATTTGGCAATTTCTTATAAAGCTGAACAAGTCTGGAGAGCACCAAGATTTGGGGAGGTAGATGAAGTGAAATTAGGAATATACATTGAAAAAGAACCAATGTGCTCATAGTTGACCTTCTTGCTTCTCTCCAACCTTCAGGTCACATAACGGACTCCACCTAGCTAATAAGCAGGAAGGGAGAGATTTATCCTACAGCATTAGGTAGACTACAGAATCTCGGACTCTGTACTACTACTCTTCGCTGGGCTTCTGGAAAGAATTTTGGTGGAGG
This sequence comes from Leucopleurus acutus, assembly GCF_964270905.1. Taxonomy (NCBI): domain Eukaryota; kingdom Metazoa; phylum Chordata; class Mammalia; order Artiodactyla; family Delphinidae; genus Leucopleurus; species Leucopleurus acutus. Next base: position 61,111,832 of record NC_139159.1, read on the forward strand.
TGCTGGGGAGAACCTAGTATCACAATAACTCTGTCACAGTCAGAAGATGGTTGCCAGCACTAAAGAGCTCACTGCCTCTGCCACTCCCCAATGCCAGTAAATTAAAGGCTCCATGCTTGCCCTTTACTACAGTATAATTTTGTTGTGAACCAGTATCTCTGTTTGTATCTGAGTGAGAGAACCCAAATCACATGATCGCATTTCTGCTCCCCAGGGGAAAGGGAAGCTAGGAAATAGAGAGTTTAGTTTTCTATTTTTTTCTTTGTTTGTTTGAAGGCCCAAAGTGTATTCTGAGAAACTCTCAAATATAAACAGAATTTTCAGAAAATTTTGAGTGCCCAAAACTAATCGATGTCCTTACCCACCTGTAATGGTGGGAGTCAAATAAAGGTCATAAAAACCCTGAAGGTGGCATTGGAGTAAAATATTGTTAATTTGTAGACAGGGTAGATGGTAATCATTTGCAATTTTCATTAGGAAAGTATAGAAGCCAGTGGTAGGGATGGAGGAAAAGGATGATTCAGTGCATTCAATGTAAGAGAGTATAAAATTTAACTTAAAAAATATTCCTTTAGAGTCTATACATTACCTCTTCAAAAACTAGCACCCAGACAGTAAATGTAATAGAATCAGTTGAACTAATTTTATTTTGAGCATGTCACGCGCAACTAGAAGAAGAAAATCTATACTCTGGTGCTCTCTTATTTTAAACAAAATCACAGAAATCACATTGACTTAATAAAATTTTGGGGCATGCTAATATAGCATAAAAAAATCAATTTTGCAGATGAAAACCAATCTGATACACTTTGATATACTCATTAGTTAAGGTAATACTGTTCTAAACTTTAGACAGGTCAGTGTGTAAGTCCACGGCTAATATATTTATAGTTTTATATGGCTGTATTCTAGCTTCCAATTTTTTGAGTTAAAGATGGTTGAGCATTTTTTTTTTTTTTTTTTTTTTTTTTTTTTTGCAGTACGCGGGCCTCTCACTGTTGTGGCCTCTCCCGTTGCAGAGCACGGGCTCTGGACGCGCAGGCTCAGCGGCCATGGCTCACGGGCCTAGCCGCTCCGCAGCATGTGGGATCTTCCCGGACCGGGGCACGAACCCGTGTCCCCTGCATCGGCAGGCGGACTCCCAACCACTGCGCCACCAGGGAAGTCCGGTTGAGCATTTTTTTAAATAACCAATGTCAAGAGAAATTTCCCCTGATGTGATTTCTCTTAGTTAGAGATTTAAGGGGAATCAGTGTTTAGAAAAATAATTGGATTTACTTCTGACAATTAGTGTTTTTCTATTGGTGTCTTCCCTTTAATATGAGATCTTGCACTGGTGAAATCATCATTTCCATTTACATCTCTAATCTAATATGGAATATCTTGAAACTTTAATTGGATTTTTGGGGTCAGATATATCCCCTAAAAATTCACCACTGAGCCAAAATGAATAGTCTTGTAAAATATACATAATGAAGAACATGTTATGCAGATAATATATAAAACCTATGCAACGTCAGGATAACCAACTGGAATTACATCATAAAAATTTTCCAGAAAATGTCACTCTGGCAAATTCCATTTTTACTATTACAAATAAAACTATATTTGGGGGACCTAAATTCATAGGTAATGATGGCTTTAGGACCCTCAGCAAATGAACCTGTGATGAATTAGGACTGAATCTCTTCTTACTTTCCATGGCATTAGGAAATCCTTATCTTTGGGTGTGGTTAGATCAGATCAGACAGTCATTATTCTAAATTAAATAATTGCATCCTGAGTACTAATTTTGGGGAAGCCTAACTAAGCTCTCTTAACAACTTGATTCTCATGCTCAAGTATTTAATAGTCAGTGACTTTAGGTTTTCAGCAGCTACCTGCTTAGTCAAATTTTATGCTGTGAAACAAACAAAACAACAGCAACAACAAAAACAGAATCAGTAGTTATGTTTCAATACCCAGCTTGAAATAGCTGATGCTGGGATGGTATTACGAGGATTCCCTTAGGAGATTCAGAAATGCTAGAGGGAACAGTCATACCTTCTAAAACAGTAAATAATAATAGTTTTGCTTTCTACTGAAAACATTATCACTTTGTCAAGTGTACTGTTTCTCAAAAGAGAAATTAGCTTCAGGCAGTCAGTCTACTCTAACAATTAAGCTAATAAAATAAGAAGTAACTAAAGTACTTTTTGTTCTTCTGAATCACTGAAATAGCAAAGTGAAGAGGACTTCCAGGAAGACTGAGACTTTTTCCAATAAAACTCTAATCTGAAGTCCTCATCCATAATATTAAGGCCAAAGCTGAATATATGTGTTCCTTAAACTTCTCTAAAACACTTTAGAAAAAGCTTTATTTTAATTTATAGAAAAGGAAATAGCCACATAGAATATCAGATTTAAACATTTTTTCAATATATAAATCAGATATAACAACTAAGAACATTGTTAAAATAAAAATCCGAAAAAATAAAACAAATTTTCTGAAGAAAAACTCAAGATTCAGAGTAAGCAAAAACTACTGGCACTTAATAAATGTTATTTTTTTAAGATGTCAGTAATTTACGATTTATTATCAAATGTTTGAATTCCATTCTACCCATTATTTTATGACATTTGTAATAAAAAATTTTTTGTCAGTATATGGTCATAAAGTTAGAGATAGGAAATTTTTGTAATATTGGAATTGCACATCACATAAAATTTCAACCAATTGCTTTTTCCACTTCCAATTTTTAGGCAAGTAATAAATGCACATGGTAGAAATAAAATTTTACAGAAGATTTATAATACATCCTATGCCTCACAAACCCAAGTCTTCTTTCCCTGTAGCAACTACTTTCAACTATCTCTGTTTTGAGTTTCTTTTGGTAGTTAAGTCCTTAATTCTAATAACCAACATAGATTTTTATTTCTTCCTTTGTCATTTTAAGAGTTTTAAATTTTTTTATTATTTTAAAAATTTTTATTGGAGTATAGTTGATTTACAACGTTGTGTTTCAGGTGTACAGGAAAGTGAATCATTTATACATATACATATATCCACTCTTTTTCAGATTCTTTTCCCATATAGGCCATTACAGAGGACCTACTGTATAGCACAGGGAACTCTACTTGATTCTCTTTAAAGAAAAGGATTTATCAATGTCTCACACAATGTCTTGTCCCTTCCCAAAGTTGGTATTTTAAATTCCAGTGCTTCTTCATCAACTCTGCCCAATCTTTCGTTTAGTTGATCACTGTGTTCAATTATGAAAATTATAGTGTACCGCTCCTTTGACATATTTTACTTATCCCATTTGTCATATTTTTAGGTGAACCTTTACTTTTAAAAATGCCATGATAGATAACATTTACATTCTCTTCTCTAATCATATTTTAAGGATTCAACATTTGGTCTGTAGGTTTATTCTGAAAGTTGAAAGCAAATAAATGGAACTTTTAGGGGAAATATTTACTCCCCGTGGTTTTCATTTGGAAAGACCTGCCCTAAAATATTGACCTCTTTCCATCCCCTCTCTAACTTCTCACCAAAGGATCAATGACTTATTTGATAAGCAAGTCTGGAAAGGAAAACTGAATATGCTAAGCACAGCCCCTCCCTAGCCTACGTTTTAATTTGGTTACTATATTTTTGCTATTGAGTTGTAGGAGTTTGTTATATATTTTGCAGATTAACCCCTTATCAGATATATGGTTTGCAAATATTTTCTCCTGTTCCATAGGTTGTCTTTCTTTAAGTTTTGAGAAATAGGTTGAATTATGAATCCACTTCCACAGCACGCATTATTTCTCCAAATAAGACATACAAGTGGCCAACAAGTATATGAAAATATGCTCAGAATCACGAGGTTGTGGAGAAATTTAAACCCTTGCATACTATTGGTGGAAGTGCAAAATCATGCAGCTGCTATGGAAAACAATATGGCAGTTCCTCAAAAAATTTAAAAAGGAACTGTGACCCAGCAACCCCACTTTCTGGTATATATCCAAAAGAATTGAGGATATCAAAGAAATATCTGCACTCTCATGTTCATTGCAGCACTGTTTGCAACAGCTAACTATGGGAAAAAACTAAATGTCCATCAATGAATGAATAGCTTCCAGGCTGGAATGTAGACAGTGGTAAATGAATTTAATTATATTATGAATATAAACATAGCTGTCCTAAGGGGAGTGAGAATTTTTTAAAAAGAAGCTTGGGTAAATAATTTTGGAAAACAATATTTTCACTGGAAACTGTAAAACTATAGACAACGGAAGTGTACACCAACCCCATATTTCACAGAGATGCAGATAACAATTCTAAAGCTGCTTTACATATATACGGAGATTGAATAAATAGGTAAATGAATTATAGTGACTGCAACTAGGTTTCTTACTGTCAGAGAGGGAAGGAAAGAAGACTAGAATGAACCCTGTGGTATTGAATTGGAATGAGAGACATAGTATGCATTTTCAACATTATATATATATATATATATATATATATATACACAGGTGAAGAGATACAGAAACAGTTATAGATTTGTGGGTTAGTATACAAGCATATATTACCTAGCTGTGTGCTGAAAGGACTTGGAGCAATGACATTCAGTGGCAACAAACACACCCATGACCCAGATCTTGGTTTCTAAATACCATGCTCTAATAAAAAGTACTAGGGCTTCTTAGGAAAAAATGGCTGGTTTGGGGAGGAAAAATGTAGCAGGGATAACACAAGATGAGCCAGGAGAATTTTGTGGTATCAAAAAGTAAGAAAGACTCAAAAAAAAAATACGGAGATATTTCAAAGAGATATACACCTGTAGTAGCTAACGTGAAAGAGCTCCCATTGGTCAAAGCTGGAACAATTTAACAGAATAAATAATATAACATAAAATGAAATATAAATATATGTTCATTCATAATAATATAAATACATGATTGAGTAAAGAAATAAATAGGGGAAGAGGGAGTAATATCTTCCTTATAGACGAATTCCAAATCATATATATGTAGTCATCTCCCTCTCCAGGAGGTAGAACATAATTCCCATCTCTTAAATGTGGGCTGTGCCTAGAGACTTCATTCCATAAAGCAGAGAAGGAGAAAGAGTAATCTTACAGTGGAGAAACCTGACAAGGACCACCTTGACTGACTGATCACCAGTTTAATTATGAGAAAAACATCAAACAACCACAAATTAAGGGATATTCAACAAAATACCTGACCAGACTCCTCAAAACCGTCTACGTCACAGACAAGGAAGGGCTAAGAAATTGTCACAAAGGAAAATGGGGAAACAAGACAGTTATATTTAATGTGGTACCTGGATGTGATTCTGGAAGAAAAGGAGGACATTGATGAAAAAGTAATGAAATTCAAATAAAGTCTGGAGTTTAGTTCATAGTAATGTACCAATATGAATTTCTTAGTTTTGAGAATTGTACCACAATAATGTAAAATGATAACAACAGCATAAACTGTATGAAGAGTGTAAAGCAACTCTCTGCACTATCTTTACAACTTTTCTGTATATCTAAAACTACTCCAGATAAAATGTTCATAAGAAGTAGATGGTGAGATACAAGGGTTTTGACAGTTTTCATCTTCACTAGGTTTCGAGAAGCAATAAATATAGCTTCAGGTGAAGATTCTGCTAAGAACGAGTGTTTTGATGGGGAAAATAATGTGAAGGGGAATCCTTCCTTAGGTGGCAGATTTCACTGACCTAAGAAATTCCAGAGCAAGAGACAGTGCAAACAGCATTGTGCACTAAGAACACCGGCCACGAGAAACTATCATTAATCAGCTGTCAAAACAGAGAGAGCACTACAGTTTGAGGAAAATGAGACTGATAGAAAAACAAAAAATTAGAAGTTTAGTAAGCTTCTAGAAAAGGAAAAGAAAGAAAAAGAAAATTCTCAAGTTTTCCACTCTTACAAATTTATAAACTTTGCAACAATAGCGAAGTCTCAAGTGCTTCTAATAAAAAGGAGTCTTAAAGATAGTTGAATTTCATCTGCAGATATAGGAAATACACAGGGTCAATGTCAGCCTCCTGTTTGGAGAAATATCACAGTGTCAGGTCACAGATCATGTAATCTAAAGTAGTGATCCATACTGGCTGGTATCTTGGTGAAGAGAAATTGAAGTTTTCCTTCAAATAGCCTCTCTCTCTTCATACACTAAGGGTTTTGCTATGATTTTTGACAACACTAAATGCTAGAAACTGAATATATAGTTTTGCCTGGGATAACTACTCTAGTAGCTAGGCATTAGCTTATCTAAATTTTTTGCTAATATTGTGATAATCTAGCATGTCTTAGTAAATTTGATTTTTTTCCTAAGTGCCACACATGAATTATTTAAAGTTTATTTTCTGGTGGTTGTTTCCTAAGAATAGAAGACTGACCAGGGTCTCTGTAAAGATAACTGGCTTATCAGCATGTCAACCTAAATATTTTATTTTTAGGTTAAAATATAGGGGGCTTCTGGGCTTCAAAATACTGGGCCCTCAAATTCCAGGATGGGGAAGGCTATACAGAGAGCATTATTCAACTTCCAAGAATACTACAAGTTGGTTCGATTTATCTAGGGAAAAGTTTTGCAGTTTTCTGACTAAGAGTAAAAGGCTGAGCTGCCAGCAAAGTCCCCTTTCATATGTCCTGCCACAGGATGTATTCTCTGAAAATCAGACTCTGAGAATGAGACTGTAAACAGCTAATGCAGAGTGTTTACTCAGATCAATATCTGAGGAAGAAGGGAGAAGAAAAAAGAACTGGGCAGAGACAAGTCAAGCTTCAATAGCAACTCCACAAAAAAAAGCTCAGGATTGAAAATGACCCATCAGGTGTGTTGTGCAATGGGTCAAAATGGCTGGCCTTTTATACCTCCACCTCTATCACTCGTGGTGGGTCTCCCTAAGGGTGTGACCAGGGGCAAGGCAGCTTTCTGCAGCAGGGGAAACCCTGCAGGAGCTGTCATCTGACTCCATTCTGTTAAGCCAAAAGAAAAGAATCCTTCCTCAAAGGGAGACCTGGATAGTGCATTACTGTATCTACCACACAGCTCAGTGCTCCAAACCTACTTCCTAGAAATATCCTTTATATACAGATCCCCATGTTCAATTACTGATATTTTATATGCATCTAATGTTCATGAAAATGCATTGCCTCATTCTATTAGTGCTCATATTTTAAGTAATAATCTCTTTATAATTTAATGTTTATTTTATATTGGGGTATAGCTGATTTACGATGTTGTGTTAGTTTCAGGTGCACAGCAAAGTGATTCAGTTATACATATACATATATCCATTCTTTTTCAGGTTATTTTCCCATATAGGTTATTACAGAATATTGAGTAGAGGTCCCTGTGCCATACGGAAGGTCCTTGTTGATTATCTATTTTATATATAGTAGTGTGTATATGTTAATCCCAAACTCCTAATTTATCCCTCCTCCCCCACCTTTCCCCTTTGGTAACCATAAGTTTGTTTTCTATATCTGTGAGTCTGTTTCTGTTTTGTAAATAAGTTTATTTGTACCATCTTTTTAGATTCTACATGTAAGTGATATCATATTTTATTTGTCTTTGTCTGACTTACTTCACTTAGTATAATAATCTCTAGTTCCATCCTTGTTGCTGCAAATGCCATTATTTTGTTCTTTTTATGTCAGAGTAATATTCCATTGTATATATGTACCACATCTTCTTTATCCGTTCATCTGCTGATGGACACTTAGGTTGCTTCCATATCTTGGCTATTGTAAACAGTGCTGCAATGAACATTGTGGTACATGACTCTTTTCAAACTATGGTTTTCTCCAGATATATGCCCAGAAGTGGGATTGCTGGATCATACAGTATTTCTATTTTTAGTTTTTTAAGGAACCTTCATACTGTTCTCCATAGTGGTTGTACCATTTCTACCAACAGTGTAGGCAGGTTGCCTTTTCTCCACACCCTCTCCAGCATTTATTGTTTATAGACTTTTTGATGATGGCCATTTTGACCAGTGTGAGGTGATAGCTCACTGTAGTTTTGATTTGCATTTCTCGAATAATTAGCAGTGTTGAGTATCTTTCATGTGCTTCTTGGCCATCTGTATGTCTTCCTTGGATGGCTTCACAGGCAAATTCTGTCAAACATTTAGAGAATAGTTAGCACCTAACCTTCTGAAACTATTCCCAAAAATTGCAGAGGAAGGAACACTCCCAAACTCATTCTATGAGGTCACCAAAACCAAAGATACTACAAAAAAAGAAAATTATAGGCCAATATCACTGATGAACATAGACGCAAAAATCCTCAACAAAATACTAGCAAACTGAATCCAACAATACATTAAAAGGCTCATACACCATGATCAAGTGGGATTTAGCCCAAGGATGCAAGGATTTTTCAATATCTGCAAATCAATCAGTGTTAACAAATTGACATTAACAAATTGAAGAATAACAACATTAACAAATTGAAGAATAAAAGATTGGGATTGACATATATACACTACTAGGTATAAAATGGATAACTAATAAGAACCTGCTGTATAAAAAAATAAATAAAATTCAAAAAAAAGAGAAAAACCATATGATCATCTCAATAGATGCAGAAGAAGCTTTTAACAAAATTCAACACCCATTTATGGTAAAAACTCTCCAGAAAGTGGATATAGAGGGAACCTACCTCAACATAATAAAGTCCACATATGAGAAACCCACAGCTAACATCATACTCAATGGTGAAAGGTTGAAAGCATTTCCTCTAAGATCAGGAACAAGACAAGGATGTCCACTCTCACCACTTTTATTCAGCAGTAATCTCTTTTATCAGACACTTGGGTGGTTGTTGCTGGTGGTTTCTCGTTATAGACATGCCATGATGAACATGAGTGTATCAGGATTTTTTTATACCCTCTACAGTATGGAGCACATTAATATGCCCTGCAGTGAAACTCAGTAAATATTTGAAAATGATGCAATATAAAAGAAATTACATGGCTTTAAATTTATAAGAATTTAGTTGCAAGTTCCAGTTTGGTCAATCATCAATTATCTGAAATAAAAAAGTGCTAAATAATAATAAGTAGTAAAAGAATTCCTGTTCTATTTACTATGCAGAGAGTTTTGAGTAACTAATCATATTAATTGCTAACTATTGTTAAGAGTCTCCTGTGTACTAGTCACTGTTAAAAATCTTTGAATGCATTCACTTAATTAATACTTAAAACAAGGATTGTTTTTCACATTACTGTTTATGCAGATTAGGAAACTGAGAGAGAGGAAATAATTTTCTCAAGGTTATATAACTAATGAGTATTGGAGCAAGGATGTGAACTCAGACCTGCTCTTACTACTGCACCATACTGCCTCCCCATAAGCATTATTCTTTACATTCTGAATGCACCAATGTGGGTTATTATTAAATTCAGATATATATACTTGATATTTCATAATCACTGTATATATTAAGAAGTAAAAATCATAACTGTCCATTAAAACATTTATTCCCCAAATTCTTTGAGCTTCTAATATGTGCTAAGCACTTATTATCAAGATGCTGGTGGTAAAGTACTAAATAAAACAGTAATTCCTTTTTTCATGGAGTTTATATCCTAGGGAAGGAAACAGACAATAAAATAAAATAAGTAAAATACATGGCATGTTAGATGGGTTATATAGAGATAAATGCTAAGAAGAAAACAGTTAAACAGGAAAGGTGTTCCTGTTTAACATAAAGTCAGAGCATGAAAGTTTTTGATAGAGAGGACAGAGCCCACCTCACTGAGATGAATTTTGAGTAAAATTTTTGAGCAGAATTTAATTGCTCAATCAAAGCCTCGCATAGGATTTTGCATACATTCTCAATAAATATAGATATTTTTAATGTAAGAAACTAAAGAAAGAAGAAAGTATTCCAACCATAGCCACAGATATAATGACCATATATAACAGTGTTTATTGTGATTGCAATTCATGGTAATCCTTTTTACCATGTGGAAGAAACTGTTTTGAACACGTGCAGATTGTACCATTTAAGCAAATGTAAGCAATAGGAAGAAGCATCACTTCATCAAAAATTTCACAAACATAAAATATAGATTTGAATTACATATTTTATCATAATTTGCCCCAAAATTATATTAAGTAGATTCTCACATAATATTCTTTCTTTTTGTTCCTTAAGTTTAGCAATTTACTCTTCTAATACTCAAATTGTAAGGAATTGCTGACTATACTGTCACACCCACAGTTTAGATTTTAGATTTGTTTTCTCTCTATTTTAGTATATTCTCCACTTAGTTTCAGGAGTCTAACATGCACTGCACGATCACACACTAAAAATTGCTATCACTTATATAGTGTTTACTATATGCTAAGTACTGTTCTGTGTCCTTTTAATTTTTAATGTATTTCTTATTCTAAGATGTAGGTATTTCAAGTATACAATTTTATACATATAGAAACTAAGGCATAGAGTGGTTGAACAGAGAATCAATGAGTATCAACTAGTCTGTTCCAAAACACCGGGATCTTAGCAATTACATTAATCTGCCCCTCTTCAAAAACTTTTTTCGTAGATAACTTTCAATTTCAGGAAATTATGGTTTGTCGACGTATAATAATGCTCATCAAATTCTATTTTCTTTTTCCTTAAGAAAATGTGACATTTTTTATGTGTTATATATCATTTTCAAGAATTCTGGTTTGGAGAAAATGAAATACATATACCCCACCCTGTTTTTCTCAGTGAATGCAACTATAAATCCTGGATAGAATGCATAGAACAGCTATTTGAGAACTCCAAAAAGTAAATGGTAGCAGCAGGAAGGGAGATGGAGATGAGAACTTTAAGTTCCCTTGAAATGGAAGTGAGTTTATTTTATTTTCTTTCTCTAAGGGTAGCTAAGAACCCAGACATGTGCACTGGATACAGATAAAAGAAACTCCAGGAGAAGCTCTTTATTTCTGGTCCAAGTAACAGGAAAGGGTTTATCTAAGAGTTATAGAGAGTGAAGGAAATCTGCTTATTTTTCTCCCCCTTCCCTACCACCCCAACACCTTGGCAATAGCATGCCAGCAGTGATAGCAAAGTCGTGGCAGAGATGATGGGTAGTTACCTAAAACTTTAAGGGGGGAGGACTCTTCTCTCTGATCAGAGAAACTATGATTCAAAGAACATGAGGCAAATTCCTGTTGCTTTTTCCTTTCTCTGTCCTCGCACTACAGTAATAGAAAGTGCAGAGCAAGGCAAGGAAACTCAAAATATAAACTAAAGTGGAAAGCTGAAAAAATTTAATCACATAGAAAAAGACTGGAAAAGAGAAATAGAACAAAAATAAAAGGAAGTGTAGCAAACCAAAAACCAAATACTAAAATGTTGGTAGCAAATGAAACACATCAAAACATACAGTAAATGTAAATGATATAAATATACCAATTAAAAGATATAGTCTGATTGATTTTTTTAAAAAAACTCAATTGTATGCTGCCTACAAAAAAACCCACTATAAATATCATGATGTAAGTAAGTTAAAAGTAAAAGGATGGAAATTGATGTCTCATGCAAGCACTAATTAAAAGAAAGCTGAAATGTCTCCATTAATATTAGATAAAGTAAACTTTAGAGCAAGGAAAATGACCACAGGTAAAGGGAAACATTACATAATAATAAAATGACCATTTCACAAGAATACACAGCAATCTAAAGATGTATGCACTTAAAAACAGGTTGAAATACATGAAGCAAAACTTGTAAAACTGAAAAGAGATATGGGAAAATTTACAATTATATTTGGACGCTTCAACATCCCTGTCTCAGTAATCAACAGAACAAGTAGAAATCATCAAAAATATAGAAGAACTGAATAAAACAGCATCATCAGCTAATTAGATCAAGTAACATTTATAAATACTCCAAAAAATAACAGAAAAATACACATTTTTCTCAAGTGCACATGCAACATATAGCAAAATAGACCATATCTCAAGGCATAAAACAAGTCTTAATAAATGTAAGAAAAATGAAAAATACAAAATATGTTCTCTGACCACAAAGTAAAAACAAACCAATAATAGGAAGATAATTGGAACTAAACAATATTTTAAATAAAAGAATTAAACATACTTTTTAATAATTCATGGGTCAATGAGGAAGACTCGTAGGAAATTAGAAAACATTTTGAACTGAAGTAAAAGGAAAATATAAAAAATCAAAATTTGTGGTATGCAGCCAAGCAGTGCTCAGTAAGTAAATTATAGCACAGTATTACATGTTTATACTATAAAAGAAGGAAAGTTCTCAAATCAGCAAGCTAAGTTTCTACCTAAAGAAACTAGGAAAAGAAATATAAAATAAACTCAAAGTAAGCAGAAAGGAGAGGATAGTAAAGAACAGGAATCAGTTCAACTGAAAACAGTAAATCAGTAGAGAAAATCAATACAAACAAAAATTGATCCTTTTTAAAATAATGAATAAAATTGATAAGCTTCTAGCCAGACTGATAAATTTTAAAAAATAGAGAAGAAACAGATCACCAATATGAAGATATTGTTCATAATAAGTTAGTTATGATATATCTTATGCTTATTAATCTATATCTGATACAGTCACATTCATTATAACTTAGCCCACATTTCAAATGTCCAGTGTAAAGAATGAGGATCTACAATATTCGGTCTGATTACAAATTGGGTAATATTACAATTTACTCACAAATGATTTACCAGTGTACCTATTCCTTCAACACATTCTTCTCTAATGGAGTAATGGAGTCAAAGTGACAAATAGAAAATTTTACAAAGCAATAAGATTATAAAATAGTAAAATTGACAGAGATATCCTACAAGATTTAAAGGGAAGTTTAAAAGTCATAATACTATCACAGCAATGTTTCTAAAAAATTAAAAATTCATTCTTCCAGCTGCTGATATAATTTTTGACTAATAGAGACTCACAATCAGTCTATTCCCTATTATCTGCATTTCAACTTTAATGAGTTCTACAGTAACATAGTGACTGATGAAAAGTTAACATGGGACCAGTGGTTTCAGCATAATTATAACACGTCATTCATTAGATTGTCAAAGTCTCCTTCCAGATATCAGTTTGCTAGTTTAATAAAGGAGGTAAAAAATCAAGACCCGTTATTACCCCTACATGAGAGCCCTCAGGAAGGAGAGAAAATTCCTCAACCTAGTGTACAATGACATTCTGTAATGAGCAGCAGCTATACCCAAGAAGTGAAGGTTGGACTTAATGACATCAAATCCTCTGTCACTTTTCTTCACAGACACCCACTAAAAGTCCCAAGGCAGCATTTTAAAGCAGGAAAGTGCTCCAGCAATGGTTAATGAAACTATGATTTTTCCCTATGGGGAATACTCTTCTGAACTAGAAAACAGGCAAAACTAGTCCATTAACTCTCCTTTGAGAGGTGCTTTTGTGGCTTCATAAAAATAGCAATCCAGAGTTGGAAAAACAATAAAAATATCAGACTTTAAACACTAAAATGCATGCATTTGGTAATCAGCTTAATGAATGCTTAGTAAGGAAAGAGACTGCACACAAACTTATATATCCCTGAGAGAATAGTGTAAAACCCACATTACATGAACAAAGAAGAACTTTTCCAGAAGCAAAGATATCTGACTTATTTACCTTTCCCTATGGCTCCTCTGCATTTATTAAAGGCACAGACGCAGATGCATGAAACTCATTTGCCCAAGGGTAAGTTTGGGAGCATATTTGAACTGTTTTTTCTGGTCTCATGTTAGTTCTAATCTTGACCATTATTTTCTTGTGATGAAGGAAATATATTGTTTGAATAAAGAACAAACTACAGCAGATTTCATAGACAAAGAATTGACTCAATTTATATCAGTATGAATAACACCTCGCTTAGGAAAAGAGCCCTTGAGGTGCAAAGATGAAATTTTCCTCACCCTACTCATTCAGCATATACTATTTTCTGAAAGAAAAGGAGAGAATTGATTTTTTTCTGCATACTAAATGAAGTGGAACGTGGTTTTCAACCATACCCAAGAATAATGTATAACAAAAGAAAGAAAAGAAAGAAAGGAAGGAAGGAGGAAAGAAAGAAAGAAAGAAAGAAAGAAAGAAAGAAAGAAAGAAAGAAAGAAAGAAAGAAAGAGAGAGAGAGAGAAAGAAAGAAAGAAAGAAAGAAAGAAAGAAAGAGAAAGGAGTGTGGAAAATTTGAAAAGAGAAAATGGCTGAGCAACGAGATTGACGCTAGGATAATGATTGCCAAAATGTCTAACATTCTCCCAGGCTTAACTAAACTTTAGAGAGCCTTCTTCCTGACTTTAGTTCCCTGACTTCTCTTTTCTTAGAGCTTTTACTTTAGAAAATTCTAAATTCTTTCTCTGCCCCTTTGAGATGTAAAGCTTCTCCCATCCTATTGCCTATTTAACAACTAGGAGTGTCTTTCTTAAGGACCTGGAAGTCAAGCCTTTGAAATGTAATCATTAAGATAGGGCCCCTCAACCCCAGTCTTTATGGGAGGGTAGGAGCCTAACTTTGACAAGCACACGTCAATCAATTAATAAACACAAAGTGGCCTAATCACATTGACAAACTTCCCTTCTTAAGACCTCCAGTACTTTCCCACTAGCTTCCCCTAGTACTTAAACACTCTCCCACCTTCTGTTTCAGTAGAGTAGACTTCAGTCTCCTATTGCAATAGTCAAGTAAAGTCTTTCTTGAGTATTTAACTCTGGCTGATACAACTTTGCTTTGACAATAAATGATTTGTGTGTCACCCTACAATAGGCTACGTCCCAAGAAAATTCACAGTAAAGATTGCTACCTACACTAGCCTTTGTAGTGGTTCTTTGGAAGACAGAAAAAATGAGGCAGTGTTTAGCAGGAATAAACTTTGTAGAAGAATGGGAAGAAGAATGAGGTATGTCCTGACTCTTGAGAACAAGGCATTCCCTTGATTAGTCACAAAAATTTTTGGTAAAGAGCACCCAAAAAGTATGGGATTGGAGATAAAGTCATATTTAAAAAGAGACAGTGACTCCAGCTGGTTAGAGAACTTGGAGACCCTCTGTCAAACAGTAAGGATATACCTTGTGTGCACAAAGCTTACGTTTCTGATTATTTATTGTAGCATTCAGTCTTAGTAGTGTTATTGCTAGGGAGAATTCCTTGCCTGTAATAAGCTCTGAAAAATACTTATCATGAGCTATTATTTACTAGAAAAGGCTTCTTTTTATACTTACCTGGTACTACAACCATCTCTTTCTATTATTGTCTCCTGCATCTGTGTTCACAGTTCTAGATTGGTAGATAGGACATTTATATATTACTCCCTTTGGGATTGGAAAAATGATTTCCAGGTTAGGATTTGAGCTACAGTGGGCTACCCCGTTGGGCAGAAACCAGGACACCACAGCTCTTCCTTTGACATCATTAAATATCTACAATATCCACTGTAGCACCCAAAGCTCACAGGATTTTATTGTTTATTTCACAACTATTGTAGACTTATTTGTAATAACTCAGAGACAAAAAGTCAAAATAAAATATGGAGAAACCAGACAGTCGTCAAAACGTGATTGTAAAAAAGAGACTATTTCACAACAAAGAAGGTATATCTTTGGGAATTCTTTTTCCTCTTCCTCCAACTCATTTATTCAAATATCTCATTGCACAAATTTTTCAATCTCAGTAATACTCCAACCTATAGACCTACAAAACTGTCTTTACTTCTCATGTTGCTCAACTGAAATTGCATGATATATCATTTTAGCTGCTTCTTTACAAACAGCCTTAATATCAATATGTATTTCTCTCATCTTATCTAATGGAAAATTGATTCATTGTTTCTGTGAAATTCAATAAGATATATGGGTTGTGGTCCCAAATTTGCCCTGGATGATGATATGCCAATCCAGAAGATGAAATAATTCACCTGGTTGTTATCTAATCTTCCTTCCAAATCTAAATTTCTTTTCTAACTACATCTCACTTCTTTTCTTCTTTCCTTCCTTCCTTCCTCTCCCCTTTCCTCCCTTTCTCCCTTCCTTCCTTCCACTTTCCCTCTATCCCTCCTTTTCTGGGTTTTAAAGGTAAGTGCAATATTTTCTATACCTCCAAATGATTATGGGTGGTAAACCACAATATTTTGAGAAAATACAAGGAAAATATTATAACATCCATTGTCAACAGTGCAAAACAGTTAAAATACTCCAGGAGAGGAACATCAGCTTTGTGCCTCTATAGCGGTTGTATGTTGTTCCCTAATGAGAAATAGATTTCCAGCTGGCAGAGGCAAACAGATTATTTTGAATGTACAGTATTAATTTAGTGCAATTACTATGATTACTGTTTTTAGAACAAAATTGTGAGGTTTTCCTAATGAATGAAGCTGAAATATTTATTTTATAATAATGTTGTATCATTGTATTAATATAAATGGAAGAAAAAAACTAGAGAAGTGTAGAGTAACCAAACTATGAAATCTGAACACTGAAAAAAAATTGCTTTTAAACATCATTACCTCGCTACTATAAAATTTCCTAAATTGAAATGTAGAAAGTTTATTTGATATTTTCAACTGATATACTATTTCTTGAGGCTTAAATTTAATTTCCAGAAATTAAAACTATGTGGAAAAAAAATCCCAGTAAAAAGGCATAGTTACAGATAAAGGCTATTAAAATAGCGTCATTGTACAATGAGAGATGTAAATGAGACAATGTGATACTTGCAAATAGTAAAGAGTTATGGGCATTTCTTTCTGCATAGAATTTAATAAAAATAAATGGACTGTAGTCCAGTGGTTAAGAACTTGGTCTCTGAAGTCAAGATTTTTGAACCAATTAATCTGTGTGGCCTTTTGCAAATTATTGAAATTTTCTAAATCAATGATCTTAAAACTTGGATTCCTGAGGATACATAGAGTCTTTCCAAGGGCATGGGTGATTTAAGAAAGTCAATTTCCAGAACCTCAGTTATGTGCTGCCTCGTCATGTACTTCCAGTGAAGGTACCACACACCTTCTCACCCCCTCCATCACAATTATCCCTTCTTCTGGTTGACAAAGTAAGGGGAAATTCTCATCCAACTCAAATCCTTCTACAGAAAATTGTCCTGACATTTAAAAACAACTGGAGAGCCAAACAAATGGACAATTCAAATTGCTTGTGTTGGTGAAGACTCTGAATAAGGCCCTATAAACCCAGTGTAGGATTTAGAGCACTGTGTTCTATTTTACTAAAGTACAAGTGTGACATTGGAAATTTGGGGTTTTGTTGGAAATTTTGAAATCAGATATACTATAGGATAGGAAGTTGGGAATAAAGACAGTTTTCATTTCAAAATCATACCTCTTCCATGGTTTAATTATTGTTAAACAACATACTGTTCCCGAGGGAGAAATCCATCAGAGTAAAGCAAAGAGAGCATCAGTAAGAAGCAATGAAGTAACTGGCACATTGGTTCGCCCAGGTGACAACTCACAGCAAGGCCTCGTGCCTTACACATTTGTGTATCAATCCTCTCCCCGCACCCCCCAGCAACTGTTTCCAATTAGAAGTCCTGCTGGTCCTTTTGAAGTGAATACATGAAATCAATTTATAATCAGTAGCTTTTACTCACAAGCTAAGATCAACTTACTTTTAAAACTAGTTTATTTTGAAAATTTTGAAATTTCATTGACTTTATTAATTGTATAATCAAAACTATTCTTTTTTTAATAAATTTATTTATTTTATTTATTTATTTTTGGCTGCATTGGGTCTTCGTTGCTGTGCGCGGGATTTCTCTAGTTGCGACGAGCAGGGGCTACTCTTCATTGTGGTGCGCGGGCTTCTCTTTGCGGTGGCTTCTCCTGTTGCAGAGCATGGGCTCTAGGCGCAAGGCCTTCAGCAGTTGTGGTTCGCGGGCTCTAGACCACAGGCTCAGCAGTTGTGGCGCACGGGCTTAGCTGCTCCGCGGCAATGTGGGATCTTCCAGGACCAGGGATCAAACCCGTGTCCCCTGCATTGGCAGGCAGATTCCTATCCACTGCGCCATGAGGGAAGCCCCAAAACTATTCTTTATAGGCAATAAAAAGAAAACACTTATGTCCATCTCATCCTAGACTAAATAATAACAAATTAAATAATCACATATTTGTTAGCAGGCAAAAGAATAAGATTCCATGTTTCTTTATGTGAGAACTTGTTATATCCGTTCCTCACTGACCAAATGAAGTAAGAATGCATAGAACACCTGGGATCTTAATGCATTTTCATATTACTAAATAAAAGGATAAGAAAAGCTTTTTGGACCACAATGATTTCTTGGTCACGTAAATTTCTCATATTATGAAGTGACATAATTTCCAGCAAAGTTATTAAATAACAGTAGCAAAATATTGTTCACCTTTATTTGTTTTTCTCTGTATTTATCTTGTCTGAGAACACTGCTCTTAAAGTTTATCTCAGTGAAAACATAAGAAGATACTTTCTACTCTATTCAAAGTCTGCTCAAAACAAGCATTAGAGTATATTCTATATTAAATTCTTTAATTATTTTTGTGGCTTAAAAACTATGCTTAATATCCACATTTCCTTTGCATCATTACTATAGAAAGCATGGAATAATTTAAAAATTGGAGTTTTAAAAAGAACTTGGGATAGAGAAAAAATTATCAGAGTGATTTTTGAAATTGCTTTTACTCTTTTTTTTTTATTTGCTATAATGTTGCATGCTACAGTGAAGGAATGAAATGTCCTTCCCTATATTCAAAGTCATCTGAGTAGCCTGAATGATGTTTCCCATTATTTAATAAGCTTGATGTACAAGACGAAATTCACAGGGAATCGATAATAGCTCTTGTCTTTGTTTTTGTTTTGCAAAGTCAGACTTAGCCCAAATACAGAAAAGAAGAAGGAAGAAATAGAGTGTGTGGGCTATTGACTTTTAAGTACAACATAGAGTTCATAATTAAAATATGATCTCTAATTGCTGACAAATTCATTGGCATAAACATAAAGATAACTCTAGAGTAAGAGTACATATCTATAAAAACAGTTTTAATATCTACTTCATTATTTCTGTAAATTAAATGAGTCTAGCGGCTAGTACTGTCCAGGAGATGTTCAAAAAATTGTGGCTATTGTGTGTAATCACCTCTTAATTTGACATGAGTACTACTCATGTTATGGAAAATCATTTAATGTGCTATGCAGTAGTAGTTCCCCAACCTAATTTTGCATCAGAATCACCTGTGTAGTTCTTTAAAAGCAAATTTCCAAATTATATCTGAGAGGTAGAATCAGAAATTTTGAGGTTGGGTCTCTAAACTTTGATACACTGATCATTTTTGAACCAATTTGCTGGGAACAGTGGCTCTAGACATTTAAGTCATCAGAGATCCCTTTACAAGCAAGCCTCCTTCCATGTCCCTTAGCATTGGTCAGATTTTAGACTTTTTGATGCGTGCCCAGGATTAAAATTTTTAAGTACAGAAACGCAGAAGGATCTTATAATTAACATGAAATTCTTAAAAATACTTTTAATATTTTTCTGTATGTATATTTTTTGTCTTTTTTTTTGTTCTATGAATATATATGAGAATTATCATAGGGAGGCAACATCACATGGAACATCATCAAATCTAAATGCCAGTGTTTGTAATGTGCAGAATTATTTTATGAAATACTTAAAGAGAAAAAAATTAAAATTTGACAAACTGCCTTCTTAGGATACAATTTTTATTAGACTTATTTCTGGTACTACTTTAGACTTATTAAGGCATAAATGATATATGACCCAATCAGCTTGGGCATTTTCAGTATAATTTTGTGTTATGGCAGAGAAAGTTTTGTTAGCATTTCCTATTTGTCTAAACGGTTTTGTTTTTTCACCAGTTGAGTCACATGTTGCGGAAGGCTTTGCAACCTTTGTTGAAAGTCAGCAGGAATTTTCTGACAAATTGATATTTGATGCCTTAATGATAGTTCTACACTATGCATGAATCTTTCACACCAGCAGTTCATTGCTTAGAATTGTCTTCCATTATTAAATGGAACTAGAAAATTTCTCCTTTCAGTCCCCACACTTGTCTGGTAGTGAGAATTCCTTTTACAGATAACCCAGTAACAAACATATCACAGTTTCATCTACTTATTGGGAACGTCATTTCCTTGAGCAAGTGAACCTCTTTCTTGTTGATTTTCAAGGATCATAGAGTACCTGTTCTATTTAGTACATGATATCATATAGTTTTCAAAAGTAGCTGAAACATATCAACAGTGTGTGGAGTTATGGTGATCCACATGTTTGTCAACACATGGCATTATTAGTAATGCTATTTTTAACTATTCTGGTAGTGATGTAATCATATCTTCTTCTTGATTAACTTACATTTTTGTAATTATTGTTAATTGGGTATCAATGAGATTTAGCAACATTTTAAATGTTTCTTCGGCATTTTTATAAACTCTCCTTTGAAGTGACTTTATTTCTTACAGCCATTTTTCTTTTAAAATTTCTATTTTTTCTTAACTATGTAAAGTTTATATTTTCAGAAAATAGGCACTTTTTATTATATGTATTGTAAATATCTTCTCCTACACTGTGGCTTGCCTTTTCACTATCTTAGTTGTGTCTTTGAATAAACACACTTTCTTAATTTCAAAGTACTCTAGCTTATGAATATTTTCCTTTATGGTTAGTTATCTTTTGTGTTCTTTTAAAGAAATGTTTCCTTAACTCCTCAAAAAGGGAGGCACTTTTCTATATTATTTTATAGTGGACTTATTGATTTCCCTTTCACATTTAGAGTTTCAGTCCACTCAGTATAGAGTGTGAGGTAGGGGTTAAATTTACTTTACCTTTTTTTCACTTGCATATCTGACTAATCCAACATGATTCATTAAATACCTATTATGTTCCAACTGCTCTGAAAATTTACCTTTGTTATATATTGTCTATGTTTGTCTGTTAATGAACTCTAATTCTGCTTCATTTCTCTATGTGTCTATCCTTCCAGCAACAACTGTCTTAACTACACTAGTTTTGTAAAAAAAAAAAAAAAAAAAAGTCTTAATATTTAATACAGCAAGTTCTTCCTTTTTTTCTTCTACTTCAGACTGTCCTGCTAGTCTTGAATCTTAATTCTATATAAAATTTAGAATAAGCTTTTCAAGTTCTGAAAAAAGATGTTGAGATTTTGGTTGAGATTGCATGGAATCTACCAATCAATTTGAGGAGAACTGACATTTCACAGTATTTAATCTTTCAATCCATGAACAGTTTTATTTAATATTAAGGGTTGTTTTTTTTTTTACATTTTCTGTTCATTATAGTTTATGTGTATCTTTGTAAAGATCTTGCACATTTTAGTGACATTTATTCTTGTTTTGCTCTTTTAATATTTTGAAGTTACTATAAATGATACTTTTTAAATGACTGTAAGATTTTTAGTGATGTTTCCTTTTCCATTCCTCTTACTGATTGTTATGTCTCCTTTGTTTTTTATTATTCTTCAGTTTATTCAGGTGCTTATCAATGTTTTTGTCTTTTCAAAGAATCAGCTTTTAATTTTGTTAGGGCTGTATAATGTGTGTTTGTTTTCCATCTTAATAATTTTGGGGTTTATATTTGTCATTTATTTCCTTATATTTTCTTTAGGTGTCATTTGCCGAAATTTTTCCAAGGTATTTAAAGCAATGCTTAACTCATTAATCTTTATCTATTCACCTTTTCTGACACAAGGCTATACATATTTTTCGAATCATAGTTTTCATTGCACTCCAGCGTTTTAATATATAATGTTTTGTTGTCACTCAGGTCAAAATATTTTCTCATTTTCATTTTAATTCATTCTTTGACCCATACATTATTGTAGAAATATATTTTTTAATTTACAAATATTTACGGATTTTCTAGTAATGTTCTTTTATTGATTTATCACTTATTTGTATTGATTTCATTTTTTCTTGGACTAGAATAAGAATGTAAAGTTAATGAGAAAGTATAGAGACATAAACTGAATGGTTACCTAGTTAGATGTCGGTAAGCTGGTAATGATATTGGAATTGCATAGAAAAGTCAAAACAGTGTTTTGTGTTTTTTTAACTCATACTGATTTATAGTGAAATATGATTATTTATTATTCCATGAGATTAGTTGTCAAAGTATGTTGAAATCAGCATTATAGGAAAAAATAAAGGTATTAAAAAAAGTTTTTTTAAAGGGTTCTAAATCCCTAGAGTGATGAATTTTGGAGGATAAATCTTTCCTAATTCTTTAGGTTGTAATATTTATAAACTGAGTCATTTGCTCATTTATTTGGCCAACATTTGTTGAGCACCTACTATGTGCCAAGCATTATGTTATTTTGTTTGGGTCTGATCTGAACAGAATAACTGTGGATATATTCTAAGGCTTCCTTAGGAAAAATAAAAATGATATGGTACCATATACCTTTCTTTTAATAAACTCAAATTTTATAATCATAGCTTTTTCTAGCATGTGAAGAAGACTTAACCACGTGTGGACATAATTATTTTTTATGTAGCATAGAATTTGGACTTTGAAAATACATTGCTTAAAATAGTCAGAAATTATTATTACTGGAGTTAAGTTTGTACAGATTTGCATCATTTAAGCAGAAGGTAAATATATTGTAAGGCAATTCAATAATACATTTTATTCCATTTCTTAATATCGCCTTATGAGAGTTGCACCTTAAGACAAATTGTGTATGATTGCCTGCTATATCTACTGGTCAACTTTTCTTTCTACTCCTTACCAAGTGGGAAAGTAAGCCCTCATAATAAGTATCAATAAATATTAATATATCAGTATAAGAATAATAGACATCCTGCCAAATTAAGTGGAGAAAACATATAAATCAAATAATAAAAAGGATTTATTTCCTTTCCATCTTGTTATAACTTGGAAAAAAAACTAAGTAGAAAACATAAAGAAAGAAAATAGGACAAAAGTACAGTCGGTCTTATTACAGATTCCATATTAGCAAATTCACCTATTCACTAAAATGTTTTTGTAACCCCCAAAACAATATTCAAAGCAGTTTCATGCTCATTTGTAGACATGCATAAAGTATCAAAAAAAAAAACACACATAAAATGAGACTCTGTACTGATTGATTGACAAACAATGTGACAGCAACTCCTAGAAATCTAACCCTGAATCTCCCCTAAGAGCAATGTGATTCAAGGTTCACTAATTTGGTGTTCACAGCAACTTTATAAAATATAACTACTGTGAATAATGAGAATAAGTTGCACTTTAATAGGAGATAGGAAGACAGAAGTTTGGTGAGCATCTGATATGTCTATACATGACAGTACTTATGAGCACCTAATTTTAGCCCCCAAATTCTTCTTGTTACACTTAAGAAACCAAACCAGGAGGAACTTCAAGATGGCGGAAGAGTAATACACAGATATCACCTTCCTCCCCACAGATACATCAGAAATACATCGACATGTGGAACAGTTCCTACAGAACACCCACTGAAAGCTGGCAGAAGACCTCAGACCTCCCAAAGGTAAGAAACTCCCCACGTACCTGGTTAGGGCAAAAGAAAAAAGGGAGACAAAAGAATAGGGACGGGACCTGCAGCACTGGGAGGGACCTGTGAAGGAGGAAAGGTTTCCACACACTAGGAAGCCCCTTTGCGGGCGGAGACTGCAGGTGGCGGAACGGGGGAGCTCCGGAGCCACGGAGGAGAACGCAGCAACAGGGGTGTGGAGGGCAAAGCGGAGAGATTCCCGCACAGAGGATGGGTGCCGACCGGCACTCAGCAGCCTGAGAGGCTTGTCTGCTCACCCGCCGGGGCGGGCGGGGGCTAGGAGCTGAGGCTCGGGCTTCGGTTGGAGTGCAGGGAGAGGACTGGGGTTGGCGGCGTGAACACAGCCTGCAGGGGGTCAGTGCGCCACGGCTAGCCGGGAGGGAGTCCGGGAAAAAGTCTGGACCTGCCGAAGAGGCAAGAGACGTTTTCTTGCCTCTTTGTTTCGTGGCGCGTGAGGAGAGGGGATTAAAAGTGCCGCCTAAAGGAGCGCCAGAGACAGGCGTGAGCCGCGGCTAAAAGCGCAGACCTCAGAGACGGGCATGAGACGCTAAGGCTGCTGCTGCCGCCACCAAGAAGCCTGTGTGCGAGCACAGGTCACTCTCCACACCTCCCTTCCAGGGAGCCTATGCAGCCCGCCACTGCCAGGGTACCGGGATCCAGGGACAACTTCCCCGGGAGAACGCACGGTGAGCCTCAGGCGGGTGCAACATCATGCTGGCCTCTGCCGCCGCAGGCTCGCCCCACACTCCATACCCCTCCCTCCCCCCGGCCTGAGTGAGCCAAAGCCCCGGAATCAGCGGCTCCTTCAACCCCGTCCTGTCTGAGCGAAGAATAGATGCCCTCCGGCGACCTACAGGCAGAGGCGGGGCCAAATCCAAAGCTGAACCCCGAGAACTGTGAGAACAAAGAAGAGAAAGGGAAATCTCTCCCAGCAGCCTCAGAAGCAGCGGATTAAAGCTCCACAGTCAACTTGATATACCCTGCATCTGTGGAATACATGAATAGACAGCAAATCATCCCAAATTGAGGAGGTGGACTTTGGGAGCAAAGATATATATATTTTTTTCCCTTTTTCTCTTTTTGTGAGTGTGTATGTGTATGCTTCTGTGTGTGATTTTGTCTGTATAGCTTTGCTTTTATACCATTTGTCCTCGGGTTGTGTCTGTCCTTTTTTTTTCTTTTTTTAATTACTTTTTAAACATTTTTTCTTAATAATTATTTTTTATTTTAATAACTTCTTTTATTCTACTTTACTTTATTTTATTTTATCTTCCATCTTTCTTTCTTTCTTTCTATTTTTTCACCCATTTATTGTGAGCCATGTGGATGAAAGTCTCTTGCTGCTCCAGCCAGGCATCAGGGCTGTGCCTCTGAGGTGAGAGAGCCAATTTCAGGACACTGGTCCACAAGAGGCCTCCCAGCTCCATGTAATATCAAATGGCGAAAAACTGCCAGAGATCTCCATCTCAACGCCAAGACACAACTTCACTCAACGACCACCAAGCTACAGTGCTGGACACCCTATGCCAAACAAATAGCAAGACAGGAACACAACCCCATCCATCAGCAGAGAGGCTGTCTAAAATCATAAAAAGGCCACAGACACCCCAAAACACACCACCAGACGTGGACCTTCCCACCAGAGAGACAAGATCCAGCCTTATCCACCAGAACACAAGAACTAGTCCCCTCCACCAGGAAGCCCAACCCACTGAACAAACCTTGGCCAGTGGGACAGACATCAAAAACAACAGGAACTATGAACCTGCAGACTGCAAAAAACAGACCCCAAACACAGTAAGTTAAGCAAAATGAAAAGATGGAAAAACACACAGCAGATGAAGGAACAAGGCAAAAACCCACCAGACCTAATAAATGAAGAGGAAATAGGCAGTCTACCTGAAAAAGAATTCAGAATAATGATAGTAAAGATGATCCAAAGTCTTGGAAATAGAAGGTAGTAAATACAAGACACATTTCACAAGGACCTAGAAGAACTAGAGAAAACAAACAGTGATGAACAACACAATAAATGAAATTAAAAATTCTCTAGAAGGGATCAATAACTGAATAACAGGCAGAAGAACGGATAAGTGACCTGGATGATAAAATAGTGGAAATAACTACTGAAGAACAGAATAAAGAAAAAACAATGAAAAGCATTGAGGAGAGTCTCAGAGACCTCTGGGACAACATTAAACGCACCAACATTCTAATTACAGGGATCCCAGAAGAAGAAGAGAAAAAGAAAGGGACCGAGAAAATATTTGAAGAGATTATAGTTGAAAATTTCCCTAATATGGGAATGGAAATAGTTAATCAAGTCCAGGAAGTGCAGAGAGTCCCATACAGGATAAATCCAAGGAGAAACACTCCAAGACACATATTAATCAAACTATCAAAAATTAAATACAAAGAAAAAATATTAAAAGCAGCAAGGGAAAAACAACAAATAACACACAAGGGAATCCCCATAAGATTAACAGGTGATTTTTCAGCAGAAACTCTGCAAGCCATAAGGGAGTGGCAGGACATATTTAAAGTGATGAAGAAGAAAAACCTACAACCAAGATTACTCTACCCAGCAAGGATCTCATTCAGATTTGATGGAGAAATTAAAACCTTTACAGACAAGCAAAAGCTAAGAAAATTCAGCACCACCAAACCAGCTTTACAACAAATGCTAAAGGAACTTCTCTAGGCAGGAAACACAAGAGAAGGAAAAGACCTACAAAAACAAACCCAAAACAATTAATAAAATGGCAATACAAACATACTTATCGATAATTACCTTAAACGTGAATGGATTAAATGCTCCAACCAAAAGAAACAGGCTTGCTGAATGGATACAAAAATAAGACCCATATATATGCTGTCTACAAGAGACCCACTTCAGACCTAGAGACACATACAGACTGAAAGTGAGGAGATGGAAAAGGATATTCCATGCAAATGGAAATCAAAAGAAAGCTGGAGTAGCAATTCTCATATCAGACAAAATAGACTTTAAAATAAAGACTATTGCAAGAGACAAAGAAGGACACTACATAATGATCAAGGGATCGATCCAAGAAGAAGATATAAAAATTGTAAATATTTATGCCCCCAACATAGGAGCACCTCAATACATAAGGCAAATACTAACAGCCATAAAAGGGGAAATCGACAGTAACACAATCATAGTAGGGGATTTCAACACCCCACTTTCACCAATGGACAGATCAGTGAAAATGAAAATAAATAAGGAAACACAAGCTTTAAATGATACATTAAACAAGATGGACTTAATTGATATTTATAGGACATTCCATCCAAAAACAACAAAATACACATTCTTCTCAAGTGCTCATGGATCATTCTCCAGGATACATCATACCTTGGGTCACAAATCTAGCCTTGGTAAATTTAAGAAAATTGAAATCATATCAAGTATCTTTTCCAACCACAACACTATGAGACTAGATACCAATTACAAGAAAAAATATGTAAAAACACAAACACATGGAGGCTAAACAATACACTACTTAATAACGAAGTGATCACTGAAGAAATCAAAAAATACCTAGAAACAAATGACAATGAAAACACGACGACTCACAACCTATGGGATTCAGCAAAAGCAGTTCTAAGAGGGAAGTTTATAGCAATACAGTCCTACCTTAATCAACAAGAAACATCTCAAATAAACAACCTAACCTAACAACTAAAGCAATTAGAGAAAGAAGAACAAAAAACCCCCAAAGTTAGCAGAAGGAAAGAAGTCATAAAAATCACATCAGAAATAAATGAAAAAGAAATGAAGGAAACAATAGCAAAGATCAATAAAACTAAAAGCTGTTTCTTTGAGAAGATAAACAAAAGTGATATACCATCGGCCAGACTCATCAAGAAAAAAAGGAAGAAGACTCATCATTAGAATTAGAATTGAAAAAGGAGAAGTAACAACTGACACTGCAGAAATACAAAGGATCATGAGAGATTACTACAAGCAACTCTATGCCAATAAAAATGACAACCTAGAAGAAATGGACAAATTCTTAGAAATGCACAACCTTCCAAGACTGAACAAGGAAGAAATAGAAGATATGAACAGACCAATCACAAGTAATGAAACTGAAACTGTGATTAAAAATCTTCTGACAAACAAAAGCCCAGGACCATATGGCTTCACAGGTGAATTCTATCAAATATTTAGAGAAGAGCTAACACCTAACCTTCTCAAACTCTTCCAAAATATAGCAGAGGGAGGAACGCTCCCAAACTCACTCTACGAGGCCACCATCACCCTGATACCAAAACCAGACAAAGATGTCACAAAGAAAGAAAACTACAGGCCAGTATCACTCAGGAACATAGATGCAAAAATCCTGAACAAAATACTAGCAAACAGAATCCAACAGCACATTAAAAGGATCATACACCATGATCAACGGGGGTTTATCCCAGGAATGCTAGGATTCTTCAATATACGTAAATCAATCAATGTGATACACCATATTAACAAATTGAAGGAGAAAAACCATATGATCATCTCATTAGATGCAGAGAACGCTTTTGACAAAATTCAACACCCATTTATGATGAAAACCGTCCATTGTAAAGCAACTATACTCCAATAAAGATGTTAAAAAAAAGAAAAAGAAACCAAACCAAAAGTGGCTCAGAGACAGAAAAAAATGCAGCAAGGATTTGTCTCTAGGGGGACCAGAGGAAGAGAAAATTGAAACTGAGGCATCTAAATCTTTAAATAACTTTGGAAACTAGTCCAAAGTTTTCTACTTGAACAAAGTTCACTAGAAATCTTCAAAAGGGCATTCAGTTCCCATAGGATTCGTCATTATCTCACCCTGGGTGGTTTAAGATATGGATGCTAGAAATATTTCCTTATGCATAAGAATACATTTATTTTGTGTTTTTATTCAGTTGGAGGGTTTATGCTTTTTTTTAAATTGATTTCACAAATAGCAACTCAACTCTGTCTATATATGTAGCCAAAATTCATCCAATGCTTAACATCAAGTACATGCTGTACACACTAGGTCTCTACAAATAGCTGTTGAATTTTTATGAATTAGTAAAAAATGAATTACATACATTTGCAATTCAGAGGGGGAGACAGATGTGCCTGGCCATCAAGAGGCTATTTTTCAAGTCGTAATACTATTCATCCCATGAATGAAACAGTGCATCAGGAAAGTCATTTCAAGGAAGTGATCTGCTAGGAAGAGAAAGCTCCAGCCAAAAGTATGATAATTAATTAAAATGCCTTTTATTGCATGTAAATAAATTATAAATATTTGACAAGAAAGCTCAACTGTTGAAAGCAAAATTACCTAGGTCCTATACTTGAATTCTCCCTGAATCAAATTAAAAATAAAACCAAATGAATTAAGAAAAGCATAATCCTTCTAGAAAGAATCATTGTGCTTTTGAATAGTAGACTTTGTTGTCTCAACATTTTCGTCAGTTTAAAACCACAAGGAGCTTGGCAAATGATTAGATCTGATTTAGAGTCCATTCTCTTTAAAATCTCTAGCTCTGAAGAAATTAATAGACCTTTCAATATACCAATCATAACTTTCAAAGGGAGGGCAAGGCTTGCTGGGACATTAACACTGGCACGAACAAGAACTGGCAATTATTTGCAAACCGAGAAGTTAATCAGGGTCAGAAGACAGTCTTTGTGCTTGAGAGTGACAATAATACATTATGTACTTATTCTAGAACAGAGGTGGACAAACTCTGGCCCTTGGAACAAACCTAACCAACAGTCTGGAGTTATAAATAGTTTTATTGAAACACACCCATACTTATTCATTTATGTGTTCTTTGCTTTCTCACTACAACAGCAGAGTTGAGCAGTTGCTTTAAAGACCTTAAGGCTCACAAATCCTAAAATATTTACCATCTGGACCTTTACAGAAAAAGTTTGCCAGCCCTGTTCTAAACTAATATTACCTATGTAGGGTTAAGAATAAAGCTCCATACATTCTGGTTTATTTACCTTTTTTTGCAGATGTTTTCAATATTTTCTTCATAATGAGTGAAACATGTAATGTAAAATATCAAATTTGATTTCCATTGAATGGCTTCCTTCCTTTTTGCTAAATAGATATTAGATCACCATACATTTTGTTTTTGTTTTTAGCATCTATCCTATAATAAACGGTATTGTTTTATTAAACCAAATTTTTCTGATACTAATTACAGAAAATGAGATTGAGAAAACAGAACATTGTATGATATAAATAACATAAAATGATTATGTGATTTGCATCCCTTTCCTTTTCTACTTTAATTTTTCTACTCATGGATGGAACTGATGCTGAAAACTTAAAAGTAGTATTATATATGTTTGTCTCTGACCTAAGCTTGTTGTTTGTCCACCTTGTAATCAGTTTTGCTAGAGTTTCAGTTTCTTCTCTCTCATATATTATTTTTAAATAATACTTCATTTTCTTCAAACTGATTTGAAAATTTGTGTTACTGTCATTTTTCAGAGGCATTATTTCCTTTTAACCCTGAAAAAATTATTAAATACTCTTTCAGTGCACTAATTTGTACTGCACTTACTGAAGAAATATAATACCCTTCTTAGAAATCAAACTTTGGGGGAAATATATGTCAAATTATTTAAAACAAATGAAGAAACTCTAGCCTAATATTTAGTGTTATATTTTGCCAAATATTGTATTATAATGACACAAGAAAGAATAATACAAAGCACTTAACAAAAGCACAGACCACATAGTATGTGGGTTTCCAAAGAGTTTGGTAAACTCTGAGCCAATTGATAACCTTAATTTATTGAAGATGTGAACTCAAAGACATAAAATTATGTTAGCCAAAAGAAATATTATTTTACATTTGATTGTCTAATGCTGTCTTTTGGAAGTGAAATTAAGTGTATGCAAATAAATGACTGCATTTTCCCAATTTGGGGGATCATCTAAAGATATGTGATTGAATGGGAACTTCAGTGGATCGTAATAGAATGGAATCTTTTCCATTGTCTCAGAATTCCTGCTGAAGATAAAAAAGAACATTAGCTAATAAGCTTCTCCACATTCTGAAGAGGAGCTTTGAGACACATAGTCACAGAAGTTACTAATATTTGACCAGACCTTCTGCTTCCTTACTCCCATTTCTCCTTCTAAACCAAATTAAAAAATGGCTCAAATTTGTCAGATGAAAGAATTCTTAGTGTTCAGTTACTATTAAGAAACATGGTGGTACTTTCTGTCCCAGACAAAGCTAATTGGGCTCCAAGAAAATCATGCACAGAAATTGGGGAGCCTACTGAAAGCCAGGCTCACATAACACCCCCCAGATGGATGGTTGCTGAGCTGGAGAAACGTGTGTCAAGGTGGTCTTCGGTAGAAGAGTTTTTGGTGAGACTGCCAGGTATCCCCTTGGAGTTTCAAGGCATATGTGAGTGTAGAGGCTGAAAGCTGGTTCTCTTCTACACATTTCTGAAAATTAGATTCCAGATGGAGTAACCACATAAAATGAGATGACAAGAGAGAGAAGCATTGGGAGTGCCATATACGTCCATTTTTAGTGGAGTAAGAATTAGGGTTGACATAAAATACAGGGTGCCCAGTTAATTTTGAATTTCAGTTAGACAACAAATAATGTCGAGTGTAAACATGTCCTAAAAATTGCATGGGACATACTTATTTTAAATATGATTTCTTGTTTATCTGAAATTGAAATTTAAGTTGATGCCTTTTATTTTTATCTGCTAAATCAGAGAAGCCTAGCTAGAAGGCATGTGTGAATTAGTTAAAGTACTGCTAGCTGCTATGACAAGCTCCAAAGTGTATTATACTTCCAGTATGATAGAATTTATTTCTTGCTTATGAAAATTACAAAGGAGCTTTTCATTAATTGGATCCAGATTTATTTTATTTTGTGGTTCCATTATTTTCAAAGGCTCCTTCCAAGGTCTCTGTGCTCATCTAGGCAGATGTGAAAAGAACATGGAGGATTGTAGATAGGAAGTTTTAGTGCGCCAGGCCTGGAAATGGCACTTACACTCACATTTCATTGGCTAAAACTCAAACATATCCATATCAGATTCAAAGAAATCTGGGAAATGCAAAATAGCTTTGTTTGCAGAAAGGAAAGGAAATGGGTTTGATACACAACCAATTTCTAGCGCGGTACATTCCCATGTACCAGTGGAAAGTCCGGAAATTAGCTTCACCCAAAGTTTCTTTAGAGGAACTTGTCAAAGAAGGCATCCTCCACAGTGAGGAGATTCAGCAGTGAGACACTAGAGTGTATACCTGTGGGTGAAGGTGAAGTGGAGAGAGCTAAAGAAGGGTTTCTGTGGTTAGACGGAGTATACTTCCATATCATAAACTGTTCAATATAAGGATGCCAATAGACATCTTCATAAGCCCACAAGTTCCATCCAAAAGAAATTCAGCTTTTAAACACTTGTAACAGCACCTCAGGCTCCACATGATTACTCCTCTTTCCTCCATGCCTTCTTTACCCCAGTAGGAGCCAGGAATACAAGTAAAGAGGATGGCAGGAATGAAAGAACAGATTATACCATCCACACTGTAGGTCAGCTCAATCTCAGAAGCAGGAAAAATGGGGAAATCAAGTCTTTCAGTTGAAGTGAGAATGAATTTATTTGACTCAGACTAATTGACACATAAAGCTGTCATATCTACTCAGATGGACTCAGGACTCAAGAAGGAAAATCTAAAATGGAATTGAAGACAATGGTTGATGAAAAACTGATTAATACCTTGTTTATATCCTACACCTACCATTCAGATTCCTCAATAACCTGGTTACATATGAAAAAGAGAAGTTATCAAGGGGTTCTTCTAAATTCCAATATTTCTAGCCCCAAATAATACCTATTAGTATACAGCAAGTGTCTCCTCAGAAGCAAACTTTTTTTTCAAATTCTATTGAATTTGAAATAGCCATGTGTGTTATATATGATTGAATTCCAGCCAGGAACAGCTTAAGTGTGGAACAAGATGGAAGTTTTACGTCATGTTGTCTGGTGGAGATTGATCCCAGGAGCCAAACTCTCTAGTTCAAGATTTGATTGCAGGAGGGAAAACAAAAGAAAAGAAAAGAAGAAAAAAAGAGGAAGGAGAGTTATGAAAATTGGCAATAAAGATTGCTACAAATCATAACTGCTAATAAAAGGCCAGAGCTGCTCTTCTTACATCATTGGCTCACAGTATATAAAGTTTCTCAGAGTTGTGCATAAAATATTTTAAATCTTATACTAGGGTTATTAAAACTTAACAGATGGGCTTCCCTGGTGGCGCAGTGGTTGAGAATCTGCCTGGTAATGCAGGAGACACGGGTTTGAGCCCTGGTCTGGGAGGATCCCACATGCCGCGGAGCAACTAGGCCCGTGAGCCACAACTACTGAGCCTGCGTGTCTGGAGCCTGTGCTCCACAACAAGAGAGGCCGCCATAGTGAGAGGCCTGCACACCATGATGAAGAGTGGCCCCCGCTTGCCACAACTAGAGGAAGCCCTCACACAGAAACGAAGATGCAACACAGCAAAAATAAAATAAAAATTAATTGATAAACTCCTACCCCCAACATCTTCTTTGAAAAAAAAAACTTAACAGAGAGTACTTATATTTTTAAAAGTATATTTTTCTTTTGGTGTGTATGAAAATACAGTTATTAAAACTTAACAGAGGAGAGACCTTCAAGATGGCACAAGAGTAAGACGTGGAGATCACCTTCCTGCCCACAAATGCAACAGAAATACATGTACATGTGGAACAACTCCTACAGAACACCTACTGAACGCTGGCAGAAGACCTCAGACTTCCCAAAAGGCAAGAAACTCCCCACATACCTGGGTAGGGCAAAAGAAAAAAGAAAAAACAGAACCAAAAAAATAGGGATGGGACCTGCACCACTGGGAGGGAGCTGTGAAGGAGGAAAGGTTTCTACACACTAGGAAGCCCCTTCGCGGGCGGAGACGGGGGGTGGAGGAGGGGAAGCTTCAGACCAGAGAATAGTGCAGCAACAGGGGTGCAGAGGACAAAGGACAAAGCAGAGAGATTTCCGCACAGAGGATCGGTGCCGACCAAAACTCACCAGCCCGAGAGGCTTGTCTGCTCACCTGCCGGGGCAGGTGGGGGCTGGGAGCTGAGGCTCGGGCTACGGTCGGAGCGCAGGGAGAGGACTGGCGGCGTGAACACAGCCTGAAGGGGCTAGTGCGCCACGGCTAGCCGGGAGGGAGTCTGGGAAAATGTATGGAACTGCCTAAGAGGCAAGAGACCATTGTTTTGGGGTGCGTGAGGAGAGGGGATTCAGAGCACTGCCTAAACGAGCTCCAGAGACAGGCATGAGCCGCGGCTAACAGCACGGACACCAGAGACAGGCATGAGATGCTAAGGCTGCTGCTGCAGCCACCAAGAAGCCTGTGTGCGACCACAGGTCACTATCCACACCCCCCTTCCAGGGAGGCTGTGCAGCTCGCCACTGCCAGAATCCCATGATCTAGGGACAACTTCCCTGGGACAACATACGGCGCACCTCAGGCTGCTGCAACGTCATATCGGCCTCTGCCGCCGCAGGCTTGCCCGCATCCATACCCCTCTCTCCACCCGGCCTGAGTGAGCCAGAGCCCCCGAATCAGCTTCTCCTTTAACCCCATCCTATCTGAGCGAAGAACAGACACTCTCAGGTGACCTACACACAGAGGCAGGGCCAAATCCAAAGCTGAACCCCAGGAGCTGTGTGAACAAAGAGAAAGGAGAATCTCTCCCAGCAGCCTCAGGAGCAGTGGATTAAATCTCCACAATCAACTTGATATACCCTGCATCTGTGGAATACCTGAATAGACAAAGAATCATCCCAAAATTGTGGTGGTGGACTTTGGGAGCAATGATATATATAATTTTTTCCTTTTTCTCTTTTTGTGAGTGTGTATGTGTATGGTTCTTTGTGTGATTTTGTCTGTATAGCTTTGCTTTCACCATTTATCCTAAGGTTCTGTCTGTCCATTTTTTTTGTTTTTGTTTTTGGGGTTTTTTTTTTTTAGTATAGCTTTTAGTGCTTGTTATCATTGGTGGATTTGTTTTTTGGTTTGGTTGCTCTCTTCTTTCTTTTCTTTTTTTTTAATTACTCTTTAATATTTTTTAATAATTTTTTATTTAATAACTTTATTCTCTTTCTTTCTTTCTTTCTTTCTATCTTTCTCTCTTTCTTTCTTTCCTTGTTTCTTTTTTTCCTACCTTTTCTTCTGAGCCGTGTGGCTGACAGGATCTTGGTGCTCCAGCCAGCTGTCAGGCCTGTGCCTCTGAGGTGGGAGAGCTGAGTTCAGGACATTGGTCCACCAGAGACCTCCCAGCTCCCCATAATATCAAACGACAAAAGCTGTCCCAGAGATCGCTCTCCAGAAATCTCAAAGTGGTTCTCTGAGAAGATAAAACAAAATTGATAAACCATTAGCCAGATTCATCAAGAAAAAGAGGGAGAGGACTCAAGTCAATAAAATTAGAAATGAAAAAGGAGAAGTTACAACAGACACTGCAGAAATACAAAGCATCCTAAGAGACTACTACAAGCAACTCTAGGGCAATAAAATGGACAACTTGGAAGAAATGGAAAAATTCTTAGAGAGGTATAACCTTCCAAGACTGAACCAGAAAGAAATAGAAAATATAAACAGACCAATCACAAGTAATGAAACTGAAACTGTGATTAAAAATCTTCCAACAAACAAAAGTCCAGGACCAGATGGCTTCACAGGTGAATTCTATGAAACATTTAGAGAGCGCTAACACCCATCCTTCTCAAACTCTTCCAAAAAATTGCACATGAAGGAACACTCCCAAACTCATTCTGTGAGGCCATCACCTGATACCTAAACCAGACAAAGATACTACAAAAAAAGAAAATTACAGACCAATATCACTGATGAACATAGATGCAAAAATCCTCAACCAAATACTAGTAAACAGAATCCAACAGCACATTAAAAGGATCATACACCATGATCAAGTGGGATTTATCCCAGGGATGATGCAAGGATTCCTCAATATACACAAATCAATCAATGTGATACACCATATTAACAAACTGAAGAATAAAAACCATATGATCATCTCAATAGATACAGAAAGAGCTTTTGACAAAATTCAACACCCATTTATGATAAAAACTCTCCAGAAAGTGGGCACAGAGGGAACCTACCTCAATATAATAAAGGCTATATATGACAAACCCACAGCAACCATCCTTCTCAATGGTGAAAAACTGAAAGCATTTCCTCTAAGATCAGGAATAAGACAAGGGTGTCCACTCTCACCACTATTATTCAACATAGTTTTGGAAGTGCTAGCCACAGCAGTCAGAGAAGAATAAGAAGTAAAAGGAATACAAATTGGAAAAGAAGAAGTAAAACTGTCACTGTTTGCAGATGACATGATACTATACATAGAGAATCCTAAAGATGCCACCAGAAAACTACTAGAGCTAATCAATGAATTTGGTAAAGTTTCAGGATACAAAATTAGTGCACAGAAATCTCTTGCATTCCTATACACTAATGATGAAAAATCTGAGAGAGAAATTAAGGAAACACTCCCATTTACCATTGCAACAAAAAGAATAAAATACCTAGGAATAAACCTACCTAGGGAGACAAAAGACCTGTATGCAGAAAACTATAAGACACTGATGAAAGAAAATAAAGGTGATACCAACAGATGGAGAGATATACCATGTTCTTGGACTGGAAGAATCAATATGGTGAAAATGACAATACTACCCAAAGCAATCTATGGATTCAATGCAATCCCTATCAAATTACCAATGGCATTTTGTACGGAACTAGAAGAAAAAATCTTAAAATTTGTATGGAGACACAAAAGACCCCGAATAGCCAAAGCAGTCTTGAGGGAAAAAAACGGAACTAGAGGAATCAGACTCTTTGACTTCAGACTATACTACAAAGCTACAGTAATCAAGATAATATGGTACTGGCACAAGAACAGAAACACAGATCAATGGAACAAGATAGAAAACCCAGAGATAAACCCACACACCTATGGTCAACTAATCTATGACAAAAGAGGCAAGGATATACAATGGGGAAAAGACAGTCTCTTCAATAAGTGATGCTGGGAAAACTGAACAGCTACATATAAAAGAATCGGATTAGAACACTCCCTAACACCATACACAAAAATAAACTCAAAATGTATTAGAGACCTAAATGTAAGACTGGACACTATAAAACTCTTAGAGGAAAACATAGGAAGAACACTCTTTCACATAAATCACAGCAAGATCTTTTTTGATCCACCTCCTAGAGTAATGGAAATAAAAACAAAAATAAACAAATAGGACCTAATGAAACTTAAAAGCTTTTGCACAGCAAAGGAAACCATAAACAAAACGAAAAGACAACCCTTAGAATGGGAAAAAGTATTGGCAAATGAATCAACGGACAAAGGATTAATCTCCAAAGTATATAAACAGCTCATGCAGCTCAGTATTAAAAAAACAGGGCTTCCCTGGTGGCGCAGTGGTTGAGAGTCCGTCTGCTGATGCAGGGGACACGGGTTCGTGCCCTGGTCCAGGAAAATCCCACATGCCACGGAGCAGCTAGGCCCGTGAGCCATGGCCGCTGAGCCTGCACATCCGGAGCCTGTGCTCCGCAACTGGAGAGACCACAACAGTGAGAGGCCCGTGTACCACAAAAAAAAAAAAAACAGGGGCTTCCATGGTGGCGCAGTGGTTGAGAGTCTGCCTGCCGATGCAGGGGACACGGGTTCGTGCCCCGGTCCAGGAGGATCCCACATACCGCGGAGCGGCTGGGCCCGTGAGCCATGGCCGCTGGGCCTGCGCTCCTGGAGCCTGCGCTCCGCAGCGGGAAGGGCCACAACAGTGAGAGGCCCGCGTACCACAAAAAAAAAAAAAAAAAAAAACAAAAAACGAATCCCCAAATGGGCAGTAGACCTAAATAGACATTTCTCCAAAGAAGACATACAGATGGCCAATAAGCACATGAAAAGCTGCTCAACATCACTAATTATTAGAGAAATGCAAACCAAAACTATAATGAGGTATCACCTCACACCAGTTAGAATGGGCATCATCAGAAAATCTACAAATAGAAAATGCTGGAGAGGGTGTGGAGAAAAGGAAACCCTCTTGCACTGTTGGTGGGAATGTAAC
Organism: Leucopleurus acutus; assembly: GCF_964270905.1. Classification (NCBI taxonomy): domain Eukaryota; kingdom Metazoa; phylum Chordata; class Mammalia; order Artiodactyla; family Delphinidae; genus Leucopleurus; species Leucopleurus acutus. Next base: position 61,149,571 of record NC_139159.1, read on the forward strand.
TTGATACAGCCACTATGGAGAACAGTATAGAGGTTCGTTAAAAAACCAAACATAGAAGTACCATATGATCCAGGAATCCCACTACTGGGCATATACCCAGAGAAAACCATAATTCAAAAAGACACATGCACCCCAATGTTCATTGCAGCACTATTTACAATAGCCAGGTCATGGAAGCAACCTAAATGCCCATCGACAGATGAATGAATAAAGAAGATGTGGTACATATATACAATGGAATATTACTCAGCCATAAAAAGGAACGAAATTGTCATTTGTTGAGACATGGATGGATCTAGAGACTGTCATACAGAGTGAAGTAAGTCAGAGAGAGAAAAACAAATGTCATAAATTAACACATATATGTGGAACCTAGAAGAATGGTACAAATGAACCGGTTTGCAGGGCAGAAATTGAGACACAGATGTAGAGAACAAACGTATGGACACCAAGAGGGGAAAATGGCGGGGGAGGTGTGTGGTGAATTGAGCGATTGGGATTGACATGTATGCGCTGTTGTGTATAAAATTGATGACTAACAAGATCCGGCTGTATAAAAAAATTTAAAAAAATTACAAGCATTTAACAGTTTATTCAACCATGTAGTTTGTAGCAGAATACAAATGGTCTTAAATTATTGCATTTTTTTTGGAATGATTATTGTATCAAGAAAATCATACTTCACCAAAACCACAGCATACACTTTCAAACACTGTTTTCAAAGAGTTTCTGATTTTCAACTTAGGAGAGAAAAATAGCCTTTCATGACTGCATCTTTTGCATATAAGATGCATGATAGACTATATTAGGCTCTTCACAAGAACTGCAACATATTCATTCCCTTCTTATGTCACCAAAAATAAGCACACAGTGTAAATATGAAACAAACAAAAAAGAATAATAATTGTTGCAGGCAATCTTGTTTCAAATATTTTCATCAGTTGCTTCACAGAGCCCATTAAAAAACTCATACTGACTCATGCAGGATTATTTTCCAGGCTCTAAAACACTGCCAAAAGTTTTATGCCACCAGGAAGCCATAGCAATCCAGTTCCAAGGATAGAATAGAAAGTGCTGCATACAAAGCATATACCAGACCACCTCAATCTGGTATTAAAGCTAAGGGACCAAACATCCAGGATCTCTGTGGTCAGGCTACGCTCTTTGTCACCCTGGTCACTCAGGAACCTCTGCAGCTTCTTCCTGGCCATTTTCCTGGGCTGAACTGCTGACTATTCCTTCACCTCCCCTTCCTGCCCAGAGGAAACCCTTGGTAACCTTTAACCTACTTTCTGTCTCTATGAATTTCCCTATTCTAGATATATCATTAACTGGAATTATACAGTATTTGTCCTTTTATATCCAATTATTTCATTTATAACAATGTTTTCAAGGTTTGTCCATGTCATAGCATGCATCAGGATTTCATACCTTTTTAGGGCTTAATAATATTTTGTTGTATGTATATATCACAATTTGCTTATCCATTTATCTGTTGATGGACACATTTTTTGTTTGTTTTTACTTTTTGTCTATTATGAACAAAGCTTCATTGAACATTTTTTTGGATCCCTGTTTTCAACTGGGGGAAGTAAAAACCTAGGAGTGGAATGGCTAGGTCATATAGCAACTCTATATTTAGTTTTTTGAGGAACAACCTGTTTTCCCATTTTACCTTTCCATCATTTTACATTTCCACCAATAATATACCAAAATTCCGGTTTCTCCACATCCTCATTAACACTCGTTATTTTCATTTTTTAATTTTATTTTCTTATATCCATCTTAGTACATGTGAAGTGATATCTTATTGTGGTTCTGATTTGCATTTCTCTAGTGACTAACGATGTTGAATGTCTTTTCATGTTCTTATAGGCCATTTGTATGTCTTTGGAGAAATGTCTATGCAAGTCCTTTGCCCATCGTTTGTCTTTTTGTTGAGTTTTAAGAGTTCTTTAAATATATTGAATTTTAAATGTTTATCAGATTAGGATTTGCAAATATTTTCTCCCATTCTTTAGGCTATCTTTTCAACTCCTTGATAATGTCCTTTAATACACAAAATGTTTAAATTTTGATAAAGTTCAACTTATTTTTTTGTGGTTGCTGCTGTGCTTTTGGTGTCATATTTAAGAATCCATTGCCAATCCCAAGGTCATGAAGATTTACCCCTAGGTTTTCTTCTAAGATTTTACAGTTTTTAGCACTTATATTGTTGATCCATTTTTAGTCAATTTTTGTATATGAAATAAAGTAGGTGTTCAATGAAATTCTTTTGCACATAGAAATCCAATTGTCCCAGCACCATTTGTGGAAGAGATTATTCTTTCCCATTGAGTGGAATTGGCATCCTTGTCAAAAAGCAATTGGCCATAGCTCTATGTTTTGTTTCTGTACTCTCAGTTCTGTATATACAGTTTTCTGGAGAATGGGTTAATTGCTTTCATGGGAAGATGCAGGGTTATGATAATCTCTCCCTCCCTGCAAAAGAGTTAAGTTCCACTATTTTGAAAGAAAACTAACATTGTCAACATTTTTTAAAAAAATGCATCTGTTAAACATATGGGAAAGTAATGGAAGGGAGAGGGAAATATATGATTATGATGGAAAACTCAGAATATTGATCTTCATTATTGAATAAAATAAAATATATATAAATAATGTAAAATAAAATATCTTTTTATTTCTCTTGATTTAGAAAGTAACAGAATAAATCATATTCTGTACTAAGGTTGTCTTTATAAATAAAACAAGACCAGTTAGATAAGCTTTTATTAAATATACATATTTTCTTTTAGCATCTTGGTCTTTGTGTGGATATAGAGCAATAGTTCTTAAATTGTGGTCCTTGAGCAGCAGAAACAGCAACTGGATGCTGGTTAGAAATGCAAATTCTGTGGCTCCAGGCTAGACCTACAGAATCTGAAACTCTGGGAGGAGGCCAAGCAATCTGTGTTTTAACAAAGAGATTTAAACCAGGGTAAAATTTGAGACCCACTAGTAAATAAAGGTAATAGAATGTCCATGACCTCAGATGAATGGCTTCTCTACTTACCTCCTTTAATTTCCCAAAACCAGCACCAGATCAGAGGACCTGAATATATTAAGTATTCAACAAATGTTTATTTTGAATAGGCAACTATTACCTAATTAAACCCTGAGTTAGATTCTGGGAACAAGAGAAAGAAAGAAAAGCATCAGCACTCAGGGTGAAACAAACCTGCACAAAAGCCTTCTGAATCACTGATAAGCTGAGGGCTGTAGCAGTTATCCCCAGAGAGTGTCATTAGAACCCAGAAGAGTTTTACTTAGCTGCCTGGGTGGAAGAGGAAAGGATAGTGAAAGCTTACTCAGAGGAAGAGAATCTAAGCTGTTTTTAAGGATGAATAGACGCTTTAGAGAATGACAGTGGGTGAAGGGTATTTCTTGCAGGGGTAATTGTACATGAAAATATGATACAGCAAGGCTTATGTGAGGATTTGGGAAATAACAAGTCTTTTTCCTTTTGGAGGAGGTATAGTGCACATAGAAGCTGACTGTGCATGGCCGAAATTGAAATTAGAGAGATAATAAGGTCTGGATCATGAAGGGCCTTGACTACCATGCTTAGGTAAGTGGCATTCATTCAGCCTTGACTACCATGCTAGGTAAGTGGCATTCATCCTTGACTACCATGCTTAGGTAAGTGGCATTAGGTAAATGGTAGGCACTGTGCATCATAGAAACATTTTAAGCCAGAAAGTAAAACAAAGATCCTTAAATTTTAGAATAATGATGTTGACAGCTGATTAGCTGATAACTGGGAAAGGAGTCAGTGAAGAGAGAGAAATGTGTTAGACGTTTATTATGTATTTCTTGCAATAACTTCCTAATACATCTAAAGTGAGACAATAGGTTGAATACATATAAATATGAATGTGTTCAGAGCACAAGTATTTATAGTTTAAAATATGAATTTTCTTTTTATAACGTTAGTGATGTCTTCATTGATATGAGGTAAAAACTCTTAAACAATTGTATTAAAGATCTCAGTAAAGAACGTAGTAACTCTATTACAAAGTAATTTTTTTAAGTCAAATGAAAAATACTTGCATAGATGACTTTTTTGGTTTTTCCTCCAAATTTTTAACTTCAAGGTGCATTTGAAATGTATACTTAGGAACATTTACTTAATAATTGGTTTATAGGATATGGTCCTCAGTTTAGGAAAGAAAAAGATTAATCAGTTGGATTCAAAATAGTAATATATAGCTTTAATAGCATGGAATTTTCAATAGACATACCATTTTCTTTCCTCTTATTGTTCATATATTGTCAATTGATTATTTTTAAATTGGGGTCTATGCCTTATTTCCTCATAGAAAAAAATTTTCACAACTAAATAATGCCTCTCCTCTTTCCTCCTTTTATTCTCCCTTCCTAATATTTCTGTCACCCTTATTCAGGGCCTTTAAGAGTTTTACTTAGCTGCCTGGGTGGAAGCTAAGTTAAGTAAAATAAATATCTTCTTTCCCCTTTTTTTCTTTCTTCCTTTCTAATTGCTTGGGACCTATAGATTCAAGGGACTCATGTACCTAGAACACATTTCCCATTTTTGTACACAGAGAAACTCCTGTGATAGACAGTTATAGCTCAGGAAGGGTTAGTAGTTATATGTGTCTAGATCTGAGAAGACCAAAAGATATCACCATTAAATTGCAAAAAGAACACTCACTTCTGCTTAAGCAGATAGAATATAATATTTCAGGAAATCTAAACTCTCAAGAAAAGGTTATTATTTAGTAATAAAAGTAGATGAAATATTTAATAAATTTTTATGAAAAATAAAAACTATACTTGGAACTAAACCAAAAGGATGTTATACTGAAACATTGCCTAGTAGACCCACACAAAAATCATTTAATCATCTAGGCCTATGTTTGACTTGCTGTTTATTATTAATTAAATCTCAAAGTTTATGAAGTTACATCTTGACTTGTGGATTTTTGTCTGGTAGAGATGTAAATTGTCTTCTGTCTGATGGAACCAATTGCCCCAAAGGTTATAGTTTTGTTGCCTTATTGAACATTAACCAGTTTGTATCTTACCATGTCCTTGCTCAGCAGAAGGAGCTAGGAATATCTCTGGAGCCTCTTTTACGGGACACCAGTCTCATTTATGAGAGCTCTGCCCTCCTGATCCAATCACTCCCCAAAAGATCTCACCTTCTAATACCATCAACTTTGGGAGTTAAGGTGCAATGTATGAATTTGGGGAGAACACACTCAGACCTTAGAATAGAGTCTATAAATATTCAGATATGGCTTTTGTGGTGTGTCAACTTGCCTAGGATAAGCTACATTCTCCAGCATTGCCTTTCTAGTATGTTTCCAGCTATGGTGGGCTACAGAGATATTCTTCCTGACAGCTAGAGGACAAAAAAGAAGCAGCAACCGTTTTCTAGCATGAATCTGTATTCTTCCAGTTACCCAGTCAAATCCTATCCTAGCTGCTTCTATGAAGAGATTTGGCAGATGTAAAGTTCCTGATCAGTTTTACTTTAATTTAGGGAGACTACTTTGGGTGGGCCCACAAGTTAAGTATTCTGTAGCAAGGCCTTAAAAAGGGTCTAAGCTTTCCCTGAGGACACACCCTGAGCTCTATTGGGTTCCAGCCTACTTTTAACCATTCTTTCCTAACTGCCTGTCACAAAAACCTTTGGCTCATGCTGTGGGTGCCAGCCTGCTTGTGATGTTCCCTTCCTGACTTTCTGACCTTTGGGATATCAGATTTGCTTAAGCAGTCCTCATAATTTGTAAAACAGTTCCTTGGAATAAAACAAAAAAATCAATAAATGTGTTCGGGAGGAGTGGTATATCCATATATCTTACTTATTCTGCTTACCTGGTTGAACCCTGAGTGATAAACCTCATTAATAAGTTAAGTAAACCTTTGCTATGTTTATTCTATATTTGTATGAGATTCACACTTTTCAACTTTTAAAAACTTTTACTTTGACAAGATAAATAGTGAAGATCAGCAGTAGTTCCTTTGGGCTCTGCTTGGATTCATAAAGTAAAAAAACAAATATTGTGTCTATTTGAAACAAGTTTCTCTTCATGGTTCTGAAGTAATTCACATTGAGTTGTTACCATGACACTATTAAGGAAGCATCTTAAATAATAATAATTATTATTATTTTTATTATTATTATTTAGAAATAATATTGTTTAGAAAGTAGGTTACCTAATTTCTTCTTTAGCATATAGGATCTGGTTCAATTTGGGGAATAACTTTGCCAGAATGTTTCAAACAAGATACTCTAGAGCTGGAATGCTTACTGACAGTCACTTATTTTGCTTATAACCCACTCCATCTGACTGGTTTAGCCAGGTTTAACAGAGACAGGAAAAATACAAAGGATGATGACCAGGTAAGCTACTCTGGTCAAATGCTGCATCCTATCAGTCAGTTAAAATCAACAAGATGGAATGGCAAGTAAGAAGAAACTCTGGGAAAGGCCGACCGTTTCTATTAAGTGTTTCTGTCAATTGAGTCAAAAACATGACTCAAGATGACTTTTGGCAGCTGGAGGGACAGAAAAGATTGTTATTTTTTCCAAATGAGCCCTTGGAGAGTTGCATCTGGTGAACAAGCATACTTTTAAAACAGCCCTTGAGATTAGAAAAGGATGGGTAAAGTAGGGATGATAATTAGAAATCGGAGGAAATGAAAATGCGTAAGAAAAGGGGGGGTGGAAATAATGCAGATGAAAAGAGAAAAAATGACAGGGAAAAAATTCTCTTTCTGATCACTGCCCTATACCACAAAGAGGAAAGCAACCAGCCTGTGGGATTTTCTGTTGGTGACTCAACAGTGGCATAATTAGTTGTAGCTCAGATAGGGGCATGGTTTATGAGCCAACTAGGGCTCTCTACTAGACAGGGAGGGTGCAAAGGGGGAGAATTGGCGGACCACCACTCCTTGTGACTGAAAGAGGAAGGATGTAGTCTGTTTGCACTTATCCTGCATTTCATCAATTCAACTTGTGATGTTTTCATTCACTTAAAAAAAAAAAATGATGAAGTGCTCCCCAATGGGTGTGTTTCAGTTTCTAAACAATAAAGACGTCTGTTTTTTTGGTGATGCTAGAAGAGTACATTTTCACCAACCGCTTTTTCCACATTACACAGGGAGGGTATCCAATATCCAAGTGGGTGGCTCCCTGAAAAGGACCAATTTTGGAAGCACCCACCTAGAAAAACATTTTAGATTTTTATGGTTCTTTTCATCCAAAGATCTCAAGGGATTACCAAGCAAAATATGAGATCCTTGACAACATTTCAAGGTGGTAGGAGACAAGAGTTGCTGACATCCCTTGGCAGATGAAAAAACAGTGGGCAAAATGAGGGTACTATGAGGCAGAAAATAACAACAGAACCAAGAACCTATGCCTCAAACTACTACTGCTGCCTCTGAAACTTTTGTATACCATAGTCTCGGTGTCATTATGTACAAAGTAATTCCCCTTTATTAAAGTACCACCATTACCTATGTGTCAGTGTGTATCATAACTTCCTGAATGAGGCACACAGTTTCAAGGTCAGGGGTAATATCCAATATGTATGTTATATAAGTCTGAATATTTAGTAATTTTTTACCTTTAATAACCATAAGATTTCTTTGGTTGCTATAAATTTACTTGTGTGATTAACAGGCAATTTGGAAGGTTAATTATGCATATGAGAATTATAGGGTTTTATGTCACTATAAATTGAACTTTCAGTAGAATATGCCATTTGGCTTTACTTTGCCAGTGGATTATTTTAGTTTGATGAAAGGGAGGGGAAGAAGATTAGCAAATACATCCGTTTATGTCCCTGAAATAGTTATGCTTTATTTTAAAAGTGAATTTTCTTCATTTCCACATAAACCTTTTTGCATTTCACTACACTGTTGACTATAATTCAAGTTGACTATAAGCTTGAGAGTTTTCCCAGGAATAGGTTAAATCAATTAGCATTGGTCTTATCCAGTCTCTGAAAATGCAAAACGCATCTTCAGAATATTAAGTATACTTCCTTTAAGTTCCAGAGCTCAAATTCAAAATATACCCCTCATGACCTAAAAAATATATAATCAAATGAGCTGCAAAGAAAGGTCTTTTTTGTAATATTAGTAAAAATGTTTGCCAAATGAGTCTCTGTTCCATGTCTCAGAAAATTCCTCATATACATATTTCAATATATTTAAAATGCTGAATCTAGAATTGGAGACTGTTAAAGGGCTCATATTTATTTTCTTGAATGTCAAAATGTAGCCAGTGCCAAAAAGCCTCTGGGTGTATGTACAAAATTTGTAAAAATACATAAAAACCTACTGAACCAAAACCACAGTGGAACTCGCAATAACTTTCCAGACAGCATAATTTACCACTTAGTCACTGGGGAATGCCAATCTCAAAAGATAGGTTTTACACCAGGCCAAGAAGATCAACAAAAATAAACCCTTCTTGGACTAGGAAAAAACGGAAAGTCCCATTCCAATGGCCTTAAAACAATACTAATATTAATGATCATCATAAATTAACTGTCTATTTTGGTGTGCCAACATTTAGTTGAATGATTTTTCTAAACAGTGTGCCTTTTGAAATGATAATGAATAATTAAGACTCTTAGAGTATGTGGTATTAAAGCATTTTCTATTTGTTGTACATTGAGCTCTCTATTTTTTTTTTTTGTCAGGTTTCATATTAGATTAGCAGAGAAGCTGAATTAGATGTGTTTAGCCACAAGGGATAATTATAGTGAGTTTCTGACCTCTCTTATCCCTCTGTAGTCTGAACCCAGGTAAGGAGTACAGAAAGTCCCATCTACTCTATCTCCAGCACAGGTCCTAACTTGGCTACCGCTGTCTCCTTCTGCACTGCCCTCCTTCAGACTGGAGGGATCTCTTGCATGGGCAGCTCTAGCAGCCTCTCTTCTGCTTCTGCTCGTCTTTACGTTCCTGCTTCACCACAGCAATTTCTCAACTTGGTCTCTCCTCAGCAGTTCGATTTGTCTTTTAAGACATGGTCATCAGACCACTTCATCCTCTAGCTTATAATTTCCGGTAGCTTCTCATTGCACTTAGGATAAAATCCAGTGCCTACAAGAATCTATAATACAATGTGTCTAGCACCTGCCTCTTTCTCTATTGAGCATATGTATATACAACCTGCAGGACTGCAGTATAACAATGAAATGCTGAAGTTAAGATGAGTTGTTAGTTTGTTAGACTTCTGTTCTTTAAATATACTATACACATATATAAATCTAATAAACTGTATTGTCAATGTGGATTTCAGGTGGCTTACTAAGAGACAGGAGTTATCTTGTTTTAAAAGATAAAACATGGAAAGTTATATTAGGTATGTTGTGCATAAATCTGAAATTCTGGATGTTGCCATTTCACTTACTATGTCATTTTGTGCCTTTCCTCTGCCACACCAAATATAGAATGTTTATGTAAATAATTTATAAAAGTCTATTCTTGGGGAGCCTAGGGCAGCTAAAACAAAAATAAAATAGATAACAGAGTAAAGTATATCAGAGGATTACCATGACATATTACAAGAACTCAAAGGAGTTCTAGTTTGTTCTAGGTTCTAGTTTGTTTTTGCCAGATGTGTGATCCTAGAGAAAAATAATGTCTTAGACTCTATTCCTTTGTCTGTAAGATGTAGTAATGAAAATTTCTGTGTTCTTCACGAATGTACTGTTGAAATGTGATACATGAATGTGTAGTGAATGGCAGTTTGACAGTCAGCTCTCTTTTTTTCCCCCATTCCTATTACTCTTATCCTTCTCTGCACTGTTAAAATGGTAGGAATATTAGCCTTGGGGTCCTGAGTAGGGCATCCAAGTATCACTTAGAACAAAGAACTCAACTGAGAAGCTAAATGGATTTTGAAATTCATAAACACAACTGTCTAAAAGCCAAAGAGTTATTTACATGTTAGACCCCAGGCATTTATTATGGGGACAGTTTTCAGTTTGTGGTTTTGAATTACAAAATAGGCTTGTCTTGGAAGAACAGGAGGCAGAGCCTAGAAGACTAAATAAAGTCTATGAAACAAGCACAGAGTGAAGGAGAACTGAGGATGGTATCCAAAGAGCAGCTTCCCTGCTACATAGGGAATAGCTAAACACACACAGACCTCTGGACAAAGAAGGAGTTTGGAGAATATTTGAAGGTAATAATTTAAGGTTTCGATGCTCTCTGGATTCCTGAAAAGAGCGCCAGATCCCCTCTTTTGAGCCTTGACCTGTTGAAGTGGAGAGAAAAGAAAATAGGATATAAATACCCAGAAAGGATTGGCAAAATCCCAGTAGAGAAAATTTATACCTTACATCACAGGAAACATCTACGGAAATTTCAAGCTCTTTGAAATTCTTTACTTGGAGAGGTGCCTGAAATCAAGACACACCTGGAGAGAGATTAAAAACTGGTCAAAGAGGTGTTTCCATGGATGAACCTAAGGACACACCTTACAAAGTCCAGTGGGGCTAAGAGTGGTAGGGAGGGCAAATGAGATCACACAACTCCCAAGGGGTGAGGAGAGGCAGAAGCACACTCACAGGGTCTTCTTTAGACTGAATGAACTTTGGCCAGGAGTTGGGACAGGTGGAGAGACCACATGACCAGAGACCACAGGGACTAGGGAAAGTAGCTGTGGATGTCAGTCTACAGAGCGCAGGAATCAGACAGAACAAGATATACCATAGCAGAGGGAAGTCCAGACAATGGCATTTATGTCAGACTCCCTCAGGAGGGAGATTGTTGGCAAACCAGAAGTGACTTCGTTTTCTAGAATTTTCTAGATTAAGCAGGTTACATTGTGAAAATGGGAGTTCCACAACCTCTTTAAGTTCACTTACTAAAAAATAAAGACAAAATCAACTTAATTAGGGCTTCCCTGGTGGCGCAGTTGTTGAGAGTCCGCCTGCCGATGCAGGGGACACGGGTTCGTGCCCCGGTCCGGGAAGATCCCACATGCCGCGGAGCAGCTGGGCCCATGAGCCATGGCTGCTGAGCCTGCACGTCCGGAGCCTGTGCTCCACAATGGGAGAGACCACAACAGTGAGAGGCCCGTGTACCGCAAAAAAAAAAAAAAAAAAAAATCAACTTAAATAAGTACACATCTGAATTGTGACTGCAAAATATCTAGTCTCTTATAAATAAGCATCAAGGTAGCTAGCAGATGGAATTTTAATTTATTCTTCTTGCTGTTGTTGTTGTTACTGAGATAATGGATCACTGAAAACTTACAGGCTGCTGCCACTTCTAGCATCAAAGATGACAGATCTCTGCAGAGCAGTATGCCCGTCCCTGAGACTGTTGATCAGGATGGCAGCAAATTACGTGGACCATCTCTTCTTCAATATATATAGCTAGAACAGAAAACCAACTCTTTTAATTTCTTTTTTTTCTTCCTTTTCATAGGGAGAATTTAAGGGAATGTGATAGCTTCTATGAGAGAAAACACAACCTTTCATATAATAGTGATGCATAAAGGTATCCCTTAATGTGAACATAAAGGCTTGTGACATTCTGGAGCTGTTGAAGCTGTTGAAGGAGAATCTGGTATTACAAAGGAAATATTGCAACTTACTGCCTGGGAGAGTAACAAATATTAAGGGATAGTCGAATTATGTATGTCTTCTTTAACTACGTGAAATCTTATGAATGTATTTAAAATGAGGTTACAAAAAATTGAATCAGAAACATTAACTATGCAGCATAATCCATTAACTCAAGATTGTCTGTAATAAGATACTAAATACACTCAAGAGACTTACTCTTATACACTGGTGCTAATTAAAAGTATGATTCTATTTCTCAGTCACAGAGGGAATCCTTTATTCCACTAACTATACAAATTCTTAGACTCATTAAGACTTACTATAGGTACCCTGAAAAATCACTCAGCCTTCCCTCTGACTATGTGAAAAGCAGGGCAATGAAAAAGAAAATCATATCACTTGATTATATGCCAAGCGTAGAATTGTCAGGATTCTATGGAAAAATGGGGGGGGGGGGTTAGAAAATGAAAAGAGGATTTATATTTTTATTTTCCAAATGTTTGAAACATTGTTGTCTTGAACCAAATACACTCTGATACGAAATGTAAACTAAATAAAATGACTGTTCAGGAAACAATGCCAATAGCTAAAGGATCGTAATTGCGTGGGGAGAATTTTCAATGCTCTAGAAATATGTTTTAAATATTCTGCCAACATATGTTTCAGTTGCCAAATCTTATAAAAATATAGTCTTCCCTGAATATTTTGAAATATATTTGTAATAGCTATATTCAGTAAAACCTCATTTATCTGACAACAGCTCATTCAAAATAGAGTAATTTGAAGAACTACTATGCTATAGTTGGAGAGATAGAGTTTTTCTGTTAATATTCATCATATATTTTGAAATAAAGTTTCAAGGTTACAGAAGTATATGTAAGGAAATCAGATGGCTACTCTCCAATTGTGAAACTATGCTATGCTTCTCCATATGTAAACATCACAAAGATCAGGACATTTTCCCTATACATTTAAATGGCTTCACAGTAAAGCCCAATCAGCATGACTGAAATAGTCACAAGGTGGTCCATTTGTTCTCAAGGTCACTAAAATAAATAGGTTGACCCTGACATTTCTACTTAAATAAGAAAAAGCAGCCTGACTTAGGACTATATAATGGAGGAAAAAATCCTTATAAATATTGCTCTATATTGTTAATAATATTAAACTTTTACTTTAGTATCTTCCCCAAGACCACAAACAAATATATTTAAAATATTATTTTATAACCAGGACATGGAAGCAACCTAAGTGTCCATTGACTGATGAATGAATAAAGAAAATGTGACACATATATATGATGGAATATTATTCAGCCATAAAAAGAAACGAAATTGAGTTATTTGTAGGGAGGTGGATGGACCTAGAGTCTGTCATACAGAGTGAAGTAAGTCAGAAAGAGAAAAACAAATACCATATGCTAACACATATATATGGAATCTAAAAAGAAAAAAAAGGTTCTGAAGAACCTAGGGGCAGGACAGGAATAAAGATGCAGACATAGAGAATGGACTTGAGGACCCGGGGAAGGGGAAGGGTAAGCTGTGACAAAGTGAGAGAGTGGCATGGACATATATACACTACCTAATGTAAGATAGATAGCTAGTGGGAAGCAGCTGCATAGCACAGGGAGATCAGCTCGGTGCTTTGTGACCACCGAGAGGGGTGGGATAGGGAGGGTGGGAGGAAGATGCAAGAAGGAGGAGACATGGGGATATATGTATATGTATGGCTGATTCACTTTGTTATAAAGTGGAAACTAACACACCATTGTAGAGCAATTATACTCCAATAAAGATGTTAAATCTATATATATTATTTTAAATTAACAAGAAAGAAAAGAATAGAGGAGGAGACATGGGGATATATGTATATGTATGGCTGATTCACTTTGTTATAAAGTGGAAACTAACACACCATTGTAGAGCAATTATACTCCAATAAAGATGTTAAATCTATATATATTATTTTAAATTAACAAGAAAGAAAAGAATAGATACTATAGCTTTTCGTTTTTAGAATTTATTTTTCTAAAGTTGTAATAAATGCACAGGGAACAGAGTTCAAATGATATTAACGTATATATGATTAAAATTAATTTTCTTTTTCACTTCTGCCCAGCTTTTGTCCCCAAAGGCAACTGCTATTATTAGCTTCTTGGATATCCTTCTATAGATATTCTATATACAAATAAGTATTTATATGTAGATTTTTTAACATAAATATTAGCATATAACGAGCTTCCCTGGTGGCGCAGTGGTTGAGAGTCTGCCTGCCGATGCAGGGGACACGGGTTCGTGCCCTGGTCTGGGAAGATCCCACATGCCGCGGAGCGGCTGGGCCCGTGAGCCATGGCCGCTGAGCCTGCACGTCTGGAGCCTGTGCTCCGCAACGGGAGAGGCCACAGCAGTGAGAGGCCCGCATACCGAAAAAAAAAAAAAAATATATATATATATATATATATATATATATATATTAGCATATGGAGCCTTCTTTTGTCTTGAATTTTTTCACTTGATATAAATGGGAGATCTTTCAATTTCACTGCCTATAAAACTTCTTTATTTTTTTATATTTGCATAATATTCCATAGCATGGATTTACAATAATTTATTTGAACAATCCCCATTGATATATATTTTTCAGTACTGCAAAGTCTATCCTTATACATACATTATTCTGTGCATGTGAAAGTATATCTGTAAGGTAAATTCCTAGAAATTGAATTGCTGAGACAGAGGACACGCATTTACATTTGTGATTAGATAAAGATGTATTTAATTACAATTATATCAATTTATGCTCTCATTTAAAGTATAAAAGATCCATACTATAGGGTTTAGAACTTACTTATTGCCATTTTGAAAGTCACCAAACTGAAGACTTATTTGCCTACCACTGCAAAATTTAAAGAAAAGAAAGAAAAAAATATAAACATAAATTAGAATTGAAAGGTTTGCATGTTTCCTTTCAATAAAACCAAATATAATCTCCAAATCTGAATTTTCTTTGAATGGATAAGCTGACATCATTTTTCACAAAGCCAAGTTATGTAAGACTAACAATTTTCTCCAAATTTCAACATCATTGCAAATAAACCAAAATAAAATAACTTCAATATGAATGGAAACAGTATAATCCGTAGAAAGCTATGCAGTTCATTTATATCGTAATGAGGTAGAGAATGTTAGTAATCAATTTAAGATTATTCAACAGTGGCGTAGTGGTTAAGAATCCGCCTGCCAATGCAGGGGACACGGGTTCAAGCCCTGGTCTGGTAAGATCCACATGCTGTGGAGCAACTAAGCCCGTATGCCACAACTACTGAGCCTGCGCTCTAGAGCCTGTGTGCCACAACTACTGAAGCCCGTGCGCCTAGAGCCCATGCTTCGCAACAAGAGAAGCCACCACAATGAGAAACCTGTGCACTGCAAGGAAGAGTAGCCCCCGCTCGCCGCAACTAGAAAAAACCCAAGTGCAGCAATGAAGACCCAGTGCAGCCCAAAATAAATAAATAAATAAAATTAAATTAAATTTAAAAACTCTACATAAAAAAAGATCATTCAACAGACATCAAATATTTAATTCTATTTTTCCCAATTTACTTATTTTCTCAATATTTTATCTTTTTTTCTAAAATAGGAAAACCTGGGGCTTTAGTTTCCCCAAATAAAGTACACTCTTAGAGACTAAAAGAAAAATCTTCAGCAAAACTTTGCCTCTTTCAATGACTAATTCTTTCAGTAATTTTTGGAACAAATTGGTGGACTTCTGCATAGAAACCTTTACTCTCAACTTTAATACCTGAGGAATTTCAAGACAACAACGCCTGATTGAGTTACTTATTAACAATATTTTCCTCTAAACAAAATCACATTTAAAAATTAATTAAAACTGATCAAGTTGATAAATACATTTTTGCCATATTATACCTTCGCATGAAGTTTTTATATTCAAAAGAGCCATGTGGATGTAAAACATCCCGAATGCCTTTGAGGTGTTAATATTTTTCTGTTTGTCCATTAGACATGGGAATAAATTTTCAAGCAAGGAGAAGAGAACTTCTTGAGCATTTAACTATGTGTTGTGGATAAATTCCACTGCCCACAATTATGTTTATTTGCTACTTTATTTTCTCTAGGTTGGCTAACTTTCTCTTACATTTCTTTTCATATCAATACACATTCAGAGTAGCGTTTGCTCTGATACAGCCCTATTCATTTTAACCTCATACTTGGAAGCATGAGGCATCAGAGTTAAATGAAACTCCCTGGGTGTCAAAAGTCTTCTTATAAAGAGCTGCTCAAATTTATATCTCTTAGAGATTCAAGAAAAGGCATGCACAAGGCTGGCTCTCTGAGCCTCTTCAACCAGAGTCTTGTGACACTGCGTGTAAAGTCTGGCCGGGGTACCAGCCTGACCTATCCTTGACCAGTGCTGGGTTAAGGGAATATCCAGGCATGACTAAATAACAGTGGCATGAGGTCAGTTCCACTGAGGAATTTGAATGAGGCTTTCAGTAGAAGGAGAAAGAAGGGATGCCTGGGGAAATAGGATAGAAAGAAGAGCCTGAGGTGTGTCTCCAATTTGCCTCAGATGCCTAGCTCCAAGGATCCTTGTCTGAGCAGAACCTGAAAGATTTTCATGAGACACTAAGGCATAACCATAAGGCTTCAGCATCATAAAATGCTAATATTCTCCTCCACAGCGACTGTGTAGCCCCATTCTTGCAGTGAGGTTTCATTACGTGGAAACAAATTTTTGGAAATTTCTTATAATTGGAATTATCAGTTATTGATATTCTCTAATTCATAAAAATATGTTGATGTCACTGGCTTTTACCATAGTACATGGGGCTTAGAGCATTAAAAACATTTGTCTATAATATCTTACCACTATGATCCATAATCAGCAATGTTGTCAGCTGTCTTTCTAAAGTGAGGCCTTATTAAAGCTCTTTCCCCACATCGCCTACATGATCTGGTCCTCACCTACATCATTTGGTCCTCACCACCAAGAGATAAAGTCCAAACTCCTAGAGTATTTGATATACTATTCAGAATCTGGCTCCAACTAACTTCTAGGTCATATCTGTCTCCATTCACCTATACACATGTTGCATTGTGGACATTAAACACTTCTTGAAGTTCCTCAGACATAACATTTTTTTAATATAACTCTGTGCAATTGTTCTTACCAGTCTACATGGTACACTCTTATTATTTCTTCAAGGTAAATCATGTGCCACCTCTTATAAGAGGCCTCAATAATCACTATAAGAAAATTAGTAACTTCTCCCACTGTGATCCCACAAGTCTACTAGAGATTGTGTTAACTTGTAATTATTTTTCTATATATGCTTACCCTTCATTAGACTATTAGTTAATTTTCAGGAATTGATTTTCATATTTGCACACCTAATGCCTACATGACATTTGGCCCGTGGTAGGTGATCAATAAATGTGAGTTGAATGGATGAATAAACAATGAATTAAATATACAAATGAAGCAAAAATACACAGATCTATAGAGTTAAATATTTTTCTTGTAGAAGGCTGCCTCATTTTTAATATAACTTTATAGAATATATATTTCTTAACACAGTAGTTTTTTGGCCAATATTTATATAGAAAAAATTCATTTATATCTCTAAAACTCAATATGACATCTTTAAACAAATTACGTGGGAAAAAGTAATTTTCTAAATAGAATTGATAAAATGTCAAAATCACATAGATATTTTGAGAAGAAGGACAAATCTCAACAAAGGGGATATTCATCTTAGATGCTGCTGGCACCAAGAAAGGCCGTGTTACTCCAATGTTTTGTTTGTTTTTTTAAATAAGCATATCAATTACATTTGGTGACCTGGAAGAAATTTTTTAAATAGTTAATAGACATGTATAAAAATTGTACTGTTTTTTAAGAAATTGGGAGTGCGGGGCTGATGAGTAACTTGCTATATTTTTTCCCATATAAATAATGAGAATAAACTTCTGGTTAGTATTTTCATTCAGACTGTCTGATTTTGAGGAACAGGTTTTTATTAATAAATGGGAGATAGCTGTATTAAATTAGATATTTAATACATTCAAATTGTTGTGTTGTATGTTGTGAGAAATATAAAGATGATTTGTGCCCTACCTTCAAAGAGCTTCCTTTTAAGTTCAGGTCTGAGAAGTATGATAGGATCACAGTTAGTCTTCATTTCCAGTGTTAACTACATAGGGTGCTATGTTCGTAAGGATTCTGAGGCCACAGCTCAGCATGGGAGAACGCCATGACTATTAGTGATGTTTGTAACAGAAACATACTTGCCACCACTGCTCTAGGGATTCACAGGGAAAAGAAAGCACTTCTTGTTGAAGTGACAAATGGGAAGCTGCTGCATAGCATAGGGAAATCAGCTCGCTGCTTTGTGGTGATGTAGAGGTGTGGGATAGGGAGGGTGGGAGGGAGGCTCAAGAGGGAGGGGATATGGGGATATATATGTATGCATAGCTGATTCACTTTGTTGTAGAGCAGAAACTAACATAACATTGTAAAGCAATTATACTCCAATAAAGATGTAAAATAAATAAATAAATAATTATTAAAAAATAAATCTCCTGAAAGAAGTGACACTTAAGCTGGGTAGGGTAATTTTAGAAATAGGAATGGAAAGAAGTGCTCAAAGTGAAATAGTGCCAGAAGCAGAGCTTAGAAAAGAGAGGACTAGGAAAATTCAATAAAAGCAAGTAGTTATGTTAGTTGAAGCCAAATGAATTCTTCTTGTCCTCAGAAGGGAAGTATAGGGTAACTCCTAAGAAAGTCTCCTTCAACTGGACCAAAATGACCAATGAGAAGCCTTTTCAGTGGAATAGCAATCTCACAATGACTTCAAAAATTAAAACTGAGAGCTACCAATTGCTAGTATATGGGAGGAACTAATGTTAATTGTAAGACAGAAAGTACTAAGTAAAGGGGAAAAAGTGAGGAAAAATCTTGACATAACCTTGATTCCGTTAATGAAACATGGGCTAAAAAAAAAACCATATAGCAATGTAGTTAATAATCTAATTAATAGGGAGCAGTAATAAAAAGAGGGAGAAATTTTATTTGGGACAAAAATACAAAGTTGCTACCTTTCACAAGGTGAGCTCGAAAAGAGAAAGAAATTATTTCTACCCGCTGATAGACAAAAACTCCAAAAACCTCAGAGCTAAATCTTCAACAATACCTTTTCAGGAAGCATTATGCATCCCACGTAAGTACTTTAGACCTAGGAATTATACATCCTGGGGTATTAGTCCTGATGGAAACACAAACAGTTCAGGATCATTCTTAAATTGGCCTCAGAGTCATCTTCATGAAGAGGAAATGAGAGAAAGTATATTTGCATGGAAGGCAAAAGAGGCTTACTGAGAAAATTAAATTTGTTTTGTTATCAATTTACCACTTTTTTTTCTTTTTTTGCAGTAGGCGGGCCTCTCACTGCTGTGGCCTCTCCCGTCGCGGAGCACAGGCTCCGGACGCGCAGGCCCAGCGGCCATGGCTCACGGGCCCAGCCGCTCCGTGGCATGTAGGATCTTCCCGGACCGGGGCACGAACCCATGTCCCCTGCATCAGCAGGCGGACTCTCAACCACTGCGCCACCAGGGAAGCCCCCAATTTAGCACTTTTATTTAATCTCTTCTTAGTCTTTTCTGTATAAAAAAATTCTTGCCTTCTTATTCTTAGCCTCTTTACCAGTCTTGTGTCAAGCTAATAGTAACTTTTCAGCTCATAAAACGCTTCTGTGCCTATCAGCTATCTTGAACATCACCTAATAAGTAAAATATGATTATTTTATATCCTAACCTTTCTTCTTCCCACTCTCCATTCACATGCTTCAATGCCTGTTGTACCAGTCTGGGTTCAGAGTATGGAAGCAGTAAGAGATATATATTAAGAGATTTACTGCAATAAAGTGGCTTACACGATCATACGGGCTAGCTAGGCAAGTCTAATATCTACAGGGCAGACCATCAGAAACGTCAGGCTGGAACTTTCCAGCATGGATTGAAGCTCTTTTCCACAGACAGAATTCCGTCTTCTTTCAGGAAAGTTTCAGGTTTTAAGGCCCTGTTTTTAAGACCTTTCAACCTATTGAACTGGCCAACCAAGATTATCGGGGATAATCTCTTTTACTTAAAGTCTCTTTTATTTAAAGTCAACTGATTTTAAGCACATCTAAAAAATACCTTCATAGCAACACGTAAGTTAGCACTTGATTGAATTACTGGGTACTGAAGACTAGACAAGATGATGGTCCAAAAAATCATCACGGCACCCCCCCTTGTCAACTTGGCACCCATATACATTTTATTAAACCATACTTACTATCCAAATGAAGACAATAACAAAGTCATGTTTCCATCTAACATGACACAGCTATCCTCCATACAATTGAAAATACATTAATACTTAACTCCAGAAGAGGATTCAAAGATCTTCCCTGATATTCACTATTCTCTTTTGATATCCTGTAACTTAAAAACTGTGATATACAATTAACTATTATTAATATATCTTATGTTCGATAATAAGGAGATAAGAGAGGGAAGAAAGCAAAATTACTTGGTTAATATATATGCAAACATATTTATAACAAAATAGTCAAGAAATACTCATAATTATTACAGTGCTTGTTTCTGCAACTAGTAACACAGTCGCTGTAGGCATTTATGACTACCTTCTTCCACTGCCCATTTTTTATTCCCTTTTCACTCAGCAACCGCCTAAACTGATTATGATTCTTTGCATAGCAAAGTGACCCAAACCTTGATTCATGAAGGTTCTGGACCATCAGCACTCCTGCCTGAATTGGGTTATTTTAGTTTCGCATTGACTTTAATCATAGGACATGGTAGAACTAAAATATATCCTAAGGGATCTCCAGTGTTCCAGACAAAATCTTCCATACTTCCATTTTTCAGTAGCAACTTTCCCTTGTCAATTAATATCATCCCAGACAGTACTGTAACTCCCTTCTTTGCCTGTTGATTCAAAGATGTAAAGAGGCTGGGTGACAGTCTTAACTTTTAGTCCACAATAATAATTGTGTCTCCTGGTGGAAGCATTCTTCCCACTGGAACTAAGTCCTCCAGACCATCATAGCCTAAGGTTGTGAGGACTAGAAGTGAAAATTTTGCTGGTGGAACACTAAGAGTAATAGAGAGTGGAGCCACTCCCATTTCTGTGTTTTCATTCCTGTACCAGTGGGAGAAATAGCAACATATATTGGATGCTGATTCAGAGCATATGCAGCCTCCTGCAGAGTACTGCCCCAACTCTGAAAACATGGCCATATAGCTGACATTGCAACAGAGTCTTTAAAATGTCATTTCACTATTGTATCAAGAAAGCTGCCTTAGGTTGGTTGGGAACATGATAAAACCAGGGAATTCCGTGAGCATAGGCCCATTGCTCCACTTCTTTTGCTGTGAAGTAAGTTCTTTGATCAGAGCAATGCTATTTAGAATATGGTGATAGAGAATAATGTATTTTATAAGTTCAGCAATGGTATTTTTGACAGAAGCATTGTATGCAGGGAAAGCAAATCCATTAGAGTAAGTGTCTGCTCTACTAAGAACAAAATTCTGCCCTTTTCATAGTGGAGGTGGTCCACTGTTATCAACCTGCCATCAGCTAGCTGGCTAATCATCCCAAGAAATGCTACCATGTTGCAGACACAGTATAGGTCTCTGTTGCTGGCAGACTGGGAACTCATCAGTGACTATAGTCAGGTTGGCCTTAGTGAGTAGCAGTCCATGTTATTGAGAATAACCTCCATCTACGATGGTCCATCGTACGTGACAAGAGTGGCTGGGGAAAGACAGGTATCCACAGAATGGATCTTCCTATCCACTGTATTATTAAAATCTTCCTCTGTTGAGATCACCCTTTGATGAGCATTAACAAGGGACACCAATGTCTTTACAATCTTTGCTCATTCAGAAAGAGCTATCTATAACTCTCTTTCCCAGTCTTCCTTGTTATGAATTTTCTAATTATATTTCTTCCCAGTCCCTGACCATGTAGCCAAATAATTGGTCAGAGTCCACGAATAGGCCTAGACTCATAACTTTGGCCATTTAGTCTTCCAGGCAAAATAAACAACTGCGTACATTGCTCTAAGCACAGCCCACTAGGAGAGTTTCCCTTCACCACTGTCCTTCAGGAATATCCCAGAAAGGGGTGTAGTGATAGAACTGACCACTTTCAGGTGGTGCCTGCGTATCATGCAGAGCCATCTATCAACCAGGCTTGAGTTTTCCCTTCCCCAGTCAGTTCATCACAGGGAATTCCCCATGAGGTCCTAAGTGCAAGCTAAAAGATAGGAGGCAATGTAGCAGGAGTATTGGCCTTGGGTATTTGGGCTACTTCTTCATGCAACTTACTTATACCTTTAAGGCATACTCAAGCGTGATCTCTTATAACCACCTTCATGTCATGGTTACTGTACATGCCCAAATTTATGGTTTTATGGGTCAAACAACACCCAGTTCACAATGGAAAGCTCAGTCCACAAGATAATTTTGTGGCTCATGATTAAGTATTCAGTATCTACTTAAGGCCCAGGATAGATAGATAGTTGGTAGATAGATAGATAGATAGATAGATGATAGATAGTTCAGTTCTATAGTTTCTGTTTCCCTGGAGAACCTTGACTAATACAGGCCATATGAATAAATTTAGCCTGATTCAACGTTATGTTTCTTCCCCCATTACACCCTTATTATCCATTCCCACACATATTTCACAGATTTCTATCTATATAAATTGAAAATAATGCAGTTATGCAGTTTTTTTGGTACGTGGTGCAGCGCACTTCCTGGCAGGTCACACTTTGTTCCTCATCTTTTGAGAACTGCTGGGTCTTGAGTCTAGTTATAGGTCTAGAAACTAAGCAGGTAGTGCAGGTAGGTCATGAGGAGAAGCAGCAGTGTTTTGTAAGGTAGCTACAGCAGAGGAGGCCATTACAGGTGCTTTAGGCTAAGGAAGACTATCCTCCTCATAAGTGAATATTTTACATCATTTAAAAAATTTGTTAACAAATACACACACACAATGCATCCTCTAATTTAGCATCTTCCACATATTTCCAATAACACACTTCTCTACTCTGAGATGTATTGGAGACCTAAAATAATGACTGAATGATTATTAAACACTTTCTATTTTTTTTCATAAAGCAAGTTATGTTCTACTAATTGGCAAAGAGGAAAAACAAAAGACTCAGATGGAAACTGTGGAAGTTACTATTTTGCAAGAGTCCAAATCTAGCTATAAAATGCTTATCCTTTGAGGTGATTCATCTTTATACAAATTTAAATCTCCTTTGTCTTTATGTCAGTGGTTCATTTCTTAGTTCTATCTCAGTCCATCAGACTCATCACAAAACACTGTTTCTTTTATACATCAAGAACTCCCAGTTGACTTCAAAATGTATTTTTGTCTTATTTTCACAACAAATTAATCTTTACTCTCTCTTTGATTGCACAGGGGGATTTATGTATATATGTGTGTGTGTATATATATACACACACACATAAAAATACATGTATATTTTTTAAGGATTTGACATAACAAAAATAGGATAAAAAGAATTACCTTTTATTGAGAAGTTACTATATAAAAGGCACTCTACTGATTATATAAAAAGAGAGCGAGTGAGCCTTCCTTCTGTAAGACCCTATTGTAGAGTCTATTGTGAAAGATGAGGTTACTATAATATTATCCCTGTCTTTAATGTAAAAGACAGATATATAGGCATATGTCATTATATGAGGGAAAATAAAGTATTAGAATACAGATATGAGTAGAGTGCCCTGACCATGTGTGGTACATGGAATCCCTAGATTCCCATCCCCTGGGGCACATGCCTGTATAACCCCTTCCCCTTGAGTCTTAATCCTGAATCTGTTGACTTTGAGTTAAGCAAAAGGGAGATTATCCTAGGTGGGCCTGAGTTAAACAGATTAGCTCAGAAGTCAACTACTCAAAACAGCAACAGACACCCTCCTCTTCTGTTGGCCTTGAAGAAGCCAACCACCATGTTATGAAAAGGGTCACATGGCAGGAAATTGCAGGCCTCTCTGGAAGGTGACAGTCTCAGTCCCATAACCACAAGGAACTGAATTCTACCCACAATCTAAGTGAGCATAGATAAAGACTCTAAGCTCCAGATGAGAATGCAGCTTCTCCAATATCTGATTTTGACCTTGTGAAACCCTAAATGAGAATTCAGCTACACTGTGACTCAACTTCCAACCTACAGAGACTGAGATAATAAAGGGGTATTGTTTAAAGACCAAGTAAGCGAAGTCTGTAATAACTTATTATATAGCAGTAGAAAACTAGTAGAAAAGGAAGGGTAAAGCATTCAAAATGAATTTGCCAATGTTTCATTTTAAGACAAATTTCCAAACTGATCAGAAGCCCTTTCTAAGTGCCTTCTCTTGTGATCCTGGCTGTTATACTGACTTTAAGCATTTCCTGTCTTTCCAAAAGAGATGTGCTGCTAGGCATACCTGCCAGTGAAATAGGCAGCCAGCCAAGTCACAGAGAAGAAAGAAAGTCTCAATTCCAATGAAATCCACTGAAGGAATCGAAGAGCAAGCCAGCCTTGAGTGTTGCCACAGGCTTACTGCTCTAGGATTTCAGAGGCCGTATTTTCACCAAGCTTTGTCTCTTTCATCACTCAGACACAAATACTATGAATTCAATAAGTCAGTGATTTCAAAGTGATTTGGGTACATCTGTATACTATTGGAAAAAGTTTCTCTTCTGCAGAAATTCCTTAATTGGTGGGAATCACTTCTCTCTAATAATATTTTTTTCCCACTCCAAATATGGGTGCATAACTTCCTTATGTATGGACTGCAGACTTAGGTTAAATGTATTTGATTATTACATCTTCTCATGCTCACTTGCCTAGAAAAGCATTCTTGTCTTAGTGGGCAGTTGCAATTGCTTTGCTTACACAAATGAACATAACTACAAGTTAATATGTGGTGATATTTAAAGATATTTAATTTTAAAAGCACCATATATTCCAATGGAATACTAAAATCCATGTTATTTTTGCATTAATTTTAAGTCAAATCATTAAATTCCACTAATGATGATTTTTCAGTAGTTGCCATCATTCAAACAGTGCTGTCCAAGAGTCACTACTACACATGTGACTATTTAAATCTCTATTTAAATTAAGCAAAACAAAAAATGAATTGCCTCACTCTCATTAGCTACATTTCAAATGCTCGATAGCCTCATGTGGCTAATCTCTGCCATGTTGGACAGTACAGATTATAGAACATTTCCATCATTTCAGAAAGTGCTATTGGACAATGCTGAATTAAGCCCAGATCCTCAGGCATTCTGTTAAAGCTTTCAGGTTTTATCCCCTCTATGTTTTTATATCTAACTTCTCTCTTCCTGCCACATCTAGCCAGTACTCTAACCATTATAAATTACTTCCCTTTCACAAATCAGATATTATTTAACCTTTGCCCATATCACTTTCATGGTCATTAACATCATTTATTCCCTGGTCCAATTGATGAATTTCTGCTAATCCTTTAAAACTCAGCCCCACTATCACCTCCAGTGAAACACCTTTCTTGATATCCTCAAGCACAGATAAGTGTTTTCTCCTCTGACCTCCCATGACGTCCTATTCACACCTTGATTATAGCAATGTTTATATGAGTGTAATTCATTCACATGGGTTTGTCCTATAATTGATCACGAACCTCCAGAGGAAAGAGACCTTATTCTTTTCATCTTTATTCTTCCATACCAAGTATGTAATAGGCACTAAATACCTCGTAATATATACATTCATACGCTTATTTTCCTCATACTGCTTCCTGACTGAGTGACTTTGGGGCAATAACTTTATTTACAGGTTACAGAAAGGAACCAAAAATAATCCATATGTGATTAATCAAAAGTTGACCTTAGGGGCTTCCCTGGTGGCGCAGTGGTTGAGAGTCCGCCTGCCGATGCAGGGGACACGGGTGCATGTCCCGGTCCGGTCCGGGAAGATCCCACATGCCGCGGAGCGGCTGGGCCCGTGAGCCATGGCCGCTGAGCCTGCGCGTCCGGAGCCTGTGCCCCGCAAATGGAGACGCCACAACAGTGAGAGGCCCGTGTACCGCAAAAAAAAAAAAAAAAATGACCTTATAAGAAGGAAGCTACAGTAAGAGGAAAGGTAGAGCAAGAAGCTGCCTTAAAAAAAAAGTATGATTTGGCAGATAGTGAAACAAGTGAATAACTTACTCAATGAGAAGGTAAAAATTATCCTTGAAACTCTATAAAATCAGATACTATCATATGTAGAAAACTGACTATACACACACACACACACACACACACACACACATATATATATACATATATATATAATTTACAGTTCCATG
This sequence comes from Leucopleurus acutus, assembly GCF_964270905.1. Classification (NCBI taxonomy): domain Eukaryota; kingdom Metazoa; phylum Chordata; class Mammalia; order Artiodactyla; family Delphinidae; genus Leucopleurus; species Leucopleurus acutus. Next base: position 61,175,621 of record NC_139159.1, read on the forward strand.
GTTCTTGGCTCCCAGAGAAAGTGGTAGGTAATCAGAAAATTCACTGAGGCCGCTGACCTTTCCTTTATAATTTGGTGGGGTGAGCAAAGGGACAGCTTTCCGGTGCGTTGTAATTCTTTCACTCTATAGGTAACCAGACTCAATTTATAATATATTCACTTGGATATTTTCTTAAATTCTAATTATACTATTCTCTATTATGTTGTTCTGTCTCATTCTAGAAGGTGGTTAATTGTAAAAAGAGAAACTAAGATGTGCTACTAGTAAATGTTGCACTTATGAATAAAAATATTGTTTCACTCGATGTGAGTCATAATTTTTGTTTGTTTTTGTAGCCTTTTAAAAAATCAAAATGCTCTAGTAGCTTCCTGTGGCAAAAGTAGAAGAGCTGTACAGATTTTAGTCTAGCTGCCTGCCAGCAGTCACAGAGCTGGAAAGGCCCTCTAGCACACAAGACCATCTGAGTGACGCAGAAGAGTCCTTTTCAAGGGTCTTGGAACATGCAATCACTTGGCTGCCATCAGACATTTCTCGAGGAAAGGAATCCTCAAGTCCAATAGACCAGAGGGTCTTCTGGCTCTGCCAAGAAGAGTGACAGAGGCTATAAAACTGTCTGCTCTCCTCCTCTGCTAAATGTCTTGCCAGGAATCACACAGACGCAGAGCTGTTGAAAATACGGCTGCTTTATTTCAAAATGCACCCTGAAAGACAGGTTGCTGCCTACTCTCTTGCTCCATCTACTGGAGTTTACTAAAAACACTGATCTAGTTAACACTTCGGAAAATTACATTCCAGAGTAACTTCCATTCCCTTAGTGTTTCCCCTTAATCATTAAATCCTCAGGGAGCAATGCATCTGACTGCCTGAAATGTGAATTTGTTTGCTGAATATTGTTTTTAAAGAAAAAAGAGTAATGGGCCAGCTGAATAAAGCAAAGTCCATTCTGAACACATATCTGCTTTATAAGTTCTCCTTCAGAATAACTTTTACTGTTTTCTCCAGAACTCTCCTCCTTTTCTATATTTACCTTATAATTCGTGGTAATTATATCAGTAACTTGCAGTAGAGGAAGGGGTCCAGGATTTGAAGTCAGAGGATAAAAATCCAGTTCTCATCTGCCTGCCTTAATACCAGAGATACACTGGTGTTCTTTGTGTCCAGAACAGATGCTCCATTAAAAACTCTGGTCTGACAAAAGAGGTTCTCTGTAATATCCCTACTATCCCTAAGTATGGAACACCCACCCTCATTTCTGACCCCTACGCTCTCTCCTGTTTGCCCCTTGCACTTGCCCATAATCTTTTGCAAAATTATTATTGAATAAACTTTATTTCTTAGAGCCATTTTAGGTTTACAGAGAAATGAACAAAGTACGGAAAGTTCCCGTATACCTCATCTTCTCCAACCCGTTCACAGTTTCCTTTATTATTAACAGTTTGCATTAGTGTCGTATATTTGTTATCACATGTGAACCAATATCATTGATGAACAGTATTAACTAAAGTCCATAGTTTACATTAGGGTTCATTCTGTGTTATACAGTTCTGTGGATCTTGTCGAATTCATAATGTCATGCATCCACATTAGAGTAGCATACAGCAGCTGTCCCCAGCCTTTTTGGCACCAGGGACCAGTTTCATGGAAGACAATTTTTCCACGGACTGGGAGCCGGGGGGATGGTTTGGGGATGATTCAAGTGCATTACATTTATTGTGCACTTTATTTCTTTTATAATTACATTGTAATATATAATGAAATAGCTATACAAGTCACCATAATGCTGACAGGAGGGGGAGCTCAGGCGGTAATGGGAGCACTGGGGAGTGACTGTAAATACAGATGAAGCGTCTCTTGCTTGCCACTCACCCCCTGCTGTGCGGCCCGGTTCCTAACAGGCCATGGACCAGTAGTGGTTTGTGGCCCAGGGGTTGGGGACCCCTGGCATACAGAATAATGTCACTGCCCTAAAATCCCCGTAAAATCCACTTATTCATTCCCTCCATCATTGATGACCACTGATCTTTTTACTGTATAGTTTTGCCTTTCCCAGAATGTCATATAATTGGAATCATAAAGTATGCAGGCTTTGCAGATTGGCTCCTTTCACTTAGCAATTTCCAGTTAAGGTTCTTCTATGTCTTTTTGTGACTTGATAGCTCATTTCTTTTTATCAGTGAATAAATATTGCATGGTATGGATGTACCACAGTTTGCTTATCCATTCATCTATTGGAGGTCATTGGGTTGCTTCCAAGTTTGGGCACTTATGAATAGAGCTCCTATAAACATTTGTATACAAGTTTTTTATGAACATAAGTTTTCAACTCTCTTGGGTAAATACCTAGGAGCATGTTGCTGGATTGTGTGGTAAAACTACGTTTAGCTTTGTAGGAAACTTCTAAACATTCTTCCAAAGTGATTGTGCCACTAGCAATGAGTAAGACTTCCGGTTGCTTTATATCCTCATTAGCATTTGGTGTTGTCAGTGTTTGTATCTTACCCATTCTGTAGGTATATAGGAACTTTTTATTTTCATTCCCTTTTCTAATGGCTCTCTGAGCTTCACTGTGATCTCTCCACTGCTGCCTGGTCTTGAGGGCCCTATAAGAATAAGAACATCATAATGAAAGTATCTGCCTTTGTCTATTTCCATATCTCCAGTGACTACAAGGCTTGGCAAGTAGAAGGTCCCACATATTGAATGCAATCTCCTGACTCCAATTGTTCTTTCCCAAATGTCCTTGGTACCAGTCTCTGTCCAGCCATGTCACTCTGAGCACCTCATTTTGTGGTGATATGACCTTGTGCAAGTCACATCATCTCTCTGAATAGCTACTTATTTACTTATCTAAAAATGGAATTTTCAATAAGCTGCATGACTGTCATAAAGAATGTTGGTAAAGATGAAATGAGTCAAATATGAAGCTGCTTTGTATGATGCACAATATAAAAGTCAATTCTTTTTTAAAAAAATTTTATTGGAGTATATTTGATTTACAATGTTGTGTTACTTTCTGCTGTACAGCAGAGTGTATCAGTTATACATATAGTCACTCTTTTTTAGATTCTTTTCCCATATTGGTCATTACAGAGTACTGAGTAGAGTTGTACACACATATTGTGAAACCACCTAATTCAGGAAGCATAAAGAAATCACTTGCTTCAAAATGTCTTCCTCCCCTCTGTTCTGGAGTACATTATATTATAGACACACACACACACACACAACACACACACGTACAAACACATGCATAAAACTAGTGTCTGAATTGAATATATAGCCAAATCATAGTAATATTTGAGAATGTGTCCACATAAATTATAGTACACATCAAATATTTGCTCCTGAATATAACGTACAGACAATTATTGTAAATTCAAAAAGTCAAGTTTATTATTTATTCTTTTAGTTATTTTGTGTGAACGATTCCCCAAATATCTGATTATAATGAAAGGAGTTGATGTGGACAATGTGGCATTGGTGTTTGGTAACACTAGCAAGTGGTAATCAACAGTGCTTAAATAGTGCTACTCTGACATAGGAAGCAAGTGAAACTATGCTTCCTATATTCCAGAGACTAGTATAATGTTGTCCAAAGCCATTAGGATCTGAGATGAAGATAACCATATGATTGTTTTCTGGACCATAAACACTTCAAATATGGAATTACTATGTAACTTGCTACTCTTCAAACTCACAGGTATTTGGGCCATGAAATGTTTGGTTTATGTATCTTAATAATATACAAACTGACCTAGATTTGCAAGAGATCCTGCCTCTAAGAATATTAGGAAAAGAGGAGCTATTGAATGAATGCTTCAAAGAAGCTGACTTACCAACAAATATTTACTAAGCATCTACAATGTCTCAGGCATTGCACTTTCTCAGTTTTTGTTTGTCTTAATAAAAATCTCTACTTTGCCAACGTTATTGAAGGATAGTTTCAATGGATTATCAGTTATTTCATTTCTTTTATAATATATCTCTGACTTCTGTATGTCTTTTAAGAAGTCAAATATTAATCCACACACCACTCTTTGAAGGTAATCTGTATTTTTTGCTCTGGGTGAGTTTTAAGATTGTTCACGCTGTCTCTGATATGCTGAAATTTCACTTTAATGTGACTGAGGTTGAAATAATTATTATTTCAAGTCCTCTTTGAGATCCATTGAGAATCTTAAATCTGTTTCTTTCTCAGTTCAGATAGTTCAATAAAGTTTTATTCATTATATTTTTATGTATTACCTCTTCTCCATTCTCTCCTCCTTCTACTGGAAAACCAATTAATCATACCACTTAATCTTCCTTTGTTTTCTAAACTGTTCTACATATTATCCATCTTTAAATTTTTCTGTGTTAACTTAAAGATAATTTTTTCTAACTAATCTTTCAGTTCCTCTTCTCTCTTCAACTTAGTCCTCTTTTAAAATTATCCATTGACGTTATACTTTCATTTATTGCATTTTTTATTTCAAGAAGTTCTCTTTTTTTTTAGATTTCCTTTTTTTCTTATTTATTTTTATTGAATTACAGTTAATTTACAATTTTGTGTTAGTTTCACGTGTACAGCAAAGTGATTCAGTTATACATATGTGTGTATATATATACACAACACACACACACACACACACACACACGCGCGTATTCTTTTTCAGATTCTTTTCCATTATAGCTTATTAGAAGATATTGAGTGTAGTTCCCTGTGCTATGCAGCAGGTCCTTGTTGTTTATCTATTTTATGTATAGTAGTGCATATATGTTAATCCCAAACTCCTAATTTATCTCTCCGCCTGTCCCTGCTATCCCCTTTGGTAACCATAAGTTTGTTTTCTATGTCTGCAAATCTATTTCTGTTTTGTAAATAAGTTCATTTGTATCTTTTTTTTTTTAGATTCCACATATAAGTGATATATTTGTCTTTCTCTGTCTGACTTACTTCACATAATATGGTAATCTCTAAGTCCATCCATGTTGCTGCAAATAGCATTCTTTCATTCTTTTTTATGGCTGAGTAATATTCCATTATATATTTATACCACATCTTCTTTAACAATTCATCTTTCAATGGACATTTAGGTTGCTTCCATGTCTTGACTATTGTAAATAGTGCTGCTATGAACATTGGGGTGCATGTATCTTTTCGAATTAGAGTTTTCTCCAGATATACACCCAGGAGTGGGATTGCAGGGTCATATGGTAGCTCTATTTTTAGTTTTTTAAGATATCTCCATACTGTTCTCCATAGTGGTTGTACCAATTTACATTCCCACCAACAGTGTAGGAGAGTTCCTTTTTCTCCACATCCTCTCCAGTATTTTATCTGTAGACTTTTTAATGATGGCCATTCTGACTGGTGTGAGATGATACCTCATTGTAGTTTTGATTTGCATTTCTCTAGTAGTTAGTGATATTGAGCATCTTTTCATATGCCTGTTGAATAGAAGTTCTCTGTTTTTTAAAAAAAGAAATCTTTTGACCATTTTTTCACTTTTCTACATGTATATATTTTCAGGCTTATCTTTTTATTTTTTAAGCACAGTACGTATATTTTATACTCTGTCTCTGAAAATTACAATATCTCTAATCTTTGTGGCTATGTTTCTGTCATCTATTGTTTTTGCTGATTCTGACATGTAAGGCTATGAATCCTTATATGGTTGGTATTTTCAACTGTGTGCTGCTCATGGTCTTGAAAATTTACAGATGTGGATATTTTGAAAATTTTTAAAAAAGGATACTTTTCTACAGATTTGCATTGGTTTCTTGAAGACACCTAGGGGCACTACTACTCTGTGATCACTTTGAAATGTATTCACAGTTTGTAGGTTATTTTATAACTACCAGATGATGTTAATTTGAGCTACAAATCTTTTTTTCAAGTTGGTTATAATTATCATTTCTTAGGGCTTCCCCCACACTCTGTTCTACACATATCTAAGGCAACTTTCCCCAATGTTCAGGGGATGGAAGGGAGATTCATTTCTGATTTACTATTACTCTAATGCTGTAGTCCTCTGAAGCCCTAGGTTAATGTAGGAAAAATCTCTTATCAGATTTGTGTGGTTGACAGATTTTGGGCTTTAACTTCTATTGCCCTCATGTTTAAGCCATCAAAACTAAAGTACAAATTAGCCTTGATTAATAATTGCATCTCGGGCAAAAACAATTTCAGTACTCCTTTACCTCTTGCACTCCAGATTTTCCTTGGACTTTGGCTTGGTAATTCCTTACTATCTCATCAGATTTTTGATGGTTTTTGAAAGGTAGTCATAAAATATTTTATCCAGCATCTGTTGTTGGTTTCAATGGGAGGACTGGTTTGAATAACCCTACCTGCTATAACCCTGGAAAGAGAACAAGACATGCAACATTTTCTAAACAAATTGCTTAAATTGAATTTGAGTCTAAGCCTGATTCAAAGTGGAACAGGACGCTTTGTGAAAACAAACCTGACCAGAAAGTAAATTCATGAACCTACCCCAGGGTCTCAGAAATAGTGATACTATTATTCTGTAATAAATACGTACTGGCAAGAATTTTGCAGTATGCTTTTCAAGGACTCAAAGTACAACTGAAAACTGAATTTAAAAAATCAACACTGTACTTGAAGAGAAATTTTTGCAATTGTGGATAGAAAACAAAGTGTGTCTCTCGAACAATAATAAAGTGTCTTATTCAAAGAAATGGCAATTCAACCTAAGCTGTAGTGGTACAAGAATGGGATGGAATAAAGAGAGGACTATTAAAACACTGCTAGTAATTAAAGAAGATAAATTGGAGACATTGAAACCAGTCCTGCCAGAAATTCTTTGTTTCATAACTAAAGATTTTACCAATTTCATAATGATGAAACATTACAATTTCACTCTATATCATTCACAAGTTTAATTTCATTATATAATTCTACTCTAATTGATTTAAAGTAAATTATGTATAACTCCCTTACTATAATTTGAGCACAGTCATTTTTTTACAAATCTTTTTGTAGTCTATATAACATCTCAAGTTAAAGAGTATCTCCTGGAAGTGTCACAGGTATATGTCTGGATCTAAAGAGCTGTACTTTTTTCAGAATATTATCAAGTCAGGCTTTTTTTCTGGCTGTCTATCTACAAAAGTAAGATACAGATATATAAAGGACAATAAATGTTCAATATTTCTTTGTTTTGTTTTGTGTTCTGGACAGGAGCATAGGAAATTGATTCCCCAGCAGGAATATCGTACTTTGTAAGTTCTGTAATTATGTAATGTAGACATTTCTTTCTATTTATCTCTGTCTTTTAAAAATTCTATTATCTAAATTTTGACCTCCATAAGACTGCATATCAAAAGCTTAATCATAACATTTCAAGTTAAAATGGTCTTATGGAAACCTTCATTACTTGAAAGGCTTTGTCATCCACTTTCTTGATCAAAATAGGTAGTGACCTGTAAAGCAGCCAAGAAATTTATATTTGGAGTGCTTTCTTCTGATGGATGAAGGAGCAGGCAAAGATTCTTCCTGGTAAAGTGTGGGCGGATAATTTTATGTGACAGACTCATTATGAATGAGGCAATATGAACATGAAGTAGTTCACAGCCCTTCTATCGAGTTCTGCTGATTAAAAAAGCAAGGTGTGGTTCAAAAATATCTAAGTCTCCAATAATTTTTGGCTTCTCTGTAAGTCAGACTACACAAGAATACCCTAGAGGTTCTGGACAGGAAGCCATGTCATCATTGGCAAGAAGGCTTCTAGAACTGGCCCCAGTTGGTTTAACTGAGCCTTCCAATGCAGCATGAAGGATGGAACTGGTGCATGTAATGGCATGAAGCCTTATATATTAAAACTGAATATCACTCAAAGCAATTGTAAGTTTTATCAGAAATCCTAGACACAGGCATCTTTTCAAAAGCTCAAACATTGAAAGGATCTTTTATAATATTGCATACCGTATAACAAACATTGTTGTCATCAGCAGGTTTGGATCTTCTGGAAGTCTGCATTCTGTCAAGGCTTTTGGCAGAGGTTCAGGTAGAGAAACATTTACTTTAAAATGATTAATGATTCCCAACTCTATTTTGCCAAGGACCAAGCTTTTTGTCCTCTCTTTTTAGTCATTGATCCTGAAACACTTCTGCAACTTACTCAGCTTTCAAATTAACATATATACTTTGAAAAATACACATACTTGATTAGATCTTTCTTTTCCCTGGAAACTGATCACAGCAGGCTCTGGGACAAGCACTATGTACATATCTATTTCATTAGTATTATTATTTGAATGGAGTAATTTAATTATTCTAAACCACATTCATGGGCCAACTGGTGAAGCCAGGATTCCATGCTATGACCTTGATTGGATAGGGTTTTAATAATACAGTTATTGTAACAGTGTGTATGTATTATACAGCAATACCATTAAACTATTTCACTATAAACAATAGAATAATCTAAGACTCTTTTTTTTTCCAGTACATGTGACCTGCAGCTAAGAAGTCAAAATCTCAGATGGTTATAAATATAAACTTTGTTATAATTCATTTATACTAATATTGAAATATACTTAAAAACTTTCAGGCAAGTGAAAATGTTTGCTTCATGTCTCTATCAGATGTGCTTTGCTTTGAGGGAAAGTTTTCTCTCTCCCTTTAGGTAAGGGAAGAAGGGGGTCAGAAGTATTGTGTTTTCAGGTGTTAGTATGTGTGCATGTGTGTTTCTTAATATGACCAGTTAGTGAAATAATCTAATTCATTAACATAATTTACTACACTTACATTTAAATACATGTTTAAGTCTAAAGTTTTAAAATAGTTTAATTTTTGTTTGGGTTGGGCAGAAAAAAATTTAATAGGAAATTATTTTGGAGTCAAACTTTCTCATCAGCTTTTATTTGTAGGAAAAAAGATTGGTCAAGGGAGATAATTTACTGGACATCCACAAACTTGAAAAACTTGATGGGAAAACTTACTTAACACCAAGGAAGAGACAATCCATGCTCGGCTCAAACGTACAATTTGCACCTCCTAGTGGGAGGAGGCAACATATCCAAACTTTTCCAAGAATCAATAAAATTAACAACTTTTCCATGATGATGATTACATTATACAATTAAGAATTATAAAAACTCTTAATCTTTATTGTCTTTTGACTTGTACTTATATTATAAAAAGTGATTTTTAAAATCAAAAACTACTGAAAATTAAATCTTGAAATCTTCCCCATACAAAATTCTCACATCCATGTATGAATACAGGTATTCTTATAAATTAACCATTACTGGATTTCTCTGGTTGTAATATGTTATAGTTGTTGTAGTGTTTACTGGTTTTAGTGTGTTTTCACTTCCTATATCATTCAACAAGTATCTATTAAGTGCCTGTGTGTACCAAACCCTGTTCTAGATGTGGGAATTAGACAGTGAGCAAACATACAAAACTCCTATGTCAAGATTTATAGCAGAGATCAACAATCTATGGCCCCTTAGTGAAACCTGAGCCCCTGCTCTTTTTAAAAAACATTTATTAAGGTATAATTAATACATAAAGAATAGCACATAATTAAAATGTATAATTTGATGAATTTGAACATACGCAAACATCCATGATACTATCACCTCCATCAAGGTAATAGACATACCCAGCTGCTCTCAAACTTTCCTTGTGCCCCATTGTTTTTGCTTGATCTTTTGTTGTTGTTGGAAGAGCACTTAACATGAATTCTAACTTCTGAACAAATGTTGAAGCTCACAACGCTATATCGTTAACTATAAGGCACTATGTTGTACAGCAGATTTCTAGAACTTGTTCATCTAGCGTAAGTGAAACTTTATATCCATTAAATGACGCCTCACTTCCCCTTCCCCTCAGCCCCCAGCAGCCACTATTATTTCCTCTATGTCTATGAGTTGGACTATTTTAGATGCTTCATACAAGTGGAATCTTACAGTATTTGTCCTTCTGTTGTGCAAATTGCAGATTCCCGTCTTTTTTAAGGCTGAATAATATTCCATTGTATGTATATACCACATTTTCTTTATCCATTTATCTGTCAATGTTCAGTTGGGTCATTTCCATAGCTTAGCAATTGTAAATAATGCTGCAGTTAACTTGGGAGTGTAGCTATCTCTTTAAGATCCTGATTTCAATTCTTTTGGATATATATCCAGAAGTAGGATTGCTAGATTTTATGGTAGTTCTATTTTTCATTTTTTAAGGAAGGCTTATTTTCCACAGATGCTACAGTATTTGACATTCCCACCAACAACATACAGGGTTCAAATTTCTCCACATGCTCACCAACACTTATCCTTTGTTTTTTGGGGTAATAGCCATCCCAACAGGTATGAATGGCATCTCATTGTAGTTTTACACTTCCCTGACAATTAATGATGTTTTTTCATACACCTGTTAGCCATTTGTATGTCTTCCTTGGAGAAACATCTGTTCAAGTCCATTGTCCATTTTTAATAGAGTTATTTCTTTTTTGCTACTGGGTTGTAGGAGTTCCTTAAATATTTTTAAAATTAACTCCTTATCAGATGTATGATTTGCAAATACTTTCTCCCATTCAGTAGGTTGATTTTCATTCTGTTGGTTGTTTCCTTAGCTATGCAGAAGCTTTTTAGTTCAATGTAGTCCCACTTGTCTATTTTTGCTTTTGTTGCCTGTGCTTTTGGTATAATATCCAAAAATCACTGCTAAGATCTAAGTAAAAAGCCTTTTGCCCTGGTTTCTTCTAAGAGTTTTAGGTTCAGGTGTTATGTTTAGTCTTTAATTTTTTTGAGATAATTTTTGTACATGGTATAAGATAACATTTTGATTACATTTTTTTCTTTTACATGTAGATACTTAGTTTTCTCATCACCATTTGTTGAAAAGAACATCCTTTCCCATTGTGAGTTCTTGGTTCACTTGTCAAAGATCAGTTGACTTTATATGCATGGCTTTATTTATGGGCTCTCTAGTCTGTTTCATTGGTCTATATGTTGGCCTTCATGCCAGTACTATACTATTTTAATTAGTATAGCTTTGTAATATATTTTAAAATCAGGATGTGTGGTGCTTCAAGCTTTGTTTTGCTTTCAGTATTGCTTTGACTGAATTCAAAGTCTTCTATGGTTCCATATTGAATTTTAGAATATTTTTGCAAAAAGTGTCGCTGAGATTTTGATGTGGATCCCTTTGAATCTGTAGATTGCTTTGGGTTGTATGGACATTTTAACAATATTAAGTTTTCTAATCCATAAACATGGGATGTCTTTCCACTTGTTTGTGTCTCCTTTAATTATTTTCATCAATGCTTTTCAGTTTTCAGTGTACAAGTCTTGCAATTTATTACAATTGAGTATGATGTTAGCTGTGGACTTGTCATATATGGCCTTTATTATATTGAGGTTCATAGAATCTATGCTTAGCATTTTTTTGTGGAAAAGTGTTGAATTTTGTCAAATTATTTTTCTGCAACTATTGAGATAACCCTGTGATTTTTATCCTTCTTTCTGTTACTGTAGTGTGTCACATTTATTGCTTTGTGTATGTTGAAACACTCTTGCATCTCAAAGATAAACATCACCTGATCACAATGTATGATACTTTTAATGTGCTGTTCTTTTGGTTTGGTAGTATTTTGTTGAGGATTTTTGTATCTATGTTCATCAGGAATATTGGCTTGTAATTTTTTTCTTTTGTGTGGTGGTGGTTTTGTCTGGCTTTGATATCAGTGTAGTTCTGGCCTAACAAAATGAGTTTGGAAGTATTCCCTTTTCTTCAGTTTTTTGGAGGAGTTTGAGAAGAATTGGCATTAATTCGTCTTTAAATGCTTGGTAGAATTTACTAGTGAAGCCATCTGGTCCAGGGTTTTTAGTTGTTGGAAGACTTTTATTACTGATTAAATCTCCTTACTCATTACTCTTCTGTTCAGACTTTATTTTTCTTCATAATTCAGACTTGGTAGTTTGTATGTATCTAGCAATTTATACTTTTCCTCTAGATTATCCAGTTTGTTGGTGAAAAATTCATAGTAGCTACCTATAATTCTTCTTATTTCTGTGGCATCAATTGTAATGTCTGTTCTCTCATTTCTGATTTTATTAATTTGAGGGTTTTCTTTTGTTCTTGGTTAGTCTAGCTAAAGATTTGTCAATTTCTTTCTCTTTTTCAGAAACCACTCTAGGTTTCATTTATCTTTTCTACTGTATTCATAGTCCCTATTTCATTTATTTCTACTCTAATACATATTATTTCCTTGCTTCTGCTAACTTTGGGCTTTGTTTGTTCTTCTTATAGTTCCTTGAGCTTTACATTTAAGTTGTTCTTTTGAGATCTTTCTTTTTCAATGTGGCTGTTTATTGCTATAAACTTCCCTTTCAATATTGCTTTTGCTGCATCCCATAAGTTTTGGCATGTGGTTTTTTCATTTTCATTTGTCTTAAGGTATTTTTCTGATCTCTCATTTGATTTATTCTTTAACCCATTGGTTGTTCAGGAATGTATTGTTTAATATTCATATATTTGCATATTTTCTCATTTACCTTCTCTTATTGATTTCTAATTTCATACCATTGTGGTTGGAAAAAATACTTGGTATGATTTCAGTCTCTTTAAATTTGTTAAGATTTGTTTTGTGACCTAACATGGGATCTATCCTGGACAATGTTTCATGTATATTTGAAAAAAGAAAATGTGTATTCTGCTGCTATTGGGTGGAATATTCTGAATATGTCTGTTAAGTTCATTTGAGCTATAGTTTTGTTCAAGTCCCCTTTTTCCCTACTGATTTTCTGCCCAGATGTTCTATCCATTATTGAAAATTAGGTACTGAAATCTCCTACAATTATTGTATTGCTATGAATTTCTCCCTTGAGTTCCTATAATTTTTGCTGTGTATATTTTGGGGCTCTGATGTTGGGTGCACATATAATTGTCATATATTCCTGATGAATTGATCCTTTTATTATTATAAAATGTTCTTCTTTGTCCCTTTTGACAGCTTTTGACTTAAAGCCTATTTTGTCTGATATAAATATAGCCACCTCTCTTCTCTTTTGGTTACTGTTTACATTAAGTATCTTTTCCCATCCCTTAACTTTCAGACTATATGTGTCCTTAATTCTAAAATAAGTCCCATTGTAGGCAGCATGTTGTTGGGTCTTGTTTTATTATCCATCAGCCATGCTATGCCTTTTGATTGAGGAGTGTAATCCACTTAATCCAATTACTTTAAAAGTAATTGTTCGTAGGGAAAAACTTACTATTGCTATTTTGGGTTTTGTCCGTTTTGCAGTTTTTTGTTCTCTTTTCCTTCTCTTGCTATCTTCTTTTGTGTTACTTGATTTCCTGTAATCATATTCTTTGATTTCTTTCTCTTCTTTTTTGGTGCATATTTGTATGCATGTTTTGTACCATAAGGTACATTTTTATGTACCTTGAGGCTGACATAAAACATCTTATAGTTATAGCAGTCTATTTTAAGTAAATAATGATTTAACTTCATTTGCATACAACAGCTCTATTCTTTTACTTCTCCTGCCCAACACAGTCTACGTTACTGATGTCACAATTTGTATCTTTTTATATTGTGAATCCATTTACAAATTTTTGTAGCTGTAGTCATTATTAATATTTTTGTTTTTTAACTTTATTATAAAATTAAAAATGATTTATATACCACCATTATAGAATTATAGTATTTTATATTTGTTTTTATATTTACCATTACCAGGGTTTTATACTTTCATGTACTTTTGTATTGCTGTTCAGTATCCTTTTGTTGCAATCTGAAAAACTCCCTTTAGCATTTCTTGTAAAACAGATTAGTAGTGATGAACTCCCTAAGCTTTTGTTTGTCTGGGAAAGTTTTTATCTCTCCTTCATTTTTGGAGAACCATTTTGATATGTATAGTATTCTTGTTTGGATATTTTTTTAAATTCAGCACTTTGAATATATCATCCTACTCCCTTCTGGCCCACAAGGTTTCTGCTGAGAAATCGCTGATAGTCTTATGGGGACTCCCTTGTATGTGATGAGATTTTTTTCTCTACTGTTTTCAAAATTTATTCTTTGTTTTTGAATTTGTCAATTAGATTATAATGTGTCTCAGCATAGACTTACTTAGATTTATTCTATTTGATATACTTTGTGCTTCATGAATCTGAATGTCTATTTCGCTCCCCAGTTTGGGAAGTTTGGGGCTATTATTGCTTTAAATAAGCTTTCAAATAACAGTGGCGTCCAGAGTGGTAGCAAACAGACTGATCTCATCACCCCCTTAATTAAAATTGCATGACTTATAACTCTTTTAGATCTGGGTCCAGCCCACCTTTTCAACCCCCTCTCTCCCCAACACTTCTCTCTCCATCCTTCAAAGCATAAACACTGGTCATCCTGGAAAATTTGTATCTTAAGACCTAAAATATTCTCAACTTCTTCAAAAATGCTTACAATGGCTTTGCTCAGCTGACTGATTGATACATTAGCAGATTTCCTCTTCCCAAGGAATCATCTATGTTCTTCTATGGCACCAGCATTTCTCCCTATCAATTATCACAGTGTATTCATTCATTCACCTGGCAATATTGAGCACCTAGTATAAGCAAGCATTATCCTAGTTGATGCATAGATATTACTCTTATCCTTTGAAACTTCAACATCTAATAGCATGTCAGAAATGTCAGCCTACTTACTTCCTATCTCTCAGTCTTCTCTGCAACTGGGATTCAGAAAGAGCTATTTATAATATAAGCACAATTTAAAAGACAATAAAGTTTAAGAGTTTTATAATTCTTAATTGTACAAAGTGATCATCATTTTCTTAGTTTGATAGGTGCTTTAGAAAGCACTCAATTCAGATTTCTGAATGAATAATGAAAGAGATGGTCACCAAATACCTCCTTGGACCTGAGTTGTCCATCTTATATTTTTCTTGTCTTTTGGTAGTCTATCCTTGTTGATAAAGAGACACCTCCAAGGAGCCATTGCTCTTCTAAAATTTCAAGGCTGCAGGTGCAGTTCTGTAGTACAATAAGACCTCCCTATATCACACACTTAATTAACATACCTGAGACCCTCTAGTATAGGAGATACATATTCCTCAGAGCCTCTGCTCCTCCAGGAAATAATGCTTGATCTGTTTTTCCTAAGACTACCTGTTTCTCAGCAATTTTATTTCTCTTGTTTTCTTGTTTTTTGGCAGGGAAAAAAAAAAACTGTTGTGTACTTACAAAGCAAAATGCTTGAAGATAGTGACCAAAAACACTCTTTAAAAAGATATTCTAAGGGCCATCATCAAAAACAGTCCTCTACTAAATTGTTGATATCACATAACAGATTCCTAGCAAACATGATATTTTGGCCATGTATGAACAAATAAAAACTAGAATAAGAGAAAATATGTAGAAAAATATTTTCATTTTCTTATTAACTAGAACCTTTGAATGCACTGAGTTGTAACATACTGATTTAACATTAGCCTCATACTAGACTCTTTATGAAGCAGAAAACAGGACCAATTCTATGATCTCACACATGGCATCCTTTTAAAATCCTAGAGCAATGGGTGAGGTCCTAAAGTAGAAACCCAAAAAATGAAACCATATGCAAACTGCATCACCTCCGTGTAGGTCATCTATCTTCTGGTGTTTTTATGTCTGCTTTATTACCAGTTTTATTTAGGTTGCAGAACCACTGGGTTGAGGCCACATCTGTCTTTGTGTTGTGGAGAGTTCTTCACACATTATAAGTACTTAGGAAACGTTTTCCAATGGTAATGATTCAACAAAACAAATCACAAGTAGTACATTCTGTTGCATGATACATTTATTTATTAGTGCTCTCCAAAATATAGATTATTTTGCAAACTCTGTTTACTTATTTAATGCATTTTCCTAGCCAAGAAGCAATTTCACACCATTCTGAAATACACTCTGTGCCAGCTACTTGGGTGCAATTAAGTGTCACATGAGTTTTTACCTAAATTCTTGTTTGATACTTCCTCAAAGTTTAATAAATGTCTGTCTCAGGTATGGTCTTTCTTCTTCAGAGTCTTTTTAGGTCCCGCTTGAGTTTTGCAGTTTGCATCAAAAATCATTTGTATTTAACATATGCTATATTCCTAAACTTGTGAATAACGCAATTTTATAGACTTTTAAAAGGAAGCTCACATTTCATTGCCTGACTGACAAAGCTTCATGGAAATTGTGGCTTAGAAGTCTGTAGTCACTTTTACCAGAAGTTTGACAGTGATATCTTCGCTTGGCCTCTTCATATGGTTCATAAAACTTTAATTCCTACAAAATATCCTGACATTTCTGAGTCAGTTTGGGTCCCTTGCATTTTTTAATTAATTAAATAGAATTTTCAAACAAAGGCAATATTGTATTACTTAGTTTTGATGAATATAATAAATATACAGTTACTCAAGAAATATTTTAATTTGTAAATAGTATACTTAGCTTTTTAAATGTTGCACTTCCTTGTCAAAATCCAGAATATGTTAGGTGAGTGGAAAGAGAGACTCTATAAAGGGGGCAACTTTTAATACAGTTTCTGAAAGTTATGTAGTAGAAATGTGAAGTTGATGGAGGAGGTAAGTGCAAGTTCAGGGCTAGTGGTTAGATGTTCCAATATGAGCAAGTCCTTCAAGGAAAGATAGAACAGGAAATATTCAAAGAGAAAAGGAAAGCACAGAATGCATGAAGGGGGATTGCAGGAGGTAGTATCAGAAAGGTAGCTTTAGGTCAAAATTTGGCAGTACTTGGGACTTCCCTAGCTGTCCAGTGGTTAAGACTCCACTTTTCCAGTGCAGCGGGCACAGGTTCGATCGCTGCTCAGGGAACTAAGATCTCACATGCCGTGCAGCGTGGCCAAATTTGTTTTTAAAAAACCAACTTGGTGGTACTTAAGAGGTTGTGGAGAAAGACAAGCAAGATTGTCCAGTGAATAAATCTTGAGGCTCAGACTGCCTTGCAAAGGACTGACAGAGACCAACCACTCCCCTGCTTTGGTGGCAGGGACTGCAACCCAAGCTCAGCTTCCTGTGGGTCTGAGTTAAGTCCCTTCCCCAAGCAACTGGCATTTTCCAGACAACTCTGAAGAACTGGCATGAATACTCATATTGAACTTTGACTCTTGCCTCTCCCAAAGGGATTCTCCCTATGTACAACAAAGAGGTAGTCTAGCAGAGAGACAGTTATGCCCACCTGCAACACAAACTCTTGTTGTATCCAGAAGGATCCTGTCCTCAGAGGATCTCTCTAGGGGATAATGAGGCATCAGGAGACGACTGTCTTCTCTTGCTTCACCTTGCTATATGTGTCCCGATCGAAGCCTATTCTTTATACTCAGACCCTTACAACATTATGGAATTCTCTCTGATATACTTCCCTATGGTTGTTGGGTATTTTTTTTTTTTTTTTTTTTTTTTGCGGTACGCGGGCCTCTCACTGTTGTGGCCTCTCCCGTTGCGGAGCACAGGCTCCGGACGCGCAGGCTCAGCGGCCATGGCTCACGGGCCCAGCCGCTCCGCGGCATGTGGGATCTTCCCGGACCGGGGCAGGAACCCGTGTCCCCTGCATCGGCAGGCGGACTCTCAACCACTGCACCACCAGGGAAGCCCTGCTGGGTATTTTTAATCACTATAAATCACTGTTAATTTTTGAACAGTGAAATTTCATTACAGAGGCATTCACTATCCTGAAAAGAATACACATGAGAAAGAAACAGCTAGAATCGAAGAGATAAGTCAGGAGCTGGGTAAGATTAAAAGATCTTAGGAGCCCTAAAGCTTGAACATTTTATGGTATTACCTCCCCTGACTGTGGATCAAAAAGGAAAATCAATGCTTAACTATTAAGAATGAAACATGTGTAGCAAATTTCAATATATTTTTCTAGGTTTTCTGATAGAAAAATCCTGGAAATTTTCGTCAAAACTGAACTTTATGATATACCTGTTTTGTGGTGCTCTAAGGCTATGCTTGACTGCCTTTTGGGTAATCCACCCTAGGTTTGGGGCTAGTGCTTTCTAGATGAAAGGCATGGACATATATACACTACCAAATGCAAAATAGATAGCTAGTGGGAAGCAGCTGCATAGCTCAGGGAGATCAGCTCGGTGCTTTGTGACCACCTAGAGGGGTGGGATAAGGAGGGTGGAAGGGAGACGCAAGAGGGAGGGGATATGGGGATATACGTATGCATATAGCTGATTCACTTTGTTATACAGCAGGAACTAACACACCATTGTAAAGCAATTATACTCCAGTAAAGATATTTTTTTTAAAAAAGAAGTCATAGGAATATTAAACATGTGAGTGGCAGTGAGCATGAAATGGTGGAGACAGCTAAAGGATGTGCGAGCGAAATTGACCTTAGAAGGATATTAATTGGAAAAGGGAAGGAAGAGAATGAATCATGACCCTGGTTTTGAATGTCAATGCCTGTGAATCAGTAGCAGAGCTGTAATGGCGTTATCAGAGAAGCAATGGCTATGAGGAGGAAGAAAGTGCAGAAAAGGAGGAAGAGGAGTAGAAACAGAAGGAAAAGAATAAAAATAATATTATTACAGCAGTTAACATTTATTGAGCACTTACAAAGTACCAAGAACGCTTCTGAGCTCTGTATCTGCATTTCCTCACATGTCTTGGCATGTGATTATTCACAGGAGGACTGGTCTGCTTTACATGAACATATTTTTGGCTGAACATATGCTCTTTGCATCTCACTTGTACATATATGGAATTTTCACAGAAATGTATGGCTATATTTCTCTCCTAAACATAGGGATATTTAATCTCTTTAGGAGCCGGAGTCAATTGTTCTGCCCATATGAAATATAACTCTTATCCGGAGGAGTTTCTATTATATGAGTTAAAACTGGAAGATTCTGTAAACCACTGCTATGACCAGCAGCAACCTGTCCTCAACTTCTGGCTTCAAAGGAGTGAATATTAGGTAGTATCTGTGTAAAATAAGTGAGTTCATCTGGGAGCTGGGAGCTGGACCTCCTGGGCCACTATATGTGTGTAGTTCCCTCTCATGATTTTGTCAGTTGACCTGAACGCAACTGATTCACTGTAAAGGACTTCCAGTGGTTTCTAAAGGTTTTAATTTTTTTTTCTTACTAAGAAATTGTCTACTTGGCTTCTCTACCTATGTGTGAAAACACCAGACAACTGTCATATCCAAAACAAACTCAGTATCTTCCACCCACTCACACACATTATTCTGTGGTAACCCAAGAGAGCAGTCCTTTCTCTCTTGATTCCTCCACTATGGAAATTGGAAAACCTGAATACAGGCACCTCCCACATACTATCAGTAATTCATTTATGGAAAATCCAATATTCTGGGTAAGAAATTCCAAACAGGAACTTGTTTCCCATTATTTAAAGTGGGAAAATTATAATACATTGCATGTGAACACTAAACCTGTAATTAATTTCCTAAAACATAAGTAAAACATACATATATAAAACACCCACCTATATACAACTAACACATTATAATATATTACTAGTCTCTAAACAAATATGATATGCTGTTAAGAAACATATATAGAAACATGACATTTATAAGACAGCATGACAGGTACAAAATAATAAATAAATTGATTTTAAAAATGCAACAACGGGCTTCCCTGGTGGCGCAGTGGTTGAGAGTCCGCCTGCCGATGCAGGGGACACGGGTTCGTGCCCCGGTCCGGGAAGATCCCACATGCCGCGGAGCGGCTGGGCCCGTGAGCCATGGCTGCTGAGCCTGCGCGTCCGGAGCCTGTGCTCTGCAACGGGAGAGGCCACAACAGTGAGAGGCCCGCGTACCAAAAAAAAAGCAAGACAATTCCTTATGACATATTACTCATCAAGTCAAGTGGAGATTTAAAGAAAGTTGAGAAGGGAGGAGGAGGGAGAAAGTGGAAAAGTCACTATTTGCCATTAGTTGTGGAAGATGATGGTTCTAACAAATGAGTAGGGAAGAGGCAATTTTAGACGTTCCAGTTGTTTTTTGCTGTATAACAAACAGTGGCCTAAAATGCCAACTCATCATTCTCCCTACCTACATCTACCTAACTAACGAGGAGAAATTCAGCCCGCAAGTTTTGAAGATTCTTTCTTCCAATTTGTATGGTACGAAGTTATAGGAGAGCAATCTATTTTGACCATGCTGGTCTACTCCATGCTCCTTGCTTATTCTCACAGGGTGTTTTGAGATAGGCAGTGGCACCACCTCCCATGATAACCTGGTGTTCCCAAGGCTAGTGCCTCACTGATCAGGAATAACCAACACAGACTGACACTCATGAGCTCTTACAGCAGAGATCCAGTCATCTCTCAGCAGGTTCTTTGCCAGGACCCATGCCAATCTCAGGACTGGCAAACTCTCATCCTCTCCCAACTACCAGGGAGAACTCTCCAAACTTCTCTTTGGTATGACTCTGTCCACCTTCCATCAGATTCGTAGCTCCCTTCTCTTCCTTTTACTTGGTAGACCACATGACCTCATCTTTACATGCCTTGAAAAACACAGTACAGTTTCCTTTCACCTGCAGCTGACAGCAGAGTCAGGAAGGGCTGTTTTCCTTTGGTTTGGTTCCTTTCTAACTCATTCAGTACCATGTAATCTATTGTTTATATTATGGACAGACACTTTTTAAAATTGTACATAATGGCATCCTCTTAATCTTAAGAGTTTAGTAACTTCCCATTAGGATCAAGACCAAAATACTAAACAAGACCCATAAAGGCCTGGAGGATCTGCCTCCACACTTCCCTTTCCCCTTTCTTTCTCAGTTCCAGCCATGCTGGCTAGCTTCCTGATCCAAGCACCACCGAGGTTTGGCAGCTGGTAAGCTGTCCAACTCTCTCCACCCTTCACTGCCTTCTTCTTAATGCCCACTCATCCTTCAGATCTCAGCCTAAATGGTAGTTTTTTAGTAAAATTCCCTACTCTTCCATCTCCCAGGCTTTATTTAGTCACTTTGTTAAAACTCTAATCATTC
Organism: Leucopleurus acutus; assembly: GCF_964270905.1. NCBI lineage: Eukaryota > Metazoa > Chordata > Mammalia > Artiodactyla > Delphinidae > Leucopleurus > Leucopleurus acutus. The sequence continues at coordinate 61,196,593 of NC_139159.1, forward strand.
CCTCTCCCTTGTACTTTTTCTTCATAATGCTTAAAATATTCTGTGGTTATACTCTTTTGGGGTGATTCTTATTTTACTGTCTTCTCTATTAATCCATAAACCCCATGAGAGGAAGGAATCACATCTGTTTGCGTTCCCCTGATGTTTCAGTATCTATCTAGCGTGTGTCTGGCACATAACAATTTGTCTAATTAGCTATAATGAGCTAGTGGTAAGTGTGAACCAGTATGGCTCACAGAAGATTGCCCGTAATGGTAAAATCTGACTTTGCTTTTGTGTTCCTTATTTTTCTCCTCTGGTCTGAGACCTTCGCTTCTTGCTTCAGGGTCCATCGTATCAAGACTTGGTCTTTGTTAACATAAACCCCTACTGTAGGAATTTTGAAAACCAAACCTTTATTTGTTAACCCCTCAAATACCTATGTAACTCATTGTTGCCTTGTTCTGAATAGAGCATTTTGTGTCTATCATTTCTCTCCTGGTCTGTCTGTAGGGGAAAATGCCATTTTCTGCCTCAATGATGTGCTCTCTTCACCTAAGTGTGAAAGGGGTTCTGAAGGCTCTCTGGGTTCCTGCTTGGAGACTGAAGGAGGCATAGATTCTCCATTTGGGCAACAACCATAACTCTTACTGCATAGCATCATTAAAACTTCCCAAGGCAACAGTAGCTGGGAGACTTTCTGTTTAATCACTTTATACCCAATAAAGTGTGGATTACATAATATTTTCATAATGCCATGGAAACCTAATGAGTCATCTTCCATTATAGGCAAGCATACTTGTGTCTATGATCAGGGCAGAGTGTCATCAAAGCTGGGAGGGAGGCATACTGACAGATTCTTACCAACTTTCCTTTTTTTAGACTTTATGATAACCACCCAAAACGTTTGCCATAGTCCCTGAGGCAACAAGCTTAATCTTGCAAAATACCTTCATTATGTATTGTGATTTTCACATTTTGAAGTTATTTAAACTTGATAGCATTTAAAGGGACCAGGCCTCTGATGACATTGTGAAAGTTCTTCATCTTATCAATAAAATATTTCCAATTTATGCTGGAGAGTGATAACTTCTGGGTAGTTTTCCTGCCCGTGGGTGGTGATTGGATTAGCTGAGATTGCAGAGATGCCCTTCCCTGACATGGATTTCTTATTCACTTCCTTATCTGTTGTCAGTCATTTCTTGTTCTGCAAAGTGGCATTTTCCACAAATTAATATTTTCATTCCCTATTTTACTGACAGAAGAAAAAAAGCAGGTTTTTTCACATTACTCAGCAGACCTGTTAGAATAGGTTAATGTTTCTTGATATACTAATCCACTCAATCTCTGGTTAATTTGTTCTCTACCATGCATTAACATCCTGATTTACTGTCTGTCTGTCTGACTGTTTGGTGGAAATGCTAAAGAAGATACAGTTATTTATTTTAAAATGTCAAAATATAATTGAGAATGCGCAAATAATGCATGACGACGTAATACCTAATTTAGCACTCAATTTGGTAGAACAACAGACAGTACTAGAGAAGTTCAGAGGAAAGGAAGCTCAGTAAGATTTGAAGACACAGAAGATTTGGAGGAGGAATAACTGAGTTTTCACTGAACTTAAAAAGGGGCACTGAGCATAAGATTTACCTAAGGAGTGAAGGGAAGAGCAGTGAGCGATCCAACTGAAATAAATTACGTGAACACAAGAACACAGACACAAAGAGAAAAGTATGATCATGGACGATGAGAGGGGATAAGTGGAACAAAGGACAATGCTATAGCGATGGGGTTTACAAACACAGCATTTGGCTGAATTTTACAAAAAGGCAGAACATTAAATGCCAATTCCATTAACATTTTCTGAGTGTCAGCATCGGAACAAATGGACAGTGAAGCCAGGCCAGAAAAATATGGTTTTAAATCCCAGAATGCTGCATCCTGCCTCTGAAAACTTAGGTAGTTATTTAACTCCTCTCAGAATTAGTTTTCTTATCTGTAAAATGGGAGGAGTCTCATGAGTTTTTTGCGATTATTATACAAGACAATGCATGTAAAGGACTTAAACTCTCATTATATATCAGCTGCTCTTATTATATCCTACGGAGGAATTCCCAGCATCTAGAACAGTGTCTAGCATGTATTAAGTTGCCAATATATTTTCATTAATTGAGTGAATGATTATTTTTAAGTGTCCCAAATCTCTCAGTCTTATTCGTTTAGACTCATGTTGTTGTTACTGTCGTTATTTAAAAAACAGGCAAAAGAGTAAAGATGGATCAAAGAATGTTAGTTAATAGTGTCACCCTCATATATGAGCCACACATGTTGAACCAAGCAGTAATAGAGTAAATAACAAAATCAGCTATGAAATAAGAATTTCTGATTATATGTGCTACTAGAAGTCAATTGTAGCTCTAACCTATACCTGCTAAACTCTTTGTAATTTCCATAGAGCTATCTGAGAATTGAGAACAACCCCCCCCCCATCATACCTGCAACACACGTAAACCAAGAGTTCTGTGGATAAACTTAGTTAAATATTAAGCATACATTTCCAAATGATTCTCCAGTTCCTAGATTAGTGTATACTTTTAATAAGATAGTCAAGTTAATTCTTCCTAAATAGTAAAGTAAAACTATATTTTTGCAATATTTTGCAATTTGGATTCAAAATATCCAAAGAAAGACACAAAATAAAACATAGAAAATATGTTACCCTGCTTTCATTTACATTACCTAAAAATGGGAAAAAGGTAGTCTATAAATATATGACAAATTGATGAAGAAATCTGGTAACTGCATCAGTTTCCTGCATTTCAAATATCAATGCAAAGAGGGCCAGATGGTGAATTAAAAATCTGCATAAGTATTGACTTTTAATGAAAAAACTTACATGCTCTTCATGGCCACAATTAGTATAGCTTCTCTGCTCTCCTCCCTTGATGCTAGGACCTTGTTACACTGACCTCTTATGTCAATAAAACCAGCTTGAAGTTCACATGCAAACACACTCATAGTAAGCAACCTCCCCAGCTAGTTAGAAAGGTTAATCACGGGAAAGCCCTTGGTAGAGGCAGGATATTTATTTCTAAATTGAAAAGTCCTCTTGATATTAAAGTTTGGAGAGAAAAATATTTGCTAATCCTATAAAATTGAATTATCATCAAGCAAGGAAAGTTGTTCTGCATATTTCCTACATGAAAAGGAAATATTTGGTATCCCTTCAGTTTTTTGCTCCTAAGTCCTGTCTTAGAGACTTTGCACACACATGAATGGAGAAAAAGCATGAAACGAGTGTAATACCTTTCCAATAAGTTGCCTCACTTTCTTCCTGAAGCCCATTTTTTTTCTTTTTTTCTTTTTTTACTGCTGTGAAAAAATAAAAAGAATATACAGGACACAGAACAGCAGTACTCAGACTTTACGCTTCATAAAAACCTCATCTGAACAGCTGGTGTTCAGAGCTGTTGGGGAAAGATGGACATCTGCTCTACAGATACCTCACTTTAACCAATATTAGTTTTCTTAAAATGGTAAGTAATATGGATTGGGATATCCATCTGTCCGTGTACTTGGTGTGAATACTAGCGTTGTCGATTTCAGACTTTTCTTTCTCAATATGACTTTCAGAAAAGCAAAATGAAAAAGAACTGAAAAGCCAGCAGCAGTTCTAGTACACCATGTAGAGGATCAGGGAAACCTGCATTTAATGTGGGAGACAGGATTTCACTGGTAATGGCACCGAAACCCATCAATTCTCCTTCTCATTTCTAGGATATGAGGGATATTATAAATGTTAAGTATCTGCAGTATAATCCTGTTCCTCATAGGATTTTCAGACTTATTGCATGTGTCTTTTAATATCTACCCTTTCCAGGAATTTACTTTCTTGTACCTTTTTTTTTCTTGCACCTACATCACTAGCAGTTAAAGCTAGTAATCTTCTGAGTATTTCATAAAGAAGACTAAACAACTCCAACCAGTGCCACCTAAAGAGCTCAATACCGATTGGTATTCTGTCAATTCACATCAGAAATTTTTGTAATAAAACGATAACAGAACAATCAAATGTATGTTGTGACAACAACTGCTATAAAATCAGAGATGAAGGTATTCACTCCAGGGGGAAGAATCTATAAAAAGCTTCATAGAAATGGAGTAGAAAATATCCCCTGTGACTGAAACTTGTTTGGTTATTAACTTGAGAGAAATTTTAAAAATATGCTTATGGAGATACACAGATAAAATGAATGGTGTAAAGCCTGGGTGATGTGGTCCAGCCTAAGAAACTTGTAAAGGGTAATTTTAGCTTAATCCTTAAAATATTTTTGGATTTTGATAGGTAGAGAAAAAAGAGCATGGTATTTTTAAATGGAGGAGATATATGAGGGGAAAAGGTAGTAGGTCTTATGGGGCACCGTGGGTCCAAATAATATAGGCATTAAGATCATGGACTGCTGTCAGAGAATCTGTCCTGAACACCAGCTTCTCAACCTACTAGCATGTGACTTAGGATAAATTACTAGACACTCCTGTTCCTCAATTTAATCATGTACAAAATGGGGATAATAGTACTTACTTCTAAATGTTGCTCTACAAAATTAGTAAAGACAAAGAACTCAAGACAGTTCTGGCACATCACAAGTACTCAATAAAGATGAATTCTTATTGTTATCATCAACATCATCATCATCATTATTGGCTCCAGGATATGTTTGTTAAATGAATCAAAGCATTCAAGAATGTGTGAATTAATGATAGCTAAAGGAACAATAAGGAAACAAGCTCAGACTGAGTAGAGGAGGTGAAAACTGTAATTGGGAGGATCCTTCCAAAGCCTAGATTGTTTTCTTATCCTACTATTCAGGCTCTGAACACCAGCTGTACAGATAAGGTTTACATGAAGGGCTTAGGGTCAACTATGGGGTAGTTAAAAGTAAGGCCTCTGGACTAAGACAGACCTGCATTTGCATTCTAGTTTCAGTCCTTACTTGTGCTTGATCTTGGAAATCTGTTTAGATTTCAGCTTCCTCAATGATCAAATCAAGAAAATAATAGAGTCTACCTAAAAGAGTTGTTGTAAATGTTAAAAAAAGATAACGCCCAGATAGTTTTTGATCACAGTGATTGGAACATAGTATTTAGTAAATAATGACTTGATTATTATCTTTATTAGCATTCTTCTTTTTCTTCCTGAGAGGAGCATTTATAGTATAAAGAAATACTTATTTGGGTATGTATGTGGGGTCTCAGGGGGGGTGGGTTTCAGAGAGATACTGGCCTGCAGGCAGAAAACTGCATTTAACCAAAATGGAAGTAATAAAGTTGACAACATTGATGCAACCATAGAAAAGAAAAGAACAGGAGAGATAAAAGGTATGTTCAAGGATGAATCAATTAATCATCTGAGTTGGCCTGAATAACTATGGAAAGTAAAGACCAAAAGGTCTTTGCATTCCAATTAGCAGCAAAACAAGACAGCATTAACTCAATGACTAGTCAATAATGACCTCGAATATCTGGTAGACCTGTATACTAACTTGTAGGGAGCTTTCCTATATGCCACCTCAGCTTATTTTCATAGAACTTTTATAATGTGAATTTTATTATGTTTTTTTATTTTATTGGAAAGGGAGACAAATATTCCCAGGAAGAAAGGAAATACTCCCAAGGCGCCATAGCCAGTGAGTGGTAAAATCAAAACTCTCATCCTAGTTTCTAATTCGAAATTCCGTGGTCTTCCCATTATATTATTGCCTTTCTGGAAATTAGGTTGTCTCTAAGGCCTTGTCTGTGTAAATCAATTATGAGGAAACAGTTGATGGGTTTTCCAATACTGAAAATTGAATTTGGCCAATTGACGTTTTCAGTCATTCCCGACTCTGATTCAGTAAGAGTGTAAAACCCTTGGGGTCAGTCTGGGTTTACTCAAGGAAAAAACTGAACCGAGGAATTGTTCTCAGTCCACAGGCATCGTTTTGGAGGTGAACGGAGGGCTGTTTGGTTGTTTATTTCTAACTGGCACAATTTGCCTGACCTTGACCTAGTCCTGAATCAAGTGAGAAGCAGGCATCATGAGATTATTGTCTAGCAGAGTGGTTCTCAAAGTATGGTCCCCCGACCAGCAGTAACAGCATCCCCTGGTAGTATGTTTCACATGCAAATCCTCAAATCCCCTCCCAGATTGAATGAATCAGAAACACTTGGGGTAGGACTCAGCCGTCTGTGTTTTAATAAGCCTTCCAGTGATTCTGCTGCACATTAAGATTGAGAACCACTGTTGTAGAAGAACACCTTACAAAAGCATTTATTTCATGGCAGAAACCATGTTGTATGTCGCTTGGCATTCAGATTTTCCAGCATATTATAGCTGTCTAATAAATGTTCAATAAAGCAATAAGTGGGGACCAAGCAGTGGCACTATCTGCAGTTTTAAAGCCCACATATGTCTTTATTTTCATATCTGCAGGGTAAAATTTTCTTTTCATGCCTTGACAGAATTTTTTTTTTATTCATTTATTTAAATTTTGGCTGCATTGGGTCTTCACTGCTGCACATGGGCCCCCTCTAGTTGCAGCGAGCGGGGGCCACTCTTCGTTGCGGGGTGCAGGCTTCTCATTGTGGTGACTTCTCTTGTTGCGGAGCACAGGCTCTAGGTGCACGGGCTTCAGTGGTTGTGGCACACGGGCTTCAGTAGTTGTGGCTTGCAGGCTCTAGAGCGCAGGCTCAGGACTTGTGGCACACAGGCCTAGTTGCTCTGCGGCATGTGGGATCTTCCCGGACCAGGGCTCGAACCCGTGTCCCCTGCATTGGCAGGCAGATTCTTAACCACTGCGCCACAGGGAAGCCCCAGAATTTTTAAACTGTTTATTACATGACTTGTCAATGTATTGCCACTGGAAATCAATAACTGGCACATTTATGCATTGAGAGTGGTCAAGGAGAGAAAAGGTCATCTGGACACGGTGCCTCAGAAAAGATAAAAATTAAAGAAATATCAGAATAAGAATTCACGTGAAATATGTAAAACTGAAAAATAATTTGTTAATAAGAAATTTACAATTTTATTTATTTTCCACTTAAACAGTATTACTGACCTGTAATAACCCAATACACTTCATGGAGGGTCCTGAAAGTGACTAAGACAGCAAAAGCAGATGACCTAAACAAATTAAGATAGCAAGTCTCTTACAAGAAGTTTCCCCAATGAACCACATTCCCTGCAATTTATGCCTCCCGTAGTGAATTTGGTCTGACCCTGTGTAAACAATAGAATTGCTTGGTTTCTGAAGCTAAGTCACAAGCTTCTACCTCGGTTTCTCGAAACATGCTGGGGAGAATCCGTCACCATATATATAGTTCAATTCTCTTGAGACTGCGATTTTTTGAGGAAGCCAAACTAGCCACGTGGAGAGGTCAGGTAGAGAGAGTATGCTACCCAGGAACCTTCCAGGGGCTCGAGCCAGCCCATCTGAGGCACCAGCCGTGTGGATATAGCATCTGTCTTAGATGTCTGGCTCAGCGGAGCCGTCAAATAACTCATCTCAGCCACCATTTTACAGCAATCTCATGACAGACTCTTAGTTAGAAGAGTCCAGCTGAACCTGATCCATCCACAGACCTCTGAAGAGAATAATAAATTATTGTTTTAAGCTGCTAAGTTTTGAGGTGGCCCTCTTTACATCAAAAGATAACAGAAATACTAATGTTCATTTCAAACAATCTTCTTTTTGACATGCATTAAATTTTTTTTTCCTATTAATATATTTATTTATTGCTTTACAATGGTGTGTTAGTTGCTGCTGTATAACAAAGTGAATCAGCTATACATACACATATATCCCCATATCTCCTCCCTCTTGCGTCTCCCTCCCACCCTCCCTATCCCACCTCTCTAGGTGGTCACAAAGCACCGAGCTGATCTCCCTGTGCTATGCGGCTGCTTCCCACTAGCTATCTACCTTACGTTTGGTAGTGTATATATGTCCATGCCGCTCTCTCACTTTGTCATGGTATCAATCGCAGTGACAAAATATACATGAGTGCATATTAGACATATCTTGCTATTTGTTATTATTTCTATCACTTCTTTTCAAGCCATATGAATGTAGATTTACTCCTCAAATGTGCTAGAAATAGCCACGAAAGTCTTTCCCTTTCTACTTATGCAATTTGATCAACCAAAATTTGGAGAAATCTGAATTTCAAACCAGAGAATTGGTGCAGTTTTATGTACACAATATCACTCATCAAATTCCTCTGCATTGAGCTGTGAGCCGTAAGAGAGGGGAAAAAATAAGAACAGCACAGCAGGTAATGAAGCTTAGAATATAAATGAGAATGGTTGAAAGACAACTCTAAACAGTATGATTGAGGAAGTTAATATGGTTAATAAGATGTAAGCACATTTATATTTTTATTCATAATGCTGCTCTTCACACATTGATAAATCATGGATAAAGAGAAGCTACTCCTCTTTATCATTTGCTATTAAAGATAATCAGCCACTGCTTTTGTCAGCTTTACACTGTTGTTAGGGAGGAAATAGGCAGCTAAAAGAAGATAATACATAGTTAATATGTAGTCTTGTTTTATACATTAGAATATAGATCACAGCAGGGAACCAGATTGCTGCTAAAATATTATTAGTATGGCTCATCCCGTTCACATAAATTGATCCATCCACCATGTGCAGGTGAATTCCAAAAAATAAGTTTCATGTAGTAATTTTTTTATGTAGTTTGATTCTTTTGGTCATCATGTAACAGAGTCCAACTGATAATGTAATTGACTGCAGTGTGTGAACTTTGCTATTAAGGAGCTGCTCGATTTACCGCCTTCTAAGATTTTAGTTAACAGAAGACATTTATCCTGGCTCAAAGAAAACTATCTTTTCCGGACCAATGGGTATCTGTTTTATCTTCAAATCATCCATCACCTTCATCCCAGAGAGGCCATATGGTGTAATTGAATGAGCTGTGGACGGGAAGCATCACTCATTCAACTGATGCTGTAGAGTTCTCACAAATGGCAGGCTCCCCATGTTAGGTGTTGGGGAGCCCAGCCCCTGTCCCTGTGGGTTTTAATACTTCCACATGTTAGTGCTAACCCCATCATAAAGTATCTATGTGAACAAGAAGTCATGTGACCTTAAACACATCAGTTAAAGACTCTGATTTTGGATTGTCACTTGTGAAATGAGATTTTTTTTTTTTTTTGCGGTACGCGGGCCTCTTACTGCCGTGGCCTCTCCCGTTGCGGAGCACAGGCTCCGGACGCACAGGCTCAGCGGCCATGGCTCACGGGCCCAGCCGCTCCGCGGCATGTGGGATCTTCCCAGACCAGGGCACGAATCCGTGTCCCCTGCATCGGCAGGCAGACTCTCAACCACTGTGCCGCCAGGGAAGCCCGTGAAATGAGATTGATTAGGTAACTACCAATATATCATGATCCTAATACCTTGGAGGAAACTTCTTCCTTAAGTTCTAAACACACCATATTTTCATCAAAATATGATGCTTCATGATTCAACACAAGACAAATAACATTACTCCTCTTTTTATCTGAATAATAAAATTTTTTAAATGTTAAATCCTATGTCACTTTTTAACACATTTTACATTTCTTGTCCTTTTAAAATCATACTGTCTAAAAAGCTTCCTGGATGCCCCACTAGTTTATTCCATTAAAAATCTTTGCACTGAGTTCCCACCTTGAAAATTAACAAAGAACAGCCATATGCTGCAAGGGCTAAAAGTTACCCGTGGGAGATAGTCACAGAGTGACAATTTTTTTTAAGTGTGGAATAGTGTGCTAAATATATATGAAAGCTACTATGGAAACACTGAATAGGAACACTTAACATGACCTAGGTGGGAATCAGAGAAGACCAGAGGTATCTCTCTTATTAAGGATAAAGCTAACTGGTTCTCTACAAAGCACTTTTGGTACCTTGGATGAGAATAGCCTTCACTGTATAGAACTGTACCTTGTATGGCGGGTCATTTAGCGCCCCCTGGCCAATACCCAAGAAATGGCAGTGGAAATCCCCAGGCATGTGATAAAATCATTCTCCAATATTTCCCAGTGTTGCCAGGGAGAGGGGTGATACCACTGGGTTAAAGGATTCCATTATCTCCTGTCTGCTGAGACGATTTAGACAAATTGAGAGAATGAATCTGTTTACCTGGGAATAACAGGAGAGAACGTGAAATGAATAGATTCAGGAGACCTTATGTTGTTCATTGGCTCGGTGGAAATAAGATGAACTTTATCTTAAATCCCAATTCTTTGGCAATATTTTGTTTACTGTTTAGAGACATGGTTAACTATTCATGAAAGATAAGAAAAACTGTATTCTTTAAAATCCAAAAGGAAACACTTTGTTCAGTGAAATGAAATAGGAGAAGTACATAGTACACTCACCACATTAACATTGTCTTCTGACTGAGGGAGGAAAAATAAAAAATTTAAACTCATGTCATGGTTTATGATCTTTTTCATGGACTGGGAAAGTCCAAATGAGGGAAAAAATAGAGCTTGTAATATCTTAGCTAGTAATCTTATCTTTAAGACTTGTTTTCTTTAAGGTCTCTACCTAATAAATTTGAGAGACCAGAGCATTTAATAATCTAATATAGTCAAACCAAAAAGAACAGAACAACTATAACTCTTTTTAACAGGTAGCTATTCGTGTTACTGTTGGTTATAATTTTCTTCGCACATAGCATGCAATACTACTAAATATTCACCGACAGAGAGGCAATTAATGTTTATGCCCACCATGAAACTACTTGTAGGCAATAAGGCTTTCGCTTATGCTGACCTGCTTAAAAAGATTTAAATTGTTAGGAAGTTTAAATGCTAGGAAGTCAATGAAAATTATGTTTTGGGGCGGCACTGCACTAGAGATTGCAAGTTATGCTGCATTAAATTGCCATGAAATATCAATAAAGCCTCTTGTGCGTACACATTCCAGCCTGAAACGTATTGCTTTTACCCCAGCAATGTAGGCTCAATCTCTCACAGAGGAAGTTTCATTAAGGGACATTAGGGTAACTCTTTATTCTTCCTATCTATATGGGGACACATTTTCACCAGTTCCAAATAGTGCTTCATAGAAAATACTGATCCATGTATAGAAACTGTCAGCTCCCTGTGTGCAAAACAGCTCAGTATTCAGAATAATGGTGTTGCTGTACCAAAAAATAATTTTTTCTTTTTTTTAATTTGTATTGGAGTATAGTTGATTTACAATGTTGTGTTAGTTTCAGGTGTCAGCAAAGTTAATCAGTTATACATATATGTAGATTATTTTCTCATATAGGCCATGACAGAATATTGAGTAGAGTTCCCTCTGCTATACGGTAGGTCCTTATTAGTTATCTATTTTATATATGTAATGTGTATATGTTAATCCCAATCGCCTTTTCCTTTACTATTACCCTACTGTTTGTTTCCTTCATTTTCCCTGAATTGCTTACAGATTCATTTCTCAACTGTATGCTTATTGGCCAGTGAAACACATACGGGCACACATACACACACACACACACATTTTGCCTCACGAATTATGTGAAAATAGACCAAGAATAGCTAATCGAGGTGTAAATTATTAAACAAGATCTTAGAAATTTTTTCTCATTAACTTTTAATCGTGTTGATTTAATCACATGCACTGAATCATCATAATAATGATATGTATGCACTTAAAGAAAATTGCACCATAAGCATGAAAATGAAAGACTAGCCTCTGGTACTATTTTCAAGCAATTATAGGAAAAAAGTGGAGAAGGACAAAACTGAACATAAAAATAATACAAAGCCCGAGGTAAAGCTAAAAAACTAAGGAGACTTTTAATACAGACCCACATCCATAGAGAACTATTTCAATAATACAGCCACTGGTGTTTTCAGTAATCTAGTTTGTATATGGCTTTAGTGAGGAAGTCTCTGTTTCTTCCCCCAGGAGATTATCTCAAAATCCAATCAGTAGTATCAAAAGATTTTAACTAACTGTCCTACTCTGACTTCCCTGGCATTGGGTAATAATGCTTTGCTCACTGCTGTTTACTGCTCTTTTATATTTATGACTAGTTTTCTTGCCATTCCTCTGATGCAATTCAGCTAAATAAAGTAAATATATATATATACATATATACACATATATATAAATGAACATGTGCATATATTATATAATGCCTGTAAACACACACACACTCACACATACACACCTCCACACATGCACACACATACTTTATAGAAAAGAGACCTAAACGAAAATTGAAATCAGTATTACTGATTTCAACCAGAGCAAATTTTAATATCAATTAAGTTTGCAACATTATTTATGGTTGAGAACATGCAGGAGAAAACATTTTTTCTCTCAATATTTCCAGTTAAGATGTACAGTTAAGGTAATCATAGCCTCACATTGTGGAAAACAGAGAGCAAAGGAGGTGGTGGCATTCTGTCATTTCTGTTTCCAATGCCAATAACTGTACAAGAGTTGCCCACTTGGGGACGGAGGGGAAAAGGTTTTAAATACCATAACTTAAATGAATAGAATTAAAGCAATCTATTTGCTGCAACCTGTGTGTAACTACATTTAACCAAACCAAAATTACATTAAAAAGCAACTGGGGGACTTCCCTGGTGGCGCAGTAGTTAAGAATCCGCCTGCCAATGCAGGGGACACGGGTCCCAGCCCTGGTCCGGGAAGATCCCACATGCCACGGAGCAGCTAAGCCTGTGCACCACAACTACTGAGCCTGCGCTCTAGAGCCCATGCTCCACAACAAGAGAAGCCACCGCAATGAGAAGCCCGTGCACCGCAACGAAGTGTAGCCTCCACTCACCACAACTAGAGAAAGCCGAGCCCAGCAACGAACACCCAACGCAGTCTAAAATAAATAAATTTTTTAAATTAATTAATTAATTTAAAAAGCAATTGGACTTCACTGTTTTTGTTGGCCATACCAGGCTTGTTCTAATTTTTAAGCACAAGAATGGGTTAATTTTTCTGGAAAGAAAAAATATTCCGGCAGGCATAACCAACATATTAAGTAGTGTTCTAAAAATAAGAGTGTTAACTTTGAACAAAGGAAGCATTGTGTCTACGGCGTCACCTAGTCATCAAGATAACCCTTTAACAAGATACTTGTAGCACCGTTTCTGGTGACTTGACACCATGCTCTTTCCCCTTTCAGTTGTTCCAGCATTGCTGAAACTTAATTAATAGACAGACTTTCAAGCCTCCCTCTGCTGAATGATCCAGGAAGTATCCAATAGGATACAAGAGTCTCAGTACTAATGAGCCATCTGAAGTATATACAAGGATATCCACTTCTGAGACAAGGGCATATGCTGGGGAAGGCAAGATGTAACTAAATGTTTGGGAGTCACAGGTGCCAAACTCAGTCTTCTGGGAGACTTGTCAATTGAACAATTGAATAGAAATTGACTAAATATCTCCTACATGCTGAGTGCCAAGAACGTAGCAGTGAACAAACCAGCCAGGTAAATACCTATCTTCTGAAGCTCATATCCTACACAAACCTGTCACCTCCACCCTTATCAACTTATTTCAAAATGCCAGGAAGCTTACTAGGGAACCCTAAATAGGATCCACTTTTTACCTGAAGGCATTGCTGTGGAATAACAACCGTCACAGTCGGCTGTGGCAGTTCTGTTCATATGAATGCAAGAAGCTAGCAAGGATAAAGTAAGTGTAGGAGCGTTTTGCAGTACCCTCAATTCAAAGTTCAGCTGTTAGTCTTTCAGATATTCTGTGCCTTGAAAATGGTCATGGAATCCCTCATTTCTTTCTCAAGCTAGTCTCCTCTCTGCCAGCCCTGAACTTGCATCTCTGGTTACTCTGATTAATAACCAATTCAACTCTTGGGTTTCTGAATTACCTTAAGTCGCAGGTGGTGCCCTTTGCTGTCCCCCAACCTGTCACCAACTTAAGCACACATAGCACCAAAAATTACCCACTTCAAAATCATTAAATAAGAGGGTGGGAAAATATTTCCTCTTTTTCCTCTTGCCTTTCCTCCCTCCTTTTTCCCTCTCTCTGCTTCTCTCCTCTGTCTTCTTCCTCCCCTCCTCCTCCCTTCTCCTTCTTCTTCTTCTTTCTCCCCCTCCTCCCCCCTCTTCTTTTTCTTCTTCTTATCTTCTTACTTCCTTTGCTTTTATCCCTTATCCTCTTCCTGCACCTCCTTCTATTGACTTATTTCCATATTTCTTTCTTTATTTGAAAGATACTCCTCTCCCCCTTGCATCTTCTAATGGATGCTCCTTCCATTCCTATCACCAAATTTGTACCTCATTATTTTATGTCAGTACTTTAGTCTTATATCACAAGCAAGACATAGAACATCACATAATGAGAAAACTGTTTCAATTTCTATCTACTTTTTAAAACTATTTCTAGCAAAAGATTAATGGGTTAAAAAAAAAACAGAAAAAAGGAAAAAAAAAACCTCCAGAGGAAGCCTAAGTCATGAATAGATGCCAACTCTGTTTAACAAAATGAGAAGAAGAAAACTCCAGTGTTAACATAATTCTTGTCTGTCTGGGCAACCCAGAGGCTTGTTAAGTTCACTACCTGCAAGCTGGAAAACCCGAGGAATAAACTGCAGGCATGTTCCAATGCCAAAGTCCTCAGTGGAGCTCTGTTCTCTTAAACACATTTTTGCTAAACTGAGAAAAACAGACACATGTCATAAGAGCATATTTAATCCATGCAAGAATGTAACTATTAACGAGGCTTACTCCGCCACAAGGAGGAATTCTAATATTTCATTTTTTTTTTATATAGAGTACCATGACCCTTTTCAGAATGCTCACCACTCTGACACAATAAATGCAAGGTATTTTCGGTTGTGCAGCAGGTCAAAGTGATAGCATCTAAACCTCTGGGGTTTTCACATCCTGTCTCTCAGAAATTCTTGCTACCACAGGAATATCTTTCAGTTTGTTCAGTCTCATATCAGCAGTGACACCCAGTGGATGGAAACATCTTGAACAAGCTGGCTCTCAGCTCTCTTGCTGTCCCCCTCCTCCCCTTCTCTCTCCAGGGAAAGAGTTTTGTAAGTGCTTTGTTTCTCTGACCTTCTTACAGCTCTCCACAGGAAAAGAATTTATCAGATTGCCTAATGCCAGCCAGCTTGTCTTTAAAATTCACTCAAATTAGAAAGCCTCAGACATTTCCTTTGCACTGAAGACATTTAAACCTATCAAAATATGTTCAACTAATCTGATATTTGGTTTCTAAAAATAAAACCAGATTATACAAGTGTAGGGATAAAAGAGGAGAGAGGTGGTCAATTAATTTCCTACATTTTGCACTTAAAAAATGTGATTGCCGGCAGAAATCATGGTTTTATTATTTATTCATAGCAAGTCATTCAGAGCATGTTAAACTAAATTGTGAGGAAAAAAATAATATAAACTGTGGACTAAAATCAACTTCATTCCAAATGATGGCTATCAGTAAAAATGTATCTACTCTTTCTAATGCAACTATTTTATTAATATTAACCAGTGCAGCTGGTCTGAGTGAAATAAATGTCTTCTGATTTGATAGAAACTAACAAGCTATAACTCTGTAAAAACTTTCTCATTATAGCTTCTTTATTCCAAACTCTCATTTGCACAATCTTTTTTTTAATAAAATGCCTTTAAAAGCAAAGACAGAATTTTATTTTATATTTTCTTTGAAAAACAAACTATTTTTTTCCTCTGTGCAGTTAGAGCTAAAGGAGATATTATGCACCTTTAAGTAGATCATTTTCCAGAATGAAACACTAGCACCAGGTCTCTTAGTTACCTAAATATAAGTCAAGGAAGCACTTACTGGCAAAGATTAGTGGGGGTGAGGCTAAGAATATTTTCTGACTTTAACAAAACAACTACTCTGAGATATCTGGTTTTCCAAATGGAATCTAGCATGGAAGTGGATCCATTTGCATAGAGAACTGAGGGGATTTGGGAAGCAAAAGAACCAATGCTCAATCTTATTAGTGACTGTCACCAAAGTTAGGAAAAGTCAATACGTTCCTTGAAATAAAATTACCTTGAGGGAATAGGAGGTTGTGCTGGTAACCCAGGCTCAAGAAAAGGGGTGTATTTGGTGGGAGATAGTTGATTTGGTTTGGCAGAGTTTATGCATATTGTTGAAAGCTCCTATATACTTAGATACCATGAGATTGACCGGAGACTGACTGAGCATGGAAGTATGAAGTAACATTCTTCCACCGTGCCTAATATAGAGCGACATTCCCCGGCAGGAGTGAGTCCATTGGATCGGCAGGACAGTTAATAGGGGAAGCAGGATTTAAGAGCCATGACTCCTCTTACAGGGCATTCAAAAGATTGTGTTTCTTTTTTTTTTTGCGGTGCGCGGGCCTCTCACTGTTGTGGCCTCTCCCGTTGCGGAGCACAGGCTCCGGACGCGCAGGCTCAGCGGCCATGGCTCACGGGCCCAGCCGCTCCGCGGCATGTGGGATCTTCCCGGACCGGGAGGACGAACCCACGTCCCCTGCATGGGCAGGCGGACTCTCAACCACTGCGCCACCAGGGAAGCCTGAGACACCTTTTATCTCTTCAATGATGGAGTAAAATGTAGGCGTCCTTGCTAGATGCTGGAGCTGCAGGAGAGAGGCAACCCCAGCATAATACGTATGAATCCACATGGTCACGCACACACATTTGGAGGCGCACAGTCTTCCGCTCACTGGAGCAGCTGTTCCTGGCCCTTGCTCTCCTAAGGTTGCTTCTTTCGTCCAGTCTCAGCTTGTGGACATCAATTCCACCTGCTCACTCACTTTCACCCTACTTTGAATGTGACAGGTTGCTTTGAGAGGGCATATATGTGTGCACAGCCTCTATGGCTCTAAAAAGCTCTCCTGGACCAGGCTGTTCAGATTGTGCAATAATAAACTCACTTCCAGCAAATTTCATTTTCACTTGAGGAAGGAACGCTTTGTCTAATGCTCACGAAAGGAGGCATCACCCAGGTTAATTATAGTCTAGTCTTTTCTCATTATTTGTTTGCAAACTGGAATAACCCTCTTTGGATTATGTCTTCTGCTATTTAGAGATAAAAAAGCTGAGGGCTAGAAGAAAAGGTCCACTAATGTAAATACTAAATATGTTTCTAATTGAGCATGTGATGCTCAGAAAAACAGTTATTGGAACAGTGATTGGAAAAATAAGAGAGATTGAGCCATTTTGTACTTACATAGGTGAAACAGGCTATACCATCTATTTATTCGTTCGTCCTTTGTTAAACATTTTTTTAGTTCCTACTGTGCACCAGTTAAGGTGATCAATGCTGGGGATCAAAGATAAACAACATACCTTCTCTGCACTATTGACCTCTAATATGTTGTACGTGTGTATAGGGGCAAGAGGGTAGTTGTGGGGAGATGGCAGGGGTTAGTTACAAATCTTTTCCCCCAAATGATTTACCTGTGTTGGTCTCAGAACACCTTGATCATCCTTCTTTCATTTAGTCATCATGTATTTCTTTGATTTTTGTCTCTTTTAAAAAGGGACTGTGAGTATAAATACATTAATTCACATGGAAAGTTGTTAGAAATTTTCCTTTTAGCAAAGTAGGGTTTTTTTTTTTTTTGTATTAAATAGACTTTATTTTTTAGAGCAGTTTTAAGTTCACAGCAGAATCGAGCAGAAGATACGAAGATTCCCTATATACTCCCTGCTGTCCCTGCATGCATAGTCTCCCCTGTTAGTCACATCTTCCACAAGAGAGGTACGTTTGTTACAACTGAGAACCTACATGGACCCATCATTATTATCCAAAGTCCATAGTTTCCATTAGGGTTCACTCTTGGGGTTGTACATTTTATGGTTTTGGACAAATGTAAGAATTAGCAAAGTAGGTTTCCATCAAAGAAAGAAGGTTTGTAACTCCTGATATCTTATAAGGACTTAACCCAGGGATCAAGAAAGGTACTGAAAAACAAGTTGGGAAAAATGACAAAGGGAAGGAAAGAGGGAAGGAAATATGAACAAGAAAGGGAGAAAAAGGAGGAGGAAAAAGTGACTGCACACTAACTTCATCTGCTTTAATTACTGCCAAGAGTGGCCAATCTCAGATAAATTGATTAACCCTAGGAAAATGTTTTGTAGTTCTGGCCCAGGAAGCTCTGAAGGCACCATTTACCTACCTGAATGGCAAACATCAGATGGAAACCACTGATGTAGGGAAACATTCTGCAGGTCTTGTGAAAAGAAACTTAAAAAAAAATTTATATCAAGAATGGAACATGGGCTTCCCTGGTAGCACAGTGGTTGAGAGTCCACCTGCCTGATGCAGAAATAGGCTTAAATGGTTTTCTTGTTTTAAGCTTTTTGTCATTTTTGTTTCGTTTTGTTTTGTTTCTTGGCTGTGCTGCATGGTATACGGGGGTACCGTACCCGACCGGGGATAGAACCAGTGCCCCCTGCAGTGAAAGGGCAAAGTCCTAACCACTGGACCACCAGGGAATTCCCTATTTTAAGTTTTTTTGGTTTGGGTTTATTTTCTGAACTTCTTATTAAACTATTAAGATATTATTTACAAATGCACAAATAATAAGTGTACAGCTTGGTGAATTTTTGTAAAGTAAACACACTCAGGTGACTAGCACCCGGATCAAGAACAAGAATATTATCAGCACCCCAAAAGCCAGTCTGAAGCCCCCTCTATGTTACTCCCCAAGACCCCTAAGAGTAAACATAACTTGCCTTCAGACATCATAGAGTAGATTTTTAATTGCATATAAGTGGAATTGTACAGAATATATTCTTTGGGATTCTGACTTCTTTCGCCCAATGTTAGGTTTGTGAGATCCATTAATGCCATTGCAGGGAGGAAAAGTTTGTTCATTCTGTGTTATACAATATTTCATCAAACAAATATACCACAGATTATTCAACTGTTTTGCTAATAAGCTAAGCTTATATTTGTTAATATCTGCTATTATTTGCAGTAAAAAAAGAAACTTTTAAAATTTTTCCATGAACTTATTTTTAAAGTAGATTCATATAAGCAAGGAACAGTGTCATATACATATTGTTCTTAATTAAATGAATTATTAAAAGGCTATGTAAAGGAGGGGAAATTGAGAAAAAGTCTTCTTGTCCCAACACACACACACACACACACACACATACACATAGGTTGAGTGAAAGAAAGGAAGGCAGATTGGGTCTGTATATTGAATGAACAGTGTGGGAAGGAAAGTGTGGTTGCCAAGTTATCTTTGAAACCAACTGAGCTAAGCCCACATTGGAAAAAATATTTATGACTGATACCACTTCCCCAAAACACAAATGGATGCAGGTCGATAATGACGCTTATAAAACTCATGGGCTTATTATAGAATGATTTTATTCATGAACAATAAGAATTCCTTATTCCAGATTAGGTAAATTTCTTAAATCTATACAAAAAGAAAATTACAAAAGTTGGTTGGGGTTGGTTTGTTTTTTATCTGTGTGTGAGTTTATGCATGCTTACACACACACACACACACACACACACACACACACACACACACATACACACACATACACGTGCTATACACAGGCTGAAAAATAAGTTGTTTATAAAACCTACCTACAGAGATTCCACTGAGGAATGAGTGAGTTATATAACTACTCCTTTTCTTTACTGAATTGAAAAAAAAAGGTCTATTTCACAAAATACCTGTAGCATTCAATGAATCCATTAGAAGTACAAGTTTATACAGGTTGCCTGTATAGAAGTCTACATTGTACTGACCTAAAATAGAGGCCTGATCTCAGTTTTAACCTGATGATGGACTCCCTCCATGCCTGTAGTGTCACAGCAATAAAATCTTTGCTTGATGACTAATTACCCCTGTAGACTGGCCATTTTCTGTTCCACTACATTCAGAAGTCACTAATGTCCTGGGTTCTCCTGGTACATGCACTCACCTAGTAGAGCTAAAGGGACCTAGTTGTCCAAAGTGAAGTTGAAAATTTGCTTACCCACCACTTTGCTACAATGAATATAGGTTTAGTGTGTGTCTCTGAGTTGTCAAATTTAGCTGTCTACACAGCCTGAAATGAACAAAGTTTACTAATTCTCCACCCCCTTTTTTGGCTGTGTTTGTGCGTGTATGTGTGACTTAACACAAATTTTATCATTATAGAAGCAGACATTACTAAGCTCAAGAATAAAATCAAATGTTACCCTGCCTTACCAAAGATTTATGGTTGGAATTTTATTTTATTGGGAGATCAAATTTTATACTTAGGGGGAGGGAGACACTCAATGTATATCCTTCCCAGCATATTCTCACTAAACAATTTCTTCCAAATAAAAGGAAAAGGACTTAGCTATTTTTAAAATAATATATGTCCACTCTTAAGTAAGTTTCTTTTGGCCACAGTGATTATTCTGTCCTCTCTTGGAGAGAAGAGAATTGCAAGTGAGTTTATGAATCAATTCACTCCTGAATATTTACCCTCTTTTAGCCTAAATGTTGCCTCAGTTCTTTAATGACTTTGACATGTATTGATAGTATTTGAGGAACCAGTGAGGTGCTGGTTTCCAGAACTGAGTGGGTAAAGGAGGAAACTGAATATGAACATAGGGGATTTTTCCTTCTCTCTTTACATCATTACGATAAGAGAGGAGAAAGCACTATTCCTTCCAACGATACAAAGTAAATGATTATCACTTCCACTTGCCTGCTGCTGAGTTGGCCTAATCTGGGCATTGGTCACAGAGTTCGGAAAGCAGATTGATGATTATTGTAGAATAGCTATTGTGGAGTTATTCTCTGGGGGCCAGATGCTTTCACACAGTTTACTAATCCCTATGTCAAAGCTCATGTAAGAGCTGACTAGTATTAGCTATTCACAGATGAGGACTTTTCCATGTGGTCTTTGCAAATTCAGACATTTCTGTAGTATTCGTACCATGATCAGATGATATATGCAAAATGAAGTAGAATTGAAACTAATATCAAGATAATTCAAACTATATAAAAACTTTGCCTGATACCTCCAGGTCATTGAGGCAATATTATTTAAAATATTCCTTCAATCATGTGAATTGTTTCCTCTAGTCTCCATTTCACTTGTACATTGTTGGTGCCTCTGTGGGGAAGGCAGGATTAGCACCTCTGCTTCTGCAAACTCAGCTGGGCCTCTTTGCTAACATCATCCAAGAGGAAGCCTGCCAAAGAGTTGGGAAGTCTATTTGGGTTATGTTCTGAAGGCTGTGGTCACTGGAAGAAAATTCCAGTCTCCCATGTTTCCAATTCCTATTTCTGCATCACAAAATTAACCCAAAGCTGAGTGGCTCAAATCAATCATTTCATTATTCTTACAGAGTCTGTAGGACAAGAATTTAGATAGGAAACCTCAGAAACGGACTGTCTCTGGTCCACAGTATCTGGGGCCTCCCTGGAAAAACTTAGAGGTTGAAGATGACTTGCAGGCTGGGAGGTGGAGTCATATAAAGGTTTGTTCACTCGCACGTATGACCCCTGGGCTGGCAGATTTATGCTGCCAGGAACACCTACCATTATGTATGGCTTCTCCATGTGATTGGGGTCCTCACAGCATGGTGGCATCGGGGTAGCTGGAATTTTTTACGTGGCAACTGAGGTTATCCTTTGCAAGTATTTAAATGAATAAGGGAGAAACAGCATTACCTTTTTGATTCCGTCTCATAAACCACATGGTGTCACTTCAACCATGTTCTATCTGCTGAAGTAGTCATAAGCTCAACCAGAATTCTTTAAACCTGCAACTCATCTAAATATGGTAGTGGGACTTCCCTGGTGGTGCAGTGGTTAAGAATCTGCCTGCCAATGCAGGGGACACAGGTTTTATCCCTGGTCTGGAAAGATCCCACATGTCACAGAGCAACTAAGCCCGTGTGCCACAACTACTGAGCCTGTGCTCTAGAGCCCACGAGCAACAACTACTGAGCCCGCGTGCCACAGCCACTGAAGCCCGCACACCTAGAGCCCGTGCTCCGCAACAAGAGAAGCCACCGCAGTGAGAATCACGCACACCGCAACAAGAGTAGCCCCCGCTCGCCGCAAGTAAAGAAAGCCAGTGCGCAGCAACGAAGACCCAATGCAGCCAAAAATAAATAAAAATAAATAAATTTATTTAAAAAAGAATATTACCTTAAAAAAATAAAGATGGTAGCAAATATCAAAGGTGTTTTCCATGTATTTATATGAATATAATAAGCTTTTTGATAATATCTCCTGTAGAAATTGCCACACATGTCTTTTTAAGACATCAAGAGAAGCTAGAATAAACCTAGTTTTCAGGTTACATTAGCTTATAAAAAAATATCCATTTGAAAACTTAGAATTTTTACTCTACACCAAACGAGAGTCTGGCCTACCTATTTGGACTGAACAGCGAGTGGTTGACTGAATTATTACTCAGGGTCCACTGATTTATTTTGTACTTTGACAGCTGAGCAAAACTGGCTTTCTTTTTTTCAATCTGTAGTTTCCATCTTGTTTGAAACCTATTTCTCTTCTGAACCCAAAGAGGATTATCTAGGTTTATGGTCAAACATTATTGAAAATCCCCAAGACTATGTAGTTATTACTCAACATATTTTTCTACTTGAACATTTCCAGCAAGATTAGTTACCTACTTCAAAAAAAACAGACAAAAATAAAAGCCTACATATTAAAATATCTATTTACTATTTATGTTAACACTTAATTTACATACAAGTGATAATGAGAAAATTATGTATATGAGAAAATCATAATGAGCTTTCCTTTATTTCCTGCTTTGCTGAATCTACTTGGAGATAACATTCCAATTTTAATGGATATCACAATCCTAAAGGCCCCACTATTTCTTAGGGGTCTGTGTAATCTCATGTTACACAGAATGATTAGGTTTCAGAGATGTATTTTTTTTTCCAGAAATGCCAAGCTGATAAACATCTGAAATTTCCACACAGCTGTTCTGAGTGATTTCCTCATTGCTATAATCACATCGAGAAATCAAAATTGGAGTAGAATATTTGGAACGCATTTTCTCTCCTAGTTAATGGCCTGTTTGAGTGTTTGTGGTGAGGGGATGGTTCCAAGGGAGGTGGGAGAAGAGTTGTCTTTTTCATGATTGTCACTATGTGTTTAGTGCTTAAAGGGAGGGTTTTCTGATATCCGCCTCAAATGTTCCTTGGGTCTGATGGTTGGCATCTTTTCACATATAGCTAAGAAGAAAATTCATTTTGAAACTCAAACTAGCTTTACCTACTCAAGGAGAGCGTGGAATTGAATAAACAATTCAGGTTATCCAGGCCCTAGATTGCTTTCATCTCCATTTTTAAAATGTCTTTGGTATTTGATTTCATTGCAGCTACATTTTTACTGATGAACTAATTTAAAGGATGGAAAAGCCAATATTGAAACCTATCAGTAGCTGCTTCGAAAGCCTGCACTAGCCTGGTAACATACCCTTAGGTTGTTTGATTTGTATTCCTCTACTACGTCTCTGGGTCCTGTAACACCTCTCATCGCTGCTGCAAAAGATCCCTCATGTTAGGAGCAGACACCAGCATTTTTATCAGAACAGAGAATTCTATTTACCAGGCAGTGGACGTGACTATTTCTGAAGCTTTTCCTTCCTGTAAAACAGCAATAAACCTAATGCCTACTTCATAGGAATCAAATGGCATACTACTTATGAAACCGCTTTGTAAATAGAAACAGTCCATACAGTGAAAACGGATTCAAGGTCCAAGGCCTAAAAATGACTGCTATACATTAACTATGAGTTTGTTAAAAGGGGGCTACTGTGGGGCGTATGGAAAAAGGAGAGGTGCAATGCAATGAAGTATGTTCCTATGCATTCATTCGTTCAGTGTGCCATGAGAATGAACAAAAAGGGTGGATTCAGATTAGATTGGGGAGTGAGCTAAGATCTGAAGGGTGAAGGATCGGTAACACCCTGAGGAAATAGAGAAGAGCAGGTGTGAATATTCTGAGCCTCATTAGAGCTTGGTGCGTTTAACGGACTCAAAGAAGCCGTGAAGCCGTGACTTCCTGTATTTGCCTGTTTCTCTAATATTGGGGGCAGTTCCTGATTCTTCAATCTGTTCAACTTTGGGCTTATCAGGATGGAGTGGCCGTTTCTAAGCTCCTCACATGCAGAGCCAGAATCCGAAAGTCCTTTCTTGTCCATTTGTTCTCACTTCTCATCCCAACTATTTTCCACCAACAGTATGCATTTGGTTTGTATGGGTTCCCTGACGATGCAGGAACGGTTCGGGACTGCTCACAAACCTAAGCCTCTCTTCATTTCATGGAGTCAACCTCTATTAGCGCAGAGGGTTTTGTCTGTCTGTTTGTTTTTGTTTCTGATTTTAAGATTCTTTTTAGAGTGCTTTACAAGTTGATTCAAATTTTCAGCCTCTCTTTTGTAACCCACCTTTTGTTGGAGGTGAAATAAAATGGCCTTCCCATAGTCCAGAGACACAACAGACATGTGAAATGACAAAAGCAGGACAAGACACTCACTAGTTGAGATCCAGGCTTCAGCGCCCTTTGAATGAGGTTTTTCTGGGAACTTCTCCTGTGTGCAGGAAGGGAGAAATCAAGCGTGAGGCTGGTAAACTTCCCACTGGTCCCAAGCAATCCGAGGCCTTTGGCACTGACAGGTATGAGAGGAGTGGGAAGCCAGGGGTTACTGGGGAGAATGGGCACCTTGTTATAAAAGTAACTCCCTGAGCTGTGATCATAAGCAAATTGGGGATAAGGGTGTTTCCTCCACAGGGTGTTGTAAAGGTAACAAAGATAACAATTGTGTCTACTGGTTTGTTAATGGTAAATTAATAGAAAGATATTATCTGTAATTTTTATCAAACCATGAACTCCTTCAGGGTAAGAGGGTGAGTCAAACTCATTGCACTTTCTTGCATCCAACACAGGGCAGTGCAAGACAGGACATCTAGATGACTCTAAATAAATGTTTGTGGAATTAAACAATGAACCTTTCCTTATTCTGGGCAGTTAACAGTCAGGAATGTTAAAAGTCAGAGAGAGTTGGCTTTGCTGCTTATTTACATTAAATTGTATTGTATTGTATCATGTTGCGTTGAGTTGTACAGTGGTGTGGTGTAGTGTAATATCCATTTCTCATAGCCTCATAGCTTTTGAATATCCACTGTAATGTAGAAGTCAGAGAAAGTAATTGTGTGTGTGTGTGTGTTGAATAGAATTGGAGAGAGAGAGATTGATTTTTCTTAATGACACTGAGAGCCATCTTTCTGTAAACAAAAGTGAGAATCAGGGCTAAGGAGGGCTATAGCAAGGGCTGATCACAGGATTTGCACAGGAGGAAGACACATTTTCCATCAGAATTCTAGGGCAGGTGTGTTAGTGGGTGAATGGGGGTGGTTGCTGGCTAGGAAAGATGTTAAAGCTTTAATAAGGCAGGTTCCATGAAAAGAGCCGCTGGAGCTAATTCTGGCCCCTTTCCAGGTGGTTTTTTGCTGCAGGTGGGATATATATTGTCTCCAAAAAGAGAAAACAGGGATGAAGCCAAACAGAAAAACAGTAGCTCCCATTTCATTTCTACCTGCTGCAAATAAACCGCCACGTAGTCCCAGTGAAGTAACTAAAACAATGTTCTGCCTGTTGTAGTTACGTTTCTTTTAATGGCCATATTTAAGTGCCACTTTCTTCTTTGGGTACAGTGTTCTGTACCCAAGAGGAGAAGCATAAAAGAAGGTGATCTAACGGTTATAACTTTGTAAGAATCACAGGAGGACATACATTTAATAAATTGAGAAACTGAGAGTTTAAGCCAGGTTTATCTGGTCACAAAGGACAGGAAAAATCCTCCATGATACCTGGGTAACGTAGGTAGCCAACATCTCCCCTGTTTTAGCCATGTCATATTCAGTCAATCTGTCTGACCTCCATATCCTAAATAATATAAAATAGTATATATGGTTTACAGATTAATAATCAAGATAATCTCTTAGATGTATTTTAAAGCCCTTTTGGTTATTATAAGTCCATATGCAGGACCATACTCTTTACGACGTAGAAAATTCTGAAAATGTTTTTATGGACAATCTGACATGGTGTCCATTCTTCTTTTATTCATTGACTTTAACCAGAATACACACTCCACTCTGATAAGAAAAAAATGCTGGAGAAAAACATAATTTGAAAAGACACATGCACCCTAATGTTCATTGCAGCACTATTTACAATAGCCAGGACATGGAAACAACCTAAATGTCCACTGACAGAGGAATGGATAAAGAAGATGTGGTACATATCTAGAATGGAATATTACTCATCCATAAAGAAGAATGAAATAATGCCATTTGCAGCCACATGGATAGACCTAGAGATTGTCATACTTAGTGAAGTAAGTCAGACAGAGAAAGACAAATATCATATAATATCACTTATATGTGGAATCTAAAAATGGGTACTTATCTACAAAGCAGAAATAGAGTTACAGATGTAGAAAAAAAACTTATGGTTATCAGGGGTAAGTGGGGGGAGGGATAAATTGGAAGATCAGGATTGACATATACACACTATTATGTATAAAACAGATAACTAATGAAGACCTATTGTATAGCACAGGGAACTCTGCTCAATACTCTGTAATGGTCTATATGGGAAAACAATCTAAAGAAGAGTATATGTATACGTATAATTGATTCACTTTGCTATATACCTGAAACTAACACAACATTGTAAATCAACTATACTCCAATAAAATATTTTTAAAACCTGTTTTAAAAATATAAAGAGATTTTATACGCTTTTGCAATAAAAGAAAAAATGTTTGGTTAGAAGATCTTTCCATTTATTTCGATACATGAACGCTTTCTAATTCATTCACTTAAAAGCTTAATTTTAAGTACTGATAGTTGGGAAATGTTTTAACAAGTGGACATCCTGAAAGTACTTTACTCACCAAGTTAATCATTTTCACTTGCTTTTCCTACACAAATTACAGAGAGACATGAAGAGAAATACTTTATAGGCATTAGAAAGAAATAAGATTTAAGTTTTAACTCTTGAAAATAATTACAAGAACACCTTGGATGCCAAAGGAATATAGTAATAAAAGAAAATTACCTCTTTAACCCCTGCTGACTACGTAATTGTATCCTGATGGTTGCCGAAATTTAAATTACCTACAGTTTGAAAACATCAGTACCTAGCGCCAAATACTTGATTTTTATAACTCTTGGGCTTTGTCTTAGCTTTTTTGATGAAATTCCATAAATATATCTTTCTACTCATTGAAGTTTAAGGGAAACAGTTTACTTCTTCATGAAGTAAAGGCTTTGGGAGAAAAAGCTGCAACAAAATGAAAAGAGCACCAAACCAAGAACTAAAAAGTCCACGTTTTTGTCCTTGTTCTGCTAGTGGTATGCTTAATGATCTTGGACAATATATTCTGCTTCTTCTTAGTCTTTTCTTTCTTCTTACTCTTTTATGCCTTTAGCTTTTATATCTTTAGCATTATGTTTGAACAAAATGTTCTGGAGCTAAAAACAAAATAGAAGGTGGAGAAGGTTGATAGGAGAACATTGTGGATTAGACAACTGCTAAATGTTTCTTCTATGTCTTAGATGATACCAAGTTATAGTAACAAGCACAGTCCTTGATAATACGAAAAGTTATATTATCTAAAGCACTTATGAAAGTAACATAATAGTTCTATTTTACAAGATAATAATACAAGCCACCATTTATATTGGAGATTTATTTCCTCCAATGTCACAGAAGATAGAAGAGAAGGCGTATACAAATGTAGATGGATTTGTATATTTGGTGTTCAGAACATGGTGGTAATTCCTGGCTAATGACTTCTGTTTCCTTCCCTAGTTTCTAGACAAATGACTGTGGACAAAATACTTCTCTGAGTTTCAATTTTCCCTGTAGTGACAGGTTAATATGAGAAAACACGTGTGAAAGAGGCTTATACATACCCATTGCAGGTACTCAGCAACAGCGCATTTCCGTGGGAGAAGAGAGGAAGAATTGTGTTCGTATTTGGGCTGGGACAGCACCAGAATAAAAAGGGTTGTCATGAGAGACTTAATATAAGAGCCAAATATTTGAGAGTGAATAGAGTTTTTGTAAAAATATGAGACAAGGATATTCAGACATGGAGGCATGACTACCCCACGGTACATATGGGCAATGGAAAAACGTTTGCTATGGCTGGAAGGTGTGTTGGAAGAGGTGGCAGCAAGAGCCATTTTCCATAACTCATAGAATAGAGTTTCAGTTTTATCTTATAAATATGAGCTTTCCAATACAGTAGCCACCAGCCATCTGTGGCTCCAGGGCATTTGAAATGTGGCTAGTGTGACTGGAAATTAAATTGTTGATACTTCTCTTCAGTTAATTGAAATGTCAAAGCTGAAGCAATGCAAATTTTGTGTTGTTGCTTGTTAAACATAATGATTAGGAAGCAGGACTTCATTTCACTTTAAATGCTAAAAGTTTAGCATCCTAATTTAAATATTTAAAGTGTGAAATACACATCAGAGTTTGAAGACTTGGTACCAAAAAAGTGAAAATTTCCAAAGTAATTACATGTCGACATGATAATACATTGAATATTATTGGGTTAAATTAAATATATCATTAAATTAACTTCACCTGATTTTCTTTATTTACTTTTTTAATGTGACTAGACATATGAAAATGTCTCTCCCTGGAGTGAAATGTCTTCCTATTATCTAAAGCAATGCTGTCCAAGCACTGTCCATGTTATTGTTCTAGGATCCATGTAATTTAAGATACTCTTGTTAGAGAGAAATAAGAAATTAATATACAATCTTGGAGACTATCCACATTTATATGGGATAGAGAAATAAAGTAGAAGTAGACTAACTCCCTACCCTCCACCCCAGATGCAACTGAAAAATAGTTGGCAGTTTTTCATAGGTTTTATCATGTATTTGAAAAACTTGAAAATGAGTGTTTGCTGCCTGGAATTCTTCATTGTTTGTGTGCATGGTTCCCATAAAAATAGTTTTTAGATCATGCTCTTTCTTGAATATCTAAGATGCTGTATCTGCTAGGGTATCTGTATCTGGAAGTAAGATCTCCATTTTTAAATACCATTTCCTGCCCTGAAGCTGGGAAGTGTCTGGCTGGAACATTTGTGAGATAATCAGCTACTACTCACCAGCTATCTCGATGGCCTCGTGTCCTGGAGCTGGTCATTTCAAAACAATGTAGAGACTGAGTTGTAACCCCATGGGCAGCTGAGAATTTAAATGGATTTCAGGTGCAGAGGTATATCACTTACAACTGAACACTTATAACTAGAACAAGCTTCAGACCTGGGAAAATTCAAAGTAAACAGAACAGATCTAATCATGACGAGCCAAGCCATAGCCTTGTAACTACAGCCCCAGCAAGCTGCATGGATCAGTTTGGACGGACATAACGCACTCATCATAATGGACTCATTGAATAATTAGTCTAGATCCAAAAGAAGGCAATATAGTTTTATCCAACACAGCTTTTCCCAGCATGCTTTCTCAAGCTTAAGAACCCATACAGGCTCTCTGTCATGTGGGTTTATGACAGAATTTTGCTGTGGTGTAGACTGCCTGGCAGTTTATAGAAGGAGTACAGGTTTGTGAAAGGGAAGAAGGGGTTGACGTCAGGAAACTTTGGTCTGGGAGCCTGAGCTATGATCACCAAGCATGTCCTCCTCTTCTCAGAACTTTACCCTCCATCTTTCCACTAAGGGAACATGCAGTAAAGGACACTGATTTTCCCCATCTTTCCTGACTTTCAATGATTTGCTATCAGGGCACCCTTAATAACAGGAAATATGACATTGTGCATGGCTTCCGTCCTTCCTTAACTAGCTTAAAAGTGAGCACTGTATCTTAATATTAGTTCCAGTTCAGGGAATATAGACAATTAAACGTTCTGTGTTTGACCATAAACCCAATCCAGTTATTTTTACTCCAAATGGTGTCCAAAATTGAATTTCTCATCACTTTATGCAAATCATAGCAAGGAAAAAAATAAACGAATGAATGCAGGTTTTCTTTAAATGCTTCAGTGTCAAGTAACCATAAAATTTTAGTAAAAATTTTTATTGTTTCCACATGTTCATATTTTACTTTCAACTAAACAATATATATTTTTTAATTTACTTCCTGCACTTACAGAGTTTATTCAAAATGCAGATGTTGTACAAATTTTTTAAATTTGTTTAATCTAAGTCATAACCTGTGAACTGCTGATAGTACTAACCACTTTATATTACTAGGCTCCACATATATGAAAGTCACCATGCTAAGTACATTATAGATATTATATTTCATCATCACAACTAGTAGATTTCACTTCCCTGATCTAACATGAGAACATTTAAAGATTACGTAAGTAGTCTGGCATTAAGTAGCAGATAAGTTGCATGACCAGGATTTGAACAAAAATCTGTCTGACTCTCACCTCCCCTGAACTTTTCATTTTGCACCTCCTACTCTGCTACTTCACTGACAGTATTTTTCTCATCTGTCGTCTCTCTAAGCAGTTAAACATTGCATATGATCTGAGGCTTGTCTCTGGCGGTAGCATAAGCGCTCTCTTCGTGGTCTTTGAACAAGACCTTTACTGAATTACATAAGTACTGACTTTTGTGGTGAAAAACGTTTATATCTACCAGCATTTGAAATTTCCCAATTTTTACATAACTAAGAAGGAATGTGGAAAGAAAATTAGAGAATTTGAAGTTGCCCAATGAGTCCATTTACTATAACGGTGACCAAAAAACATTCAACTTCTGCTTGAATCCTTTCAATGACAAGAGATCAGTACATTAAAGGCATTTAATTCCAGTAAGGTGAATTTCTAACGTTTTAAAAACTATATCTATGGAATAAATAATGTATATACATTTATGACAAAGCCTGAATTTTAGTCTAGTGTTTCTCACCTAAACTTCAGAACCATATATCCGGATATCAATCCCTCTGTATGTTTAGATTGTTCGGAAGCAATTAAAACTCAGTATGTTTCAAAGTAAACCCATTCTCTCCTGCTCCATATCTGCTCTTCTTCTAGTTTTTCTTACCTCTGTAAACAATACCTTCACCCACCCAATGCCTCAAGACAGAAGTCATCTTTCATTTTTTACCCAACATTCCCAAGAAAATGCCAAGTCTTCTTGTTGGTTCTACCAACAAAAAAAGCCTTTGATTTTGTCTGTTCTCCATTCTTACTAACACCATCATATTATTGCTGGTTTTCTCAACTTTCTCTTGATTAATTTCCTTTCAGACTTTTGAAAAACTGATGAGCATGTAAATTTGAACCACATAGACTGAAACTTGAAACCAGAGGTCACTGTGACCAAGCCAGGACCTAGACTAACTACACACTCATTCTATAATTGTACAAGCATTTTCCACAAGATCACCAACTGGTATACTACGCAATAATAACAAATGCTTATAACTGGAAAACTGAGCAGATCTTCCAGAAGTAGGACTGAGCCACTTGGTAGAGTGAGATCCAGAGACTATGGATAATTCAGGGAAGAAGCAGGAGGTGTCAAGAAAAAAACTTGAATTTATTTTTTAAAAAGGTAATGAAGGGCTTCCCTGGTGGTGCAGTTGTTGAGAGTCCGCCTGCCGATGCACGGGACACGGGTTCGTGCCCCGGTCCGGGAAGATCCCACATGCCACGGAGCGGCTGGGCCCGTGAGCCATGGCCACTGAGCCTGCGCGTCCGGAGCCTGTGCTCCGCAATGGGAGAGGTCACAACGTGAGAGGCCCGTGTACAGCAAAAAATTAAAAAAAAAAAAAAAAAAAAAGGTAATGAAGCCTTGGTTATGTAAATAATAATAATAATAATAAATGTTATATAGCAATTGTATTCCTAATTAGTGAATCAGGGGAAATCATTTACATTTAAATTTGAATTATTTTCATTATATTTCAGTAACTAAAGTTCCCATATTTATCACAACAGCATACCTTCAGACTGCTTATAATGTGATAAAAAGTAAACTACTATGCTTTAAAGGTTCATAGTAGAGTTTTCTGTTCTTTGTAGCCAACCCAATCGCTAACCGGTATACCTACATTGGTCCCTTTATTTTTCTCCTATGTGAAATTCTTTTCCTCTTATCTAAAGTATTTTACCTCCTAAATATAAACTCGCAATTGTCAATTTTCCAATGCCTTACTGTTATTTAGTTTATCATAATTTAAATTTGACATCACAGCAATCTTATCTTATTACATTCTTAAAATGTTTAGACATTAACTTCTGAGCCTGAGATTTGACAGAAAGTAAAATAACCAGAAAAAATATATGAACAAATCAAAAATTAAAGAGAGAAAGGTATACATAGTGCGACTCCTTGGGAATTTTTCAATAAAATAAAATAAGTAATGAAGCAAGCTACTTTGTATTAATATATGATTATTAAATGAGAGAAATAAGCAGTACTCCCAGTCTATATATACATGACTGTATTCACCCAGCATCAGATGAATCCAATCTAGTGACCAATTATTTTGAAGTTAGTATTTACTAAACACATGTTTAAGCCAATTCATATGGGAGACCATTCCATTTGATTTGCAAAGAGCAAAACGTAAACAACAATCTAAGACAAAATTCTATCAAATATAATTCTTTTTGAGTTACACTTTTTCTCCCAAGGAAAGCATATCCTTCCATCCATCTTTGTTTAATGGGATTAATTGACTATTGCTACAGGATTTTCACAGCTGTATTTTTAATGTCTACAAATTTTAACTGAAATCGCAATAACTACAAGTCAGTCCATTTTCACATTTTCACATTTTCACTCATCCCCATTCCTACCAGAATAAGTCTTTATAACTAAAAAGGGAGATGGTAGAAATAATTTTGCCTCAAATATTTAGAAACTTATATTAAAGCAATTGTTGAAAATTGATTATCGCCAAAGCCCTCTGCATTGCACAGCCCCGGAGGGCACCGTTCTTAAGAGAATAACCCAGCTTGGATTTCAAACACACTACTCTTTCCAGTAACATTTTTTTTGCAAATCTGTTAGGGACAATTCCCCAATTGACTGTTCTGTCTCACCCATAGATCAATGTCTTCAGTGGCAGAAGTCATGTCTTTATCTTTGTATCATTGTCTAGTACACTGGTTGCTACAGAGTGCAAAAATTGTTCTTTGAACTGAATCAAACTGTCTGCTTTTCAAAGCATCAACCAGGGAGCTAGTTTGGAGATTCTTATCTTTTGTCTCATAAACTTGACTGTGACTTAATGCATAGCCTTAGGAGGTAAACACATGGAGTTTGGATAAAGAAAGGAAACAGTTGCCAAACCTGCTATGACACGAAATCAACCCTGGGAATCCATGAAATGCAGGTAACTTGAGCTGAACCTCCTCCATATACATAACCAGTCACTTGCCATTCTAGTCAACCTTCTCTAAAAGTTAGCTCTTACCTCAAATTTGCACATCAATTCACCATAGAGTTTTAATCTTTCAGTTCCAATTCTTGCTTTTTTTTTTTTCAGTTTTAGTTGCCAATTCATCAGCTGTCCGCATAGGACAATCCCTCTATTCCTGCATCACTGAAAACTCAATTGTCAGCACGTGTCCAACATCTTGTGGTGAAAAACATTGCTCTATGCTTCAAATGGTAATTTGGGGGAAAGAAATAATCCTTCTAATTTTTGACTTATT
Source organism: Leucopleurus acutus (assembly GCF_964270905.1). NCBI lineage: Eukaryota > Metazoa > Chordata > Mammalia > Artiodactyla > Delphinidae > Leucopleurus > Leucopleurus acutus. The sequence continues at coordinate 61,230,324 of NC_139159.1, forward strand.
TCTAAAAGGGGATTAGTGTTAAAATAGGGAGTATTTTTTCATTAAAATATTTACCTTTACTACTGTAAATAATTTCATAGTTTAACTCTTTCCTCTCTCCCCATCACAACTGAAAAAATGCTCATCCATTTTTTTCCAAGTGTAGTAATCAGAGATAACCCCAAAAAACACATTTAGAGAGTACTGTTTTCCCCCTAAGGGCTAAGGGAACAAGAAGGAATTATTTTGGATTCACATCTAAGGATATAAGTTTTGAGATTCTACCTGGGGAACTATGATGCCAGACCAGGAAGAGACTGAGAGGTATTTGTTGGCAGCTGAGCTTGGACTGCGGGAGAGAGAGACAGAGAGAATAAGGGAGTTTCTTATTGTTAGGAACAGAGAAAATTGAGAAGTTCTCCCATCAATTTCAGAAGGGATGTTCCTTTGAACTGGTCCGGAAGTAGACCATGGAAGACTGAACAGAGTGCTGGAAAATTTGTACTGTGTGACAACACCCAGGGTTCAAGTGATGTACACTGCAGTTAGATTGCCAGATGCAATACTCTCACCTATAGTCAAGGTAAATTATTTTTCCAAATAGAACAATGGAATATTCTGAATATTTTCGGTGCTAATAGCTCCTTGTCTTTAGCATATATGGCAGGACCTGAATTAACCAGGGTGTTTTCAATATTTGCTATTTCCTATATTTGAAGATAATGCTACAGTTGGCAATCTTCTCACTTTCAGTAAAATAATACAAATATTAAAACATCGAATAAGTAAACTCAGTCAAAAGGAACTCAGTGTTACAAACTGAAACACAGTAGTTAACTTCCTAATAATATATGAGGAAGTATTGAAGAGAAGTCTGATACATGCCCTTTACTAATGTACAGAAATGTTATTTAAATGAGAAAATAGGTGTGAAGCATTTTGACAAAGGTGATATGTACCTACAAAGTGTCATTATGATGTTCAATCTGGTATTTTGATTTTTGTGTTCTAGAAATTCTGTTTCTCGTGTAACAAATCCTTTAACATCTTTCAGAAGATTGCTGCACAAGTCATTCTCATATATCAGATCTAAGAGCCCATATGCTACTTAGGAAACATTAACACCTTCCTACAGAAATATTAACACATGATGCAAACTCTGTAGCATTAGTTTGCAGGTGGAAAATAAGTTATAATATAAAGACATATGAGTCCCAGTTTTTAAAACATTTTAAATTGATTTTTTAATTTTAATCATTTTAAAAATTATTTTGTTCTTGTGGAGGAAAAAATATTCTTGCACACTTTTGAGCCAACGTTGCACAAAAATTTAACCTAACTTCCCATTAGAATTCAAAAAGAACTTGACAAACATTAATTCTCAAACACAGGCAATAATCTCAGTTTCCCCATAACTGTTCTCAGAACAATAGACAGCATTTGTAACTCTCCCTGCAATCTCCTGGAAAACTAAGCCCACTAGAGGTAGGACATTTAGCTCAGGGACACTAAAACCAGTAAATGTCATGCTAACAATAATAATAGAAAGAGAAGCTGCAAGAACTTTCTCTGGAACTTTCCTAAGAGCTTGTCATGAATCGCCTCATTTAATCCTCAGGGCAGCCCTAGGGAATGAATGCTACTCTTCTTTCCATGTTATAGCCAAGGAAACTAAACTGGAGAAAGGTTGGAACTCAATCAAATTCACAGGACTAGTACCTGGAATATCTGTGATTGAAAGTTACCCAGGGCAGACCAGACCCTGGGCCCTGTCACTCTGTAGGACTGCCTGCCAGCAATTTTTTTTTTTTAAACTGCTGAATTCTTCAACATGTAGGATAAAAAGTAGAAATCTGGGAGAAGACATTTCTAAGTGATTATATTTTTGTTATATTAAACAAATTTCACTCCTGGAAAGAAAGTACTATAATTAACAGAACTCAAGTCACCGTTATAATTCCTAATTTGCCAGCTCAGTGCCTTTACTGTGATATGTGCAATTATCGTGACTCAGAACCTGGGTACCAAGGGGTTAAGTCAGTTTGTGTTCATAGTTCGACACTAAGATTTCTATGAATCAGAGTCTGCATTGACAGTACCTACTAGTCCTGTCTTCTCCAGCTGTGCATCATCTATGCAGAAATCAGCCAGATAACTAAGAAGCTGATTTACAAAGGAAGCGATAGTAAGTAGGTGTTGGAGAGTTTTGTTCTGGCTGATTGTAAATCTATGCAAAATATGTGTTCAATTCAGGAAGCAAGAATACATATATAATTATCCATTCATCAAATATTTATTGAGAACTCACCATGTACCAGGCACCATCGTTGGGTATTGAGCATATGAAATCCCCACTTCCATGGAGATAACTATTCTACCTGTCTACATAAAATTATGCAATTCTAAATTTTAGATATGTAATTGTCTAAGAGCAATAGGCAATAAACAAATAAACCAGCAAATATTCCGTCAAATAGTGGTAAGTACAAAAAGATAGATGGGGCTTCCCTGGTGGCGCAGTGGTTGAGAGTCTGCCTGCCTATGCAGGGGACATGGGTTCTTGCTGTGGTCCGGGAGGATCCCACATGCCGCGGAGTGGCTAGGCCCGTGAGCCATGGCCGCTGAGCCTGCGTGTCCGGAGCCTGTGCTCCACAACGAGAGAGGCCACAACAGAGAGAGGCCCGCATACAGCAAAAAAAAAAAAAAAAAAAAAAAAGATAGATGTATGGTAACGTGGGTACCATTTATCACCGAGAGATAAATGAAGGTCTCTCAGATAAAGTGACAGGTACCTGGAAGAAGACAGGGAGTGGCCCAGGTTTTAAAAGACAAAGAATAGCCCAGGAAGAAGAAGTAGCAAGTGCCCGAGGCCTGGAGTGAGAGAAGGCTCGGTACGTTTGTAAAGCTCATAGGATATTGGTGTGGTTGGAACGGAGCTGGGTGGGCTTGAAAGAAGTGGTGGAAGAGCAGGGAACCGATAGGAGGTTAGGTCATGGGAGTAGTGATCGGGGGAGAAAGGTCAGATCTTGTAGGGCCATGAGGATCACAGCCAAATCTCTAAATTTTTCGCGGCAGTGAAACGGAAAGCCATTGGCAAATTTTGAGTGGAGGACAGATATGGAATGATGAACTTTAAAAGAATCACCCTGGAAGCTATGTCGCAAGGAGTCTGTAGGGCAGCCAAGGTGGATACAGGCGAAAGTTAGAAAGCAACTACAAGGATCCTGTCAAGAAATGTGGGTCTTAGATGAGCAAATCGGTGGTGGAAGGTGAGAAGTGCATTGATAGTGGATATAGCCGACGACAAAAATGACACGATATGATGACAGTTTGGATGTGACATGTGGCAGAAAGAAAGGAATCTAAGGTGACTGAGGGTTCTGACATAACCAAAAAACAGATTGCCATAGTCTGTGATTGGACAGATTGGGAGAAGAGACTTCAGACTTTGGTTTTGAACCTGGTAATTTGTGATGCTTATTAGATATTCAAGTGGGGGGGGGGGAGAATATACAAGTTCAAATGGCAGGTGAGTAGTCCATGCCAGAGACCGAAAGTGTGGAGCCATTAGCTTTAGATAGTGAAAGGCGTTAGTTGTAAACAAGGTCACCTACAAAATGAATATAGATAGAGAATAAAGTCCCCTTACAGAGCCTGAGGAATCCAATGACTAGAGATCATACAGCTGAGAAAGAGAACCTAGTAAGGTAGAGAGGAGCCCAGAAAATGGAGCCCTGGAGGCGATTTGAAGAAAGGGTTTGAAGAAGGAGAAAGTGATAAACTATAAAATGCATCTGGTGGGTCCATTCTTATGAGGACTGAGAAACGGTCATTGAATATGACATTATATAGACAGTAGTGATCGATGTAGGGCTGTCTAATTCAGGGGTGGGGAAGAATCGGGATCAGAATGAATACAGGAGAGGTTTGAAGAAGACAAGTCGGTAACAACACGTATAGTCACAGCATGGGGATTTTATTTACCCAACAAAAATTCAGGATATATGGTTTCATATATCATGTGTTAGGAGTTGGGACAATCAAATTTAAAACTGTTCCAACAAGTGCAAGATCTACGCTGTTAGGTTACAATGCAAGTACATTTACAGTGACTTTCTTTTTATAGAACAAACCCAGTATAACTTCATCTTCACAAATCCCTGGTTCCTAAAGACAGCTTGTCACAGCACGCATCCTACCGTAGACTGGTAAATATCGATCAAATGCTCTAGTCATTGTATGATTTAGGAGGATGTTTCCTGAAGCATAAGGTGAAATACTATTTCTAATTTTAAAATACCCTACATATGACGTTTATGCACGTGTGCGTACTACCACATTTTCTCCCCATGAATAATGCATGTCCTATGTAACTTGAATCCAAAATGAGAAAAAATGCCAAGCATCTAATAGTCTACGTTAAATGCAAGAATAAAACTGCTATGCTTGATAATATAAGCCTTGAAATAACAGCAGTTACTGGGTTAATTCTATACAGAAAAAAATAAGGTCAAATAATTGTCTCTATCTCTCTCTTGTTATATTTTTTCCTGCCATTCATTCACATAGTTGTTCAAATAAATGAACTCCACCTTAAAACTACAAGGCAAAGTGTTTATTTTTTGAACACCAGCTAATGAATGGGTCATTATAGACCAAAGTTAAAAAATGACAGAGGCAGTTGGAAGTGTACACAGCTGGAATCAAGAGATGCAAATTCCATTATTACACATGTCACTAATGCTTCTTTACTTCAAACAAGTCGGGCTACCTCAGTCCAGTCTAGATTATACAAAAATTATCTTACTACAAATTTAGATTCAAAAGAAAACACAGTTTTGACTATGGAGCTGCAGGATTACTTGTGACTAATTATTTTAATGGATTGACTAATTTGTCAGCTAGAGTTTAATAATGTATGCTAGCTACTAATTAAACAGTCCTGGTCCCCGCTGCCTCTCGGGGAATAAACTCTGGATTCAGCTCTCAGGAGAGTAGGAATTGAGTTTTAGCTCTCAGATATATGAGGTAAGTGACATTTTGTACGTTATGCAACCGTGCATCTTCATTATACTATCCACAGATTAATAACATCATGGTGATTATTATTGTGTGCGTGTTATAGAGAGAGAGAGACAGCAAAGAGACACCTCAGTGAGACAACAGGCTCTCTAATCCGTTCCCCGTTGTATCCTGAGACACTTCACTTCCCAATTATTTCCTTCCTTTGTCTTCAGTTTGTTTCTCTCTTCTGCTCAGGGTACTTTAACCTTAATTTCTCTTTTAGTCACACTTCCTCTTCCATCTTTCATTTCCTTCTTCACCTTTAGAGCCAATTTTTTAAAAGAGCTGTCCACATACTCCTATTCTCCTCCTTCTCTCTCTCTCTCCCCTCTCTCTCTCTCTCCGCCCTCATTTCTCTCTCCCCTCATTTTTCATACAATATTTTACTATAAATCTTCTTATCTGTGCAAAACTTACCTACAAATCAATCTCCTTCCACAGTAATTTATTAATATTAGCCCAATACTCATTTTTTCTCTTATATTCTTATTTCCCAGGAAAGAGTATGTACAACAGGAAACAGTATCCTATTGCTCAAGCCATAAACCTTGGGAGATGATCTCAACATCTCCCCTTCCCTAACCCACTAACTTATTACATCACCAAGTGTTATCGATTCTACCTCTCTGCACCTTATTTACTCCTCTCTAGTATCATAGTTATATTGAGTTACATCCTCAATCCTCTATTGTCCGCATCCCCCCAGTAGCATCCTAACTGGGCTCCTTGCAAGCAGCCTTACCCCTGTCTGTATGTTATCTCTGGGAAGCCAGGGTAATATTTCTAAATGCAATCTGATCATTCCTTCCCCCTTCTAAGACTTTTCAGTGGCTCCCTATGTCCTCCCTCTCTATTTCCTTAGTATACAATCTAAATTTCCTGAGATTGTTTGGTTTAAAAAGGCAATTTTCATCTACATGGTAACTAATCTCTCTACTCTCACCCCTTGACACTTCCCTGCTCTAAGCTGTATACTAATGATTTTGAATTATTTTCCCTCCCTTTTATTTTTTTTTCATGTACTATATTTTCCCATCTCTAGATTTTTAAATACTTGATTATCTCCCCAGGTAGACTTTTGTTACCCCAGGTTTGGAACAAGTGCCCACATTGTGAAATCTTCTCACAGTCAGTTCTTCTCCCATTGTGGCCCTTTCCACATTATAATGATATTGACCACCACACTCTGAGAACCATGTCAATATATCTGTTGGTTTAAGTTGGATACCTTAGAATCTTCATAGTGCTTGGCATTTAGCAACCAGTCAATGAAAGCATCTGGGAAAGAACTGTATAAATTGTTAAGCATTATGCAATTGAAAGTTACAACATACCTTACTGAAATTCTTGTAAAAGGTAGGCATAGAAAATTCAAATTTTATTATAACAATTTCCCAGATGACAATTTCTTATCTACCTTCTTTTTTTGAAGAGGTGCAACTATTTGCTTAATTTACAAACAACTGAAACCCAAAGAAATTTTATGATTTTGTTTGTTGAAACTATAATTATACTGCCTTTATATGTTACATCTATGTATTTACATTTTATGAGATACACAGATATGTGCTTCTTTTTTTAGATCAATATAAATATACAATATATATTGATTTTTACAATGAATGATGTAATGGAGAAGGACTTCTATTAAGTTTAATATCTTTTTCTCAATTCAACAGTAGTTCATATAAACAAAGGAAGGAATTAACAATTTTAAGGAATCTTGAGGCAAAATCTTTTAAACAGAGAATAAGCTGTCAACAAATAATCAGCCTCGATTTCAGTTCGGTGAAAAAAAATTCTCTAGTTTTTTTTTTTTTTTCCCAAAGAAATTCCTATCTATATCACCAAGAAAAGAAAGAAAGAAAGAAAAAAAAAAGAAAGAAAATCATGAGTGACTTGGTCCATGATAGAGAATAAGCACAAATATAATTAGCTGCTACATAATTTTAAAATATATGACTAAATACATCACTTAATAAATTGCTGCAAACTACTGAAAGCTCTCTTAGAAGCCTTTAAACGTTATAGTTCTTCATAAAATCCTTTCTTCTTCGGGAGCTCTTTATTAGACTGTGCTCATATAACTTTCATAAAAACTACCCGTTTGGATTTTGGAAGGCACTGTAACTCAACGGTGGATATTAATTTAACCATTGCTTCATTAAATGGAGTTTTCTTCTGAAGCTATTAAAAAAATAGCTGAATACAGACATTATAAATAAATAACCTAAATGGTAGTGTTTCTGTTGTCTGTTGAATAACAAATCATCTCAAAAGTTATTGGCTTCAAACAATGATAATTATTTCTCATGACTCTGTGAGTTGACTGGGATTAGCTGGATGGTTCTTTTGTAATTAAAGTCATTCATAAGACTACATTCAACTGGGAGCTCAGTTATGGCTAGAACATCCAAGACGGCCTTTATCCTCCATCATCTCATTTCACATAGTCCTCTCATCATATGATAGACCAGCCCAAGCTTCTTTACAGCATAGCATATGGTCCAAGAAACAAGCCCAACATTCAATTGCTTTATCAAGCACTCTGCTGTATCATACTTGCATGTGTCCTATTAACCAAAGCAAGCCACACGGCCACGCCCAAAACCAATATGTGAAAGAACTACACAGAGTCTTAGAAACTGTAAGGCATGGCCTTTAGGAGACACCAGTGGAAGTCTACCATAGACATTTTAATTTGTATACTTGTGTTGTCTGATCATTTATTAAAATTCTAATCTAAACTCTCCATCAGCTTCTGTATCAGCATAATTTGATCAAAACAACCTTAAAACATGACAGTTCCTTTTATAGTCTTATCCTATAACTTAAGTATTAAAAACTCTAAAATCAGGGCTTCCCTGGTGGCGCGGTGATTGAGAGTCCACCTGCCGATGCAGGGGACGCGGGTTCGTGCCCGGTCTGGGAGGATCCCGCGTGCCGCGGAGAGGCTGGGCCCGTGGGCCATGGCCGCTGGGCCTGCGCGTCCGGAGCCTGTGCTCCGCGGCGGGAGGGGCCGCAGCGGTAAGAGGCCCGCGTACCGCAAAAATCGGAGTTTTGATACTGGTTTGCATTCACTTACTTTTCCTAAAAGACCTAAAGCTTCATACATACTATGTCTGTGTACTTGAACTCTTCTAAAATTTGGATTTTACCAGTCTTTGAATTGTTTTCATTTTGACATGAATATTATGTTGTATAATATTCCTTAATACTGGCTTAGAGAAAAAGAAGTTTAACATCTTCCTTTATTGAAAAGTCACAGTAGCAAATTCCTTACTTAGAAGGAACTTGCTATTTCCAGAGTCCTGGCCTTATTATGCAACATTTTCCTGTCTTATTAACAACTAGACTGAGGTTTTGTCAGAACACTTCCCATTCATTCAGCAATCCTATCTTGAAATTCAAAGTTGGAAGACCAGAGAAAATACTGGCTGAGTAGATTGTCTTCTATCGTTTCAAGAATTCCTGGAGTTACAGAAAGTCTTCCCATGTAAATAAGAAGAGATTAGAGCACTTTGCTTTAAAACAAAGATTGTGTTCACTTAAGCTTTCTTGCTACCCTTGACCGGGCCCCTTTTAAAATGAATCATTAATTAGTGAGATTTAGCATTTAGGAAATGATTCTAAAGCTTACTGAGTTACCTTAGTTCTCCTTTGGCTCTATAATTAGTACACATTAGTTGGAATTTTAATCATGGGGCCACACAAGGCAAGTCTAATCCAGCATCCATGGTTTCTCTGGTCAACAATATGTTACCATTACCTAGACTAGTAGCTCATACATAGTACATACTCAATAAATGTTAGTCAGAGACTGAGAGAAAGACAGAGATACAGAGGGAATGTTAACAATTATTAAATGTTTACAATATGTTAAACATTGTATTAACCTCCTTAAATGCTGTGCATTATCTCATTTGAACACATTTATCAAACTTCTTCCTCCCTATGTTCCAGTATTTCTTCTTCAAGACTAAATAGCCAATGGAGTTTCAACCACTCCAAATGTAACCTTGTTGTCATGGGTTAAACTATGTCCCCCCCCCCACCCAAAATTCATATGTTAAAGCCCTAATGCTCAGTATCTCAGAAAGTGACCTTACTTGGAGAGCTTGTTTTTACAATTGTAATCCAGTAAAAATGAAGGCTCTATTCCATTATGACTTGTATCTTTATTAAAAAAGGATATTTGGACAAAGAAATACATGTAGAGGGAAGATTATGTGAAGAGACAAAGGGAGAAGATGGCCATGTACAAACCAAGAAGAGAACCCTGAAAAAGATCCTTCCCTCACAACCCTCAGAAGGAATCAACCCCACTAATACCTTGATTTTGGACTTTCAGCCTACAGAACTGTGAGATAATAAATTTCTGTTGTTTAATCCACCTAGTTTGTGGTACTTTGTTACAGTAGCCCTAGAATAGTCATAAATTGGTTTTCTCATGATTTTGGTCCACACTCTTAAGAATACTAATTACAATATAATACCTACCATTTATTCAGTACAAGAACTTTACAAATATTATTATCCAATTTTATACTGAAAAGATCAGTGCAAAGAAGATATTATTGATCACTATTTTACAGACGAAGAAATGGAAGTACAGAGAGCTAGATTCTCCCAGTGTCCGACAAGTAATAGCAGAGCCAAGATTTACACCTGTGATTACAAAGTCATTGCATTTAAACCCTGCTTTATACTGCTATTATTTAATTACAAGTTTCTAAATTTATGGTGGTTAGAAGTGAGCATGGTACTTCATTTGTAAACTTACTGTCCTGTCACTTAACTAGGACCCCATACAATCTATTAGTTAATTTTCTATGAATTTCCTAGATAATCAGGCATTTAATACATATATTTTGAGAAAGGGTCAAGAGTGCTAAAGAATCCCTAAATTCCCTTCTACTATCTCTGACCCTTTTTAGTTTAACACATTTGATTAACCTCGTTTAAACACAAAGATTATATTTACAAGGAATTACGTACAGAATTTTACTTTGTCAAGTAGTGTTCCCAGTCCTCATACAATGACCTGCAGTTCTTTGGAGGGATTCTTCTGTTACTCCATCATTATCTCAGTAGATAGATAACCACGTGAACCTCAACCCATAGCATGTTATCCAAATAGGATAATCAAACTCTCTCTCTCTCTCTCTCTCTTTCTCTTAAATTTGATTCTTGGGGTTAAAAAGCTTTCAGGGACATAAGATAGTTGGAAATAGGTTCGGGTGAAGACAGAGCCTTAAAAAGTTTGCCCAGGTAATCCTGCTGAGTTAGGAGGACTTCTCTAGATTTTGTGTCTTCCAAGGGTCTAATTTTTCAGCATTTCCTTCTTTTTTGTAATTTATCTAACACTGTTAGAATAAATTGCTTGTATTGTTAAAGATATTAATCTATTCTTAGCTGTTACTTGCAACAAAGAAATAGAAACAATGCAGTTAGAATTGGTGATATTCCTCAGAGGACCTTCATAGTGTTGCAGGAGAAAAATATTAATGGAGACTGAGACAGACTCACAGGCAATTGGCCAGAATAGGAGAAATCTAGAAATGTAATGCTGCCTAGAAGTATGGTCTGGGATACTTAACCTGCCTACTAGAAAGTGGGCATCCTCTGTCAATACCAGTGATTATTCTAATATTTCTCCACCTCTAATAAAATGTGAACGATATTTTAAATTCCCAATCTTCCCTTTGCTTAGATGTCAAAAATAATATCATATTTAATGCAGAATTATACATCTGAATCTACAATCGAATATTCTAACAGTACTAGAAGTAACTGGATGGAATTCATATGAATTTACCTGTAAATTTGCATCTGTTAACCAGACTTCAGCAATTAGACAACTTGAGTTCTCTCTCTCTCTAAGAAAACTCTCTTGACCCCCACTATTCTGCACTTGAGTTTGAAACACAGTGGTCTCCGTAGCCAGTGCCACCTGTCACTGACACAGAATCGTCTTATCCTGACTTTACAATTGTATATGGCATCTTATGCTCTTTACTTTGGTCTCACACAACTTGCTTCTATTCTCTGTGTTTCAGATAACTTCTCTTCAGTTACTAATCTCTCTGTTTCTGAATTTCTATTGAGAACGTAGCCCTAATTGCTCATTTATACTCTCTAACTTGAACTATAACCCAACTCTGGTAAACTTCATTGTGACGCAGCAGGATTGCCATGAGCCTCTTCCTCTGGGACAGAAAATCACCAAGAACCCCAATTTTATTGCAACCTTTTATCAAGCAACTCACTAGAGCATGCTGTTTTGATACTGACATAGAAGTGAGAGTACAGTGGAGACCTTTTCTCTGAATCTGTGAGGCGGCCACATAAAACCAGCCTGCAGAAAATGTGGCCAGCATGTGAGACCTGATGAGGTGTGTCCACGGCTGGGCCTGCCAGGGCACGTCAGGTGGGATGAAGGCTCTCACTATATCTGTTCTCCACCACAAGGGCATGATTTGTCCCAGTCCTGCTGCATAGAAGTAGCCAATAGAGGCATTTAAGAGTGATATATGAAAAGGGGAATTATAAGGTTTGTGTGCTGATATTTTCAGAGAAATTCTAAACTTCAGCAAGTGATGACACTCCATCAATATCTTTCAGTAAAAGACATATAGATACTAATGAACAAATATGCACTAGAGTAAAGGCTTTCAGTATGCACCAACTACAGTAATTAATTTAGGAAAAGCGTACCATCTGAAGGGAATGAAAAATTAGACATAATTTTTTTAAGGCATAAATATAAACACAAAATCACTTTCTTTTTCTTGCTTAGCTCTGAAAGAAATTCATCTTTTCAGGAAAACTTGGTTCAGACAGGCTCAGTTACTCTGGCAATGTATTGGTTGAGGAAGAAAACCGGAATGATGGGTAACTCCTGAGGGCACCAACATATTCAAGTGAGAAAAGCACAGAGTTGACTGCTTGGTCCCTAGTGGTTTTGTTGTCATTCATTGTTGTTGTTGTTGAAAATAGTGTTAAGAATTTTTAAATGTAAGCATGGCACAATTGCTACTCCTGGTTTTCTCACACATGTAAGTATAAGTGGAAAGCTCGCTACCTTGTAGCCTCATCATTTTCTTTCACTCCCTAAATCACAACCAGAGATTTTTCCGTGTGATCATTTGGAAGCAGAAATATTGGTAACCAGTAACTATATGCAGAAATCCCATTTTTTAGCTCTACCTTGTCCCACTTGACTGTATTTCTTGTCTTTGGAAAGAAAAAAAATCAGAAGTTTTAGTTCCATTTCCTACTTAAACTGTCATATCTACCCAACTCATATTATAAAAATCTCATTTCATGGGGATGTAGCTGTCAAATGAGACAGTGTCTACAAAATGCTCATTTGCTGAAAACTTTTAAAGAAATTTTCACTGAATCCAGTTCATGGCATTAAGGTTTTAACTTACCAAGTCTTTCGCTTAGTTTTCAACCTTTGTGAGAAGCCTGATAAGTCACTGTCATCAGCTCACTGAGAGGTAGCTTCAATATTCGTGCAGAAAGTGTGTAGGTTTACCTACTTGGAAGTGATTGGGTAATTTTCTCAATGTCAAGTTCTTCATTACAGGCAGCATTCCTCCTAATGAATCTCCAAATAATCTAACAACCACAAAGTAGCCAAGAACAAACTCTCTAATTTAGAATATTTTTCTTTTTTAAAAAACATCTCCAGTTTGTAATCCGTAGGCATACGTATAGCCCTCTGCTTACAACTCCATGACTGTTTTGTCATTGGCTTAGAGTTGTTGATCACAGAAACATTTAATCCAAAGATGATGCCTACCAAGATTTTCAGCCTCAGAACCAATTGTGAACTAGTTAGTTCACAAATCATACTCAGAGGTGAAAAATGCCACTGGTCATTAGAATGAAATAAAGATCAGGCATAAGAAGAATGAAAGGTTTCAGATCACAAGAAATAGAATTTTAAAAGACTTCTAAAAAGCATCAAAATATATAAATTAATAGTAATTCTATACAGTAAAAATAAGTTTTTAAATTGGCCGTCTTAGAGAAAAAAAAACTTTAAAGTTTTAAGTAACTTGGGTAAAGCCTGAACTGAAAAGAATTAGGATATTTATTTAGGGGTACAAAATTGTGAGACTGTGATACAGTTTTTTTTTTTTAACAAGAAAGCTATTTTTCATTACAATGTTATAGAAACATATTTCTTTCTGATAACTGCAGAGTTGTTCATGTGTAATCATGGGAAAATTAGTTTCTGGGCACCTCAGTTTCCTCATCTGTAAATTGAAATCATAATACTACCCACACCACAGAATTGCAGTAAAGATTAATGGACTTAGTATATGTAGAACAGCCTCTGGTACATAGTAAAAGCTTTTTAAGTGTTTATTGATATTGATAATATTATTATTCAATACATTACAATGTAGCCAAGCATTCAATAAACACTGAGAATTCAGTGGTTAACAGGATAAAGTTCCTACTTTCATGAAGCTAACATTCTATGGTGAGGATAAGTTTCCTTATTGAATCTACACAGAAGCCATTCCACATATGGATAGAGAAGCTGCTTTCTAACAAAGCAACTACTTAGAAAAAGTTTTATCTATACAATGAGTGAACACAGAGAACTTGTGTGCAGCAAGAAAATGTTATGGGACTCTTCACAGCAGTGCACTGGTAAAAGTTTAAATTCCTGTTCTTTAAGGAACAGCAACAATAAAGAGGCTCCGGTTTGTAGCATTTGCCAATTTCCATGGTGCAAATACTCTCACTATGGCTGATTTCAAGCAATCCATGTGATATTCATGGATGGTGGAGGTGGGAAGAAATACACCGTATACATACCATTGTGCCATCCAGATTTCCAAAATAGAGATATGACACAAAGAAACGCTGTACAGAAGCAGTACAGCGTAGTAAAATAATTAGGAAGTGATAAATTTTGAGTCTTTATGACTTTTTTTTTTTTAAATCTTTGTTATTTATTTATATTTATTTTTGACTGTGTTGGGTCTTTGTTTCTGTGCGAGGGCTTTCTCTAGTTGTGGCAAGCGGGGGCCACTCTTCATCGTGATGCGCGGGCCTCTCACCATCACGGCCTTTCTTGTTGCGGAGCACAGGCTCCAGAAATGCAGGCTCAGTAGCTGTGGCTCACGGGCCTAGTTGTTCTGCGGCATGTGGGATCCTCCCAGACCAGGGCTCGAACCCGTGTCCCCTGCATTAGCAGGCAGACTCTCATCCACTGCGCCGCCAGGGAAGTCCCTTGACTTTTGTTTTTATTATAATATAACTGTACACACATAATTTCATTTTTATTAATGGCTATTTTTAATAACCAGCTCACAAAATTTCTGATAATTTAACAATTAGCTCTCATGAGTCAGTACAGCCACTTCTAGCATACCACTGCTTCCCAAGCACAATCCTACCTAAAAGACAGTTTCCACCATCTGTTATTGTATTTTATTATGTAACTGGGCAAAGTAAAGAAGAAAGTCAGCATTTGGAGAGTCTTCACTGTTGGTGAATCTGAATTTTGAAAAAGCACAAAAACTGACAGAACTAGATGGCCTTCACATGATTTCTGCATTCAAACAGAAAGGTTTTACAAGTGTTTCCAGTTAACTTATTTCTCTCATGCCATATTACACGTTGACAACTTGTCTTATTCAAAGAAATCATGTAGCTGCCCCAACCCTGGGCTTGAATAGATGTCATTTGGGGACACAATGAGGAAAGGTGACCAGAAGGGGATGGGTTTTAGTCTAGGTGTTGGTATGGATTCAGAAAGATGGCTTTGAGCCTAAAACTTTAGCCCATGTGCCTACAGCAATCAAGGGAGTTCTAATAAAATGAGTGCGCATTTTTTATGATCCAGCAGCCTTTAATGTGGACCCTAAGGGGATGTCCCGTTAAAATAGATGGAAAGAATAAAAATTTAGAATCTGAACAGGAGACACTGAATGAAATGAAGCAGGCTTTATGTTTTTAGAACTCCCACCTAAAGATAAATTTTAAGGAAATGGATTAGATTTGTTGGACTTAATCAGGGGATTGCAAAGTCTTTAAATCTGAAAAACTCTCTCTTCTGGAATCTGAGGAATGTTCTCATAGTGGCTCACCACAAAGATTAAATTCTGCTTTTTGAAGAAAAAAATGTTACTGTTTTGATCACAGAACAAACAGATCCCCAGGAAAGAAGGACCACCCTGCTCAGAGGGACCCCTACAAGGAAGGCAGCTTGAGAAGTAAATCTGCCTATAATTTTTGTTAATAAGACAAACCCAATGGCATAAATTGACAGAAATCTGAAGCCACATGATAGTGTTTTTTCCAATATTAAAGTGATAAATTAGTTCAACAATGTGGGTTTTATTGCCTTTAAGTGTTAACTGCATAGGTTTGTATATTTCTATAGAGTTTAAAAAGTACATTAACATTCACTATATCAAATGATTCTCAGAAAAACTCTATGATAGTTTTTTTTTTTCTATAAGACTCACAATTTATAGGTAGAAAAACAGCCTCAGACATTAAATGACTTACCCAAGATTCGATCCTTAGGGAGGCAGGAAGTCAAAGCTCACACGCAGATTTTCTTGTACAAGTCTAGAGCAGGGTTTAGAAAACTTTTTGTCAATGGCCAGACGGTAATGATTCTCAGCATTGTAGGCCATAGGTCTCTGTGGTGACAATTGAACCCTGCAATTGAAGTGCAAAAGTAGTCATGGACATGGCTGTGTTCCACTAAATCTTTATTTTCAAAAACAAGAAGCAGGCCAGAGTTCACCCTTGTGTCAGACCATAGTTTGCTGACACCTGGTCTAGAGGAAAAGCTTAGACTTTTAAGATAGAATTGAAAAAGTTCGGATCTACCACTGAACATCTATGTGATAATGTGCAAGATATTCTGAGACTTAAATCAGGTAACACTTATAACATGTAAGCACATATCGACAGCCTCCTCTCTGTTCTCCCATCCCATATTTTATTCTTCTTGAAAGATATCTAATAAATATCCCCTATACTACAATTAACTGGAATATCCTTGATTCAATTTCCCTTCTCCTTAGTATTTTTTTTCCTCTTTTCCTCTCTTTCTCCATATTTTTTTAAATGTTCATATTATATTCCTTTCATAAGGCCTCTGTAACAAATTACCAGTCTGGGTAGCTGAAAACAAAAGAAATTTATTCTCTCACAGTTCCCGAGTCTAGAAGTCTGCAATCAAAGTGACAGCAGGCTCTCGCTCTCTCTGAGCCTTTAAGTAGAATCCTTTTTTGCCTCTTCCAGCTTCTGCCGGTCACCGTAACCCTCAGTATTCCTTGGCTTGCAGTTGAATCGCTCCAGTCTCTGGTCTTGTCATTACATGGCAGTCTCCCTGTGAGTCTCTTCACATGGCACTATCCTCTTCTTGAAAGGACACCAGTTATATTGGACTAGAGCTCACCCTAATGACCTCATCTTAACTTGATGACATCTTTAAAAACCCAGTGTCCAAAAAAGATCACATTCACAGGTACCAAGAGTTAGGACTTCCACATAATTTTGAGAGGGACACAATTTAACTCATAACACATACCACTGCTATCATCTTCCTTGCATAATTTCTCTTGGTAGGCACAGAAAAAAGCCAGAGGAATAGATATAATTCACATTGATCTTTACAGCAAAACATAAGGGCTCTATGTGATTTTCTAATCAACTGGTTTCTCATATACAATATTCAAAATTATCAACAAATGATTATGTTTTGGCACTTAACTCTAAATTGAAAACTGTCTGCATGCCAAATGAAACAGCAGTCTGCCACTGTCTGACACACTACAGAAATTCTCAGATATTACTTTAAGCAATGCCAAAATTAAATATCTATTTACTTTTAATCATTCATAAAATGAAGCGTTTGCTAGTTATATCAGTTAGGATATGCTTTATTGCAAGCAAGAAAAACCCAGCTTAAACTCTTTAAACAAATAGCAGAATCTATTGGCTCACTTAATGCTGAGGGTATAAAGTGTCAAGGTTGATTATATTCTGTAGCTTTAAAAAATAAAATTGTCTGGCTCTTCACTCTTATTTTCTGTGTGTCAGGTTCATCCATAGACTGCCTTCTCCTTTATTTCCAACACCAACAATTTCTTGGAGCTCCATTCTCCCATGTTGGCATTGAAGACAAGAGAGAAAGTTGTTTCCCAAAATTAATCTCAGAGTTGCTGGGAATTATCTTTTTGAGAAACATGAATTAAATCTCATTTATACCACAGTGGCTAAAATTAGGCCTACGGTTGTTCTGGAACCAATAACTGGCCCGAGGAGGACATGCTGTATTCCCCAGTTGCTGAAGCTAGAATAATAGTCTCAGAGCACATGGACAGCTCTAGGTAAAGTAGATATTGGAAGAAAACTGAGGGAGTTACTGAACTATTAGAATGGACATTGCAAAATGTTGCTCTATATATCAAGTTTCAACCAGAAGGAGGTGTGAGTGTGTGTGTGTGTGTGTGTGTGTGTGTGTGTGTGTCTGTGTCTGTGTGTCTGTGTGCAGAGAGAAAGAGAGAGGTAGGGAAAGAGAGCTTGATGTATTACAAGGAATTGGCTTTTGTTACTGTGAGGACCTGCTTAGCCAGCTGAAAATCTACAGGAAAAGTTGGAAAAAGGAGATCATGACTCTCTAGAACCCCATGAGCAAAGGCCATTCACAGTCTTTAAACTCAGATAGGGCTTAAGTCCTCTTTTAAAGGCTTCCCTGAATAGGTCAGTCCCACCCAGAATAACATTCCTTTTCTTTAGCATAAAGTCCCTGATTAGGGACTGTAATCATCTGTGCACAATTCCTTCACAGCAGCACCTGCATCAGTGTTTGACTGAACCACTCGGGACTGTAGTTCAGCCTAACCAAGTTCATACATTGAAAAGCCATCACCTTTGCTGAGACTTAGTTCTCTACTTCAATTTTAAAAACTGTCCAGTTTAGCTGGACAAATTGCCACCTAGATAAAAAACTATATTCCCCGTCTTCCTTGGTATCTGTGTGTAGCTCTTTTACTGGCTTCTAGACAATATGATGTAAGTGGAAGTATCAGTACTATGTGGGATTTCTAGAATGTCACTTTAAAGAGACAGAGTAAACTTTTCTGGTGACTTTTGCTTTTCCTGATGCCTGGAATTTTGATGTAATGGGAAGAGTTCAAGCAGCCTCTTGAGCCATGTGGCTAAATGCTAACTATGTTGTAAAAACATCAAGAAGAAACCAGAGTTCCTGATACCAATGAATGGCCACACCAGCCATGGACTGCTCTACTTTGGACATCTTTTACATGAGATAGAAGCAAACTTCTACCTTGTTTAATCTCTTATTTGGGCATTTATATTTAACCAGCCAAACAAACCCCCAACTAACACTGGGAAGAAGCCACAACATCCATTAAACTATGATAAGATTGAAACAACCTTTTCTAGTATGTCGCCCAAACAATAGTCTATTACCAATTGAGGGGGACATTAATAAATACCTCTGAATTTTAAATTTAAAAAATTAAGTATTTTTTTAATTTTGTAGGTTGGAATAGAGTCCAAAAATGCAAGGGGAAAAAAGTCATGCTCTCTGTAAAGCTGTTTCACTAGGCCGCATCTAAAGACAGGAAGGGCACTAATATGATTCCTCTAATTTAAAGGGTGGTTAACCCAATTGATACAGGAAAGTTCAAATTATCCTGCACAGCCAATACCTCTATTGTACTAGAGTCTGTAATATTATTAAGACGAGACACAGACCCTTTAACAAAAATTAAGTTGGCTTATTGTACTTCAAACAAAGAAAATATAGCTTTTAAATTAACATAATTTGGCAAAGAAGATATCAATTCCTTTCTTAAAATATATATGAATTCTTCCTTAAATTTTAAATCTGTGTCTCATTACACAGAAAAAGAAAGCATTGATGGGCAAGTTATATCACAGCCAAATGAAGAAATATGTGGGAGATATGAAGAAAAAAAAGCAAGACAGTCTTTTGTTTAGCCTGCTATATCTCAAGCGTCACCAAGTTTTCCAGGTTTGGGGGTTGTTCTTTCATTGTTAAAATAAAATATTCCAGTTTTGTTCTTACTGGAGTTTAAGAAAATTGTGTAGGTTTGGTTTCATTAAAATTTGATCATAGGTGTATGCCTGAATAATTTTATTTTTTTTAAGTTTTGCTTCTTTGTGGGATTTACTGGAAATAAAGTGGCTTATCCATCTTTGAACACATTTCTGTGATTTACTTCAACTTTTGGATCATAGTTCAATTTGGTCAATACCCCTCACCATGACAAGGAAAATAAAATGACTCAATATGAAACTGATGAATATTGGAGAAGATTTCTTTTGTTTTCATATGAAATACAGCATCAGACCAGAAAGAAGGATGGGAAACCATAAGTCTTTCAGGAAGACTTCAGAGAGTGGCATACTTCAGTAAATCAGAGTTCACAGGAGATTACACCAGAACAAAAGCTGTGGCATTCCATTCCATCAGAGTCCTTATACTGGCAAATTATTAACATTAACCAGTTGAAAAATCTGCATTCTACTGATGTACACAGAATCTCCTGCTGTCTACTTTGTTGTCTTAGTGGTTTTTTTTTTTTTCCTTAACAAACTGTCTTATTTGAACCTAAAAAACCTTTGTATGAAGATCATTGTACAAATGCTTTCTGAGGCATGCTGTCATAGAAAAATGCGTGCACATCTTGTAAAAGGGCTTTTCTGGTCTTCTCCTCAGAGCACAAATTATAAACACACCTCCTCTTTTAAACCACAAATCACTGTTGGCAAAGTCTAAAAAGTATTATAATCACTCAGACTGAAGATGAATCAATCCACAACCTCATAATATGAAATATATGCATTTTATACAAAATGTTTAGTAAATTGGTTGCTCTATATCCCAGATGGCTCTACAATTTTTGGCTCATAACAAGGTAGTGGTTTTTTAATTGGCCTTTGAGGGAAGCTGAAATTTTCACTGCATGGGTTGGCCTTCTTAATAGCATCTGTGACTTTGCATGGCTCAAAGTCTGAAGATAATTTTTTGTTAGAGCAGACTAATTATTGCTTTCTATGGAAAAGTGAAAATGTGATTTGTCTGACTGGAATATAGTTAGACTGACAATGACTCTATTCTTATAAGATAGAGAATTTTCCATCATTGTAGGTTTCTGGCTGTGGAAAAAGTCTAACTACAAAATAAACAAATAACATATACACACAAAAACTAACAAAATCAAAATGTCACTTACAGACTTTCAGTTTCAGCTATGATATGTAAAGAGCTTGGAAGCTGTCAATCTTGTCCTTATAAGAGGAAAAACCTCAACAAACTAAAAATTAGTAACTCTTCTTGGATTCATTAGAAAACTGAAGATGCAGGGAATACTGCCACCCTGAAACCTGCAAAGATACATCCAGAGAGATACAGAAACCAAGATCTGTTTACCTGCAAAAAAAGTTGCTGGAGCCACAAACTTGTAAGAATACTTAAGAGGTAACTATAAAGAATTGCATGAGGCTGAGTGTAGCCTAGAATGAGAGTGAGACATTCCTGGGCCTGCAGTCCTACTGGGGCCCCCACACACTTGCAGGTTTTCCCTACAGAAATCCCAGCAGGTTCACATGGTGAAGATTTGAGAAATGTGCCCTCAAGTCTCTGGAAGGGGAAAGGGAAGAGTAATCATTTTAAAATACACCCAATGTCTTCCCCATAACATGGGTCTCTGCTCCTAAGGAAAAGATGACCAGGACTGTGTCCCTGCTGGGGAAGGCATTCCTCTAAAACCCCAGTCATCTGGGGTGGGAGAGTGGAGTGGAGGATGGGTGGGTACAGTCAAGAGCGTTCAGGGCTTCAAGGAAATAGATTAGAAACTCTGTTGTCAGGAAAAGGAATAGGGAACAAAGAGGCAGAAATCTATACTAAAAGAGAAACATTTGTGGTGATCACAACCCTGAAACAAGCCTATGAAAAAAACATAAATTTATTCAGGTTATAGAATTCTTCCTCTCCTTCACACTTGACCCCCACGTCAACAGGACTTCAGGATGATAACAGTGACAGAGCTGCAAGACAGGAACTCTCTAAAGGAGAATTACAAAAGAAAGCCTAATACAAGAAAAGACACAAAACAAGAACTCTTAGAGGAATTTGAAGCCAATGGCAGCTATAACAATGTAGTTGAAACACTAAGCAAAGCAAAACCCCCTAGCTAGATTAACATAAATCCTCACAATGAAGCCTCTTTGCCTCAGTTTCTAGTATCTGAAGCAATGTGTCTGACTTTCAACAAAAAAATGGTAAGGCATACCAAAAGGCAAGGAAAACCCGTCTGAAGAGACAAAGCAATCATCAGAACCAGGCTCAGTTATGACTGAGTTGTTGGAATTATCAGAGAATTTAAAATAATTACGATTAATATGCTAAAGATTCTAATGGGAAAGGTAAATATTATGAAAGAACAGATGAGCAGAGAAATAAGAACTCTAAAAAAAATCAAAAGAAAACATTGGGTATGAAAAACAATTTAACAGAAATGAAAAATGCCTTCACTGGCTTATCAGTAGAATCAACATGACCAAGGAAAGAATTATAGTAGACTTTTCATCAGAAAACATGGAAAATAGGAGATAGTGTAGTGAAATATTTGAAGTATTGAAAGAAAAATCTACTAACCTAGAATTCCATATCCAACAAAAGTATCTTTCAATAATGGAGATATAAAGCCTTCTCAGATAAACTGAAGGAATTCATCTCTAGCAAACATTCTCTGCAAATATAATGTTTAAAAAAGTTCTTCAAGCAGAAGGATAATTATATGTCAGAAACTTTGATCTATGTAAAGAAAAGAAAAGCATCAGGGAAAGAATAAGTAAAATAAAATAATAAGTAAGAATAAGTAAAATAAAATAAAATAAGAATAAGTAAAATAAAATAAAATATTTTATTTTATTTATCTTATTATTAATTATACCAAATATAACTGTGTGTTTAAAACTTAATAGTAATGATGAATCAGATGATTACAGCAAATATAAGTGAAATGAATGACAGAATGTCACAGAGAACAGAAGGGAGAAATTGCACATACTTTGTTGTGAGGTACCCATTCTACATGTGAAGTCATGTTATAGTATAATTTGAAAATGAATTTAGATAAGTTAAAAATGCATATTGCAAACTATAGGGCAACTGCTTAAAAATTTTTAGAAGAAATATAATTGATGTCCCATGAGATGAGACTAAATGGAACCATGTAAAATGCTCAGTTCAAACCAGAGAAGGCAAAAAATGGACATGAGGTGAAAAAACACAACATATAAAAAACAGTTATAAACATGATAGATATTATATCAACTGCATCAATAGTCATTTTACATCTGAATATATAACTAATATACCAGTTAAAATACAATTAAAAATGAGATGATCAGAATGGATTTTTTAAATAAATTTATTTATTTTATTTTATTTTATTTTACTTATTTATTTTTGGCTGTGTTGGGTCTTCGTTGCTGCATGCAGGCTTTCTCTAATTGCACCGAGTGGGGGCTACTCTTCATTACGGTGCACATTCTTCTAATTGCGGTGGATTCTCTTGTTGCAGAGCATGGGCTCTAGGTGCACAGGCTTCAGTAGTTGTGGCTCACGGGCTTCGTTGCTCTGCGGCATGTGGGATCTTCCCAGACCAGGGCTCGAACATGTGTCCCCTGCATTGGCAGGTGGATTCTCTACCACTGCACCACCAGGGAAGTCCCAGAATGGATTTTTTTTTAAGAAATCCAATTATAGGTTGTCTATCAGAAACGTAGTTTAAAAATAAAGACATAAAGAGTTAAATTAAAAGATGTAGAAAGACATAGCATGCTTACAGTAACCAAATCAGAATGAAGTACTTATATTAATTACAGACAAATCAGACTTCAAAGCAAGAAAAATCATCAGGGCTAAAGAAAGGCAGTAAAAAATTATAAAGGGATCAGTTCTCCAAAAAGACATTAAAACTTCTAAATATGCATACACCTAACTGCAAAACATAAAATGTGTGAGGCCAAAACTGATAGAACTGAGAAAAGAAATAGAAAAATCCACTAGTATCATTAGAGGCTTCAAAACCCCTCTGTCACTATTGATAGGTCAAGCAAACAGAAAACTAGTAGCAATATATAAGACCTGAGCAGCACTATCAATCAACTTGATCTAGTTGATATGTATAGAATATTCCATGTAACAATAATAGCAGAATATACATTTTTTTCAAGCTTCCATGGAACATTCAGCAAGATAGGCCACATTCTATGCTATTAAAAAACAAAGCTTAACAAACTTAAAAGTATAGAAATCATACAAAGAATGTCTCAGATGATAACAAACTACAAATTAATAACAACAGATAGTTGGAAAATTCCAAAACATTTAGAAATTGAACAACACCATTATAAATAACCCATGTGTCAAAGAAGGAGACTCAATAGAAATTTTTAAATATTTTGAACCAAAGGAAAATGACAACACAATTTACCAAAAATTGTAGAATGCAGTATAAGGAGTGCTCAGAGGGAAATTTATAGTGTAGTAATACATTTATATATTAGATGAAAGATGTAAAATTAATACCCTAAACTTCCACCTTAGGAAAGTAGAGGGAAAAGAGCAACTTAAGCCTAAATAAAGAAAAGAAAAAAATAACAAATATTAGAAGAGAAATTAATGAAATTGAGAAACGAAAATCAATAGAAGAAAAGCACAACTGAAGCAAAAGCTGATTCTTTGAAAGATCAATAACTGAAAAAACCTTCAGGAAGATTAACCACCACCACCACCAACAAAAAACAAGAGGGAATACATAAATTACTAATGTCAGAAATGAAAGAGAGGTCATTATACCAATATCTCAAACATTCAAAAGCTAAAAGAATACTGTGAACACTGTGCCCAGAAATATGATAAGTAGGTGAAATGGATCAATTTTTTAAAAGACATAAACTACCAAAACTTATACAAGGAGAGATAGATTACCTGAATAGCCTTATGTCTATTAGAGAAAGTGAATCAATGCTTAATAACTACTCAGAAAAGAAAATTCCAGACCCAGACAGTTTTACTTGTGAATTCTACCCAAAACTGAAGGGAATACCAATTTCCCACATAGAAACGGAAAATAAAAAGAGTGAACACTTCCTAAGATATGCTAAGAAGCCATAATTACTTTAATACAATTTTTAAAAAAGATAAAGACATTACAAGAAATGAAAAATACAAATCAGCATCTCTCACAAATGTAAATTCAGAAATCCTCAACAAAATACTAGCAGATCAAATCCAACAATGCATAAAGATATTATACATCACAACTAATTGAGATTTATTCCAAGTATGCAAGGCTGGTTCAACAATCTAAAACCATCCATGTAAACCTTCATATTATTGAGCTAAAAAGAAAAGTCATCTGTTGATATTAATTGAGGCAATAAAAACACTTGACAAAATCCAAAACTTTTCTAGAAGAGAAGATAAAAATACAGATAAATATCTGGGTTCTAGGTGCTTGAAAAAGAACCAAATCTAAGAACAATTCTTCCCATGTCACGTATCACCTTTCATATCACTTGGTCTCACTAGGAAGCACAGTTCTACACAGATATTTCTGGTCAATGATAACCATACAATCAATTAGCTGAGTCAAACTCACCTGTTTGAAATGTAAATATGATAGTCCAGATACCTCAAAAATTCCTCCCACTACAAATATCTAGAATTGTTAAATAAAATATAGCGAATATTATTTTAAATGCATATTTAATAGCATCTTATAGAATATCCAAGCTCATATGTGAGTGAGGTGATCAAAGGAGAAGATAACAGAAAACCAGAGTGGTAAGCATTAAGTTGCCCTGGGAAATTGTCAATGCTAGTAACTTTAGTGCTTTAATGTTCACTTGAATACAAGTGATGAGGTCCTGGGGTCATATACATTGAGAAATTGGAATTGAAAGTTTGAGATATGTAACAGATATATACACATATATGCACACATACAGTCAAAGCCAAGACCCTGGAAGATAGACTGGAAGGAAAAAAAATTCTATCCACTGCAAAGGAAATAAAAAGAAAGTCTTTTTTTGCTTATGCTCTCAATAGAAAAATATATATATTTCCAGGAAATTAAAAACCACATTCGTTAACCCACATGGCTCTGAGTTTTAGTTACAATCTTCTCATTGTGTGGGAGCACATGCTTAAAATTTAACAAGGACCTTTGTACCTGGCCAGTGATAGCCGGAGGCTCCTGGCAGAGGCACAAAACAAACAAACAAAACTGGAAGAAATTTGCAAACCCAGAACACAGGATATATTTTTTCTCCCCTCTCTGTCTCTGTCTCTGTCCTCTCTGTCTTTTCACTTTCCCTCTCTCTTTGTACACACAATCCCATTCAAGATGAGTTCACAGTCAAAAATTGCAAAATACATAAAGATATATCTACCAATAGTGAAAGTGGGCATAAAAAGCTGCAGAATTACAACTTCAAGGCTTTGAAATTATAGAATAAGATGAAAGGGAAAACACATTTATTTAAATTGCTAAAGAAAAAAAAACTGTATGCAAATTTGAAAAAAAATATACAGAATAGGAGTTGAAATGTAAAAAAATAGATATTAAAATGCAAAAAAAAATGGCTACATTAAATAGCAAATTTGACCCAGCTAAAATAGATTAAGCAAATTGGAAGATAAAAATGAAGAAATTACACATATGCAACAGGGAGAAATAAGACACAGCATGTGTGAAAAAGAAGTTAAAATATACACAGAATAAAATGAGAAGAGCCAACATACATCTGATAGAATAAGGAAAAATAGAGTAAAACACTTAAGTAAAAGAGAATGGCTGAAGACTGTCCAGATATTATAAAAGTCTTAGATCATCAGCATCAAGAAAAACAAGTGTCAAAGGTGTTAAATGAAAACAATCCTACAATTAGACACAGCAGGATGAAACTACATTAAACTAAAATAAAAGAAAAAAACCTTAGAAGCAATGAGAAAATGCTGCTATAGACTAAAAACAGAATTTTCCACAGCAACAATTTCTTCAGTCTGTTAAGATAAAATAATTTTGAACTAAAAATTCTATACCCATTTAAATCATAATTTAAAATTGAGAGTCGGGCTTCCCTGGTGGCGCAGTGGTTGAGAATCTGCCTGCCAGTGCAGGGGACACGGGTTTGAGCCCTGGTCTGGGAAGATCCCACATGCCACGGAGCAACTAGGCCCATGAGCCACAACTACTGAGCCTGCACGTCTGGAGCCTGTGCTCCACAACAAGAGAGGCCACAATAGTGAGAGACCTGTGCACCACGATGAAGAGTAGCTCCCGCTTGCCACAACTAGAGAAAGCCCTCACACAGAAACGAAGACCAAACACAGCGGAAATAAATAAATAAATTACTAAAACTCCTACCCCCAACATCTTAAAAAAAAAAAAAAATTGAGAGTAAATAAAAGACATATCCCAGCAAATATGACATTTTTTATTCACAAACACTTACTGAAAGATACTGAAAGATTTACTTGAGGAAAAAGATAGTCAAACCATGAGAAATAAATGGAATTAAAGAAGTAATGAATACTAAAAAAGCTGTATGCATGTTGAGAAATAAAAGAATTACAATACAAAAATAATAATTTTGATTTATTAATAAGGCAAACTAAAATACAGAAAAACAATAGTATGTAAAACAGAAGAGAAAGTATTGGGCATTAATGGTCAATTATGGTTAGGAACTGGGAAGAGAGTAGAGATAGTGATGAATTATATAAATATAGAGAGAGAGATTTTAAGGAATTGGCTCAAGCAAATTTGGAGGCCTGGTGAATCAAAAATCTGCAGGGTAAGCTGGCAGGCTGAAGACTCAAGGAAGTGATATAGTCGCAATTCAAAGGCATTCTGCTGGCTGAATTCTGTCTTGCTTGGGAAAGGTCAGTCTTTGTTCTATTAAGGCCTTCAACTGATTACATGAGACCCACCCACATTATGGAAGGTAATCTACCAATTTAAATGTTAATCTCATTCAGAAACACCATCACAGACACACCCAGAATAGTGTTTGACAAAATATGTGGGTGCCGTAGCCCAGCCAAGTTGATGTATAAAATTAACAAACAAAACGCCCAAATTTTTAGAGGAAATGAAAGAGAAATACAATATTAATGCAAGAAGAGACAGGAAATGAGGAGAAAAACATGAAATAAGGTAAGAGCATCGTTTAAAAATGCACAAATATAAATCCAAACATAATGTTAAAAATAATAAATCCACTTAATAGTTAAAAATGGAAATTCAGAAGAATTTTACATCCAGCAATACAGTGAAAAAAATAATGTGAAAGGCCCTCTTGCTGCAGACAACTAGATCCTGCATAAAACACTCTTTTTATTGTAACCTTGTGCTTTCAGGAAGCAAAGAAAATCTCCAAGGGCCACCCACACACGCGCCCTAAAAAAAAAACAAAACAGAGTTCAAAATGGTTAGCAGTAAACACACTCAAAAGAAAGAGTTCTCTGAGGGCCAAAGACTAAATAAGCACTACAAGAAGAGTAATAATCATGGGGTAAGTGGCACTATGAAGAAATAGAACTTGAGGCTCCTTGTTAGGCAGGGACCTTAGAAGGGAGATAAATTGATCACAGACTGGTAGCATCCCTATCTTATAGCAAAAGAAAATAGACATTAAGATCAACCAAATATAGGGACATCCTTGTGCCAGTGGTTAAGACTTTGCCTTCCAATGCAGGGGGTACAGGTTCGATCCCTGGTCAGGGAGCTCAGATCCCACATGCCTCGTGGCCAAAAAACCAAAACATAAAACAGAAGCAATATTGTAACAAATTCAATAAAAACTTTTAAAATGATCCACATCTAAAAATCTTTTTAAAAAATCAACCAAATATGAATTTATTAGAAAGATTCTTAAAATAGCAGTTTTCAAATATTGAACAACATGTAGAACAAGCCTCAGATTCTTTAGAAGAAGGAACCATATGAGATAAGATTTACAATTGCCCTAGTTTTGTCCAGGAGGAACTAACATGTAGGCTCACTGAATTGAGGAGATTGGAATTGAGGATTGGAATTTGACATGGCTGAGAGGACTGAAATTTGTGTGGCAGAAAATCAGAGATGGAGGAGATGGACAAAGAATTAGCCCCAGAATTTGGCATTCCTGTGAATGTATGCTAAAATCTAAGCTGTGCATGCTAAGAATGCAATTTAAAATTTCCAGTGATCACAGATTATTGGTAAACATTCCACTTCCAGCCTGTGAGGATTAAAAATCTTATTTGACTATTCAAGACTTTCAATAAACACTGTAAATCTTAACAGGAGAGCAAAACTAGTCTAGATTAAGACTATCCTAGATCTGCTTTAACAAAACAAAACTCAAAAGGTTAAGTTAATCCACGTGTAATTTAACTAACTGCCAGAAGAAATTCCAAAACTCTTTAAAGGAAAACAATAAAATCCAGCAACAATGGCATAAAATTCAAAGCATTGCTTATGCAGTAAAAAATTACTAAACATGAAGAGGCAGGAAAATGTGACCTATCACCATGAGAAAATTCAATAAATAGAAAGAGATAAAAAATGACAGAGATGATGGAATTATCAGACAAGAATTAAGCAACTCTTCCTCTAACTATGTTCAAGAAAATAAAGGGAAACTTGAACATAATGAGAATGGAACAGAATATTTTTTAAAGAACCAAATGGAATGAGTAGAAAGGAAAAAGAATCTGAAATAAAAACTTCACTTGATGAGTTTGGCAGCAGATTGCACATTGTAGAAGAAAGGACCAATAAATGTAAAGACAAAGCAATGGAAAATTTCCAAACTGAAGCCCAGTGAGTAAAAGGCAAAAAATAAATAAATAAGTAAAACAAAACACAAAAAACAAAGGGAAAAACAAAAATTAAAAGAGACATCCAGGGCTTCCCTGGTGGCGCAGTGGTTGAGAGTCAATTTAATTCAAATTGATTAAATTTGAATCAAACAATATATATTAAAAAGTAAAAAGATGTATTGACTAAGTAGAATTTATTCTAGAATTGGAAGATTATTTTAACATTCAAAAATCAAAAATAAATGACTGTTTAAATGGTGGCAATAAAGGCACTTAACCAAACTAAAAATCTATCATGATTTAAAATATAAGCAAACTAGGGACAGGCAGGAACTCCTCAACCAAATAAAGAATATCTATCAAAAATGTACTTTTATTTTAACATCAAATTTAAGTGGTGAAAGATAAAATGCTTTCATTCAGACTGGAAGTAAGGCAAGGGTATTTGCTTTTTCCACTTCTACACAACCTTGTAATGGAAATCCAAGACATAGCAATAAAATAAGAAAAATAGGGCTTCCCTGGTGGCGCAGTGGTTGAGAGTCCGCCTGCCGATGCAGGGGACACGGGTTCATGCCCCGGTCCGGGAAGATCCCACATGCCGCGGAGCGGCTGGGCCCGTGAGCCATGGCCGCTGAGCCTGCGCATCCAGAGCCTGTGCTCCGCAACGGGAGAGGCCACAGCAGTGAGAGGGCCGCGTACCACAAAAAAAAATAATAATAAAAAAAATAAAATAAAAGAGTCTTATATATTGGAAAGAAGGAAACTGTAGGTATTAGCAGACATTACCCTGTATATTAAAATTCTTAAAAATTCAGCACAATAGTTACTAAAACAAATAGGAAAATTTAGTGAGGCCATAATACAAAAGAATAATATACAAAAATTAATTGTATTTTACCTACTAGCAATGAAGAACTGAAAAATTGAATTTAAAATTTCTTTTTAAAACAGCATTAAAAACTTTGGGATATATTTAACAAAATATGTGCAAGACCTGTACAATAAAATCTACAAATCTTTGCAACAGAATTAAAGAAGAATGTAATAAATTAAAAGACATGTCACGTTTGTGAATTTGAATATTTAATATTATTAGGTAATTATTCTCTAATTATTCTCTAGATCTACATATAATACTAATTAAAATTTTTGCCACAGTTTGCTGGAAACTGAGAGGCTGGTACAGAATATTAATTAACCACATGTGAACTATCTAAAAATGAAATCCCAAAAACGAGCCATCCAAAAGGAAATCAGAAGAAAAATTATACCTTCAATGCTGATAGTAGAAAATAATCAGGTCTCAAAATTAACAAGCTAAGTATAATTCAATTTAATACATTAGAAAAATATTACATTAATCCTCTGAAAAGTTGAAAATATGATTAGTAAATATTTAATAATAAACATTTCATATTAAGTAAAAAGTGTCTGAAAATATTGATAGAGTAGAAAAATCCTCTGACCAAATATATTAAAGCAGAAAAATATACTAGTATATAAAAGAACAAAACTACAGAAAGAGCAAAGGTAAGAAAAAATGAGATTATTTAGAAAATCTAATCCTAATAAGTTTGAAACATAAATGAACAGCTACTAACATAGCTTATCTTTTAAAAACTTACTAAAAATGAAATAGTCACTTAGAAGTTAATAATTAATTAAATCATTAATAGGAATTTCTCCTGAAAGTCAACTCCAAGCCCATGTACATATACATGTGAGTTATACCAAATATTCATGTAATTGGTCATTTAAATATTATTCAAATACTCCATAAAATAGGAAATGAGGGTTTCTAATCATTTTATGAGGTCAATATAACCTTGGTATCAAAACTGGATAGAGACATTATGAGAAAGAAAAATTCCAGACTAAACTCCTCCATGAATATCATTGCAAAAAATATAAGCAAAGTATTAGTAAAATGAATTTAATAAACTGTGTAAAAAAGTTAATTATCTCTGGAATTATCTCCAACAACATTAAAGTAGATCTCCGCATATGAAGAGATTTATCCTGTTACACTATAAGTAGAATAAATTTATAAAAATATAAATTATTTCAGTTTTAACAATAGTTACAATCTAAGTTTCAATCAAAGTGTCAACAGATTATTCTTAAGAAACTTGACGATCTGATTTAAATTATTTGGAAATTTAATTATTTTGAAATTTTTGTTTAGTTTATTTGGAATTTTATAAGTTGCCCCAAATAATCAAGATACATCTGCAGAAGAATAATAAAGGAGTGGCATTTGTCAACCAAGAATTAAGGTTCAGTTTGAGCTATAGTAATTAAGATAATTTAACATTAGTTCAGAAATAAAAAATTAAGCAATGAAACATTATAAAAGCCCAGAAACAGAGCCAGACTTAAACATATATGTAGAAGTGGCTTTGCAGATCAGTGGAGAATGGAAAACAAATTTTCAATAACATATGAAAAATGAAATTAAATTCTTAACTCAAACCATATATAAAAACCCATTCTTGGTGAATTAAAGACTTAAATGTGAAAGATAATTATTTAAAATTCATTTTAAAAGCATTCTTTAAAACAATATAGAATAAGAAAGAACAAATAAAACTACATAAAAACCACACTTCCTGAATCACATCTGGCTTTCATTAAGGGACATGAGAGCTGAGAGGAGCATCATTCCCACCCTCAAAATTGAAAAGAACTGACTTAACTTCAAATTCAAAACTCTTTTAGAATCTGTTGGACACTGACGTCACACATCAGCCAATCATCCAGATCAATCTAAGGACAAAGGAGCACCCTCAAAGAGAGAGGACATGCAAGCACTCATTTACCTGGACAAGAAGCAACCAGACAAGAATTCAACAAGAAAAACCAATGAGTTGCTGAAAGATGAGAGGCTGCTGGTAGGACTGGTTGAAGCACTTGAGGGATCATCAACTGGGAGTGTCTGCATACTCTTAAGAAAGAGCCCTAAGAAAGAATCTATAGTAGTGCATACATGGGGCTATGGAACAGCCACCATGAAGCAGAAGCATGAAATTTCCCCTAGCCTCTTCTCTGCTCTCTCCCCTATAGAGCAAAAACCTTAATTTGTAGGGAAAGAGTATCAAGCACTCACACTCTTAGGGCACAGGTGAATACCCATTGCAGCTAAGGAAAAGGAACAGGAAAAAAAAGTCCTATTTCCGGGGGAAAGGAAAGGAATACACGCTGAGCCCACAACTAAAGCCGGCGGAAGGCAGAAGTGAGAAAATCACACATTGAGTCCCAAAGACACAGTGTATTCTACCAGGATTGAGCAAATAATTAAATATATTGTGGACAATGAAAGGCAGTTTTCTCAATCATCAATGTTGGAAAAAGAAATTACAAATAAGAAAAGGTATCAGAGGTATCAGTATGAACTCATGTTTTTTTATATATGTACAGATAGAGAGCGGTACAATGGTGTGCCTACACTCAAGCCCATGTGTGTATATACATATATTTAGTATGTATGTACTAAATACATACTCTTAAGAGGCTTTAGAAGCAAAGGCACCCCGATAGCAATGAGCACATCTAGCATCCAGATCTTGATTTCTAAATGCCATTCAACAGTGAAAGGAACCCAGACTACATGGAAAATTGTCTGATTCCAGCAATGGGGCAGAGAAAATATAAGATAAACTTGTGGTACCACAAAGTAAGGAAGAACTCAAAATGTGATGGGAATTTGTTGAAAGGATATATGAGCAAACTTGAAGTAGTCCCCCAAAGGCTAAATTTTGGGCAATTAGAGCAACGCAATAAATAATGATAGTAATGCATTATAATCCATAAATAAAATAAATAACCATGAATCCATACAAGCATAAATACTTGAAAAAATAAATAAATGAAGGAGAAGGGACAAATTTTTCTACAGTAGAAGCCCAATTTATAAGTGTAAAAAGAAAAATGGAAATAAAAAGCAGCATTTGACAAATAGTACAGTAATAATTGTTGCAGACAAAAATCATTGACGGAGGTTGGAAATTAGCAAGTGAAAATGTAATGAGACTACATATCTTCATTATCTCAAAATATCTTCCTACAAGATACTTAATAATTATAGAGGGGAAAATAGTAATTTAGTGTGGATAAACCTGAGAGACATCGTCATATACAAATTATTAAAGTTAAAAATTATCAGTAATGAGACATATATATATCATGTACATCATGATATAGTGTACTGAAGAAGCCAAAACATTACTTTTGTGATATTCTTGCCACAGATGGATAACTTCAGTCTAATCATAAGAAAGCAACAGAAAAACCCATCAGAGAGACATTTTACAAAATAATTGGCCAGAACTCTTCAAAAGTGTTAAGGTCATTAATGATACTGAAGAATTGTCCTTTATTGGAGGATGATAAAGCTATCACACTTAAATGTAATGTGGAATACTGGATTGGACTCTGGACAAAAAAAAAGGGTATTAGTGGGACAACTGATTAAATTTGAATGAGACAAGTAATTAGTTAATAATATTGTATTAATGTTAACTTTCTGGCTTGAATAATTAAACTACGGTTACATAAGATTTATTTGGAGAAGCTGGGTGAAAGTATACGGAAAAATCTGAGTGCTAGTTTTGCAACTCTTGTAAGTCTAAAATTATTTCAAAACAAAAAGCTATGAAAAAGATTGATAAATTTAACTACAATAAATATAGGTATATATTGAAAAATAGAAATAATAATATATAGCATAAATATATAATTTTATATATATTCTGATACATCAGATGTCATATAATAAATTTATGAAAAATACTTTCAGATTGAATTATAAAATCCAGTTTCATGGTATTTACAAAGAGATAAGCCTAAATCATATCGATAGGAGAGCTGGAAGAAAAGGTATGAAAATAATACACTTGACAGTTACTATTAAAAGAAAGTTATATATATTTACATGCACATATAAAAATGACTTAATTGCAAAAAAATTATTAAGTCTGTGTTAAGGCATACTATTTGATCAACATTCTGCCAAATTATGAGCCCTTAGAAAAAAGCCCTACTAAGTGCAGTGCCTATAATTCTCATTTTCTCAGAAGGGGCTCATAATCTGTCCTCTCTTTGATTCAGTTGAGGAGTAAATAATTGTTGGCTTTTTTGAGTAAGTACACAGAATCTTGCAGCATTTTCAAATATTGCTTAACTAAGGTATAACCAGTCCCTGTGTATCGTCTAATAATAACAAACTTCCTGCTTGAAAGATATCTCCAAGAGTCCAGTAGCTGTTCTGTCCCCAAAACCTGACACATGAAATGTATTTGATAAATACTTATTGAGTAAGTGAGTAAATGGAGGCAGAAAAGATTAAATGCACAAAGTTTAGTTTAGTGTCTAGGGTACTATTAATAAAATCCACAAGAAAAAAAGGGAAATGTTCCAATGAAAGAACAAAATGCAAAACAAATGGTTATTTTAAAATAAAAAGATAGAATTCCAATCTTGATTTTATCAAAATTTAACCCTTCCTCTAAATTTAACAGAAGTCAATAGGTCAACCCACAGTTACTGTTTGAAATCTACACTGAAAAGTTAAAATAAAAAAATACTGTTTAAAAATTGGCATACAGGGCTTTCCTGGTGGCGCAGTGGTTGAGAGTCCGCCTGCCGATGCAGGGGACACGGGTTCATGCCCCAGTCCGGGAGGATCCCTCATTACGCGGAGCGGCTGGGCCCGTGAGCCATGGCCGCTGAGCCTGCGCGTCCGGAGCCTGTGCTCCGCAACGGGAGAGGCCACAACAGTGAGAGGCCCGCGTACCGCAAAAAAAAAAAAAAAAAAAAAAAAAAATTGGCATACAATTCTAACCATTTGAGACTTTAATTACTATTATTCCAGAATATTTTTGTAATTTATTACTGAGTAGAAAATTAAATAATTTATTTCATTTCAATGGATTTATAAATATTATGTAATAAATTTAATAAATAATAATATCAACTACTTCCATATCCTACCATCAGCTATATCATCCTACATTCAGACAAATGAAAATTGAATCGTTTTAATTACATTCAGGAACAGAGATGTCTCACATTCTTTAAGAAATCACTTCGAGAGTCAACTTGGAGCTCTAGATTACTTTAGAACTCTTTTCAAATTCTCTATTGCATTAGTTTAATTTTAAGTAAATTCCATAAAGGTAAAAAACAAATAGGTTTTATTCTCAAAGATTCTGCTTGTTGCTGTTCTACATACTTGCTCACTTCCCCCTCAACCCATGCAAAGCATTTTCAGAAGTTAACTAGTGTTTTGCGCCTGGAAAATACAGGCCTTCGTGGAGAGTGGGAAGAGGATTCAGCTGGCAGGATTTAAAGTAGAGTTCTCAGTTGTGGAAGATCTTGTTGCTGGAGAAAGCTGGAATCTTCCCCTTCTGGTCAGCAAAGCAAATTAGGATGGTGTTGAAATTATATCTGTCTTGTCATCTCCCTGGCAGGACACCTCTTGATAGGGCCTTCTGTTCCTCCCATTTCTTGGCAGCATCTGCCTTTGGGATGTCTGGAAATAATGGAACTTTCAAGACTAAATAATGGAGCCTGGCAGAGCTTCTGTAGTTCTTACTTAAAGATCTAAATCATATGTTTGCATCAGGTCATTTAAAGTAAACTTGAAGCACTTGAATTGAAGCTTGAAATATAGCTGCTCAGCAGTAGAATTCAGTTTTGTCAGATCTCCCTGTGATGGCAATGTGATCTAGAAAACGGGATTGCAGGATTTCGCTAAATGTATCCTGTTGCTTTTAAAGTATACGATGCTTCACACTTTAGGGAAGAAAAGATAAAATATCCAGACAGATGATTTGGTACCCATCATTGGAAGCAGATGCATGGTTTTTACATGTGGCAAGTGATGAAGATCTGCCTGTATCTGGTTTTGCTCTATCCTTCACTGACTTGAGCTGAGCCGGAGGTCTTGCTGATTTCAGAAAGAACACTACGTCTTCGACTCCAGAACAAACTCCTGTATGCAATTTCACAAGGCACAGAGCAAAACATGAATGTGTTCTGTACTTTCCAGTGTCAGGATGATTCATGTAATATTCCCAAATACGTGTCCTCTGAGTGCTCGGTCACTTGAAAATTTTTATGTATCCCACGATGAAGTCTAGATTTTATTTCTGGTGTTTTTCAGAGGCAACAGATTTAAGTAAGACCATTTTTGTAATCACTGGAGGACCTTACTTTTGTTAGTTCCATTTTAGTCTTGAACAAATATGACTGTATAAACTGAATCTCAAAAATATGCAGAGTAAGAGAAGCCTTACACAATAGAGTATATGTTGAATGAGTCCATTTAGATGAAGTTCTAGAGCAAGCTAAACTAATCAATGACAAAGTACAGTGGTCCCTCAGAATCTGCAGGGGATTAGTTCCAGGACCCCCACAGATACCAAAATCTGGGGATGCTCAAAGCCCTTATATAAAATGGTGTAGTATTTGCATATAACCCATGCACATCCTCCTGTATACTTTAAATCATCTCTAGATTACTTATAATAAGTAATGCAATGTAAATGTCATGTAAATAGTTGTAAATACAATTTAAAGAGTTGTCAGCACATGGCAAATTCAAGTTTTGGTTTTTAGAACTTTCTGGAATTTTTTAAAAATATTTTTGATCCACAATTGGTTGAATCCGTGGATGTAGAACCTGCAGATATAAAGGGCTAACTGTATTCATAAAGCTTTATGAGTGGGAATGAGATGTGGGTTTTTTTTTTTTTTTTTTTTTTTTTTGCGGTACGCGGACCTCTCACTGTTGTGGCCTCTCCCGTTGCGGAGCACAGGGTCCGGACGCACAGGCTCAGCGTCCATGGCTCACGGGCCTAGCCGCTCCGCGGCATGTGGGATCTTCCCGGACCGGGGCACGAACCCATGTCCCCTGCATCGGCAGGCGTACTGTCAAGCACTGCGCCACCAGGGAAGCCCGAGACGTGTATTTTGATTTATTTCAAAGTGTCTTCATTTGCAAATTCACCTGAAGTAATAGCTGATACTCAGAAAGGATGCCTATTAGCAGATAACATTTCTCAGCTAAGAGGTAAGAAGCAAGGCATCTTTTAATTTTAAAAAATGTTAACATTTTTTATCGTGATAAAATACACATAACAGTTACCACTGTAACCATTTTAGGGTATTCAATTTAGGGACGTTAAGTATATTCACAATGTTGTGCAAACATCACCAGCATCTAGCTCCAGAACTCTTGCATCAGCCCAAAGAATCTGAACACCTTGTACCCATTAAGCAGTCACTCTCCATTCTCCTCTCCTCCTAACATTACTTTTAAATGCATCTTTTTTCTTTCACTTATTTATTAAATGACCATGTTTTAAGGGCCTCCTATATCCTGGCACTGGGACAGGTGGGCAGATACAGCACCATCAGAGACAGACCCACAGGGTCTGTCCTCTATTTGAATGGCTCCTTCTCTGCCCTCCCCAAAAGAAGGCAGTAAATAGAAGAGATAGAAAGAGAGAGAAAAGGAAGCCGGTGTTTCCAAAGAGTAGCTTTGGCAACATACAACTGCAATATTTGTTTTCTAGCAACACTTTTTAAAATATTCTTCCCTTGGCGAAATTCAGAAACACAGACTTTCATGAAAAGTTTTCCATTTACTTTAAAAGAAAGCCCTTGAAGTGTTTTGACAAATTAGTGGCATCAGCAGAGGAAAGGGAATCAGGAACTTTTGATTCTATTCTTGTATACCGGTGGCTTCCTGTGTAGGTTTAGGCAAATCATTTACTGTTTGCTGTGTTACTTATTGGGGTGTTCTTTCTCAGAATGAGTAAAACAGTTCAATCTCCTGAATTGGAAGGGATGTACAGAATATACATTGCGAGATTTTATGCAACAAGGGTAATAACCTACTTTCTGAATGACTGAGACGCTCAGTCTTTCTCAGCATGACCTTTTTGCCTGGCCTCCTCGGCATCCATGTAAATAATGTTAAAAGAGCAACATTTGACAAGTACTGATCATAATCACACACCAAACAAGATTCTACACATATTTTTCCCCAGCAAGAGAACGGTCACATTGTCAGGCACATTCATACACGTGGAAAGGATCAACATCTTCACACACACACACACACACGCACACGCACACGCACACGCACACACACATATTTTCCTCCGATTTCTCAGTTCAGTCCCAACTTCCAATATCAAGTCCTTTGACAGATAAAGCGTGACAAATGTTTCCTTCTCTGGGCTATTCATTCTCATACCTTCTACTCACGCTCTCATACACTCATATTTCTAGACTGCCACAGTCTCTTTATGAGGAAATTTGGCAATATACCAAAAAATTAAATTTTAAGTTAAAATTGAATTATACCTTGATCCTGAATATCTGATTTTAATATTTATCCTAAAGATACAATATGTCAATAAATAAATAAATATGCAATAGAATAGTGGAATATATATTATCATATAATATATAGTGGGAAAAATAGATTAAAAATTTTATTGCAGCATATTTTAATAGGAAAATTAAAAATAGAAATGGCTTAATACTGTAATAATCTGTATGTATCCATGTAACTAAATCCATGTGATACATCCATATAACTAAAAACCAAATAAGGTAGAACTTATACTTACAGATATAGAATGATTACCATACTACAGTGTTATGAAGATCATTTATTAAATCAACAAATAATTATTGAGCACCTATTATATTCCAGGTTTTTAAAATTTATTTATTTATTTTTGGCTGTGTTCGGTCTTCGTTTCTGTGCGAGGGCTTTCTCTAGTTGTAGCGAGCAGGGACCACTCTTCATCGCGGTGCGCGGGCCTCTCACTGTCGCGGCCTCTCTTGTTGCGGAGCACAGGCTCCAGACGCGCAGGCTCAGTAGTTGTGGTTCATGGGCCTAGTTGCCCCACGGCATGTGGGATCTTCCCAGACCAGGGCTCAAACCCGTGTCCCCTGCACTGGCAGGCAGATTCTCAACCGCTGCGTCATCAGGGAAGCCCCCGGTATTTTTCTCAGTGCTGGGGTTTGGGTTGAACAAAACACACCCCCACCCCATGTCAGAATGAAAAGGAAGATCCAAAGTATGGGTGAGCTGGGTTAACACCTACACAGGCTTCGGGTGCTATTAATCAAGTCCTCTTTGATAAGGTGTATCAGAGCAGGGATGTGAAAGCAGTGATAGACTAAGCTCTGTGGACATAAGAAGGAAGAGCATTCTGGGAAGATGAAAGGGTAGGGAGTGGATTTGAGGGAATTATGCTTGGCACATTTCAGGATAGCAAGGAGGCTGGGCTGATTGAGTAAATGTGGGGCATAAATGATAATGATTGTAAGATAACACCATAGGAGTAGCAGAGATCCTAGCCCCAGAGAGCCTCGTGGGCTACTTACCTTAAGAATTTGTCTTTAATGCTGGGTGACATGGGCTAAAACCAAGAGGATGACAAGGTCAATCTTACGTTAAAAGATCATTTTGTCTGCTCTAAGGAGAATAAACTAGGGTCAGGATGCAAAAGTGGAACCAAGGAGACAAATTAGAAGGCAATTGCAATAATTCACAAGAGAGGATGGTGGCTTGGGATAGTATGATGGCACAAAAGGATTAGAAGTGGTTGGATTCTGCATATATTTTAAGGTACCATACACAGTGGGGTAAAAGTGAAAAAAAAGATAATAAATATTACATGCAGTATGATACCATTTGTTCAGCAGAGGAGAGAATAGAAAACTCTTGACTGTAGTTACTTCTGGGCAATGATTGGCCCTGGGCAAAAGGAGATATTTACTTTTATTTTATATTGTCGTATAGAACTTTATTTTTTTGCTGTTATTATCAGTAACTTTTAATAACCAACAATAAACAAACTAGAAAACGTGGCTCTTGATTGTACATACTGAAAAAACAAATGATTTCAAAAATATTGTGAATTACAAGATAGAACACTGAAGGAATATATTCAAATTACAGGCATACAAATTTTTCAGTGAAAGAGAAGCATGCATTCAGGTGATAAAGAACTATATCATAAACTATCTGTTTGTATCCTCCCAATAACCCACAACTAGCTATCTGAAATGTATTCATTAATTCAACATACTATTATTGGATATTTTACTAGATGCCAGGAATTACATTAGACACTGAGGAAAAAATTAGATGAAAGCAAGCTCAATGTAAGTGTGCAGGGTGCAAGGTATCACTGCTTTAAAAAAATGAAAAAAGACATTACATTGAGTAACATGAACAGGAGTAAAGGTAACAACTCAGAAACAACGGGTCTACTATAGTCAGCATTTAAAATTCTTACTAGATTATTGTGTCCATTTTGGGGCTCCAAACTACAGACAGATATGAAATCTTGGAGACTTTTCACAGGAGAACCATGAAGACAATTAAGGGATTAGGAAGAAATGTTTATGAGAAAGGGATTATTTAGCCTGCAAAGAGGATGTGAATGGTGACTTAATATTGACCTTTAGAGTAACCAAATGTTTTAGAGATCCTGACTAACTATTCTGTACCTCAACTGGGAAGAGAAAATGGTTTAAAGCTGCAAAGGCAAGTTTGACAGCAGAGTGAAGGTTTTTAGGTACTGGTATGAAGGCACGGCATTTCTTCCTCGGGGGGCTTGGTCTTTAAAACAGAAGATCAATTTTCATCTGTCTAAATGACTTCCCAAATCCCCTTCATCCTTCTGATTCTCTCTCTGGAGAAAGAGATTCCTTGACCTGGCTTAGCAATCCATTCCTATGCCAAATAGCCTTCAAGGTCAGGAAGCTCTCTAATATAATTCACTTAAATAGATCCGGCTTCAACTTGAATCCATTTCCTCTTGCTCTGGCCTCAGTGGAGAGAAAGAAACATTTGTCATGGAGCTCCATTTCAGAACATTTCAAATAATTCAAGACAGCAATTTTGTGCTTTCACCTTACTTTCTCCATGCTAAATGATTTCAACTTGTTCAATATTTCACAAATTTTGCCCACATTTTAATCTAGCTCATTATGGCATCAATCATAGCACCTCAATTTACAGTAGTGAATTGAAGAGAAACTCTTCTGGAACCTCTCTTTCTTCACATCTCTTCTATGCAAAGGAACAAGCTTTGATAAGCGTCAGCACCTCTAGTCTCATATGATGTCAAGAGATGCATAAGCGCATAATGTTTTCATGCCTTGAAAATGGAATGATCTCTTCAGCTGAATATTCAGCTTCAATAATCCACATCCATGAGGTCAGGTCTTATATTGGATTGTCTCCTCTACTTCCTAAAACTTAAATGTTTGTGGTTCCTGGGTATATTAGTCAAAAATCTTTTTGCTGCAGATGCCAAAAACCCAATTTAAACTAGCTAAGAACAAAAAAGGGAATTGATATGACCAAGCCACAGAGGCACGGGGACAGCTGAGCCTCAGCGATTAGGATAAAAAATCAAAACGACCAAGACTTTTTCCTCTTAGTCCCTTGACTGTTTCTTTCTGCAATTCAGTTTCAGTCTAACCAAATTCAAGAGACTTTAGCTCTTAAATGTCAGTTAAATTTGCCCCCTCCTCTCTATTCTTAATTCAATAACTACCAATGTGTTCCTAATTATCTCTTACGAAGATTAATACAAAGTCCTACTAAGAGATTCCCCTATTCTCATCCTTTTTCCTTCTAATCCATTTTAAATTGCATCTTGTCAGTTCTCTGGTAATAAAACTCCAAAAGCTCTTATCCTTTGCCTAGAGAATAAAAACCTAAACTTCTACAACTCAAAGCCTTTAATGATCGGCATACTTTTGATTTCTCTAGTTTGAATATCTCATTACAATTTAACCATTCTGAACTACTTGCATTTTCCTGTTTCTGCCACAAGCCTCTTAAACACCCATGATTATTGGAGCTGGGACTTCAGTCTGGGTGCTCCTCTCGTCTTTGTCTACCAGGTGACTTATTTTTTTGTCATCCTTCATGAATGGACTCAAGTTGGATACCTTGTTTTAATGGCTCTAGACAGAATCAATCGCTCCTGTGGAAGAAGTTGTGTTGCAGTGTAATATTAAGCACTGTTATATAGTTCATTTTTGGATTATTTAGTTTATCATCCCTGCTAAAGTATGAACTTTTGGGGGAAGCAGAGTTGATTTTTTTTTAATCCTCAAACCCCACTTAGTTCTTTACTTTTTTTTTTTTTTTTTTTGCCGTACGCGGGCCTCTCACTGTTGTGGCCTCTCCCGTTGCAGAGCACAGGCTCCGGACGCGCAGGCTCAGCGGCCATGGCTCACAGGCCCAGCCACTCCGTGGCATGTGGGATCCTCCCGGACTGGGGCACGAACCCGTGTCCCCTGCATTGGCAGGCGGACTCTCAACCACTGCGCCACCAGGGAAGCCCTAGTTCTTTACTTTTAAAAGGGGATGATAAAAGTATCTACTCCATAGGTTTGTTGTGAGGACTAAATGACCAACACATATAAAACACAAAATATAAAAAGCCTGGCATGGGAAACGCCCAAAGAATGTCAGTTGTCATTGTTATTATTGTTATTTGGTATATTTATTCCATTACTCCTGGTTCACTGTAATACTCAATAAATGTTGGATGAATGAAGAAATGATTCGACCAGTGTGATATGAAACAAGGGAATGAATATATCTGGTGGCATCTGAATCTCCAATAACACTACTGCTTAAGCTTCATAATTTCCCTGAAGCTTTTTAATGTCAGCTGGGACTTGGTAGTAGCCAGAAGTTTTCATTAACAGAGAGATATTGGATGATGGGTGAGAATAGAGATGGAGATGCCACTTGGGCGTGCCTTGGCATGGCATGGAGCCCGTCAATCACAGCTGCACTATCTGAC
Organism: Leucopleurus acutus; assembly: GCF_964270905.1. Classification (NCBI taxonomy): domain Eukaryota; kingdom Metazoa; phylum Chordata; class Mammalia; order Artiodactyla; family Delphinidae; genus Leucopleurus; species Leucopleurus acutus. The sequence goes on from NC_139159.1 coordinate 61,273,158, forward strand.
AGGAGAGCCCAGATGGCTCATAGCAAGACCCTCCACAGGGTCTTATCTCCCTTCAAAGAATATCGTCTCTTCTAAGGTCAATATCTACTGGAAAGGAAAACTGACAGTCTATAGGCTAGGCAATCACAGCACCTCTTTCCCCAAGTCTTCTCCGTTCTACATTTTATCAGCACTGTGAGAAGATTACCCTTTTTCATGAAGTATATACCAGTCTTGTGGTACTAACGTTTCAAGTGGGCTACATAACTAATAGTAATCCAGGAGATGTCTTATCATTCTCAAATTACAAACCAAGAAACTAATAAACTAAACTCAATGTCCTTTCCACTTTATCGTGTTACTTCTCCAAAATCTACTTTTAAGAGAACAAAGGTAGAAGATAGGAAATACAGATGGGATTCATCTTGTGTGTTTATCCTCTTTTGGAATCAGAGAGATGGACTAAGAAAACCTCTAAAATGCCTTTGGAAAGACGTAAATAAAAGAGAGAGAGAAAGACAGAGACAGAGACAGAGAATGTAGTTAGTACTTGCCAAGAAAGAGAAATAAAATGCAGACTTGAGAATAAAGGTGATGTGACTTGGGCTCTTATTGTTCCTACTTAGTTTTCAGACCTTCTCATTGATCCTTCAGTGTAACATAAGTCAGATTTTGGAGTCAAATATCTTAGTCTCACCTCTGTTAATGGCTGTATCAACTTGGGCAAGCGTGTGCGTGCGTGTGTGTCTGAAAGAGAGAGAGAGACAGAGAAAGAAAATGTGTGTGTATGTAGTTCCTCCTTACACTCATAAATTTCCAAGATCTATCTATTTCATCACCACGAAGAGAGGAAATAGCAGTATACATACATTGTAAATCTTATGGCTTGTGTACTGCAAAGTATCTGCAAGATAACCTAGCCTTGTGTCCTCGTTTTACAGAGCCAAAGTACTTAGAAAACTAATCTTACCAATCTAAATGTGTCTATGCCTTGTTTTATTCCACTAAAAGAATGTCAGAAAACTTTGCTTTCCTCCTAAACAGGACTAGGAATAAAAGAAGTCAGCTGTAGATAGCACCGTTTTTAAGTTTACATCCATCCATAGACCTTATATAAGAACAAGCTATCATAAGTTAAACAGCAAGTGAGAACACGGTCCCTTCCCATTGCTTTGCTCACTAATAAGGAAAACTACCACAGCTTGTAACAGAATCATAGTGGCAGGTCTATTTCTGAAAGGGTTGCCTGCCTGGGGCACACAAAATGAATAACAAGATGAGACTCTGCTCTGTCCTATTTCTCCCTCATAACAGTCTTGCACTTAATGCACTGTTGGTGCTGGTCTGCTACCTACTGGGCCACCATTTGTCACGTTACTACAGGGCTTCTGAAGTAGGAAGCTGAAACAAATTTCTGCCCTGGAACCATTTCATCCTATGAGGCTCTAGCTTCTTTTTCTTTTGCTTTACTTTATGGAGTTGATTTCCATAGTCATTGAAGGAAAATAATAACCATGATATAATAGATTTCTCAGCAGAATGCTTGACTAGGTCACAGAAATATGACTTACTTATAGACATTTCTCCTTGATCTGAAAATTGCCAATCATTTCCACCAGCCAAACCTCTAAAAGGCTTTCAAGAAGAGTGGAAAATTTTGATGTTTAACCAACATAGGCCTGTAAAACTTCTTTTAAAAATTTAAGAAACTGGGCTTCCCTGGTGGCGCAGTGGTTGAGAGTCCGCCTGCCGATGCAGGGGACACAGGTTCGTGCGCCGGTCCGGGAAGATCCCACATGCCACGGAGCGGCTGGGCCCGTGAGCCACGGCCGCTGAGCCTGTGCGTCCGGAGCCTGTGCTCCGCAACGGGAGAGGCCACAACAGTGAGAGGCCCGCGTACCACAAAAAAAAAAAAAAAAAAAAATTTAAGAAACTATTTACTTTAGTTCCAAACAAAATAAATATATATGTGTGTGTGTGTGTGTGTGTGTGTGTGTGTGTGTGTGTGTGTGTGTAAGTTATTGTAAACAGATTTCTTGACTTTTTTTTTCTCTTCTTTTTAATGTCATGTTAGAAAGAACACTAACTCCTCATTTGGAAATGAGGAGATCTGGGTTTGAGTCACAGCTGTACCCATAGCTAACTTTGTGCCTTAGGAAAAGCAGTAAACTTTTTGTGTACAGAAGGAAGGGCAGTTCAACCAGGTGGCACGTAAAGCCCTTCCACTATAAGTATTCCACTCTCAAACTGGAGTATCAACCTTTTCTGAAGACCAAATTCTAATTTGATCTTGAAGAATCCTTCAAGATCTAAAGTCACTCATCCCACCCCAAAATGATGGTAATACACATTGGCTGTTAATCATAATTATTCCCTGAACTTCTTTCAAAGTAGCTGTTGTCTGCATAATAAAGGCACAGAGGCGAAGCAAGAGGGAATTTAGACTACCTTGAGAAAAACAGGAGGTGTGATACTCCGTCCTTCATCAAAAGCAAGGGTGACATTGATCTACGGATTAGCCCTACTATGACCCTGTTCTGAGAGAACATGCTGAAAATGTGCCTATGGAAACCTCATGGGGTGCTGGGCAATGGCACAACCTCATCAGGTTACATGTTATTTCCTGTGTAGTGTTATCAGAGAATGCAAAAATAAAACCTTCAGCTCAGGCAGCTGGATACTAAAGCAGCAGCTTCAGCCTTTGCTCCTCTGATGGCCTGCCCATGTCCACCCATGGCCTCCACGAGGTGCTACTGAGTCTGAGGCAGAATAGACAAGTCTCCCTGAAAGAAGGGGGCAGAGGTAAGACCCAGCGATGAAGCAGGGCTACACCAGACGGAGGGCCTCTCCCCAGGCCTGTTCTGTTTCTTGGCTTTGTTTTTTCGTTGTGTTTTGTTTTTCATTACTTACCCTCACAGAAAAGCCATAAGATTTACTGACTTTGCTTCTGATCAACTTACTTTTGCTTCAGAAAATCCACTCTCTTTTCTGAACTTTTATTTTATAGCCCTCTCCTCAGATTCCCTTAATCCTTCAATAATGTCTCACTCTCAACCGCATAAACAAAACTGCATTTTATTCTCCATGCTTCCCTTATAAATGAGCAGATTCAAACTTATGTCTGGAGAGTAAGTTTTAGCTCTGTACTCTCATGTGAACTGTGTGCTTTGCAAAGTCTTCCCAAATTCTGATCTTCATGCCAAAAGCTCAGCCTCTGTACACCAGTGCCAAATCGAATCTCAGAGACAGAGCTTTGGGTGAAGTAGAAAAGAATAGCTTTATTGCGTTGCCAGGCAAAAGGGGACACAGCAGGCTCCTGCCCTCGAAAACTATGTGCCCCAACCCTGGGGAGTTTGGTGAGGAGTTTTATGGCAATGGTTCAAGGGTGGGGATGCTGATAAGATCAAGGTGTGTGCAGGGCCTGCATTCCTTTCATCTTATCTCAGGTAATCTTCTTGATGAGCTTCTCTGGTTCCTTTTGTCTGACCTCAGGTGTTCTTCTCCCATATGAAGAATGCTGACATCTTGCATTTTCTGGATTTTAATTCTATAAAGGGCTTAAAGACATGGTTATGTGTATCCCTTGAAGGGGAACCAGGGCCCTGCCCCAAGGCTGTACTATTGTTTCTTGGCCGCCCCTCCCTTTTCTACGCATCCTTTCCCTTCACAGATTAGCAACTGTTCAAATCTGCCCTTTGGAACTCAGGGAAAGTCATGGAGGCTGGAGGGAGACCAAAAGACTTCTGTGCCTAGGAGTCCCACAGGGTCCTGCTTGGTTTCAATTTCACAGAATGAGGCAATGCGGTCTTGAAATACAGTTTTCAGAGCAGAGAGTGTTAAATCCAAACTCTAACCCCAAGTCTCTTGAGGTCATGAGGAGGAAGTTCACCCAGCCTCTCTGAGTGAAAAACAAATCCCTACTTTGGAGGATTTAATGAGTGTTTATTTGATAATATCAATGGATTCAACACAGTTCCTGACACACAGTCAAGATTTTTTAAAAAGATGTTTAATTTTTATGCTCTTACTTCGATTACAAAACATGAAATTAAACAAACCAAAAAATATGAAATGATGCAAACAGTAAGAAAGTATAGTCGTTGTAACTAAAGAATTTGCAATCAATTAATGATTCTATAGGAAAGGAAAAACCATCTGAAGTAAAAATGCACAACGTGAGACCTGTGAATTTCAGTTTTATTTGGGGATGTGCTGAGGACTAGAGTCCAGGAGACGGCATTTGTTAGCTCTGAGGAACTGCTCTAAAGAAGTAGGGGGAGAGGTCAGTATGTATATGATTTTGGAGAAGGGGTACATGTGATAAAGCACACATCTTGGTAAAAGTTTGCTGCTAGTCATGAGGAATAGACATCTTAGTTAATGGTTTTAGTGTTTTTCTAAGTATGAGAAGATGCAAGAATTGTGGTTCATAAAATGTTCTCCTGAAAACAGCTATCTGAAGGCCTGTTGTGCCAGTTTTCCCACAGCACAGAGTGCCTCATTCTTGATCTCCACCCTGAGTTCCTTTCAGGGTGTGTTGAAGGTCAGCAAGTACAGGGCAAATGACTCAGTCCTTGTAGAACCAGATGGCAAGTGACATTCTTTAGTTGGCATCTTCCACCCTTCTAGGTTCTTGACTGAGACCTTTTTGTAATAAAAGACAGATTAACAGGAGAAAAACAAACAGAAGTTTAATATCATGTATAGCTCCTGTATACATGGAAGATACCCAAGAAAACTCAGTAGCTCCCCAAAATGCCCCAAGTCACCACTTTAAACACCATCTCCAGCAAAAGACAAAAGAAAATGTTGGGGCAGAGGATACCGGGAGGGAAGCCAATTGTGGGAAGCTATCAGGCAAAGCACAGTAAACAATTACAAATTTGTTATGCAGATTTAAGTCTGTTGCCTTCTCCATTGATAAGAGTTTCTAGAGATTTAGTCATCCTCTCCTCTTCCTGGTACAGAGAGGAGATACCCTTACAAATGGAAATTTCCCTTATAAATGGAAATGTCTCTTATAAGAGGGTAACTTCTTGGTTTTCAGAGCCTTTCCAATGTCTGCTCTTTCTTTAAAATAATCAGCCTAAAATAATCCTTATGCCAAAGGGACATATTTTAGGGGCTAATTCTGCTCCCCTTCAATACAATTTTGAAAATTAAAATTTCTTTCCTTATTTACATTGCAAGAAGGAATTAAGTTGAGAAAGATTAAACCATTTTTATAGATTCTAAATAATATCCGTCACCAAGAATAATGTCTAAGAATATTAACTCCTTAATAAATATTTTAATAGATGAGTAAGTGTCTCTAACATTTTCTCAAATCAGGAGAGACTGGAAAATTTCTACCTTCACTCTCTTCACTTGTGAGCCATCAAACCTGGACCAAATCCCAGAAGCCTGACAAAACTTTCTGATCAGCAGCTCCATTCCCTACCCTCTATTTATTCCCACATGCTCTGTAACTGCTGAAAGTGCAACCTTCAAGTAGGGCATCCAATTATCTCCCCTGTCTGCTCACTTTGGTCTCCGTCAGGAGATTGGGGTGATTAGATGTCTTTAGAGTACAGCATCCTGGTCATGAAAGAGGTAATGGAGCCTCTATCCTCTGGACAAAATTGCCCATATTAGCACTCTCAAGTCCAATCATGGGTGCTCATTTTTAAAAGGAGCATTAAAAAAAAAAAAAAAATAGAGTACTAAATGTAATGCAGTATCCTTGGACTAGATCCTGGGACAGAAAAGGGACTTGAGCAGAAAATCTGGTGAAATCTCAGTGAAGTCTGTAATTTAGTCAATGATATTGTATCCATGTTAATTTCCTAGTTTTGCCAAATGGACAACCATTATATAAGATGTTAACATCAGGGGAAGCTGGGTGAAGGGTATACAGTAACTCTCTGTGTTATTTTTGCAGCTTTTCTGTGAGTTTAAAATTAAAAAATAAATAAATTTATTTTTTTAAAAATGGCTGATGCTCTGTATTTCCCTACTTTTTACTTTTTTCTTAAAATAAATTTATTTATTTATTTTTGGCTGTGTCGGGTCAGAAATGGCTGATGCTTTGTATTTCCCTACTTCTTACTTTTTTAAAAAAAATTTATTTATTTTTGGCTGCGTCAGGTCTTTGTTTCTGTGCGTGGGCTCTCTCTAGTTGTGGCGAGCAGGGGCTACTCTTGGCTGCCGTGCATGGGCTTCTCTTTGTCGTGGAGCATGGGCTCTTAGGCGCAGGGACTTCAGTAGTTGTGGCATGCAGGCTCAGTAGTTGTGGCGCACGGGCTTAGTTGCTTCGCAGCATGTGGGATCTTCCCGAACCAGGGCTTGAACCCGTGTCCCCTGCGTTGGCAGGCAGATTCTTAAGCACTGCACCTCCAGGGAAGTCTGCATCAACCATTTCTGCCAGGGTTGATTCGGGAACAACATCAACATGGGCATTCATTCATTAATTTAGTCAAAAAGCTGAGTAATTCAATTTTTAAAAAATAAGCCTAGCAAGTCATCTCGTATTTCATAGTGTAACAAATATTAAGCAGTTGTTGCAATTAAATAGTTAATGTAATTTAATGCCACAATAATTCATTAACAGAGTGAAAAATTTTTTGAACATCTGCATATGTGGGGCAGAGAATCAAAGCTGGTTGAACAGAGGAGAATAATACGTATTTTCTGCCCTCAATATTTGGAAAATGCTTACAGTTGGGAGATATAGACTTAAGAGATAATTAATTACAATAAAAGGTGATAACTGCTATGATGGAGATAGGACTAAAGAGTGGGGGGGCATTTAAGCCTGACGAGAAAAAAATGTTTGAACAATAATGAACATTTTTTTAGGTGGAGAAGAGGGGAAGAACATTCACAGAAAAGACTGGGAGATGATGAAATCTGAGAGGTTTGTGTATCAGTTGTATGGAAGGAAATTGGTAGGAGTGGAGGCAAGGGCATCAGTATAAATTGAGTGTGATTGGCAAAGACCAAGAAGGGGAATCAGATGAGGTCTGTAATCAGGAAACGACTTTGATTAGATTTGATTTTGAAGAATGGCATTAACTGTACTATTGTGCACTGACCTAATCAGGTCACATCTGGAACATTAGTTCAATTATAAGTGTCCCATTTTGAGAAAAAAATATTAACAAACGGAAGCATATGCAGAGAGGCTACCAAGATGGCAAACGAGCTGAAAGCTCTCTTTAATAATTAGGAGGGAGCATATTTAACTAATTTCTGCTAGTGTGGTCAAGAGCCCACCCCTAACCCTTGATGTCAAACCCATCCCCCCACACAATTTCACCCAGATCCAAAGGAAAGGTATCTTCATTACTATGCGAGGAAGCTTTTTTTGTTTTTGTAAGTGAGAAGGCAGAAGGGTGGGGTGGGAGCAAGTGTGTGAGAGAAGGAAGAGTTAATTGCAGAAGAATTGAGAAGGATAGAATAATATTTTTATCCCACTAGTCCTTTGGATTAGACATAAATCTACTATGGAGAAATGAGAAGAAGATAATAGAACTTCTGAGGGGACTTGATGACAGGACAAAAAACTGCTTCTGGCATCTGAAGATAATTTAAGACACAAAGGGGAGGGAGATGCACCCTTCCCCATCTTGGCGTGGTGCCCAGCACTGTTTTGTGTAAGGTTTGGAAACCTTGGGCTTTTCGTGGCTGGCAGTGATAATAGATATGGACAAGTGGGAGTCAAAGCAAGGTTGAGGCACATGGTGATATGGCTGAAAAACTTGAAAATTCCTTTGAGGCTCTCCAGATAGAGCCAAGGGCAATTTGAGGATGAGAGCCAAAGTACCGTGACATCACAGGTGGAAACTATCAAACCAATGGACAATTGGCTACCAACTGAATATGGTTCACCCTGAAAGACTGTAGGCTGGAAAAGATGATTAAACCCTGTTCTGAAGAATGAAATACTAGAGGAATGGGTCAGGAATAATGGATAAAAATAATACAGAATTGAAATGTTTAATGAGATTAAATTACTGGGTATTTATAAGTAAAATCTCAAACTGTTTGAGCTTTGCCTGGGTTTTAAGCAAGCGGAAGCTAAGTACCAATGTTCCCTACAAGGTGGAAGAAAATGGTGAACCTAGATGGGACAAGTTCCAAGTTCCATTGCATGTGACTTTCATTTACACTCAGCTAAGGCTGAAAAATAAAGAACTGTCATGGGACAAAAATAAGCCATGAGAGTTTCAACTAAAATTTAAGGTAGAAAAGTAACTTTAGGAAGCCGTTCTGTCTCCAAGTAATCCATCCTGTGGCCAAGAAAGTAGTAACTTTATAGACAGAGTAAAGTACCACTGAATTAATGCCTGACAAAAATAAACATGCACACACATTTCTCTGGGCTCCAAACACACAGAGATCCTTCGTTGCCCAATTTTCCTGATTCCTAGGGCTGAAGGTTCCTGACACCTATATTTATGGCATTAGCAAAATATACATTTTTGTTCTTGTAGGACTAAAATTAAGCATAACTCTTCACATGACCTCACTAACCCAGCTATCAGGAGCTCTGAATTTTAGTTTCAAGAGTTAGGCTAACTGACAAGAAGATAAATGGGGATGTGGGCAAAATAGAGTGAAGGTGTTCCCACCTAGCAAGTAGCACTGGGCATGAATGCATAATAATTTGCTAGAGTCTAAGAACACAGGTCGAACAAACCAGTGCCACTAGTTCTTCAGGATGCTCATGACACAGTCAAATAACCCCTCACGAAGCATCTAAATCCTTGTTTCTAATGCAGAGACTAGAAAGGATATCTTGGGCTCTTCTGCACACACAGCAGGAGAGTTCATCAGTGTCAATCTGATACAACATATTTATTTCTCTTATCTCTACATAAATAAAAATAAAAGCTACATTCCAATGGAGCAAAAACAGCCTTTTGGAAACCACTGCTCTCCGAACCCTTCTGATTGCCCACTACATCGCTAAAATTAATTTACATGCATCATTCATACGTGTGTTGGTTTGTTTATGCTGTATAGACATAAAAAATCATACCACTAAGTTAGCTATATTATAAAGTATTCACAAAAATATGTATATCAAAGAAAAATGAAGGACATATTAGGCGAATAAGATTTGTAAAGAGTTTTATTTTGCTTCATTTATTAATGATACGAATTATTAATGCTACAATATTAACTGTAAAAATTAGTCCCCTAATAAATGTAATAACTAATAGTTTTTGATATCTAATTTAAGGTCTGTTATAGCATAAAAGGAAATCTTATAAGAGCTTGTACATACCAATGGGAGAAGTATATTGTTGGCCACTTTCCATTCCCACCTACAGATAACCAAAGTTTCAGCTTTTAAGAGGGCTGGTCATATTCCATCTTCTCACATAGTCATGAAAAATTAGTTCATCCAAATTAAGGCAAATAGGTTACCTTTTTCTACTTTTAATAAATTGATTTAAAATGTATTGAAACAACTTTGGGAGATTTTTTAAAATTCTATTTGCAAGATGTTAATTGTGACGTATCAAAGTTTTGTTTATAGGAGACTCACTTGAATGCTATTTAGCAAAAAAACTCATGCAATTCCAAGTATCTTTTTCCAAAATAGTCTTTCCATAGCATATGTATTTTGTAAAATCCTTTCTCATCATCATCTTAAAGAGAAATATTGTGTATGTATTGATTTTTGTAACTGTTAGTGGAGCTCCTAGTGTTAACTAAAGCTGTTAGTCATCACAGCAAGCTTATGAAGTCTGTCACCCTCATCTTCTGTAAAAGAAAAATGAATAACAATCTGTAACTTTAAAACCCCCTTTAAATATTATCAGATATCAGCTAAGTTGTCACCAATCATATTCTCCTCTTCTTTAGTGCAAGGGTCACCAGACTTGAGCTGGGTACATGCACTTGGAGCTAATGTTTACATTTCTCAGTTCCTCTTGCAGCTGGGTATGGGCGTGGGAATAAATTCTGGCAGACGGGAAGGGAGCTTAAGCGAAACACGGGACTTCCTGAGTGTACCCTCCTCTTCTTCAGATCCTTTTCCTTTGGTGGCAGGAAGGTGGCCCGGCATTGAACTGTCTTTGTGCAAATGAGAAAACACCTTGGAGTGACAGAACAAGAAGAAAAAATGAACCCAAGTGTTTAATCATCATGAAACTACCAATCTAGCCCTGGAGAAAAAACAGAAATAAAGGTTCTAGCATCTTCTTTCTGCCCCACAATGGATTGTCTTGAGCAACTGCACTTTAGAGAACACTGCTTCAGAGGTTAAATGGTTAAAAAGAAAAAAAGACAAATGTCCAGGAGGGCTCAGCAAAAGGAAGAATCTAGGGAAATGGCTTCCTTCCTTATTTTCCTTGTGTTCTACTCTTCCTTTTGCTTTGTTTTTCCTGTTAATTTGACCTCGAAAGTTAATTCCAGACAATTTAACTTGTTCAAACACGGCTTTGTACAGTTATTTAAGGAAGCATACACAGCTTCTACTGAAAGGCTACATTGGAAATACCACATTCAATTATTATTTGAAGAATGATTCACTTCATATTCTAAATATTTGTTTAAATACACTCTGTGCATTCACTTTACCTCTCTTTTTCCATTTATTATTCCTTTCTTTGTTGAGTTTTATCCATTTCTGAGAATGTACCATTTGCTGTCCTTCAATATATTCATTTTTTCTTCCATTAGTAATACTAGTAATGCTGCTATCAGAATACTGTTCTCCCTCGTGTGCCTTTTTGTGGGACTGGAGTGTCCGACTTTGAGAAAATTTTTGAACATCCTATGTCGATTTATTAGCTAGCTCTTGAGAAGGCCTTATGCCCACTTTTAAATTTAAACTGATGCTGATCACCAACATAATCAGTCCTCAGATCTAACTGACCTCCAAATGTGTATACGTGTGCATAACATAATACCTGCCTATGTCAAGGGGCAGGGTAGCGCAGGATACATTGCCTGGGTCGAAATCCTTGTTCTATCATTTACTCGCTGAATAAACTCAGGCAAATTGCTTAATCTTTTCATGCATCCATTTCCTGGGAAATAAAATGAGAATAATAATAATTGTGCTTAATTATAGGGTTGCTGTGAGGATTAGATCATGTTAGGTGCTTAGACCAGTATCTGGCACATAGCAAGTGCTATAACTGTTATGATTTCAATCGACTACCTCATTAGATTCATCCCAGCTAGTCAGATATCTTCCAAACTCTAGCATTTGTGATTCAGTACATAGGTATAAGTTGCACAGACATTTTGGAGAGTATATTAAACAAGACATGTCAAAGTGAGGAGGAAATTTTAGCAGGAGACAAAGCCGATTTGTTTTTTGCCTAGGCCAAGGTTTCCAAATAACGTTTTATTGGAACAAAACCATCCCCATTCAATTAGGTATTGTTTATGGCTGTTTTTGCACTACAACAGAATTGTGTAGTTGCAACAAGACTGTATGGCTTGCAAAGCAAAAAAATAATGATAATGTATCATACAGCCCTTTAGAGAAAAAGTTTGCCAACCCCGCTCTAGGCCGTTGTTCATAGTTCTTTCTTCTCAAAGGCAACAAAGACGGCTGTGACCCTGATGTGCCTGGAGAGATCAGCTGTCTCTCACACTACCACACACTCAGCACACCTTTCTGTTCTCAGGGCTGGAGCTGTCCCGCGTGGTCCGCCCCTCAAGTTGCGCCATCACTGTTATGAGGCTGCTCGAACTGGCTGCTCCTTTCCCATGAGCTGGAAGCTCTGCTGCGGCGGCACACGCTGTTGATGCCCAGACTTCCTCGGTTCCGGCTCGCTTTGCCTGTTGAGGAAGCCTGGGAGATTCAAACATGGTCAGGAAAGAAGGAGGAGAATCAAGAAGGGGAGAAAGGCGATTGGTGTTCAGGTACAATCATGAGCAATGGGAGAGAGTCCTTGCTCTTTTTTCATGTGAGCTCCACGATTCAAAACCCACTCCTCAACTGCCAAGGGGCTGCATCCCAACCTAAGTCAGACTATCCAAAACCGTGTATGAAAGAGGATTTAGAAGTATTGATTTTTTTTTTCTGAGGTTAGAAATGACTCTAGAGATTCTCTGACACAGTGGTTTTCAAAGTATGATCTGCAGACCATGAGGTACCTGGATACCTCTTCAGGGTCTCAAGGAGGTTAAAACTATTTTCATAATAATACTAAGATAGTATTTGCATTTCTTAAGTTCATTCTCTCAGAGGGGACAGTGAACTTTTACAAATGCTGCATGACCTGTAACATCAAAGATATTTGGAAAAGCCACTCTCAATTTTTTTTCTGAAAAATGTAACTACATTTCATGAAAAGATTTAGATTAACATATATTGGACCTATTTTCATTTTCAATTACTTAATAAATAGATATGTTTTAATTTCTCAATTTTAGTTTCTTCCCTGGTAAGTCAGCAATATGCTGATAAATCAGTTCACTCGATGGATAGCATTTGCCGATTGGTAGAATTTGCCGATTTCTCTGATGTAAATATTCCCTCCATGGTTGATTTCAAGCTACCAATGGTTTAACTATAAGGTTGGAGAATTCTTGAGTAGTTAATAATTGGCTCTCACAGCACAGACACTGGATTAACATCCCCCCCACCAAAGAAGCTCTATAGGACCTTAAGTGCTTTGGGAATATAAAGGGGTCCTGAGACTATAATGTTTAACAACTGCTTTTTTAATAAAATCCCATCTTTCCACAAATAAGGCAGTGAGACTCAGATCCCCATATCTGAGGTAAGTGTCTGGCTCCAGGTTACCAAAGTAATCAAGTCAAAAGGCTACACCACAATTCAATCCTCTTTGCGCTTATTTCTCGAAGCTGAACTGGAAAGAAAAGGAATCTTTTCCCAGCACAGTTAAGCACCTAAACCTGATTAGATGTGAAAGGTAAGGAAGGTACAGAGATGGGTAGTGAACATGAAAGAAGGATTATGTCTCAAAGTAGACAAATGCATATAAAACGTAAGAAAATTTTTTTTTAAATAATAGGATCCCAGAGGTAAACAAAATTACAGAAAAAGTAGCCGCCCAAGACCAAAGCCTCCTTATTCCTTAAATCTCCCGTCCCTGGTGAAAAGAAGGTTTTAACAAAGGACATAATCCTTTCAAAAGAAATAAATCATAAGTCAGATAAACACACGGTGTTATGCAGTTCCCCTTTATTTGAAGGATGAGGCCACAACAGTCCACTTTGAAGGAGAGCAATTACAGCTTGATGCCCCTAAGACACCCTCTGTGCACTTCCTCGTAAACCAAAGTCGATCTCCAAAGGAGAGATACTCAATTCTATCTGTAGAAGTAAGTCTTCCTGTTTGTTCATCACTCCCTAAGGAGAAAGACAGAGAAACGTGGGTTAAAGCTCCCTTATCTGAGTCTATCCAGAGTGTTTTCCAGATCTATTCAGATATACACTTATGATGCCACATTCCTGTAGAATCCTGTAAAGTACAGGACCAAGATGACCTGGGGACAGCATACTAGTAAATCAGTATAAAATTTATAGGAATCTGTGGAGCACAATCTCAGTTACCATTGGTAAGTTACAGTGACTCCCGTGAAACTCCAGATTTTTCCTGATCCAGAAAGTTTCGTGAAAATGGAGAGTGTGACAGATTTTCAGGGGCCAAACAGCATTTCAAACCACAGATCAAGACGGTATTCTGATCACAGCAGCTAGTGTCACAGGATATTTAAAGAAATCACTGATAACTGCACGAGTGCACAATATCCAACTCAACTGAAACTTAAACAATTACGAAGAAATTCCAGAAAAGTTTTGAAAGGTAAAATGTCCCTCAGGAAATCAACTATGGTTCATCCTTTAGAACTTTAGAATATTCCTAAACAAAAATTCATCTGTGTCTATGCCCCTCTCTAAAATCTCCCATCTGTCATTGTTTTTGTTCTGTTTTCATAATACTGATTATGGTCTGAAATATATATTTATATTTTCTTGTTAGTTCATTTGTTTTGGGGAGTTTTTGTTTGTTTTGTTGGTCTCTTCACTCACTCATAGAATATGAATTCTGTGAGAATAGGTGCTGTATTTCCAGAACGTAGAGCAATGCCTGCCACACGTAGGATCTTAATAAATATTTGTTGGATGCACAAATGTATGAACCCAGGGTCACTCTCTTCTCTATTCAGTTTTTCCTTCTCTTCTGTCTTCCAGATCTCACGTGCATGCCTCTCATTGGAACCATATGGGGAAGGGAGGCTCAGGGAATGCAATTCCTTATTTCTCTTCTGCCTAATAATGCGTTGGTGGTGAACCTGAGTTGAAAACACACAATGTGTCATGGGGGGTTTGTACCCTGGCTTTCACCCCAGGCTCCCTTTGTGTTACGTTACCAAGAGAGTTGTAAAAAGTTTCCTGCTATTTCCAAAACTCCATCAAACATAAAAGCAAAAACATTATTCTCCTATAGGGAAAGACACTGAGAGTTTGCAAGCAACAAAATGGAGTAGTGAGCGAGTCCCCTAGACAGGTCTGATAGAAGTGAAGTGATACTGAACTACCTATGAACAGAAACCAAAAGTAAAATACATCAGGGCAGGACAAAGAAGGGGTGGTGGTGGTGGTGGTGCATTTTAGTCATTTTCTATTGCTTAACAAGCACTGCTCTTGATGTCAGAACAGGCGGAAACTAAGGCTGGTGTGAGCTACATGCAGGTGTGTAAGCAGCTAATGGAAATGACAGCTAAGATGACATATAACCAGGGTGTTGAAAAATGAATTATCCATGTGGTTTAAATGGGCCAGATGCATACTGGAACACCATGTGGTTTAACACAAAGCATGGCATTCAAGATGGAAGATCCAAACCCTAACCCTGGCTCTCACACAGGCCACTTTTACGAGACTGAATGAGTCATTCTGACCACACCGTGCTGTGGTTTCTCCCTCAGTCAAATCAGCGTAGCAAAATGTATTGCCCAGTCACAACATAGGATGTTGTGAGGAAACAAGGGAGGTAACAACAAAAGTAGCCTATTCTGAAGACTGCAAGGTGTATGCATTGTGCAAAATAATGGCTCTTAGGTGTGACTGTCAAGGCAAGACTCCTCCAAAATTAATTTGTTCTGCAAACTGAAAAACTCCTCTTTTCTAAACTGGTGCAATGCATTAGAAATATTAAACTTCATTGCTTTAATTGGGTATTCCTTCCTTTTACATGAATTTACATTATATACCACAAACATTTAGAATCAGAGAACTCATTTTCGTTAGAGCAACTGTTGCCAATACTTTGCAGCATTTTACCGCAAGATCCCCTCTGGCCAGAAATATGCATCCTTGTCCCTGGATTCACAATCTTATATTTAGTCCTTGCCAGCAGGCCGTTTAGGTTGCTCCAAATCAAATAAACTGTGAAGCCCACACAGTAAGTATTAGATCATTACTGAGCAGGCGGTACACAGGCTGGGGGTGCAAACAAAACTCAAGGCAAAAGGGAATCACCAGGCCTGAAATTAGACACAGAGGTAATTCAATTATAGCCAAGGGGAAAAAGCACAGGACAAGGAGTCAAAATAGTTGAAGTTAAATACCAGCTCTGACACTTATGGTATGACCTTGGTCAATCTCGAACAGGACTTCGGACCTCAGCCGTAAAACTGGGATAAGGGGTTATGCCAGTGACGAGGCAAGAGGGTAGGCATCCCTCAGTTCAGCACAAACCGAGTTTCTGTAAAAGGACAAACTTTAGAGTCCACTGCCTGGGGCTTAATGCTAGCTCTCACTCTCACCATGTGACCTTGGGCAAGCTACTTAACCTCTCTGTGACTTCAGTTTTCTTATGTCTAAAACGAGGACAATAATAGCAGCTACCTCACCATGAGAGGAGAATTTAATGCGTTAACCTATATAAACCATTGAGAAGTCTGTGGCACGATACTGTAACACTCAATAAACGTTGTTTATTATTACTATGTGTCCGGCATAGAGGACATAAAGATCAAATAAGGTATCATCCGTGCCCAAAAGAAGTCCTAATATACATCTCCCAAGGTCTCTTCCAGTTTCGCGACTCCCTTAATTTTAGTTAGTTTAAGTTTTGCTTTCTCATTCTCATTTCTTTCCTTACTGCCAAGGTGATTTCATGAAAATTGGATGTTTATCGCAAGGAGGTTGCTTGTCTGGCATCGCAAGCTCTCTCTCCCCTGAGAAACAGCCCTCATCGGTGACAGTGGTAATCATCTTCTCAGTAGCAACTGCTGTATCACGGAGAACTAACCACCATGGGACCAGGAGCAAGGTGATAGGTATACCGAAATCAGAACAGTTTTCATAAACTTCTTGCTAGAAATAAGACAAGGGTGGCAAATACAAAGAAAACATTCTTTTTTTTCTTTCAGTGAATCTACTCTTTACTGAAGAGCCTCATGGGTGAGGAACAAAAACCAGGTTTAATCAACTCTAAATTAAAGACACTTGGAAAATGCTATTCTGGTAGGTTTCCTAATACAACATTTTGTGGCAATTACTACAAACCATTTGCCATCTTCACAAACCTCTATCCTACCTGGTATGTTCTTCTCTCTCAGCAGATGTCTTCACTGAAGGCCCCATATTTTCTGTGAAAGACACACTCTGTTGGCTTCACAACACTCAATGTATAAATTTTCCTTTGTCACTTTCCCTTCTAGGCTTTATTTTTGGACAACATTCTTAAATGGAAAAGCCGTCTCTCATTCTTACAAAGAAATCCTGTGTAATAAATCACATTCGGTCTCCCTACTGTAATTCTCCCATATTTAATTATCCTTATCCTTTCCTGTAGCTATACTGCCCCTTTCTACTGGTTCCTCCTCTTCAGCATATAAACTCAATCCAAGAGGTCAAACTGTAAAAAGGAAGAGAGAAAGAAAGAAAAGAACAAATTCTCCCTAGCACACACTCCTCTAGCTTCAACCCTGTCTTTTTCATCTTGTCAAAAGCCACAATGCACAAAACATTGCCATTTTTTCACTTCTCTTTTCACATTAACTCACTCAAAGCAGGCTTCTGTTCCACCGAAACTGTTCTTGCTGAGATATCCAATGATCTCCACCCAAATCGCTAAATCTAACAGACTCCTTCTCGGTTTTTATTTTGCTTGACCTAGCAATGACACTTCACCTGTTAACCACTTCCTCCTTACACACACACACACACACACACACTTTTTATTCAGTGTCAACACACCACACATTCCTGCCTTCCCACCTACTTCTTTAGCTGTCTTGCCCAGATTTGTGGCTTGTCATCTGCTACCCATTTTTTAAACGTTGAAATTTACCAGCACTATCCCCAAGACTCCATGCTTATCTCTCTTTCCACACCTCTCTAAGTGATCTTACATATGTCCGTGGCTTCAGTAAATCTCACCTCTAGTCCAGACTGGCCTTGTCCGATTTGCAGACCCATATACCCAAATATATGGTCCACATATCCACTTGAGATGCCTCCCATACGTCTCAAAATCAGTTTTCCAAGAATAAGCATAGCATCTCCATTGATAGGTGCCCAAACCAGTACTTGGAGAAAAATCTTAAACTCCACCTTCTTACTTCTCACATCCAACCCATAATCCAATAATTTCAACTTCCTCATTTATCAGCTCAAACATCATTTCCTAAGAATAGCCTTTCTTGCATCCAAAGATATAATTAGCTCCCTTCCCTTCCCCTACACTATATTGTCCCATACGTGCTTTCCCTATGTCTCCAACTCTATTACATATAAATCCAAATAACCAGGAGTGTTTTACACTCATCCTACAATTTACACAGTGTCTGTCTTCCCCACTGAGTGTTTCACAGACAGCTGGTCTCACAAACCTGCTCAGCCCATCTGATCTTCCTTCGCTGGTAATAATGCAGAAGTATCCACGAACTACCTACACCTAAAACAGAGGATGTGACACTGAATTTCCACTAATAGTGTAGTAAGAGTGATACACAAACATGTCTTGGCCATTAATGCCTGTGTGATTTTGCTCACTTCGGCCTACCCAAAAAGCCACTTCTCATACCTGGGCCACTCAGGCAATGTTATTCACCTCTTCTTCATAGCTCCCAAAGTTTCAACCATAGCGTCATAGTTCTAACCATAAGTTGGTACACAGCCTTGGGTTCAAGTATCTCTTGCTAGGGCAACCTTTTCATATTATCTTTGATTTTTCTTTCATCTAGCAGACAGCCAGATACAAAAGCACTCAATTTATTTATTTACTTACATATTTAAGTTGAGAAACTGGAAATGAGGCAAACCAGTCATTAGTCTAAAAACTAAAAAGATTTTAGTCTCTTTTTTCATGAAGTTGGTGGAACGTTTAAGAAAAAATTTTTTTTAAATCTCAATCAGAGACCATCAATGGGCTAAGCGCAATGTCGTATATCCTCTGAGGAAAAAAAAGATAAATTATTCTTTACGAGAAAATGGGGGGAAAGTCATAATTAAAGATTCATGCTCACTAATGTGAAAAAATAAAACTCTGATACTTACTGTTAACAGTTTTTTTAAAAAAATAAACAATATGCCAATTCCCTGAGGCTTTTTCTAAAAACACATAATGAGAAGTATTTGAAGAAACTCTGGAGAAAATTCTGAAGAAGCTCTAGGAAAACATTGTCTTGATATATAACATTAATAGCCTGATGATATTAAAAATAATTTAGCCCTGTCTCAAACTAGGAGAAGAACATAAAGTCTTACAGGAATTGGGCTTAATGGTAAGAAATCACATAAGGGGAATTACCCTCTTCCCTTCTGCCAGGCAGTTGGAGAATATTGCTAATTTTGTTGAAGAAATTCATGTTATATTACATTGGTTGAACTCTAAACATGTATTCTGATTATACTATAATATGTGTTAATAATAGAGAGAAAATTCTGAAACGGTCTCTTTCAAGAGTTTTCTCTCTGGTTGTGGAGACACAAAAGTAAAGAAATAACCTCAATAGACTTGCTTCTATGAGTTAAAAATAATAATAATTCAGAGGAGAGAGGGTAATGAATGGTAAGGATGAAGAGTTCAGGAGAAATTCATTAGAAAAGTGATGACCATTGACTAAAGTATTGAGATTTGTTTAAATGTTTTATTTATTGTCAAAGTAACACATTTTAATTGTTAAAAAATTGGAAAGTACAGACTAAAATAACACCTGTAATCTAATACCACCACCTAGAGTTACACACAATAAAATTTTAGACTTTTTTACATTATTTTCTACCTACTTTTCTTTACATCATTGGGTTAGCACTATACCTCATGCTGTGTTTTCTGACAGCACAATGTAATGACCTTGAAATACTTTTAGTAAGCTTTAAATCTTTTTGTAAACATGACTTCTCTAGAAGCATCATTTTAAATTATTTGCTCTAATACACTAAGCCATCCTCTAGTGGTGTGATTTTTTCTGGTTTTGAGTATCCTATCTACAGTTATTATAAACACAATTCTAATAAATATTGATAGTTGTCTTTATAAATCTTTCTCCTCATTTAAAATAAGAATTTGGTATAGAAATGGCAGAGGAGAGTATTTGATCTTTTTTAAAAAGATGAACAGAGTTTTCACTGAATAATCCGCATTCAATACATTCCTGATGACAAGCTAGGCATTTTAGGACTCTGGAAGAGACCATACAAAAGCATACAACATTGACACATAGTAAGGGTTTAAAATTCACAAGCACATTGTCTTGTTAATCCATAAAGATAATTCAGGTGAGGAGTAATGAGGGATGAAGCTGAAGAGCTGGGAAGAACCGGATCATGAATATGCTTTTATGCCATGATCAGTAACTTCTCTTTTACCCTGAAGGCAACGGAAATTCAGTAAATGTTTGCTCAATGTAATTGATTTACTCACTGAGGAAGAGTTTGCTTCCTTACGTAAATAAGACTAGTAATGGGATATCTAGCAAGGACCCAGGTGAAAAGTATCCTTTAAAAAAATATCCTTTCTTCAGGAAGTGTCCCTTACCTTCCTAGCTGAACTTAGAGGAAGCCCTCTTCCAACTCATTCAGGACTTCCAGTCAGTTAATTCATCCAAAAAAACATGATAGCCACAAATACTTTTTACATGTTACACACATGTTGTTAATGGACTTTGAAACTTAGACAAATGCTTCAGTTACAAACTTTTGATGAGGGCCAGAGTCTTGTCTTTGATGAGTGATCCATTGATCAGAGTTCTGCCTTCTGTTCTTTGCGTAAGACACATCCATAATTCATGATACATGATGCCTATTTTTTTATTTCTGCAGGATGCAGCAAGATGTTTAAAATGTGCGAAGCACTCTAAATGCAGTGAAAATGTTTACCCTTGAAAATTTTTATCAGTCTTATGTTTTACGAACTTTTTCAACTTTCAAAATTTCTACATCTAATTCAACAGCAAAATTTTCTTAGCAACTCATATATCAATTATTTCTTTAAAAACACATTCCACTTAGATTTCCTTGTAAAAATAAATTTCATGTAAAATTCATATTCATTAGTTTACTTAATATTGAATGCTTTGAGTCATCATATTAGTGAAACTGGCTTAATCAGGTTTGGTTTACTTAACAGCATAATCAGATTTCCAACCAACTCTTAATCTGAATTTAATACAATCTGAATTTAATACAGATCAGAAGGGCAAGGGTATTAGGGGCAGAGTGGTTAGTTTGCTGTAGATTTCAGTCAGTTTTCCTTACAGAGGGAACGCAGGGCACTGGGAAACACCTCTTAAGTGGAGTCTTGTCAAGGGAGTTAATACTGAGATTTCTCTTTTTTCCAAATTTCCAAAGTCCTTTATCTGAAACTCTCATCACTAACTTCCCAAATATATAATTACTTAGGTACATGATTTTTCCCCTTTGAAAAATGCATTTCTGGTTTTTCTTTGTGTTCTGCCTATGAGAGCTTTCATTAAAATTTTATCTTATTGATGGTAAAGCTAAAAATATTGAAGTAAT
This sequence comes from Leucopleurus acutus, assembly GCF_964270905.1. Lineage (NCBI taxonomy): Eukaryota > Metazoa > Chordata > Mammalia > Artiodactyla > Delphinidae > Leucopleurus > Leucopleurus acutus. The sequence goes on from NC_139159.1 coordinate 61,294,089, forward strand.
TCTACATGGACTTTAAAAAATATAAATATTGTTTAAATTGATAAAAACTTCCTATGCATCCTATTACTATTTTGTGTGGGTTTCCTCACAAGTACTTTAGTCATTTAAACTCATCTATGCAATAAATGTTTATAACAGATTTTTATGGCTGGGTGACATAATATTATTTTTTAATGTAATGATCATGAAAAAGATAATACAGAAAGTGTTCTAGGACAACTGAGACCAGACAGCCCTGTGCTGGTGGTTCTATTTTTGCATATTCCTTCCCTGTGTATTCTCCATACTTCCTGCTCTGATCCCTAAGAACTGCTTCAGCCAGTCTACATGGCTTTGGAGGCGTTTAACTAAGAGCAGGCACCAGCAGATGACTGAAAGATGGAAGGAGACAGTGGCCAGAAAATTTTGATCCCCACTCCCACCTTATCTCAGCAGCAAAGTTTTTGCAGTGGCTGTGTTTATTGACAACTCCTGTGAGGCAGTCTAATTCCCAGGGGCTCCTGAAAAAGCACGTCCTCTCCCTGTCCCATCAGGTTGAGGTTACTAAGAGCTTCTTTGTGGAACTCCACATCCTTTATTGGTTCTCTTAATCCCACCCACACTTCTGTAAATAGTCCCTCAACCAATTTTCCTCAAGATGTCAGCTAAATATGCATTCTGTTTCTTGCCAGGACTCAGGCTGATACAACCACCAAATATTTCTCTATAAATCCTTGCATTAAGTTTCTGTTATTCAAAAAACTTAGAAGTTTTTGCTTTTTTTTTTTTGCCTATTTGATTTATGTTGCATAAATGTTAGGTCTAGCTGAGAGCCTAGAGGTAAAAGTACTCTGGGTATTTAATAAAACTTGAAAAATAATTTGACAGTACTTATCAAAAATTTAGCATGACTCTACCCTTTGACCCAGAAATTTACAACTTAGGCTGCTTTAGTAATACAACCTAACTTTTTAATGATACATCTCAGGGATCACAAACTTAAGGGCCCATGAGAATCAGGCAGGTACTGTAAATGAGGAAAGCCAGCCAAGTGCAAGGCAATAGAGAAGGCAGGAGGAAGAGATAAGATTTTATAATTGCAGCAGCCTCTACTCTGTCAAACTAGTTATTGCAACTCAAGAAGTAGACCCAGAGGTTATTGATCTTTAGATTTTTTAAGAGAAGAATCCAAAAATCTGGATTTTCATCTAAATTCTCTTAATTTATAAATGTTGACTCAATTTTTTTAAATGTTTAAAACAACTTGGAGCCCAAACCAGATGAATCTGCACTCTTAATGTGACCTCCGGGGCCAGTTATTGAACTTTGATGGATGTATAAGAATGTTATTGGCTGCATTATTTGAAATAGCAAATATTTAGAGACAAACTAAATGACATTCTTGAGATAGATTTTATGACACATACCTTCTAGGGACTAGTTTGTTGCAATTAAAAGAACAAGGCAGATACATATGCATGAACCCAAAAGGATATGCTATGTATAGTTATTTTTGTAAAGCAATTTGGAGAATAATATGAAGGCAATGATCTAATATTTTTAAAGGGTCTGTGTAGTGTAATTGTGTGTGCATGACTAGCAAACAATACAGAAAAATACACATTGGGCTGTTGACAGTGGTTTAACTATGATCAGTGGGAATGGAGATGGTGGACATATATTTATCTTTTCATTTCTACTTTTTATGAATTATTTACACTGAGGTTGTAATATATGTGTAATTAAAATAAAAATAAGATTTAGCTAAAAGTATCTGAAGCTTGTTTACCAAATGTCTTTAGAGCATTTTAGTCCATCATAAACTAGAGCAAAAAGAAATAGTTGAGAGTCAATAAATATTGGCTATTAAGTTGTGCCAGGCACATTTCTAAGAGATGTGCATGTATTAACTCAAAATTCATAACAATCTTATGAGGTAGCTACTATTATTTTCCCCAGTTAACTGTTGAGAAAACTAAGGCACAAAAGAGTTTTAAGTGACTTACCCCAAGTCACACAGCTAACAATTGGTGGAGCTGAAAATCAAACTATTAGCTTAGCTCAGGAACCCACACACTTAACCCCAACAATACTGCCTAAATGCTGTCCTGACTTGCCAAAAATTCAGGAATGGTTCAATATAAAGTAAGCTAAAGTTTTTCAAGCTATTATTCACAAATTATATAAATTGAATTATTTAAAAATTCCAGTAATATTTAATTCAATTTAATTGAATTAAATTTAATTTTTTATAGGAAAGCAAGCAACTCACAAAGAATTCTCCATATCTCTTTTGAGTAAATTTTTGCCAAGGTTGAAGAATTTATAGATTTACCTTATCCAAATGAAAGTGGTCAATAACTGTCTTTTAAATATTCAGCCAAGGAAGAAGCACTTCAGTTTCCAAGATGTCTTGTGATAGATGCCAAAACCATGATTTAAAGAGAAGTCGAGGTCATTTCATCTTCTGTGGAGGAAAAATGAGTTAACTTGACCTTGTAAACTCAGAGAAGAAGAAAGGAGAGCAAAACATCTTGAAGACGTGCCTTGTACTATCAGATACTTCTTTTGTTAGGTATGACCACAACAGACATGTCTAGGAAGAGCCATTGCTTGGACATATGGGCTTGGTCCACAGCAAGCAGTATGTTAGAACATGCTAATGTGACTTCAGAATTTTCCCTCCACAAGTTTCTACACTCTGTGTCACTTCATCTAGCATTAGGCAAGGCAGGACTGAGTTTTGACTGGAAGGACTATAATTTCGCCATTAATACTTTACAGGAAATGGCATTTTTGATGGCAAAATCTATCTCATGCTCTTGTTAATGTTATGTTAGTACTTAAATTTACACATTTACCAAGGGATGAAATTTGGCATTCCTTCCTTCTGTTCTCAAGCACTGGTAATTCTTACCCTGATTCACTCAATCAAACATACAGAGCTTATCTGCAGGGCATTTTCAAGGCATCAAAAATAATAATTTTTTTTCTTTTTTCTTTGCCTTTTTGCTAACTAGGATAACTAGATATATTGCACAGTTCCTTTATCTGGGAAATTCCTAAAGTTGTAAAAACTGATTCCTAAAATCCTTATACATAAGAGAGAAAGAATAAGTAAAAATGTAGCACATCACCAAATTATCAATTTCTGTGAGGACATGACAAACAAGGGAGAAAGGGAAACATTTCTGTGCCAAATTCCACCAAATAACTTGAATTCATTCAAGAGATAAAATGGAGCAACGAAATTAAAACTGAGAGAGAGATAACTTAAGAGACTAACCAGCTTATTTATTTATTCTCCTCTCTGCCTCTTACCCCTATGATCATCCACATTGGCCCACAAAACACAAGGCCATTTCCCAGAGGTAAGAGTATGGGGCCTAGAAGATAAATACATAAAATTATCAGTTCTAAGATCAACTGATACCAAGGTCCTATACCAAGGACCAGATTTGACAGAGTTCCTGATCACATCTGAAGAAAAGGACCAGTTTGAGGAAGAAACAGACCAAGACCAAGGAGGAGATGACTACCTCCCTAGTGAAGTCATATCACCTTTGCAAACCAAGATGAAAGCTACAGATATGCAAGAATGAAATACCTTAAGATATTCTATTCCAGGATTCTACATGCTAGAGTTAGTCCTTCAAACACCTTTTATCCTGATTAGTTCCCCTATTATCACTTTCTTTGAAAATCCAATAAAGCATTGGCAGTCCCAGAGGTTTCTTCAGGACAAAAATTTCGAGGGATTATTATAAATATTGATCTCTTTTCCAGCTATACAAAGGTTCTTAAAATGTTGATTGGGTGGTGAAATCATGTGACCTCTTTAGGATATTGCAAACACTATGAACCCCTTCTCCCAGGGAAACGCAGACAACAGCATTTAGTTATAATTTCAAGGTGACTGCTGAATATCTTCCATACTGGGAACCACTGCCCTGCCTAGGTGCAAAACAAAACAAAAACAAACAAACAAACAGGGACTTCCCTGGTGGTGCAGTGGTTAAGAATCCGCCTGCCAATGCGGGGAACACAGATTAGAGCCCTGGTCCGAGAAGATCCCACATGCCACGGAGCAACTAAGCCCGTGTGCCACAACTACTGAGCCTGCGGTCTAGAGCCCACGAGCCACAACTATTTGAAGCCCGCGTGCCTAGAGCCTGCACTCCACAACGAGAGAAGCCACGGCAATGAGAAGCTCTCACTGCAACAGAGAGTAGCTCCCTGCTCAAAGCAACTAGAGAAAGCCCGCGCGCAGCAACAAAGACCCAACACAGCCAAAAATAAAATAATAAATTTATAAAAAACAAACAAACAAAACCCTACATTTATAGTTTTAGCTACAACCTAAAGGCAGATGACAACTAAATTTATGACTCTAACTCAGACCTTATTCTTAAGGTCCAGAAATGTATTACCAGCTGCTTTTTAGACATCCCAACCAACCAGGATACAATGGAAGCTGGGTCCAAATTGTGTGAACTCTTGAAGAATATGGACTTAACTTACCTGGGCTTGAATCACAACTCCACTACATTACCTAAAGTACCCCTGATTCCTTATACTAATTGCATCTATCTAATTAGATTGTGATGAGGACTAAATGTGTTTGTATGTACCAAACACATGGCACAGCATCTGGCACAAAGTCAATACCAAATAAATGTTATATTATCATCACCAGCATTATTAGCATGATCAACACAGTATTAGTACTGTCATTATTAGCAGGATCAACACAGTATTAGTACTAATAACACAGACCTCTTCATCCATTCCCTAAAACCATCTTGTCCCGCTGCATTTCCTATCTCCATCAACCGCAGCTCAACGTACTTAGTTTTTTTTTTTTTGGCGGTACGCTGGCCTCTCACTGTTGTGGCCTCTCCCGTTGCGGAGCACAGGCTCTGGACGCGCAGGCTCAGCGGCCATGGCTCACGGGCCCAGCCGCTCCGCAGCATGTGGGATCTTCCCGGACCGGGGCACGAACCCGTGTCCCCTGCATCGGCAGGCGGACTCTCAACCACTGCGCCACCAGGAAAGCCCCGTACTTAGTTTTTTAAGTCAAAAATCTACAAAATATCTTCTCGATCACCTCTTCTCCACCCCACACTCACCTGCTTGTTCCCTACCAACACGAACAGCTCTTTCTCTTACCAAGATCCTATTCACTACGTTGTGTCCCGTCCAACTACATTTTACCAAAAATACAACTCTATTTTTGTAATCCTCTTTCCCACAAACTTTATTGGTTAGTCTCAGTTTCTAAAAAAAAAAAAAAAAAATTGTTAAATATCACTACCTTTAGAAATATTTCTATAATACTCACCCCACCAAATCAGGCAGAATTACTTGCTCTCCTCCCTGTTCCTTCCTGTGAATGCCCAGGACACACTTGGCCTACATCCAATGAAGTCATTGTCATAATACATGGTAGCAGGCAGGCTTCTTATCTATATGGGCAGTCATTAGGACTGTGTCTTGTTTAGCTCAACAGACCCAAGAAAATCACAGTGACTAGCATATGCTAAGCAATCCCAAAGATTTATTAAGTCCATGTAGATAAAATTAAGGATACAATTGTCAATAGCAAATACAGTATAACTTAACAATCATCCTTCCCACTCCTGATAACAGTTGAGTGAGAAAGTAATTTAAGAAAACTTGATCACTCCTGGGAATGGAAAAATTAAAACTTCATCACGAATGTATTATTTCAAAGGAAAACAGTTACGTCCAAAAAAGTCAAAGTGGCACTGTCCTTCTTCCTGTGAGTTATATAGTTATGGAATTTTGCCTCCAGTGATCAAATGCTTTTAAGATATGAACCACCAACAATGCACAGAAGGACTTCCCTCGTGGCTCAGTGGTTAAGAATCCACCTGCCAATGCAGGGGACACAGGTTCAAGCCCTGGTCCAGGAAGATCCCACATGTTGCGGAGCAGCTAAGTCCGTGCATCACAAATACTGAGCCTGCGGTCTAGAGCTCACGAGCCACAACTACTGAAGCCCGCGTGCCTAGAGCCCGTGCTCCACAACAAGAGAAGCCACCACAATGAGAAGCCCGCACACAGCAACGAAGACCCAACGCAGCCAAAAATAAATAAATAAATTTATTTAAAAAAAAACAAAAAACAATGCACAGAGACTAGAGATTCAGATTAGAGTAACCAAATCTCTTACATTTCCTAACGTCCCTGCTCATCTCAAGATGTGTTTTCCCGAAATCAATTCTTACCTTGTACTGGGTTTTCTAATCACAAAATACTACATTAGTCCATTTTTATAATAAAATATGACTCTTATACAGGCATTACTGTTACACTCTAAAAATTCTGAGGCAACATGCCTGAAAATGTATATTTCATTGCCATCAATTTATAGGCAGAAATGTGAAATGTCTAAAAAGAAATGCTTTATAATATATCTCTAACTTCCTGACATTTGACAAAATTAAGTTACAGAATTTAACCAAAGGGGAAAATATTTCTAAATTGAATCTATTTGTGATATACTGGTTGCAAATTCAACTGCCAACATATTCTGTTTACTCCCCTGGCTTCTGTTGCATCTGCCAACTGGTGACCAAAAATTAGAGCAGACTTAACTAATTAGAAGAGTCCCCATCTGGTAGCTGAACTTCTTGTTTAAGCTTCCTTTACATTCTAAGTACAGAGATTCGAACCAGAATTTCTGTGTTTTGTAGCAGAGAAGACCCTCTGGCCAGCTTACTTGCTATTGTTCTGCTGAGCTGAACCTGGCGCAGATGAAAATGTTCTGTTTTATGGTCTCTCTTCCTGTGTTCCCCTTGAGAAGAATCATCTTTCCCACAAGAGATCCCCTTGTCTCCCAAAACAATTTCTCAGTCATTTTTATCTCTATAGGCCTATATCTAGGACTAGGAGGACTTTATTGACAAATAAAACTTCCAAATAGAATCCATGATTTGGTAAAGCCAATACTATCTTTCCTAGGAATAGAACTAAAGGAAAGAATTAAAGGAAAACACCATAGTGTCGTTTATTTCTTTGTGGTTTTTATTTAATTCTTGTGAGTATAGCTTGATAATAAAGGAAACTCCTGGCAGAATCAGGCAGCAGTTACCATCTCAGGCTTTAAATAGGACTTCTATTGAAATTTTGACCCTGCCTATTAGGTTAAATTGACCGAACTTCACTAAACTTCAGTTTCCTCATATGAAAATTTAGAATAATATTTTAATTGCTGTTTCATAGTATGATGAAAATGCATCAGTACATGACATAAAGAAAACTGACAAAAGACCTGTCATTACTGAAAACAGAGGCTGAAAATATTTTTTAAAGTAATAACTAATAGTCTTTTTGATATAATACATGTTGCACCATTTGGTTGCTTTGAAGTTCAGTTCTTTTGTAATATTTTTAAAGTTTCTCTTAGAAGCATTTTGATTTCCCTGAGCATATTTCATTCAATATTAGAGGAAGATTAGACACATGCCGGGTGGCAGAAGAAAGCAAGCATGAAATTAATGTATTATGAAGAGAAACACAATGACTCTATTTACTTTACCACATTTTGCCTATATTCCAATGTTACTTTTTCCCCTAAGTGGACAAGAAGAAATAGCAAATTTGAAAACAAACTTACTTGGAGAGATGGAGGAGTGGTTCAACATCTGTTAAACACGTACTATGTGCCAGCAATGTTTTAAGCCCTGGGAATACAAAGATGCTTAAGACATGTTCCTTGTCTTCAAAGAGTCCACAATGTTTTGAGGGAGCCAGGTATATGAATAAATAAGTTTCTGTATAAATAACCCCAAGCCTGCATTGTAGTGTCTGGCAATACTTCCTAGGAGAAGTGACTCCTGAGATGAATTTTAAAGGATTCATAGAAGTTAGTGGAGCTCCCCTGAATAGTGATGGTTGAACTAAAATCCCATATGCTGTGCGGCACAGCCAAAAAGTAAAAATTAAAAAAAAAAAAAAAAAGAATGGAAATATGGGGGGAAATGAACTTTTATGAGCCAAAAGAGGAAGAAGAACCCACAAAAGATACCAGAGAAGGAATAGTCAGAGAAAAAAGACAAGCTAGAATAGAATCATGAAAGCCAAAAACATAAAGCATTAGAGGAAGGGCAAGAGTGAATATGCCTAATGGAGATTCCGTAACATAATAAGAGCTGAAATGTGTAGTGAGTTAGCATGGACTTTGGAGTCAGGCAAACTTGGATTCAAGTCCCTCCTCCACAACTGACCATTTGTGTGACTTTGGGCAAATTTCCAAATCTGTAAAAATGATGGAGTGTATCTCCCTCTGAGGTTTGTTGGACAATGTAACAATAAATAGAACAATGTATGCAAAACACCTCGGCACAGTGCTGGGAAAATAGTAATATAGTAATCTCTATATAGGGGCATCTATTTTCATTAGTTTTCCTCTAAAGTATTAGTACTATAAAATGATCCTATAGTTCAAAATTTCTAGTCAACAAATTAACGATATGATCTTTACCTGATTGTTGCACTATGAGTGTTAGTTGTTCCCCCAAACACCTGGAATATACCTGAGCATATGAATTAATGAATGAGGCATAATTAAAATGGCAATTCATGGTCAATTCTTATAATTACAGGTCTAACATTTCATCAATTTAGGTAATACATTTCAATGTAATGGAAATTACAAAATTGCAATCATGCCTTGATGGAGGTTTGATGGAGGATTTATCACATTATATGCAACAAATTTTAGACTTTTAAAAGGATTTGGCGCTAAAGTAGATTTGCCTATCCAAATCCCCTTTTCTCGTACCCATAAATTTAGATGCAAACTACCTGTCACAGTTGCTCTCAGAAAGAAGTCAGGCAGAAAAACATGAAACATACAAAAACCAAAAGGAGGCACAGAATACAATAAAGCTACAAATACAATTTGAATGTTACCAGATCAAATGCCTTATATTAGCTTCAGTAAGGTACCCAAAAGAGACTGCCCTGAAGAAACGTATCCTCTAGTAGCAGAAACAAGACATTTCAAAAGACGAAGAAATCATTTCAGCATGAGCCCTCAGAAAAAGTCTCAAAAGGAAGATTTTATCAGAGATGAGATAGTAAATAAATAAAATATTAAATAAAGAATAACCTTGCAATAAGTTGACTCACTCAAAAATATGTATTGTGTGTCTGTGCTGGGCATTGATTTCAAGGTTGAGGACTTAATGGCAAATAAGAGTTTATCAAGTCTAGTGACTTGTCTGTTAAGCATCAGTTGAATCAATTCTAGAGAGAGGGAGCCACCCATACAAGGATCTAAGGCTTTCCATTGAGTTAATAAACAGTAGAGTGAAAGAGAAAATTAAATATTTTAACTATGATATTTAAAACTATCTTGCAGTAAGAATAACCAAGACTTGAATATTTTGTCATTAAAATTATAACTCATTTGATATCATTAAAACTGACACAATTCACATTCTTCTTACTATTTCATTGTAGTATATACCCTTTATACAATTTGTCAAAATAACATGAGTAGTGGCTGGCCCAAGGACCTAACTTACGTGTGGCCTCTGTTATGCTCCTTTTGCAGTAGTCTGAGCCATTCTTAATTCCTATGGGATATAAACATTGTATAATAAGACATTGACAGAGACAGGTTACTGTGGACAGGCACCTCCTAGACCCACTGCAGGTCATGACATCTTACCAATGTAGAGAAAACTGTGTGTTTACACTGGCGAACTATATCTAGAAAGATAGTCATTAGTGCTGCCTTTTTGATCTCTTCAGGTTTTTTGGATTTTAGGATAGGAGTTGCTATCAATATTTAAAGAAGCAAACCCCCAATTATTTAAACATAACAGAGGCATAATTGACTGATCACCACTGGAACGACAAAATTAAGACATTCTGCAATAAGATTCAAAAAACTCTTGTAAAAATTATTTCTAGGTGTGTTTTTTCTTATTTTTGATAATGTAATATTTTAAAAATTCTAAATAATTTAAAATGCATAATGAAATAGTAGGGTGAACCACACCAAATTGACTTTTTTTTGTTTGTTGGGTTTTTTTTTTTTTTTTTTTTGCGATACGCGGGCCTCTCACTGCTGTGGCCTCTCCTGTTGCGGAGCACAGGCTCCGGACGCACAGGCTCAGTGTCCATGGCTCATGGGCCTAGCCGCTCCGCGGCACGTGGGATCTTCCCGGACCAGGGCACGAACCCGTGTCCCCTGCATCGGCAGGCGGACTCTCAACCACTGCGCCACCAGGGAAGCCCCAAAAATTGACGTTTTTGTAGATGAAAAACAATTTCATCTAGTCCAACCTGATATATACCTGGAAAATATCATAGCTGATAGCAAATATAACATCAAATCCATGTAACCAGCTCCCAGATAAAGAGATAAAACCTTACCAGTTATGGCTGAGCCCTTCACCAAAACAATTGAATTCCTCAGCCAAACAGCCGAATACCCTTACCCGCATGCCCCTTTCTGATCTCAATTCCACCTCCCTATCGCCACGGTAATTATCTTATATATTGTGATTATCCTTTTAAGCATTCTTTATACTTGATTCAAACAGTGCCCTCATGGCCTTTCTTGCACAGGTTTCCTTGAGCACATGCAGAAGAGTTCCCCTAAGAACATTAAGGAGCGAAGGTATTGGCACCCCGGATATTGCCGATGGTTCTGCCATGTGGTTGTTACAATTTATATTCTCACCAGCCAGTTAAAACTTCCCATGGCTCCACATGCATCACTACATCATTGCCAGACTTCTCAATTGCTTCCAGGGTGAAGGGTATAAAGTGGTCTGTCACTGTGGATTTAATCTGGGTCTTCAAGTTCACTAGTTAAATAATTAATATAAATATTGTAGTTTCCAATTTGAGCATCAACTCTGTATTCACTCCAAGTGTATGAACTGTCTTGGCATGTCTGTGGGGCTAAAGAAGGAGATCACTTGAAATCTAGTTGAATATGAGTCCTGGGAATCTCTTGGGAGACAGGAAATTCCTACTCCTATGCACTCCTTATGCACACACCTAGCATAATGCCACTGGGATACTATCTAAGGGGAGAAAGTGAGTCTGGACATTGTTTAGGATGGAAGCCAGTGGTCCTCACCATTCACTTCTCTGGACCAGCCTCACAGACTCATGAATGAATCCTAGAAAGAGAGAGAGAGAGAGAGAGAGAGGAAAAAAAAAAAAAAAGCAGTTAAAAAAATAACACTTTTGTTCAAATCTCTAAGACATTGGAAGAAGTTCAAGGACACAATGCTTTGAAGCTCCCACAGGAAACTGTATCACAGATTTCACACACATGGCTCCTGCCATTTTTCTCTGCGTTCCCACTCTGGACCCGGCTGGGGCTCTGACTATGACCCCAATGCTCTGTGGGCCTGTCTGCAGCTAAGCCCAGCAATTGCCAGGCCCACACTAAGGCTTCAAACAACGTACTCCCCACGGCTCTGTTCCAGATGTGAAGCTAGCTTGGCTTCTCCTTATACTGCCCTGTAATCTGCTTCAACTTCTCCCTTTCCATTGCCTCCTATCTTTAACAACACAACAAACCCTCCCCTTACACACAGCAGAAAAGAGTATAAAAACAGAAGGAAAGGGCACAGAGCACCATGTTCCCACATGCTTTGTTGTCATTTTTTTTTGGCTTTGGTTTGTTGTCATTTTTAGTGAATGTACCCAAATAAGCAAAACAGTAATTATGTTGCCTTAATTATGGAGATTAAGAGTATGAAAGAGAAAAGGAAAACAAACAAAAGAAAAAATAGTAAAGCTTAACATTTTGCTTCTGTTTGTGGTTATTCATTGCACTTTACATCTAAGACAACCCCCCCACCCCTGCCATATAGATTGTAAGCCCTGTCACTGCTAGTAGCACTTTCTGTGTCCTCTGTGTCTTGGGGTCCTACACATGGCATCACACATGCCCTATAAGTATTTGTGACTAGTATCACCAATCAGCACTTCGAAGTCCACATAACTAGGTGGATATCTTGAAGAATTAACTCTTACCCTTTTGGGTTTGCCTAAGAAAAACTGATTGCTGTTAAGCAAAGGAATAATCCAGCATATTATTGGATCCAACATATAATCCAAATATAATCCAACATAAGTAATATTAGACTACTTTTTATGGAAAGAAAGAATGGGAGATGGAAAAAGAATGTGATTAGTATTTACTTATAAAAATAACTATGAAAACTTCAAACAGTTAACAAAGGCTTTCAAATAACAATGATAACTAACACTTTGGGACATTACTGAGTCAAGCACTTGTGTCTCTCTCTCTCTCTCTCTCACACACACACACACACACACACACACACACACACACAGCCAGATGTTCAGATCTCATCTGCCTGTGAATGTAAAAGCAAGGTTGTTTAATCTCTCTTTAGTGACTTTGAGTCCCTACCTATTAAATTTTCTAAGAGTCTAGTCAACTCCCAGGGTTCTCCTCCCAAATATTCCCAGGTTTTTTCACTTGTGGAGTTGGTTACTTAGACTTGCTCTCAGCCCTACACCCATCTTTTTCCTCTCTACTCTCTAATGCTGGGACTAGGGTTTTGTAAACTGCATTTCTCAGGTTCCCTTGCCAACTGGCTTGCTGCCTTTTTGCCTGTCCTAATAAGAGGGCCTGACAGGTTCATAAGCAAGAAGAATGAAGAAGGCATGTTTCTTTCTTTCTCTCTGTCTCTCCTCTATATTCTTTTCTGTCTTGCTGCTTTTAGCAGCAGCTCCTGAAGTTGTAGCAATTTCCCAGAAACAAGCCTTTGCCTCAGTGACCCTTGTCCACAATCTCAGACTGGCTGACAGCCCCGGGCCTTAGTGCACCGTCTCCTTTCTTGTTTCCCTAGCTAGAGTAGCTATTTCCTGCCATTATTTGTCTCTGGATTACCTCACTTCCCCATCTGACATCCTCAGCCTTTTCAACACTGTGTAACCAATTCCCTACATTAAATTCCCTCCATTTGAAACACTTGAAGTATTTTCTATTTTTCTGACTGGACCTTGGCAGACGCACTTGTCTGTTAATCAGTCTCCTCAATCTTCCGCTGGTTTGCCAGGAGTATGGGAACGCAAAAACATCCCTCCACACGAGACTCTGCAAATTTTTGGTCTTATATGTATGTATGGTACCCACACACACAAACACACACTCGCACACACACACACCTTAAGGAGTATTCTCAGAGGAGCCTATCTCAGTATAATTCCTTTTATGTAAAAATGTACACACACACACACGGTCACATGGATCATCACACTGACAATTATCTCATGTCATGGTAGAGAACATTAATGGTTTTTACTCTCATTTTTTATATTAAAAATAGGTATCATTTCATAAAGCTATTTTTATTTTGAAAAAAATACAAATATCTTAAAAGACCATGAATGCATTATAAAAATTTATGTTCATTAATTTGATTATATTAATTGGACAGGATATGTAATGTGAATAATAGGGGGTGAAATATCAGATACAATGTAAAATAATGTGACCACAATGTGCCGTTCTAGTAGATTTAATAAATGTTTATTACATTAATATTATTTTTTTAATTTAATTTTATCATATTGTGTGTCATTGTCATTTCTTCTATTAAAGCATAAGCTCTCTTAACTTTGATCAATTCTACTCTAAGACATCCTTGCATACATTAATCTGGTACCAATTGGAGTACACAGTAAATGAACAAAAGGCTTTGAATCAAAAGAAAAGAAAGCACCAAATGTAAGATTGATAATTACCTCTCCTGGGCACCTGTTTTTACTATAACTGAACAGCAGGATACTGCATGACTCCAAATAATGTCTAAGAGGAGTAATAAAGCAATTTCCACAGAACAAGTTAAAGACTGAATAACTCCATTTTGCTGGTTTGTGCTGCAAACTTAATGTTATTTAAATGTATTTTTTATAGTGTGTTAATAACAGTAATAAAGAGGAAAAAATGACAACATACACTATGTTACAACAAGCAGATGGTGGCTGGAGATGGGCTGTTCTCCAACTGTTCCTATCCTTTTCCAATTCATGATCAGTAAAAGGAATATACATTAGTGTTCCCCTGGTCTGCCATAATATTCCAACTATAAGGCTCAGAACATCAGTGTCTTACCAGATCAAAATTCTATACAATAATTATTTACCATTCTAAATTCAGAATTGTTAAGTAAGTGATGATTTAGAAAGTTCAAGAGAGTCATTCTTTTGGAATTATAGACAAAATTTGTCTTCTGCCTCCATTAGAAAAGATTAACCAAGGGCAATAATTTACAGGCATAATTTATTAGCAAAGATATATTTTTATTCTCCTCAAAATTTATTTGGCTATAAATTGTTTTAACGAACATCATAATGGAATAGATCAGTCATAAATATTAGGGTACATGTTTGCAATCTGGTTTATGGTGTATTTTTGCCAACATGAATTGGCACTGATCTTTAAATTCCATCTGGGGACGTATTTACATTTGGGGACACATTTAGAAAAACATACACTGTACGTCAAATAGATTCACCCAATCATGGTGAATTTGTGGTGTGTGCTTAGCAATTGGTTTTATGCCGTGCAAATCAACATCTTCTCTAATTATCTTTACAACATCTAGATTTATACATTCTTTATTTTTTTTGAATTTTATTTTTTTATACAGCAGGTTCTTATTAGTCATCAATTTTATACACATCAGTGTATACATGTCAAGCCCAATCACCCAATTCATCACACCACCACCCCCATCTGCAGGCCTCTTTCCCAGAAATGTCTCAATTTCTGCCCTGTAAACCAGTTCATCTGTACCATTTTTCTAGGTTTCACATATATGCGTTAATATACGATATTTGTTTTTCTCTTTCTGACTTACTTCACTCTGTATGACAGTCTCTAGATGCATCCACTTCTCAACAAATGACACAATTTCGTTCCTTTTTATGGCTGAGTAATATTCCATTGTATATATGTACCACATCTTCTTTATCCATTTGTCTGTCGATTTCCTCTTTCATAGCTGTTAGCAGTTGCCTTATGTATTGAGGTGCTCCTATGTTGGGTGCATATATATTTATAATTGCTATATCCTCTTCTTGGATTGATGCCTTGATCATTATGTAGTGTCCTTCATCGTCTCTTGTAACATTCTTTATTTTAAAGTCTATTTTATCTGATATGAGTATTGCTACTCCAGCTTTCTTTTCATTTCCATTTGCATGGAATATCTTTTTCCATTCCTTCACTTTCAGTCTGTGTGTGTCCCTAGGTCTGAAGTGGGTCTCTTGTAGACAACATATATATGGGTCTTATTTTTGTATCCATTCTGCAAGCCTGTATCTTTTGGTTGAAGCATTTAATCCGTTCAAGTTTAAGGTAATTATCGATATGTATGTTCCTATTACCATTTTCTTAATTGTTTTGGGTTTGTTTTTGTAGGTCCTTTTCTTCTCTTGTGTTTCCCACTTAGAGAAGTTCCTTTAGCATTTGTTGTAGAGCTGGTGTGGTGGTGCTGAATTCTCTTAGCTTTTGCTTGTCTGTAAAGCTTTTGATTTATCCATTGAATGTGAATGAGATCCTTGCTGGGTAGAGTAATCTTGGGATCCTCCTGGACCAGGGCATGAACCTGTGTACCCTGCATTCACAGGTGGACTCTCAACCACTGTGCCACCAGGGAAGCCCAACCACTGATATTTTTACTGTCTCCATCATTTTACCTTTTCCAGGGTGTCATATAGTTAGCTCACACAATATTTAGTCTTTTCCAACTGGCTTCTTTCACTTAGAAATATACATTCAAGATTTTCTATACCTTTTCATGGCTTAATAGCCATTTCTTTCTATCACTGAATCATATTCCATTTTTTGGACTTATCACAGTTTGTCCACTCACATATGTTGATGAACATCTTGGTTGCCTCCAAGTTTGGGCAGTTATAATAAGGCCACCATAAACATTCATGTGCAGGATTTTGTGTGGAATAATTTTCAGCTCAGTTGAATTGCAGGATTATATAATAAGCTTATGTTTAACTTAGTGAAAAACTGCCAAGTGTCTTCCAAAGTGGTTGTACCATTTTGCATTTCCTAGCAATCAATGAGAGTTCATGTTATATTAATCCTCACCAATATTTGTTTCCTTTAGTTTTTAAGCCAGATTTAATGCAGTTTTTTAGATACTCATAACTGATAGAACTCTAACCAATAGAGAAAGCATAAGAACAAAAGTGGGAAAAATACATAGGCATAAAATAAGGATCCAGGTCCATGGTACTTGGATTGGAATTCTAGTTCTTTCATTTATTAAATGTGAGATTTTGGACAGGTTAATTAACCTCACTGAATCTCAGATTTTTTATTGGTATAGAAAACAGGGAAAATGGTCTTCCCAAGACTGTCATAAACCCTGAACACAACTGACCACTTAACAATCAGTGTATTTAAGAAGATCAAGACTTAGATTATCACCCTGGAAATTAGAAAAATACAAGTGAGAAGAAATGGAAGAATATCATTAAAACTTCTTTTGGTACAAACCTCAGATCAGTTTTAAATCAGTTTAAAAGTAAATCAGTTTAATTTCCCCTTTTGTGTTCTTTGTCAAAACAAAATTTAAAAAAATTAGAAGAAAGCTAAGGCATATGTCTCAGAAATCTCTCTTCCAAAATGGCAAATCTGAGCTCTAGTACTTTTTGCTTGCCTCTGCCTGATTCACTTCCATGCATTTCATGAACTAATTAATGAAGCACAAAAATATCAGTTTAGTATTCCTACATACTGATTACATGGAAAGTGGTATCATCACTTTTAAGTGGAAAAAACATGAAATAAAAGATCATGCTGAACTTTGTATTAAATAGATTTCCTCTGCACAAATAGAAAAACTCAGGAGGAGACATTTTACTCTTACCTCGGTACTTTGTGTACATCTCTTCCCATGCCTGTCTAAATGTTCCCTTTCTTTTCAATATTTTCTTTGTCTTCAAGAAACAGATCTTTATTCACTAATCTTCTGGCTCACTTTTAGGGTCCCTAGCCACAAAACTTCCTTATATGTTCTTGTACCTTTCTTAGGCCAAATTTAAGAGTAATGTGGATGAAGTATTAAAATATTTCAATATGTATCATTTCTTTATTTTGCTTGAGGAAGGTCTTCAGCAGACGAATTATTCAAAATGCAATATCTATCAAGTGGATCTTTTTGCTAAGTATATTGTAAGAATTCCTGGGCAGTTACAAAGAACTATAGAAAAGAAAAAATCTCTTTTTTCTCTATTGTTTTTGATGTTCACTTTTCTTAAGGATTCCATAAGCTCTAGCTACCTCTTTAAACCCACCCAAATAACTGCTGGTTTCTCATGCTTTCCTATTTCTCAAAAGCTTATCTTTTCTTTTTTCATTTTTGCTTCCTCTTCTCTGCTAAACATCAATTTTTATTTATTTATGCCCCTTGATAAATTTGTAATTATAAAAATTGCTCAAGATCTAGATTATAATGATAAATGTAATACAATTCTGAAACATAACATAAGCAAGTCATTGCTTTTTGAAAGTATATAGGTTGTATTCAGCCAAGCAACTAATAAATGTATTAAAATGTAGCAACAGATAGTTACTACCCATTATGTGTCAGGAGCTGTTGCGTTAGATATGAGAGATACCAAGCTAAAAAGAGTCCATTCTCCAACGAAGTTAAGAGTCTGGTAGAATGTGAACATACAAACAAGCACAACAATACTGTATCAGTCAGTGTCTATCCAGGAGACTAAAAATCACATTAAGTACAACAGAAGGAATTTAATGCAGGGAATTCTTAGATGGGTGATAGGAGAAGTGAGAAACAAACAAGGAACAAGTAGGTAAATGAGAGATTAACAACAGCAGGAAGTCACTCCATCACTGCAAAAACAAAGGGGCCAGAATCACCTTACAGAAAAGAAGCATGGCTGACCAGCCAAGAGACAGGGCTGGAGCCATGGAGGAAACAGAGCTCCTGCAGGGGAAGCAGTCTGAGGCAGAGAAGGAGGGGGAAATATCTTGATTTTCTCAATCCTCCCTTTTGGATTTTCAGCCAGTGTGTTCCATTGGCAAATTGAGCAAATCCAACCGGAATCTAGCTGACATGGGTGAAAAATTCACCCATCAGTTAAGCTCCCCACAAGACAGAGCAGAGCAAGAGAGAGACACAGAATAGCTCAGAGGGCCAGTGGGCCCAGAAATAGCATGTATACTATGATAATAGTCTGAGCAAAGCAGAGTGGAGGCATAAAAGAACTGATCAATTCTGGAGTGAAAGGGGAATGAGCAGTGAATTCCTCATACTAGTATCTCAGAATAGACATCACAAGGATGGAAGGAAGGAAGGAAAGATAGAAGGAAGGAAGGAAGGAAGGAGGGAAGGAAGGGAAGGGAAGGGAAGGGAAGGGGAGGGGAGGGGAGGGGAGGGAGACAGAGAAAAGTCATTTAATCTTGAGCCTTATTTTTTTTTTTAAGTGGTATATACATTCTCTGTTTGTGAAAAAGCAATGTTAGCTATTAAGATGCAAACTGACCCAGAGAGAACATGTCTATGAGGGTAACATCTCAGGGCATGTCACCACCAGATAGAAACTGCTCTCTAATTTAGTGTCCCAATGGTCATGCATGAAGATAGAACAATAAAAGGCTAGCTCATAAAAGGGAAATTTTAAGATTTACCCTTTAGGTTCCAGGGGACTCCAGGAATGGTGGTGGTGATTCAAACCCTATCAAGGAAACTTTCATTTTACATGTTCATTATAGGATGGTAATCGAAACCCACAAAGAAATCCAAGTGTCAAATCTTTTACATATCATAATTTGTTTCATGCTCCAAGCCTGGCAAGGATCAAGAAAAGAAAGGAAAGTGTTGGGGGCATGAGTTGTAGAAGAAACTAAGTGAATCAGAGACCCAAAACTTCAGAAACCACGTTGGAACAAAAGTCTTAGGCTATTCAGCACAATGCACAATAGCCAAGAAGAAAATAAACTGAGAATCAATAACCTCAAATTCTGAAATCACCTGAAAACTTTAAACATGATATTCACATTGCCTTTTCAATGCGATGCACAACAGGGTCACAGAGCCACATGAAACCACAACCTGGGAAATTTTATCTTCCCTGACAACCTCACAAATCTTATTTTGTCTTGTGCCCAGACATTACCAGGGCTGTATATACCTCTTGATGTGAGAAACATGCCCCTGAAAAGACTGCAATTAAAGGTTGTAGTGCTCTATAATTCTGTCTGCATGTTTTTATTTCATTTATGTCTTCCAATATCTTTTTTCAAGATGTACTTGTTAGAAGGAAACACAAATCAGTACTTTTGATTTCCCAAATTTACGGTTTATGTCTTTCTCTCTTTTTGCCTTCTAGTAGAGAAAAACCTAAATTCTCAAAAGATTAATGAATTCACATTGTCAAAATTAGTTCACTTGAGGCCAGCAGATCTTTCACTAAAAAGGGAAAAACATTGCATGATTTAATCCCAAATCTTTGAACTTTATTATTGCCTCCTTTGTATTCAGTTTGTCTCTCAAAATTGTCAAAAGCCCTAAAGTCTTTTTTTTTTTTGGCCGTGCCCCGCGGCGCGTGGAACTTCTGCAACCAGGGATCAAACCCATGCCCCCTGCGTTGGGAGCACAGACTCTTAACCAGTGGAGCACCAGGGAAGTCCCCTAAGGTCTTTTTGATGGTCACAAATACGCATTTAGAAAGCATTTTACTTAGTCAGTGGACAAGAAATGGCATACTAATATTATAACCGTGTCTGCAAATAAGATACTCCAGGTCTGCCTTTGGATGACTGGGAAGGGTGTCAGGGAGATTCCTGCTTTGAATAGACCCTCAATCTTACCCAGAATTTGTAGAAGAAATGACATTTAGGATATTTTTAAAGATTACTGTATACACCTAAAAGTAGGTAAAACAAATAAATGTAAGGGAAGCTTTCTCTAAGGATTCTGTTTCTCTGAAATGACTCAGAAGTGAGATTCACTACAGACAAGCTTTTTGCTTCAACAAGACAGGACCATGTACTTAACCTGCAGTGTACTTAACCCAGAGGTTGTCTAGCTGCTAAGTTGACTTACCATTCCTATCTAATTTATCCTAGTGTGGTCCCCATGATTCAAATTGTTTGCGAGAGTACTACTGGAGGTCTAAACAATGTCCAAGAGAAAAGCTAATAAACTTTCTGAGAACCTCTTCCTTCAAGGACTCTCATCATTCCAGCTGGTTCGCTTTCACCCAAAAAGCTGACCACTTTTAAAGAGACAGAAGTGGAGAAGAGGACAGAATTGCAAAAGATCACCTGGTTCAATCCTTCATACTAGTAAATGTCTGACACCCAGAACAAATACTTAGTTTCTTGAAGACCTCAGAGAGGGAAGGGATGGGAGAGAAGGGAAAGATTTATTGAGCACCTAACAAATGTAACCTCAACATCTGCAATATCCCTTGATACCGAATTTCATCACCTTCAAATTAAAAAATTTCTTCCTTGTGCCTAATTCTAATCTTCCTTCCTTTATTTTTACTGAAATTTATTATATTTTTGTGGTCTAGAATTATAGAGAATAACTGTTGAGCAAATCTCCTCAATTTAATATATGTACAGATAAAGATAAAAATCAAAACACCCTTTGTGCTTCCCTAAGCCCCCAAACCATATAATCATTTTCATTCTTTCAAGTATCTTGTAATTTTCCATTTGCACATCTCTTTAAGTACAGAAAAGTAAAATAAAAAGATTACAGCCTTTGGTCCGTTGCATTCTTTTCTCTACACTAAATCAGGTGGGCTTATTTCTACAATGGCATCACATTGCTGACTAATTCAAAATTTACTCAGCCAAGCCCTAGGTCCTTTCCTCTGTATTCTCGTGCACAGACAGTTCTTCCTCAAATTGTATTTATAATGTTTATATTTCTGTCCCTAAGTAACTGAGCAAACATATTGTGGTTATAGCCAGGGGATGTAAGGAATGAAAGACAACAGGTTTTAGAGAATCACGTTGAGAATTCCTAGTTCCCTCCAGCACCAAATATTAAGAACAAGTTTCAAAAATTTTTGGAATCAATTATGATGAATATGTCCCAATTATTTTTTTAAAGTCTTACTGATAAAAGGTAAAATCTTGAGCTGGTCAACAAACTACCTCAGCTGATCTTAGTTCCTTAAGGAAGAGATGATATATAGAGGGAATTATGCTTTACAGTAGCAAGAATTTGCCAAAATAAGTGAACAAATAAAAAAGGTTGATTTATCATAATATCATGAATAAAATCTGAAAATACTACACAAACAAGTATAAATTTTGATATTTGGATGCAAAAAAAAAGATAAGCAAGAGACCGAAAGCTAACTCCTCTCAGCCTCTGGGTAGCTTTCAGTGGGAAAGTTTCTATATCTAGGAACAAATGATAAAAGACTCAGCCTGATGGGGCAGTGGCTAAGAATCCTCCTGCAAATGCAGGGGGCAGGGGTTTGATCCCTGGTGCGGGAAGATCCCACATGCCAAGGAACAACTCAGCCCGTGCACCACAACTACTGAGCCCACGTGCCACACTACTGAGCCCATGTGCCACAACTACTGAACCCGCATGCCACAACTACTGAAGCCTGCACACCTAGAGCCCATGCTCCAAAACAAGAGAAGCCACTGCAAGGAGAAGCCTATGCACCACAACGAAGAGTAGCCCCTGCTCACCGTAACTAGAGAAAACCCGCACGCAGCAATGAAGACCCAACGCAACCAAAAAATAAATAAGTAAATAAATAAAATAAAATATGTATGGAATCTAAAAAAAAAAAATGGTTCTGAAGAACTTAGGGGCAGGACAGGAATAAAGACTCAGACATAGAGAATGGACTTGAGGACGCGGGGAGGGGTAAGGGTAAGCTGGGAGGAAGTGAGAGAGTGACATTGACATATATACACTACCAAATGTAAAATAGATAGCTAGTGGGAAGCAGCTGCATAGGACAGGGAAATCAGCTCGGTGCTTTGTGACCACCTAGAGGGGTGGGATAGGGAGGGTAGGAGGGAGACGCAAGAGGGAGGGGACATGGGGATGTATGTATATGTATAGCTGATTCACTTTGTTATGCAGCAGCAGCTAACACAACAATGTAAAGCAATTATAAATGGATATTCCCTTGGAAACAGGTACATGCCTCAATAAAATTCAATCTTTATAGGATATGTACCAATTTACAAGTGTAACCAGTTTTTAGAAAATCTTAATTATATTAACTATAAGAAATAGCCATTATTTTACCTAGTAGGGCGTAAAAAATTAATAAGCAAAAACCTCAATTAAGTAGAGTTGAGATGCCAGAAGGGGAGCTCTCATGCCCTGTGAGGATAGCAGAGCCCAACAGGAAGAAGAAAGACTCTTCTTGCCTGGCAAGGACTCAGCCAATAAAAACGTATGGACTCGTTGTTCGCTATAGCCCTCCCAGCTTCCTTATTCTCTCTATAAAAGGGGCTCCTGTTCCCTTGGGAGTGGGGACTTGCAGGTGGTTTGCCATGGTTGCAGACCCTGAATTGCAATTCTTTGCCAATCCCAAATAAACCCATTTTTGCTGGAGAAATAACTGGCAGTCGAAATGTTTTAGGTCAATAAGAGTTAGTTTCAACATGCCTACTGAGACATCGCTTAATTTATTCTCATAAAACCTAAGTATATACACTTTTTTCCAGATTGGAATTTATGGGTACCTTACTTAGCAAACTGCTGGAACTCAAACTTTACTCTTTCTTTGACACCACCATTCATTTGATCTCACAAGCTCAAAATTTCAAATATTTTTATTCTTCCTTTATTCCATATGATCAGTTGTCACTGACCAATACATGCACACCTTCCTAATCTCAACAGTCTGCTGATCGATGTAACAATTCTCAGGTGATCTTTTGACATTTGTTGATATTCTTTTTGCTGTTAGAGTGATTTTTTTAAAATATTATTTTGTAGTTTTACTTTTTCACTTCTTTTTGACTTCTGTATCATTTAGGACATTGGGTTACAAATTACAGAAAACTCAATTGTGTAAGAAAACTTAGTCACATGATTACACATAGCCCCTTGGGAGACTAGGAGATGTAGTCTCCATCTGGGTAGCCACAGACAAGCTAAAACCAGGGTATAAAATCTGTTCATCACTGAAAACATAGAGAGACACATCCTGGTATTATTAGTATCTTTATAGTCACACAAGAAGACTTTGTAATTGTTCTGTTTTGTTTTTAAAGGACCATACTAATAGTATCTTTAAGTTGAAGTATATAGTATGATTAGTCTAGCAATATTTTTTTAAAAACTTGCTCTGCTAAGGTTTAATATTCTGCCAAGATGTTCCTAGGCTGCCTCTGGAGCAAAAAAGTAGTTGAGTAATAAGAATTCTGGCCCATCAATTACTCTTCAACTAAAATAGCACCAGCTTTACCTGATATATATATATATAGAGAGAGAGAGAGAGAGAGAGAGAGAGAGAAAGAGAGACTCTATACGACACGGGTTAACCATAGACATTTTCTCATCCCGGGATAGATAAGTATTCTTCTTGACAAACCTATTTCCATTACTTGAACAATTATGTTTTTAAGGTCAAATTGTATTGAAATCAGAAGATTGAAACTCTTCTCAGATTTTACTGTAAAAGAGAGAAGAAAACTGAAAAAAAAATAGTTTGGTATGTATATGAGAAATTTTTTCTACTTGGAATGTGAGAAGAGAATTTGTTAATTTGGAATGTAGAGAAGAAAATGATTTATGGATAGGTACACTCAAAAAATAGGAAAGAACAACTTTGGTCTGAACTGAATGTTAGATCCCAATATTTTTTACCTTGCTGTTGAGTACTTACAACTTCCTATGAAGTCTTACAGTGCCGGTGGAAACAAGGAATGGTATTCTTTGAATTCTCCAAGCCTTTTCCACACCCATCCACTTAATTTTTTTTACATTTGTCTGCTACATGTTTCTTGGTATTTAGAATCTTAGAACATTTTCGGTAGACAGAAAGCTGACCTCCGACATCTAACACACAGTTATAATTTCAGTTCCAAGTGAACACCCACTCAATCCCTTTGACAGTAATCCTAGCCAAAGCTTTAATACATAGGGTGAAATCTCCCAAGGCTAGAACTTTTTCTTGGCAGAGGGACATCAAGGGGATGGAACATGCTTTGAAAGAAGGACCTAAGTTTTGTTTTAAATTTTTATACACTAAAGCTTTACCTTTGCCAAGCGCGCTTCTTCGAGCGCTTTGGCAAAGAGCGCTTTGCCAGCCTGCAATGTCTAAAGGATAGAAAGTATATATTCTTATGAGATTTTGTTACAATAGAATTTATTAAAGGACTTCATGTGGTTTACACCTTCAGAGATAGCCAAAGGACCTTGGCACTCATATTCCCAACCTGGCTCCGGTGATCTTTGTATTCTTTCACTTCCTCTCTCAGAATTTAAGTGTAGAATCCACATCACTGTAATATTTTTACTCATTTTTTCTTGTAATTTTGCTTTTTTATTTGTGATTATGCTGTTTATCCAGTTTCAAAATGTATATTATTTCTAATTTTATTTCTTTTGCATTTTATCAAAGTACCCATTAAATTCTGGTTACATAAAGGAAAATTAAAAATAAACCATCCATTTCTTGGAGCTGTATTGATCTACCATATTAACCCTGTGTGAGGCATTTCTTCTGGTCAAGTCCGGAGCTTATTTTTCTATTCTAACATTCATTTTCTTTGTTCTCTTAATTCTCGTTTAGGGCTTTCATCATAATAATTTATTAACCTACTCCAAGTAGTTTCCCAGTACTCATTCTTTAACTCTTTATCGAGAAATCTGCAACTGGGTAGTCTTTGTAATAAAAAAATCTGGGTGAATGTATAGTATGTGGTGTGACTGATGTAGGACACATTTTAAATTTATTTGGCCTCCTCTAAAGAAAAATATTTCATTTTAATAAATTGTCTGTGTTCATTAATGTTTCTACTCTCCTCAAATAATAGGTAAAACAATAGCTCTTTAAGGCACTGAGTCAGTCAAAATCAGGAAAATTTTGTGAAGGGTAAGTATCTCTAGGTGATCAATATCAAAGGTAGAGAAATGTTGGTTTCAAAAATCTTAGTCTTCAGTAACCCTACATCCTCCTTTTCTGAAATCCAACCCCTCAACTCCCTCACATGGCTTGAGGGCATAAGGATCGGAACAGTTCAAAACCACTTAATTTGTGAAAACTAATTAAACACCCAAAGAGCATTTCAAAGAGTGAAGATCAAAGGTATGGAACTACCATCACTGGAAAATATTTTTCTTTTTAAAATAAGGCAAATACATTATGTAAGGTAAAACTGAAGCATCTGCTACTGTTGTAAATAAAAATTGCCAGAGAAATTAAAATATCCTTTGGCAAGTTTACCATGTGAAACCATTGGAAAAATTCTGGACATTTTGCTTAAGATGGTAACATTAGGGTGATTATATGTATTGTTCAAGCTAGGACACTTGTAAGAGTGAAAGCGAGCATTATTAATAATTAGGTGGGGACTGTTTCCAAACAAACTGAGATATATATATGATCATTCTTAAAAATATCACTGATGAACTTTATACACTTAGATATAAAAACAGCCCATAATTCCATAACTATTTTTTTAATAAAAATGTTAAAAGATCCCCAGATACACTAAAAAATGTAGAAAGAAAAAAAATAAAGATAAATTACAATGGGACTAGTTTCTATAAAGAGCACCGAAAAGCAGACTTAAGAACTACCACTACAGATAAACAACAAGGTCCTACTGTATAGCACAGGGAACTATATTCAATATCCTGTGATAAACCATAGTGGAAAAGAATATAAAAAAAGAATGTATATATGTGTATAACTGAGTCACTTTGCCGTACAGCAGAGATTGGCACAAGATTGTAAATCAACTATACTTCAATTAAAAAAAAAAAAAGAACTAACTCTATAATTAGTGTCCTAGAATAGAAAAGACAAATGGACAACTGGAATAAAAGAAATGTCCTGATTTCTCCTTCAATTCAAAATAAAATTGAGTAATAAAATGGAGATAAAAGAATGGGGATTTAAAAGAATTTTAATCCAAGTCAACATGGTAAAATTAAATAACAGTATGAGCTGATCATCTAAAAGTGTTGGTTATCTATCTGATAATTTAG
Source organism: Leucopleurus acutus (assembly GCF_964270905.1). Lineage (NCBI taxonomy): Eukaryota > Metazoa > Chordata > Mammalia > Artiodactyla > Delphinidae > Leucopleurus > Leucopleurus acutus. The sequence goes on from NC_139159.1 coordinate 61,320,314, forward strand.
TCATTAGCAATGATGAAAACTTCTATGGCATGAACCTTCGGGCTGATATACTTAGGTCCCCCTTTGTTAACAGTCTACCCACTTCCGGGATATGAGCACACATATAATTTATCAATAGGCTTAAAGAATTTTTCTTATTAATTAAAAGAGAGCTAAAATTGCATAAAGAAGGGAAAGTGCTTCTTATAAATATTCATAACCTAAAGCATTTATTCAATGACTGTTTTCACATGAAATAGGTTAGAATTTGTCCTCAGAACATTATCAAAGTCTAGTCCTTGTTCACAAACAACAACAGCAATGTTCCTTTACTTCTAAAAAAGACAGGCCATAAAGGTTGTAAGAATCATAGAATTCTAGAATAGAGGCCGAATCATAATTGCTTTTAAAGCTGTAAATACAATAAATCTGTTGTTAAGAAAACACTCAACTTAATATTGAAAAGTATTTGGATCATTTATAATAACATAACATTTTCTAACCTAATCTACTACTCATAATACTAGCTCTATTTAGAAAGGCTTGTAAAACGAAACTACAATATTCATTTTATTATCATTGGAACAAAAATCAAACATTTAAAATGATACTCTCACAAGTTATTTCGATTTGCAAGGCTCTGTCTTTGTTTATATAGTCTCACATGTGTTTAGCAAACTGTAAACAATTATTTCATTCTCCAATAAATAAATTCAAATTTATGAAAAGACTATTTATAAACCTGCTTAGATTCCCTATATCTTCTAACACAATTTTTAGAACTAAGCAAAGCGTCTTTTTTTTTTATACTGTAAATGCTTTTCAGCAAACACTGATTTCAGAATTTCCTATGTAAAAATCAGATTTTTTTCACACAGAAGCAGACAGAGCTTCTCATTTTTCATTGATATAAGGAAACAAAATATGTTCTCTATTTTCCCTAGCATATCAATATTAATCAGTTATCACTTCCTTCATCAGAAAAAAGATTAATACAACCCAACTCTCACAGAAAGCAGGGCAGAGCTATGGAGCAGGGAGTTTTTCTTAAAGATCAGTACACTTACCATAAGGTCTGAATGCAGATACTCTTCATCTGAAATCCTATGGTTTTGAGATCAAATAGGTTTTAATGCTAATAAATTTGCCAAGATTTTTTTGGTTTTATACAAATAATTAGCTGTAGGGTCTTGTGAAATGAAAATCTTTTTTTTTTTTTTTAATTATTTTGCTTTGCTTCGACTTTCAAATGTATCTTTACTTTGTGTTTCCGCAGTACTGCAACTCCTGGGAATGATAAGTCAACCACCACCCTCCACCCTCCACCCCCAGCCCCGTTTCTGGCCTATTTAAAACCTCCCTAGGTTGCTACCACAAACAGGACTGTGGTTAAAGCAGGCACGATTCGGTGGGACCATTAATTCGTTTGAGGCTATAATTTTTGTTCCAGTAACTAACACGTCATTAAGTTGAAATAGTTTCATTATGAAAGGAAATATTCACAGAGAATTTAACCAATGAATGAAAATTACTAAGTTTCCAACCAGTTTGATTCAGACTAAATGTAAAGCTTACTAATAAAATTGGTTCACGTTTTGAATTTTTAAAAAATTTTTAATCGTAGGAGAATGAAGACAGGAGGTATTTGTAAGCTTTCAAGTTTACCACAGTGAAACAAAAATGGCACGTAAAAATACTTAATTACTCTTTAAAAATATGTCAGCCCCTATTTCGTTGAAATTGAATCAAAACATATGCTTTGTTTTCTTTAAAAATATATATTTCCTGGGCTTTATGCTTTCATTTAAGCACAGAAATTTAGTCTTGTTTTATATTGTTCATTCATTCACCAACTATCTACTGAGCACCCACTTTGGTCAAAGCATTGAACTAGAACAGGAAGGCAAATAAAACCGTCATCTGTTCTCCCCTGGGGAGCTAATGTTACAGGCAGTGATACAGAAATTACATAACCAAAGTCAAGATTATTTCATTACAACCGTGATAAGCAATGTGAAGGTGAAGTCCAGGGTACTAGGAATGCTTCTCTGAAGAAAGATCACTTAACATCTGAATGAGCAGGTTGAGTTAGGTGAGGGAGGAAGATAGGAAAGATAATTAATTTAATAATTTAATAAGAATAGACATCCTAAGGAGGAAAATAGGCTGGTTCATTTGAGGAAAAATAAAATAAAATAAAAATATTAAAAAATAATAAAATACAATACAATAATAAAATAAAATAAAATAGCTATTGAAACTGGAACACAAAGCACCAAGTAGAAAAGTGTGCTGACTGGGCTCAGATGGTTTGGATTCAGATCCTAGCTCCACTGTGACTTCCATGTTTTCTGATCTTAGAAAACTTCCGTTTCCTCATTTATAAGATAGGGAAAGTAACAGTATTGACCATAGTTGTTGTAAAGATTAAATAGTTAATTATTTTAAAAGCTTATGGTAGTGCCAGGCACATAGGAAATACTACAGAAATGTAGTTGTTTTTACTATTAATCCCAATTAGAGCCTAAATATATATGATATTTATTATAGTTTCTTTCTCTCAACTACATCCTCAGTTATACAGTAGGTTGAGAACAGGAATTCTTTGTATTCCCACAGTAGAAGTTGTACAACGTAAAGCAGATGGACATCATGTCTGAAGCACCAGCATACATTTTCAAAAACTGTTTGCAAAGATCTCTTAAGTTCCAGTCACAGGAAATTCAGGGTTTTTTGTTGTGGTGGCCATTGTAATCATTATTATTTGGTTTAGCTAAACCAAGTCTTTACTAAACTAAGTCTTTAACACGGGGGAACATTGTTTTCTGTATCTACCAAGTCTAGAATTAAGTTTCATTATTATGGCCAGACTCTTATAGTAAAAATTCTTTTAGGTTTTTTCTTTTTAAAAAAAATGCATTCATATGGTACAACGGTAGGATCCATAATACAGAATAAGGCAATACAAACATAGGTACGTGTCTTTGAACCAAACTGTATGCTTTAAGCTTTAATGTTGATTTTTAGTTTTTGTTTTCTTTTCCTTCCTTCCTATTTAATGTCTTACTATTTTTATATATTTCTTACTATGTAGATAACACAAGCTAGACTGTCCTTATTTCTTTTGAGTCTTGACCACTCATGTTCAATTAGATACTTCTTATTTTGTCTGACAATTATTCTTCCTTTCCTGTCTTTGAAGACTGTGATATTTAGGGCCTCCCCATTTTAGAAGGATTAGCAAAGCCAGTTATTTTAATGTCATTTGCTATATATCCAGGAGATGTTTCCAGTCCTGTTCTCTGATCCGAGGTCATAAAGTTCTCACAAATAGCTTATAAATGCAGAATTTACTATAGAGACCAGCAAACCCACTGATAGTGATGTTCTTACTCCAAGTACTTATCTGACATTCCTAGTGCAACAGAAATTCAGACTCTGGATAAATCCCTTTATGCTCTCTTGGAAAGATTCCCAGCTTTACTGATGTTCACTCAGGAAGAGATTCAGGATTTTTCTAAATTTATCAGAAAATGAAACTACTCAGGGGAGTGACTACAATCCATTTATAGTCTGGCTCTGCATGAACATCTATCCTGAAATCTGCCTACAATCGTGAAAGAGTAAAAGGACTCACTCCTGAAGCCCAAATTAATACTTGCCTTATTTGGTTTCCAAATTCTGTGTTAGGGCTTTCAAATGTTCATTAAAGGCTTCCAAGATCCATATGGTTTCCCAGTTATCTTAATTTTAAAATAGGCGATGCTTTATTTTATTATAGGCAATATCATGAACTACCTCATTCTTAATTGTTTGCAGTTCTACATTTTTTCCTGATTATAAAATTAATAATAAGATTATGAAAAATTAAGAAAGCAGAGTAACACACATCCATCACCACCCACTTCCCCAAGAAGACTCACTGTATTTCAGCATATTTTCCTTCTAAATTTCTAATACTATTTAAACAAAATGAATGTTTTTCTCATGCAGTTGAACTCCAGAAAAATAGAATTTTCCTATTCAAACTGAAATCTTTAAGAGTCTATATCCACCTGGCCTTCCCCTAATAGAACACGTTAATTTTTCTCTCATCTTTGTAGCATTTTAACATATAAAGAGGAGCATATGTTTTACAGTTACCACCATTCCCAGGGCCATATAGTTTTCCAGTTTAAAAAAGTGCAATGAGAAAGTTACATATTAGAATCAATGACCCTCTTTAGATGGTAGGAGAGAAAAATGCCTTAAGTTGAACAAAGATACAAGTTCATATTCTTTCCGGATTTTTGCATTTTGAGAAAAAAACATAATATGAAGGCACTAAGCTCTCCTTGACTTCTTACCTTACCAAAAAAATTTGTCATCCTAATTAAAACATATTTCATAATTCTGGGTTTTTTAAAGTAAAATTGCACACCAAGTAATTGTGGTTGAATGTGAATCCATCCATTTCAGGGCTTTTTGTAAACACTATTCTAGCATATAATGTAAATATACACATCAAAATACTGAACAAACCATATTAAAATAACAAAAATAAGTCCCCTCCCCTACATCTGACAATGTAATGTCCATAAAAAGCAGTGAAAGAGAACTGATGAGTAAGCTTGAGAAAGATGATTCAATCTTTATAGGATCTCAGAAGAATAGAAGTCAGTTTTCAAAGTGAAACATTTGTTCACTTTTCCAAATTTTGCCAAACATTCTAGCCAATTAAGTTCTCCTCAATTCCAAAGTATCACAGAAGCATTAATACTCTGGTCTTCCTCTATTTGTCAGTGAGAATAACAAAATTTATTTCTCTGAGATGTACATTGCTCTTTTTTACTATTTTACTTTCTTTTTGAACTTTGAGGAAAAACCACTTCATAAAGCTATATGACTGCATTCATCCCATATTCCCACGGCACTTATATTGTTTATTCTATATTAATCTCATGTAATCTAAGAAAATTTTCCAATTAGTTTTCCAAATGTGTTTTTAATCCTCTCTCAGTAATCCAAATGGTTCTTGAAGAAAGGGTGGTAGGTCTTGCTTTTCTTTCGTTGTTCTTCAGAATGACTAAAAATATGTTCCGTATATAGTAAGGACTCAATCAATAAATTTGGTTAAGTAAAGGAAAAAACAAACAGTAGACTTAGGTAAGGAATGACTATCTACTATAGTCAAATAAAGTAAATTAGCACAGATAAAATTATTCTATGGGTCAAATAATGAACACACTAGCATAATAATGGGCCATAAATCTCTTGGTTATGTCCACATTGGCATTATACTACAGTATCAGTACCAATCTCTACCAGATTAAACTCTTATAATCAAAGCTTTATAGCTATAATATATAGCCACTTGCCCTTTTAATAGGAAGAAATTAGAAGATATAAGTTTGATGTTCTGTAGTACCATTAAAAATATTGAACATCTAGAATGATCAAGATGTGAGACATCTTACTTACATTTGAATTACTAAGTTTACATACCTATTTTCTAAGACCTGACAATTGACCTCTTTAACATGTTCAAGAAGAGCACAGCTATTCAAATATTGGTATCTGAAAGAAATTTTGCCTATGGACCTGACAACATTTGAATGTAGTAAAATCTTCAAAATTATCTTTACAGTAAATATAATAAAAAGTTTTATGCCATTTCTTATCAAGTTTTTTAACATAGATCAATAGTCTAAGTAAAAATAATTCTACAAAGGGTCAATGAAATATAGCCTACATATGTAGTTCTCTGATAATCTGGTTTAATTTAAATACTAATTTTGAGTTCTGGATAAATTAAGAAAATCCATCAGGATTATAATTTATTCCCAATAAATTTGAGGAAAGTATTGGCTGGCTGTGAGATGACTGAAGATACAGTGTTGTCTGACAGCTACAGAGGAGGATAATAATCTTCTGTACCCATCAGCCAAGTACAAAGTAGGTTTGCTCTGCTCTTGAGATAGTTGAAAACTTTAAAAGATTCAATGTATAAATAAAAGCCACTCCATTTTGGCCCAGATTTTATCCAAGGGAACATCCATGCATACGGCAAATACACGAGACAACGATTGTGAATCTGCTCCAATACAAATGGACTAGACGTCCTTGAAATTCTACATCATAAAAAGACATAAAGATTTTAACATGAAAAACAATTAAGGAAGTATTACACAATTTCAACACTGACTACTAAAAAAAAAGAAAAATGAACAAAATGTCTCTAGCATGTGAACACGCGTTAAAATATTTGAAAAATAAGCTTTCCTTTCAGTTGCTTTGCTGTCAATATTATAAGCTATAAAACAATTAAAAGATGGAGAATCTCTACTAAGTATGACAAGATGAGTTTGGACAGAGTTAAACTATTCTTTCGACCTGTTACTTGTTACCAGAACCGTCTCTCTAAGGGCTCTCCCTGTTCGGGAAAAGAAAGCCACATCACCCGTACATGGACACACCAGCAAATATAAATTATGTAGTAAAGAAGTAAATTATTATCTATACATTAGGAGGAAGTAAGTTCATATTAAAACAGATAAAGGAAAACACAAGTTTGACTTTACTATTTCACCTTGACTTAATAATAAAAGATAAGTTAACCATTATAGAGTGTTTATTAAATATGTGGCATTGTGCTAAATAGTTTTCAAAACATTTCTCTTTTAATCTTTCTCTTTTTACTGAAAAAAGCCAATGGACAGGTGATGATACTGAGGCTCCGAAGTTTTATGTAACTTGCCCCAGGTTACAGAGTTAATAAATGGAGGAGCCAGTACCTGAACTCACAGTGATGGTTTCTAGAGCTGGGGCTTTTAAGCAAATCACTGTGCAATCTCCACCGTGGGGTGACTGTGGACGTTCTCACAGCAATTAAATGAAACTAAGAAAGCAAGAGGAAAATCCAAAAGCCAGTTACATAAAACTGGGGTCCAAGGAATGAGGAAGTTATATGTGTCATAATCTAAACAAAAGAGAAATCAGGATAAACTTCAAGGCAGGCTTACAGGTAGTAATGATGGAATAATGCACTTGGAGGAGCAGTGGCAGTGATGATTTGTTAGTTCTAACATTGTCATCTTGTCAGAGAGATGGACAAAAGAACACATTTGGGGAGCAAAGAGGAAAGACAATAGAAAGAGGGTCAGATATTTCTCAGAGGAATTGATCCTTGAAGTTTAGAGAAAGAAGGACATTCCAGAGAAAGAAAAAAATCAGAGGCAAATGCAGGGCTTGATGAAGAAAATAATCCAGCAGTTTCAGGTAATGGGTACTGGGGAGGGCAACAGAGGGAGGAATTTCCTGAGAAAAGTAATATCAGATATGAGGCTCGTTGAGCTGCTGAAAATAATGTTTCCACATTTGTAAATTAATCTCTCTAGATAACACCTTGTAATTCTAACACTAGAATTAAAGTAGAAAATTTATCTAAAGTGCCAGAAAAGTCTCTAAGAACATGCATGACTTTGGACTGGCTGTGAGAGAACTTAAAAATTATCCATTTGATTGAAATGGTGGAGATAAAAGCAGACCAGAAAACTCAGAAAATAAACTGGATAAGAAAAAATTAAAAATGAGATGAGAAGGCCTATCACTTTTCAGCCTAAAAGACAGAGTTAGAATTAAGAAAAGTTTGTTTTTATTTTTTATTTTTACAAGATCTGGATAAAATGAGATGATTCCATCTGAAGACAGAATTTTAAAATCATGAATTGTGGTCAGTGTTTTCTAACCTGAAATCTCCAAGTGTTTTGAAATTCATCATTAATTGTTGACTATAATTCAGCCAGTAGTTCATTAACTATTGCTTTGAAATTGCCATGACCTAGGGGGCCCAACACACGATAAGCTGGAAACTCAATGCTGTAGTCTGCTTAGAGAAGAGCAAATAACCAGGACTAGAAAAGTGCTCACCAACCCAGAAGAGTTTTATTCACAAAAGGGTAGCTGTATATGCTGAAATCTGGTTTCATTTGGGCTAACATTAATATCCAAGGCTTTCAATCTATTGTTGGACATATAGTAGCAAGATTTCCAGTTTACTGTACTAACCAAGAGCAGCTACATGGACTGAGCAATCATGGTTTGATTAGCAGAAGGGGAGTATTTGTCTTCCTGGAGGACTAGCAACTAGACCGATATCAGTGCTGATGTTTCCAATCGTATCCACTGATTATATCAAGAAGATTCCTCCCCTATTTAGAGTGACCTGAAGAAATAGGTGAAACTGAGCCTGCACAGGACAAAAGGCTCTGAACACAGTGAAAGCAGTATCTGTGAAGTTACTTTGTTTTTTTCCCTTTTTTGTTATTTAATTCTTACTATATTACTATCTAAAACATCTATTACTAGTTTCTGCAGCTAGATAGTAAATTTTCAAGAAAGAAGACCAGGACTCATAGGTTATTGTATTCATTCCATAGCACCAAGCCCTTAAATGATATTCAAGATAAGTTGACTAATTTTTATAAACACAAATCCTCTAAAGAGATGAAATTAAAAGATTGTGACATTAGCAATATGGCAGAATAAGAAGCTCAAGACCCTCCTTTCTCCCACAGACAGTTATTCAACAAAAACATGTGGAATCATTCTCTTTATGAGACATCTAGAAAAGAGCTCAGGGACCCCTGCACCCCAGGTGAGCATAAAACCAGCTGCTTCAAACCCAGTAGGAAAATTGTTGGAGTCTTCTCATCATGAGCTCTCTCACATAATCAGAATAAAACTCCCAGCTTCTGGCTTCTTCACCGAGAGGCAAACAGAAGACTGAAGAGTGTACATCCAACATTCTGACCTTGAGCAGTGAGGGCTGCTTCTTACTTAGAGCACTGACAGGACCCAGCACAAGCTAGATGCCTGGGGGCCACTGAGAACAACAACAAACAAAAAAGCTGGGCAGCATTCTGCTGCTCCAGAGGACACACAGTACAGCAGACACAGGCTGACGTAGCTCAGCGTCTGCATCCTCAGGGGGAAAGAGAAGAGTGGAGCATGCCTTCAATGTTCCAGGTTTCCGGGGGCTGCTTGAGGGTCTGGTTCTGTCTACTCCAACTTGGGGACCTGATGTGACCTGACATAATCTAAATGCCTACAGGCTGTTGAGAACAAAAAAGAGTTGGGTGTCCTGTCACTGCTTCAAAGGACCTGTGGTATAGCAGACAGATGCCAGAGGGTGCAAGAGATTACAAGCTCCTTTGGAAAAAACAAACCAAAAAAAACCAAACAAACAGTATATCCCTTTAATCAGGAATCTACACAAAGCACTTGTTTGTGTAGATTTGTAGTTAGAGACACATCCACCGAAAAAGTCTGAAAGGCCCCTAGAATCTCTATTCAGGCTGATGGGTGAAGGTCTTTCCCTGTGTGGAGCCAGTCCATAAAGGCTGGGAGAGGTGACTGTTTTTTCACATGCACGGGTACCAACACAAAATTATTGATACAAAGAACACAAACAGGAGGAAATGGCCCAATCAAATGAAAAAAAGAAAAATCTCCAGAAAAAAACACGAAAGAAATAAGGTATATGAATTACCAGGCAAAGAATCCAAAAAAACACATAAAGATGGTCAAGCTAAGGAAAATGATACATGAAAAAAAATGAAAATAGAGCAAATTCAAAAATGAAAATAGTACAAAAGAAAACAGCAATGTGGCAAAGAGATAGGAAATATAAACAAGAACCAATCAAATTTTGGAGTTGAAGAAGACAATAACTAAACTGAAAACTGTATTCAGTGAGATGATATATTCCAAGTGTTGAGTGAAAAAACTGCCAACCGAGAATACTATATCCAGCATAACTGTCTTTCAGAAATAAAGGAGAGATAAAGACTTCCCCAGATAAACAAAAGCTGATGGATTTTATCACCACTAGAGACATACAACCTACCAAAACTAAATCATGACAAAACAGAAAATCTGAACAGACTGATTACTAGTAAGGAGGATGAATCAGTAATCAAAAACCTCCCAACAAACAAATGTCCAGGACCAGATGGTTTCACTGGTAAGTCCCACCAAATATTCAAAGAACTAATACCAATCCCTTCTCAAACTCTTCCAAAAAATAGAAGAGGAGGGAACTCTTCCAAACTTTTCCTTTCACTTAATGAGGCTAGCATTACCCTGATACCAAAACCAGACAAGGACGCCACAAGAAAAGAAAATTCCAGGCCAATATCTCGGATGAACATAAATGCAAAAATCTTCAACAAAATATTAGCAAATCAAATTCAAAAATACATTAAAAGGATTATACACCACAATCAAGTGGGATTTATTCCAGGAGTGCAAGAATGGTACATCTGCCAATCAGTCACTGTCATATATCTCGTTAATGAAATAAAGGGAAAAAAATCATATAACCATCTGAACAGGTACAGAAAAAGCAAATGACAGAATTCAACATCCATTTATGATAAAGACTCAACAAAGAAGGTATAGAGGGAATGCACCTCAGCATAATAAAGACCTATATGGCAAGCCTTCAGCTATCATACTCAACAGTAAAAAGCTAAATCTTTTGTTTTTTATACCACAATAAAAAAGGATTTAAAAAAGCATAATGGGGCTTCCCTGGTGGCGCAGTGGTTGAGAGTCAGCCTGCCGATTCAGAGGACATGGGTTCATGCCCCGGTCCAGGAGGATCCCACGTGCCACGGAGCGGCTGGGCCCGTGAGCCATGGCCGCTGAGCCTGCGCGTCCGGAGCCTGTGCTCCGCAACGGGAGAGGCCAAAACAGCGAGAGGCCCGCGTACCGCAAAAAAAAAAAAAAAAAAAAAATCATAATGGAGATTAGTAAGATAAATATAAATTTACAGCCACCATTTTGGAACTATAAGAAGAAGGGACTCTTCTAAAGTTTTGAAACAATGTAATTAAGACAAACAGTAAACTGAATAAACTATTGAATTATGCTCAGGAAGTGGTTATCTGTAAATGTAGTTCAGATGAAAAATATAAATAAGTTCAAGAATTATTTTACCAAATTAGCAGAAAATAACCTCAAATGAAATTAGTTGAAATTACAAAATTTTCCCTATTTGACATTGAGATCACAGAGGGTAATGTGATCTCTTAAAAAAATAAAATAAATCCCCTGATGAACTTGACCTCTGTGTAGTTCACTAATTTTTATCACAAAGTCACTTAACCAAGCTAAAAAAAAAAGCCTGGGAGAATAATACTGACGCTAAAAGAGATGAAGGAAGGAAGGAAACTTTCCAGCTCTTGAAAATTTTATGCTCAAAAGTGCTGATGACACAGCAGGAATTAAGCCTTTATTCCTGAAGCCAGGTCTGGTTAATGTTTCATGGAGTCACCTCTCTTCAGAAGTAACCACATTAATTCAGTGGCTACACTGAGATCTGAGAGCACACAGCTTCCTCACATACACACTTTACAGAGGTTCAGCTTCCTGTGAAAGCTGCTGGAGCTCTGTCAACACAAGGGAGTCGCCCAGTGGAAGAGGCTGTAATGCCATGTTGGTAGCAAACAAAAGGAGGGAACGTACTTTGTAAAACAGCCCCAGGAAAACTAACACAACCAACACACTCCAGAATCCCGTCAATCATCGAATTTCCATTTTTATTTTATTTATTTATTTACTTAATCATTTGCAGACGATCTCCCTCTCCAAATGAAGTTCTACTCGGAAATCCAATATATAAAGCAGAAAAAAGAAGATCTAATCTGTCTGAAATGGGATGGGGAATACAGAGGTCTGCTTACCCTCCTTGGTTTCCCTATCCCCATAGTGTTTCCCACATTTGAGGGGAACTCCAGGGCTTTCCAGAACATAGTCTGAAAAAGAATAGATATAAGCCATTTCTATGAAGATTTCAATTTTCTTTTCTTTTTATTTAGAATAAAGATTACTAAATATTTTCATATAAATGAAATAAACATAATATTCACAAAAATATTTTTAAGAAAAGTCATCATTCCTGGTGGTCAATCAGCTTGTTAGGTAGCTAATCCAGGGAACCTGTGGAATATAATACGTAAAAAAAAATATTTAGCTATTTAAATTTATTCAGCAAGTATTTAATAGCATCCCAGATCTACCAGGCGTGGACAGGTCCTGAGGATGTATAGACAGCTTGTAAGGCCAAAAGTTCAAAAGATTTTGTGTATAAAATTGGGTCACATTGATTTAATACCACTTCATAAATCTCCACATTTTGGGACCCACCAGCTTGACTGGCAGGAGCCCACTCTTTCTGGGGAGCTCCTCCCAAATATTTCTGGAGATTCCTTGGGATGCTTTCCTGTGTCTACAGAGCATACCTGGTCATCTCTTCTCACCAGTGGGGTGGGAACTCATACATACTGCTTAAGGCTCTAAGTCACAAAAATAGCAACCTCAACGATCCTCTGAAAATGCTGCTCCTATTAACTTACCCCTTTCCCCCCCTTGCCCGTATACCTCAAGCACAGCCAATGATGCTGCTGGGGAAAGGAAAAACTTTTCATTGTTGGAGTCACTGAAGCATACTGAGCGTCTGTGGGCTTAATCCTCTGCAGTTCATAGGGATGTGCCTTGTCTCACTGGCCTTGTGCAATGCTGTCTAATTACACAGGCATGATGGATCCAGGGCATGAGAGGTGGACTGTGCCCCGCTTTTGTTATGCACTCAATCAGAGGGTGAGATGCAGCAGTTCAGCCTGTAGGTTAGGTGGAATGGAAACTCACCGTCACACTCTACCTCCTTCCTGGCTTAGGCTCCATCTGCCCCTGTGTTAAGCACATCAGGAGGTGTTTCATGTGGGAGGATGGGGAATAAAGAGGAGGCAAGAGGAGATAAATAGAATATGCATTACAAGGAAGCAAAGAGCGAGGAAGAGCGAAAACCCTTTCGGATATTTTATAGTAATTAAAATGAGAAACAATGAAGATCTAAATCTTGTGGCAGAAGGTATTGAGAAGAGGCTAAGATTTGAGTAAACTCTTGAGAGATAATGCAGTTGAATTGAAAAGAGTACAGTTCATAGTCAAAACTTGTTAGTCTGATTATATATGTTACGATACGGGGCCAAGACGATAAGAAAGCCAAAAGGATTTTTTTTTCAGAGAAATTACTCACAACATTTTTATGAATTCAAGAAGAAGCCCCTTTCTGGAAAAGGATTATGATCGGTGAAACCAATGGCTGTATGGCTATAAAACCAACTCTTGGTTTCCTTGGAGCCTGGCTACTCAAAGTTTGGTCTGTAGACCAGCAGCATTAGGGAACTTGTGATTAAATGCTGAATCCTGTGGCCCACCCCACCCCTTCTGAATTGGGTAATTCATTTGCACATTATAGTTTGAGAAACACCACCACAGAAGACTAGGAAGGCAGGGTTACTTTAAGACACAAGGGGCCCCTACAGAAACATACAACAAACATCACAAAGAGGAAGCTCAGGTTAGTGTAACCTACAGGGAAACCTAGCTCAGAAAAAAACAATCACATCTGCTAAATGCAGCATATAAATGTCTTCCTAACTAGACAGATTTCCATCACATTCGGCACTAAAATACAATTTAACAAAAGTTTAAATGCAAAATGTGAGCAATTGATGTCCAATGAGATAAATGAAGAAGTATATTAGCAAGGGTAGCATTAACTTGGGCAAAATGATTTTAAGGAAGCAGCAGCAGCAGCCCCTGTAGCCACAAAACGATACAAGACAATATGACTACCAAGAAAAAAAAAAAACTCAAAAATGATGGATAAGAGAGAAAAGAGCCAGGGCTAGGACTTTGCCTCTGATCACTCATCGTTGGGTTACTCATTCTTAATGAAAATAGCACTTGATTCAAAATTGGCATCTGTATAATAAATGATGTAATTAGGTATAGATACATGTAAATAAACTGCTAAGTAAATCCAAGTATCATTTACCTTCTGGCATTCCTTTAAGTTATTTTTTTTTTCTCCAAAGGAAAAACCCAATTCATGTGCAGAATTTTGCCAAGTCCCATATTTATTGCTCCTATAGCAGTGTTTTAACCCATGGTCCCTAGACAGATCACCTGCAGAATCACATGAGAGCACTTTGTGAAAATCAGTCTCCTAGATTCAACTACAGACAATGATTCATAATCTCTGGGGATGAGGCCTAATAATAGATATATTTAATAAAATGCCTAGGTGATCTTCCTTCATTCATTCAAATATTGCACTATGTCTGGCATTGGGCAATGAACAAGAAAAATACTTAATAATTGTAACGTAGGAAACAAAAGAACAGCCATTCCTACATAAAGGGATCAGGAATACCTCCCTCAGGAGATGACTTGGATCTCTGGGATGCTCAGCACAGATTCAGAGGGGACCAATTTCAGTAGTAGCATTGAGCCAATCCTCAATATGCAGATGTTGCGTTTGTGGAGCCCCAGAAGCTGGGCTGGTGCGTTCAAGCATTACAGGAATTAGTTCTGGACATTGTCAGTATTAGAAGTCATCATCATAACCATCCAGAGCTGGGAAGGAGGAAAGAGCAGAAGCTAGAAGGCATCCAACATGGCCATCCATCAAGCACACAAGATTCCCCATTAGGATCCTTAGAGCTATTTCAGGGAAGTGTAGAACTAAAGGATCTTTAAAGCAGGTAGAGAAAGAATAAGAGAAATACGATTGGTAACTTCATGTGATACTATTCTTTCCATCCCTTCACTTTCCAAGATTGCCTCTCTGTCCCTTCTCGTCACCCAGTATATCCTCAGAAACATGAGTTTACTCTGATTTATAGGAACTCCAAAAATTGATTCTTAAGGACCTTGTAATTTGAGGGTAGGAGAGAGTTCTCGGAACACCCTATTGAAATACCTGGGCATTAGATTTTTAGACTATATGGAAACATATCCGCCAGAGAATATTAGCCTTACCTTGTTAAAGGGAGGAGGAAAACCATATGGAGGGTTTATCAGTGAGGTTTTTATCTGTGGACTAACTAGAAAAGATATTCATGACGACACATTGGGAATTTTCAATACCTTTTTCAGGGTAGGCAGGTACTATTTACAGATTTATACACAAACCTAGAACTACTTGGAAACATGTCAAAATGTCTACCCTAGCTCTCCAAAATCACCTTAGACTTTAAAAATGAAGGCTTCTTCAGTGTTTTTTCAATACAGTAAAAGTGCGTATATTTCTTTTAATTTTTTTTCTTCCTGTAAAAGTATTCAGTTGGTCAATATATTCTTGAATGGAGCCATATATTCAGAACTGGAGCATAGGAAAACTATATGAGTCACAGCGCCTAACGCCCAAAGCTAGAAACTTCATGAAAGAGGACAATGTCAATCCTTCTATCCTGAGAGTAAAAAACAGAAGCAAAATTACATAATCAGTTAGTGATATCTCCTTGGTATAATTTGTACCAAGGAGAGATCACTAACTGATTACATAATTTTGAGTAAGGGTGAGTCAGGATGAATGGCACCTGTGGTTGTCGAAGTAGATCAAATTTGTCGGAAAAGACCAAGAGGAAAGATGAAGGAAAAAGAGTTCAGTAATGGTTTAAATGATTATAAAGCAGGATCAAGAGGCTTAGAATGTCATTCTAAGTGGAAAGTGCCTATAAAAGAAGAAGCATCGCATTATTATCAAATGCATAAGAAACAAAGAATAATTCCGGGCAGTGGGCTCAAGTGCCATTTGAAATGAGGGTCAACAAAAAAATGAGTAGATTTAAGTCTGCAGATACCATAATTGGGTACAAATCTTATATTTGACTGTGAAGAGATTTACAAAATAATCCCAAAAATGAGTGAGAAAGATTATTCCTCTTATACTG
Organism: Leucopleurus acutus; assembly: GCF_964270905.1. NCBI lineage: Eukaryota > Metazoa > Chordata > Mammalia > Artiodactyla > Delphinidae > Leucopleurus > Leucopleurus acutus. Next base: position 61,336,078 of record NC_139159.1, read on the forward strand.
ACATACAAGTAAAATTATATTGTGATATTCTACTGAATAAAAGGTAATTCTATTTGTCAACTTGGAAAGAGAACTATAAAAGAACTGAAACTGTTTAATAAAATTAAATAAATGATATTTTCAATGTATGTTGGGCTTCAAAGGAATAATATGGAAGAGACAATAGTGGCAAAGATTTGCATTTTAATGACCAAATGAGCCAGGAGCGAAACATAATAAATTTTACCATTATGAAACACATGCCTGAAAAGTGAATAACTAAAACCAGAGAATTCAATTTTTTTCAAATAATTTGAAAATAATTAAACTGTAATTATATAAGATTTAGGTCCTTAATATGACACAAAAAAAGCCTACATAACATAATTGAAACTATTTAGATGCTACGTAAAACCACAGTCTAGATATTTATTTCTTTCACAGACTTGTAAATACTGACATTTCCCATACACAACTGACTTATAAATACTGACATTTCCCATACACAACTGATGTGTTTTAAAGTACTCACGAAGTTGAAATTCTTGACTAAATAGCTAGTGAAACTGCATGAATTAACAAAATACAATGAGCAAAACAATCAAATACACAGAAGTGAGATTTTATTTCTACAAAACCTCAGATTTGGGACAAAGTATAACTCCTTCTGAGAACACTTTTTAAAAAAGCATTCTAGGATCACTTAGGGCAATGAAATAATAAGGATACTATAATAAATGGATTCAAAACACTGTTAGGGGTATAGTTTATACAGCTGTCCCTCAGTATCCGTGGAAGATTGGTTCCATATAAATGTGTATCTTTTGCGCAAAAAGAGGTACCTTTAATCAGGAATCTCAGGAATCTCAGGAAACAGCAGGAAGGATTATCAGCAATATTATCAGTTTCCCCAATTCGTTAAAATCCCAGGAGTCCCCCTCAATTTCTCCACTAACTTCTTGGATATTACTACTCCATGTCAGGTCGCTAGGAATGCACCAACTCCCACTTTCCTCTCCATCAACTGAAGCTAATTCTTCCCCCAGTAATTCTAGTACGCCCCACCTCAGTCCAACTGAATCAAAATCTCTGGAGAAGACCCAGCATTTCATTTTTAAAATTCCCCGCAGTGATTACATTGTGTATCCAAGGCTGAGAACTAATGTTTCATTTAACTACTGTTTCTAAACTTTATTGTGCATGGGACTCACCAGGAATCTTGTTAAACTGCAAATGCTGACCCAGTAGTTCTGAGTTAAGGGTCTGAGAATCTGCATTTCAACCAAGCTCCCAGGTGTTGCTGATGCCAGTACTTGGAGTAGCAAAGTGCCCTTTAAACTTCTTGGAGGAGGGAAAATCTTTTTTCCTTCCCCCTTATAGTGGTCCACAGAGCTAAGTGACCAGTTTAGCAAGCTTTTTTTCCTTTTTTTATCTTATACTCCTCTCAAACCCTCTTTGCTTCTTTTGTCTCAATAGACCCTGATGATCCTTTTGTCTTGGAGCCTGGCTCTTGGAAAAATAACTTTCACTTGTCTGAGGGAAGGAAGGGGATAATATTCAAACTCTCTCAGAAGATAAAAGGCAGTATTTTTTCTGTAGCAAATGTATAGAATAAAATCAAGACAGTGAAGTTTCCATGTTATAGCTATCGAAAAGCCCCTAGCCAGCCACAGTTTGTTCATTTGAAGGTCTCATCCTACATCCTGTAAGATATAATCATAAAAAGAATTTGCTACTGGAGAGAGAGAGAGAAAAAGAGAGAGAGAGAGAGCAAGTTTATAATAGTGAATAACATATTTTTTAAAGAAAAATATACACTCTTCTGGTTAAACATCCTTCTCCCTTGATCTCTCCACCTCTCTCCCACCATAATCATTTTTAAAGTACCTTTATGATAGTACTTCTCAACTCCAGGTGAAAACACCAAAGGAGCTTGTAAAAGTAGCACAGCCAAGACCCCACCTGGAACAATTGATTCAGTCTCTTGAGATAGAGTCTGAGATCTGTGATTCTTCCAATTCCCCACTCAAGCACACGGAGCGAGTTGTGAATTCCTGATAGAGATGGAGAGGGAGGATATGCCATGGGCTTTTGGGCACCTACATTTCTAGGCCTCCAAAAGGAATGGCTAATGGAAATTAAAGAGTAAACAAAGCTCAGGAGATTTTGAAACTGCATTTGATAAAATTCAATACTCAATTGTGAATTTAAAAAAAAATAGTGAACAAAAAATGAAACAACATTCTCTAACCTAAGTATTCTATCAAAAGCTTACATCAAATGATAAAACTTTCGAAGTTTACCCTTCAAAGTGTAATTTAAGGACGGCCCTATTGCTACTGTTATTTACCATTGTCCTGAAGGTCCTAGCTAAAGAACAAAGCAAGAAAAAGAAATAAGGCATGATAGTTAAAAAAAATAAAAGAAAATTCAGGGCTTCCCTGGTGGCGCAGTGGTTGAGAGTCCGCCTGCCGATGCAGGGGACACGGGTTTGTGCCCTGCTCCGGGAAGATCCCACATGCTGCGGAGCGGCTGGGCCCGTGAGCCATGGCCGCTGAGCCTGCGCGTCCGGAGCCTGTGCTCCGCAACGGGAGAGGCCACAACAGTGAGAGGCCCGCGTACCGCAAAAAAAACACCAAAAACCCAAAAAGCTATTATTATGTACAGACAATATAATTATCCTCATGGAGAATCTAGAGAGAAAGTTTTAGATCTATTAGACTTAAGAAGGGTTTGTGGATATAAGGACAACATTTTTTTAAAAACTCAATAACTTTCCTATTCAACAGTGGTAACAGTAATTGCAAAACTTTGCAAAAACTTGAAAAATTACTATTAATAAAAACATGGATAAATTGTAGTACTATATAATGGAATACAGTTCAGCACTATAAATGATAAATTATTGCTGTTTGTCATCATGGATAAATCACAAAAAATATAATTTTGGAAAGTTTCATAATAAAGCATTCCCAATGATACAATTTATTAAAGTTTATAAGCAAATAAATTAATAGCATATATACATAATTATTAATATCCATGTAATTAAAGTATGTGCAGGTGAATGAGAACAGTATTGAATTGAAACAGCAACTTCAAGATAACTATTGCCTCAGGTAAGAGAGGGGAATGAAATAGGAGAGGAGTAAGAAAGAGAGTTTTTTTTTTTTTTTTTTTTGCGGTACGCGGGCCTCTCACTGTTGTGGCCTCTCCCGTTGTGGAGCACAGGCTCTGGAAGCACAGGCTCAGCAGCCATGGCTCACAGGCCCAGCCGCTCCGCGGCATGTGGGATCTTCCCGGACTGGGGCACGAACCCGTGTCCCCTGCATTGGCAGGCGGACTCTCAACCACTGCACCACCAGGGAAGCCCAGAAAGAGAGTTTTAACTAGTGTTTGCAATATTTTATTACTTAAAAAAAGCCAAGCAAATAGGAAACCAAAATGTTGCCTTTACCTTGAATATTTGTGATGTGATTCCCTGTGGCTTTTGGTATGCATGACATGTGTTATGATAAACATTATTTTTAAAACAGCAATGAGAGATGTATGAGGGAAACTATGGTCATAGGGAATCACAGAACATGAAGGAGGTGTTTTCGGCAAGAAGGAATCTTATCCTTTTGAGCTGCTACAACAAAATACCATAGGCTTATAAACCACAGAAATTTATGTCTCACAAATCTGGAGGCAGGGAAGTCCAAGGTCAAAGCACTAGCACATTTGGTGAGTGGTGAGGGCCTTCTAGCTATAACTTTGCATGGTGCAAGGGGCCTGGGGTCTCTACGGCTTCTTTTATAAGGGCGTTAATCCCATTCATGAGGGTTCCACCCTCTTGCCCTAACCACCTCCCAAAGGCCCCACCTCCTAATACCATCACCTTGGGGGTTAGGATTTCAACATATTTATTTGTAGGGTGGGAGGTAGGGTAGGGGGGTGGACGGACATAAACATTCAGTCTATAGCAGAAGGTCTATAGTATCAAGGGGTCCATTTGACTGGGTGTTAAAAGCTCAATGATTCATTAATCGACATATAAGTAGAATGGATAAAACTTTGGAAACAAGTATCAGATGGACATGAGTTTGAATTTCTATTTGGTCACATATTAGCTGTGTGGACATGGTTGGTCTAAACTTCACTAAACCTCCATCGTTTCATCTGTAAATGTTAGTAATAATAGTTCCTGCTCAGGGGATTATTTTGAAGATCAAATGAGATAATGTATATGAAGAATTTATTATGAATATTGGTGACCTAGTCATTCGCATTACCTCTCTCAGGCCTGAGAGGATTGATTTAGTGAGATAACCTTCCAAGTATAATAAATTCAACCCAATTGGGATCCATCTGTTCTTCCAAAGAATTTACAGTATCATTAGGGATGAGGACCCTGGGAGAGATTCTGAGTCAGATAAATGGGGCTTCTTGTCCAGGCTCCTCCACCTAAATGACTTAAATCGCTGTGTTTTCTTTCCAAGACTAAAACAATGGAGATAATAAAACATTTTTCACAAATTTGTCCTAAGTGCTGAATGAGATAAAGTATGCAAGAATATCGACCACAAACTATAGAAGACTTGCTCAGTGCATGTTCATTGTCTTTGGAAAGACAAGAATAATAGGAAATGTGAGAATAAATCACCAGAACGGGTAATCAAATGCCAAAGTGGGTGGTACAGATAAGTGTTCCAGGAAGAATATGGGTAAAGTGCATAAGAATGTAGGATGTACTGCCATTTTGTTCTGGTAGGATTATTCCAAAGGTGTACTACTTATCGAGACTAGGCAAAATCGCTCGTTTAAGGAAGCAAGAAAATAAAACTCTTCCTTCATCTCTCAGAGAAGCTATTGAATTTTTTTCTCATTACCTTTGAGACGCTTCTTCATCAGTCTTCTGAAATAGGACCCCTTGAGGCTCCACTCTCATATCTTACCTAGCGCAACAAACCAGTTGTCTTGTTTTTTCCTATTTTAATCTGGAGGTTTCTGGGCATATTTGCCTGAATTTTCATGCCTCATTTGCAAGGCAGAAAGCTGTTGTTAAATAAGGCTTGGCAACAGACTGCATGGGTGCACAATTAGTCTGGAATCCTCTGAAAGGGCTGAGATAACCCCGGCAAGAGAGTCTTATCTGGCTTGTTTTTACAAATCGAAAACAAGTTGCTGAACACGGGTTTATCTAAACCAGGAGAGCTACCTGAACAATTCAGATAACTTCCTAATTGCCAACCAACTTTCTGTTATTGGGAAATACTATACCAAGAGGCTGACTGTGTAAAATATGTGGAAATTTTCATCACGCATTTATATTCCGGCTAGAAAGATGATGTTGGTTAAAGAACAGGCAAGGGTTGAAATGCCATTGAAAGTGTACAAAGTCCCTGCTAGTCAAAAAGCTGTCCCAACTAGGCTCAAATATCAACAGCATTGTGACTTTTTGTTTTGCCTTTATCACAGCTTGGTGTATAATGGGCCATTTACCTGCCTGGGACAGGGCAGTTGCCGTTTCCCTCTTTTGTCTGAAAAGGTGTGTTTCAGAGTCGTGTGCTTGATGCTCTATACACAAGAGCTTTCTATGCGTGGTGTTCCCAAAAATCTCCAAGAAATTCGGAAGATACGTTTAGAACTCCTCAAGATCAAAAGCTTCCTGTGAAAATTGAGGGGGTGGAGAGAGACTGGAATTCCGAAGGCTTCAAAGGAAAGGAAAAAACATGCTAATTTTCAGCCATGGAATTGATTACCAAGAAATATAAGTGGTTTATCCCACCAAAGAGGACAGGTGAATGGTACATGCTGTTTCCACACTTTGGCAAGAGGGATACTACATTACCAGGGAAATACCACAAAGGGGAGGAAAACATATTATTATGGGAAGATAGTAAAGTAAAGAAGGCTAGAGTCTGACAGTGGGAAGAAGCAGATGCATTCCAGTGACGCTCTGCAGGAAGTTTAATAAAATGTTGCTTCAGCTCTGGCAACTACTAAACATCAGGTCTAACAGCATTTATTCAAGTCTTCTAAGAGTCACAGGAACAAGAAACTGGAGGACAGGCTGAAAAGTAAAACTAAACAATAACAAGTCTTTTGTATGTGGCAAACTGCAGATTAAAACCAACTCTGCTTCTTCTGGGGGATTTCATTATGCAAAAGGACTCAGTTCCACACGAAATAGGACACTTTTTTGAAATCAGCTGGCAGTAAATTCGGTTAATGAAGAAGATGAGCCTCTCGATTTGAATACATTTTTGAAACAGGAGTGACAAGAAGGAAAAACGGTGTTGAGAACCAAGGTAGAAAATAGCTAAATCATTTACCAACAGGAAGTTTGGGAGAAAACAAAATGAAACTTTTAAAGAAATCTAACTCTATACCTAGGAACTGTGAGACTCTTAAAATACCTGTGAAAGGACTTTTATCTGTGAAAAGTCATTCTCAGGCTCTTACGTGGGATATAAATTCTTAGCTTGAGTTCATTCTAGAATTCACGTGTGGTTCAAACACAAGACTATGGACCAGAAGGGACATGTAACCTTAAACAGCTTACTTCCTGCTCTGAGACGCACAGCTTACTTCCTGCTCTGAGACGCAGTTTTGCTCTCACAGTAAAACGGGAATGATATTGATCCCTTGAGGTTAATGTGATGATAAACAAGAATATTTATAAATACTTTCACACTTCCTTGGCATACAGTAGATGCTCAACCACAGGAGTCAGTCATTATTAATCTTATCATCACAGTCACCAGGATCTTGACTCACTTTGCCCCAAGACCTAAGACACAAGGAACTTTGCCTGAATTCTGAGGGGAGGGCCTGTAATTAAACAGAAATAAAAACTAACAAATTTTCTAACGAATATTTTTCTAAAGAAAAATGGTTCAGTGAGAGCAAGCAGTGTTGACAGTATTAATGCTTACATGCCAGCAGGGTTTAGTGCCATGAAGTAGGAATAGTGCCAAATCAGGCAAAAGCTGGTTGGGATGTTATGACACCAAAGTGGCTACAGGACAGGAAGTAGCTAAACATGGCATTAAATGTCACTGACTTCCTTGCTGAGAGAGTTCTTTCTCATTCAGTTCTTTTAGTTCCTAATTAACTCAAGGGGAAAGTATCAGTAAGCACTAAAACCTCTGCCTTTTTAACATCTCTCTAACACTTACTTATCTCCCTGTTAACAAAGAGAGAGCAGACCTCAGGTCCAGAGTTCTTACAGGTAAGCATGTCTACCTAAAACTTATTAGCATGATTTGTTTTCACTGTCTTTGTTCTATGACTGCCTTTTATTTATAACAATATGTTGCTTTTCCAATTAAACTTAGTAATAAAAAATTTGCCTTCAAAATACACATATGTACATAAAAATGAGTGTATATAAAGAAGAATATTAAGTAAATAATTGCTCAGCCTGTCACTAGTTGTACGTTCTTGGTAAGATTGCTTCAACTTTCTATGCCCTAGTTTCTTACTTTATTATGGGGTAATAATTGTACTTACCTCATAGGGCTTTAAAAAGATTAATCAAATGATATATGTGAAGTGTTAAACAGAATGCCTAGTGTGTAGTAATACAGGCTCAATAAAAACTTGCTATGATTTCAGAAGTCAATTCCTGAGTTCAAAGCATCATTCTATGTAACCAATCTTCTTAACAGTCTGGTTATCCAAATTATCTCCTACTTAAAAGGGGGTAAGTTAATATTATTATTAAATAAATAGTACAAAACATGTACATCCACATAGCCATACAGAGCTGTCAATTATTTCACTCCCAATAACTGATAGACTTTAAAAAATTCAGCAAGGCCAACCAGTATATCAGAAAAGAGGTTCATACAGCTATATGTGATTGAATGATAACCAAACACCAAGCATCCCAGGAAACATACAATAACGCTTCTGAGGTTCTCAGAGGTTGAAGAAAGCAAAGAGAGAAATGTAATTAAAAATTAAAGATAAGGGAAAATAGGGAATGGAAGGGCCCTAGCAAAGAATTCCTTCTATAGTATCTTAACAACTATTCAAATTCCCATGACTGCACGAAACTCTGTTGACCAACTCTCCTAATCCCTCAGATGACATGGAGTGAAGACAGAGGAAGTTATCCCATGTGTTCTCCATGACAGGAGTAGAGGAAGGAGCAGGTCTATCTCTAGTGCTTGTAAGGTCTATCTCCACACACCTTAGACCTGATTTTTTTAACTTATAAATAAAGCTAACAAGCTGATAAATTAAAAGGTGTTCAGTTTTACTAACATGTTACCAACTCACAGAATTGACTCAAATTTAGACTTATTGGATTCTGTGAAGTTTCACACCAAAACATGAAGGTGCTGATAGATTCAACTCCCACACCTTTCCCCAATCTTTCCCCCTTTTCTTACCACCCAGACTCCATCCCTAACTGTGAAAGGCCTCACAAACACACGTGTTGTTAAGGACTAAATATTTGCATCCCCTCTTAAATTCATATGTGGAAGCCCTAAACCCTCAGTGTGGCGATATTTGAAAGGAAGGAAGTAATTAAAGTTAAATGAGGTCATAGGGGAGGGCCCTGATGCCATAGGATTAGTGTCTCTATAAGAAGACCTATCAGAGAGCACTCTCTCTCTCTCTCTCTCTCCATCCCTCCCACTTGCACGTGTGCACACACACACATTGAGGAAAGGCCATATGAGGACATAGGGAGAAGCTGGCCATCTACAACCCAGAAAGAGAGTTCTCACCAAAAATCAAATTGGTCAGAGCTTTGATCTTAGACTTCCAGCCTCCAGAGCTTTGAGAAAATTAATTTCTGTTGTTTAAGCCACCCAATCGATGGTATTTGGTTATGGCAGCCCAAGCTGACTAAGGCATGTATGAACAGTCTGCACTGCACATCCAAGCTCTGTCCACACTCCCTACCAACAGCAACCTTTATTCACCCTGTACCTGGGGATGTGCACCGTGATGACACAGGATGCCATCAAGAGGAGAGCCCTGTTCATTGCAGCTCTATCTACAGTAGCCAGGACACGGAAGCAACCTAAGTGTCCATCAACAGATGAATGGATAAAGAAGATGTGGCACATATATACAATGGAATATTACTCAGCCATAAAAAGAAATGAAATTGAGTTATTTGTAGTGAGGTGGATAGACCTAGAGTCTGTCATACAGAGTGAAGTAAGTCAGAAAGAGAAAAACAAATACCGTATGCTAACACATATATATGGAATCTAAAAAAAAAAAAAAAATGGTTATGAAGAACCGAGGGGCAGGACAGGAATAAAGATGCAGATGTAGAGAATGGACTTGAGGACATGGGGAGGGGGAAGGGTAAGCTGGGACGAAGTGAGAGAGTGGCATGGACATGTATACACTACCAAATGTAAGGTAGATAGCTAGTGGGAAGCAGCTGCATAGGACAGGGAGATCAGCTCGGTGCTTTGTGACCACCTAGAGGGGTGGGATAGGGAGGGTGGGAGGGAGATGCAAGAGGGAGGAGATATGGGGATATATGTATATGTATAGCTGATTCACTTTTTTATAAAGCAGAAACTAACATGCCATTGTAAAGCAATTTTACTCCAATAAGGATGTTAAGAAAAAAAAAAAAAAAGAGGAGAGCCCTGGGCAGAGACCCATGCAGATCCTGGAAGCCTACTCAGAACTATTTGTCCAGGGAATTTAGAAATTATGAGTACCCAGAATGTGGTCTGAAAGGGTGGGCACCGGCTCTGGGTGAGCATGCACCCTTGACTCTAAGGAATCCTCGCCTTACAGAGAGGAGTATGAATAAAGGAGGCCCAGAGGGTCCTCTCAATGCTCAGGGTGTGCATCTAAAGACTCAAATTTTATAGGTCTGTGGTGCCTCAGAGAAGTAGAATTTTTCCTTTTCAGAATCTCTGGTGATTCTGGCAACCATGGCCCATTGGAAAACACTGTTCTAAAGAGGAAGTATTGTGTAGTAGTTAAATGCATGGCTCAATGTGGTTAAATGCATTCTAATCCAAAATATCCAGCCTTGAATACTTCCCCTATTATGCTAGCCATGGAACTCTACACAAGTTACTTATCTACGCCCGATTTCCTCACTGTCAAACGGGATGAATATAGTACCTATTTCATATGGTTGTTACGAGATGAGTGAATACATATAAAACACGTATTCATGTGTCTCATTCACAGTAAAAAAAAATCAAGAAAAGTTAGTAAACATTCACTCCTATTTGAAATAGCCATGGGTTCAGTGTGCAGGGAAAAAAAAGTATTTATCAATTAATAAACTGCAAACACTGGATAGGTAAATATATTTAAACCAATGTCTATTGTAAGGTTTTTGACAGATGAGAACATTTAAACCCTCTATGTGTTCTTCCTATATTCATTATCTTTCTCTTTCATTAACTCTCATAATTGAAAGGTGGTTTGAAATATGAAACGCAATTGGGCTGCCAAGGGGATAAAGTTGTTGCCTCTACATAGTGTGAAAGTCATTCTGTCTCTGGTATGTAAACTCCCATTAGTAAAAGTGCCAAGTCCATGTGCACCTAGAAGAATTTCCCATTTCTAGGATTACCAAATAGTCCTGTGAAAGAATACCTCACTGCTTGTTTCCAGCATACTGAATTCCTAATGACTTTTCCCCCCGTGGAAAAGGCATGCTTATTCTTCCAGACTAAGCAAATGCTTATTCAGAACACAGATCTAAAAAAGCATGCAGGCTAATGAAATAATATTTCAGATCTCACATTTCCATGTGGCAGAACAGGAATAGAAAGAAATCCTACTAAAGCTGGTACTGACATTCCCAGATGTGCAGCCATTAACACATGCTAAAACTGGCTTTTTAAAGAGTCTATGCATTTTTCTCCAAAGGAATATAAAATATTATTCTCCAAAGCAGCCCCATAATGCTCTGTCTTCCTTCACTTAGGAGTTATCAAAGCAGCAAGAGATGTTCTGGAACATTGCCACTGTCGTGAATGCCACGAGTGGGGAAAAAGGAAGACGATGTAAATCAGTGTGGTATTTATATTCCTTCTTGGTTCTTTTGAGTTCTTACAGAACCATGCAATATTGATTTAGGGTGGGATTAGCCCAAAGTTGTCCATGCATCCCTGAAAAGTTTAGCTGAGGGCCTGTTTATTGTTTACTGCAGTCCAACATATTTCTGGTGATAAAGATGGGATCCTGTCAAAAAGTTCAGTGAGAGTAAGTAAATCCACTCTCTAGCGGTACTGGTAAACTATTAAAGGCAGCCTCTGCCTGGACCAGTGGTACATGTTGTGATTGAAATGACTCCTTTGGGGAATATTGAAGAATTTTATGTCATCCAACCTTTAAAAATGTATTAAAATGAAGTCCAGACATTATCATAATAATTTACATCACCTAGAGTCAGAAGCTGTTGATTATTCACCAGAGAGTGAAGCCACAAGGATGATCCCATAAAGCCTTAGGACGCTGCGATATTTACCACAGTATTCATAAATGCCAAGTCCAAGATAGGTTTGGATTCCAACTCTGGCTTACCAAAAATCATTGATGATATTAAACAAAAAAAAATTTTTAGAAGCTTCCTTGACAAGGTTTCTGAGCTCAGCATCCACTCTTCAGGACCGCATTGAGTTCACAGGCGTGCGTAAATGTGCCAATGTTGAAATTTCCCAATAAGCTTACATTAGGCATAAGAATGTCTTAGTCATCACTATATCCCAACTCCTTAGTACCATAGCTGACCCATAATAGGCTTTTAATTAAACATAAAACTAAAAATATGATAAATTTCTATTCAATAGTAAAACGGCCATCATCTTTACGGGTTCGTACCACTAACTTTATTTTCATCAAAATAGTTTTACTACGGGACCTTTCAGCAGATTCTTCAAATGGCAAGCTACACGGAGGAGTGCAGTAGACTGACTGCATTAACGCAGCCTTCCCATCCCCATTTCACCCGTTTCTGTGTCCCACATTTTTGTCATATAAACTTATAATCTCCCCAGCTCTGAGGTAGGGCCTGATCACGTGACATGCTTTAGCTAAATAAATGTTTTGTTTATTGTTGTATGCCACCGAAGAGTTGTGATTGTTTGTTTTATGACGTTAGCTAACTGATTCAGGGGGCTAGTCCAGTGCTCCTATATTTGGCTTGTGTGCTAAGTCTTCTGGAAAATAGCATTGACCTTTCTGCTCAAAAGCAGGAAAAGTAGAAAGTTTGTCATCTACTCCACCTAAGTCATTCCTAGCTTACAGCTTTTTGGTAAAGTTTTACATAATATGCATAAGAATCTACTTTTCCACCTTGAGTATTCGGTGCCATACCCATTTTTTTTAAAAAACCTTACTTTCTGTTTAATTTGTTTTGCCAAACAAGCACAGTGAAAACTTTTGTCTGACTAATTGTACAGGAAACAGAATTTGTAAGCAGGCCATGCCTTTTTTTTTTTTTTAACCTCAAAATATCTATACTGCTCCTAAAAAAATACATGTAAGTGTGCTACAATACCGTGAGTGTGAAGTTGGACATGTATGCTTTCCTTTCAATTGCGGAACGGGGCTTTTCCCTAAGAACAAGATGGCTCCGGGAGAGCCAATGCTTACTTCTCACAGTAAATATCATCTTCCGAGTTAAATTATGCGTAAAGCGACAAAGCAGCTTCAGTGGTCCCACAAGAGTAGGGCATCACAATTCTGTTTAGGAGATGTACTGATCATGAACTTCTATAAGAATTTTTTTTCCCAAGCCAAGAAAAGACTCTTTGGCACGTCACCAAATAGTGCAGAAACGTCTTTGGCTTTGTGCTAATGATTGTAACACACTCTGAGCTCTTTGAAGGTGTAAGCTGGGTTTTATTTGTCTGCTTATGCCAAGTATTGAGAAGGCACTTGGTAGAAGCTACTTGATATTTGCCAAATGAATGGCTAGATGATTAAACACATTAATCTCTGAAGGCACTTCTGAAACAGCCTGGTTAACCATCATGGGAAGGGTAAAATTCAAAAGGGCGGAGAATTGAAACTAGACCCATCTATGAAGATTAGGTATTTGGCCAATGTACTTTGCTCCGGGCCCTCTAATTTCAACAAGAATCGGTACTGTCACAACTTGCCTGTCAATCTGCACTTAGACAGGTGAATACACTACTGTATGTACTGCTCTTGGTTAGTTTTCACTAACTGTATTCTTTATCAGGAATCTAACTGTTCCTGCCTGTATAACCAGACCAGACATTCATTCATTCATCTATTGATATGGTGAAACCTATTTGTATCCTCCAGGTGTTCTCCAAGAATGTTCAGTCAATTAGAGTGTGAGAGCTTTAAACAAATAATTTTAAAACAAACTAGTAAGTGCAATACCAGAGAACACTGGAACAAAATTTACTATTCTCTAATTTCTCTTCAGCTGGAGACAACATGAACTCCTTATAAAGGAGGTGACATTTAGGCTAAAACTTAAAGAATGAAAAGGAGTTAATTTAATTCCACATTGGGTACTTAACTGTATTTTGGGATATGTGAATACCACAGTGAATAAGAAGGATAAGGTTGCTTCTCTCATGTGGCTCATTCTCTAATGATGGAGTAATAGACAAAATTACAATTACAATATACTTCATCAAATACAATGATATTAGGAAATTATCAGACCTAATAAAAGAGAAAATTGGAAGCGATGGACGGGACCTTGTCTTATTCCTCTTTCTGCTATAGAACTGATGCAGTACCTGGTACATGGTTCAAACTACAAAATCTTATTACATGAATAAATGAAGGTCACAAAATCTGTACTGCAAAATTCAAGATTCACTGACCTAGATAGGCTATGATCAGCTAACTCAGCTTTAAAAATGCCCCTCTCATAGGAATCTGAAGCAATACAAATGTTAGGAGAATTTTCCCTAGAGCTTAAGCATCCATAATGTAGCAAGAAAAAAAAAAAAACTCAATAAAGTATACTGTCCCTCTGTCTGAGTTGAAAAGGAAATTGGGATTGAAAAGGGAAAGGTACGTGAAATGCTAAGAGCTCAGTCAGAAAACAGAAGCCATTCCAGATAGTTAAAGAAGAGAGACATTAATACAGGGGATAGACTATATTGGTAATTGAAGAGCTGAAAAACTAAGCAGGGGATTGTGAAGTCACCCAGATGTTAGCAACAGCAGGAAGCTTCTACCACTTACTTCTAAGAATGGAGGGAACAAGGGAGCTGGAGCCTCCTGCTGGAAGGAAATAATTCAGTATACCTGGTGCGAAGCAGACCTCACTGGAGAGTTCTCCACCCACAGCTGAAGCCACAGATGAGAATCATCTCTGCTAGAGGCAGTACCTGAAGCACAGAGAGACAGAGAGGGGGGAGAAATCCTCTGGTTCAGTGGTGTGCTGATAATCAGGCTCTCCCTCTGCAAAATAAATCCCCAATTTGTAGTATTTGCCAATTTCCATATTGTAAATACTTCCAATGTCATTGATTTCAAAGTACCAAGAATTAACAACCCACTTGAAAAATTAATGAGGATTTCACAATCTGTTCTTGCAGCCAGTATCGAGTGGTTTCAGCACACTGCCGGGGCTTCTTCCTGTGCTTCTACCAGAGGTTCCTTCCCTGAAGCCAGGGGAAGAGGCAACCTGAAAAAAACGTATAAAACATTCACGGAACCTGGACACAGCATTCACAGAGATTATCGTGTTATGCTCTAAGGAGTGCTATTTCCACTTTATTCTTTGTGAATTTTGCCCCTGGAGTTCACCTTTCTGCTCTACATGTGCTCAACACAAAAAACACTTCTATGTTTTCTGGATGCAGGATCCATCGAAAAATATACAAATAGAAGTAAACTTTAGAGGAAAGCTTTGCACTAGAATTATATCAATAAGGATTCATCAAGGTTCAGAGAGTGTAGGAAGCAGGTGATTTTTTTCTGACCACTGTAACTGCTAAAGTGGAATTCCACTTTTATGCCCTAAGGAAAATACTCAGATTTTATAGCTACAGAGGCTGTTTAATGGTGTTACATATGGACTTTCAGGATGCCCATGATTTATGCACTGTAGGAAAGGCTTTTCAGATTTAACTCAATCTCAAGTTATTCTTTCCACCAAAAGCAACAAGGGTATAAAACCATCCTGTGACTGTCACAGCCTGGCAAAAAAATTACATTAAGTTGAGACATGATTCATCCCATCTCCAGTGTTTTGTTTTTTTTTTAAGGTAAAAGCTTGTCTTTGATTGCTATTTATGTTTATACCAAACATTCCTTCTGGATTTTTCTTTAGACTTTCAATAGTCTATGTCATGTATATTTAATCTCTCAAGAAGTCTCCAAATATGTGTCAGTGAGATTGTCCCTGCTCTTCATTCACTTACTCTAAAAAAAATAATAAATTTTGTCTGAAATTAAAGTGGTAATGGATTCAGTTTGGAGAAGGGTTTGTCTTCAAACAGTTGGGATCAGAAAACAAGTACTACCATTGATTTTGTTTTTAATAGCCATCATTTTCCCCAGACTTCCCCTGGGAAAGGATTTGAAAGGAGTCAAGGTTTTCCACTTATATTAGAGTGAGCAGTTCAATTCAGCTCTGTTTTTATGTCTTGGAGCTATCTGGGGGATTACTTTTATGCTATCCTAAAATGTTCACTATTAAGACAATGGGTTAGTTTTTTACATTATCATAAGCATACTACTTTCAATAAATATTTATTAATGTTCCTATCTTAGAGGATGTGCAAAAGAAAAATAATAGATATACAAAGATTTTTCTGAAGTACCAGTTTGATGGAAGTGGATTGCTATGGGATCCAAATTCCCATGCATGACTAACAATGCAATCCTCACAACTCCATAATAGACATTGGAAAGCTGAGCAAGAAGAACCTTCTGGAAACACAGGAGCTGGAGGTAGATAATATATTTTTAGATGGCAAATTTGTTCATCTAGTAATTTAAAATAATCAAAAGACATGAAAATGTTAACATTTGCTTTAGAGTCTTAAAAGTCAATCATTTGAGACTAAGGTTTGGAAGAGGACTTAAAAATTTAGATGTTCTTATAGGGGAGCAAAATTTGCCAACCCAAAATGTGTCTCTTTGGCATGAGGATTAACTTAGGCTGATTTTTTTTTTTTTTTTTTTTTTTTGCGGTACGCGGGCCTCCCACTGCTGTGGCTTCTCCCGTTGCGGAGCACAGGCTCCGGATGCGTAGGCTCAGCGGCCATGGCTCACGGGTCCAGCCGCTCTGCGGCATGTGGGATCCTCCTGGACTGGGGCACGAACCCGTGTCCCCTGCATTGGCAGGCAGACTCTCAACCACTGCACCACCAGGGAAGCCCTAGGCTGAATATTTTTAAAAAATAGCAGACTGAGAAAGTTTTTCTTTTTACCCCCTCCCCCATTTGCCTAAAAATTTGAATAATGGACCTGTTCCCAGAATAGAGCTAGCACCAGTGATATCTACAAAAATTATGGGACAGATGTGATAGGGGGAAACTTAGAAGAGTCTAGAGATCAGAGTCCACTCTGTGTCCCATTTTCTCTGCAAGGCTAAGCAAACATTTATTTACCAATCATTTGCTTGTCCATCTCCATGTGAATTGCCTTCCTCCCCTTTGAAGTCCCAAACCCCTATCCCCAACATCCTTTTTTGTCTTTAGTTGAAGATGGTATTTAAGTTGAGGGCTTTGGCCATTTTGTTAAGTTACTCAGCTTTCCTGGTTCTCTCCCATGTGTACATGTAATTAAAATTTTGTTTGATTTTGTCCTGTTAATCTGTCTCATGTCAACATAACTCTTAGGTGAGACAAAGGAACCTAGAAAGATAAAGGCACATTCCTTCTTCCTTGACATTCTGATAGAAGATCTACTCACAATACTTGTACTTCTGTTTTCTGCTTTGAATAAGTTATTTTCTACCTAACGAACCACTATAGTTCCCAAATTGTACATCAAGTGCCCAGAATAGACCTTTGATGGGGAGTCGTGTGTGTGTGTGTGTGTGTGTGTGTGTGTGTGTGTGCGCGCGCATATCCATTTGTTAGGTAACGTGCATGACCGTGCTCATTTGCTTTTTTCCCCTCTAGGAATTCTTTAACTTTAGATGTTCTGAGGCAAGCTTTGTCAGCAATTTTCTATGAAACCCTAAATAATTAACTTAATGTACTTACATTTTAGTTAACTTATTTGCAAAAGGGAAAAATAATATTGATGTAGATAACACTTTTACTTAGAGAAATTATCAAGGAAATTATTTTCCAGCTATCTGAGAAAACAAATTAAATTAGTGTCCATTCAGAGTTTTTCAGAGACTTTCAAATCATATAACTCTCCAGAGTAACTAAGTCTTGACTTAGGCAAATGATAAAACAAAAGTAATTTTTAAAATGATTCATTCCCATAATTTATGTAGCTTATATACTGAAAACATTAGACCAATCATCAAGTAGATAAATTATTATTGTTAGGAGTATGTTATGGAGTGGACTTCCTTGGCAGTCCAGTGGTTAAGACTCTACACTTCCAATGTAGGGGGCATGGGTTCAATCCCTAGTTGGGGAACTAAGATCTCACATGCTGTACAGTGAGGCCAAAAAAGAAAAAAAAAAGTCAAGAGTATGTTATGAAGTGTAGGTATGTTTGTTACATAACACGACAAATGTAATTATTGAAAAAGATTCTATACCCCACCCATGATATTTTGTTTTCAATTAAATTATGTATATGTCCATTGCTGTCCTTGTATTTTTTCTACTGTTATTTTTTCCCCCAAAAGAATCATATTTGTATGCAGTTGCAATTACTATTGGAGTTATTCTGAAATTTAATTCTCAACATGTGCAGGTAATATTACAACCACCATTTACTGAATTAAAACAGCTTTTCTGATGTACAACATCCCACAAATCTCCATTGCAAAGAAATTCCCACAAGTGCAGCAAGGTAAAAATTCAAGTAAAATGTTATCTTTCTTCCAGGTCAACAGTTTTACTATTATTCTCATTCTACATCTCTCTTTTAGGTGGGAATTTTTAATACACCTAATCATACATTTATACTTTTCTCAGGTTTTCCTTTTTTAACTTTGTGTATTTGTGTTCTCTTTCAAGGCACTAGTCACCATGTCACACAGTAAGTAAACTTCAGATACTTATGTAGACATATAAGGTTGGGAATTATTTTCCAAGGATTGGTAGAGGAGTTTCCCTGCAGGGTTTGATTTATTATTTGCTGTTGATGAATAAATAATGCAACAAAATCATGAAAAACAAAATTTGTATGTCAAAATAAGTTGCCATTAAAAAAGTCCAAACCTTCCTCTGTAAAAGACTAACTCCTGGGCTTCTCTGGTGGTGCAGTGGTTAAGAATCTGCCTGCCATTGCAGGGGACATGGGTTCAAGCCCTGGTCCGGGAAGATCCCACATGCCACGGAGCAGCTAAACCCATGTGCCACAACTACTGAGCCTGCATGCCACAACTACTGAAGCCCGTGCGCCTAGATCCTGTGCTCCACAACAAGAGAAGCCACAACAATGAGAAGCCCACACACCGCAATGAAGAGTAGCTCCCGCGTGCTGCAACCAGAGAAAGCCCGCGCACAGCAATGAAGACCCAATACAGATAAAAATAATTTTTTTAAAAAAAGATTTAAAAAAATCTTGACCAATACAGATACTAATTAAAATGCAATTAAAAAAAATAAGACTAACTTCTACTTTGTATAAAAATCTGTAAAATACCAGAGGCTATATGAAAATCCCCACAGTGCTTTCTGAGAGAGAGACTTAAGCACAGCAATTATTGCATTGTCTGTGGTTACAGTGCAGTTAATCTCTCTTTGATATGTCCTTAGGCACAGAAGGAAAATTGACATAACCAAGACTTTAATGTTTTTCTTCCTTTCTTACCTAACATCTTTGCATTAATAACTTTATAGTATGGGAGCTATAGTTTTTTTTCTTTTTTAACAGCAGAGGAAATGGGTAATATTAAGCATATTTAACAATCCATTCAATATGGATAATGCTTAATCAGAATGTTGCCAAACTACAGAATGGATCCTGTCTGTAAATAACTCATACAAATCAGCTGAATAGCAGCCTTGACACAGGCTCAAAGTCGAAGAAATTTCCAGAAACACAGAAAGTTTCTGTTCTTTATTCCTTGTCATTATCTATAAGTGTGTTCCTGATCTTTGGTGTTTTAATAGCTAGACTATGTGTGTGTGTACGTGTGTATATATATATATATATATATATATATATATATATATATATGTATATATATATATATATATATATAGTCTTAACAATATTTTTATAAAGCAGCCATACAGTAAAGAATTACTAGGCCCAAATGGAAGGAAAATTGAGGACTAAGGGAAGAAAGCCAGTTTGGAATCTGCTTTTGTCTCAAGAGGATTTGTTGCTTCAGGAAAATTACCATATTTGTTTTGTCAGCTTCACAAAAAAAGGGGGGACAGAAATCAAAGCCTGACATGTATAAGGTGGAAAGCTAAGCAGGAAACCCAGCTGAATAGACTATACTCTTAAGGTGAGGATGAATGAGAAATAGTGTATCCCACAAGGATTTATACTCAGATTTTAATCTTCCATGTTCTTCAGGGATATTTTAAACCTTGAAAATGTATTAAAGTAGCACTGGAGGCTGTGACCATGGTCTTCTAGCAGAAACAAATGTCAATCTTCTCTGGAGAAAAGTATTTCCATTATAGACTTCATTTTATTTCTGAAAAGATTTTTATCAAATACATTGTGCAACACACAGTGATGATGATTCACACAGGGAAAGTAAACTTTATGAGCAATAACCAGAAAAAATAACAAACAAGAGCAACAAATCTGCATAGAAGTCAGATTTGGGAAACATTCAGCCCAGATTATACAATAATTATACATCTACATTTAAAGAACTAAGACAGTGACTATAAAACTATAAGCTATAAGAAATGACATCAAAGATCTGAAAACAAAATACATTTTCTAGTTATTGGAATAAATAACTAATTAAACAAGTTGTAAAGGGAAACTAGATACAGTTAGGGAGAGAATTACTGAATTGAAAGATAAATTAGAAGAAAATATTTTGAGACAAAAATTTGGAAAATAAAGAGGGAGGGTAAAAGAGAGACTACCATGAGAAAGTCAAACATAAGTTTAATCAAAATCCAGAAGAAGAGAATGAGGATCAAATAAAGGCATTATTTAAGGAGAAAATAGTTGAAACTTTTAAAAAACTAATTAAAGACATCACGACAAATATGCAAAAAGCTCCAAGAAATCCCAAGCAGATTAAGTAAATTAAACAGTAAATTTACTTAATATATAATGGATTATATTAAATATAAGTGTACTATATATTCTAGATGAGTCACAGATTGCCAAACTGGATTATGAAAAAGGAAGATATAAAACAGAAGAATGCAGAAAGATTAAAAGTTAAAGGATAGAAAAAGAAATACCATGAAAATCCTAATAAAAAGAAGCTGGAATAGTGTCAGGGAAGATAGATCTTATGGAGAAATACTGGTAGAATTAAAAGTCACTTCATAATGATGAACAGGAATCAATCAACCTGGAAGTTACCTCAATTTAAATTTGTATGCAATAATAGTATAGCCTTAACATATATCAATCACAATTGATAGAGACAAATGTACCATTATGTGGATGATTTTCATACACCCCTCTCAATAACTGGTAGGAAAATCAGCCAAAAGGCAATTAAGTATATAGAAAATTTGAACAGCATAACTAGCAATGTGTACTTCAGGAACATTGCTAAAAGTTGAGCATGTATCAGGTCATAAAACAATTATCAACAACATCAAAGTATTGAAAATTACACAGAGTATGTTCTAAACTAGGACATAGCAGAAAACCCTATAAATTTAGAAATTAAAAATACTCATGATGCTATTTCTACTGCCTCTGACTAGTCAAGGCAATTAACATTGGAAAACCCACAACTATCAGGGACTTAACAAATTTTTTGTTAAATAGCAGAAAATCCTGATAAGTTTAGAAATTTTAAAATATACTTTTAAATAACCCAGTGGATAAAAAAGTAATTGCTATGGAAATTAGAAAACATTTGAAACTAAAAAATAATGAAAACTACAGGCCTTGATTCAGTATTTTTTTATTTGGCACAATGACATTCATTCTTTTTTTTTTTAATCCCTCACATTCCCTGATGTTTCAGTATCTCCAAGTAATGAAGAGTGCACTGTCTTAAATGATATATTCTGTATTCCTCTCTTCTCACATCTAAACTATCTCTAAATTTTGTCTCTCTTTTAAGTGATCCTTAAATCTGCCCCTCAAATCTGCCCACTTCTCTTCATCCTCACTGCTATGTTCCTAATTCAGGCCACCATTATCACCTCTCTCCTGAATTACTGCAACAGTTTCCTATATGGTCTCTCTGACCCTGTGTTGTCCATCACCAACCAGACTGATATTTCTAAAATTAAACCTAGTCATGTCACTTTCCTGCTTTTCAAAGAAGAGAAAAGAAAGCAAAAAAGCATGTTGGCGTCCCCTTTCCCATGGGATATAAAACATCTTTAATCTGTTTTGAAAGATTTAGAAAATTTCCTTAATCCATTTACCTCTCCACCTTCATCTCTCACCATTATTCTCCTTAAGCTCTAAGCTTTAACCATCAAAATATCTAAATTTATCTTACTATACCATGTCTCTGAGTACTTGTATTTTCTGCACTTTCTGACAGCAACGCTTCTCCTAACACATCCCCTTTCACTTGACTAGTACATAATCATTCTTTAAATCTTGGTTTACACTTCACTGCCTTTGAGGACCCATCCTTTACCTACTGAGCCTAGCTTAGGTGTCTTTGCTATGTATTCTCATAACATACCCTAACCTACCCTATCATAGCACTTCATAGACCATGTATTGAAAATATTTTCTTACTAGTCTGTATTTGCCCACTTGACTGTAATCACAAAAAGGCCAAGATTTTATCTAGTTAATATTATAATCCCAGTACCTAGTACTATATCAAAAGATTGGATCAAAGGTAATACTTAGCTATATTATTTTTGAAAATAAAATTTCAAGTTTTTCAATAAAAGGCAAAAACTCTCAGATTAGACTGTACAATTGTACAATTTCTATTGACCTGAATTCAATTCACTGACACTTTCTTCTGCTATTTCAAATCTACTATTCGCCCCTTCTAGTGAATTATTAAACACGATTTAGCAAATTTTCAGTAAAAATAATGCATTATGACCAAGTTAGATTTATTTCAGCAATGCAAGGGTATTTCCTTCTGTCTCCCTCGCTCCTCCCACTAAAATGTAAGCTCTTTTAGGTCAATGATCTTTGTTTTATAGACTGATGACCCTAGAATTGTAGAATAGGGTCTGCCACAATCTAGGAGCTCAATAAATACTTTTGAGTGGATGGAAGAGTAAGTGAATGCTGTGCAATATCATGAAAGTCAATAAAAAATAAAGAAAATATATTGGCATTGCAGATGACAGTCAAGTAAACTGATATTTATGTAGTTTGACCTTATAATGCCATTTATACATATTTTTATATATTTATTTAGCTATACCTTTTTTGGGGTATTTTGGCCTCACGGCTTGCAGGATCATAGTTCCCTGACCAGGGATTGAGCCCAGGGCCTTAGCAGTGAAAGCACTGAGTCCTAACCTCTGGACCACCAGGGAATTCCCATTTTTAGCTATATCTTTTGAGAGAGAAAGAGAAGGAGGAAGAAACCAACATGGTGGTATGGGATTATTATCTCTGTTATATTTATTTCTCTTTTAAGATTTTTCTTAAATTAGCATATAACTTTTATAATCAGGGAAGTGTAAATATTAACTCTCACCTCCACTAGCAATCTGATCACTCAGTCTGATGGAAATTCTCATTTTCTCTGATGCATAGCATACCTGCAGACATTTAAACCACTGTGAGCTGGTTAATCTAGCCCTGCAGACTGTTAGCTCTTTGAGGAAAACGGTCTTCCCTTATTTTTGTGTGTCCTCACTATTCTGTACAGGACTTCATTACATAAGCAAGCCTCTGTCTCTTGATAATATGTTTTCATTTCTCCAGCAGATGAACCAGTACAATTTTAGAGCTTTCTTTTATTTTTTTTAAAATTTTGCTACCTCACTTAACAAATAAATATTTATTTTTATATGCCCAAATTCTGATCCTTGAATTACTCATGAAATCCCATATTTTTATGTCTTCTCAGTAAGGCATAAATTAGCTGATATGGATATTTTTTCTCACTCAAATAATTCTCTTATTATAATAATTTGAATTTTATAACAAAAGCAATACATATTCATTGCAGGGAAAAAAGCAAATGTATTCCACTTTGAAAAGAAAAATCACTGTTAATATTTTTGCATTTGTTCCTCCACATTTTTCCTGTCATAGAATTAGATGGATATTGATGCTTATTTAGTTAGTTATTGCAAAGTTAGAATCATAAACCTGATTTTCCTATCAACAATATTTAAGAGTAAATTTTCCCATGTCAATTACACATTTTTATAATATCATTTTAATGTCTCTATAGTGTTCCATATTATGTTAAACATTAATATTTTGTTTATGTTTTTACTCTTCTGAACAATGCAGTTTTGTACATACTTGCTTATACATATTCTTAATTGTTTCCTTAGAAAATATTCCTAAAAATGAAATTATTGATTACAATGGATAGGGATGTTTTAAATCTTTTTCCTAATGAATAGTTAGATCATTAAAAGTATTGCGTTATCGCGTCCTTTGACCAATGCTCTCATTTTCAGCGTTGGTAGAAAATACTGATCATTTTTAACACGTTTGTGAGCTTACTGGTGAGACCTAAATTTTGATATTTAGATTCTCTTTTGAATGAGCAATATTAAGTGCCTTTTAAATTACTCAAAATCTAGTCAGAGCAAGTCAGAAAACATCACAAATAGTTTCAACAATCAAATATGGTCTGTTGATATGTAAGAGGTGGTAGGTCCACATGCAGAGCTCTGAAATAAATCACAATTACTTGGTGCTGTAAGTGTGTCCACTAAGTGTAGGAGCACAATTAGGTGCCTAATTATATGGAAAAATGTAATCTCATCCCAGGCAGGAGCCTAAGCCACAAAACCTGTTCCTACTTGAGCCATTGTGTTCTACATAACCCTGGGACTCTACAATGGTTTCAGTGCTTTGCAGACTTTCCACAAATTTGTCCCAGTTTTTACTTTACATCTCTGTCCTTCATGCCCAAGCACTCTCATCCTCTCTGTCATATTATCTTCATTAAATTCCCTTTGTAAATTTTCTTGGTTTATTTCAGACCATCTGTTCACCTAAGTTGCCCACAAACTTGCGTAGTCAAACCCTGCCAAAAAACAGCATTCAAAATTTGACTTCCACCCTGAGACACCTTTATGATTAAGAAACCAGAAGTGTTTGGCAGAAGATTCCAGCTCAACCAATCCTTCCCACAAAAGGCTACAATTAAACAAAACTCTTTCCTCTGTTTAACCTATAACCACAAAGCTGTATCTTTAAAAGATTCATGAAAGTATAGAAGACACAGAAAACATAGAACCATATGTTTGCCACTTTATTGTTAGCCAATGTGAAAAGCTATAGACTGGACAAAAAAGTTTTAATTTGGGAAGGATATATGGTGCCCATGGTCACCTAACTCTAAGGAATCAATGAATATTATTTCCTAGTAGAGCCCATGAGGAGTTTTTGCAGGGGAGGGAGTGATGGAAAGAGTTAAAGGACCAAAAGCATTTAGTCACTTAAATCTATCTAATAACCCCATTTTATCATCTATTTTCATTTTAATTTCACTATATAATCTAATCTGAGATAATGCAATACTATGCTTGAAAGTATTTTATTAAACAACGTATCATATGCCATTGTAACAAAAATATGCATATAAATTGAAATTCTCCATTTTATTTTGACTTCATAAGATCATGAAGCTCTAAGTTAAAAAAAATAGAAAAAGTGTTATTTTAAGAGTCCAGTTAAATCAGGGTATAACCATATAGTGGAATACTACGCAGCTTAAAAATCAATGGTGACTCTCTATGTCTCTATAGACTAATATAGAGCATATCCTAAGGTATGTCAAGTAAAAAGCAAGGAACAGAATAATGGGTTACACAGAGAGTAAAAGAATTTATATGCAGATTTGATTTCTTAAGCAAAAAAAAAAAATACCCTCTAAAATATTATTAAGAAAATATGAAGTCATCACATATGATGGGGGTAGAGTTGAGAAGAGACAAGGGTGGTTGAAGAATGTTCAGTAAATAACAATTAATTCTGCGTTTTGAAACTTTGAATATTTGCTGTACATACATTTGTGTGTGTGTGTATGTGTGTGAGAGAGAGAGATTATTACTATCATGGCAAAACACTCTGAAATATTATAACTTTTGATAAATAATAACCAAAAATACATTTCAATGAAAATGTATCACTTAATGAGATGAATGGGGCTGGATTTTTCCAATTAAATTACATATGTATGAATTAATATTATTTACCACTAACAGGAATAATTCTACTCCTACCCTATTTTTCATGATATAGTTCATTTGCTGAGAAACCTTCTATGCAATACAGCAAGTAGATGGGAGAAGGAATTTTGTATGGCCATTGCACCCTTTTTAAAAACAATCTCTTTCTAAGTTTTATGCCAAAAATCCTATAGTGAACTATCATAAAAATTAAGTTTAATTATCAGATAATAAATGAATTAACTCCTCCTTTTACTTTGTTTAAAGCCAATAACTGGACAACATCTAATTTGCAAAATGATTTGTTACCTGGACTCTAATAATTATGTCATTAACTGTTTCAATTTTGTAGAAGTCTATAAAGATGCTGTAAAGAGTCATCAAGACCATTATTGATACCTTTAATCTTTTACTTAGAGGCACTTTTTTAACACTAAGAAAGAGTTGAGGAAATAAAATTATTGTTAATGTCAATAACTTTTCCACTGTAAGTTTTCTTTTTTTTTTTTTTTTCGGTATGCGGGCCTCTCACTGTTGTGGCCTTTCCCGTTGCGGAGCACAGGCTCCGGACGCGCAGGCTCAGCGGCCATGGCTCACGGGCCCAGCCCCTCCGCGGCATGTGGGATCTTCCCGGACCGGGGCATGAACCCGTGTCCCCTGCATCGGCAGGCGGACTCTCAACCACTGCGCCACCAGGGAAGCCCTCCACTGTAATATTTTTAATGAAATAGTTTTATCTTTTCCCATGTTTTCAATAAATGTTCTTTAAAACCTTGAAGCTGCAGATTTAGTTTATTTAATTTACTTAAATGTCTTACCAGAGACTTCCGGGAAGATGACGGAAGAGTAAGACGCGGAGATCACCTTCCTCCCCACAGATACACCAGAAATACATCTACACGTGGAACTGCTTCTACAGAACACCCACTGAACGCTGGCAGAAGACCTCAGACCTCCCAAAAGGCAAGAAACTCCCCACGTACCTGGGTAGGGAAAAAGAAAAAAGAATAAACAGAGACAAAAGGATAGGAACGGGACCTACACCAGTGGGAGGGAGCTGTGCAGGAGGAAAGATTTCCACACACTGGAAGCCCCTTAGCGGGCACAGACTGCGGGTGGCGGAGGGGGAAAGCTTCGGAGCCGCGGAGGAGAGCGCAGCAACAGGGGTGTGGAGGGCAAAGCGAGGAGATTCCCGCACAGAGGATCAGGGCCGACCGGCAGCACTCACCAGGCCGAGAGGCTTCTCTGCTCCCGCGCCGGGGCGGGCGGGGCTGGGAGCTGAGGCTCGGGCTTCGGTCGGAGCGCCGGGAGAGGACTGGGGTTGGCGGCGTGAACACAGCCTGCAGGGGGTTAGTGCGCCGCGGCTAGCCGGGAGGGAGTCCGGGGAAAAGTCTGGACCTGCCGAAGAGGCAAGAGACTTTTTCTTCCCTCTTTGTTTCCTGGTGCGCGAGGAGAGGGGATTAAGAGCGCTGCTTAAAGGAGCTCCAGGGACGGGCGCGAGCCGCGGCTAAAAGCACGGTCCCCAGAGACGGGCATGAGACAGACGCTAAGGCGCTGCTGCCGCCACCAAGAAGCCTGTGTGCGAGCACAGGTTACTATCCACACCCCCCTTCCAGGGAGCCTGTGTAGCCCGCCACTGCTGGTCCCGGGATCCAGGGACAACTCCCCCGGGAGAACGCACGGCGCGCCTCACGCTGGTGCAACGTCACGCCGACGCAACGTCACGCCGGCCTCTGCCGCAGCAGGCTCGCCCCGCCCTCCGTGCCCCTCCCTCCCCCAGGGCCTGAGTGAGCTGAAGCCCCAGCATTAGCGGCTCCTTTAACCCTGTCCTGTCTGAGCGAAGAACAGACGCCCTCCGGCGACCTACACGCAGAGGCGGGGCCAAATCCAAAGCTGAGCCCTTGGGAGCTGTGAGAACAAAGAAGAGAAAGGGAAATCCCTCCCAGCAGCCTCAGGAGCAGCGGATTAAAGCTCCACAATCAACGTGATGTACCTGCATCTGTGGAATACCTGAATAGACAATGAATCATCCCAAATTGAGGAGGTGAACTTTGAGAGCAAGATTTATGGTTTTTTCCCCTTTTCCTCTTTTTGTGAGTATGTGTATGCTTCTGTGTGAGATTTTGTCTGTATAGCTTTGCTTCCACCATTTGTCCTAGGGTTCTATCCGTCCGTTTGTTTTTTTTTACATTTTTTTCTTAATATTTTTTTATTTTAATAACTTTATTATATTTTCTTACTTTATTTTATTTTACTTTATCTTCTTTCTTTTTTCCTTCCTTCCCTCCTTCCTTCCTTCCTTCCTTCCTCCCTCCCTCCCTCCCTACCTTCTTTCTTTCTTTCTTTCTTTCTTTCTACTAATTATTTCTTTCTACTTTTTCTCCCTTTTATTCTGAGCCGTGTGGATGAAAGGCTCTTGGTGCTGCAGTCAGGAGTCAGTGCTGTGCCTCTGAGGTGGGAGAGCCAACTTCAGGACACTGGTCAACAAGAGACCTCCCAGCTCCAAATAATATCAAACGGCTAAAATCTCCCACAGATCTCCATCTCAACACCAGCACCTAGCTCCACTCAATGACCAGCAAGCTACAGTGCTGGACACCCTATGCCAAATAACTAGCAAGACAGGAACACAACCCCACCCATTAGCAGAGAGGCTGCCTAAAATCATAAAAAGGCCACAGACACCCCAAAACACACCACCAGACGTGGACCTGCCCACCAGAAAGACAAGATCCAGCCTCATCCACCAGAACACAGGCACTAGTCCCCTCCACCAGGAAGCCTACACAACCCACTGAACCAACCTTAGCCACTGGGGACAGACACCAAAAACGGGAACTACAAACCTGCAGCCTGCAAAAAGGACACCCCAAACACAGTAAGATAAGCAAAATGAGAAGACAGAAAAACACACAGCAGATGAAGGAGCAAGACAAAAGCCCACCAGACCTAACAAATGAAGAGGAAATAGGCAGTCTACCTGAAAAAGAATTCAGAATAATGATAGTAAAGATGATCCAAAATCTTGGAAATAGAATAGACAAAATGCAAGAAACATTTAACAAGGACCTAGAAGAACTAGAGATGAAACAAACAACGATGAACAACACAATAAATGAAATTAAAAATACTCTAGATGGGATCAATAGCAGAATAACTGAGGCAGAAGAACGGATAAGTGACCTGGAAGATAAAATAGTGGAAATAACTACTGCAGAGCAGAATAAAGAAAAAAGAATGAAAAGAACTGAGGACAGTCTCAGAGACCTCTGGGACAACATTAAATGCACCAACATTCGAATTGTAGGGGTTCCAGAAGAAGAAGAGAAAAAGAAAGGGACTGAGAAAGTATTTGAAGAGATTATAGTTGAAAACTTCCCTAATATGGGAAAGGAAATAGTTCAAGTCCAGGAAGCACAGAGAGTCCCATACAGGATAAATCCAAGGAGAAATATGCCAAGACACATATTAATCAAACTTTCAAAAATTAAATACAAAGAAAACATATTAAAAGCAGCAAGGGAAAAACAACAAATAACACACAAAGGAATCCCCATAAGGTTAACAGTTGATCTTTCAGCAGAAACTCTGCAAGCCAGAAGGGACTGGCAGGACATATTTAAAGTGATGAAGGAGAAAAACTGCAACCAAGATTACTCTACCCAGCAAGGATCTCATTCAGATTTGATGGAGAAATTAAAACCTTTACAGACAAGCAAAAGCTGAGAGAGTTCAGCACCACCAAAGCAAGTCTACAACAACTGCTAAAGGAACTTCTCTAGGCAAGAAACACAAGAGAAGGAAAAGACCTACAATAATGAACCCAAAGCAATTAAGAAAATGGGAATGGGAACATACATATTGATAATTACCTTAAATGTAAATGGACTAAATGCTCCCACCAAAAGACACAGATTGGCTGAATGGATACAAAAACAAGACCCATATATTTGCTGTCTACAAGAGACCCACTTCAGACCTAGAGACACATACAGACTGAAAGTAAGAGGATGGAAAAAGATATTTCATGCAAATGGAAACCAAAAGAAAGCTGGAGTAGCAATTCTCATATCAGACAAAATAGACTTTAAAATAAAGACTATTAGAAGAGACAAAGGACACTACATAATGATCAAGGGATCGATCGAAGAAGATATAACAATTGTAAATATTTATGCACCCAACATAGGAGCACCTCAATACATAAGGCAAATACTAACAGCCATAAAAGGGGGAAATCGACAGTAACACATTCATAGTAGGGGACTTTAACACCCCACTTTCACCAATGGACAGATCATCCAAAATGAAAATAAATAAGGAAACACAAGCTTTAAATGATACATCAAACAAGATGGACTTAATTGATATTTATAGGAAATTCCATCCAAAAACAGCAGAATACACATTCTTCTCAAGTGCTCATGGATCATTCTGCAGGATAGATCATATCTTGGGTCACAAATCAAGCCTTGGTAAATTTAAGAAAATTGAAATTGTATCAAGTACCTTTTCCGACCACAATGCTATGAGACTAGATATCAATTACAGGAAAAGATCTGTAAAAAATACAAACACATGGAGGCTAAACAATACACTACTTAATAATGGTACTGTGCTTCCTCAAAGTGGCTAAGATTCTTTTTCTATTTTTGTTGACAAAAGTAGAAATGGATTGTGAACACACAAGCAAGTTGAGTAAAGTTTTATTTCTGCAAATTCAAGTCATTCTGAATAAAATTATCCCTATTACAGTACAGATCAGAAATGGATTTGGAGATGAATTTTACTCAAGACAATTTGTCCTAGGAGATGGGGGTCCCAAATGCTATTCTATTACAGTCTACAATACTGCGGGGAAGGGGAAGGTGGGATTTAAACAATTTTTAATAACAGAGCTTTTTTTATTTCCCTAAGGAAATATGACACTCAAACACCACACACACACACACACACACACACACACACACACGCACACACACACACCTATAAAAAGAAAGGTATTTTGGTTGAAGCCTGAGTTGAGAGTCCAGATCCTCAACCATCTGGTCTCCTCTTTGCCCCTCAGATCTGCTCTTGATACCCCTTCATAGAAACTTTTGTGAAATGTTGAGCCGTGCTGATCTCTTTATGGACTTTGAGATCAAACTTGTAGCAAAATCAACATTGAGAACATAGCTGAGAAACTCAAAAAAGTAAAAAAAAAAGTTTTCTGAAGTAACTGATTCAGCACTAAAAGAGCTAGGGAGTCAGGCAGCCTGGATTTGAATCCTAGCTCTGGTATTTATGAGTTGTATCAGTAACTTGAATAATAAATTTAATAAGTTACTAAACATATCTGCAACTCAATTAGGCCATCTATAATCACCTAGTTTACAAGATTATTAGAAAAATTAGTGATGATACATGCAAAGCACGTGATACACAATATGTACCTGATACACAGTAGGGGCTCAGCCAATGATAGATAACTTGACGAGATTTAATTTTTTTATTAAGTTACATTTGACAAAGTTCCTTTCTGCATAGCTTATCAATTCATCCCCTCTTCAACAAACACGCCAAACTTCTTAAAGCTTATTTGACTGCCCTTATCTTTGGGATACAAGGAGAAAACAAAAAGCATATAAGTTCAGATTTTTGAATATTCAGGTAGAGAAAATAATCTTAGGGCAGATGGCTTAGGTCTAGAGAGAAAGGAGTGTTGGATCATTTTTATACACTTCCAACATTTTACCTGATATTTTAGAACCCAGTGAAGTCCAAGCCCTAAATGAGAATGGGGAAGATGGATAGAGAGGGTCACACTGCAGCAAAAGTGTATTCAGGTAGGAAAGAAAATAAGAACTATCTTAATCTATAGCAGAGTGTCATCATAATTTTTGAAATTATCAACAAATGATTAAACTATCTTCCACATTTTGTATTTAATAAATAAAGTAAATAACCTTAGAAATGCCACAATCAAAATTATATTCCATTTTTTTAAAACTTTGGCAGTTAAAGTTTTTGGTTTCCTTTCTCCAGAAAATCAATTTATGGGCCCTACACATTTACTCAATAGTGATAGGAAGTATTGTAGCAGAGCACTGAAAAGTTGATGCCCTGTGGGCATACCACATGATTTCACATGCAGTCAGAGTAGTCGAGTTCAAATTCTACCTACACTTATCCTTAAGTATGTAATTTTGGGCAAATTACTTTTAACCCTGCTAAGGTTTATTTTACCAATCTGCACAATAGGATTAATAATAATAATCCACAGCTTTGTTGTGAGAAATGAAGACGATTATCCAGGTGAAATGTTTAGTGCAGTTCCTGGAATATAGTAAAGACTCAGCACCTACAGGGTCTTAGTATTACTACTCTTGCTACTAGTACTGTACTATACTAATAGTGGTAGAAATAGTACTAGTGATTGTTCTAGTATTACTGGCATTACTGGTGTTACAGAATCTAAGCTCATACTGCTCATCACATGACAGGTCAATAAATCAAGAGATGAGCTGTTGGGGCAAGGAATAGCGACTTTATTCAGAAAGCCCGCAGACAGAGAAGATGGTGGACTGTTGTCCCAAAGAAGCATCTTAGCTGAGTTAGAATTCAGGCTTCTTTTATACTAAAAGGGGAGGGAGTCTGGCTGATGGTTGCCAACTTCTTGGTGCTGGAATCTTTTGTTTTTGCAGCTGTCCACATAGGTCTGGTTATAACGTTCCTGTAAACTTCCAACAAGACAAACGTTATTTTCTGTTCTGCAACTTTTTAGCTCCATATGAATGGAAAAGTGCTGTAACTTTAAAGGTCAGAGCCTTGAGAATGAGCTATCCTATATATTTTAGGCTGTAGGCAACATTCTTTTGCAAAAGTGCAGAGCCAGCATAACTAAGCACAGGCAACAGAGCACAAAGTTTAGAGCTAAAGGAATAGATTCAATATGGAGTCAGGTTTGTTTTTCTTTGTTACACTAGTATTAGTATTACATGTAGGTATTTCAATTTCAAACATTTCAGATATTTTACTACTGGTTCTCCAGATACGTTATAATTTTCTTCATAATAGGGTCCATTTATCACTTTCTAAAAATCTGCCATCATTCCTAGCACAGTTCTGGTCTTGTAGTAGGCACCTAGTAAATATTTCTTGATTGGATGAATAAGAATTCATTTGCATTTCAACTCAACTTAAAATAACACAGCTTTGCATTTGATATCTTCTTTTACTCAACTCTGTGTTGCAAACAGCTAATTAGTGATGATATGGCACTGTTTGAGTTTTGGCAGACTATAATCTGTGGATTTTAATACAACCAACTGCCTAATTTATCTACATTGGTCCACATGCCAGGAAAATATATTCAAATTGAAGAGTATTATTTGGTTAAAGAAAATCAGAGGAACGAACTTGACTAATTATGACTTTTGGAGTCAAAAATTTAGCTTAGAAAAACGGTTCTATTGATGCTTTCATTTATACTGAGCTTTGTTTATGTCATAAGTACTAAAGAAACAGCATTTTGCCCCCAGGGATATTCACAGGTATAGCATTAGCCAAGTGAACATGTCATTAGTTGTGGTAATGTGTTCAACATTTTTCAAAGAAAATGGAACAAAAACATTTCAGTTAAAAATAAATTTGAATTCTGATGTCCATGAAAATACCATTTTTAATACTCAAATTTTCAACTGATGGGGCTTTTTGTGGAAAAATTCAGAGGAGGCAATCAATATATGTTTGCTGAAATATTTTTTCACTTTTCATTTCTACTCCACACAATTAAAATTAGATACGTCTCTAATTTTAACAAAATGGGACAATATTAAATAATACATATCATGTCATAGCTTACATAAAACTGTGGTATATAGTTTTGTGTTTTGTTTTGTTTTGTTTTTGGACTGACCAGATGTAACTGGTGGAGTTAAACCCATGTGAATCATCTCTCAGAATCTCTTGGAGTATTCAATTGCACCAAGCAGTATTATACTATAAAATTATGTAAATTGAATACATGGCATAGATATTAGGTAGATGATAGATAGATAGATGATAGATAGGACAGTTAATAGACTGATGGGGCATAGAGACAGACTTCAATAATTAATACAATTATTTGTAATAATCCACTTCCTCATGTCCTCTCTTCTCTACCCTATGTACCTTAATTTTTTTTATCTGTCTGAATACACTAGAGACAATAAATAATCAGGTATGTAAATACAAATTTTTATTATGTTGATTTTATGATGGAGAAAATAGCCCCAGGAAAACTAAATTAGATTTCCTTTTTCTTTTAAGGAAAGTACACAGAGTAGAAAGGAAATTGATAGAGAAATCTTAAAGACAGTTGTGAAAAGAACTAGAACCTGTTTTTGACAAGCTAGAATGGATGATTCGATACAGGGGCAGACATTATTTATTGCCATTCTAACATCTATTCTACTCTACCTTACTGATTCTGTGTATGTCAATAATATTCCTTGCGTCCCTCCTGGAAAACAGCTAAATCTCACAGTCTTTCTTTTAGCTAGGAAAAGCCAAGTACTGATCAACGAGGTGGATCAGTGGGAGAGGATGGTTTAAGCAGGGAGGAACTTCTAGGAAGGAGACAAGGCAAAGGAAGAGACTCAGTTGATGTGCCCCTTTCTCCCTTTGACCTTATCATTCTTCCAGCCTTGAATGATGCCCGCTGGAGGGTATGATACTGGAGACACAATAGCCCCCTGTCACCACAAAGTGATGAGCATTAAGATGAAAGCCACATGATAAGGCTGGATAATGTCCATTAAAAATCCAATTTTTTTTTTGTAAAAGGCTCTTTTGAGGAAAAGAGGGGCACCCAGCAAGGAAGTTACTTTTGGACTATGTGCACGCCCCCAACAAGGAAAAAATAGTTCAGAGAAACTTCTGTTAATGCGAGACTAATATTCTGTACCTTCTAACAACCCTCATCCTCATTAGTTCTAGGTTGACTCATGTTCATCTTTAAATAAGCATGTTTGTGACTTCCTCAAGGAAACATTTCTGACACCTTAATCCAGATCCACCATTACAGACTCTCATTTTTCCATGTCATTTTTTTCTATAACATTTCTTGCAATTTAAAAACTATTTTATCATGTTTTTCTGATCATCACCCTGCTCTCCATCATTTATATGGGGGGCGAGAGATATTGTGCAGTGCATCCCTCTGTCCAATATAATATCTGGCATATAATAGGTACGTACACATGTGCACTGTGTAGACACACTCTTTCTGTCTCCGTTTTAGTTGAGGCTTCTTAATGCCTAGAACAAAAGAACAGGTTGCAAGTGAACCCATCTTTCTAGTGACTTACTAGACCACCAAAGCAGGACTCGCAAAGGTAGTGGCCAAAGACCAATTTGGGACACTTGCCCAGTAGCCATATGAAAAACCCCAAAGGGATACTGGAAAAGAATCAGATACAGGAAAGACTTCTCTTTCATCTTTAACCTGTGGGAAGAGCTCCAAGAACACCACTGGAATGATTAATACGTGGTCCTTGGAGTTTGCAGCACAGAAGACTGTTGTTTGAAACACACCAGAGAAATTGAATTGTAAGGGGCTATAGCTATCAGCCTGGGCTGGGTTGACAGTGAGGATGAATGGCTATTTCTCGCCGGCTGGAATCATTTTACATTCTTTGCAAGAGGACTTTCTGAAATGATTACCTGACCTTAACATAAGGGGTAGATCCTTCATGCACAGGGTAAGATGCCCAACCAGAGGAGATGAATAATCCATATCACAAGAGATTAGGGTGAAATAACATTCCTAGTGAGTCTGCAGAAAGGAAAGTGTTTCATGAGAGAATAATTCCAGGAGGATTTTTCCTGTCTCACATCAACTTCCTACACTTGCCCGATCTCTAATCCTGTAAGAGACAGAGACAGCCTAGTGGTGAGAGGGTGGAAGAGGAAAGAGAAAAAGATGATGTAGCAAAACTCCCCTTCCCCCTGCAGTATCCAGCCTGAAACAGATCCTAGCTGAGGAAACAATAATTCCCTATTAAGTTCAGAATTCTAATTTTACACTGGAATGAAAACAATAGTTACAAAATGAGACTTTTGGGGGGGACACTGAAAATGCCAAGAGGATTTTTATTATGTGAAAATTACTAGAAAAGTAGAGATCTGTCTCAAAATTTCAAGATGTGAGAAGGAATAAGCCTAACAGAGTGGGTTTGATCAGACAGTTGTAATGGGGGTGGAGGACGTTATTTTCTAAGAAGTTTCTATGAAGTTACACTCTATAGCGATATATTCTTTCAACATAATGGTTACTTTTGAATGAATGAAAAAAATGAACATAAATAGCCCTATTGTCAATGTTCATTTTAATAATTTATTGTTGAATGGAAGTACAACACAGGATTTTAAGTGGCAATCAGCTTTTCTTTTGTGCCTTAAAATTATGTATAAAAATTAACTAAATTGATTATTTTTCTTATGTTATAAAATATAATAGACTGCATATTTACTGCATTAATGACACTGAAAATTTGCAGGGCATTAAAATGTTGCTTGTAAGCAGAATTAATATCTTGACTATCTAACTTTTGTCTAGTTTATGGCATACTACGTAGATCTAGAAAACTATTACAGCCTTCATTAAAGTTTTAAACAGTTATGAAATAGCAATATCCACCAATGGTTTAAATATTTTATGCAACATCTTTAATCACCTCTTTATAATTTACAGTATAGATTGTAAAATCATTACAGATGCGTGTTAATAATTAATATGTAATATTATCTTCTTATAAATATATGTCATGGATGCATTTAAATCCTTTGCTTGCAAGGTGAATAACAGAGTTTCTTTTACAACTGCTACACATATTTTAATTTTGTTTTAAACTTCTGTTTCATGGTTAGTTTTTCAGTCCAATTATTGTCACCTCTTAACCATCCTGATAACTACCCTTTGGATTGTACAGATAATCCCTATGTGGTATTTATTAGGACTATTCACAAACATTCAAGTTTTCCTTCCGGATACGTGACATTCCCTTATCCGTTCCCTTGGAGGATAAACACGGTCCTCTGACTTGCTTTGGCTAAAGAAGTACAAGTGGAATTGCTGTGTCACTTCCAGATGGAAATTTTAAGAGCCCCAGTGCAATTCCCCTGCTCTTAGAAGCATGTATCGGGATGCAACTTTTGTCAACCTGGGACCCTGCCTTAGCACGCATGCCCACCCCCGTTAGTCATGTAAAGTGAGTGAGAAATAAATGTTCTTATCCTCAGACCAAGCAACTTGGGAATTGTTTATTTATTCCTACAGCACAGCCTACACCAGGAAGTGGCAAAGTTTTTCTGTAAAGGGCCAGATAATAAATATTCTAGGCTTTGCAGGCCATAATATCTCCATTGCAACTGTTCAACTTTGCTATTGAAAAAGCAGTTGTAGGGGGAAGAAGATACAGGAATAGGTGTGACTGTGTTCCAATAAAACTTTATTTATAAAAACATGGTGTTGGTGAGTCAAGTTAGGTCTGTGGGGCCCTAATTTGCCAATCCCTGGTCTAGCCTACCCTGACAGATAGACAGTTGGCCTTCTGTATGTGTTCTGCATCCATGGATTCAACCAACCACAGATCGAAAATATTCCTTTTAAAATCCAGAAAGTTCCAAAAAGCAAAACTTGAATTTGCCTCACACCAGCAATTATTTACACAGCATTTACTTTGTATGAGGTATTATAAGTCATCTGGAGATGATTTAAAGGATATGGTTGTGCTGGGTTATATACAGATAACCAAGCCACTTTATTATAAGGGACTCGAGCATCTGTGGATTTGGTATCCTCAGAGGTCCTGTAACCAATCCCCTGCAGATAGCAAGGGATAACTGTAGTCTTATAATGGAGTAATAAAAAATACATGGAGGTTAACTTAAAGTCTTGTATTTTGATTGATTACCCTGATTTATTTTTAATATCTTGGAATTTAAAGTAATACTTCCAGAGATTCTCAGATTCTTTGTGGTTTTCATTTTCCATGTATTTTCTAAATAGTATTAGGACTGTGTTTAAGTTAAATAAAAAATAAACATGTTTATACACCCTTGAATTGAAATATTCAAATAACTTCCCTTTTTCTTGGGCTACACATAAATATCTTGGCAAGGTTTGGGAAACATTGTTTTACATTTCAATTATTCAACTATAGGAAAGTGAACCATTCCAATATGTCAGACTTTATACCTGGATAGAGATACAAATACAAATTTGCCTGAATGGAATTAGCAAAAAAAAAAAAAAAAAAAAAAGTTTATCAATCCAACAGGAAGTCTTTTCCCTAAAACTTAATGGTACTATACTGGTGGGAATATGGCTAAAAATGCCTAGGTATATATTAAAAAATACATATTCCTGGGACTTCCCTGGCGGTCCAGTGGTTAAGACTGGCTTCCAAAGCAGGGGGTGTGGGTTCGATCCCTGGTCGAGTAACTAAGATCCCATATGCCTTGTAGCCAAAAAACCAAAACATAAAACAGAAGCAATACTGTAACAAATTCAACAAAATACTTAAAAAAATACATATTTCCACTTACACACATTATTCACACACAAACAGTTATCTATAGGGAAAACAGTTAAAAAGGAAAATATTTGAGAAAGCATCATTTCTCTCCAAGAAAAACTATATACTCTGAATTCAATTAATAAATAAAATCTAGATTCCTCTTATTCCTTGTGACTTACATTGATTTTTATTTTAATAAAATGTATTCATATTCTTCATTCTTTTCTCTCAAAGTAACCTCTTCATCAACATTTAAAAGAAATGAAGTGAAAATGTTAAAAAATATGTGAAGTATTTAAGCATTAGTGTAACAAGTAACAGCATATTTCAATGAACATACTACTTTTTGGCTATTAGACCTGTAAAGAAGTCATTATGTTTCATTTCACCCAATTCAATGAATGGATTTTTGACAAGGCAAACTGTAATAATTCCTGTAATAATTCCTTTGGATCCATTACTTTTTTTTTTCCCATGTAAAAGCCTTTCAGCCTTGGGATTATTAGTATAGTAGATTTTTATGCTTCTAAAAGTGTTGATGCATTGGCTGGCCTGCAAGAATACTCACTTAAAATTTTTTCTATTCATAAATGATAAAGAAAATTAGGTCAAGTTATAGACTAAATGCTTCCCAAAGTCTTTAATTTTCATTCTGGTAGTTGTGAGCAAAGGTTAACAAAAGGAGCTAAAGCATTGAACTTTCTTCTTTGTGTGTGTGCTTGTGTGTGTGTGTGTGTGTGTGTGTGTGTGTGTGTGTATAAATATAAACTATCTAAGCATGTAAAATATGCATTTGCTCTGATTTTCTAGATTTATCCTAAAAGAAATATTTAGAGTCTGGTATTAAACCAGTCAACATTGTGGGTTTTAATGGAAATGTTGCCCAGTCTTTCATGTACTACTCTAAATAATTAAATATTTTTAAATTCCTGGTTTGGTTTTAACTATGTAGATACCTTTATTCCACTCATTAGTGGAACATCGTATAACATAGCCCAAATTAACAAAATGCAAAGAATGTCATCCCAGCAGGAACCCTGGAACGTGAAATGCATTTCTATCACTGGAATTTTTGTTAGCGCTCATTTGGGTACTCTCAACATGCTGTCGCAGTTAGTGTTATGTGCCCCGTTCTCTGGCTTAATCTTATGATTTTTATCCATAGCAGAGTAGAAAGACCTTACAAACAAGCAATGTGTGTGGATGCCTTGTTTTGTTTTCTTTTGATACTTTTCCCCTTCGGGCTTGATTTATAATTAAAATAAAGTTACTTATGTGGAGGTCTTGAAATTTCCTCCATTCTTTTTTATATTTTAGAAAAATCTCTTGGCTTCTGAAGGGTTGAAAAATTCTTATTACTTGGGTTTAGGTAAATATGTTACCCCAAAACTGGGTTCCTCCTCTTGGTGGGTGTTGAGCCAAAAGACACAACCAAGGCAAAGAGCAGAAGAGAAGATTTATTACTGGTAACAAGTAAGGAGAACACCATGGATTTTTCCTAAAACAGTGTCTCCCCAAACAGCAAGATTGGGGACGTTTTAAGCTAAGGGTACATGCATATTCATGAAGGGCTTGGGCAGTAGACAGAGCCCAAAGCATCAGTTGATTGAAGTCATGAGGGTCAGAAAAGGTCAATGTTATCATCCCTTAGATTCCAGTTGCTCTGGTGGTTGAGCGCCAGAGGGGGGAGTTAAATTCTGCAAAACAGCTTGAGACAGTGCTTTAGGCTAATCTTTACCATTGAAATAGAACGGGGAGTCTTTACAACTGATTTGTTACTCTTGGTATTGTTACTTCTCTTGCCTGATAAGTTTGTCCTTTTGTTCCCTTTGTTGCAGGTAGGGGGACCCCTTCCAGGGCCCAAGAGTGGGCTCTTGTCTAACACTTGGGAATGAGTTGTCTGAGGAGACACACGTACTGACAGAGCAAAAGACTTTACTGGGAAGGGGTGCTTGGGCAGAGAGCAGTGGGATAAGTGAACCCAGGAGAGCTGCTTTGCCACATGACTCACAGTCTCAGATTTTATGGTAACGGGGTTAGTTTCTGGGTCGTCTCTGGCTACTCATCTCGCTTGGCCCATATTTGGTCTGACTCAGGGTCCTTCCTGGTGGCAAATGCATCTCTCAGCCAAGATAGATTTCAGCGCAAAGGATTCAGGGAGGTTGGGGGACTTCCCTGGCTGTCCAGTGGTTAGGACTCCACACTTCCACTGTAGGGGGCACTGGTTCGATCCCTGGTTGGGGAAATAAGATCCCACAAGGCAAGGTGCAGCCAAAAAAAAAAAAAAAAAAAAAACACAAAGGATTCTGGGAGGTTGGTAGGACAATCTTATGGGCTGGTGTCTCCTCCCTCCTTTTGGCCTCTCCTGAATTCTCCCAGTTAGTTTTCGGCAGCACCATGTTCCTTATCAGTCAGGACCTCCTGTTGTGAGACAACTCATGCATGTGGTTATCACTGTGCCTGGCCAAGGTGGGCAGTTTCAATCAATGGTTCCCTAACACTTTAAGATCATTAGGTACTGAAATCAGTTTAAGGATAAGCATTGTGCTCAGGCTTAGCTCACAAAATGGCTTAGGCCAAAAATGGTTTCTCTTATGTCAAGAAAGCCATGCCTGGTTCTCTTTCTCTGGGGCCCCTCTACCCTATTTGCTTACAAATATGTCTCCTTTATAAGACCTATTACTTTCTTTAAAACATAGTCTTCTAGATAGAAAAGATAATGTTATAAAGAAAACTAGGAGATATGTTATTAATTTTTAAACCACATGTTCTAAAGGGGGAACAGAATTTGTCAGCCCCAAATATGTCTCTTTGGCATAAGCATTATTTTGAAATGATTCTTTTTTTAAAAACAGTAGACAGAGGAGAAATTCTGAAAACCAAGTATTGATATGTTACCCTTTTGTAAGAGCTATTTACATTTATAAGGGAAATCTCTATTTGCATGGCTATCTCCCCGTTCTGTACCAGGAAGAGAAGTATGACTAAATCTCTAGAAACACTTATCAATGGAGAAGGAAGTAATTTAGATCTGCATAACAGCCATACCCCTGTTTACTGTGTTTTTCCTGGTAACCTCCCATAACTGGCTTCACTCACGCACCCTCCCCCCACTACACACACACACACACACACACACACACACACACACACACACAAACAAACATCTTTCTTTTGTCACTAATTGGAAATGGTGTTTAAGGTGATGACTTGGGCCATTTCAGGGAGTTACTCGGTTTTCCTGGGTATCTCCCGTGTAAACATGAAGTGTACATGTTATTAAACATCTGTTTATTTTTCTCCTATTTATGTCTTTTATTACAGGAGAGGTCTCAACCAAGAGCCTAGAAGGGTAAAGGGAAAATTATTTTTCTTCTCCTGCTGTTTAAATTCATACAATGTCTATTGACTATCTATTGTAAAAATAAAGAAATTAGTCTCTCTATACTTCCTCTTATTTTTCCTCCTAAAAATTTCCTGGGGTTTATTAGCTATATTATAATGATATTAATCTACTTAAATAGATTCAATAATCTCCACTAGTTCAGTTTCTATGGCTTCTCCTTTCCTAGATTCTTTGTTTGTTTCATCTCTTGGTTGAAGGATTTTGTTGTCAAGTTGTTTTTTTCCATAAGGATGCATGGTGCTTTCTAATCCTTCCACACTTGACACCATTTGCTTCTTACCCTTTATGCCTGAGGCGCAACAACAAAAAATTTGTAAATAAAATTTTTTTTCTCCCCTGAAAAATTTGAATATGTTGCTCTGCTACCTTCTGGTACTGAGTCCTTCTGTGCACTTTTGGTAAGTCTAAGTTTTTCCTATTGACCTGTTTTTATTTTTTTCCCCCCTGCTTGAATGCAATATAATTTTTCTTCATTACTGATGTGGAATAACTCTACCACAATATTTCCTGGTTTCCTTTTGATCTGAAGATTCAAGTATTCCTTCATTGCAGGAATATTTCCTTAAGGAAAATTTTCATTGTTATCTGTTCTATTTGTTCTGCTGTCTTCTATACTAATGACAGTTTCCAACTTATCTTCCATATCTAAATCTCTCTTTTATTATTTCTACACTTTTCTTCTTTGGAGTTTTGTTTTGTGTGATTTCTCTCACTGTTCAACTTGTTTTACTGCACTGAATATGATTTTCTTCCTGCATCATTTTGTTTCTCATCCAATTCTTTCATAAATTTTGCCATTTTTTTCTTTTCTTTTGTTGTATTTTTGTGCTACCTTCATCTTTGAACCCTTGTATCTCTTTCTTGAGCAGTTAATTTAAGGTAAATCACATCACCTACAATTTAATTAAGAACTTGGAATAAGTTTGTCAGAATGTTTCTTCTGTGTCCTTGAGTAAATCTTTTTACAATGTATGTTAATTCTTTATGTGACTTTTCTGCTTTTTCCTTCCATTGAATTTGTGTTGCTTTGCAGCACCTTGGGTAGAATCCAGTGAGGACTACTGTAGGTATTTCAAACAGAGTGGATTCCAATACAAATGTACTGAGAGGGCAGGAAAAGCAAATGGGTGATGCCAGTGCCACACAGATGTCCCTAACTAGAGGAAACCACTCCATTTTCTAGGGCTGGAGAAGCAAATGGAAGAAAATAGTGTTACCCAGAGCCCATAAGTGTGCTGCCACTGAGGTTACTGGAGTGACAGTTCTGTCACTGCTGTGATTAGAGGTCCCACTGCTGAGGCCAATGCAGCCACTGCATTTGCCCACCACAATATGCTTGCAAACACCTTTATTGCAGGAGGCCCCAGTCACCTGCAAAATACCACTCACAGAACAAAAAGTAGCTTCTCCTTCCCTCTTGCCTTTTTGTCTCCTGTCAGTACCTCTTAATGGACGATCCTCACTAGACTCCACCAACAAGGGAGCCTGTGAAGTAGAGATTATAGGTTTCCAGCCCTCAGAAATACAGGAAAAAGTATAGCAAGACAAATTGTGGCTGAGGCCCAAAAGACGAAACCGACATATGTGGTATCCAAGCATAATTCTGGTGCTTTCCCTGTTGAATCGTTGTGTATGTTTGAATGAGCACAATGTGGGGTGAAACAAGAAAGTACGAACAGGTGTACATTGTAGCTCTGATCCAGAATTTCAGAATTTTTCCTTTTGAACATTTTCTCACTCAAACTACTCTTTCTTTTTCTCTTATGTCTCCCTTCTGATTCTTTTTTCCTGCCGAAGAGGTTAGTGCATTTCAATTAGAACCACTTAAGTTACAAGCACTTTTTGTTGAAATGTGATAACTGCTCCTCTCTCCCTTCTCTACTGTCCTTCTGCTTAAAGACTGTCATTGTGGCAGAGGAAACTAGTGCTCACCAAATTTCTACATCCTCCTCACATCCCCAGTCTCCTTGCTGATAAATGGAAGACATGTAGCTCTGTACAATGACTGTGTT
The DNA here is from genome assembly GCF_964270905.1 of Leucopleurus acutus. Classification (NCBI taxonomy): domain Eukaryota; kingdom Metazoa; phylum Chordata; class Mammalia; order Artiodactyla; family Delphinidae; genus Leucopleurus; species Leucopleurus acutus. The sequence continues at coordinate 61,379,552 of NC_139159.1, forward strand.
GTGAGCAGAAGTAATATATGTCACCTCCTCAAAGGACCCATTCCAGATGGCAAAGATAAAAGTGAAAAAGAGTTGTCCAACCTGTAACAAACTTTACACAAGCAAAAAATTAAGTCATTGATAGTTGTGGGTTTTCCAATATTAATTGCCCTGACTCGTCAGAGACAACAGAAGTCGCATCATGGGTCCACGTCACATACTTGCTCCTCCAGCCCCATCATTTTCCCAGTCTATGGGTTCCAGCTAGGCTCTACAGGAATAGTTTTCACTTATCTTATGGGCCACCCACATTCTCAGATTTCATTTTCTAATGAATAGACCCTTATGTAGATTTTTTTGCAGACAATTTTAGGAAAATATTTTTCTGCTCTGGTTTTGAGAAAGAATGTTCCAACGCTCAGTACTTTGCTTCACTAATACTCAAAGGTAATAGTATAGTATTACACAGTTTTTGTTTTGGATTTAGAGCCACCTCCCTGTATGACTGAAGATACAATTTTCTCCATTTTTATCCTTTCAGACTGTTTGTCTTTTAAAAGATTTTTAGTGAGTATAAAAGATAATATTTTCTCCATCATTTGTAACTCTTTCCTGCAATTTTGTACTGAAATTTTACATGTACTATAATACGTAGTGGACCATGTTGGTTCACACACGTTTTCCTTGCCCTTTCCCCTTCCCTCATCCCCAGCATAAACCTCACACCCAAAACAGACTAAACAAACATTCAAAGCAATATTTATCCCCAAATTATGATGAAATTATGCATAAGAGAAGGGTTGGAACCATTATTTGAGTAAACGAATAAACTAGAAATACATTTAGAAAACTGAGTAAAGTATATTTTTGGTATTAATTTCCCTTCGAATCTTAAAAGAGTATTTCACAATTACTATGTTCATGAACCCTTTTGATAAGACATATGCTCACTACTCAAGAGTCTCGCACGCCTTCTCTCCATTTCTAGCTCCCAATTCCTTTCTTGTATGAACACTCATTTTGGTAGTTTTTCACACAATAGGCAGAGAGAAAAGAAATGGTACCAGGTTTCTATGGGCAATTTTTCAACAAATAACTGCTGTAAACAGGTCAGAGTTGTTTGAACAACAATTTTCCAATAGATAAAGTGATACAATCATTTAAAATCATATTATGTCATAAAGCCATATTTTAATTATATTATGTTTAACCATATTTTGACATAAAGCCATATTTCTTAATGGTTCATTGTTATGTTTATATTAAGCAGGTATATTTTTATTGTACTATATTCCTATAAAGTTTGTCAGTCTTTGTATAGATAGGAAAAATAATGAGAGCAGGATAGAAACCTAGTAAAATATGACTCGTATTTTATTATTAATATGAATATAAGGTAATATATTCATATTTATAAATGTTTATAAATATGAATATATTACTTCGGGAAAGTTGCTTTGGATACTCCACATCTCATTTCATGCCTCAATATTTTACACCAAAGTAATTAAATAATTAACTCTCCCCACAGCTATCACCACTACCCCACACTGCCATTTTTTTATCCTCAGCTAAAATTAGTCCTAGCCACCGCCCTAACACCCGCTACTGGGACAACATCAGTGAGACAACCCTTCAAATGTTCATCTCGTCACTGACCAAGACTTCCCGGTCAGCACTTTGTGACGCATCCTGTTACTATTAGTATTATTTCTTCTCTTACTATATTACTACTATTACCATTGTTATGGAATTCATTGATGAGTTTAGCAAAAGTAGTTCAGGTGAAATAATTGGAGTAGGACCCAAAATCACAGTCAGCAGGAGTGAGAATGAAAACTGAGAAAACCATGAACACAAGTAAAAGTAATTATTTTGAAAAGATTGGCTGAAAAGGGGTAGACAGGTATAATGGGAAAGTAGGTATGAAGTCCTGTGTGGTTGATTTGTTAAAACTGAAGATACTCAAGCATGTTTAAAAGTGAGAAGGATTCCCTTGAAGGGAAAGGGAGGGTGAACACATGCAAATGAGAAAGTAAGAGTGAAATGTGAGGTTCCCGAAAAGGCAGGAAGGAATTCGATCGAAAGCTTCCACCCAGGAGAAGGGATTATCGTTAAAAAGAAGTAAAAGCTCTTAGTTTTCTTGGTGTGGAGGAGGAAATGATCAGAGCAAATGTGGGCAAATCTCTAGTTTGGCAGTGGTGAATGGAAGGATTTTCTGTAGGAGGTTGTGTTATCCGCTGAGAGTGACAAGGAAGAGGCGGTGATTAGGATGTTTAAGGAGGATGGAAAATGCACAAACTGGCCATAGAAAAGAACAGATTAGATATGTCACCAGAAAAATGTAGGGAATGGTCAGGTAGTGTTCAAAACCCATTGAACACAGTGATTCCAAATTAATAATAGAAAATATGTGCTCTCTAGGGTGACCATCTCCAGTAACGCTCAGATGTTCTCAGTGGTATCTGCACTGACAATCTGAAGGGTTTTACCAGGAGGTGTGAGGAAAAAAAAGTTTTGTTTTTTTTTTTTTTATGGTACGCGGGCCTCTCACTGTTGTGGCCTCTCCCGTTGTGGAGCACAGGCTCCGGACGCGCAGGCTCAGCGGCCATGGCTCACAGGCCCAGCCACTCTGCGGCATGTGGGATCTTCCCGGAGCGGGGCACGAACCCGCATCCCCTGCATCGGCAGGCGGACTCTCAACCACTGCGCCACAAGGGAAGCCCCAAAAAAGTAGTTTTTATAATGGAAAGAGTTATAGAAACAACAACATATAAAAATCTGAGCTGAATGATAGGAAAAATAAAGAAATGATTTTAAAAAGGAGAGAGATTAACACACTACCATTTTTGAAGGCATGGATATAGCTAAAGTTGTAGATTAATTCATCCTCGACTTTCTTAATTAAGCAGAAGCCTAGATTTTCTATAAAGCATGAGATTGGGGATATAATATAACTTGAACCATCTTTGTAAAGTACAGGTCATCCCTTGTACTACATGAATTGTTTGTGTGAGAGCCAAATTCACAATTTCACACTAAAGTTTGCGCTTGTTTTTGTAAGGAGTAGGCATTAACGAATTCTTTTTTAAATTTACTGAAATGCATATTCTCAAATGCACATTTCCTAAATGAAAGCAGATAGCTATTTGTTGAAGTAATCACTAGTTCAAGTTAGGTGGCCTTAAGCTTTTCACCTAAAAGTTCCAACCAGCTCTGATTCTGTACATCAAATAACATTCAGCGTGGATATATACAACACGTATATGGATAACTAACATTATATATGAAACCACAATAGTACACATTCCTTTATAATGAAAGGCACAATTCACTGTTTTAAAAAAAAGAACAAAAATAAACAAACATAATAAAGACATTTATCCCCAAGTTTAACTTCCTTGTATAATTTGACTAAGGTCCAAGATTTTTTGTTTTGTTCCTAAATGTCCATGAGCTTCTTGAATAAAGTTAATAGTATTTTTTGAAGAAGTGATTAAGTTCCTTCAAAGGTGATATAAGGTGCAAGAAATATCAAATAGAGGTTTTATTATTCTTTTTATGAGCAGATAATGAAAATACATCAAACTGCCTAATGGTTTCCTAAACTGACTATTTAAAAATATCTAAGATCCATTCTAAATTAAAGAAGTTAACTTGGCTGAGAAGAAGAGCTTGGATGGGATGATAAGAAAAAAAGAGTCATTTCTAAATATGTCATAGGACAAATTTATTTCTTATCTTTGTCTATCAGATTCTTCCTACTCAAGTAGATGTCTTGAAAGCAGCCTAGAGAACTCAACCATACACTGTTTTGTCTTCTATCAATAGAATGTCTTTGTCCATTAATTCCTGAATTGATTTCTATAACCCTGGAGTTTGCCAATGTCACAATACATAAAGCAAATAATTGAAATCTTGGATACACATAAAAATATTTGCTGGACCAGTTAGTTTATCTATAACTTGTTAATATCTCACAGTGTTCAGCAAATAGATTTTGCTTCTGTTCAGTGAACTGGTCTCCACTTAATGATTTATTTAATGGAAGCCTATTGTTCTTCCTAGGAAATGTAATATATCAAAACAATCTTTGTTTTGTTTTGTTTTCTGTTTATTTTTTAACATCTTTATTGGAGTATAATTGCTTTACAATGGTGTGTTAGTTTCTGCTGTATAACAAAGTGAATCAGCCATGTGTATACATATATCCCCATATCTCCTCCCTCTTGTGTCTCCCTCCCACCCTCCCTATCCCACCCCTCTAAGTGGACACAAAGCACCAAGCTGATCTCCCTGTGCTATGCAGCTGCTTCCCACTGACTATTTTACATTTGGTAGTGTATATATGTCCATGCCACTCTCTCACTTCGTCCCAGCTTACCCTTCCCCCTCCCCGTGTCCTCAAGTCCATTCTCTACATCTGCATCTTTATTCCTGTCCTGCCCCTAGGTTCTTCAGTACCATTTATTTTTTTTTAGATTCCATATATATGTGTTAGCATATGGTATTTGTTTTTCTCTTTCTGACTTACCTCACTCTGTATAACAGGCTCTAGGTCCATCCACCTCACTACAAATAACTCAATTTCGTTTCTTTTTATGGCTGAATAATATTCCATTGTATATATGTGTCACATCTTCTTTATCCATTCATGTGTTGTTGGACACTTAGGTTGCTTCCAACCTAAGTTGGAACCTAACCTAAGTCCTGGCTATTGTCTAGCAAAACTCTGACCCTCACTAGACATTAGTCAGTTAGAAGTAATGCATGCAACAGGAGAGAATGGATACACCATATGCCCAGACCATCAGAGTTGGAAAGAACCTTAGAGATTCTCAGGTTCAACACCTTCATTTTATGTACAGGAAATTGAAATCTAGAAGAAGCGATCTGCCAAAGTTTGCACAAGTACTTATAAACTGGACCAGGACCAGAGCTCAATTCTCAGACTCCACATCCAATAATCTTTCCTCCAGCTGATGATATAACAAGAAATATACCATTTTTGCAACATATTAGCTCCATATAATCTCATAGATAGTTTTGTAGTCTCTTCAACACATTGGAGAGCTAACCTTGGACATGAGAATTACACTACAAATATACTTGTTATTTTCCCATTCTGAAGATGTTATAGATAACATACATAAAGAGTATAAGTTGGGCTTCCCTGGTGGCGCAGTGGTTGAGAGTCCGCCTGCCGATGCAGGGGACATGGGTTCGTGCCCCGGTCTGGGAAGATCCCACATGCCGCAGAGTGGCTGGGCCCGTGAGCCATGGCCGCTGAGCCTGCGCGTCCGGAGCCTGTGCTCCGCAACGGGAGAGGCCAAAACAGTGAGAGGCCCGCGTACCACAAAAAAAAAAAAGGGTATAAGTTTATAAACTTATAATTCAAATTTACATATAACCATCACTTAGTCCCCAGACAATTCAAGGCACCATGTCTACTGAGATTATAAATCAACAGAGTAGGAAGCAAAAATGTAATTGTTTAAATGGTTTTCAACTATTTCTTCTTGATAAACTTATGATAACTTTTCACTTGTTTGGGCTTGAACAGTAAAGAGTATTATATATTTTTCATCAGTTGCACTATACTCATAAGGTATTCAGATGAAAAAAGAATATGCTATATATTCTCTCAATAGAATAAATAGGTGAGATTTTAACTTTACAATCTGTTGTTATATGTGTGTAGATGGTGAACTTCCTGGGGAAGAGTGTGACATATTTATGACTGTAACCTATACGTCCTATTTCATCAACTTGAGTATAAAATGAAGTCTCATTTTACATAATAGTGCATTAAAAGAGCTAAGATACCATACTAGATAAATTTTGGTTCTTCCTATTGTTTTCTGTGATGCATTCAACAGTTCCCTGGGAGTGCTTACTAAGTCCCGGTTACTGTCAGTAAGTAGAGAAAAAAAACAAAAAATGTAATCTACCCACCAGAGGGTCCCATATGTTGCTACAGTCATTAAGGCGACTACACATGGCATCACTGTTGAAAACAGGAGCTTCTGTAGCCCAAACTTTCTTGCCTACTGCTGGCAACATCCAGGCACGCTACACCGAAATATATCACTGAAGCAATTTAGTAAATTCTCTGTCCTCTACTGAAAGATTTCATGTCAGCTGAGCATAATTCATAACCCAAACCAAAGTCCAGTCAAATTTCTATCTACTGGGAAAACAACAATTGGTGTTGAGGAAAGCACCATGACACTCTGTGACAGTAGTTTCCCTGTGTCTAGTTTTCAGGCTGTTGGCAGCAGAGCCTCGTGCCCCACCAATTTATAGGCCTGAACTGCTAATAGTCGGACAGCTTACCCAAGACCTGCCTTTCAATTTACCCAAGTCCTGTCTACAAGGTCAGTGTGACTGGAATAGGCAGAGTCTTAATTTCAAGCTCAGGATATGCCTGAAGTAGCATTTCCCCACAGTCAATTAGGCTTTGGGGTTAAACATGGACCATCAATCCTGGTGGCTCAGTCCTGTCCTCCCTAAAAGCCAAGCCCTATACTTACTCATTACTTTTTCATTCCCATGCTTCTCCCGTCTTCTCCTCATATCATTTTCTTTTCTCTCCTACTGAATCATTTCCAACACGATGCAAGTATAATATTCCAATTAATTTTTTTTCTCTCAACCCTATTTCCCCCTACATTCACATATCAATTTGTGAATTTCCCCCTACAATTTGTGAATTTCCCCCTACATTTACATATCAATCTTTTTTATGGCAAAAAGAATTATGGATTCTCAATGTCTTCAAGAAAAGTCTTCTCTGAGGTGGCTTAATGTCTATATCACTCGAGATTTTTAAGTGGTTGTCATTTTTAATAGCAGCTTTGCTCTCCTTTTAAAAAGAGAAAAAGTATAAGTCAATCTATTAGGTCCTGAGTTATGAAAACAAACAAACAAAAATATGGTATCATATCATTTCTCTCATATGGATCTACGAAATGTTTAAAAAGGTAAGTGGTTGGAGTTCACAGACATGCTTATGGGGTTTATCTCTGATGCATTTTTGGAAATCAAATAGGCAGCAGAGACACAGTGTATCTGCCTTTGCCACCATCCCATCAACCCCAAGCTCTATCCTTTGCTTTTTTCATTCAATATTAACTAATATTTATTAAGAATTTATTGTGTATTTGACCTTATAATGTCCCTTGAGAGTACAGTAATAGAAAGACATGGTCTCAGCCCTGAAAGTCTCAAAGCTTAGACAAATAGATATGCAAATAGCATGTATAACTAGTAAGGTACAAAGTATTACAGGAACAGGGATCTGATATTTGCAGGATGCATAGGCATTGACCAGGAGAGGTAGTAGAGAAAGGGATATTCCAAGAGGAGAGAACAGCATTTGCAAATGCAAAAAAAAAGGATAGGGCTGGACACCAAATGTGTAGGTTGTTTCCTATTTCTGGACTATAAAACTTGAAGCAGGAATGGCCAGGTAATGTTGAACAGAAAAGTGTGGACCACATCTTAACAGCCTTCTGTACTATGCTAATTTGAAATTTATCCTGTCTGTCAGTCAAAGGCTCTGGGGAGAAAATAGGAGAATCACATGGGAACACTTTTCTAAATACACATCGTTACCATATGTGTTCTGAAAAATGTCTCAGATGATTGATATAGCATCCCCCCCTTTCCACCTAATTTGAAAAATCACTGCTGTAGATTATGGACAGCCATTGATTAATTCTGAGCAAAGAAATGAATAAAGAGATTTGCCTCCTATCCAGATGTATAGGTCCTCCATGGCCACTGGGTATCACTTCTTACCCAATTCCTACCTTGTAATTATATTTAGCACTTTGACCAATTCCCAGGATAGATCCAACTCCACAACACATTAAACAGAGATGCAAATATTTTGCAGAAAATTTCATAGGGAAGCTTGTTCCATACAATAGTAATAATAAAAAGTTCACAGTTAAATATTTCTAGTCCCCTCTACTGCCATTTTGTCATTCTTCCTCTTTCCTTTGTCCAATTTCTAAAAAAAAAAAAATTCCTCAGTCATCCTGAGCAATTTAATTTTTACCCTCAACATGTGTACCCCATTCAGGATAACAAAAGTCCTGCAGCTATTATCTTTTTTTTTCAAACACTTGCCCTGTTAGTCTCATCCCTCTATTCCAAGTAGTTTATTAAATTATTGAATTCTTTTTAAAAGGAGAGTTTCTAAATTAATAAATTTTTTCTGTATTTTTATATATATTAGAAACATCAGCATAATCATTCATTCATTCATTATATCAACATTTCTCAAGTGCCTACCATATGCCAGCTTAACTTAATTCATAGCTACTATCTAGTTGTACATCTTGCCATCGCTATCTCTCCAAGTCATAAGAATGTTCTTATAACAGTGAAAAGACAATCATAAAAATACCTTTTTATGTATTAACTTTATTTTTTCAATTATAGAAACACTGCTGCGAGCTTCTGAAAAAGGTTTTTCAAAGAATAGTCTTGGGCCTTGTATATATATTTTTAATGAAAATGTTGAAACTTCCACTAGAGATAGAGAAATTAAATGGTTATTTTTGTCCTTCTGTCATACAGATAACAAATTTCCCCATTAATTATACAAGCTTGCCATCAATTTAAAAAAAATAATGTAATTCCTTCTACATACAGGGAATTTATCCCCCCCAAAAATCAGCAGGCTCTATTTTTATAATCCTTATAATTATTTCACATTCCTAAAGTATAATAAATTAATAACCATAGCAAAACAATAGCATCTACCTAGTTGTAAAGATTTCGTCTCAACCAAGGATAGATGGTTAAAATTCTCCTCATGCCCTGTTTTCAAAATGTTGCACTGTCATTTTTGAAACTAATTTGGTGAGCCTCAGTGTAGGACATGGAGAGAAATTGCATTTACTCTGAGCTGTTTCCTGGCGAAATTGTTTAGCCCTCCAACAATAAGAAATTACAGGAGGACATTGAATTACTCCCTACTCAAATCTAAAGTTCCAGTTGGGAATGTTTTCCTAAGAAATGTATTAATCTGAAGAATGCCATCTTCATATCTTTTATTTATCTAAGTCAAATATTTGAATAATACATCAAAACTATCCTTAAGACAAAGCATGCTTTTTTAAAACTCCCTCAGACACAGAATACTTCTCTATATTTTTGCATGTGATCCAACTCTGAAGAAACCTGCTTTGAGTTATAGGCAATAGATTTCAGGAAAAGAGATTATTTAAAACTAGAATTTTATGTCAGATTTTCATTGTTGTTGTTTTTGTTAAAGTGTTATATAAATGAAGTTGTTTTACAGAGTAATCACATCCATCAAACAAAGAAAGGCATTAGCAAAGAGAATTACACATTTTCACTAAAACACCTTAAAATTCATTGAGGACTTTTATCCCCTCAATCAGTAGGTGCATGTATGAGGTGGGGGATGGAATATTTTAAAAGAAGTTATTTAAAATTCATTTTAAATTAAAAATAAAAAACGGGGCATGTGAATTGCTTTATTAAATACTATAAATTCTTATCCTTGTCTGTGAAATATGCACATATATACGTAAGGTTGCCTGATTTAGCAAATAAAAATACAGGATTCCCAGCTAAATTTTAATTTTAGATAAACAACAGACAAACCTTTAGTGTAAGCATACACCCTGAAACATTTGATACATACTTGTTTTAAAAATATTTGCTACAGGGCTTCCCTGGTGGCGCAGTGGTTAAGAGTCCGCCTGCCGATGCAGGGGACGCAGGTTCGTGCCCCGGTCTGGGAAGGTCCCACATGCCGCGGAGCGTCTGGGCCCGTAAACCATGGCCACTGAGCCTGCGCGTCCGGAGCCTGTGCTCCGCAGCGGGAGAGGCCACAACAGTGAGAGGCCCGCGTACCGCAAAAAAAAAAAAAAAAAAAATTTGCTACAGCCTGTATTCTCTTTGGCAACTCTAAGTACGTGAGTAAAACGTATTGAGACTTTAAAGAAAAATAATTGGACAAGATGCAAACCTTATGTTGCTTTGATGTTTGCTGAATCACTTATAAATTGTGGGTCCATCCCATTCACGTCCTGGCATAATGTGTTTGTGATTAATTTTTAAAGTTTGGACCTAGAGATCTGACTGTTGTCGAGGTCACAGAATTTGAGCAACCAGGATACCATGGGCTTCTGTATCTGTACTGAATACAACACATTGACTAACTAGGAAAATCTGTTAGGTCTAATCTCATTGTCTTCACTCTCTATTATGATTATTCATTACCACATTCCCTCTGAGTGGCATTGGAGACAATTCAGTTTAAATAGCAGTGTTGAATTAATTTATCTAATTTTCCAAAGCACCCAGCCACTTTACAAGTTGTCCCTTACATATCTGATCATTCTTTGTTCTTTACCTTAACATTGTCCATTCTGTTTCTGGACTCTTGTAATATCTTCCACTTGCCTGTATGCCTAGTCAAACTCTACCCCATCACTTCTTTTAACAATGATTTTACCTCTTCTAGCAACTTCTCATATAATCAGATAAAGATCAAACACTGGGGAAGGTACAAATACATGTGGATGCATAAACACACAGACACAAATTGACACAGGGGCTAAAGATGGTCTAATACCCTTTTGAATTTTTCTCCCACTTGAGTGGTTTGAGGAGAGAGCATCTATGAAGTATCTATGAGCTTTGAAAATATCAGGAAGGAAAGGAAAGGCGTTGTTACACCATGTGGTGGATTATAACTGGTCTCCTTTGAGTTTCTCTCAGAAATATATGTAAAAGATTTAAGTTATTTTTGGCTATAGAATTAGGGTTTTTTTGAATTGCAGCACTACTCCAAGATTGTACCAAATATCTAGGAGATTACATTCAGTTAACATCCTAAAAACAACGAACAGAAAAACAGATTTAGATGTATCTTATGCACAAGGTACTGTCCTAAGCTGTGTACATGTTCAATCACATTTAATAGCCAAGATAGTTGGATAAAGTAATTTCTATCTCCATTTTAAAAATCAGGAAAATGACATTCAGTGAGGTTTCATAAATTTTCCATAGTCACATAGCACTTCAGATTAATGCAGGTGAAATACTGCATTAAGGTGAATTTACTGTAATTCTGGCACTGAGTTAGACCCGAGGTGTCAAAACAGAAGGAGGAGAAAGAAAGGAGGATGCTTCGCCTCCTATATCTTATAGTCAATTAGGGGCAATATATATGCAAAAAAATGAATCTAATCATATATTATATTGTACAGAGAATAAAGAATACACAAATGGCTAGTTTTATGGCAGATGACGAGGAAGGGCAGGCGCAGTGAAGTATTCACACGGGTATTGAAAGGCAAGACTTTGAATAAGAATCCACTAATGGATGTGCGTATGCAAAGTTTTGTGATTGTGAAACCAAGTGATGTGTTGGTGACACTATAAGTAGTTCAGTAAGATAAAACTGGAAAAATCATGAAGGACCACATATGCATATGAAGACCTTGAGTTGCAGCTGGATGGGATGGGGAGTGTAATACCTCATTCAAAAAAATAAGTCCAAATGCCTCCATATAAAATCCAGACTCCTAAGTCTGATGGTCAAGTCTTTGAAGAAATGGGCCCAGACTGACCTTTAAAACTTTATCCTCAAGTACTCCTGTAAATATTCCTTTCCAACCATATTAGTCTACTCATTCTTTCACAAAATATGCCATGCATACTTCTTCCTCTTTGCTTTTGGCTGTCACTTTTTTTTTTTTTTTTTTTTTGCTGTACGTGGGCCTCTCACTGCTGTGGCCTCTCCTGCTGCGGAGCGCAGGCTCCGGACATGCAGGCTCAGTGGCCATGGCTCACTGGCCCAGCCGCTCTGCGGCATGTGGGATCTTCCCAGACCGGGGCACGAACCCGTGTCCCTGCATTGGCAGGCGGACTCTCAACCACTGCGCCACCAGGGAAGCCCTGGCTGTCACTTTTTTGATACACTTAATACACACACACACACACACACACACACACACACACACATACATGCATAGACACAGTTTCTCCGTTAAATTCAACTTAAATCCCTCCTTCTCTACTTCTTTATTATTCAGTTACTAATGAGTTGCCTCTTAAAACATGGTTTTGATAACTAATATGAGAATTTCTTTTAGGAAAAGAATTATCTACTTAAAGGAAATACCTCAGTGAGCTGTTTGGCAGTGTCTTAGGGCATGAATTGAAAGCAAGAGACAAAATCTTACTTGCTTCTCAGATTCTACTTCCTTTGAGAAGCCTTTAGTGTCCCCTCCCCCAATTTTGTCATGTATTCCTCTCATGTGCCCCAGAGTACTCTAGATCAACCTTTAGCATAACACTCAGCAACGGTATTGTAATGATCAGTTGACCTGGCAACCACACTTCCCACTAGACATTTGAACAGGGACTCTTTGAGGGCAGAAACTTCATAATAATTCCTACTGTGCCTGTAGCGCCTGGCACATAACAGGTGCTTAAAAGCTGTGAATGAATGAACAAAAGAACCTCCCCGGGACAGATAACAGTTCATGATTATATATACTAGAAGAGTGAAGGATCAATAATTCCTTGATGACAATATAGTAACTTGAAAACTTTAATAGAGCTTGGAAATTTAGCTAACAGACTTCCTTGGATAGCTCATATGTCAGGAGAATATCGCATTACCCACCCAAGCCATGTCACACAGGAGAGTTAATGACCTCAGTTGACATAAATAGGTCATGAAGGCAAATTAAAATTAAATTAGTGTAGTTGTTAGTGACTGGACTGGGACTGTCTGTAAAATGGTACCTGGGGCAGTAAGGCTAAAGATGCCACCACGTTGGCCTTTAGGTAGCAGAGGGGTCATCAGATGGAGGTTGTGTTCTGAACTTTGACACTGGAGATCCACCGAGATCAGTAAATAGGCCGAAAGTCACAACTACGGAGATAAATAATCCCTCATCTCTTTAAGATTTTCACCAAACAGCCAGAGTCCCAGTCCTTCTAGATGAATGTGATAATTATTTCTAATGGGCTTTAAATAACAAAAGGAGGCAATTTTTTTTGAATTTTAGACTATTAACTCTTACTGGATTTTAGATGTTTATCCCTTTCATTTATAAAACCATTCGTTCAGGTATTTATTTATCTAATGTATATTGAGTAACTACTATGCACCAAGCACTAAGTGCTGGGCATATAATGAGGAACCACAAACATGTACTTGCTTTCGACCCTCAACAAGTTTATAATAGAGCAGGAAAGACGACATGGAGCAAGTATTTAGAAAAATTCTGAAGTAGCACAGATGGCTTGGGCAGTTGAGGTAGTGTGATCTAACCTAACATTTAATTAAAATTTTTGAGGAATAGAATAGGCTGGAATACTACTGGGAAACTCAGCTGACCCACCCGAGATAAGTTTAGAGGAAGCTATGCTAAATATATGTTATTTTGCTGTCCTAGAGTTTGAAGGGTAAAACAAAACAAACAAAACAAAATAAACCTCTCATCCTCATGGATAATTTAGTCACAGGATATTTAGGAGAAATGGGGGCAATTGGGTCAACTATTAAAGCCTCAAACCCTTATTTAATAGCTGAAAAGAATTAAGACCCTAGGTGGTCATATGATGGGCTCCAGGATTACACGGCTTATAAACAGCAGAGCTAAAACTCAAATCCAAGTGTTAAGGCCCCTGAAAGAGTGTTCCCTGTACATAGAAACTGAGAGGAAAGGCCAGTTAATCTTCTAATACTCTCTTGGTTTATCTCTCACCATAATCTTTTAAAAATTATTTTGGTAGGGGAGCCGTCATGGTCATAGGTTTTCAGAATTTGGGGAATGGAGGTGAGGATATAGAGGTTCCGAGAAAAGGGACTCTGAAAAGAAAAAAAAAAAAAAAAAGAAGCCCAGTGTATAAAAATAGACTGGCGGAGATAAATAACGCTAATTCAGGCAGGGACACAGAGGTGTCCCTCGTTCCTTTTCTAGTTCTCTGAGCAGTGGTGGCACAGGGGTGAGGGGGTGAAAAGGAGGGGGATTAGCAGAGCTTAAGCTCTCTCATAATTTCTACCAGCCTCTTAAGTATCCTTTAATAAGGACAATTGAGTTTCTCAGCCTTATGTCAAGTGTGCGTAAAAATATATGTAGACTGATTTCCCTCTTTTCTTTTTTTTAAGCTATAACAGAAAATCTAAATAGAAACTTAGTCTTTGTTACTCAAAAGCATTTTTCAAGACAGTTCTCTGGCACAATTCCCTTCCTTCACTGCGCACTTCCAATTCCATTGTTTTTTCAGGATACCGCTCTTTAGAAATTTTGGAGCACTCAAGCCCGCACTAGCAATGAGAGCTGGTTCCCTGGATGATGATGTCACGAGTTACCGTGTATTTTGCACCAGGGCAGCCTTCTTTTGATTGAGCCAGGCAGTCACTGACTGCTTGCTTCTTCACCCTGGATGACCCCATTTATGACCCAGACTCTACTTCCCAGCAACAAAAGGAAAAAAATAGTTATCAGTTTAAAAAAGAAGTTTGCTTTGACCTGCTTAATACTAGAGGTGGTGTTCAGTCCACATGCAGCAGGGAAGTTTGGGGTCTTTTGTTCCTTGGTTTAATGTTTGACCTTCCCTTGATATCTCTTCCTTTAATGGGCTTTAACCTTTCCCTTTGATCTCTTTTCTTCCTTTGTAGAGGAGAGAAGCCAACTTCTGCTCACCCACGCCACTCACCACCCTTTTTAGCAGCTTTTCCTTTGGTCTTCACAGCAGCTCCTAAGGTATTGGAACCTCTTCAGCAAGGCCCTCCCCCCAGACCCCACCATCAGAATTGTCACCTTCCTGATTAATACCTCCACCATTCATCCCCATTTCCAAGTACTTGTGACAGGTTTGTTCCAAGAAGAGAGTTAGGCTTTTGTGAAATTTCTCCCCAAAGCGTACTTTACTGACCGTCTTTCACCACGTTTTCTTTAACAGCAAGCACTATTCACCCAACAGAAATTCAGATGAGAAAATCATATGAAACCTCCACTTTGAGCACATTGAGGAACTAACTAAATTATTTCAGACCATAAAACATTACCTGGTCCACTGAAGGGAAACTGTAAAAACCGGACCTTCATTGAACTGCTACTTGTTGTTTTGTGCAAAGTGTGTTCACAGACATTATTTTCTAACCGTGTAAGGTAAGCAGGCCAGAAGAGAGAAGGAGACCAAGACTCCAAACAGTTGAGTGACCTAGCAAGGCTAAGGCTGATATCCCTACATCAGTCATTCAACAACCAAATATAGCAATGCCAACTGGTAAACAGCGGCTGCCTTGAGACCCCTGAGTGCCACTCTACCTACAGCCCCAGCCCCTCCCAGGACCTTCCATTCCTTCCATAGTGCCTGGCAGTACGGAATGGGTATACTATGTTATGGTCAACAGCTCTGATTGTCAACACCCAGCATGTTCTTGCTGTTAAATGTGCAGTATCAACATAGGACTACATCAAGCTAAATTTTCAGCTTTTCTGGCGGGAGGGGGTTGGTTCAGGGAGTGGGGGGTGGTCACAAAAGCAGGGTAGATTTCAGCTGCAAATCTTTGGGAATGCCACGTTGTGGTTGGGAATCTTCAAAGATCTCTTTTTCCCTGCTCCCACCAATAGTCAACATTGGCACAGACAAGTATGCCTGGGCCTTCTAGACAAGAGATTTTGTCCTTAAAAATAGGTCATCCAGCTTCCCTGGTGGTGCAGTGGTTGAGAGTCCGCCTGCCGATGCAAGGGACACGGGTTCGTGCCCCGGTCCGGGAAGATCCCACATGCCGCGGAGCGGCTGGGCCCGTGAGCCATGGCCGCTGAGCCTGCGCGTCCGGAGCCTGCGCTCCGCAACGGGAGAGACCACAGCAGTGAGAGGCCCGCGTATCGCAAAAAAAAAAAAAAAAAAAATAGATCATCCTTTGGTGTCTGAATTTTATTCGAGGTTCGCCTTGCCCTCTGGCTCTCTGACCTGGGTCCTCAACTTTATCTGCTGTCCTCTGCTAACGTGTGCCTATTACAACTCAATCTAGACCAGTGATCCGAGCTGCTCCCAGGCAAATGCCAAACCTAGCACTTGCGTACACATCTGGACTTAAACATTTCTGGGCACTGATTATTTCCTTTATTTTACTGCTTGTTCAGCCAGGCTTTTAATAAGATTTAATATTTAATCCAGCATTTCTTTTTTTAGGTGTTCGATAATGAGAGAGCGTCCTCAGACTAGCTGGTCCTCCCTAATGCCAGAAGCAGAAGTCTTTGACCCATAATTTGTTATGTTGTCCTTTATTGGCTGCCAGACATGCCATACACAAATCTCAAGGAAAAAGGAACTTGCAAAATTGGCATAGAAAAGTGGAGTTACGTTTCACGATAGTGCGTGGAAATGGACCCCAGGGGGGTGCATGGAAGCATGGGAGGCTGTGAAGTCACTGAAATTGCTATCATCTGGAAAAGATGATGTGATCATCAGCCAGACACATGGGTTTAAGCAAAAGGAAAGTTTACACATTTATTAACTAAGGTTTTCTTTAGACAGAGAGAGGATTAAAAAAAAAAAAAGCCGCGGCTGCCATGGGAATTCTAGTAAAAGTACATTACAGGAAGCGGGGACCGTGGTGGGCCTCAAGCCAAAACAGATTGCGAAGCACTAGTATAGGGGAAAAATGCACTCATCTCCGTTTGGAAGAATGAGAAAATTTGACTTTCCCCTTTGTGCCAGGGAATACACGCTCCCTCGGGGGCCAAAAGAGAGATGTTCCCTCCAGCTCTGTCCACAGTCACCTTTTCAAGCGGATTTATTCTCAGCCAAAGGGAAAGCTCCAGCTCCAGCTGCAAGGTATTCTATTTGCCTGCTGCTAACAGATTTGTTTATTAAAGCAGAATTACTTGCTCTATATGACTGGAAAAATCTTCTAAGGAATGGGTAGAGCAACAGTATGTAGAAAACATCTCAAGCCTATAGGTATATACGAAATATATTGGAAAAAACAAACACCATGTATTAATAGGAGGACAATTACACCAAAAAACTCTGTTGTAAAGCAAATACTGCATTTGAATACTACTGCAAGCTAAGATTCTTCTCAGGCACAAAGAGAAAAGAAAAGGCCGTTAAAGGTCAATTAGAGGAAGAATTCTAGCACATCTGGAAAAATAAACTCATAGTAATTCATTCACACCCCCTCCCCCAGAAATATTTATTGAGCTCCTACTATGTGCTAGGCAATGTGCTAACAAATTCATCAGTGAACAAAACATAAATTACGATAGCTGGTAATATATTTTAATATAGGTCCTTGTGGATTTCTAATAATTTTTCTGCCCCTAGACTACACCACCTTCCCTTCATGGATTGCCCAGAGCTTTGCCCTTCCCTGTTCCGTGTATATGCGTGCCTTTGTGGATTTTGTGGCCAAGAATAGTTTCAGCAGGTTCTCAATCTACATGTGAGGGAGGAGGAACGCCTCTGTCCAGCTCACATGGATTGGCCTTTGTGCCTGTGAGCTTATGTTCTCCCAAAAAAGATGATTCAGGATAATGATTCTGGCACATTATCTCATTAGGCCTCCTGATACTAAATGAAGAAGGCAGTTGAAAAATAACACTCCATTTCACAAGAGATAAATCTGGGGCATGGAGAGGTTAAATAACTTCTCTAAATCAAACAGCCAGCAATTGGGCCTGGGACAAGGACAGAGATCTTTAAAATTCACATCACATTTTCCATCCCTTACATTGCACTGACTTTAGATTAAGTTTAAAGAATTCTGGCAATAATCAAGGATATACAAAGAGGAAAATATAAATTTAAAGAGAGTTGCTATTTCAGAATATTGTTAAAATTTGGATATTGTCAACACTAATCCAAGATACAAAAATTCCATATGGAAATGCATTTTTTAATGAATTCTTATTTTCCTTAATTAGAAAAAGCTGTAAGATTATATTAAAAAAATGTTTATGTTCCAGATGCCTCTTTTTCTCCTAATACTGATAATAGAGCAACAAACAAAACTCCCAGAAAGTATTTCACAATATTATGTTGCTATCTGAGCTTTTAAAATTCAAACTTGGAAAATAAAATGCATAAAGGAAAAAAGCAGAGGGAAACACATTTGTAAATAACCTGGAAACATGAAGAAAAGAGATCAAGCCGAAACTGAATATCCAGCTGTGTAAACACATTTAGATACTTAAAAAAAATCTCAAATTGATGGTATTCATAAGGCCTTCCTGGTGCCAAATCATATACTTCACATTAATTCTTCTGTGATTCCACATCCTTTCCACACTGCATCAGTCTAAACTGTCTATTTCAGATGGAACCACTCGAATTCCATGAATGTTTTTGTTTAATCAAGGAACACTGTAAACTGTTGTTCTTGGTCATACACTCTACTCTTAAATAAAAATAAGATTTTTGAAGATGAAAGATGGAGGTGTAGGTGCTAAATATTTGCAAATACTTTCCTTACTCCCAGAGATCTGAATTACAAGTAAAGAAGTGGAGACTTCATTAGTTTCAGTTCCAAAAACAGTGCTAAATTCCACTATTTAGAGGCAGAACGGTTTTCTATCAAAAAAATAAAACAAAATGACTAAAATAGAGACTTCCCAGAAGACTTCTTTACTGCACTGAAAGTCAGTAACAGATCTAGCCACATGCTAAAATTCCTCTTCCAATTAAATGAAATGAATGGTAAGGAGAACCAACACAGTGTGTGGCATTGCAGCAGGGGTTAATTTAATCCTTGATTTGTAACCTGCATAATGATGATGAAAACACCTACTTCGAAGAAACTGATTACAAGGCAAATTCACATCTGAGTTCTAACAGATGTAACTACCTTAAAGAATCCAACACCTCTCTCACCCCCAACACGCTACTGTGGTCAGTAGGGAAGTGCTAAATGGTTACCAACCCATCAAATTCGAGAAAAAAAGTCTTATTTGTAAATTGTAAAAAGTTTAGTTTTGATATTAATTAGTTGGCTTAGAACTACGCTATTGAAGCTAAGTATGGTTGAAGTCACAATACTTACTACAAATGCTGCGGCTATCAAGCATTTTTTAACCTAAGGTGGAAGACTTCCTATTTCATGATTCATTAAATCTATACTGGCATATTACACAAGTGTACTCAATAAAAATAACCATTTTTTAAAAATCATACAAAGGTAGGATTGAAAGCTTTAACAAATAAAACTTCCTAGTGCCTAGTTAAATTTGAATGTCCCATGCAGTATCTGGGATGTAGTTATACTAAAAATATTATTCATTTTTTTGGAAATTCAAATGTAAGTATGTGTACTGTATTTTATCTGACTACCCAGCTCAAAGCCATCACAATAACCAATACTTCTTATAGCTGTAGAGAATGTGAGATTTGGGGCTGAAACTATTCATCCCAGGATTGTACTTTCTTAAATTGAGCAAAACCCAACTTGCTTCCTTGTCACTTTTAGATTTGTGATCACAGTGGAGTGTAGGATGATTAAGTGAATGAACTTCTGAACAAGTATAGTGAATAGCTTTTTAAAATTCAACTTTAAAATCAAAGATGAAACTATATTTCTTTTTTTTTAATGGCCTCCAGGAGCTTTTTTTTTAAAAAAAATTAACTTATTTATTCATTTATTTAATTTTTGGCTGCACTGAGTCTTTGCTGTTGCACGCGGTTTTTCTCTAGTTGCTGAGAATGGAGGCTACTCTTTGTTGTGGTGCATGGCCTTCTCATTGTGGTGGCTTCTCCTGTGGAGCACGGGCTCTAGGCACACGGGCTTCAGTAGTTGTGGCACATGGGCTTAGTTGCTCCATGGTATGTGGGATCTTCCTGGACCAGGGCTCGAACCTGTGTCCCCTGCATTGGCAGGTGGATTCTTAACCACTGCACCATCAGGAAAGCCCCTGAAACTATATTTCTTGTAAACAAGCCTTTTAAAATATGGCTTTAAGGATAATTTTAAGACTATTATTTCACAAAAAGAACAGTGTTAATGAAATCTATTCATCTTCTGAAAGGCATAAAAACTATTAAAATTTTTGAAGGAAAAGAGGGCAAGAATTGTAATGTGGTAGTATTGATCAAATAAAATGCAAAAGTTTATGTCAGCTCTAAGGGACAGATAATTACTGAAAATAAGGTTAGTTGCATTTGTTTATTTACAGAAAAGATTTTGTCATATAATACATATTTACACATAGAATTATTAAATTTCCCTCCATATACTGGAATTTGGAATATCTATTTTTTTTTTAATATCTTATATTGAGATACTTGGATCCATGCTTTAAACATCTTTTCTTAAGAAATAGCTTTATAAATTAGGAAACAAAATGCTTTACATTAAACACATCCAAGAGTAGTTATCAAAATAATTCAACAGACAAAAAAGTCAAAATACAAAGCCTATCAGACATAAGATTTATGCCCGAAAAGTGTGCTTTCTTGATAACCAATTCAAGTCTGCGTTACCAAGTGGGTCGCTGATGCTTAATCCCATTGTACCCTAACTAGAGCCTTATAAAATTCATCTCAGCACTGTCCCCTTAGGGAATGGAAGGGGAAAAGCATTCACCCAACAGCTCTCATGCCCCCATGGTCAAGGGTGATCATACAGGCATCCATTCCACTACATATATGAGTTGCTCAGCCATGCGTGCAAGTTGGTTTTAAAATCAAGTCCTAGGCTTTAAGACACATATTTACCTATATTTCAAACTGAGGTGATTCTTGTCTAGTAATATGAGTTAGACCCATAACTAGATGATTATCTAAAGACTTTTCCAATTATGATTCTAAAATAAATGTATGAATAGTGAACTTAGCACAATAAAGAACATTTTAGTTGGGTGTTTTCCCCATTTACAAGACAATGAGCAAATTGATTTAATAAACTTGAACTCAGGAAGATGTCACCAAGGTGGCAGTATAAAAGACTCCAGACTCCAGGCCACTAGCAGAGATCAACAATTAGACAGCTATCCATGAACAGAAACAGCTCTAGGAGAGCTCAGGAATCCACTTAAGAAACTTCAGCAAGACAGCAGAACAAAAACCTGAGAATAACCATACAGAAAAGGAAGGAAGAACAGCTTCATTTTGCCTGCACAATCCCTTGGGACTGCTCAGCACCAAGTGGGAACTTCCCAGCTAGAAAGCGTTTCTCTCCCTAGAAAAGGGAGAGTGGGTCAACATCCAGCTTCCGAAGCCTTTCAGGCACTACACAAATGCCCTGTTTGGTTTCACCCCACCCACCCAGAGACCAGCAAAGCTGAGATGCCTATCAGCTACACAGTGGGAGTGACTAAGGTTCCCAGTTACCTGCTCTGCCGAGAACCCCAGTAGCTTCACCACTGAAGAAACTAATGGTCAGTACAGCTGCCAAGGCCACTCTGCAGATTTCACTCCCTTTTGCCCCACAGGTCTTCATGTTCTCAGATGCCAGCCTGAGTCTCTCCCAGCTCCCTCCCTCACCTCCACCGCCAGCCTGGGAGGATTAATACCATGCAGCCATCCCCAGCTTCTGCGGCTGCAAAAGGGCAAGAAAGCAGCCTTGACCCCTGTGGCTGACCCTCACCACTGTGCCCTCCAGTTGTGCACTGACATGCCCTTGGCCAGCTTTTGACATGGATCCCGTGAGAGGGCACTCTGACAGCCAAGGCTCCCACAGTGCTTGTGGGCTCAGCTTCTGCCCTGTCTCCTGTCACTGGCCTGCACCACTCGCCTGCATCCTTCAGCTGTGTGCCTGTACCCCACCACCCCGAATCATACACCAGCCTGCACGCCATGCCCATGGTGAGACCCTATGACCACAGGAGAGAGCACACCAACAGCCAGGGCTTCCACAGCTGCTAGCGCACCCACAGGAGGCCCTGGCCCTCGCTGCTGGCCCTGGCCCCCGCCACTATGTGTGTGGCTGCACAGGCACCTGCAGGTGGCCCACAGCTGAGTATGTGCACACCACTGGCTCTAGCCCATGATCAAACGGGATTTATCTCTGAATTGCAAGGATAGTTCAACATATGCAAACCAATAAATGCAATCCACCACATCAATAGAACGAAAGACAAAAATCATAAGTATTTTAATAGATGCCGAAAAATCATTTGACCAAATCCAGCATCTTTTATGATAAAAACTCAACAAAATTGGGTATAAAAGGAGCATATCTCAACATAATAAAGGCTATAAATGACAAACCCACAGCTAACATCATACTCAATGGTAGAAGCATTAGAACTGTCTGACTCCAAAAACCCAAGTGAGTAAATTTAGTAAATACCAAACTATTATGCTTCCTTAACAATAACATATTTATTTCCACTACCTCCTGTATAATTCTCTGTGAATTCTCATAAGGAATGTATCTGTTTTTTTCCTGATATAATAATACAAAATTTTAGCTAGGGCTATACACTTCCCCCCATCTTCCTCATAATCTCATGGGCATCCCACATCTCTTGAGCCAGAAGGGATAACCTCCCCTACTGAACCACCTCTATCCTCTGCTTCTAGCCCCAAATGGTCTTTGAATATTAATGACAGCAAATTCTAAGTTTTGCATTTTAATGTTGCAGAGTTTAGCTCAATTATGTACATGCCTAATTTCCCTCCTCCCATATCTCTCTCTCCCTCTTCCTATGACTTTCTTAGTAATGAGTTTGTTTCACATAATGGCATCCTGAACTCCCAGAGGAGAGATACACTTGTTATACAACATCCCCTAACACTTTAGAAAACAGAATACCGATAGTGAGCAAAACAATTGATAATGAGTTTAGACAGCTGAGTTGTGGCTGTGTTTCTGCCTCTAACTACATATTTGACTTTGGATAAGTCATCTGAACTCTCTAATTTACCAGGATGTGTTCAACCTTGATATAGCTTCTCTATATGAAACAATACAGTTCTTATCTTTTAAAATTTGTCTTTAGAAGGTGACACATGGTTTAGGAGATCCAGTTCCACAATGGTTGATTTTCCACTTGTGATATTTATAATTAACAATGGCTAGAAAATCATACAAGAAATATCGAACATATATAATTCAACTTGTCTTCAAGTTGAAACCAATTAAATACAAAAATATAATTATGGAGAAAATGATTATATAATTGCAAATTTTCCCCAAGTTAAAAATGTTTATCAAAAAATTCATATTTTTCAGTGAGTTCTAGTTTGTCAATTTATAAAAGGAGTTTCATTCAAACTGCTAGATACAGCCTGCTTAAGAAAAAAATCTCAAAAGGGGTGAAATTACAGTGAAATTAATTTTTATTTATAATGTATTATTGAGTTCAAATACAATTGTTTAAAAACTTCATAATAAATTGGTCTTGCTGCTTTTAAATTCAATTTTTGTGCAATTTAATTATTTTTAAGTAATCGTTGCTAATTTCACAAGATCACTGACTCATTCATATTATTTTTCAATCCATACATTTTTTTTTTTTTTTTTTTTTTCGCGGTATGCGGGCCTCTCACTGTTGTGGCCTCTCGCGTGGCGGAGCACAGGCTCCGGATGCGCAGGCTCAGCGGCCATGGCTCACGGGCCCAGCCGCTCCGTGGCATGTGGGATCTTCCCAGACTGGGGCACGAACCCGTGTCCCCTGCATTGGCAGACGGACTCTCAACCACTGTGCCACCAGGGAAGCCCCAATCCATACATTTTTAAACTTATATTTAACTTCTTAAAATATTCTCTGTGGTATAAACTCCAAAAATAACTCAGACCCTTTTTTTTTACTTTAGAAAATGAATCTGTTATTCCATATGTCTCCAAATAGATGACAGAAATATAAAGATGAATAAGATATAGTGCCTGACTTTAATGAGTGGTGAGTCAAGTGGGGAAAATATGCAAACAAACAAAAAGTCAGAACACTCTAACATTAAATCACTTAATAAGTATTTATTGACCACTCAATATTTGCCAGACTCTGCTCTAAGTGTTAAAGCGACTGCAGCAAACAACAACAGAATCTCTGCTCTAACAGAGCTTACATTATTATGCAGAGGGAGAAAAAACAACAAAGTAAAATATACCTACCACATGTCAAGTGTTGATCAATGCTGTGGAGGAAAACCAAACAAAAAAAGGAGTCAAGGGATGGTCAAGGAGGGTCAAACAAAGACCCGAAATGGGCAGGGAGCTCAAGGGCAATGACCCTGAGACAGAAGCACTGCTGGTTTCAAGAAAAGCTTGACGTAGCGAGAGTGGGTTGAAGCTAGTGAAGTAATGGTAGGTCATATAATGGGTGTCCTTTGGTGATGAAAGTGTATCAGCTGGCTATTGCTGCATAAAAAATTATCTTAAAACTTAACACCTTAACACAATCAACATGGACTAGCTCACAAAGATTTTGTGGGTCAGAAATCCAGAAGTCATTTAGCTGGGTACTCTGTCTCCAGTTCTCTCAGAAAATTGCAGTCAGATGTCTATAAGCACTGCAGTCATTTGAAGGCATAACTGGGACTGGAGGATCCATTTCCAGGTTGGCTTACTCACTGACTGGTAGCAGTGCTGGCTGTTATCAGGAGGTTTTATTTCCTCGCCGCATAGACCTCTCCATAGGGATGCTTGAATGTCCTCACAACATGGTGGGTGGTTTTCCCAGAGAGAAAGTGATCTAAGAGAATGCAAGGCAGAAGGCACTGTGCCTTTATGACCTGCTCTCAGGGACATGGGTTCGAGCCCTGGTCTGGGAAGATCCAACATGCAGAGCAACTAAGCCCATGGGCCACAACTACTGAAGCCCGCTCGCCTAGAGCCCATGTTCCGCAACAAGAGAAGTCACCACAGTGAGAAGCCCACGCACCACATTGAAGAGTAGCCCCCGCTCGCCGCAACTGGAGGAAGCCCGAGCCCAGCAACTGAGACCCAATGCAGCCAAAAATAAATAAATAAATAAATAAATAAATAAATATATAAAGAATGAAGATGCATTAAAAAAAAAAGCAAATGCTTCTTATATATCCAATACTAGTAACAGATTTATATTAATTTATATTAATTCACCTACAGTTTCATGGCTAAATGAATGGGCATGTTGGGAGAGGTAACTGTTGATATTCCGGATAAAATCTGGGGCCGTGGTCAGAATATATTATTTAACCTGGGTGTTAAACAAGCCATGCTAAACTGCTCCTCTTTTGTCACTTGCTTCTACTGGTCTGTAGGCTTGGGACCCAAGTATGAAGCTTGGCAATTGTCATCCCCTCTAACGGGGGTGGTATGAAGAAGCCACCTAGTAAAAGCAAAAAGCTAGCACAGAGTAATGTAATTTTGACAGGAAAAAAAAATTTGTCATCAAAGGAAGCCATTTGCTCTGTCTCCTTCTACTCAATAAGAAATGCACATCTTAGATCCTGGAGAATATTTTCTTGGCTAGTTGCTTCCAGTATTAAGTGATGGGCGTGAGGCTGGGAGATTGGCAGAACTAATGAAATGAAATTATTCTGTGTAAAGAAAAGGGAGGGAGGAAAGAAATGCCATTGGAGGTGGGAGACTCTTAGAGGCTGTGGGTATGAAGAGAAGGGTCAGGAGAAGCCAAAGCTTAAGTGTGGCTTTGGGAGAAAAACAGACTGAGAAGGAAAATTTTGGAATGGAATGCTGTATACTAGGCAATGTAAAGCCTTTGGTCTTTTCCATAAATTCTTTGGTAAAATATCGAACTCTAACTGCCCTTTGGAATCAAAAAAAATTTTTTTGGACAGAATAAAGTTTGGATTCCTGCTCCAAGAAAGTTTTGCGTGGGCAAGAACAACCCAGAGGCTTCCAGCCCACATCGGAGTCCATCTCTTTACTGGATGCGGAAAACCTTTTCCTGCGTCCCAGTCTCTCTGCTTAGAAATTGAGTTCCTTTTACATTTTTTCTTTTCCTGAATTCTTAATTCTAGGTACACATCTGCTTCAGTTTCTCCCTTGTCCTTCGCAGACTCCCAGATATCCAGTCTCCTCTCCTTTCCTCATCTAAGTCCTTAATATTCTTATTTCCTCCTCCTAAAATACCTACACAGCTCTCACCTGTACTTTGTCCTAACGTGGCTGCTTGCAAAGACAGTGTGGCTTCCTGGCTTTTTGGGATCTGCAAGCCTACTCCTGTTTGCATCCTAGAAGGAGATCTAGCCAAAGGAACTATAGAACTATACTTCTGGAGAGCATATTTTTACAGTAGCAGCACCATTATGATTATATTTTATATATCATTATTATGATGCTATTATCTAGTATTATTATAGATAACACGTCGGGTCCTTAAAGAACTCTAGGAAATTAGTATTAATAGTACTATGTATGCATAAGAAAACCAAAGTCCAGAGTGGTGAAGTAATTTGCCCAAAGTTACAAAGCAGATGCCGTATTCCAACCCAGGCATGTTGATGGCAAACTACAATTAACCAGTATCACCTAGTAATTCACATTTAGCCATCTTTAAGACTCAAAAAGTTTTAATAAATCATATTTTTATTCAGGCATAAAAATACAAAAAAGTGCTTATGTTTTGTTTTGCTTTAATAACGTACAAGAGAGATCATACAAGCAGGACTGGAGAGACTTGGGATACCATAAAAAGAATTTCTCAATAAATTGAAAAACAAGCATACATATTGCTTTTGTGAGAAAATCCAAAAAGCTAAACTTAACCACATGGGTAAAATGTAAAAAGTTAAAAACAGACAGTCATAATTCATGTTGTCAGCTTTCAAAAATTTCATCTTAAACTGGTATTGTAAACTATACTGTGATGTCTCGCAAGAACATAAAAAAAGTTTTGATGGCCGGGAAAAAGTGAAGTAAATTTGAGTATAGTCAGCAGAATGAGGGAAACAAAGATCAGAAAAAAAAAGAAAGGGGGGAAGAGGAGAGACGGAGGAGTTTATCTAGAAGCTTTTAAGTTCAGAAAAGCCTGGGGAAAGTGGTTGTAGAAACATTATTAATAGTGACAAATTGACATCATTGATTATGAAATTAATGGAAGTAGGAATAGCCTGTCTCTGAGCTTTTATCCAAAGATTTCAAATGTTTTAAAAGAGTCCCATGGTCAATTTTTTCCAAAGAGACTGATAAATTGAACATAATAAAAGCACAGATCAAGACCCTGTCAGCCTACATTCTGGGATCATTATGTTCTCCCCGAAGGATGACCCCTCCACCATGCTAGGAGTCTGAGGCTGACAGCCACAAAACATTACCCTGCCGCTAATGATCCTGAAGATGAGGGACTCAGCTTCCGACCTACCTTCCCAGTGATTTCCTGTGCAAAGAGAAAGTTAGCTTGGCAATAAATAACCTGTTTGCCCATAGTCAGGGAGGACTACTTGACAACCAAATGAATAGAGACTCTTTTGAAAATAGAGGAAAAATTACCCTTCACCAAGAAAAGACTGATAAATGAGATGCTTATACTGGTCTCAGTTAACCATTTAAAGAGTAGGAACAGCCTGGATAGATCAGTTGGTGGTTAGACATAATCTCCAAACCATCTGTAATGTCAGGCTCTGAAAAAATCCACAAGGCACGGCAAAGCAAAACGTAAGAAAGGACATGCATGGCACAGCAGAGGAGCCGTTAGCCACACCTGGGCTCCGTTCTGTACACTGAGATGGTATGACTGCTCTTGATTTTTCATTCCAGTATAAAACTATGACAAAATACATAGAATTTAAAGAGCAAGATGTCTGTATTTTAACCCAAGTTAAATCTCAGTTACACGTGATAAAGGGAACCGCGCAGAACTTGAACTCAGGTTAACCCATTGTGGCTCTTCGTTAGAAGGAATCTTGAGAGATGGTCCTTAAGCCATGCAGCCAGGAGGAGTAAGATGGTTGGGAAAACACTGGTTGTGAGGGACTCTTTTGAGGAAGGAGACGAGCCAGTTTGGAAGCCTGGAAGCCTATGGCTAGTAAGCTTAGAAGAGCATTTGGCAATTAAAAGTCAGTTTAGTAAAATTCCAATTCAACCCTCATGTTTGGAACCAGAGAGAACCTTTATCACAGGCTTTCTGCATATCAGTAGAGATTCCCAACGACTGAGCTGAATCTGTCTCCCATCTATTAGACATCAAAATAAGTTCAGCTGGACTGGCACTCTGTGAATGTATGCCTCAAAGATTTGACCTTCTGACATGGAAGAGGAATATATGCTATTCAACAGTATGTCAGCCACACACTCCATGTGAAAATCTCCATAATGCTCTTGAAGAGATACAAAATATGAGTATGTATTGAATTAAGGACATAATGATCCCCACCATAGCAAAAGATGTTGTAACGAAGCACTGTGGATAATATAGTAATTTTTAAGAAAGATGATGAGAAACAATTCCTTATAAATAATGAAAGGCAAGAAAATGAAGATTGTTTAAAATCTTCCCGCCCTGTCCCATTCAACCACCACACACACACACACACACACACACACACACACACACACACACACCCCACCCAAACCCATGATGCATAACTGTAAAGCAAAAATCTGAGCTGTTGGGCAAGGGAAATAGAGAGGAAATGTTAAAGTAAGATAAAGATCTGACTCTTACACACTACTGATGAGAATATAAATTGGAACAGACTTTGTGGAGGGCAATTTGGCCGTATTTATGAAAATTTAAAATGTGCTTACTCCTTGACCCAATAATTCTACTTCTAGACTCCTAATCTAGAGAAATACATTTGCAGGTGTGGATAAAGGCATGGAAAATGTTCATTATGTATTGTTTACTAAGCAGAAAACTGGAATCAAACTAAATGACTATCAAGAGATTAGTGGTTAAATTATGATAAATTCCCATAACAGAATACTGTGCAAAGATGTAAGTGAATAAGGAAGAAGTGTATGTTTTAATATATGACTCTCTCCAAGGCATATTATTAATTAGAATAGGAATAGAAAAGGAAAAGGCAGAGATGGACAGATATGTATCATAGTATGATTAAAATCTATGTGTTTACAGTTACATGTTTGTTACTTATATGTAAATACATTGAACAAAAATGTGTGAAGGAGTGTTATCAATGGTTAGGGCTCAGTGCTTCCACTGCAGGGGACAGGGTTTCGATCCTTGGTCTGGGAACTATATAAGATCCCTCATGACGTGAGGCCAAAAAAAAGTCTGTTCCTCCTCCAACCTGCCTGACTACCTCCCCTTGGTCTCATCTCCCCCTCTTTGCCTCCTCTTTTAAGCAAAAAAAAAAAAAAAAAAAAAAGAGTGTTATCAGTGGTCATCTCTGGAGAGAAACATGGTAAAGGGAAATTTTTATTAATCTTTTTATTTTATAAATGCCTATATTATTTAAATATTTTTAAAGATTAAAAAGGGAAATATTTTAAAAAACTAAATGTTACTGAGGGGCTTCCCTGGTGGCGCAGTGGTTGAGAATCCACCTGCCAATGCAGGGGACACGGGTTTGATCCCTGGTCCGGGAAGATCCCACAGGCCGCGGAGCAACAGAGTCCGTGTGCCACAACTGCTGAGCCTGCACTCTAGAGCCCGTGAGCTGTAACTACTGAGCCCGCGTGCTGCAACTACTGAAGCCCGCATGCCTAGAGCCCGTGCTCCACAATGAGAGAAGCCACCGCAATGAGAGGCCCGCGCACCGCAATGAGGAGTAGCCTCCGCTCGTCACAACTAGAGAAAGCCCGCGCGCAGCAACAAAGACCCAACACAGCCAAAAATAAATAAATAAAATAAATGTTACTGAAAACTTCAACAGGATCGGCTGAGGATAGACAGTGATATTACTCAACACCCAAATCCCACAGGATGTATGTATCATGTCTTTCACAGCCCAGAGGAAGCACTGCTTCACCTGGTCTTTACTCTGGGACCCAGACTGACCAAGGCAGGTCACATGTCACATGGTGGCGCGCACATTCTCTCCTCCTCCTTCTCTCTCTTGCTCTCACTTTCTGTTCTCCAGTTAGTGCCAGAAACGTGAAAGATAATTTGAATATACCTTTCTCTACTGAATTCCCCTGTTCATCTCAGCTGGGACAATTCAACCTCAAAACTCTCTCTCTGATTTCCCATGTTCACTCCACCCTCAGGGCACTCCCCTCATTTAAGAAAGCATCATCACTTCCCTAAACCATGCGAGTGTCTCCCACTTTACTGCCGCCACACTTCTCTCTCTACCTACTAAATGTTTTACCTTGCCTCTGGAGTT
The DNA here is from genome assembly GCF_964270905.1 of Leucopleurus acutus. Taxonomy (NCBI): domain Eukaryota; kingdom Metazoa; phylum Chordata; class Mammalia; order Artiodactyla; family Delphinidae; genus Leucopleurus; species Leucopleurus acutus. The sequence goes on from NC_139159.1 coordinate 61,409,726, forward strand.
ATCTTTCTGGAAGGTTAATCCTATCATCAGTTTTCTCCTTAAAATTCTTGCGAGTCAGACTTTCACCTGAGGAGACATCCTTGACTCAACGAAGGTTTAGTTAAAGCTGTTCATGATTTCCGGACGCGCAGGCTCAGCGGCCATGGCTCACGGGCCCAGCTGCTCCGCGGCATGTGGGATCTTCCCGGACCGGGGAACGAACCCGCGTCCCCTGCATCGGCAGGCGGACTCTCAACCACTGCGCCACCAGGGAAGCCCTCTCTGGTAGTTCTTGAATAAAGACTTCACACCGTGGGAATAGCAAACTCCCTAGTGTTGTGCAGTGTTCTAAGCTATCTTTGTTCTGCAAATGTTTCATCCTCTGCTTGAAGCTCTGGTGCCCTCCTCAGGAACTCTTACTTCTCCTATAAGAATCAGCTCAAGGCTCTGACCATTTCTATCCGGGATATTCTCATGCTGTTAGAGATGTACCCTCAAAACCTAGAGCTTCTCACTGTTCCTGCATACATCACAAAAGATTGTAACTGCTAATTTATTTGTCTGTCTTTCCCATAAAGCATGTCTTGCATTGTATTCTTGTGCCAGGCTCAGTACCTATAAGATTTAAGAAATGTGAGTTAAACAAACACCTTCAGTACAACTCAGGTGGGAAGGGTATAGGTAACTGTTCTACGTGGCCCCTGCTTGGCACGCTTTTTAAATCCACACACTTACCCTTGATAGCGAATTGGATTCTTAGACAGGATTAAAGGTAGCTGCCATCATAAGGTCCTGATCAGATCTCAGCCCCTTTGTCTGGGGCTTTGATCTCTTTCACTGTCTCCAGCACTAAGCTGCAACCTAAATGAGCCTCCCTGGACCACCTTGACTTCAAGAATGGCCACCACATAGAGACACTGGGACTGAACCTCTATTCCCTTAGATAATTAAACTAGTGACAATTAATATAAACTCCCATCTTGTTGGCATTGTAGGAACTTAGTTATTTGGGGGTTTCTGCTTTCCTTAGCCTTCTACATTTGGGGCATTTGCATGGTGTCAAGGCATTTGATTGGCAGAAGGCTCAAGCTCCTAGGATCTGCAGATCATCAATCCTTGAAGATATGGCTTGATGGCCATGAAATAATCGTGCTGCCTTCCGGGCCTGCTAGAGCATGAGAATATCTGAGAAGCTGTCCAAACAGCTCTTTGCCTAGACACACGACACCTTTCTGAGGTCTTAGCACTACCCCGGACTTCACCAGTCTCCCAAGTACAGGATCCCTCCCTACAGGTTCTTCTGATGTTTTGCCTCTTAGTATCTCTGCCCCATCTCTCTTCCATCCAGAGCAGCAAAATTCATTCCTTTGCTTGCTTCGAAGGCACTAAGCAAAATCTCCTTAATGGACTGACATGTTTAGAAACCAAAAGCCCTGAAGATACCACTTTTTTCTATTGAATACTTTCTGACATGTTGCTTTCTTTCCCTAAGGTAATGAGTTCACTATCTGCTTGAAGGGATGAAGTGAGAAGGAGAAGTAGAGGAGAAAAAAACCCTTCATATTTTAAAAAAATATTATCCTACTTTAAGAGTAGATGGTAATGTTTCAAATAAAAATTTCTTTCTATATGATTTTGATTGTGAAGTGCTTCGCAGCACTGGTTCTGCATCTAGATATGGTTCACCCATGCTGTAACTCCTAATAAAGATGTTTTATTATTGTATTTCATCTACCTGTATTTACCCCCATTTGAACCTGTTGCAAGGAGTCAATAAATATTTGTTGGACTGGAGTGTAAAATCAATTTCATATACTCTAAACCCAAAAAGCAAAAAAGAGAGGATATAAGGCTGAAAATTCCAGATGTGATAACAGATGGATAAGCCATGTAAAATTTATTCTTAGTTCTCAGTTATTTAGTGAGTAACTATATTAGTCAACTGGGAATTCAAATGATCGGGGAAATGGTAAAGTTTCCATGTTCATATAAACTGGTCTGCAGAGATGTAAACATCTACTAAGACTTAGCAAAGATGGGTCACCATTTCCTAAATTGGTTCTGATCAGAGATGGTAGGTGTGTAGATAAATAAGGATTCCATAGTGAAACAAGTTTGAGAAATGCTATATATCACACCTGGGAAACTTTACGCACATTAGTACATTTGAAACCTCTGAGGAGTTGTGCAAAAAAAGGAAGCTGTTCCACTTTGCTTAAATTAGTATTTTTCAAACTTATTTGAGTATATGCTCTCTCCACACACACACACACACACGCACACATATGTACACACTAGTATTCCTATTATCTAATGGAACAAAACATCTTGTTAAAAAAAAAACAACCTTTGGAATTATTCAATTTTAAGCTCATAGTTTATTACTTGACTTCCATTTCTTTTCTCACCTGTTCTTTAGTAACTTATCTTCTACCATAGGATGAACCCTCATTCATTCTATTAAGAAACTGGTAGCTGAATATTTGATGGAGGAGTGATGTGCAAATATTGGTTTAAAATGCTCGTTTTTAAAAATTTGTGTATATGTTTGTTTATCCAGACTATTGTCTTTTCCTGTCTCCTGGTTTCTCTCTAAGTACGCAGAATGAATACACTTTTTTTCTTCTCTTTCAATTGACACTCACTGGCATAAGAAGTACCTTTATATTAAACTTTGAAGACTGTGCAACATTCAAATATTTTTTAGATATTTGAGCAAGCTTCAGAAGAAATTATAAGAGATAGCCCTGCTTTGTTTTGTTTTAAAAGTAGTATTGTGTTATCAACCAAAAAAAGATCATGCTCTTTCAGAATCCTGGTCAAATTGGCCAGAAAGGAATGGCAAATTCACACAGTAGTGGAGCCTTTTAAGTCATTCGCATTTTATTGCTGGACAGGTGCTTGTGTTTACCTTAGGTTCAGATAAACAGTCAACTTCTTCCCAGTTCGAATAATTTTTCTCTTCTCAGCTTCCCACTTTGGCCTTTGGAGAAGTGAACTTTTTTCCACTTCTTCTCTTCCATCAAGCAGAGAGAATTCACCTGATTGGTGAGAGCCACTGGTCAAGTCCCAGGTGTGGGGGACTCTTCCTCAGACACAGGAGGCAGGACTGGTTTTCTGCCCAGGGACCACATGAGTCTTGCATTTCCATTCTCCACCTGTAGACCAGTGTCTCTCAAACTTTGATGAGCACCAGAATCTTTTGGAAGACTTGATAAAACAGATTGTGGGCCCCATTCGCAGAATTTCTGATTCAGAAGTTTGGGGTTAGGGTCCAAGGGCTTGCATTTCTAACAGGTTCACGAGTGACGTTGATACTGTGGTCCCAGGACCACACATTGAGAACCACTCTGCTAGACAAAACAGGAATGGCTGTTTTCACCAATTATCCAGATTTCCACCATCTTTGTTCTAACATCTCCTTCTCTGCCTGGGCAGGTAATTCAAGTAAGTCTCTTACCTATGCAGGTGATTTTTGAATTCAGAGAGGCTAATAGTCTCATTTCCTTTTAAGCATAAGCCATTATCCTCCCACATAGGATGAACAGTGAACTTCGTACTTCAGATGATAAAACTGTTGCTTAACCAACATTCGGCTTATTGTGTCTTTTTGCAATTGGTTAAAACCCATTAGGGAGGAGGAGTAAGTGACTTGATAGTCTTCTAGATCTTCTCCTGGTCTCCCTTGAGCAACAGAGATATTCTCCTGCCCAGCTACTCAGAGGTGGGCACATATTGTGAGATTTCTGCATCTGTAATTTGCTAAGAATTCAAGCTTTTTCTAGTAGAAGGTCCTTGTATCAAAGTAAGATATTTCAATGTCTGTCTTCCTGTAGAAAGAGCTTTACGGAGCCTTTTTACACATGAAGAAATATTCTCATATCCTTATATCATTTACACTTCACTACCACCAAACCCTGACACCAGAATGCACATTTATCACAGAATTTAATATGAGAAATTTTTGACCAATTTCCTGGTGTTCAAGCATAATAATCATTTTTTTCTACTGTGCTAAAAAAGTAAGGATGGTCATTTAACAAATTAAAAAGAAAAAAGCAAAGCCTGTATTTTTTCTTTGTTTTAAATTGAGCTATAATTGACATATGACACTGTATTAGCTTTAGGTGTACAACATAAAGGTTTGACATATGCACATATTGCAAAATGAGTACCAGAGTAAGCTTAGTTAAGATCCATTACCACATCTAGTTACAAAATTTTTTTCTTGTGATGAGAACTTTTAAGACCTACTCAATTAGCAACTTTCAAATACACAATCCAGTGTTGTTAACTATAGTCACCATGCTGTACATTACATCCCCAGACTTATTTGTCTTATAACTGGGAGTCTGTACTTTTTGACCACCATCACCCATTATATCAGTCTATTATACTTGCTGAAAAGTGTGAGCTATCACATAGTCTGCCCATGTACCAATTAATTCTTTTAAATAGAATAGTTACTATTTTCATGTGGTAATTTAAACTGAGATTTTGTTGAAGGCTTGGCTAACATTGAAATCGATGTAGTGAAATTTTATAAATACAGATGTTCATTGCATTATTATTTATAGAAGTGAAAAAATGAAATGTCTTAATTTTCACACATAAACAACCATAACTATTTGTTGATAAAATGAATTATGGTATAGTGTTGTGTTGGGAAGGGACTGAAATTGAGAGAAGATGAACTAATGCTCTGCTAGGAGAAGGGTTTCTTGTGGTCTATGTGATTTTGTCAACCAAAGTCACCTTATCAATTTTGAGACTGTCTTCAGGCACTGTCTTGATTGTTCCACATGTAACACCTAAAAAGACACTTACAGTTGATCAGTGGGATCTATCTATAGCTATATATGTATATATAGGCAAATAATGGTACCATTTATTTTACAGTTCTGAGTTATTTTAGTTATTCTGCAGTTTTTGGCCTATTTAGAAAAAGTCTGATGAATTCAGTCATACCCCTAAGCTATTTCCCCTCCACCCTTTATTTTAAATGTAATGAGCCCATCTCTATCTTCTAATAATCCGTTCATTCTCAACTTGGAGTGGGGACTGAGAATATTTTCCCCAAGGGAGTGAAAATTGATTCTTGGGGAGGAAAAATATTGTAGTTATTACAATGGCTTGTGATACTCCAAAGGCCACAGTAGAAAAACAGATACATAGTGTAACTGTGGTATTAAAATTTCATGAGGTGGCTGAGCTTAGAAAAAAGTCTTCAAAAAGTCTCCTTATGATGTTAATAATGAAAAAGGCTATGAAATACTGCTCTAATGTGTTGTTTCCTAGGTAAACTCTAATCTACTCCCAAGACTTTTTTGTTGCTGTTGTTTCTATAGCATTTATTGAGGACTTCAAGTAATGAATCTGTAATATCCGTATTATTATTCTGTCTATTTACAGATGAGGCATGGGGAATATTTCAGAAGAATTTTAAATCACATGCATAGTAAGCAGCAAAGCCAGTGTTCAAGGTCAAGCTGACTGAATCCACAACTCAGGCTTCTAAACATGATGCTCTCATTCAATTCAAAGGCTATAATAACACAAACAATTCTGTAAATCTAGTCCTTTCCCTGAAGTTACAGACCCTCATATCTAACAAGCTAACTGTTGTACTGCTCTAAATCTAAATCTGATCTACTGGAATTGGCAACTCAAAATTTTTTCTGTTTACTTAACTGACTTACTGAGCCATCATTGACATACAATAAACTGCACATAGTAAAAGAGTATCATTTGTTGAGTGTTGGCAAGTTATACTCTCAGGAAACCATCCCCCATAATAAAGATAATGAGCACATCCAACATCCTCCAAATTTCCTCAAATTTCATTGTAATATCTCTTTCCATTTCCTCACTGAGACCTATCCCAACCACAGCAACTACTGATCTGCTTTCTCTTGCACGTTTACTATTCTCAATTTTGTTCATGGCTTTTATGTAGATCCAGATTTCCATCTGTTATCATATCCTTCCATCTGCTGAATTTCTTGTAACATTTCTTGTAGAGCAGTCTGCTAATAGTTCTTTTTATCTATTTTGTGTCTAAAAAAGTCTTCATTTCACTTTTGTTTTTGAAAGATATCTTCACCAAGGGTAAAATTCTAGGTGACAATTTTTCTTTCATTGTTTTAAAGTTGTTGCTCCACTGTCTTCTGCTTGTATTGTTTCCAAGAAATCTGCCGTCATTCTTATCTTTGCAATTGTACAAAGTTTGTCTTTTATCTATGGCTATTTTTAACGTTTTTTTAATTAATGTTTTTAAGTAATTTTATTACGTGTCTGTGTGGTTTTCTTCATTTTTTTGTGTGTTTAGAATTGATTGAGCTTCTTGAATTTGTAGGTTTATAGTTTTCATCAAATTTGAAAATATTTCACATATTATTTAATTAATATTTTTTCATGTCTCATTTTCATCTTCAATTTTACATATATTAGGCTTCTTGAAGTTGTCTCACAACTCACTGATAACTCTGTTCATTTTATCTTTTTTTTTGGTTGCTTGTGCTTTTGGTAGCCTATCTAAAACTATTGCCTAATACAAGATCATAAAGATTTACACTTAAGTGTTCCTCTGAGAATTTTATAGTTTTTGCTTTTACATTTATGTCTCTGATAGACTTTGAGTTATTGATAATTTTTGTGTATAATGTGAGGTCACAGTTAAGCTTTATTATTTTGCCTGCAATTATCCCCAAACTATTTGTTGAAATGACTGTTATTTCCCCCATTTAATTGTATTGGCACTTTCGTTGAAAATCAATTAATCATAAATTTGAGGGTTTATTTCTTTACTCTCAATTCTATTGTATTGATCCATACGTCTATCCTGATGGCCATACCTCACTGTCTTGATTTCTGCAGTTTTGTAGTGAGTTTTGAAATTGGAAAGTTTAAATTCTTTGTTCTTTTTCATGATTGCTTTGGCTATTCTGTGTCCTTTGAATTTCCATATACATTTTAGAATCAGCTTGTCAATTTCTGCACAGAAGTCAACTTGGATTTTGACAGGAATTACATTAAATCTGTAGAACAAGTTGGGGAGTATTGCCATCTTAACAATTGGGGAGTATTGCCATCTTAACAGTAGTTAAGTCTTTCTATTCAAGAATATGGGCTATCTTTCAATTGATTTAGATCTTTAATTTGTTTCAGAAATTTGATTTGTAGTTTTCTGAGCATAAGATTTGCTCCTCGTTTGTTTAATTTATTCCTAAGCATTTTATTTGTTTTTCATGCTGTTGTAAATAAATTTATTTCTGAATTTTTTGGAGGTAGCTAATTGTTATTCTATAGAAATACAATTGATTTTATATATCTGTGTCATAATTTTGCTGAGCTTATTAGTTCTAACTTTTTTAGTAGATTCAGTAGAATATTCTATATATAAGATCATGTCGTATGGTAATAGAGGTAGTTTTATTTCTTTTTTTCCATCCGGATGTTCCTTACTTTATTTCTTGCCTGACTGACCTGGCTTAAACCTCCAGTACAATGTTGAATAGAGGTAGCAGGAGTGGACATCCTTGTCTTGTTTCTGATGTTCGGAGGAAAGCATTAAATCATCTTTCACCATTAAGTATGATGCTAGCAGTAGGTCTTTAGATACCTTTTATTAGGTCGATGAAGTTCCCTCCCCTTCCTAGTATGTTGAATGTTTTTATCATGAAGAGGTGTTGAGTACTGGCAAATGATTTTTGTACATCGATGAGATGATTATATGGTGTTTGCCCTTTATTGTATTGATGTAATAAGTCACATTAATTTATATTTGTATGTTGAATCACCTTTGCATTCTTGAAATAAATCCCACTGAGTCATGGCTGCAAAAGACTCTTAACTGGTCAGTCTTCCCCCACCTACACCTCCATTAAATCATCCTACTAATAGAGGCTTCTTTATAAAATACAAATCTGATTTAGTAACACTCTTTTATATTAAACTCCTTTAATTTCTCTTTACTGCTTTTGGTGTAAAACCCAAACTTAGCATGGCATTAGATAATCCTTGATTATCTCCAGGCCTAGCAGGATCTCCAGGCTGACTGCATACCACTTCCTCTTTCCAAGAACCGTGAACTGCTTGTAATTCCTCATATATACAATTTTTATCTCCTAGTTCATGTCTCTGTACATGCTTCAGCTGGAATGGTTTTCATCATTTTGTCTAGTTAGCTGCTGATGATATATCAAACCTAATTTCAGGTGTATGCTCCTCTCAGAAGCCATTTCTCATGTTCACTCTCCCAGTAGGGGATAGTTCCCTGTCCTAGGTACTCGCTTGGTTTATCCCAACCATGGTATTTATTGTGTCATATCAAGATTATTTATTTAAGTGGCAGTTTCTGAGGGAGAAAATGAACTCCTTGAAGAAGGAAGGGATCATGCCTTAATAATGTCTTTATTTCTGGTGCCTAGTACAGGTCCAGACCATAAGATATTTTTTTAAATTTATTTTTTCTTTGGCTGCACTGGGGTTTATGGGATCTTAGTTCCCTGACCAGGGACTGAACCTGTGCCCTCGGCAGTGAAAACGCAGAGTCCTAACCACTGGGCCGCCAGGAATTCCCCAGACCATAAGATTTGTTGATGTTCAATATCTAAATGTACGTATGATGAAGGCACTATTATATAGTATAATTTAAAGGGTTGTAAAATTCCCAGATACTTATCATTGATTCTATTGCCTATATAGAAATTCTCTGTAGCATTTATCACAATCCTAAGTAACTGTTTACATGTGATATACTTAACATCAAATGTCCCCTGAAGGCAGACACCATTTCTGTTTTGTTCACCATTGTGTCTCCACCACTTAACACAGTGCCTGTATATATTTGTTGAATGTACAAATGAATGAATAAATGACCATTCTTTTACATGAAGGAGTTATAATCAACATATCCTTTTAAAATAAATCATACTTGATGGAAGTATAGTATTAACCTTCTGGATAACTTAACAACTTTTCCCCCTCAGATTAGTTGGTTTTAGCAGACTTGGAGTCCTAAAGTCATTTAGTTTGACATGAAATTGAAATTGTCTAATTTCACACTTCATGCATTTACTCTTCCGTTAGTTTATAAAAATAACTTATTTCATGTCCCTGCTCTAGGTAATCTGTGTGAAATAACTCTTTAGTACATGAGATACGTATAATTATTGTGGTAATCGTTAGAGCCTTGTCACTGAATATTTCAGTCTCCCTCTTGTGCACATGGTAGAATTGCACTATTGGCCTTGGAGCTGCATCTGGCCAGTGATTTATGAGGGGAAGTGATATGGGTCACTTCTAGGTGAGCGCACTTGCTGCAGACACCCTTCCTGCGCTCTTTCCCCTCTGCTATATGACGGCATGTTCCACATAGTGACTGCTGTTTCTACCGGGGTCTTTGAGTAAGCATGATGACGAACAGAGCCCCCAGCTGATCTGAGATGAGCGGGGAGTGTTAGCAAGAAGTATCACCTATTGTTTTATAAAATTCAGATGTGAGGGTTTTTACTGTAGCACAATCCAGGTCAGCATAACTGGTCAAATTATCATCCCCATTTACAGATGAAGAAACTCAGGTAGAGAAAGGACAACTGAATGGTTTCTAATCACACCACCCCGTGATGTAGCCTTGAGGGGTTCCAATCAGGCAATCTCCCCACAGACTGTATTCTTCATCCCCTGCTTCACTGCTCTGCGTTAACATTAGCCATCTTCTGGTCGTGACACTTTTCCTCATGAGCCCAGAAACATACAGCTGTCTATATTCAAAAGGAGAAGTGGATAATAATATAAAGAACCTGTTTAATAGGGCCAAACCTCAGCGAACCATTTTTGTCTTCTGATTGAGTACTCTGTCATTTTAATGGAACAATCACAGTTTCACAAATCATTTAGTTAGGACAATTTCTGGGATAATTACCTTGTCAGTTAAATTTTAAAATATTGAAATTAAAGTTGAAGTTTGAAAATTATTCACAGCTTTTGCTTTCTCCTTGTTTTATAAAACCACCAATAATGTCCAGAAAGACATGTATACTCTGATACCGTAAACCCCAGATCAAATGAAGTGTAATCAATTTTTCACAGTGGTTAAAAAGGCCCATGGAATAAAGCATATTTCAGCTGACTGCAGAGGCAAGGGCTTATTATTATAATATAAAATGACTTTAATATATTTGCTGAAGTAAATTATTCAAAAAATTAGTAAAAATGATGTCTTTTTAAAAAAACGACCCTCTTTGATGCTTAAACATTAATACACATAAATATGAAGTGCTTATAATTAATTACTGAGCTTTTTGCATAGAAACAAAGGGCAAAAAGGATATTAAGAAAGCATATTTTGCCTATAGTATAGCATGAAATCCCTTTTGCGAAGAGTCTAGGGCTACACTGCCCTGTACAACAGCAACCAGCCACATGTGGTAATTTAATTTTAATAAAATAAAATAAAATAATCAGTTGCTCAGTTATACTGGCCACATTTCAAGTGTGGCTCTCAGGTAGGGATGACCAGCTGTATGATGTGAGTGAGGAGAGAGGCATGTGCCAGGAAGTCCAGAGGAGGGGAATTTTCAGTACTCTTCAGAGAAGTCCTGCTAGAGATCATTCCTGACCTGAGTCTTGACACTCCAGTAATGAGGAAGACAGGCAAGTAAATGTGGGAAGGGCACTCCTATCAGAGGCAACATCATAAGTCAGGATGTAGACTCCAAGAGTCCTCGCTGTGTTTGTGAAATGAGAAGCAGTGTAGTTCTCCTAGGGAGTAGTATGTGCGGAGCTGTCAAGATTGATGGGGGGGGGGTCAGGCATTGAAGGCAAATACACTTGCGTTTTATTCTGTAAAATAAGCAGGAAGCACGAAGGTTTTAAGTAGGTGAATACCAAGGTCAGCTTTGCATTTTACGGAGTTTGCTTGGCAGTTGTGTGGAGTATAAAAGGAGTGTACCCTTTAAACTTGTGAATCGCTATACTGTACACCTGTAACATATAATACTGCACATCAAATACACTTCAATTAGAAACAAAAGAAAAAGTCGAGAACAAACTTGGGTTTGGCAGTTTCTCACGTGTACAGTTTAGTGATACTGTTCCCCTGCATTCTAAATCCTTGCTTAAATACACCCAATCCTTGACCCTTCATGATTTAATCAATAAGTATTTATTCAGTGACTATTACATTTAAAATAGTTTCATTAGGTATTAAACTGAAAAGAGGAAAGCAATTCCAAAGACTTTTAATCCTCGAATATTTCCCAAATTTTACTTTCTTTTCTGTTAAATCCTCTTCCCCTAGGAGACATTTTTAGAGCCATTAACAAGTGATTCCATTTTATCTAAAAAAAAATGCTTATTGAATGCTCACTATTACTAGATACAATGCTAAAAACTAAGAACAAAGAAGAAATGAACTCTGTCTTTTCTGATTAAGCGGCAAAGGTATCCTAATACAGTTTTACCTCCTCTTCTCTTCCCTGCCCTCTTCTGGTAGATATAAAAAAGTTTTTTAAAATAGACCAGAGGCGAGTAGTTGGAAGAGAAATTGTCTGTAATTAGCATATGTAGCAACAGTCCCTTACTTAAAAAATAATGGTTAGAGTAGCAGAGATAGGAATAAATAGTAGTGGGCATGAGAATTATTTTGTTGTGATATCCTAAGAGATATATTGAAAATATTCTCTGTCCAAAGGAGAATTTTGGGTACATTCCTTGTGCTTTGGAAAAGAAGGAAGCTACAGTGATTTACAAAATATAGAGTGAGAGCAGGTAAGTTCTCCTGAATTTCAGTCTTCTGTGACATTTCAATGAGACATCACTCACCTCAACATAAAACCTATTTACGTTCCTCATAAATAGAATACCCTAGCTTTTATCTTTAGAATATTTTTTCCGTATGGGATTTTTTTATAACTGATCACAGAAATCTTGAGTAATCTCAGACTTAAATTGTGGTGAATTTAATTTCGATTATAATTGTGGAAAAGACCCCATTTATGTTGTTTGATATAACTGTAATTCATCGCTCACAGGGAGAAGTAACTTTTATTTTTAGAAAGTATGTATTGTGGAAAGATAAAAATGTTTGAATTTTTTTTAGATTTTTCTATATTTTGTTCAGAAAAATAACCAACTTTGGAAATGGGGCAAAAATAACTGTTTGAACTTTCAAGGCCATACTAAGCCTGATCTAAATAAAAGGTTTATTATCTTAAGGTTTATTATCATTCTACTGTCCAAGAATGATGACTACTATAAAAATACCATTACTATTCTACATCTTTATAAAGTTACCTTATAGAAAAATGATGATCAGTCATAATTATTTTTTTGTCCAGAAGAGATGCCAATGATTCCTACCCAGTAAAGAAGATAACCCAAAAGGTTGTGATCATTATTGCCAAATAGAACATGAGACACATGCATCTAATTTAGCAATCTTATTTCATCATTCCTTTTTTTCCCGTCTTTCATATCCTTTTTTGAACCAGCTTTATCATGTTGCTGGTTCCCTCTTTAAGGAGTTAATTAAAACTTTTGCTTGTGTTCATTCTGCCTGTGAGAATGTTGTTTTTGTTGTTTGTTACATTTGAAGTTATGTTTTGACAATCTGAAAATTAAATAATGATCTCGTTATTTTATTTAACATCAAACCCATCATGATGGAACTCCATACATGAGGATCCCATCTGTAAAGATGGTGCCCATAACCAAGAGAATTTCTAGAAATGTTTGTGGATAAGGTCAAGTTGATCTGGGAAATAGAAAATTAACAGGTGTCTAGAAGCTGCAGAGCTCAATTCTTTGTATGAAAAAATCTATACAGAAGCCCTGGAGAACCAGCCAGCCTTTGCTCTTTATGCTTATGGTAAGAGTAAATTGCCCTGGTTGTCTGCTTTTGTAAACTTTGCATGTTTGGTAAGTGGTAAATGGCTGATTATATGTAAACTGACTTGCCAAAATGCAAAGTATCACCATGTATTTATTTCTATTAATAAACATAGTCAATAAACAAACATGCCTTTAGGGGGAAAAAGCACAGTTTAAAAAAGGAAAATAAGAATCTTTTTGATGGCTGATTGGATCCTAAGCATTCGTTATTAGTACTTCAAGTTTTTGATATCATGGGAACTGTTTATAAAAATTTTCCAAGAATTCCATGAAAATTGTGCCCAAATTAGAAGTCAGCAAGTTAAAACAACTTTTAAGGTTATAGCTTTTTGTTGTTTTCGTTATCTTTCGTGTCTTCCTTTCGACCAAAGAAACTTAAAACATGACTCAATGTCTTAATGCTTATAAAATGTTGATTTATATTGCCTTGGTCCATCTTAAAATGATCAATCGTCAAAAATCATCATGGACAATGGTGTGTGTCAATAGGCAGTACTCTTTACTCTAGTGTTTATACCTTTAAGAAATATTGAAAATCTATTTCTATGTAACAGACCATTCTATAACTGAATTTAACTAGCAACAGAACTGCATCTTGGTGTTTGTCTTGAAAGGAACAGTTCTTGTTAATTTAAATACATTTTAGAGTTTGTTTTTGAGGTTAAAGTGGTTGGGGGCAGGAAGGTTAAAAAGAGGAAGTTTTAGCAGGTTCAATACTTGAGTGCATGTGAGTATAGTTTGGCAAAGAGACATTCAGGAGTGGGCCTTGTTAAAATGATGCATTTATTTTGAAATTAATTAATTGAAATGAAAATATGTCTACTCAAAGTCTAAATCGTTAAGGCCACTGATTTCAATCAAAGAAGATGCTCCTGGAGGTTGTGTTTGTATTATACCACACTAGTTTCATGACATAAGGTTTACAATGGCAAAGAAAACTATGCATCACTAAGAATCCAGTGTGTTCAAAAGCAAATGACAATTCATTTCCTTTTGGATGTTAAGACGCTAGTAAGGTGATAGTATTTGACAGGAGCATAGATGACCAAGGACACAAAAGCATCAAGTGAGACAGGCTTCCCCATGCTTTTGCTGTGGACAGCTTCAACCAAACATATCAAGGAAAGCTTAACTGTGGTCTTTAAATGTAAGACTGTCTGGGAAATCAGGGCCAGCTGGCATCCATTCAGAAAAAAAGATTTTCCACTGCGTTTGAGAATATTGAAATTGCCATCATTGGTCAGTCATGTAAGGAGATCAGGCAACCTACTGTAATCATGCTCTCCAATGATGGTACAGACTTACCATTGCCTGTGGAGTGGCTTGCTTTAGCTTAAAGTTTGCTTGCACGCAGGAAGTGTGATTGCTGGATTACAGAGCACAGACAGCTGCTGTTTGGCAAGGAAAACTCATCGATAAAATTGCACTGCCTGATTGCGGGATTACAAGTTAAAGAGCTATACATTGTAGGAAAAACGAAACCAATTTCATTGTTTAAAACATCTGTGGGTCATCACTTGATTTCACTTTTCAAGTTTTGATTTTTACCCTATTCTAGATCTAAGGTAAGATATCAATCCTGAAGCACTTTCTTAGAAGTTACACCGTTAACTAAGAAGTTAATAGGGGCTTCCCTGGTGGCGCAGTGGTTGAGAGTCCGCCTGCCGATGCAGGGGACGCGGGTTCGTGCCCTGGCCTGGGAAGATTCCCACATGCCGCGGAGCGGCTGGGCCCATGAGCCCTGGCTGCTGAGCCTGCGCATCTGGAGCCTGTGCTCCGCAACAGGAGAGGCCACAACAGTGAGAGGCCCGCGTACCGCAAAAAAAAAAAAAAAAAAAAAAAAAAAGTTAAAAAAAGAAGTTACATAAAAGTTGTACTCTTATCAAATACCAAAGCCTTTCCACCGAATATATTATCTCATTTTTAAAAGTCATAGAGGAATAATAATAGATGAGTTTCTCCTAAAATTTCAATAAAATTTTTTTAAGATAATGGGAAGACTTTTTGTCAAGGGTACTAAAATCAACAATGAAATGAAATGCAACAACTAAAGTTAAGAAAATACTCCCAAATGAGAAAAGATTTATAACGAAGCAACCTTAAAACTTAATCGCCGTACAGGCATACCTCGTTTTATTGCCCTTTGTTTTATTGTGCTTGGCACATATTGTGTCTTTTGCAAACTGAAGTTTTGTGGCAACCCTGCTGCGAGCAACTCTATCGGCACCACTTTCCCAACAGCATTTGGTCACTTCGTGTCTCTGTGTCACACTTTGGTAATTCTTGCAGTATTTTAAACTTTTTCATTATGATTATATTTGTTAAGGTGATCTGTGATCAGTGATCTTTGATGTTGTATTGCAAAAAGATTATGATTCGCTGGAAGTTCAGATGATGGTTAGCATTTTTTAGCAATAAAGTATTAATTAAGGTATGTACCTGTTTTTTTAGACATAATTTATTGCACACTTAGACTACAGAATAGTATACACATAACTTTTACATGCACCGGGGAACAAAAAACTCATCTGACTCTATTTATGCAATATTCATTGTATTGAGGTGGTCTGGAACCAAATCCGCAGTATCTCTGAGGTATGCCTGTACATTTGTGGAAAAACTCAGAAGTATGCGCCAATTTTAAACCTCTCTTATGTCTTTTACTGGTCTTGCACAGTTCTGGGTCCAGAATCAGTACTCAACAAACATGAATTAACTCATTCAAAAAATCAATCACAGTCACAAGGAAAACTTAGTAAAAACCTGCATTTTTATTGGGAGTATCTTCAGGAATTTATAAGATGGTATTAAGAGAAACTAAGAATGCTATACTTCCTGTGGTGATCCTTATTAGCATAACTAAGTGCATGCTGTCTTTTTAAAAGTAGAATTAAGAAATAATAATTTTGAACTAACTAAACAAAATCAATATGTTGGGGGAAATTTTTATAGGAACAGTTTTTTTTTGTTTTTTTTTTTTTTTGCGGTACGCGGGCCTCTCACTGTTGTGGCCTCTCCCGTTGCGGAGCACAGGCTCCGGATGCGCAGGCTCAGCAGCCATGGCTCACGGGCCCAGCCGCTCCGCGGCACGTGGGACCCTCCCGGACCGGGGCACGAACCCGCGTCCCCTGCATCGGCAGGCGGACTCTCAACCACTGCGCCACCAGGGAAGCCCTATAGAAACGGTTTTTGAAGTGAGATTCAAATACCATCTTCAGTAAAGTGACAGTTTTCTGACTTTACCCAAATATCCAAAAACACCACTGGGATGTAAGGAAACTATCTTTGCTTATTTAATGCATAAATTGCCTCGTTTCTGAATGGAGTGCTTTGGAGTTCCGACTAGAGTAATAAGAAGAACAGCAGTGCCACAAGAAAAACATTTCCAAGAACATCGAGCTTTCGGGGACTCCACGATCACATCCACACATGTACCGACATCTGGTTCTACATGGTCTGCTTTGCCAACTGTGACTATGAAGGTGAATTATTTTCTTTTCTAAAGCCATCCTCTCCACTTGGGCATAAGATTCTATCTCCTTTCACCTACTCACCTATTAAAGAACTATTTTTTCCTGTCTCCGCTGAAGATGAATAAGCCTCCACTTAGCAAAGGAACATGCTCTTAATTTGCCCATCTTAAAACAGAAAAAGAAACTTTCTACTGATTTCAACATCTGCCAGTTATCACCTTGTTCTGTCTGGTCCTCTTTACAGCAAAGCTCCCCAAAGTGTTTCTACACTCAGTTCTCCAAACCTCCTCCTATTCTCTTACATTTATTCTATCAGGCTGTCACGCCCACCTCTCCAAATAAACTGCTCTAGTCAATGTCACCATCGACCAGGGCCAGCTTCATGGGCACGTAACCAGTGCAGCTGCCCAGGGCCCTGAGCTTCATTTCATGCTCTGATGTCACCATCCTGAAACTCTTAACTTTTGAACGATTTGCTCTGGGCCCCGCACAGTATATAGCCCAGCCTGCTGGCGGCCTTCACGTTGCTGAAGCTAACGGCCAATCCTCTGTGTTTATCCTACTTGAGCTATCAGCAGTATCTGCCAAGGCCAGCCACTCCCTCCTTCATGATACCTTTTTGTTTTCCTTGGTCTCCGAGGCCCCTTGATTTTCCTTTCACCTCAGGGGCTCCTCCCTCAGTTTCTGTGTCTCCTTTCCCTGATTACAAGTATTGGGTGT
The DNA here is from genome assembly GCF_964270905.1 of Leucopleurus acutus. NCBI lineage: Eukaryota > Metazoa > Chordata > Mammalia > Artiodactyla > Delphinidae > Leucopleurus > Leucopleurus acutus. The sequence continues at coordinate 61,426,792 of NC_139159.1, forward strand.
ATTTTCTTCTCTAATTGTTGACTCCCTAGATTATCTCAGTGAGTCTCATGATTTTACATAGCGTCTATATGTTAATGCCCCTCCAACTCCAGACTCTAGACTCATAGACCTAATAGTCTGCTGGACCTTTCTATCTGGATCTTAGACTTTAGTTTGTTCTAAATTTAACTTCTTTCCTTCCACTCTCCCAACTTGATCAATCAAATCTGTTCTTCCAGTGGCTCAGACCAACAATCTTAGCCTATTTCTTGACTCTTCTCTCTCTCACATGCTACACCCAGGCAATCTGGTTGGTTCTACTTTCTCAAATGATCTCTGGAATTTTCTTTTTTTTTTTTTTTGCAGTACGCGGGCCTCTCACTGTTGTGGCCTCTCCCGCTGCGGAGCACAGGCTCCGGACGCGCAGGCTCAGCGGCCATGGCTCACGGGCCCAGCTGCTCCGCGGCATGTGGGATCTTCCCAGACCGGGGCACGAACCCGCGTCCCCTGCATTGGCAGGCGGACTCTCAACCACTGTGCCACCAGGGAAGCCCTGATCTCTGGAATTTTAACTGCTCTTCTTCTCCTCACATCTCTTGCAGAAATTACTGAACTAGCTTCCAACCTGTCTCCTGGTTTCTCTCCTTTTATGATTTATTCCGTAAATACCTCCCATGATTTATGCCAAGCACAGGAGAGTCCCATAAAAACACAAATCAAGTAACACTCCTCTGCTCAAAACATGAAAATACGTCCCGCTTCATACAGAAGGAAAGCCACTATCCTCGAGGTGGCTTACAGTGTCCTAAATGTTCTGGTTTCCTCCCACCTCAGTGTTTTTGTCTGAGTGAATTTCTAAATTCTCTCCCCGTAGCTTGCTCTGCCTGGACCACAATGGCCTCCTTGCTCTTCCTCAGACTCACCAGGTATACTCTGTCACCTGAGGGCCGCTGCACCAGCTGTTCATCCTACCAGTCCTTCCTTTGAGTCTTGGCTCAAATGAGGGCTGAACTGTTGTGTAGCTTATTGAATATGACAACTATCCACTCATCTCCCTTTAATTCTGCTTTACTTTTTTCTCTAGAGCATTTATTACCTTCTAACATAAAATTTTTATTTATATTATAATTTGTTTATTGTATATGTATGTTTTCTCTTTCCCTCCTGCAGAAACAGGAGTTCTGGTCTGTCATTTTTTTTTTTTTTTTTTTGAAATAGTCCAAATGTCTGGAATAATCGCTGGTACATAGGGAAAGCTCCATTAATATTTGTTGAATGAATGCATGAAGCCTGGGTTTGTACTGCATGTCATCACCAACAACCAGGAAAACAACGACAGTGATCATTTCATCAGAGAAAAAAAAAATCATCAAGGCAATTATAAAAGATAAAATTATAGAAAATAAATCATTATGATACCAAATTGAGCTTTGTAAACTCACTGTATGCTTTTTAGGATACATCGATTCATTAGGTAATGTATGCTATATAGGAAGAAAATATCTAAGGAAATTGAAGCTCTGAAGAAATACCATTGCTTGCATATTACACGAACTCTAAAAACTGACTGACGGGGACTTCCCTGGAGGTCCAGTGGTTAAGACTCCGAGCTTCCACTGCAGGGAGCGTGGGTTCCATCCCTGGTCAGGGAACTAAGATCTCGCAGGCCATGTGGTGTGGCGAAAAAAAAAAAAGAAAAAAAAAGAAAAAAACCACAAACCACCAAAATAAAAACTGACTGATGTGTAAATTGCTTTCATGTAAGAGATGGTACAGGTTCTGGGAAAATGCCTGCTATGTATTGGTGGATTTTGAGTTCAAAAATATTCCTGGGAAATTGCTTACAGTTTAGTGCTTATGCAATTTTAACTTGGAAATGTACCTTCCATTTATGGAAATAATTTAAAGAATTTTGATTACACCTTCTAATAATCCTTGCTCTCCTGTTCTCTATTGCTTACCTGAAGAAAAAAGTTAATATTTGTTAATTATTGAGTAGGAAGTTGGGTGAATGGGTTGTTACCTCATGTAAAATATTTTATATAAGTACAATTGACCCTTGAACAACTGGGGTTTTACGGCACTGACCCTCTGTGCAGTTGAAAATCCACCCATAATTTATAGTTGGCCCAACATATCCACGATCCCTTCATATCTGAGGTTCTTCCTCTGCAGATTCAACCAACCATGGATCATGTAGTACTATGGTTATTTACTATTAAAAAAAATCCACATATAAGTGGACCCATGCAGTTCAAATCCATGTTGTTCGAAGGTCAACTGTACTACAACATTTATGAAAAATGGCTTTCAGAACTGACATCCTGAGTATATTGGAGAACAGCATTATAAATCTAACAATGAGATTTCATATACAAATTACCTATTTTTATTTAAAGAAATTCTACATAACATGAAAACAATCAACTCTACGTAACATGAAAAAGCCCCTCCCTTCCTATCTACTGTTATTCTTTACTGTTCTAGCCCTGTTATTTTTACTCTAAAATATGACCTGGAGAGGAAAATAAGGACATCTTGGACATTACTGGACATGAATTTTAGCAACTTTGAATCGTTTTTGAGATTTCTTTGTTCCTACCAGTGTGTTAAAAAAAAAAGAAAGAAAACTTGTACTTGGGGTTACAAAGATGGGGAACAAAAGTACAAAGCAATTAGCAGTATGCTAAAAACAACAGGGCTTTTTTCTCTTCTGTGCAAATGTTTTTCGTCTTAAGCAAATTTGGCTGCGAAAGGGTCAGGCAGGTGCTGCCACAGTGCTTTCGGGTTTCCTGGCAGAGCTGGTGATGCACTGGGACCTGAGACAAAACCCAGAGGAGCCACAGCTAACCTCAGCCTTTTGCCCAATTTCCTCCCTGCCAGTTATCAGAGTTCACTATTGTTCATGCTCCAGGGCTCACACTCTGCCTGTCTAGAGGTGGAATGTATTCTGAAGAAGTGTTTTGTTTGGCTTGCAGTATTAAAAAAAAAAAAAAAAAGTCACTCACTGACATTCAAAATTAGATTTCATAGAAAATTCCTTTGTCCAGATTTTCTTGAAAACTGCAAATCTGGGAACACAAGTCAGCTTGGCAATATTCTTCGAGCTGAGGAAAGGCTACCTTTATAGAGTTCCCAAAGTCTTCCCCAGCTGGCTTCACCCACACAGGCCACTTGCCTGCTCCTTTTGTGCACTGAGTTTGTGACCCCGGCCCGGAGATGGGATACCAAAAGGTGATTCACTCTTCTTCCCTCCCCTCAAACTATGGTAAAGAGCTGATGGGCACATAGTTCTCCTTGAAAGGGATTCTGACAGTCCTGGGTGAGAACAAAGTGTATTTAACTTTACCTGAAAAGTTTTCCCTGAGAGAAGAATCAAATTCTCTATAAGGAAAACAAATCACATTAAGCGTTCTTATTACACTCTTATCTAGAGAATATTGCCTCCAGCTGTGAAACAAGCTTATTACCATTATGATCAGCCCCTCCAAGCCTTTACTCTGCTGTTTTCAAAGCAGGGGAAAAGAGAAAGAACTAGAAAAAATAAAGGATTTGTTAATTTGGGTTCACAAAAATGAGAAGTGAAGATTGGGCTACGAGGGTAAACACTAATTCAAAATTTTCAAAATAAATCTTCTGAAGCAAGGAGTTATTTATATACTTTACGTCCTGTGCTTTTTGTTTTTTTCCTTCTGGTCATAAATATTTGGGTGAGTCTTCTTTGCCTACCTAGTTTTCTTCTGCCTCTTCCCTCTTTCAAAATCAACCTTCCGGAAACCTCCCTGGTTAATTTCATCTAAGGCAACACACAAGGCATGTAATATATTAACATAAACTTCTTGAGATGATTTATCAAGATCTTCACATCATATTCATGTGGGTATACTAAATTGAATTCAAACTTAGACTTCAAAAGCGGGATTTTTTACATATTGTAACAATCATTTCCCAATACTCGACACTCAATACGTGATACTCAATAAATGTTTTTGAAATAAACACAATTTTTATTGTTAATCTTCCTAAAGAAAACTTGTATAATTTTTTTTTTACACAAAATCTATCAATAAGAGATTGATTGGTTAAAGGAAAAAAAAAAAAAGCCAAGCAAAACAAAACAAGTTGAGAGAATCCAGGCTTTTTCAATCTTAGTCGTACTGTTTTGAAAATGGTGATTTGACTTCACCGTCTCCATTCATCAGAACCTGTCTGTATGTTACAATGGTCTGAACTTCCTATTGCTACACGGATGAAAGTGAATCCATATAAAACATACCAACACCATTATGTATAACTGGTGGTAAAACTTTATTATTCAAGTTTAGATGTAACAGACATCTTTGCTGCCTGAAGATTGTTTGCATAAGAAATACACCAAGAACATGTTTGTGAGTAGAAATGAACATGCACTATGAAAACAAAATTAAATAAAACAAAAAAAATTCCATGTGTTGTAAGAACAGAACTATTATAGCCAACATTCTAGTATTCAAATCAGGACTACAAATTGAGTTTTTTCTTAGCAACATGAAATCATTCCATATGAAAGACATTTTCTGCTGGTGAATATTGCTGTAGGTGAATTTTACATCGGCATTTTGAGATGTTTCCCGTCCCATCCCACCCCCCCAAATTATTCATGTTGTCACCCAAAGGAATTTGGCATTTCTTATTGTGACACTTGCCCTCTTGGTAGCCATTAAGAAACTATGGTTTTATCAGCCTTGTAATAGTTTTGCCTCTTCATAGTCAACGCTATAGGCTGCCTAATTATGATATTTACAGCTCTTATTTAATAAAAATGACCCCAACCTTTCCTGGCCCTTGGGAACTGAGAGTTTAAATAAGCCCCTTGGCCATATAATAATACTTGGCACTCCCATGGTGCCTTTCAACCAAGGATCTCAAAGTGCTTTACAAACAAGTACTACATTACCATTATTATTATTATTATTATTAATATTATTATTATTAATATATTTTTTTTCCATTTTACAGGTGAGGAACCTGAGGCACAAAAAGAAAAAAGTGATTTGTTGCAGGTCATACAATTAAAAAAAAACCAGGGGTAAAAATCAGTATACAGTTTTGGGACTCATGGGTCTTGAGGGACCGTTTTCTCTGATGAAGAAAGGCTAAACGTTATTTCCTTGTAAAGTTACTCCTGCTTTTCTCTGGTGTAGGACGGAGTGAAGCTTCTAGCTCTACTTTTCAAGAGAACAACATGTGAGCATACATTATCTGGTTTCCATGTGTGGACCAATGTTGAATTTCACATTTTCTTCATCCCTGACTTGACACACTTCAACCTAGCATCTTCCATAGGTCCTAATTACTGCAGATAACTGTTGATGCTTTCTAAACCATTGACCGCTAGCAGGAACACGTGGGTCCACTGTCTATGAAACGCTAACTGAAAACCAAAAGGAAGTGCACTGCAAAGAAGCCATGCCTTCTGCCCTTGGCCAAGTCTTTCTTTGGGAAAATAACACAGCCCTTCCAAGTCCCGGTGCATGTCTTGCTATCCTCTTCTCATTTACAGTTGCCTGCTAATAGAATTCCACTTAGTAGTACCTACCTTTGGTTAGCATCTTTAGTCTCATATTCAGGTTGGATTTCAATTCCTCCATTTTCTCCTGTGATCTAGGACAGTCAGCAAGCTTTCACCTACTCACTCACCAAAGATGCCTTGCATTTTTTTTTGTCATGGCTCTCAACCCAAACACAGGAAGCTGTGAGCTCAAAGTAAACTTTAGGCAAAAAGCTGGCATATGGCACAGAAGCTGACCACCAGCTTCTTCATGCTTCCACCGCGGGTTGTCAGATCTTCTCTCTCTAGAATTGTGTTCATGTTCACTTACTAAACAGGCAGGCAATTCAGAGGTCTTAAGACAGGTCACCTGGTGATGTTTCATTGCCACACAGGAGGAGGCTAATCATTATTTTGGTAGCAGTACTGATACTCTTCAATTAATTAAGAAAAACATATATCCTCAGGCATTTTAAAAAACATATACATTTAATATTTTTGGAGCTGTATTTGCATTGGATCATCATAGATTATGTGCACATGTGCAATCATAAACATAATGTGCTACCACAGGCTTCAACAAAGAGCTGTTAAGATAATCACTTTTTTTCTTCTTCTCATTAATGTTACCTTAGAAAAAATCCCCATGCTTGCTTTCTAAAAACTACCTTTACTAAAAGAGAACAGTTTAGAAGAAAACATCACTATCTTAAAAGTTGATTTTTTAAAAGAACATCTCAATATGTCATATAGAAAGAATGGGCACACTCTTTTCCTTTTGAACTACAGAGTTAACGTGTTAACCGTGAGAGCTCCATCCTTTTCTCATATACTTAAGAGTACTGAGTAGTGTCTCTCAGTCCACAATCTTCTGAGGTGGGCTGGCTCTTTATGATTTTTCTATCCCAAACAACAGTATGAATATATGGGTGAGAGATGAAGAGAGAAAGAGTGAGAAAAAGAATGAGAATGCATGAGCTGGTTTTGGCCTAAAGTTTGATCCAAAGCCCAATTCAGAATATGGACATGTACTTTTAAAAGACTTACAGTTTTTAAATGACATACAATTTTAGCTGGCGTATAGTTTTTATCATAGGGAAAGCCTTTTCCAAGAGGGAAAATTCCTAAGTCATTTTGAAAGTCCTCAAAAAAAAAAAAAATGTTAAGTACCTAAATAGCTCATTTAAAATCATAATTTAAGACAAAATGATTCTGAAATCTTAAACCCAAATAAAAATAAAGACACTAACCAATCAGTTTTGTAATATATTTTGAGAGCTGGAACGAAGGCTTTCATAAGTCAAAAAAATAAGAGGTATTTTAGTGTTGTGATAAATTTTCATCTTTTTTAATAGCCCAACCTCTTCCCCATCAAAATATGGGAAAAAATAAAATAAAATAAAATAATCAATAATAAAGGAATACGGAATAAGATCTATTGTGTCAATGCTATCTAAGAATATTCTACCAAAAGTAGACTGACCATAAATATTCCAAGAACAGTGATATGTATTTCCATTGCTAACCGTTACTACTTGTCTGTCTGAGAAAAATAAAAACAAAAACAATAAAACAGGTTAAAAAAAAGACATATATACCAAAAAAGAACAACCTATTTGTGTCTGAGGAACTGGAGAAACACACTGGAGAAACTGCTTAAGGAGTAGTTTTGCCCAAAAAGTCATACCTGTACTACTACCCAAGTTGACCAAACTTCGGGTATTTTCTGATTTGAGCAGTCCACATATCATGTTACTTGCAGATTGCCACAGTGCACTTTGTTTCTAGTCCTTTCACTAAAAAAATTAAATATAGTTTTGTTGTTTGGGAAATCTCCTCTTGTTTAGATCTTTAATTGTCACCTCTCCAATCTGCCTGTATATCTTGAGATGCATTCATCAAAATTCCTAAGAAAGATAAATGACATCACATAATTTGAATGTCCAAGCCCCTCATTCCACCTCTCTATCTCAGTTCATGTGAATTATATTAGAGCTACTTGACAGGTAAGATCGGAATAGGACCCTTTAAAAATGAAACTGAAGCAGAAGGCTTAGTCCTGATTTCTTTCTTTCTCTCTCTCTCTCTCTTTTCTTTTTTTTAAACATGAAAATGAAAATGCAAGAATGGTAATGACAACACAACATCAGACAGACATTTTTAACTTCATTCACTACAACAGTCACAAACTGGTTGAACTCTACCTGTCATCCATTTAAAGAAACGAAGACCTGGCACTGTGAAAAAGAAACAAAACCCAAACAAAACAAAACAATACAAAGCAACTGCGAATTAATGTAAAAATGGAGTGCAAATGCGACTACAGAATGCAATAAAAACATCAGTGCTGCAGATTCCAGCAGCACTTATCAAAATAATTTCTGAAATGTGTCATCTGAAACACAGACAAAGCAATAAAAAGAGGATATATGTTTATCACTTTAAGCATAACAATGTGAGTTAAGAGCTTAAAAATTAAAAAAAAAAAAGTACTTGGAATGAATAGTGCTACCCTTTTTTTCCTAAGTAGGCATAAAAATATTTTTATTTCCTTCTTGTTTGCCATACCATTATATCAAGAACTTTCATTTGTTTCATGTTACCGTTTACAACTTTAATGCACACACACACACACACACACACACACACAAAAGATATCTACCGCAATAGAAATAGTTGCTTCATTACCTTGTTTGCTACATTTGCAAATGTAAACAGCTAGGCAGAGCCAGAACTGACTCTAATGCATGATGGAATATCTTTGTTGCATACGTACACTGTAGAAAATAATTATTCAATATGTCAGGCACCATTATTTGAAATGTAATACATTAATATTTACTAGAAAAATAAGGTTTTTTTTTTCCTATTTGTTCTCCCAACTTCTTTAATGAAATAAGTTAATCTGACAGTGCATCCAGCAGCTTGTAATATCTTCTACATCTCCGTGGCAAAAAATAAACTACTGGTTGGGACAATATAATGCAAATTATTAAAGTCAGTCCTTGTACATACATCTGTGTAGCAAGCATTGAGGCTCGACTAACAGCACCTTTAACCAATTATTTAATGTTCAGTTATTTAGCCCTATTTCCCTGAGCAGTTATGCTGAGGCTTTCCCTTCATGGATAGTTTTACAAAGCCTTATGTATTAAAAGTACTATGAAGAGCAAACTTCTAAGAATCCTATTTAATGCTACTTAACTAAACCTGTATAAATCTAATGAAGGGATTGATTGGTACATAGACCAACTGTCAGTCTGTGGTAACGTAACTTTAGACGCTGCCTGACCACAAAGTTTGGAAATCATACTTAAACCAAAAGAAAATAAATAAATACAGCAGGTTACCTTGTGGAGAAATACCATGTGTTCTAAACCAATGAAGCCCATGGTCTGAACTTTTGTATCCATCTAGTCTTTTGAACTGAGGGGACCCCTTTAGTTAGAACATGCCAAGTGAGATTAGTGACCAAGAGGAAGCTTAAAAAACAAACCCAAACTGGTTCATCACAAACAAGAAAGAAAAGATCTGGCTAAAATAAAATTACTACGTAAGCACTGAGGACATTGTTTTTAAAAATGCATATATATTTGGACAAAATGAACCTAAATTGCAAACACGAGGACTAGTTTTGAAAGGAGTATTTGAACATCTAAAGGACAAAAATATCAGAGAGGGTGTGCATGTGTATGTACAGGCAGGGCTGGCCAAAATCATTGTCACTTTTCCCGCTGCTCTCTCCCCAAGCCTAACCACAGCTCGCATGTCTAGGTCTAAATTCGAAACATGACCAATGAGAGGATTCTCATGCAGGAGGGTGCCATTTTCCTTTCACTGCCCTGGAGATTAGACTTCTCCTCATCTGCCTAGGATTTCAAGACACTTCGAAATTCAGGCAACAATTTATGATTTTTGAACAAATGGGCCAATGGCCAGCCCAATACTGCTTTAGAATCATAATATGTAAACCCTTCCAAATTCTAGACAGCTTTGATCTCTTTCTTTACAAACATAATAATTATAGTCTGGTGATACTTCTTATGGATGGTTTCCATAGTACACATTCACCAAGATGGTTCTGACCTACTAGGTTCTAAACAGGACTATATACCATCTTCCATTTTTTTCTCACTGACCATTTGTCTCACTTTTTAATCTTGGTAACCTACTCATCAAAAGAAAGAATAATAAAAGAAGGGAATTTCATGTTGGATAAGGCAGGCTCTATGAAGTATTTTTTTTTTTTAAATAGGTCTTCATAAGACATTACAAGCTATTGAATTCCCATCAAGAAAACCTATTTCTATTTAATTGTGCTAAGTGCTAAGGTTTTACTCTTTAGGTTTTCCATTTTTTTCCACTTGTGCATTGTTCCTATGCAGGCCCCTCTGGATATGAGTTGTGAAGTCATATTTGTCCGTGCAAAGATGCTGGCATATGCTGCACTGGAAAGGTCCACTGTCACCATGGCAACTCATATGCAAAGCATACATCACTTCATCCAGAAAGACAATGCCACAGTGCACACATTTTGTTGAAAGTTCATCTTGAGTACTTCTATCAACTTTCTCTGTTTTTACTCCATTCAAGGGACCTTCATTCTTTACATTTGACGGTGCCTTCGTTTTCTCCTTGGAGGCCCCGTTTGCAGTTGGCCCAGGTCTGGAATGCTTGATCGCCAAATCTAGAGGAATGTCATTGTCTGATCCAACAGCTGAAAAGTGAGGAGGCAGATTGAAGGTGGGGTAAGGCACATAGTTTTGGCAAGGATTTGGTAGGCCAGGCACGTGACTCAAGTAGTGCGGATTCCCAGGAACGGAGAGCTTATATTTACTCCAGAACCGCAGCCAATCAGCTTCACTCTGGAAGTCATTATGTACAAAGGGAAGTCCAAAAAGGGGGTACTGGTACTTTTCAATAGGGCTGCCTGGTGGTGAATAATTTGGGTGCTTCGCGGGTCTCATGTACTTTTCTATGGGACTGCCTCTCTCAGAACTTCCTTTCCCTTCAGATACGGATGAACTATTTCCTGGGTCTCCAGTACTTTCCTGAGGACTTTTTATCTGAATGTGCAAAGGTTGCATCCTTTTGTGAATATCCAGAGTTTGGCTGACCAAGACTGGCTGCTGAGCAGAATGGCTTTTAGTCAATGAACCCTGGGCTTCGTATTTACTCAGGCTGGGGAGCGGAATTTCTCGCTGGTGACCTTCAGTTAAGTGATCGTCTGAGCGCCTCTCTAAGGGGCTGCCATTGGCTTGCTCTTCACTGCCGGCCCTCTGCTGTTTGTTGAGCTGCTCCGCCTGAAGTGCCTCAGGGTTAAGGCGCTTTCTTGTTCTTCTCCTAATAATCTGCTCACCGTTGTTTTGTTTAATGATGTTTAAAGGCCTGGGAGTCTGCGGGGAACACACACACAATACATAAAAGGAAAACATTAAAAAACACATTAAAATGCATTAACAATTCCTCACAAATATAAACCATGCTTAAGTTCAAAGCAAAGATAGGCTTTACGTTATAGATTTACTAAATCTCCTCCTTTTGCCCTAAGCAGGATCAGAGGAAGTAACCAAAGCACATTCTTTTACCCTAATTAAATCATGCCCATCTTTACAGGGGGACTGAAAAACTTTAATCTACTTGGAAACAGCTTTTCCAAACTCAACAGATTTTGGAATTGCATTATTTCGTGATAAAACAGTGTTTAAAGTTACTTGAAGAAATGTGATTTTTCTGAAATATCCTCAACTTTTGAGTCATGCACCAAGATGTCAACATAGTAACATGGGAGATAGGTTTTGATGACAACTGTGGAGAAATGATACATGGCTGCAGTCTGAATTGTGTCCCCCTCTCCCCACCCCTCCTACAATTCATAGGTTGAAGCTCTAACCCCAATGTGACTGTATCTGAAGATAAGGCCTTTAGGAGGTAAATATGGTTAAATGAGGACACAGTGAGAAGGCAGCCTTCTGCAAGCCAGGAAGAGAGCCCTCACCAGAACCCAGCCAGGATGGCACCCTGATCTCAGACTTCCGGCCTCCAGAACTGTGTGAAAATAAATGTCTGCTGTTTAAGCCACCCAGTCTATGGTATTTTGTTATGCCAGCCCCAGCTGACTAAATATAGAATATTAAACATCAGAACATAAATAATCAAAGACAAACTGACAGAACTGTAAGGAAAGATATCAGGTAATCAAAGCCATTATCAGTGAGAGGTTTTTTTAAAAATCTCTCACGTTTTTTTTTTCTTTAATTATATAAGTACTCACTATGGAAGATTTTACTTGTTAACAGGTGAAGCATTTGTTTTCTGTTGACAATCTAAATTTATTTGTAGGCTCGGTACAAATATCCTATCTGTCAGTCTACTCTGTACTTAAATAGAATGCTGACTTTCACTCAGCTTAAGTATTATATGATTCGTATTTATGTACATGGTCAACAGGTGTTTATATTACATGACTCAAATCCATAGATAAGACTATAATAAAAACTCTACTTGCAGTAAGAGCTCTAATTTTGATTTATAAAATCAAGAGAATATGTTTAATAAATCAATGCATATTTACAGATGAAAAATTTAGGAGAATCTTTAAATGGGCTAAAATCTGATTTTTCTAAAAGATTACTGAAATCAGGAAGTAATCTCTACATAAAATATGAATATAAACAATACGTAACTCGTGAATTATACCTAGAAAGGAGGCACCTCAATGCAAGAGTGTACTTTTTATATGTTAAACAAAATACAAAACGTTTTGCAATGTTTTTATTGTCACAAAGATATTTAGAAGGAAAAAGGATAACACACTTGTTACTGACAATCAGATTATTCATTTCAGAATGAAAATGCCACATCCCCTTGGATATTCCCTGTTCATTTACTTTGTTCAGAATTTCAGGTTTATAAAGGGCTCATATTCATATTATAAAAATATGCAGTAGTTAATCTCTGTCTTCTAAAGAAATCTGAAATATGCATTAATACCTTTTTTAAACTTTCATAATTTTTGTGGCAGTCTTTGACATGAAATGTGAGTATAACCTTTATGTGTTTAAATCTGTGATTTTAAAAAACCTCAGAATTGAAAACATCTCATCTCTGGAGAGATGAATATTAAAGTAACTGTAAAAAAAAGTTTAGTTTATATTGCAGTTGTTAAATTACCATAACCTGGAAGAGCAGCAGTTTAATTAATTTTTGGCCTTTGACTGGCCTGAGTTCAATTAAAATTATTAATGTCAGTACCCATTGAATGGAAGCTTATTGTTGTGCTTAAGTGGTGAAGTTTAAGAAAAAGTAAGGTCATGGTGGTGTGTGTGTGTGTGTGTGTGTGTGTGTCGGGGGTGGGGAATCCTTCTATTAGCTCCATGTTAATAACTAAGGTTTTTACAGTTTACTACCAATTAGCATTGTTGGCAGCATGCATTTTTTAAAAGAGTGCTTCCAGTGGTCCATTTAGGAGGACATTTTGTCTAAAATTATATTCTCCGTAGCTGTGATCTATTCATTGGCCGGTGCTAAGAGCTGTGGTAAAATGCCAAACAAAATGAAAATGGCAGAGGGAAATAGATTTCTGCTTACTACATGGGGCATTCCTATTTTTAAAGGCAGCTCTGGTCAGCAGATAAACTATCTAAACTAAAAAAATATCCTCAAGAAGTCAAATGCATATAAAGATGGGAGATTTGTGAGTTTAAATTTTATTAGAGGATTCCACCTAAAATTTGGTTAGCAATAACTGAGGTACCTCAGAGAGCCCTAGAAATTAGTCAGCCAGAGATCTTAAAACACAAAGCACTTTTGCATCTTGCTCTGCTGTGTGCTCTGCAAGCCCTCAGATACCACTGGAAGCACTGTAGAGCGCTGGCATCCTGGGTCCCAGTTTAGAACCACTCTTCTGAACGGGTCCAACTTCCAGCCCCCAAAGCAGCCCAAATGACACTTGCAAATTCCAATGGTAAACTGGAAAATAAGCATTTTCCCCCTGCCCTAGATTTTATAATGAACATGGGAGAGAACCCCTTTTTATTTTTAAATTTGTATGTACTTCTGAATTTTTGAAGTTTCTCCTTTCTACCTAAATTAATTTCACTGAATTCTGATAACCACTTGTTCAACTATCCGTTATGTGACGTTCCTAGAAATCAATCATTTTCCTCTTTTATATCAAAAGAAGCATAATGCATTACTAATGATCTCAAATGTATCTCCCCATAACATCTAAGGCCGGTCCACCATAAATCACATGTGCACTCAAAGCGACTGCATTAAACTGCAGGGGCAGGCACTGCAAGCCAGGGAATGGAACTTATCATGCCACAGACCAGGGTGCTTTATAAAGCTTTTCCTGAAACAGTCTAACAAGTTCTTACCGAGTGAAGCTTCTGGTAGAGGCCACACGCATTGCATACATATCCGCCATTTGCATTCTTTCGCCAGAGAGAGGTCTTTGTGGTCAAGCAATTGGCACAAAAAACACCCGAGCCTCTACGTCTCTGAAATGGGAAAAAAGAAAGACACAAGGTCAGAGGTGAGTCACATGATCAGTGGAGTTAGACCAAATCAACCCAGGAGTTTTGTCTTTAGACTAGCAACAATGACAGTATAAAACCACACTGCCCATAATGAGGTCAGGTTCAATTGTGTTTAATAGGCACCACTGATTTTCATTATAATTAACCGTACAGTGATGGATGAGGTGTGTGCAACACCAAAGGCCTTTCACAGAAACAGCTTTAACTTTTTGAACTTTGGGTTTTGTGCCTTTCATGATGGTTCCTAAATGCTGAACCCTAAAATATACCTTTTAAAAGTGTCAAAACAAAAGTCAAAAGACAGAGCCTGCCAATATGTTTAATATACTCTGGAAAGGGAGGAGCACAGGCTACCTGAGCTTTAAAATATAGTCAAGCTTGGAATAAATGCAGCATGTAAACCACTTACAATTAAACCTGATGTGTGTCTTTTTGGATGTCATTCACGTAACATAAGTATTAAGAGACTGTAAGACACTCAGTTCTAATTTTTGGTTTGCAATTGTAAAATCTGAAAGAGAACACACCCTCTATCTCCCAAAGCTGAGAGGAATAGTAGAAACTTCTGCCAACTAGAAGTACAGTATTACTAATGAGAATCCTTATGAGGGGCCTACTTAAGCCAGACAACATAGTCCCATCAATGGCTATTTATTTATTTTATTTGACTCAGACTTGGAAATCACAAGCATTTCTGAACACAAATTGATTTTAGTGGGCTGAATTCTCTAATCACCAGATTCAAAAATAATCCAAGAATATTTGAAAGTAGATCATTAGTACTGCTTGTTCCATTCTTGCTATCAAGTAATGATTCCATTAAACTTCTCATTGAAACAAAAGTCAGGCTGTGTTTGTGGGCGCAAATACTAACAGGCAGGAAATGGAACTCTCTTGCTGAAAAAAAAAAAAAAAAAAAAAAAAAGAGCCTGAATTGCAACTCTGCTCTCCTTTCTCTAGGAAGTAAAGCCTTTAATGATAAAATATGCATGTTAGATAAGGAGTGGAAAAAGTCTTGCTGGAGCCCAATTTTGTTGTAAATTTAAAATTACAAACACCATAAGTCAAAATTTCAGGGATTCATAAAATTTAGGCAATTTATTTAACTTGAGTCCATACTGTAGACGAGTGGTATCCCTGCCAAGAAAATACAATGGTTATAATTGTACTCTGATACATTTCAAATGGAAAGCTTTCTGCAGACATAATTTTGGCTTCAAGACTGGAACACTTTCTTGGCATTGAAAGGGCATTTGATTCATCGGGTGTTTCACAATGTATCACTAAAAAGACCTGGTGAGCAGCCAGTTCCCTATAGGGTAATTTTTCCATCCAGATGCAAGTGCTATCAGAGGCCCTCGTCAGCTAAACTAATTATGATCTTGCAATTGCTGATGCCTGCTCACTCTAACATTCAACATCCTCCATTAATCATCGATACAAAGAAAATGAATGAAACGTAAAGAAATGAGGACTGGTAAGCTGCATAGCCATAAAAATCTGAAATGAGAGCAATAATTTAACAAGATTGGGGGAATGTTTTTAGTGAACACAAAGTCAGGCTAACAACTGTCCTTTTCAACCAAGAACACAATTTCATTACTGTAGCAGGTTGGGCTACTTTAAGTGATGTAATATAAGCTAGAGTTTTTCACAAAGATAATCTCTGGCTCCCCTTTTTTCTTTACTCCCCCCACCCCAAATCAGGGCCAGGAATGTATCATAAATTTCTCAGTCTCAATAAGAGCAGCACAAAAGTTGGGTGTTAGCCCTCAAAGTCCAAATTGGGACCTACTGCAAAAGTACATACCGCCATTTCCCCCAAATCAACGATCCATTAGAGGTTGTGTTTATCAAACACTCTGGGGGCCCCCTTTATCCGAGGTAAGTCGGGGAGCCTAGTTAGGTTATAATTGTGAAAATTCCCTGGGGCCATGCTGTCTTTTTTTCCGAGATCGAAATAACACGTTTTGCAAATAAACACCAGTTTGATCCATGTAAAGGCAATGTAAATGTCCATTTGGAAACTGACCCACATATATGTCTGAGGCTCAAATCTGAATGTATAACCATTCACTGCAGCCTGCTTTTCTTTCCTTATGCCCTGGCTGCTTGACACAGCATGCCAAAGTGGGTGTAATCCTGGTTTCAGAGAACGCTTCAATCCTTGCACAACTTTGTGCTTAATTCTCTTGCAAAGAAAATGCCCTTCATTAGTTCGAGGGAAAATCCTGAAATTACAGGACTGGTTTCCACAGGCGTATCTTGCTTTAAGCAGCACTTAGGCTCCAATAAAGGCTGGTATATTTTAGGTAAACCATATCTTATTTTAAATACATCAGGAGTCCTTTGGATTCACTTACTCGGAGTCAGTATGGCATGGGGGGGTTAATAATCAGATTTAGGAGTCAGACAACTTGTACTCAAAACATGTCTGTCTTGAGTTGCTGGGTGCAATTTTGGGCAAGTTACTTAACCTGGCAATGCTTAAATTTCCTCATCTTTAAAGTGTGAGCTGCTGTGAGTATTAATATGGACAAATGGACGTAATAAAACAATGCCAGGTAGTAGGTGCTCAAGTTAGCTATCCATCAAGGGGATTCAATTGTATTTCTTTTGTAAGAGAAAAATATTTTGTGGTTTCCTTTATATCTCCTTAATCTACTTATTGCACATTTTAGATATGCTTAAAGCATATAGTTGGGTATAATCACATGTATTTTATTTGTGCCAACCTTATCAAATATGAGAATGGAAAGTTGAGTCAGAGTGAAATGTCTAGGTGTTCACACCTAGAATTCAACAGGGGCCTGCTTGTGTGCGGGAGGAGAGTGGGAGGTAGGTGAGAAATATTTCACATAGTAAGTTACCTCCCATCTAAACAAATGTATCACTTTGGTGAGCACTGTAGAACCTTATGTTTGATGCACTTGGAATTACTGGAAGCAACAGAGAAGGTGGGAGATGTGGGCAACATCCTTAGTTGTGTGAGCACAGAGTTGTAGACCGTGCCACATCTCTCTAAATCACACCGCAGATGAGAGCCCTGACCCACAGAGAGAACCTGGCTGGATGGAGTATGGCATTTATTCTGAAGTCACCAACATCCTTAGCTCAATCAAGTGCTGAGAAGCAGTCTGCTGGCGAAGGAAGCAGAATAGAAGTTTCCCCTGCCCCACTTTTTAACAATGAACTTGTTAAAGAGAAAGAAAGGCACTAAAGATCTTATTTCATTCATAGTTTATCAGGTATAGCAGAGTTTTAAAATATTTTGTCATTCTCCTTTGTACTATGTTAAAGACAGAAATCATGTCTCTTAACAGTCATCAAATCGTCTAAGTAATAAACACCTAGGACAGTGCTCTCTGTCTTGAGCAGCTAAACATTAATGAAGTTGAAAATAATCTCTCTTGCTATTATTTTTATCACTAGTCATCACTCCTGTTTTTGAAAAAAAGTTTTTAAAAAATATTCCTTTGAAATGTCTCCCATTTGGATTGACAAATCTATCTTCAGTTGGTCAGAGAGGGCTAATGAGGCTGTAGACAATAAAATCAAGAGAGTTAATTTTCCAGTCCTACATCCCACACTTATTTCTGAGAAACAGCTGAAGCCAGATACTTGCTATGTCCTGAGGATACAAGGTCAGGTAGAACAAAGCTGCAACTCTCCTGCATATGCATCACTAGAGTCATGCATTGCTGATGGTTCTGTATGTGTGTGTGTATGTTTTAAATAATACATTGTTTCTCCTTTTCCTACAGGCTGTTTTTAAGAGATGATAATAATGTGTACCTCCATGACTTTGTGCAGGAGAGAGGAGAATTGAGTGAGATGGATAAGCACACTTCTGGGAGAGGAAATGATAGGAATAAGTAGTTAGTGGATGACACCGGTGGCATACTTGATAGGTGCTCCTTTCAGGCTGAAGGAAGGCTGTCCTTTACGCATCCAAAGCTACACACAGTCATGGCATCCTCTGCCCCTGGCCTTCTCTCAGTGCACCTTCTGCTTCTATGTGGTTTCAACAGAGGGCAAGAGTGAAGGAAGGCTGGCCGAAAACCCAAATCTACCTGAAAGTCATCTCAACTGAAAATTTCTACAGAGGAAATTCTGGAATCAACAAGGAACTGATTGCTTTTAACTTCAAGTTTAAATAGTTTGCCCACTAACTTTTAGGTTGCATTTGTGTGGCCTTCATGTTATTTCTGTTGGCTGGTAACTTCCTGTGTGAAAAAGGATGGGCAGTGGTAGGAACAGTTAATTGCAAGGAATTCCGAGGCCAGCCCAGTGACTGAGAATTTTGGATCACTTGTTTCCTTTCCACGTTTCAAATTTTTAGAACCACCATATTGATTTTCACAACAGCAATTTAGGTGATGAATTTGGACAATCATTCATGCCAGGATTTGAAACAGAAAATGACACACCCCTCTTTTAACACAAGTACACTTTAAATCCAATGTACTGTTTTCCTTTTCCTGCTATAGAGTACACCAAGACGTGTAATGACTAACTGAAAAAACCTTTAGTCTTTAGGTTCACAGCTAACCACCGTATGGCATCACTATCATTAAATTTTTCTCAAAGCTTCTGATTGAAGTTTTGCTTCTATGGTGCTTAAATTCTCAGTCAGTTGCAGATCCCTCTGAGTTGAGCCCTGACACATACGTTGGTAAATCCAGATGTGTCTTTAGAAATGAATAAGAATGGGAAAAGAAGTTTCAAACTGGTTCATCTGTTTTTATTGCTTATTTTATTTTATTATTTGAAGATCAGCCAAAAAGAAACATTTTAAGGTTTTCAAATTTCATTATTAACACAGAACTTATTCATTTGATTAATAAAAAGTAAATTTGATTGAATTATTAATTCAAGTGGCTTAACATTTAGAGACATGGATATTCATCTTCAAGATATTAAAAATCCCTACTAGTGGAGTTATTTGTGCAGAAATGATGCTTTATAATAGTTTTCTATGAATAAGAACCATACTGAAACCATGTAATTACATAACAAGCCTTGATAGGCAGAGCATTTACTCACATTTTTTATGGTTTTATATCTTAGCCATTTTAAATCAAATCAATCTGAAATTTGATATACATGCTGTTAGTCTGGAGGTACCTCAAGTATTTTTAACTCTTTAAATAATTTCTATGTTTATTCGATTATATCAAGAATCCTTTGAAAACTTCATTCTAGGGAAATGCACAGATGGCTATGATAGAACCTTCTGGTACAACTTTGCAGTAATAAAATTTCAGTGGTAAATTTAATTCAGCTCAGTTCTGGGAATAATTATTAAATGTCCACCATGTGCCTGACACTGTGCTAGAAACTGGGGTTACAGTGATGTATATGGCAGACATGATCTGTAATCTCTCAGTTTCCAGTACCATCTGCTAAAAACTAACTACGTGTTGAGTTAACGTGATACAAACTGAGATCGTTCGTGAGCATTGACAGTTTAATTCATGTAAATTATATGGAAACATTCCTGAAGAAACCAAAGCATCTCCCACGAATAACTCTCATGTAAAGGCTGAAAGTTATCTAATAATCAGAGGGCTTACTCTCTGTGTTCCTTAATAAAAGTAGGTAATAGTCTAGTCATTTCAGAAGCAAGATCCTTGCTTATTGTCCCATCAGTAATAAGGTCCTATCAATAACTTTGCCCTATTAACCACCAACAGAGTTGATATAAACTAAATAATGTGTTCATGACTGTCATATATAACAGACGTTCAATAATTGTTGAATAAATGATAAATATTATTTTAGTCATTATCACTATTATTCACCACTAAGAGACATAGAAGGCCACTCTCCCCCACTTCCGCCCATTAAGGAATTAATTGACTATTGACTACACACCAACAGACCCTACAGAATATAAGGAATGCAGTACCTAAAACCACTTAAAACAGATGGTGGCTTGCAATGAACACCTTTAAATTAATAGCCAGAATTTTATCAGAAGCATGGGCTGGCCAATATTTTAGCAAGAGCAGGGAAAGAGCTCTGTCAACAAAAAGCAATAGATATTAATACCTTGGCTGCCTTTGGTTTCAAATAAAATCGTGAAGAATCGGTTGAAACAGCAAGACTATGCCTGCTTGAAAACAGCCCTCTATGCCCTCAGATTTCTTGCCAGAAAACTGAAGAGACTCTACAACGTTCAGCCAAGCATCCGTCTTGTAATTACCTATCTCAGAGGTTGGAAACAAAACCTGTTTACCTGGCTTATTAAATTCACTTCCTCAACACACCAGCAAAGCTAATGGAGACCAGTGTAAACTAAACTGACATCCTTGGCTAGGAGCAATGGAACAACTTCTGTTCCAGGAC
Source organism: Leucopleurus acutus (assembly GCF_964270905.1). NCBI lineage: Eukaryota > Metazoa > Chordata > Mammalia > Artiodactyla > Delphinidae > Leucopleurus > Leucopleurus acutus. The sequence goes on from NC_139159.1 coordinate 61,447,195, forward strand.
ATGAGGCAATTCATACTCTAGTAATCATACATTGTACCCAGGTACGAATGTGCCTAGGACCTTCCCACTGACTCGTCACCACATGGGAGTTGCCCAGTAAATCAGGACACGCTAAAACACATCAGCTCCATTTCTTCTGAGATGCAGTTGGTGACTCGTGGAGTGGGACTGCAGAAAATAAGAGTTCCCAAGGTAAATCTCACGCTTTAAATTGTTCATATGGATTCTTCAAATCTTCAGATTTTAGAAATTTATCACACATATAACCCATTACATAGGTCTGAAGGACCCTCATCTCCATACTTTGACTTACCCCATATTTAGTAAATGAGTAAACATCTGATGTCACACACAAATTACGTAACAGACCAGGACTAGAAAAATCCAGATCTTTGGAGTTCTAAACCCATGCTGTTTCTATAACAATGTTCTGCCTTTATAGCAATATGTATTTGGACAGCTGAAAATATGGTTGAAGATTTATGTCTACACTGTCTTTTTTCATTTCACGTGAAAGTCATTATTGTCAAAAGAACTGCTCATGTCTCTCACTGCTTCTATTTCTGCCACCACAGATCCATTTTCACCTTTCCTTTAGTAACAACAATGGTCTGAGAGAGTTTCTACAGGGACCTTCTTCTATGCTAGTTCCAAAATCTGACACTGAAAAGGAAAAAAAAAAAAGGCTTTTTGGAGGCACAAACAACTTTAGCACCTCTTAAGTAAACCTCAGCATGAGAATACAAGAATTGGTTCTGTTTTAATAAATTTATTGCAAATTTTATTTAAACAGTATATTTAGCAAACATTTATTATGGGAATTCTTCACATTATAGAAAACTCTTGGTGATAGGGACTTTTCTAGAAAAAGCCTAAAGTTCAAAAGGCTCAGTTTCTAAGCATTTAATTTAAGAAACAAATATAGGTATTTTATGTATTACCTAAGTAGGATTGGTTTTATGATAGTGATGGTGATATGGTCATTTTGAAAGAAACAGAAAATAACAGGTAATAATCAGTAATTCTTTTTGTATCAGCTAACAGATAATAGCTGGTCCATTAAGTGTTACCATCCCTCAAGGCATTTACATCTATATCAATGGTTCTTAACATTCTTCGAAGTCATAAACTCTTTTGATAAAATTTATGACACTCTCCCCAGATAATAAAAAAAAATATGTAAAGTATTTTACAAATAAACTTCAGGCTGTTCAAAAGAATGTCCTTCACAAAATGTATCCAAAGATTTCACATGGGTCCGAGTGCCCACGGATCCCAAGGTTAAGAACTCCTGACATATATTACCTCAGTTTAGATTCAAAATGAATTACCAGGGATTATTATTCTCTCACTTTACCGGTGAGGTAAGAGACTGAGGATGGTTCTTTGACTTACCTAGTGTCAAAAAATACATCCTTGTCTCTAAGTCTAGGCAAAAGCACAAAACTTTTTCTAAAAACCACTTTTGAATCAATTATCTGGTAGAATTCTCTTGTTTGACTACTTTTTGTCCCTACTTTTTGTACTTATTAAAAATAATCACCATCATGCATCTAATATTTATCAAGTATTTATTTTGTGTAGGATAATATACTAAAGGCTTAGTTTCATTATCTGACATCTTCAAAACAATCCTAAGAGACAGGAATTATTATTACTATTATTATTACTGTTATTCTATCCACTTTACAGATGAGAAAACTGAGGTTTTCAAACATTTTTCAATTGCTAAATAGTCAGGCTAAGATACAAACCCAGGTCTCCCTCACTTCAGAGCTACAGTTCTTAACCATGTTTCAGGCCATATTACTAAAGAAGTGATCGGGGAATTTTTACCAAAAATATTTCACCATAGTTTGGCTTTGAAGAACCCTTATCTCTTCAAACCACCCTATAACAGCTGATCAAATTATCCAAGTTTTGAGGTACCAGAAAGAAATGACTCATCCTTGATCAGATATGGCAACGATCACTTTTGAAGTTGGTAGATACAGCTGAAGCCAGAGGAAGAGCACAGCGCTTGCCCGATGGAGAGGTAGTGGTGGGGAAGGGGGATGGGTGCAGTGCATGAGTTTTGATCCTGCTGTCTCAAAAAATAAGAGTAAAATATATATGTGAAAAAAGCCTCTGTTTAAAAGCAGAAATTAGCGCATTGACTTAGTTCCTAAAAATGCTAGCATGAAAAGGCAGCCGTGAACCAGGATCTCTTTTGCATTCACCATAACTAGAGATGGGGAAGGAAAATTGGTGCTAGAGTTTTGACAAGTTCTGTAAACACACATGTTCAGGTAACAATTTACTAGATTTACTTTATATATTTGTATGTTCCTTGGCAGAAACCTTTTGCAATGTGTGGTATCCTCATTATTCAAGATAAAGTGCTGCCAATTCTGAAAAATGAGGTCATTTTACCAAATTCCTCAGATTTGAATAATATAAAAATGTTTACAATTCTTTTTCCTTAAACATTTCCCCCATTATTAGACATAAAAGTACATGTTCTTCAGTGACCTATGGAGTCGACTTATACTTTTCATGTGTGATATAGTTTCCATTTCATTACATACCAGCAAGACTAAAATATTATTAACTCTACAAACATGTTTTACAGGCTATTGAGTTGAGATCAGATATTAAAACATAGCATATAGTTTGCTCAGTAGAAAGATGGTAATTGCTGCTTATTTCCTCTTAACAACAACAACAGAACTTATGGAAATACAGTTAAATATACTGAAGTTTGAAACAGTTAAGAACCATGTTAAAAATCTGCAAATGTGTCAACGAGAGACCCTGATACCAAATATGCAATTTGTACTAAATAACTAAATACTTTATAAGACTATATTGGGAATACTTCTTGTACTATTTCATTCTCTGTGACTTTTAAACACATGGGGTGGGACCTAAGGGAAACAAACCTAAACTTCATTTAATTTTTGATTCTATAAATAATTCTTTGAAAATGTTATCTCATTTTTTATTCAACTTTGTATTTTCTCAGGACCCATAAAATCAGGTACTTAAATACACCTTTCCAAGAGTTATAAGTACCTAGTACATTCTGTCACTGTTCAAATGAAAGATGTGTCTTTAAATAAGGATTCTGTGACTGTTATAGGTAAAACCCAGATCTAGCAGATAATTTCATTATTGAGGGTCTGGGAAGACAGGGAAATCTAAGCTGATTTTTAAAGTTTTAATGACATTATTTTAAAAAGACAACTTGGAATTATGCATTTCCTTAACAATAATGATGTAATTTTGTAATAACTGAAATCTTTCATGGGAAAACTGCTTCAATAACTCACACGGTCAATTACACAGGAAAGTACTGTAATCGGGCTGTCCTTCTGTAGCTCCCTGCCCTCCACCCCCATGGTCAAATAGCTCACGTACACGACTTCCTTTTCCATTACCAACTTGTCTGCAGTACCATCTGTAAAAACGAACACATACCTTGTGCTGCTCGTTTCTGCTTTTGCACGTCCATTAGTGGGACTGGCTGCAGCTGCTCAAGAAGAAAGCAAGGATTGTCTTTGCTTTTATATAGATGCAGATATTCCCCCTCCAGTACTGCCATATCAGCGCCAGGCAATACATCGTCTCGGGTAGGGAACTGCACTTAAAAACCTTACTCGGACCTGCTTCTCTGTGCTATCTGGAGTTTGTTAATCACACTGTATCACGTACCAAAGAAAGAACTACTCTCTCTGGAGATGACCCCTCAGTCATTCCTATCAAAAGGAACAGTTAAAATCATTTCATACTTTGACATCTTGTACATGGAGCAGAATATAAGGAAACCAGTACTGAGGCCTGGCTGTACCTCCTGAGACACAAACCTCTTGGTGAGCGAGATTTTATGTCATGAGAGGGGCTCTGAAATTACAACAATGCAACGAACGTTTTTAAAACTTTATTTTCCCCTCCCTCATGTTTATATTCTTTTTCTGTTGGCATTATTTTTTCCCTGCGTGAACACTGTTAAACTGTCCACGATCTCTGCAGAAGATGCAAATAAATTAAAGCAAGAAATGACCCCAAATTATTATTTTTTTACAGTGATTTGCCTACAAAAAATAACATTTCTCCCTAGTGACATGAATAATAATGGCAAAGAAAATGCCATCAATTACTAAGCTCTTAAAAATATTTGAAAAAAAGATTCACTGAGAAGCTGAAATTTAAAACACACAAAAGAAAAAACAAAAGAGATCCCCAAAATGGTTTAGTTGTTTTCCTGTGCTAATCCACACTTACAAGTTTAGCCCCAAATATATCAAAACTACTCTTCTTCATAAAAGGTACTCTGTTGTCAGTGTGTAAGCTTAGCTTTTGGAACATCAGAATGCCAATTCTGCCTTAGAATTCAATTCATATATTGAGTTGTCTTAAATCATCAAACAGCTCTGCTTTCTCAGCACTTAGGTACAGGAGAGAGAGCGCTGGATTCCAATTATTTATTGATACATATGCAAGTCACTCCCAAGGGACTGGGGACTTTTGAAGGAAGGGCCTTTTTTTTTTTTTTCCTTTACTCTTTTATATTATCAGTGCATTGCACACAGTAGGCATTTAATTAATGACAGTTTAATTGAATTGACCTCTATCAGAAGAGAGGATGCTGCTAATTTTAATAAACAGTCTGTTAAAATATGTGTGTATGTGTACGTATACATACATGCTGTGATCAAAGTGTTATCACTTTAAATGTAGCTGTATTCATGAAATATAAATGGCAGCCATTATCACAGAGAATAGGACTCAAATTGAAAACAGTTTCAGTTTTGTGAAACATAAAAGAAAATTAATAAATTTTGCACCATATTTAAACGATGTATTATATGACAGGAGAGAAAAGGAATGAGCTTTGTTTGCTTGAGCATCTGAGCAATTTTCAGAACAAGCAGAAGTGGCATATGTCGGTGTGTGTATGTGTGTATGCACGTACATATACATACAGATATACACATACACGCATATACGTGTATATATACACATATACACATATGAATCCACTTTCAGTACGAACACATGGTGAAGTGTCACTACTTTTATTTTCATTAAAGCAATATAATATTTTATAAGTGAAACTAAAATACCAATGATGTTGTTAGATTAAAAAAATTCCATGAGTTTCCTGGAGAGTTGAGAATAAATATAATTACTTGTATAAAAGACTGTGAAAAAAATTTTAAAAGGCAGTAAGAGTTCCTAGGCTAGGAGAGTGTCTTAGATGTCAGCCTAATAACTAATGATTTTATTAGGTGGAAAATAAGATATCAGTACTCTGTGATTTATTTTTATTACTATGTTAGAGTTCTCTCAATTCACATACACAATTAACAAATATAATTATGTATGAGAGAATAACGGATGCCATACTTAACATGTATCAGACACTCAGTGAGCATTAAATTCCTTCTCTCTCAATTTCAGAAGATACTAAGTATCAATAGATATCAGATTTTAGAAGATACTGAATAAGCTTTGGATGTGTATATATACACGCATAAAAAGTTCAATATCTGTAGCTACATATTTATGAATATGAGCAAAACATATACAAAGGACCTCATATTTATTTTATTTTACAATATGAAAATAAGTATGAATAGTGATCCTAAAACTCTCACATATAGGTGACTGTCTTAAAGAAAGTTCATAACATTAATTATGCATCTAAAAAATAGAAATAGCTCTCTTCTCTCTCTTGACTTCTCTCTCTCCTTTCTGTTTTCACTGTGTTCCAAAAGACCTTTAAGGATTCATTACATAAAGCAGTTTGGTGGTGACTTAGTCACTTACACGAGTTTCATGAGTCTGTCAAAGATACATATTTCTCATCCTAAAAGCTAAGTGGAAATTTGGGGAAGGAATCAGTGGCTGTTGGAATCTTCTAGAACATAAAGAAATGCACTGTAGGTCAAGTTCCCTTATGCATATTACTCATTCTAGATGAATGTAGTGGTCTTTTCATATGGTGTGATCACACAGATTATATATGTTATCATAAAATATGACAATGTACATTTAATTCATGGATCACACAAAGTTGATTCACTTAGATTTATATAGATCAAGACTTAGAAATCTTTGGACAAGAAATAATTTTGGATAAATTTATGTCCGTAAACAACCATTTGGAATTTGACATCCTCTATTTATATATATATATATTTATATATATAAAATACATATACATATAGAATATATTCACATATATAAATATAAACACATATAAATAGAATGTACACATATATACAATATATTCACGTGCATACAAACATATACTGAAAATATGTATCTGTGTGAATACATGCACATATTTCCTTTTAAAAAAAGTGGTTTCAAGGTCTTCCAGTTTAATAACTTAAAAAATTCAGGGACTGATGGTCTTATATTTTAAAACACCTGCTTTTAAAAATCAGAAAGTTATACTTCTTTCCCAAGTTAAAGGGTTATAGCAGGCTAGAAGATAAAATATCTCTGATGAAAAAGTGTAATGGCGGGCTTCCCTGGTGGCGCGGTGGTTGAGAATCTGCCTGCTAATGCAGGGGACACGGGTTCGAGCCCTGGTCTGGGAAGATCCCACATGCCGCGGAGCAACTAGGCCCGTGAGCCACAACTACTGAGCCTGCGTGTCTGGAGCCTGTGCTCCGCAACAAGAGAGGCCACGACAGTGAGAGGTCCGCGCACCGCGATGAAGAGTGGCCCCTGCTTGCCACAACTAGAGAAAGCCCTTGCACAGAAACGAAGACCCAACACAGCCAAAAATAAAAATAAATAAATTAAAAGAAGGCTCAACATTAAAAAAAAAAAGTGTAATGGCAGAATTAATGAATCAATGAAACTTAAGAAACCAGGAGATAGATTTCATGAAGAATTAATAATTTATGTATGATTAAAGGAATCTGTAGATATTACATGCTCCAAAAAGTTAAGTGGCTAGATCTGACCTAGGTCATCCCTCTTTTTCTACCTATTTTCCAAGATTTTATTATTTTATTAATTGTTATAATATATACAAATAGATACATACACACATATATATTTAGAATTATATATATATATTTTTTTTGTTGTTGTTGCTCATGTGTATATTTCTTTGGCAAAATAAAAATGGAAATAACCATCTTCCTTTAAATTCATCCCAAATGAAGGCAATAATTCAAAAATAAACACAGTGGACTGATTGGTACCAGACTAAAATTCAAAGCAATTCACATTTACCAAAAAGAAAAAAAAAAAAAAAGGTAAAGAAAAGTGTGCCTTAAACATAAAAGTCCTAACTTTTAAAGAAGAAAATCACCATTAGCAGAGGTTTAGCTAATTAGTCAATCTAATGCAGGGCTTTTATGTTTGTAGGTTTACAAATTTCAGAAAATGACCAAATTATTCCACTTATATCATTAACTTGACCCTTTCCAGGATTCGACCTTCCTAATAGATTTGTTTTATAAGATATGACATCTTGAACAGCTGTGCTATTCTTTCTCGAACTTGACTTTTTTTTTTTTTTTTAAAGCATGAAAATAGACTGATTTATACTAAGGCACGAGTATTCTTTGGTGATGGTGGGGGAAGGGAGGGATCAAAAATGGAAAAATAATGTGAGTTCCTGTATGAGCGTGTCATTTTGAAACTTAGAGAAGAACACTAAAGTAATACAAACAAACATCTGTGGCCAGTTAAAGAAATAATGTAGAAAGAATTTGAAAATATCACAGTAAATTGAATTCATTAATATAAGGAGGTATGATTATTAAAATAGAGAAACAATTCCTTTGAACGTTCAGATCTTCAAACTCCCACCACTGAGTGTATGCCATTATATACTCATTGCAAATTGTAATATGTTTAAAGTTGTTAAGAAGGCTCTCTGCAGGTTTTTGCTTTTTAAAACTAAACATAAATCAGGATTAAGTTAGACATTTTCAGGGAAATTTTTTTTCTAAATTTCTTACAGGGCAAATAATTTGCAGGCACATTGGGAATTTTAATCTGTGCTAAAGATACCTCTGGACAGATGCATTTAATGTAGCAACTAAATAGTTTGATTTAACTGGAATACTGATCTGACTCAGAATTCTCTTAATGATAAAAAGGAACACCGGATTTATGGAAGAAATATGGAGGGGCAAAACAAATGTTTAATAATCTCCGTTTCTACCCCTACTTAATTCTGTATCAAGTTTAACCTTCAGAGGTAGTTATGTTTAAGTGTTGTTTTCTACCTTGGCTCCAAATGGCATCTTGACTTAAAATTCAAGAAAGCACCTCAGACAAATAATAAATTGTTGCACAGCACTAAAAGCACATATGAAAGCTATTCTTAATTTCAATTACACCTTTAATACATTAGTTATCTGTTTATCCGAGTACTGCTTCTGAAAGGTCCACCATTGCCTACTGCATCCCAAGCACACTGTTCTTTTCATAAGAGGTGGAGGCATTTGAGAGAAAAAAAAAAAAAAAAAAAATCAGACAACTCTGTTTCCAGTGTCTCAGGGATAATTGTTACCTTCCTCCTTTCCAGCTTTAGAAGAAAGCAGTGTCTATTTTGCTCAGGGCAGTTGTTCAAGGCTCCTGCTGTCAGAATCTTTCCAACTTGAGTAGATATAGGATTATTTGAAAATGATTATTATATCACCCTAAGTCTCCTATTGCTGTTGATAATTGAGCATGCATAATTAATGTCCATACATATCACAGTAATTAACCCAGGATACATGCACTCACACTTACCTTTGTGTGTATGTATACACACATATATATATTCTACATGGGTGATTCTAAATGGTTCATTCTGAGTTAAGAAAAATATTTAGACAAATCTGTGATGGGAATGTAATATTGAAAGTCTAAGGTATAATACAATTATTAAAAGTTTTGTCTTCTGTGTATAGTTCTTAAATTCATACTTCAAAACAAATTCTGAAAGCAATATTCACTTACAATAGAGGGGTTTCTGGAAGCTGATCCACTCTTTTACTTTATTTTACTATGCAGTATGCTACTGTAATGTAATTCCTGACTATTAGCAGAGAGGTTTTGCTTTAATAGTCTAAGAAAATAATTTACACCAGGTTATCGTAACATAACATTATGTTTCATAAAAAAAAATGCCTTTATCACTTTATCACAAAAATCATTATTTTGAAAATATATTTTTCAGCTTGTAGTTTAAATGATTGGACATGCTTCTGTTACTAGAGAAATATATAATTTTTAACTTGGTGATAATGGTATAATTTTCTATTAGAACTCCAAATAAAATTCATTTTGGTCCCAGCCATAAACATTGGTTTCCTTTACCTTCCTTCTCAGTTGATTTAGATTTTCCTTAACAACCAACGCACAGCCTGTTCCACCCTTTTATTTCTTTGAATTTTTATTGCCTGTTGAAATCTTCTTGGCTTGCAGAAGTCACAGACAGGAAAGGAAAAACTCACAATCTAAATGCCTGATATTTAATCAATAAAGGAGGGGTTTTCTCCGTTAAGAATCTGCTTCTCTATAAACTCTGCCTCCTCTCCTCTTTTAGGAGAAGAAATGAAAACTCTGCTTGCCACGAAATCAAAGCCGTCAAGTCACTGCAACAGCCTGAGGAGCTTGAGAAACATGCTCTTATTTACTAGTTTGTTATAGATTATTCATCCCTTGTTTGTGAATACAATTGCTAGGCACTTTCTGTTATACAAGGATGACAAGGCCTCCGAATCTAAACTCATAATTCTACTTTCTAAGTTGCTCAGAGGTACACAGCCGACATTCATTATACTGGTTCTCTATCAGAATCAGAACCCCACTGGCTGTAGCGCAGGAGCAGAATTCGGGGGGATCTCCATGAGGACAGGTTCTGCCCCTTCATTGCTAGATGGCAGTGGTTCCCAGGGAGTGCTTAGGGAGTAGCTGGGATACTAGGGGTGTCAAGGCCCCTCAGCTCTGGGGACACAGGGCTGATGTTGGTCAGTCAGGACTGAAGTGTCCTGACCAGATGGAACGGCAGGGCCAGTTGTGACACTTTAGTACAAATCAGATGTAACTAGCAACTCGCTGATGTGATCGCATGGCTCAGAAACTGGCGTTGATCATTATTCTAAAGACTTACAACAATGTTCTCTCCAAAGTCAGCAAAACCTGAATAAATTGGCAGCTTCCTCAGGTGGTGGTTTTGAAAGCCTACACTCACTTGGTATAAGTTCTGGTATGTTTATTTATAAACGTCTTATTACTTCAAATTATCACCTCATGTAAGAAAAGTTCAGTGCCCTTGAAGTGTTTATAATTTTGAGGGGAGGTAAGGTAAATATACATGAAGCAATTAAGAGAATGATGCAGGAAAGGAGACACATCTCAATCCCAAGACTTTTATGATTCCTTTGCTTCTAAGTGCTACAACTAATGTAAAATGTGAAACACGCTCAAACACTCTCTTTCTATCTCTCTCAGCTAAGGAGACCATGCAAGTAGGTGGTGGACTTCAATAAGCTCTTAATCATTACTAACCACTGTAGCTTTTAGTTTCTTTCAGTTGCTTGTGGCAGAAAACACAACCCAAACCAGATCAATTCTGAAGATAAACCTGACTCATGCAACTGAAAACTGGGAAAAACCCTGACTTCAGGCATAGTTTAACTAGGATTCAAACGCTATCATGATATGTTGACTACAGTCTTACTCACATAGATCTTGTCCCTGGATGGCAACATCACTGTTGCACGTTGAGAGCCATATTCTCAACTGAACAAGGGAGGGGGAAGCACTGAGTCCACTTTCCTGATGGCTCAACCCAGTCTCCTCAAATAGGGGCCTTGTTGGCCAAACTCAGGTCATGTCCCTGTCCCACTACAGCCAGGTGGGATATAGGATGAATGCTTGGATTGGTTTATTAGGTCTAGAGCAGTTTCTCTAATGTGAGTTACAAATCACCTGGTGATCTTATCAAAATGCAGATTTTTATTTAGTATGTCTGAAATGGGACCTGAGATTAGGCATTTCTAATAAGCTTCCTGTCTAAGTAACACGGATCTTAGCACACACTTAAGCCCTGAATCTGGGGCAAAATCAGGTTCATCTGAACTAGATGAAATAAAAGGAGGGAAGTGTGGATTCTCAAAAGAATATTAAGGACTGTTACCAGAAGTAAGGCATTAAAAATGAGGTAAAAGATTAAAAAAATAAAACAACATGTTTCTTCTATAAATACACACACACACACACACACACATGCGCGAGCGCACACGTACCCGATCATCTGCATGTTATTTATCCAGAAGGGAATTCTTTTAGTAAGTAGAGCCTCTATACTTAAGTAGAGTCAATACCGATCACATCTGAGTAGTCCATCCATGCCATCTAGTATTTTCTTTGGTGTGAATAATCCTTGAAAGAGTTCATCATTATCTACACTTCTCATGTAACTGTTGTGACAAAATTGATCCATGCCATTTTCTTTTTTTTCTACAAAAGCCACACTATGAGAAAATAGCATAACGATCACTATACCACCAAAGAGTCTGCTTAAAAGAACTTGGCAAAACGTTGTTGGCACAAAAAGCAAGGATAGCCCCATGACGGACGCCATGATCAATGATCTGAGATTCAATCCATGCCATTTCCTTAGTTCACAATGAATATACAGGATATGTGTGGAAGGTTCACAATAAAAGCCCTTGTGGACAGCTCATCTGAGAACTCTCCTGAAGGCTTATCTGTACTTGAAAGACCAAAAGAGCTTTTCAGGTGTCACAATGATGACAAAGGTAGCATCAGATTGTTTTCTGAATGCATGTATTTACTATCCTGTGTCAAATATCAAAAAGTATTTAATGGGTCAATAACTGTTCCCATTGGCACATATGTCAAAAAAAATAAATAATTGACCAAGTATCATCCTTATCTTCTAGAAAGACTGAATAACTACATGCACAAGAAGAAAGGCTCACCTTCTTTGATATGAGGTATCTAAATGGACTGGGAACAATATATATACCTCTTCTGGTACTCTCTCATATTTACACTGTAAATATTAGATTAGCTACTATCAGTTTCAACTTCTGGTCTAGTCTCATCCATAAGGAGCTGGTATTCTCTTCGGTTTGAATTCTGCATCACTGGGCATGTCTCTAGCTTGTCTGGGTTATAATTCAGAGTGAAGGAGACCATGAGACTACTTTTCCATATTCTTTCTAAGGTATAAAAGCTATGAGTTCTATTTTCCTCTATGAACTGAAAGCATCTTATAATCTAGCAAGTGAATTTTATAAGTGTTGCATAAGGGTATTAAGGCTAAAATATCAAACTGTGGCATATTTTTTTCTGTATCTAAATGAAAGCAAATCAATATCATCCAAAAGAAACTCAAAAGTCTAAAAAGTAGAAACAATGCAAGGCTCACTTACTGCTAAAAGCACGTAAATCTAGCACAAGAAGTCTTCCATGCACAGAACTGCATAAGCACCAAGGCCACGACACACACTAAATGCGATAATCGGGTGATATGTATCTGTAATTCATTTACTCATTAATTAATACTTAATACCATTCACTGAGTATGAATGTGCCCTGTGCCCAGCGCCATGCTGATACTGTGGACACATAGCTGTAAAAGACATGACCCATGGTCTCAAGCTGCTCACCGGCTATCAGGGAAGCCATATAAGCAAAGACCCAATAAGTGCTCTATCTAATAAAGCTATTAGATAGCTTCTGACTAGGTTCTGACTCAGAAAAAGAAAAAAGCAAGTGGCCAACCATTCCAAAGGCTCATGAATAAAATGCATGTAGAACATCTTGCATTGGGCCAGTCACATAAAAGGTGTTCAATAAATTAGTTCCCTCCTTCCCTCTTTATATATTTATATAAAAGGGAGGGCAGAGAGTGCAAATAACAAATGATCTCCAAGGTCCCTTCCAGCTCTAGTAATCCATGAATAGTTCCTTCTTTTCCTAGATGATCAGGAGTAACCTCATTAGCTCTGAGACTCATTTCCTCTCTCTCCCCCATTCCTGGCTTCCTCTCCCTCTCTCTCCCTCTCTGATCCTCTTCCTTCCTTGTTTCTTTGTTTTGTTCATTTGTCATTTTTCAGACTACTAAGTTCCAGGCATTATACACTGGTGATTCTAAGGAAAACTTTATTTCTCAATAAAAGAAACACTTCAAGATCATCTTATGGCAGTACTTAAAACATGATCCAGATATACGACTGGTGACCGATCTGACCTAACATAAGACATATTCATAGTATATGCAGCAATAGGATGAACTAATGTTGATTTTGCTCTCTTAACAGATATTTGTTGAGTACTCAGTAAAATACACATCACTCTTTCCAGGTTCGTCTTTTGTTGGTTGAGGGGAGGGATTCAAATGGTCTTAACTGCCTATGGAGACAGCATTAGATGTGTTCCTTTTGCTAAGCTCAGACAGTCAACAAAGTGCCTGAGCTGGAGTGCAGATGACGAGTTCCTTACTGGCTTCAGTCATCGCTTCTATAAACTAGGAATGGAACTCATCACCCACGGGGCATGGGGGAGCAAGAAGTGAGCCTTTCAGGATGGTAAGTGCTGTGATTTCCATTCCCTGGCACAGCACACTGACAAGCACAGGAACCTGGGAGTCTGGAGACCCATATGCTATCCTGCTTCTACCTGGGACTCTTTTCGGACTGGAACAAATTGTTATTCTCTTTCACAATTTTCACTTTTTTTTTTTTTAAAGTAAAAAAAAAAGAAGGTATCATCTCATAATTATGAACTCATAATGTAGTTGTCTTCTCATAATTGCCGCTGCCATTTTCAGGGACATTAACAAGGTAAGAAAAATTAGGACACGGGAAATGGACGTGAAAGTAAAAATCACACCACAAAGTCAAGACATTTTAAAGAGTATCAAACAGACAGAAACTGAACTTGTTAAAATGGCAAATAGTCCAGAGACATGATGGAGTCATTAGTTTTTCAACTGGCCTGTAAGTTATTTTCCGTGCTATCATCTAGGACACATTTGGTTAACTATGTCATGTCCTTCAGGTCTTTACCAAGTTTGTTTTTAAAGTAAACTGATGGTAAAACTGAAATGTATTTTCATAACGAAAATGTTATATTTAAAGAGCAGAGCTTTTGCTCATTAGCCACGGGAGACATTTTGTACCCTGTTTACGTTATTATTAGCACTTTGCAGCTAACAAGCAACTTTTAAACACTCCTCGGCAACAGCTGGAAAACTAAACCTTCCAGCCGTTGGTCTCTTCTGCTGAATGTCCAGAAATGCAGTGTTATGACATGTAAGAACATCCACCCTAACTTCCTTTGAACTGAGAGAGCTCAAGACGGTAGGAAATGAAGGGAACCAACCAGAGTCCTCTCCCTGACTGTATACAGTGTCTCACCCTCTGATTAGAGCCCACGGCACCCTGGCCCAGGGAGCAACAGCTGTTTTCTGTCTTTTCGTTCCCTTCTCCCATTAATGTTGCTTCGATTGTGTTATGGGCTGCACTTTAGATCTAAAAGGAAACACTGAGTTTTATTTGAATGTTTAAATGATTAATGACCCTCTAGTGTAGTTGTCTTCTCATAATTGCCACAGAGTAAGCTGCAATTTACTTTGAAAAGCCAGACCTCTGTGTATTACGGAGAGCAAGTGAGAGCTCAGACATTGACCGCTATGTGGAAAATTCACTTTTTAAAAAGATGCATCCATTCCCCAGTATTCTTTGCAGACAAGTTCTTACATTTTTATGTCAAGCAGAAGTCTAAAATGTTGATTCTGGAAATATCAAGGTATTGCCTCACTGTTCAAGGCAAGGTGTGTACCTGGGAAGAAGATGATAAAAGGGAAGAAAGAGGCTCAAAAGTCAAGAGGAAGGGCTGTGTGGATGAGGCAAGACTCCATATTCTTCTAAAGGAGGACAAGCTTGGTTTCATCTGAGAGCCGTGCACAGCTGTCCACCAAAGAGGAAGGAAGTAGTTACGTGCTCCTATCATGTAATCAGGAAAAGGTGCCTGCAAGTTGTTACAGACCACGTGAGTCTTACACTCTTTTATTTTATACAGAGAAAATCCCCACAGCCCAGTGAGAGTCAGAACAGCCGTCTACATAACACACGTAACTCCTAAAAATATAGATGTTTACATGTTTATAATGGAAAAAGACATGATGTTTGCTTTCCAGGGTTTTAGCCGTAAGTCTTATAATAAGTTTGTATTGGTCCCCTAGCTTTTTTTTCTTTTTGGGAAAATACAAAGTACATTAAAGCATCGATTCTGAGGCACTGCTGCAGAATACACTTGGTATGGCATATGAGGATAACGGGCAAGAAGAGTTTCAAAATTGACATTATCAAACCACAGTGCCCGAGAGTTACCTACATAGCGCTGTCAGTTGGCTGTGTTTTTCTTTTTATGTCTTCTGGCTAAAATGTTTTCTGACTTTTGTCTTGGCCAATTTTGGGCCACACTGAATGTTAAATAAACTATTATTTAATCAAATACAGGCATATTAGTCTCACTCCTGCTGACAACTTCAATTAGAAAATTTTTGCTTTGTTAAAAAAAACAACAAAAAAACCCTCATGATCTTTAAACTGTTAAGGCCTCAGCACAACATCTGGTAACAATTTTTGATATATCCAACCATCAAACTTCTATCTCCGTGAAGTGGTTTATCCAAGATTTGTTTTAATTAGGCAGCCTTTCTAACTTCACATGGCTTTCAAAAGGCAGAATCACTCAGATGTTTTAAGCTGTAAACTTACTGAAAGGTTCTGAGGCTGTAATTAGAGCTTGGCCAAGGTGGACTCTTTCTCTTTATTAACTAGATAGCTAGGTTCATTCAGCTGCTTCTTAACAAAGACAGTAAACAATTTCTAATTTTAGCGGATGGGTTTTTAATTTTTATGAAAGCTTAGAGTTGGTCTTTAACACCTTCCTTGTCTTTCTGGTGTTCATATCAAAAGCAGTTTGGGTCCAACCTTTCCATAGGAACCCACATTCCAAGTGTATATTTCTCTGCTTGGGCAGCCCAGTTGAGTTTTAAAGTCTTCCACTTAGACCAAGTCCAAGTTAGAGAAACATATCACTGTGAAGATGCGATCGGGTAGTATAGCATCTACTTGAACGATGCATCTAAAAATATATCTACTTATAGATTCGTTTGAATAAAGCATCTTCCCTCTATCAACCAGAGCATCCTGTAGGCTGCTGTTTTGAGTAAGAACTTACACTTACCTTGGATGCTTGTTTTTTAATGTATTTGCCTCTGTATAAACCTTCAGGAGTATAAAAATCTCCACTCATTTATTTGCATCAGAGGCACAGATTAACGGCAAAAGTAATGTGGAAACTTAAGCTATTTATTTTATGAGGTAACTATTTTAAAATCCACTGGGAAAATAATGAAAAATGGCCTCATTTATCCCTCTTCTTTGGTGAACCTGGTTTTGGTGAACCAGGCTTCATTCTACCAAAATAGTTCTCCCAACCAAGTGTGTATGTGTTTTGAGGTTGTTGGTTGCCTGTGGCTTTTCTCCACAAGTTTTTGATGTTATTCCCTTTGAAGCACTATCACAACTTTATAGCTTTTTATTATTATTAAACTTCTTCATAAATGCACAAGTTTCTTACCATGGTTCACAAAGCCTAAGAATGGACCTGTAGGATCACTAATATTTTAACTTTTCTGGGTAAAATTGAGTAAAAACAACGGGAGCAAAGTTCATTACTGAGTCTACATGATGCAAGGCATGTGGATATTTGGAAACTTGGAGGACCGACTTCAAATGTCAGATTTAGATTCACTGGTATTATATAAATAGTCAAGTTCTCTGAGTAGATGACACAGTGTGGGCAGCAACAAACATTTTCACCCATTGATTTTCTGAAGGAAAAACATACATCTGATTTTCTGTTTTTGCTTGCAGAAATGTGGGAGAAAAGTTAGTATGAATTTTCACCTAAAATTGGACAACGGTAGTGAGTTCTATATTTGAAAACTCTTTGACTCTGTCCATGAGAAGAAATAGGGGGCTTCACGAATACATATGTAATGTATGTAAAAATTTCAAAGGGTTTTGTTGTAAATCAGAGTTCTCTTTCTGGTGAACAGATGACTCAATCTGGGCAGTAGGTTGTGTTTTTTATTTGTTTGTTTGTTTTGTGGAGGCAGGTAGATCACACAAGGTAGTATAACAGGAAAACTTCAATTAGCTATCAATATTTAAAAATTGGGTGATCTCACATAAATCCATTTTTCCCCTAGGTTTTATTGGCACTCGTAAAGCCCAATGTTGCTAGGTTCATTTTCTCTCATCACAAGACATAGTGGAGGTGGCTGTGACTGCCTCTTTTAGAAACTGTACTTGCATTCCCCCATAGGACCTCTGAGCCTTGGCATTTATACAACCTGCTTAGCTACCATAAGCATTTAATTTTGCCATGATAACTTTCAAGTCCTTTGATATTAATTATCCTAGGCCTTTTCTGTCTTTGTAATCTGGAGGTACTGGAGCCTGCCAGCCTCGATACACATCCTGTCTCTGACCCTAGTTAGCTGTGTGACCTTGGGCGAGTTGCTTAAACTCACTTTGATCCATTGCTTCATCTGTAAAAAGGGTATAATAATGGCACGTAACTGACAGCTTGTTTCACAGAGTAAAGGCGTTAATTCAGTGCTTAGATAATGGTAAGTACTCAATTAATGATAATCATTATAACTCCAGTTTCAGACTTTGGTTCTTTCCTCATACTCAAACTTAGCACGCTTGTACCTCCTGTGACTAACAGATCCAACCATTTGATGACCATCTAAAGTGCATGGCCATGCCTAATCTATCTGTAAATAAATATTTTAACTTGGATATTTTGTTACCTTTCTAAAATATATGTCTACAATGTCTACAATAGAGATCTAAAATCCAGATCTCCCCCCGCCCCAAACGTTTAAAATTCTCCATCATTCAGTGAACAACATAACTGAATACCTGCCTTCCATCCCCATTTGGTCTAGCTGATCTTCACCATCTTATCTTGTACAAACTCCCTCCATCCTCACCCCTTAGCTCCTTCCACTTGGGATCACATGCCATTCACTCAGACTCTGTACTTGTCAGACTTTATTTTCTCTGATGGAGACTGTGCTTTCTTACCACCCCGTTCAGTGTCCAACATAGTACTTGCAATAGAGCAGGTGCTCAACAAAAGTTCTGTTGAATGCATGAGCAAATGAAGAATGAATCCAACTTAAGTTCTTCCTATCCATCTTTTTACGTCTAGTTCAGAACACTTCTTCTGCTTCCTCTTCCAAGAAGATTGCTCTGTCTCTCCTGTATCCTCTCATTTCACTTTGCTGGTAGTTCTACCATCTTCAAACTATACTTCTTCAGTGCTGTCTGTGAACATGGCTACTTCTTCCACTAAACTATGAGTTAATAAAGGACAGAGGGCACACTTTTGGGGGGTCATTTTAAAAAATGCAAATCATCAGTGCTCAATTATTCAATTAAATCATGCTTTTTTATCATCTCAAAACCCAATAACTGTTTAAAGAAAATCTTTTTATCCACAAC
This sequence comes from Leucopleurus acutus, assembly GCF_964270905.1. Classification (NCBI taxonomy): domain Eukaryota; kingdom Metazoa; phylum Chordata; class Mammalia; order Artiodactyla; family Delphinidae; genus Leucopleurus; species Leucopleurus acutus. The sequence goes on from NC_139159.1 coordinate 61,465,767, forward strand.
TGGTTCCTCCTGTTTCTCATTATTTGTGTGGCTCCACTGCTTTCCAATCCACCAAGAGTACCATTTCGAGCTTAATTATCTGAAGACAATGTTAATTCTATCACTTCCTTGTTCATAATTTTCATCGTTTCACAACTCAGTGGATAATTTCCAAAATCCTTTGTTCCACATTCTTAATGCTCTTCACAACCTAGATTACTCAATTACTTCCCCCACCCTTCCCTGAATCCTCCAGGTAAACTAGCTTACTCCAAGTTCCCTCACTCAGATCTCGTACATTCCCCTCCTCTCAACCTCTGAAACCTGTTCTAACCTTCAAAGCCCAGCCCAAGAGTTCAGACTTCAAGAAGCTGTCACCGCTAAAATGTGGCTTCCAGCACTTCTTCTAAGGAAGCTCCAGGTAACTTGCTTTATTGCTCCTATGCTGTCGAAGCTGACCTCATCAGCTAAATAAACATTTTATTTTCTCTTTCTACTTATCCTTTTCTCCACCATCCCCCAAACTTCCCTTCAGTGAGTCCTGTTGAATCTTTCTCCACTCTAATCATGCACCTGAAATCATATACCTCTTTAAGGTGGTCCAGAGATGTTGGAATTAAATTGCACCAAAATCCCTCCTTCACTTAAGGAAACAAAGAGCCGATGAAAAAATCAAGTGTTTTTTTATGTATTAGATTGTGAATTCTAGGAGGCAGGAAACTATGACTTTTAACTGAACTAAGTGAAACTTTGTTCAGTAAAGAATTGAGAAGAATAAAATGATTCAATTTCTAAACTTAAGAAAAGGAGGTCACTGATTTAACTTAAAGACAGTCTTTCTTTCAAAACATGGCTGTTTCAAAAGGCTAAAATTGTGTAAAGAGAGATGGAGTTACCAGAGAAAAATCACTAAAGTAATCCGTTATTGCTACACTGCCACTACAGATTTAAGAAATTTACCTATAAATATCAGTGCATAAGGCTTTTAATATAAAATGCAGCAGGTCATTAACCAGAGTTTCACTCATGGATTCGTTTATAACAGGGTGGATAGATACAGGATGCATATAGGTATCATGATGGTTTTCCCGTTAAGTAAATACTATTCTTTGTTGCAAAAAATTTTTCCTTTCAAACACTGACTACTTTAAAATTCTGAATTTGGATGAAAGTGCTGTAAAATGACCATTGGGCTAGCACACATGTGGATGCTGTAATGCTGGGTGTGGCTATGTGAGCTGCCCTTTGCTTCACCTTTGTCAAGTATTTCTTTATAGAGTCCATAAAAAAAAAATGTAAGGATGTGTAGAGCGGGAATGTTTAAAACACTCAGGTAAGTGTTTTCAAGCTATTTTAGAAATACCATTTACATAAAAAGCAATGTGCCACGTATACATTACTATTACATGTTTATTACTCATTGTTTCCCCTATAAGAAAAGACTTTCTTTTCTGACTTTGTTTCCTAGCAAACCAAAAGAAAAAGAAAAAAAGAATAAAGGAAAAAAAAAAAAAGGCTGCTTCCCCTGATCTCACGCTTTTCACCTGCACCAGCTGCTTCCAATTACCTGCTTCCACCTGCAGGACCCCATCTAGTGGTATTGAGTTTGATTCCTGTTTCAAAAACAACCAGGAAAGTGACCTGGGCCTGAGGCAGAAGGCTGCTTCAGTTAGGAGCAAGAATCTTGCATCAATTTAGTTTCCTTGTTTTTCCTCCTCTAAAATTCTTGGTTCCCTGCTCCTGGTGTGGTTTCTAACCACTTGTATTGTTCAGTCCATCATGTAAGCATCCTCCCAATTTCAGTCCTACTCCGCATTCTCTCTCTATCCACGGCTATTCTAGAATCCCCAAATACTAGAACTAGTTTGTTTTTATTTATTTATTTTACATCTTTATTGGAGTATAATTGCTTTACAATAGCGTGTTAGTTTCTGCTTTATAACAAAGGGAATCAGCTATACATATACATATATCCCCATATCCCCTCCCTCTTGCGTCTCCCTCCGTCCCATCCTCCCTATCCCACCCCTCTAGGTGGTCACAAAGCACCGAGCTGATCTCCCTGTGCTATGTGGCTGCTTCCCACTAGCTATCTACCTTACATTTGGCAGTGTATATATGTCCATGCTTCTCTCTCGCTTTGTCACAGCTTACCCTTCCCCCTCCCCATATCCTCAAGTCCATTCTCTAGTAGGTCTGTGTCTTTATTCCTGTTAGAACTAGTATAGATGATGACCATGAACCAGTTATGGGGATTACAAGATCTCATTCTGACAATGCAGAATTATAGATCAAACCTTATGCAGTTGCCCTTTTATATAGTTTGACCCAGTAGAGTGTGGTTTCCGAGGTTGCCGATTCAGGCCTCCTTTCTGCTTTCCTCTGATGTCTTCCTGTGCTTCAACTTCAGTTTCCCTCCCTGCTTTCATCACTTAGCCATCATTAACCCTGATATTCAGGATGGTAAATCTCTTGATCTAGAATAGTGTTTCCCAAAGTGTGGTCCACCATAGCACTGGCATCAAAATCACCCAGGTATACTTGTTAAAAAATGTGGCGTCTTTTGCCCCATTCAAGACCCACTGAATCAGAATCACTAGTTATAAGGTCTATGAATCTGGAATCTATATTTTTAACAAGGTCCCCTAGTGATTCTCGGTCATATTCAAGTTTGAGTCACTCCTAAGTCCTTCAACTTCAGTTGCACTATGACCTAGTCCAAGTCCAAGTCCAAGTTCTGCTACAAGTTCTTTACCAAATGTATACTTACTACACCTTTGCTCCATGCCTGCCCCCTAGTACCTTAGCCTTGTCATCATCGAAGTATGAGATAAAATGGCGTTTCCCTGATTTGCTGTTGAATTACTTGAAGGTAATGGAATTTCATATGTAGGAAATTATTTAGCAATTTAGATTATCTGCCTATACGTTGTTCTTGCTGTATTAGATTTTTCCCATTAATTCTACAAAACAAAACAACCCCCCCTGAATTCCTCCATTATGTCCATAAGAAGCTCATAGGCTAATGAATTTTTGTATGAAAGACAGAAGTAATGAAAATTATCATAAAATATGCTAAAAGTAATTAAAAATATGCCCAGATGTAATGTGGCATAAACAATTACCAGTCAAACCCAGTTTGGGGTTTTAATGGATTAAGCCAACCCTTTTTTTTCTCAAGCCAACTCCGCTCCCCAAATTTATTTAGAAATAATTGACATGCATCACTGTATACGTTTAAGGCATACAGCATGGTGGTTCGGTTTACATATACTGTGAAATGCTTACCACAAAAGGTTCAGCTAGCATCCATCATTTCATAGATTCAATAAAAAGAAGAAAAGAAAAAAGAAATTCTCCTTGTGATGAAAATTCTTATTAACTCTCTAAACAACTTTCCTATATACCATATAGCAGTGTTAACTATGGCTGTCATGTTGTACATTACATCCCTAGTACTTATTTATCTTATAACTAGAAGTTTGCACCTTTTGACCACCTTCCTCCAATTCTCTCTCTCCACCATTCGCCTCTGGTAAACATAAGTCTGATCTCTTTTTCTATGAGTTTGTAAACTTTTAAACATTTAGTGTAATCTTTAATAATTCCAGCTTTCTTTTTTTATGGGGGGAAGAGGGGGTTAAAATTACACTTACACTTTAGAAATAATGTGTTGTTCTTAGAATGCCATGTTTTATATATCTCAGAAGAAATGTCAATAGCACTATTCAAAATAATTCAGCAGTTTTTTTTTTAAACAGGTATTTTAACTGTTAACTTTTGTGATTAAATACTTAGAACAAATGGAACGTATGTTCAATGTCATCTACTATGAAATCGCTGTGTAGAGATCTGAGTACATTAGTTTACTTTCATAATTGTTGTTAAAGTTACAATGTATTAAACCTTTGAAAATAGAAACTAAAATGTCTCAACTTTCTAAATCACATAAAAGAGAATACATTTTATGCTTGCTTTGCAAGCCTCTGATGTCTTTTCCTTTCAAGTACACTAAATTACTAACTTGCCATGATGACTAACATAAAAGAACCAAGCAAAATACTGTTCACTTACCAAAGAAGATATATAGACTCGTGATAATAAAGTGCAATTAATTTTCATTTATGTAAACTAAAGAACAATGATACTAGTAAGGACCATCTTAGCCATGCTCCAAATCTTTATTTCGGAAGAGTCCAAATAAAAAGGAGGTTCACAGAATTTCATTAGTACATTTTATTCTTTTCTACCAACCACGTTGCTCATATTGCTTTAGACACCTTCATTATTCTTGTGATGTTTGAGAAATGACAAAATTAGAGAAAAGGGATCTGATAAAGATAAAGCATGGCACAAAAGCTAGATGGATAATTGCCTTCACAAATCTAGTTCAGCTCTCATCTCTCCGAATTAGCCTCATTACCATACTTTAAGGCAGACTAGCAGTCACTCAAGACCCTGTTCCTTTTTTGTCAGAACAAGCGCTGACAGCCAAATGGACAACATATGGAAAAGTACCCTCTTTCCGGTTATTCTTCCATGCGCAAGGCCTTTGGTAGAAAATGTAGGCTAGAGAAAGTTTCCTAAAATCCACACTCAAATGGGTGTCTCTAAATACTTCTCTTCATCCCCAACTTATCACAATTTTGAGAGTTTAGGTCCTACAGTTTAAGTGTTTTCTATAGGAATGTTGATCATTTTCTAAAAGAACATAAAGTATATAAGCACACTAGTTCTGCTAGATAACTTCATTTTTTTGGACCTGTTCACCGTTAAACAATTATAACGAAAGTTTTGGACCTCCGATGTTAGTTTGCCCTTGATATAACTGTGATATCTCCTGAAACAAGAACTTGATTACCCTTTGAAAGTGAGTTTTAAATATCAATTTAAAAAATATCACGTAATCCTTGAGTACAACATCATTGCCAATATTGACTCAACTGCTGGAGGAAAACCGCAAGTTTATATATGAAAGAAAACATTTGGTGACAGGCTGAGTTGTTTTTGTTTTTGGAAGCCTCATCACATACATTCTACCATGATTATTTCTGATTATTTTTTATAAAATAAATTTTGGTAAGCTTCAAAAAAGTATGTTCAACATATCAATATTATAATATTGGAAAAGATAACTGATTACATTAGTCAAAATACTTAGCGATATTATTCATTTCCCCCATTCTAAAGAAATCAAAATGCTTCAGTGACTTTACTTTGAACAGTTTAACTATGAAATACTTCTATAGATCCTCTCTAGGCCCATTTGTTTATATAATCACAGGTATCTTTCTTTTTTCCTGATCGCTTTTCCAGCGCTCTCAAGATTTTTGCTAGATTTAATTTTGCTTTCATACTGAAAAACTTATGATGCAATCTCCGTGGCAACAAAATCAGGGAAATGGATTTTCTTCACTTTGCAGTTTGGCGAAACTAACAGTCCATTCAGCGTGACTGCAAAATACCCCGAAGGACAATATTTACTAAGTATGGCACACACACAGGAGCCTTGTTAAAAATCCACAACAAATCTCTCACTGCAAACAAATCCAAAGGCTTCAGAGCTTCTGCAACTATCTGAGTAATGTTGATTCTGACAGCAGAACGCTGCTTTCTTACCAATCCAGCAGCCAACTCGAGGTCTGTTGGCCTGACACCGAGATTTCATGATTTCTGGTCTTTGCTAGATACTCCTTTTGTAACAAGCTACCAGAGATGAAGAGCATAATTTTAAGGTGAGCTTCTCTTATCTGCCTACTTAATATTCGAAGTTGGTAAACACCAACTAGCTGTTTCACTTGATCATTCCAATAAAGGCATACATAATTAATGCCGGGTTCCCATCAGACTGTTGGGAGAAAAATAATGGTCAAAGCAGCAATCCCAAATAACAGGAAATACTTTGAACTTCACACATAACACTTTAAAATGCATGTTGTCTTCACGCGGAGATGCCAATATGTGATTTAAAAAAAAATACACACAGACACAGACATACACACACACAATGAAAAAAGTGAGGCGATTTCTTGTGTGAAAAAGAGTCCATGGGAATGTGATGAACTATATCCACAAGCACATCTAGTTCAGAGCCACTAGTCTGTGTGTAATGGAGAATTCTGAGACGCAGGAGTCCAACGTTTTCTTACAAAAATCTGATTATAAATTTAGTGAGTTATTTCTGAAATCCATTTCTTGCACCCACCTATGCAGCCTGGGAAACATCTGTTCTGATCGTGATGTAGAGCCAGAAACTGAATTCCAAACGCGATGTGATTAGATGATCGGTATTCAGAATCCTTCTATGTCCGCAGTAGCTTGCTGTGAATGGCACAGGCCTAGCCGACCATCTTAAATGCTTTGAACATGCTTTTCATTCTTCACGCTATTTAACTTTCAAATGCCTTACATTCCATTTCCAAAAATTAGATAATACAATTAAGCGCCAATGATTTTGTGAGGACCGCATCCACAAAATCACTAGCTAATGCTCTGACTCTCTTAAAAATAACTTTTAACCTTGAACTTGAAGTCACAGTACAGATGTTGCTCTTTCCTACCTTTCCGTTTTATAAGTTTAGAAACTGACAGCCTGGAAGATCTGTGTCAGGAACTTTTTTCTGCTCCAGAGTTATGAACTGTAACTCATGTGTCACCCATGCATCCCTGAACACCCATTACACATGAAAAAACAGAGCAGGGAAAAGTGGTCGTGCTCACATGTGCCTCATCCTTGCCTCCCCTTCAATAAAAACAAATTAACCACAGAGCCTTGGGACAGGTTTTTGGTATTCACGCCTTACAAAAATTTCAGAGATCCATAACATAACCTTTTGGGAACATAGCAAGTTATATACGTTCAAGACCATGATGGAAACCCGCAAAACAACAAAGACAGCAATCAGAACTCGGATGGCACATTACGGATGAAATTTTTCCTATTGCCCCCCAAAGTGTGGTGTGTTTGAACATCAAGGACTACCAGCGTCCAGCAAATTCCTCCTCTAGCCTATTCTTTTTTACTTTTAATTTTATTTACTAGAACTACATGATGTAATATAATTATGGAAGGAAGTTAAAAACTGCATATTGATGTTAATTGATATATTTATACATGCAGTGTTCTATTTCAGGTCAGTGATGCTCTCCACTTAAACCTTTGGCATGCTGTTAATTCACAGAGTGATCCGAACCACTTCTGAAGAGCAAAGAATCCAAATACACTTAAACGTATTCCTGTTTCCCTATTCATTTCTCATTCATTCAAAATTCATTCTTTTTTAAAATTTGTGCATTCTGTGTACCAGACGTTGTGCTAAGTGTGTCATCTTTAATTTTAAGTGACTAATGGGAATAAAAGGAGAAAAAGTGACCTATCTCATGCATGGATACCACATGTCAAACAAGAATGGAACTGATGAACACATGAAAGAAACAGACTGCAAAAAATGCAACCACTTTCGCCAATAAACACTAGATCGTTTAAGGGAAGTCCCTCCAGAGTTACTGCTTCCTGATTGATGTAATCCTAACCACAGCCTGTGGTCCCAAAATTGCCAATCAATCATGTATACATTACAGGAAAAATTGGGTTAACATGTCTTCATGCTGGTACTTCAATGATGTTCTGTTCCACCCTGGCATAAGATACCCTTTGCAGAAAAACAGCCGGGTGGTGTAGCGTTCGTTTGTTTTCACCTCACCATTTTGTTATGATGTATAGGCAACGAGCCTCATGCGGCCTTCCTAATCTGAAAACGAGCCAAGAGAAAGAACGTGCTCAGAAGTGTTGAAAGAAAGGCCCATTCTGTGCCCAGGGAACTGCATCTAATACAGGAAATGAACACAAGTTTGCTGTAAGCTGTCCAGCTTCTGAATCAGCTGTTCCCCGCTCAGCACCCTCCTCCCTCCCCCACCCTCACCTCTAAAACCAAGAGCTAAAAGCCAATATTAAAGTTTTGAAAAATGTGTTTCCCCCCCTCTTCTCCCGTGTTCTCTCAAAGCTGTGTAAATCTAACTTGAATGCTAAGCGGCTTTATTTTAACAAGTGTGAGTTATCAGAGTTCGCGTATCAAATTAAACCCAATGAATTCTGGACTTGTTTTAAATTTCAAGCCAGAGGCCTTAACTCCCTGCATTTCACTTGGCTGGGAGCCAGACTTAGTAATAAAGTGCTAAGCAGAAGACAGGAAATACTAGAGAAGTCGAACAATGTTATGACAATGTTTATAACTTTTACAGTCAGGCCTGGGTGCACATCTGTACAACATCAGACTCTGGTCAGACCCGCAGAGAGGAAACCATTCCTTAGCTGGCAGCGTTTCGCTCCAGCCAGATGTTATCACTTTACTGGTATCTTTTCACCAAACACACAAAATATATATATTATATATTATATATTTACATTTCTGAGAGGAAATGGGGGGAGAGGGTCCTCTTGTTTGGAAGAAATGGTACCTCAAATGAATTCTGTCCCATAATTGATTTATTCTGACAGACTTAAGACAGTTCACAGACAATGGCATTTTTCCTTTGATGTGATAACATTCAAACTGCTTTTTTTGTATGGGGCGGGAGGGTGGGAGAGCTGTGTTTGATGCCATAGACTTAAGTACAAAGGAACTTCCAAGGACCTTGGCCTTGGCATGCTTGGAGAAGGCTCAGAAGCCCGTAAAATTAGGCAGTCACCTGACAAGTATTTAAATAAATGAGACGATATTAGTGGCATTTCCTTGAGCACAGATGTAAAGTAAGAATTTATCATTTTAGTTGAAACTGAGGAAACTAATGTCTCTTCCACCTAAATCATTTCAAGAGCCTGACATATAAAATGTTGCATCACCATTAATAATGATATATCAGTACGGAAATAGATTCTTAACAAACCTACGCTAACGGAAAACAAAACAAACAAAACCAGAAAAGCTCAGTGGGTATTTGGAAAAGAGTATTAGCCATCACAGAATTTTACATGTCCTTCACCCCCAATTCCTAAACCTCAGGTTGTATGTAGTCACATCAGTTCAGTGTTAACTGGCAAAATACAAAAACAAAATCAACCACATAAAGATTCCCCCCATGATTTCCGATCCGTTTCTCAATTTTGCTAATAGGTATGTCAGTGTGTGTGTGTGTGTGTGTGTGTGTGTGTGTGTGTGTATGAGTGTGCGTGCACATGTGGATATCTCAGTGAACCTGTCCCACACCTGTCTTCAGACAATTCATCACGTGTCTTAGATAAAGTTGAAAGTCAGTTCAAAATGTGAAACCCATTGTGGGCTTGGCATCCTGGGAAAGCCACATCAACTCTATCAACAGTAACTACTAGAGACATTAAAATGAGCCTGGTTTTCAAAACACCTGCACGGAGCCACGTACCTATTGCAGTGTCAACTATAAAAGACTGCCAATTTCTAGAGTACCCAAACTATAAACAGGGAATTGATTCGGATAAATTTGACTATATAATACCTATGAACTGCTGTTTGCACTGAGATCATTTTTATTGTGGTGTATACATTTGGCCCGACCCAAGTTAATTCACTTGAAGACTGTGAATAAGAGAAATCTTTACTTGCAAGGGAATTTATTTACTTGGTCCTTCAAACTGAGTTAAGCTGAAATAGGGTGTCTAATCTGGTCATTCCCAAACTCCTATCTATTAGTATCACCTTGGTTACTATTCACAAGTAAATAAATGCCTGGGCTTCATCCCAGATCAGGAGTTCTAGGATGGTCCCCTGGAATCTTTGGATATTGGGGTCTACTTACTTTCTCTTAACCCTCCCCACCCTCTACAATTTTGCACTTACTCTGGATGGCGATGTACCACACAGCATGTCTGTTGGACTGATCGGTGACTGTCATGCTGTCTATTCAATATTTTGTATATCACCCTGGATACAGCCATTCAAATTGGCTGACCTAAAAACATTTAAATAGTTTTCTAGTAATGTTTTAAATTATTCCGCTTGTACTACTGTACTTCCATGCTATGATTGTTTGTCTTTTAAGTTTTTCAAGTTTTTTGGCTTTTATGCAAAGTAAGCTCCACTGTGTATAAGCTGTTTTGACATATTTAATTCCACAAGAGGATTCTAACCACCAGTTCTTTCATCAGCATTCACACTACTGCAGTGATAGAACACTCTATTACTTAATATTTTTCCCAGAGCCCAAGACACTGATGCTTGATTAATCTCAATCTGATGTAGTCAACAGCGATATTATTATAACTGCGCTTTGACGGATTGGATTATTTGTAAATCTTGTAACACTCCTCATTAATTAACTCTGTGAGGTGGAAGCTTGCTGAGTTCAATTTTATTGTGTCATTTTCATGAAATTCACAGAATTATCTTGAAATACAGAATATTTTCAAAGAAAAGAATTCTACATAACAGAATATAAGAACATTAGAAGATCCTTCTTTCTGAAAATTGTTATGTGCATGAAATGTAAATCTTTTGTAACACAAACATTTCACCTTAAACTTTGTATACTTTATAAACGTATTCCCATTTCCCAAACTTTTCATAATAATCCATTATTAGATTCCATTATTAGTCAGTAGAGTTGTAAGTGAGGTCTCTAAGCTTTTGGCTTCAAGATAGTGTATGAATTTTTTTTTTAAAGAACATTTATAGTATCTTGATCAAATTAAACACCATCATTTGCTCCAAGTTCTTTTGTGTTTTTAAAGGTCTTGAGAATTCATTCCCAGCTTTGAATGACGCCAAAGGTCTGTTGGTATTTTCACATTACTTTTCTTGCACTTTAAAGCACATAATAGTCTTTATAGTTGTTCTCACTGCCCAGTTTTACGCTAACCTAATTTAATGGCAACAATTGCAACAAAGGCAAAAGAAATTTAAGCGACTATAAAACCTCAGGTTGTAGCAATGCCTGAATTAGGGCTTAATTCCACAAGAGATGTGCTCCTCTGTGAGATATTTTGTCCAGTGACCTGAGATGTTATGATTTACTAATAGGAGGTCCACGGTTTTAATGTTTAATAGATTTAGCATGTATTACCAAATAATGGAAGCTATAATTTATGAGCACATGCTAATTTCTGGCTTATATACATTATTTCTGGGGTTTTCAAGCTTTTTTATACCAGTGAAACCATTTTTTCAAACCTTGCATAGATGCTCAACCTCTATAATTAAGTATAAGTGAAGTTGTGAAGGGAGAAGGTCTGATAAAATTCTTAGGGCTCCACTGGGCTCACACAATTAAGATAGTTTGGGGAATCCTGGCTGAACACTAAAGCATTTATTAACAAACTTAAACAGGTGAAACTAAACTCATTTTCCAAACTTTGAAACAGATCTGAGAGACTAGATAATACATCTAATAAGCTTCAAATCTGGGTCTTTTCTTTTTCCTCCAAAGCTGGAATTGTTTTTTTCTATGCCACATGGCTTCTTTTTGAAAGAGGAAAATACTTTCTTCCACATTTATAATACATGGACAATGTATTTTTATAAGTAATTGCAAATTTTTCTAGATTAAAAATTAGACAACCTATGATGAACGTCTGCATACATCCTATTTTATTTTAGCTGACCTTGAATTATATACTTTAACTTCTCAGGGTGTCCCTCTGGTATTTTGGAATTTTTAGCACTTTATTTCTTGATGATTCAGATTTGATATTGCTTTTTATTCCTAAATTCTTACTCTGATCTGGAACTTGAATTGTATGCTGAATATTTAATTAACCTATAAGATATTGTTAACTTTAAAGATGTGTTTTATACCCTGTATTTTACAGTATTCAAATTAATAATAGTTGGGGATTAAGAAATAAATTCAAAATATTTTAGAAATGAAGGGAATTTAACATCTTGTCCAAACTACTTACTCTGGCAATGGTCATCTTAAGATTTATACACTGGAAGATTGTCTGGAATATTTCTCAGTAAATTTGGGAAGACTGTCTGGAATATTTCTTAGTATATCTTTAAGCAAATCATAAAGAAATAATAAGAAAATATATGGCTCCTCTATTTTATTCCCCAAGAAAATTCAAAGAAACATGCATGGGCGCACTTCTTTCTTAGATATAATGAAATTCTCACCATTTTAGATCATTTGCATCTAAATTTGTTAAGAAATTTGCTAAGAGAATGACTTAGGAAAATCTTAATAAAGTACATGGAAATATATTTTTTCAAGAAGTTCTATTCAAATCAATGCAATCCAGCATCTAGTAATGAGCAAACTTATTTGCTCATCTAAGAAGTGTTTACTGAGAGTCTACAAGCTATCCTGTGATCTGGGGACAGAGCAAGAGACAAAATTAGACAAAAATTCTTGCTTTCATTCTAGTGGGGGAGAAAACACGCATTCAAAAGCTATGGAGAGAACAGTAATGCTAAAACACTGTTGTCCTAAAAAAGCCACGAAGAGAGAAAGTACAGTGTGCACCCAAAACAGTATTGATGCAAACAAGAGGAAGTGGTTCATTTAGACTGATTAGATAAAGCATGGTAGCATTACTTTAAAAGGTAAACAATTTAGGTTAATTTAGATTGATTAGAATATTGGTAGCTTTACTTTAAAGGTTAAAAAAAAGCAAAAACAAAAACGCCATTGAGTCTGGCTCAGATTCAACATTTATAAGGATGGGAGTGGTGACCAGTGTTCTAGGTTGCCCAACAAGAGTTTAGGGACTGTCAAAGCTAGAAGGGCAGTGGGTTGCTACCCAGGGGGAGAAGGGTATGGAATAGCACAGTAAGAGTTGGCGGTGATTACTTAAAGCAAGGAGGACAATTAAGGGGTTTTGAACAATTAAGGGGTTTTGAGCTGGGTAATATAATATAATCCTGTTTGTGTGTTATGCATATACATTTGTGGGAAGTATGCACTATGAATTGGAGTAGTAAAAATGACAGTACCTTTAGGAAGTCCACGAGGCTCTGATGACTAAGCCGTCACAATGAGACAACCAAAAGGAGGGGTTAAATCCAAGAGAAATTTTGGCACTGCATGAAGTCACATGACTTTTAAGTTCTTTTCAACCCTGGTGTTCAATGACTGGATGTGAGGAAATAAAAGGGGGGCAGTCAAAGAGGGGCTCCCTAGGGATATGATCTGGTAGCTCACAGAATGGCTCACAGGAGGCTGTGCTCTTAGACTGTTTACAGGGTTCCAAAAATAGAAGCTCTATTGAGTTGCTCAGAAAACTTTGTTTTGTAAATGTGTATGGCATATTTGAACCCAGATCTCTCTTAAATGAACAGTTAATTTAAAAGACACACCATAGTATAGTCTTCTTAATATATATAAATCTATCTAATCATATCACTAATAACAATTTGAGTGACCAGCTGAACCAAATGGGCAAAATCTAAACCCAGTATCCAGTTGCTGTTGGTCATTCACTGCACTTCTGTGGGTCTCATCTGCAAACAGACAGGGTTGGATGCATTATAATGACTTCCTTCATTCTCATAGGCTAGGATTCTAGTAAATAATGTTGCCAAACTTCAATTCAAATTTTAACAATACACTTGTAGAAAATCAATCAGATGAGACTTAGAACATGAGGAATGACTTATTTAATGAGCAATGATTAAGGCAGCACCTGGTATGACATCCAGCACCAGGGAAGCATATAAGAACATAGAATTTAGCACTTAGAGAAGATTTTTTTGAAAGAGTAGAGAATCGCTTGATTATGGTAGACATCTATAATTCTATTTTAAATTAAAATCAGTTATGGGGAGTTGAAAACTCTTTGCCATTAAAAAGAAAATAAATCCCTTCCAAACTATGTTTAAATTCTATTTTTAAAACATAATAAAAGATAAAGCTATTAAATTAATTGCAAAGGCCAGTTTTTTAAAAAAATGGAATTGTTAATTGCATGTTAATGCACGTTTGTGCTTTTCCAATGCATATTATTCACTTAAGCCAACTGTTCAAAAATGAAGCCAAGTATTGGTGTTAACCAAAGTAGATAAAATTAACTTGTAATTTACAGTAAACAGACAAATAGTTAATAGGCTAAGATCCTAAACAAAATCTTAAATACCCATTTCTTGCCTTGTTTACATTTTACCTTGTTTGACATTTTTTCTTCATGGTAGAAAACAAAACTTCGGAGCGATGTAAGGTAAAATACCAGCATATCTGATTCTGAAACTGGAAAAGAACTTAGGACACTCTAAGAGCTAGATATAGCCCGTGAAAACCTAAAATTGAAGAAACTTGGAAGTCACTGTGAATGAAAGTAATTAATTAACTTGTTGCTATTGGTTTTCCAAACGGATTTCAATTCATTGTAATGCCATTGGCAAAATAAGTGCTTACTCATTAAAGATTCATAGCTTAAAAACGAATTTTGTTTACAAGTCTTGGAAGTTTTAAAATTTACCTTTTCTTTTTTAACCAATTCATATTTGAGGAGAGCTGGCATTCACTATATTTCCCAAAGTTCCAATTGCTGATATTTCTAAGATAGCTCCCCATTTATCTAGTTTTTGAGTCTTACTTCAAACAGGAACGACACCCCCAGAATCACACTGGGCTGAAAGAACTGTGTAATTGTCTTACCCCTAATAATGGGTTTGTATAATGACAAAGTTAAATGAGAAAGCAAGTGAGATGATAAAACTATAACCCCCAAAGACTACTGGACTGCTGATTTAGTGATCTTTTAAGTAGAACTGCCTGCCTGCCTGAATTTTTGAATTGTGAACAGGTGTTTAGGTGTGCAGAGTTCTCACTGATTTTAATGGAGTTACACTACGAAATCCCTATACACTACTTCGATTATTTCCCTTATGTAGAGCAGAATCAAATTCAGACCACTGAAGTTATCCACGTGTCTCTGAAGCTAGGATTTTGTCAGCATATTGAGTTATAATAAATGGATATCCATGCCTTTTCTGTATACCAGCAGAGTAAGTAAAAATTGTGCAAAAATGTGGTCAATCATATAGAGATATTTTAAAAACTGTTACATATGTAATATGGAATTATGTATGAAATACATATGTAATATGTAATTCAGTAACACACTAGTGAGCTCTTGTCAGACATTAGCTACCCATTAATAATTGGATTTTTAGAAGTATCAGAAAGGTATTGAGCAGGAAGGGACCTCTCTCTCTTTTGTTTACATCAGTGCCTAATATATATCTTCAGTGCCTCAAACAGTGACCTACACATAGTAGGAGTTCAATAAATAATTGATAAGTGAGTGAACCGCAAATCCCTAAATATAAACACCTGCTCAAAGCTATGATCAGACTGCAGATTTTAAAAGAAGTTCCTTTTCTAAATATTAATATCTTAGTTTATACAGTACGTAAAACCACACAGACACACACACACACACACACACACACACACACACACACATCATAGCAGATATAAAGCATAATTATCTTGTTGGAAGTTCAGTGAGAAGCTCATCCTATCTGATTAAAATTGCTATTTGAACCTTAACTTCAAGTTTCTCTGGAGTTAAAACCAAAAATCAGGTTATTTTTTTTCTGTACAACCCTATGGTTTATAAACTTCTACATTACAGATATTTTTCTCTTTATATTGATATTACATTCACATAATACATGCACTGGAAATTATATTTCCTAGGGCAAGAACATTATTGTAGAGCAGAATTTTGCTACTAGATTGTAGGGACATTACGTGGTGGAGGAATCATAAAAGGAGCTGGTCATGCGATCTAGGAACGAGTTGTTTTTAAGAGTTAAGCCTTTGTAACCAAGACAAACCTTACAACCAACACCATGATATTCCCATTCTACAAGCCTCAGAAGTGCTTTTATTCAAAGAAAGGTCTAAGAAGCAGTTTGGACCACTTAACCTCTCTACCACTTCTCCCACTCCCCATGCACTTGGCTGAAATCCTTTGTAAGATGCATTCATTCAAGCAACGAACAGGTATTCATTGATCACCTATTATATTCTAAGTCCTGAGCATACACATATGAGTAAAAGACAGTGCCTGATATAAATGAGTTTATTTTGTAGTTGAAACCAAATTAAGTAACAAAAAATTAAATTATGGCCAAATAAGCGTAGCTACAGGAATATTTACAAGGCCCTTCAATAGGATGGTTTATAGTTTTGCCAGAGAACTTTAAGGAAGGTTTCATAGTCTCACAAACATAAGGGCTGAACAAGCGATCCTGGCAAAATTCTCTCTAAATGCTATAAAATAAAATGAAAAATCTGTCAATTAGAGGTAGTAACAGATCACACAAATACTGTTTATTAAGAACTCTTGGGCTTCCCTGGTGGCACAGTGGTTGAGAGTCTGCCTGCCGATGCAGGGGCCACGGGTTCGTGTCCCGGTCCGGGAAGATCCCACATGCCGCGGAGCGGCTGGACCCGTGAGCCATGGCCGCTGAGCCTGTGCATCCGGAGCCTGGGCTCCGCAACGGGAGAGGCCACAGCAGTGAGAGGCCCGCGTACGGCAAAAAAAAAAAAAAGAACTCTTTATGTTCCAGGTACTGTGCTAAATGCTTTATACATATTAACGATAAACAGATGAGACAGATAAATACTTACATACATACATAGGTAGATACATAGGTGACTGGTAGAGATAGACAGATAGACCATCAATTCCATCTTTTGTTAAGGCAATTAATAGTTTGCATTATAATTATTTGTTTACTCAGATGCCTTTCCTCTAAAGACCATGAATTCCTCACGGACACTGTCTTATTCATCTATGTGTCCCCAGCAACACCTAAGGTTCCTTCCTCATGGTAGGCATTCCATAAAAGTTTCTTGAACTAATGAACACCTGACCAACTATCTTTGTGGTATCTCTCAAGTCAATTAATATTCCTATGCCTCAGATTTTTTCAATCTAGTTGGTCTCTAAGGGCCTTTTGAGGTAAAAAATATTATGAAGTTTTCCTTCTAAGTCCATATTGAGTAACTGATTTCTATAAACCTCAGTTATACGGGTAAAAAAAAAGAATGTTATTGATCCAGGCTATAAGTAAAAGCTGCTCATACAAACGTTATTCTTGAACTCCTCAGTGCCAGGTTCAAGATGTCTATTGATTGTCTATAAGCCCAGGTTTACGTTCCTTAATTTCTTTTAAAATTAGGAATGAGTTTGAACAAATATAAAAATAATGTAATGAAGGCATAATCTAAAGATTCTAACCTTGAAGCAAACAAACAATATGCATACAAGCAAGCAAAGCGAACCCACTCTCAATGGAGTAGAAGTCTCCCGTTTCCCTGTTTCCAATACTTTCCTTCTTTCTCCTTTCCAAGGGATAACGGAAAGCCTAAATTTGATGTGTATCCTTCTCTTCCCCAAAGAGCAAAGTCGACAGCCAGAAGTAAATAAAATTCATAATGAAGGTACCCTGAAGAAATATCTCATTCTCAAAGTTTCAACAATGCCGTGGGTCATCACAAACGGCCGGCAAGGAACAAGACAGCTCCCAAGCAACTCCAGTACCCACAGAGGACAAAAGACCTCTGCAGACAATCGAGCAGCTGCCTGAGTAGAAAAATCGTTGTGCCCAGTCACTGCTCCTTCATACGATGACTTAAACCAATAGACTGGGAATGTATAAGGTAGCAAGGGGCAGTCTAATGCAGTGGTCACAGCTGGGGCTTGGAGTCACTGCTGCTGTTTTGTGACCTTGGGCAAGTTACTCGACCTCCCCTGTACAGCAGTCATCTCCTTTATAGGATGGAGATGACAATGGTGTCTACCTCATAGAGCTGTTCAGCTGAAGTGAATTACTACGTGTAAGATGCTTACAAGAGTATCTGGCACACAGTGAGTTCACAGAAAATGTTAACTGTTATTAAATCCTAGGTTCACAAGCAAAATTTTACAAAGGGAAGAGTTATTTCCTTTTCATCATCTGCAGAAGTCTCTCAGAGGCAGGCACGCACTTCCTCAAAAAACAACACACACTTTTGGAGCCTAGAGGTCGATACCTGCAGCGGAAGATGACAGAGTCAGGCTCTCCTGCTTCTAGTCTTTGTTCATTCATCTGATGCCCTTCCTGAGCACCAATGAAACATCATTCTGCATAAAAGTAGGCACGGGGGGATACAGCGTGATGAACCAGACAGAAACCAGACCGCCCCAAAGTCATGCACTAAACACACAATTGCACCTACATTTGACTAAATGTAGGATCCTTCATTTGCTACCCCAAAATGTTCACCCACTTTGAACCTCAACTTTTTCATCCATAAAATAAGGTCAGTAACACCTGCTCTCTCTTCTTCATCTTGCTGTGAGCCGAAATAAAAGCACTTCTATAACGAAACTTTGTGCAAGCTGAAACACCATCCGAACCAAAGAGTTCAGGACATTGACTTTGGCTTGGATGCTGAGATATGTTTCCTTAGAACTATTCACAAGTCTATTCAAGCAGGGCATGCATCGTGGAAGCCACGTGCCACAAAGCTTAGATAGAAACCTACCTGACAACCGCTATTTCCCTCAGGTGGACTGAACATAAGCTAAAAACAATGGCTGGATATAAAAATGAAATTTAGTACAACAAACTCGAACACTGATGAAAAGACATGTTCATTCTGTTCTAAGAAACGTAACTATTTTATCTTCGGAGGAAGAGTGAAGAGAAAAGTAATGTGTTTTACCACACTCCTCATAAATTCTAAGTTCCTAGACACAACAATGACAGAATTCACGTAAATACTCCTAACCTTAGAGGTCAGATCTGGGGACCCCACGGAGTGGTGCGAGGGAGTCTGGCCAGCTGCTGACCACACTCAGTGTATGAATCCAAATACCCATCCCCAGGCTGGCCAACCTGGAAACCCTCATTATAGGAACTCCCAGCTTTGCTAAAGGAAGAGGCTAAAGTGTTCCATTGATTTCAGGCTATCAATTATTCAAAACAATTTAATTTTAAGTCAACCTTAAATTTTAAAACAGCTTTATAAATTAACATTGTAAAAAGGGAACATTTCCCAGCTTGAATATTAAATTTCAGTTTTCCTTATTTCAGAAGAAGTAGCTTCCCTTCCTAGAAATGTACTGTTAATGATTGCTTACAAAGTACACGTTGAAGATTTTGTTCCAAAGCTAATATCTTACTAAAATATATAATATAATATAACAAAATATAATGGTCAAATAAATTGTATCCATCTTTCTCGAAATTAGTTCATAGCTTGATTTTAAGTACTCCTCTCCCCAATTTGGCATTTTAAATATTGAAATTGTTTGCACATGCTCAATACTTTGCCTCCTTACTGCTATGTATTTAGCACCTGACAGCTGTTTATTATGGGAAGCAAACTAAGCAAATAGATGTCCTGATATATTTTTGTACTTCAGAGTCAATTAAGTCATTAATTTTCAATTAAAAAAACAGTAAAAGTTCTAGTACTAGAGCATGGAATTTCCTAATCCATATGCTTTGTCACTCTGGCAATCAATTTAACTATAGTGATATTATTTCCCGGTTTCAACCCTGTGTAAAAGGCTACGATATTGGGTCAAAAATTCTGTAACCTGCATATCATTGATTATCCCTAGATGGAATTTAGTAGAAAAATTCAAAAATTATAATGAAGGATTTACATCAGAGCTGCAATATAATTGCACACAAACTATTAGGAACCCATTTGAACTCTGATGGAGTAGTTCATTATTTGTGCTTGTCTGGCAAGAGCACAGTATTCTCAGTAATATTTTATATAATATAAAAGGTTAGGTTTGAAAAATTAGCATTACAAATGTCACATTGACTTCCAGCAGGAAATGTGCAACAATATGTGACAATACTGAATAAAATGTTGAAACATGTTTTCCTTTTGTTTTACTTTACTCATTTTTGTAATACAACACTGGTTACTGGAAAATGCCTTACAGCTTTATTCAAAACACATGTTCAAAGATTTGAATGAAAAAACTTTGACTCTCTCTGGAACATCTAACCGATATATCATTTGTGTGCTTTAAATTTTTTCTTACTGTCAGGAACACTTTTATGTCTTTAAGATTTATTTAAACTAGTTTATTATATAATGAAGCTTGTCAGATCATAGGAACAAAGTCAAACAAGATGTGCTGTATCAAAGTATAACGTTTAACATATAGATTTAAGTATACATATCAAGTACAATGCAATCAAGCAAAGTTTAATCTCAAAATGCAAATGTTTCAGATTATTAAAGCCACATCTGTCCTTTGAAGCACAATTTAGACTGTTTATCAAAAAGCTATGTGTAATTATTCTCTCCCACCCTAGACTCTGTAACAACAGATTCCTTTTCTTAAGAACTTTTCAATTTCACTTTAGAGTTGGGGTTTTAAAGACCTAACCACCAAAGAATATAAGATCACAAATGGAAAATTAAAAATCTTTACAATGTGTCCTATTATAATTGCTATGTTTTGTTGGCAAATCAGGGTAATATTTCAAAAGGCATTTCTCCAGGGCTTAAGAAAAATTCTAAATGCTTTTGGAAACCAATTCAACACAGTTCCAGGCATCAAAAATGCATGCTTAAACACATTATTAAGATTTTTCAATATAAATTTTTATAATACATTTGGCTTTCTCTGCCTTGGCCAACAGAAACCATCAAAAGTAGCAGTTCAGCTAGTTAGAATTCTGAAGCACTAAGTCCCTGAAATTCTCAAATATTAAATTTATACAAAAAATAAATGTCTTTGCATATTCTCTTATATACATCCATTCACTATATAAAATATATACTTTATATATTATATATAAATTTTTTATATTTATATATATTTTAAATATTTACATTTTATATATAATATATGTAATATATATGTATATATAAAATAGAAAAGATACATAAACTATCCTCAGTGATATTCTTAACCCTAAACTGTGAGAATGAATTGAGTTGTTGTAATATTATTCTAGAACGGATCTAATTTCTGGGCAAAGGTATGATCTGTTATTGCACACATAAGAAGTGGGAATGACACAGAAGCTTTGGGCTCTCATTTACAAAATCTACTTAAAGATGAGGGCCGGCTCATTTTATCTGAGATTATAAGGGCTCACATTTTGCAGTATGTGGGCCTCTCACTGTTGTGGCCTCTCCTGCTGTGGAGCACAGGCTCCGGACACGCAGGCTCAGTGGCCATAAGTCACAGGCCCAGCCGCTCCGCAGCATGTGGAATCCTCCCGGACCGGGGCACGAACCTGTGGTCCCCTGCATTGGCAGGTGGACTCTCAACCACTGCGCCACCAGGGAAGCCCTAAATATGTATTTTAAAACCGAAAAAAATCATTGAGCCATTTACTTCACTCAAGGGTGGAGATTCTGAGCTTGTGACTTTAGACCATTAAGGCTACCTCTAATGAAGTAGGTAGTTACAATCACATAGCACAAACTCTGCTTATACATTCAGATTCAATCCAGAACTCACAAACTGTTAAACCCATAAACTCTCTATACATTATCTCCTCAATATTTTAGTTTTAATTTATAAATTATAATCTGGCTTCAGTAATTAAAAGGGGACAAAGAGAAAATAGTAGCTAGTCAAGCTTCTGCTTGACTTTTTAAACTTTTAAAAAATGAATTTACTAGTACCTGTGTGACTCCACAAACAAAGCAAACAAACACCAGATAGTGCTGATTTAATTTTATTTTTTAAGAAAATGGTGTCAGTAGTTTGATTGAAAGGGGAAAGGGAAACATCACTCTGTAATATCATAAACTCCGTCATAATATATTGGCAAAAGGAAACTGTCGACAAATGTGTTATAAGCGAGCGCGTTTTTTCCTTTCCCTAAATGTTTGAGAGTTTGAGAATTTTTCTGAAACCTTAATGCAAACTCTTCAACAAAGTGATGAAGGGTTTCTAATGAAACACAATCTAGTTTCAACATGAGAAACAATTAGTATGCCGAAGAGCTTATGCTCTAGGAAACATCTGAAATCACAAAACCCTTTTGGACAGATACTGGCTGGGGATCTAGCGTTGCTCAGATAGAACGGTCAGGGTAAAGAAAGAGCAGGATAAAAGCTAGGAGGAGGGGCAGAGGGCCGAAGGAACAGGCATTTTAGTAGGACTGCTCTTTTTCTTTCCCTCCCATTTCACAAATGCCCAGAGGCATTTCTGCAGTGGAACATCTTTGCAACTTCTAAAAAGAAAGTAATAAAGGTTGATTCCTCATCTTTCACAATATTTGGACAGATTCTTCCCACTTTAATTTCCTTTTTGTAATGGTAGTATGATTTGCATTATGTTACATTGCTTCATTTTACCATAAAAAAGTTCATCTCTAGAGAACTGCTCTGAAATTATGCACCACTTTAATAGACCTCCCCTCAGAATTGAATAAAAATAATTTTCTCATTGTAATCATATACTGTAATGGTTAGTAAGATCTCACCATAGACCTGCATTTGAAGCCAGGTTTGAATTTTCTGAAATTTTGAATCATATTCCCATATTAGGTTCTTATTTCTCCCCAAAATCATTTACATAAAGGAAATGACCACAACGAATTTACTGAAAATTTGGAGAAGTTACAACACACAAAAATCACATTTGACGTTACCTGATTCCCTCATATAGAGTGGTAGCGCCCTTTTTCTTCCCCCCCATCTTTAAAAATAAAAGAAAGCAGCTCTGGCATGTGGAAGGCAAAGTGACAAGCACAACAGTGACGGTAAAACCTGCTGTGCCACAAAAACGGGTCCAGAAACGCTGCCTTGCTAGGAAATCAGTAGTACAGAGATGTGCATGGTGGAACCTATTGACAAAAAGGAATCTGGCCTTTAGTTAAGAAAAAAAAAATCAATATTCCTAATTTGCTCTTTATATACAAATAAAACTCTCTAAACTCTTTTTTTATGATCTGAATTGAAATATGTGTATCCGAGAGCCGAGACAGAGAGTAAGAGACATGAAAAAAGAAAAAACGAGGAGGGATAAGTTAGATGTACAGCGTTGAAAATGATGTTAACAGATATGAAAAGGGATGGATCGCTGGCACCTTATAAAGTCACTCCAGGAAATGAGACCAAAGTTCAACAGGATAAGACACCAGCCTTACACATAAAATTCCTTATCACTGCACTTACCTCGTGTAAATAACCCCGTGCTTGGAGCACACCTAAACCTTCTCTGCTACCTAAGCGAGAAGTGTCATTTTTCTCCAGGCTGATCATAACTGAACTTCTTCCTCTGACTGCAGGAAAACCTTTGTAACCTTGGGTGCAACAGAAATGGTATCCAACTGTGGTTGGATATGGTATCCAACCACAGTATCCAACTGTGGTCCTGCTGTACCACGAATAACCCAGACATCCTCCTCCATGGCTGACACTCTAGAATTTTCTCACCTATAGAAATTGCCCATGAAGATTCTACTACTACTTGCCATAGAACACTTTACTGATGAGAAGTGACACCCTAGACCTCTGTTTTTGTTTTCGAGTTTTACTTTCCAAAATACTCATGCCACAGTAATTTAGGTAACTGGAACTCATCAAGATCTATCTATATATTTTTTCAGTTCATGTTTTTAAATAGTCAACTTTCCATTATCTTCAAAGGATCAGATGCCCTGCAGTTTATTTCTGACAAATCATCCATTTCATTGTTTCTGACATTGTTACCGACTCTGCTTAATTAAACATTTATTTACATAAATGGGATATTTGCTTAATCTAATCCAGGACTTGAGGGAGAAATGCTCTAGGAATAAAAATAATTTCCCTTGCACATAGGAACAAGCAAATAGTACATCTGCATGAATGTAGACTTCCAGAATAAAGTGGCAGTAGCAATAAAATGGATTTCAAAGGGCAGGGTGGAAAAATTAGGCAGAGTTTCCAGCCTTACATGAGCCACGTATGAATTGTGTGGTTACAGTGTCTGAGTTATGGAGAATTTTCAGATTAGAAAGACTCCACTGAACAATAAAAAACCCTTGCTGAAGCTAAATGGAAATGACTTTGTAAAAAGCTTCATACTTCTCAACAGCACAAAAAAACAGAAGAGTAGAACAGAGAGGCTACCTTGCTAGCCCATCATTTTGAAAAGCAGAAGTAAAGTGCACATATATTGATGTTTTCCCCCCGAAAGCATACATGCACACAGGGAGCAATTAGAAGTTGAAGAACTCATGATACATTTTGAAAACAGGATATACAGAGTCCCTTACTTGTTTGCTTAAAAGTCATTAGACTTTAGTTAACATATACACATACACGTGCACACACGCACGCACAACCAAACAAAACTCCCAACTGACAAGATGAAACAGTGTGAAGTGGCCCAAGATTCTTATTCAGTTGCATAACAGGCTCCTTGATCTGCAATATGCTTGGCAGCAATAGCAAGAACAGATATTGTGCAAGCTACAAATTAACGAGAATGTCATTAACTGGTGGTAAGAAGACAGTGCCTGGTGTTGTCTTCAGTAAATTGGCTATTTGAGGAAAAAATTTTTTCTAGCTATGCTTTTGCCCATAATGGCCAAATGAATATAGTCAGAATGATAATATCACTTCTCTTCCAAAGACTATCTATGGGTTATATATCAATGTACTCAGGATTAAAAAAAAAAAAAAAAAACCACTACACCACATCAGCGCTACCCCCTGGCTACAGCCCTAGTCCAATTCCTTTGAAAACTTTTGGAAATATAAACCTCTCCATTCATTTCATGAAAGGTTATTACTGAAACCAGACTGAGTATTTCCCTGTCCAGCCTTGTACGTGCTTTGGTTGTTGACAGCTTGACTCTCTTTATAATTGGGTGACAAGGACAGGGTTTTAAGGGATGACGTCTCTTTTTACTCTTTGCTTCTCAAGTGATGAGGAATATCAACTTCAAGAACTTTTCTCCTTATTCTTTTTTAGCAGTATTATTAGGGCTTCTACTCAGAGACTGGAATGTTCTATGGATCAGCAATCTTAAATCACACTTGCTTTAAACACAATGTCCTTTCCAGTATTGGACTAAGACATTGAAATGAGAAACAATACCACACAACAATTAAAATAATTCTATGCAAGATGTGATCACAACTCAAATTGAAAAATACAGAATTTTGCTTACTCATTCTTATGTTGCACTTATTTAAACATTTTAATGCATGCTTTTACATATCAAGAATATAACTATACATGTTGGCATACAATTCCACAAAAGATTGTTGTCTAACTATAGGCTTATCTATGAATGTTATGTGTATAATATGGACAGAATAACAAGTACTTGTGTGTTATTATAGACAGGCATTAGATTGGTTAAAAAAAAAAACAGTGCCTTTGTTTTGTCTGGTGAATATAATTTTACCAAAGGCCCGTCATTTAAGATATTTTAACATTAACCACTGAAAGGGAAGAATCTTTCTATTAAACATAATGATAGCAGTATATATCATTTAAGAAAGACAAAAGGTAAACAAATGTAACCAAATGGGTAATAGGCAGCTGCCCAATTAAAGTTAATAACTAACATATCTACGACTCATATTCTCCAGGCCAAATATGTGAAAATGCATTAGGTTTTATTAGTCTGCATCCTGGCGAGGTTCCTTTCATTTTATATTATAGATGATTTCATAGATAGTAAGCATTCCATTAGATGGAGCTGATCTTGAGCCAGTTTCTAACTTTTCAGAGTTTATTTCTGGGCATAGAATCTTTGCTTTAAATGTGGGCAGCAGTAGTCTCCATAACATGAGGCTGTGCTCTTGGGATGGATGCAAAAGTCCCATAAAGACACGACTCACTTGTGCCAGGGTCAGAAAGCACTAGTGTTATTTGTTTGCAGAGAACAATACAATTTCATCGGGAGTCAGATCAATCAGAAGTTTTAACACATATCTATCCCACCCTCAGACCCCTAGGATATGCACTACACATCCTTTTGCTTTTAGTTACTGTGGATCTTTCTTTCCATGTTTCTTCAGATATTTAAAAGAGGGGGGAAAAAAGCAAAGCCTCCTTAATTAAGGCATCCAAGATGATACCTGACCTTTCACTTGTGTTGACCAAATGGTTTTATGCCCATTTCAATCACTGCCATCTATCAACCTTAATTAGCATCTACTCAATAAAACAGCTCACTTCTGAAGTATATTAATTACTGTTTTACGACTTTGGTTCCTATTATCCTTGCTGTACAGCAATGGCTATAAAAAGTGTGGCATTTCCCAGCACAAAGGGGCAGTATATGTTATGGGTGATTCATGTAAGTTACATTAATATTTAGAGAAGTGGTCTGAAATAAGTTATATGTTCTGATTTTGTGCTCTAAGGAGTTGTTTTGATTTTCAGCATTAGAAATATGCCTTTCTGAGACAGACAAGGAAGCGAAACTTTCTGCTATGGGAATTTCAAAATCCCAAGTTATGAGTGGCAAATCCAACAATAAAGGAAGATGCCAGGTTTAGATGAAATATTCTGTTCTATAAATTGTGTAACCATAGTGTGCAGGGGATATTCCCTTTTGTGACACTTGTCCATAATTCAGAGAATTGATAGTCATTACACTGCTAGCTTTTAAATAAATCATTTTGAATTATTTGCATGATTTGGCCATGTGGAGTCCAGTAAGTAACAGAATTTCCTGTGATATTTACTGAAAATTGTTCACTATGGATTGACAAGAGTTTACTATTACAAGATCTTACTAAAATAACTTAGAACAATTCTGGTAGCCATGGTGAAATAATTATTAACCCCCCCCCAAAAAAAAAGAAAGAAAAGAAAAACTCAGTTGAAAAATTTTAAATTACTGAAACTTCTCAAAAGTAATTCACAAAACACACAGCTTATTTCCATCGTTGTCTAATCATAATGATAGCAAGGACCTCAAAAGGTCTGTTTTTTGACTTTGTTTAGGACCATAAATAAATCCACTGAGTCAGGATAACATACTCTGGGATGAATGGATGGGAGGAAAGGATGAGGGGAGGGTTTCCTAGAGGGGGAGAATTCACAGCCCTCTGCAAAGCTCCTTCTAGCAATTGATACTATTCTAAAACTGGCTTGTGCATTTCTCTTTCTTACACTGTACTTTAAATCTTTCTCTTGTTCCATTATCAGTGAGAAGAGAGAATAGTTCTTTACTGTCCTCTTAGAATAGTGAAAAGTATCTATTTAGAAGTGGTTCATTAGTAAGCAGAAGTGAGTAACATAAGGTACAATGGTATTGCCAACTAAGCAGCATCTAAATTTCACTTATTAAAATATGAAGGGATACAAAGTATTTCTATAATTTGTATATGGAAAGTCAAGGCAAATTTTCAATTTCAAACAAAGAAAATTTAAAGAAGTAAAAAAAAAAAAAAAACCTATGGGAAAGGGAGTATTTTAAAAGCCATGCATATGGATTTAGTACTCTACTTAAAAGACTAGAGATAAAAATAGCAGACCATAATGTTGCAGGCCTCTCTGGCCACTAAGAAAAAAGAAAAAAAGAAATGGCTCTCCAGATTCAAAAGGAAATTAAAATTAAGTGTAGAATGAACTTGCTTTCTTTCTGAACTAAAATATGGAAAACTAAAGACAATAACTTTTTACTGCAGAACTTTTTAAACTCTAAGTGCATAAAGTAGAGGATTAAGTGAAAATACAGGTTCATAAAAAATGCATAAATGGTATTTAAAAGAGCACATAACAAAAGCATGACTTTATGAACTTTTCTTGTCATAAAACACAAATTTAGTCATGTACTATTTATAAAGCAAGCATGAATCTGAATAACTTCTAGGGATGATGGCAAGTAATTTTACAAGTTTTTTATGGTTTCTGTTCATTATAAAGAAAACACACACATGTACGCATGCACGCATTTCCTATTTCCTTCTCCTTTTCCTTCCTTATGAAACCTGGATCGCTTTATTTTTACAGTTAGTTGGTACCAATCTGAAATTCCTCTTGGAAACTATCATAACTGCATAAGCCCTTGTAAAGTACTGCACACAAAACAAAAGCCTAATAAGGTCCAGGAAATTTGAAAAGAAAGCAGTTCAGTCTTAATAAATGACATGGTAATAGAGTGACTATTCAGGTCAATAGAGTACTTTTTTTAAAAAAAGCAAATATTATTTCAAGATTCTGTTATTCCCAGTTTATATTTTGCCCCAGTTATACACTTTAGCAGTGCCATCTCAATAGTTATCATTTAATATCAGGACTGTACGTTATAAATAAGCACAATAAAAATACTCCACGGAATGCTTCACACTGTCAATTACCATTCAATGTAGTCACCTATCCTACTCCTATGTGGCAGGACTTTCACGTATACCACCTTTTCCACATTTACAATCTATGGTATGTCCTAGCTTGTAGCCCAATAAACTTGAAGCAGGGGGAGTTTAAAAAAAGAAAAAAAAAAAAGACACAATGTTGTAGATTTTTAATGATAATATACACTTTACCTCAAAGGGATCTTCAGAAAATACATTTTTGTTTAGGCACAAGGAAATATGCATAAACTGTTGCAGCTGATTCAAAAGCAGCTCTAAAACAATTGTTGGCAATATTGAACTCAAGTTGGGACTAGTAATTAGCACAATAAACTTTCATAGAAGGAATTATTTCCCTAGGAAGCATGGCAGGCTCCCACTACTGAAGTTTGGCCAATTAATCAACCTTCTATTGAACACATAGCCTGTGGTTCCTCTTTTGCTTCAGAGCATCTATTTTTGAAGAAAATCGTATTGTAACAAAAAAGTA
Organism: Leucopleurus acutus; assembly: GCF_964270905.1. Taxonomy (NCBI): domain Eukaryota; kingdom Metazoa; phylum Chordata; class Mammalia; order Artiodactyla; family Delphinidae; genus Leucopleurus; species Leucopleurus acutus. The sequence goes on from NC_139159.1 coordinate 61,494,445, forward strand.
ATTCTAATTAAAAATGCAAGGAAGAGTGAGGGGGAAATTTCATTTTTGCCTAACCAGCAAGCAGCAGTTCTTGGTTTATATAGACTTTGCAAATCTAGGTCCTCAATATTTGCAAAAAATTAGGAATTTTCATAAATGTTTGAGTTTCAAAAGGACCAACACAATCAAGCAAAACAAAGAACCATACAATACTGGGAGCTGCAGCTGATACGATGCCCTTGATTTCTATCCAAAGTCTTAACAGGGAATAAAAAATATTACCTTCTATTTCTGAAAATACCCTCGAAATAAAACTCAAAGACTGCTTACCACATGCTTACTTTTTCTCTAGCTAATAAGTATATTGTAAATAAAATAATTCCTTCATATGCCTGCATTTTTCAAAAATAGAATAATTACAGCCATTATCAAAAACATCACATCACAAAGTTACCTTAAATTTTATAGACTCTGTTAAAGAAACACAGTAATATGTTGAAGTTAGTTAGAATAGTTTCTTCAGCATCTGTATCTTTTCCTAGGTTAAAAAAGTGAAATAACACTTGAATAGATTGAGAGAAATGTGTCACAGAAATATCAGGACACTATTTATCATTTCCGGATATGGATTTAGAAAAAATAATATTGATGTGAAAGAAAGCATAAGACTTGAAAGATTAATGCATTTATAGCACAGGGAGATCTGCTCGGTGCTTTGTGACCACCTAGAGGGGTGGGATAGGGAGGGTGGGAGGGAGGGAGATGCAAGAGGGAAGAGATATGGGAACATATGTATATGTATAACTGATTCACTTTGTGATAAAGCAGAAACTAACACACCATTGTAAAGCAATTATACTCCAATAAAGATGTAAAATAAATAAATAAAGTTATTATAAAATAAAAAAGAAAGATTAATGCATTTATAATGAACAAATATGTTATAGAAGGAAAGTGACAAGAGCACTAAGGAATGTACCTTCTCAGCATAAAATAGAGATACAGGTACCAATATCCTACTGTGCTTTTCCAATGGCTTATTCATCATTAGCTCTGGACTAGTTGGGTTGCTTTTACATCTTGCAGAGGCCCTCAAGTGCCTAGAACTGCTCCTGTATTATCATCTTCTAGGGGAAGTTGTTAGACGTCTCTCAACTACCAGCCCATGACTTCTTCCCAGCTGATTAGAAATTCTAACTAAAGACTGATCTGGAAGCTCTGTCACAGAGATGAATTTCTAACCACTGAACTCTAATACGTTTCAGTGTTGTAGATACACTGATGCTTCTCCAGCTTAGACCCACAATTTTGGAACCAAGTTGTATCTTTTGAGCATAAAATATCCACCGTCAGCTCCTTAGGCTCAGAGATACATAGTAGTAAGTTCCATTAGAACATGGTCTCTTGTTTCCATCCCTGTATCTCTAGATCTTATATCACAGAGCAAATATTCAAAAGGCAGTAAGATTTTACTATAAAGACTGTTTCTTCAACCTACATTTTTTTTTCTCATTTAATATCATTTCAGGTCAATAAACACAAAGCAGTCTACATTGCCCTTTTTCATGTGTGTGTAGGTATCCATGCTATGGTATCAATGGTATATTTAGCAAAGTCCAGGCTATCACATGTTTCAATTGCTCCCAATCTTCCTCTCTCCCTTCTTTCCTTTCTCCTCTCTTTTCCCTTTTCATTCTCTAATACAAACAATATGTGATGAGCATTCACGTTTCATATTTCTTTTGACTAAATTACTAGAAGAAGTGGACCTGCAGAATTTCTAGCAACCTATGCTGATTAAAATTCTGCTATGTATTGTCAAAAAGACATCCAAAAAGATATACAGTAAGGCCCCTACATAGGGACCTTCAAGTTGCAAACTTTCCAAGGTGTGAACGTGCATTCCATCAGCGCCAGGTGTGAGAAACTGCAGCCTGCCCTCCGTCTCCTATTGCTGAGGATCCTTCAGCTCTACCATCTCCCACCTCCTCTCCCTCCTCCAGTCAGTAACTCTTCTTGCCTGTTCACTCAGTGCCAGCCCCTGTTTGCCAGCTGTTGTACTGTACTACTGTACTTTTCAAGGTACTGCACTGTAAGATTAAAAATGTTTTCTTTATTTTTTGTGTTTGTTTTTTATGTATTATTTGTGTGAAAAGTATTATAAACCTATTACAGTATAGTACTATATAGCCAATTGTGTTAATTGAGAACCTAGGCTAACTTTGTTGGACTTACAAACAAATTGGACTTACAAACATGCTCTTGGAACGGAACTCGTTCATATATGGGTGACTTACTGTACCAATTTACATCATCAAAGTACTCATTAGCCCAAACTTATGCAATGTAGTCGAAAAACAGAATTTGATCTTTATTCAAATGTATATTCCTTTTACCAATAATGAGAATAAAACTGGTTTAATATGCTTAATTAGTCATCTGTATTTCTTCATTTTTTGAATTTCACTGGCTCAGTTTTAGGGCCATATATCCATTTTCCAAAAAATGTTTTGAACACATTATAAGTTGAATCTTAAACACTAGAAATATTACTAGTCCTTTCACATTGTTTGCTTTCTATGTATTTGCAGGTGGAGCAGTGAGATTTTCTACATGAGCACAGAAGGTGCGTTAAGAAATTCTACTCTAAAAATGTAATTCAGCTAACTTTCAATAAACAGTTTTTGAACATATACTATGTGCAAGGCCCTAGTGTTTGGGAGATAAAATAATAAATCAGGCACAATTTTCTGACTTGAGTTTATCTTTTCAAGTTATGTAAGAAGACAGTTTTTAAAAATTAAGGATACTTTACACAATTAAGAGACACTACTTAAAATAATAAATACCCATCGATACAACAAATACTAATTGAGCACTTACCCAAGATTATGGGTGAATTATATGTTGATTTTACATAATTTGTGGTCTGGTGTAAGAGGCACAATGGGACAGATACCACTAATTCAGGTGAGAAAATATTAAGTGAGTTAAAGATTCCTTTGAGTTGGAAAAGCTCTCTAGAGGAAAAAGTATCTGGCCTGGATCTGTTTGACACAAAAAATATAAAGTGGTCTGTATGGCGAAAAAAATTAAATCAAGAAAAAAATTCTCCTTTCCCTGTAAAATGTTTATTTATGATCTAATCCTAAGCATGCAGATAATTATTAAAAAAAAAAAACCACGCACAAAACCTAAGACTTCTGTAAATTTCTTGAAGAATTTGATCTTTTCTAAAATCTTATCCCTAATATACCCCTTTGATATGCACTTCTCTATATTTAATGGCATCACGAACTACTGACAGCCAGGATATCAATATATATATTAAAGGAATAAATGAGTAGCAAAGAGAAGCTTTTATATTAACAAGCAGTAAACTTGTCACAGATTTTGCATTTAATAAATAATTGAAGCCAGAAAAATTAGCAATGCAAACATGACATAAACTCTAAATATACTTCTTAGAAGAGTCCCCCAAAGCAACTGATCACAGCATCAGAGAGTCCTCAAAATAGTGTTGTGGGCAGACAGGACTAGATAAATTTGCAGTGCTCAGAGCCAGTGATGGTATTCATTCCCCAAAGAAGCAGAGGCTAAAAACAGCTGAGAGAGGTGGAAGAGAGCAGGGTCATAGGGATATAGTTTTATTCATATCTATCTACTCAAATTTCATAGCATTTGCTTCAATTTGCTTTATATAGATGATACAGTTTAAACGTGTTCAGGGATTTTCTTTTGCTCAGACTGAAGATGAACATGAAAGTCAGACCACCAGGAACACAAATCCTGATTCCATTTAGAAGCATGGGATCTTAGGAAATTCACTGTTCCCTCTGAGCTGCTCCACCTAATCTATAGCTTTTAAAAGGAAGATTAAATGAAATACTATACGAAACACTTAGCAGAGCACTCAGCATAAAGGAAGCACTCAATAAGTGGTAGCTATTATTATTAGGATGTTTAAACATAAGAGCTCAACATGAAATTGGCTGAGTATCTATATTCTTTTATAGAGTTTAGAGGGGGAAATGTCAGTTCATAGATTATATTCTGAGAGTGGCTAATTTCAATATGAAGGATCAACGTTTATAAAGCATGGGAAACCTGATGTCTTCTAGGTATGTTGAGTTTTTATCTGGGGAGAGATTTATTTTATTTCCTTCCTTTTGATTCATTTTTTTCCTTTATTCTACTTAACTCTTTTAAAGATCAGAAATCTATCTGGAACATTCCATCAAATTGGGAAGCAATCTATCTTAATGCATAACCTCTCACTGTAAGATGAATGCATGTAAAGGATGCATATATTATACTCAGAAACAATCTCCACATACATATATATCTATTTTTTAAAAACTCCTTTCATTAATAAGTTTTAAAATAGAAGCCTTCTTTGAAAAGATTCCTTTCTATAGACGATAATACTTGTATGTGATGAACCTCCTCTGAAGTGCCAATTGAGCATAATTACTTAACAGGACTTGCTGTTGTGTAATTTTTTCATGCTAATGATTTGATTCAATAAGAACACTAAATTTATGTGCATTTCAGCCATTAAGATAAGTAGACAGAATTATTAACATTGGTTAGAAAAATGGTTTACTACAAAATATTTTTAAGTATTTTAGATTAAAATAGCTATCAAATGCTATGCTCCTTTTTACCATCATAAAGAGAAATATTAGGTTAGGTTTATCGTTTGCAATGTGTTGATATTTGTTTTTTCTTATTTGCTGTTGATATTTTTCTAAGTATCATCCCTTTTCCCCAAGTATCAAAAGATAGAACAGATTCAGAAAAAGGTAACTATTTGGTAAATAAGATATATACAGGTTTGACTTGTTTGCCCATTTTTAGATCAGAAAGTTCAGGTTTACAAATAGCTCCTCAAAAGGCCGGTTGCTGCTGAGAATTAATGAAACAAATTAAGAAGCAAAGTGTGCCCTAGCCAAGTACTATTCATCCAACACATGGAGTTTAAATTTCAATTTGTCTCAAAACTTTTGTGGTGTAGCAAATGGAGCTGTAGTGCTGTTTACCAGTCCCTCATTTTACCCCCAAACAGTCCTTTGATCTTAACCAATCTCACCATTCTCTCACAAAAATTCCAATACTGAGTAATTATTTTACTTATTTGCCCTTAACAATCACAAAGGTGGGAAAACATGCTGGAAGTGAAACGATATTGTTTCATAACTTAAGCATTAAAGCGCCTCTTCTAACTGTACCGGATCATTCCAAAAACTAGGGCATAAAAACTATTATGAGAGCTCGATTCATGCCAAAATCTGAGCAACTACTTTCCCTGTTTAAGGAACCTCCTGTCGGCTCATCACAAATAAAGAGAATCACTATTTGCGGAACAGAAATTGACTATGTTTAGAACTCCTTTCAGGAACACAGTGGAAACCCGAATACGCATATCTGCTGACAAAGTGATATTTTTCTCTCCCTCTGAGTTTTTCTAAAATGTTTTGGTTCAGCTCAAATATCAAACTTTTCCCTTAAGCCTCCGATTAAGAAAAATTCTACTGAGTACCACTTAGATGAGATGCTACAAAAGGCACTATGACGAAGTCACAGATGAAAGATGGTCTTTGGGAAATTTCAGTATGATTAGGAAGAAAGCATAATGATACAAATAAACAGTACAGGGCAGGATAGGATGGTGTTTTTCATGTCTCACAAAATTCTAAGGGAAGGACAGAGGAGGTAAAGAATCCTTGGGGTAAAGATTGAGCATAAACAAGAGGCTCAGTCAGGACCCCAAACTGATAAAATTCACGGGCCCATTCCCAAATCAGGTCGTTAGCTTTGCTGTTTGATATCAGCTTTAAACGAAAACTAACCATTCAATGGGGATTAAAAAAAACACATGATTTGGGCTTCCCTGGTGGCGCAGTGGTTGAGGGTCCGCCTGCCGATGCAGGGGACACGGGTTCGTGCTCCGGTCCGGGAAGATCCCACATGCCGCGGAGCGGCTGGGCCCGTGAGCCATGGCCGCTGAGCCTGCGCGTCCTGGAGCCTGTGCTCCGCAACGGGAGAGGCCACAAGAGTGAGAGGCCCGCGTACCGGAAAAAAACCGAAACAAAAAACCCCACATGATTTCAAATAGGGTAATATATAAATGTTTGGACATTTTTAGTCCTAGCTTGCCGCATTTGGGTTATGCGTAAGATGAAACCTAGCCTATATATGAAAACTGATTCCACTGAATCATAATTGAATCTGCAGGTCAATTCTGACTTTGCAAAATCTTACAGTAATAAAGAATTAATTTTGCACTTTACCAAGCAGTTTTCCTTGCTTCAATTACTAAGAACATCTAAAATATTTAAGGCAAGAAACAATGTGTTAAATCATGAATAATAGCTATATCTTCTCTTGCAAACATCGCATTACTAGGAGAGCACACCCACCTCCCAACTTTCAAGTCAAAACTGAATAAACATGGGTCTTTTAGTATCAATTTAATTTAATAAAAGGAAGTCCCTAAGGCAAGGTAACTCCTTTGAATTATTTCTGGCTCCTCTCATCAAACATCAAATCTAGAGAGAGAATGAAAACTGCTTCGGTTGACCATCAACACAGTTCTAGCAGCAAAGGAAATATAACTATAACTTCAATAGCCAGCCTCCATATCCTGTGGGCATTTCAGATAAAAGAACCCCACCTTAACTGCAACCGAAATGAATGGAAAGCCATGGCAACACCCAGAAAGAAGACTAATGTAATTATTTCCATGTGATCAATATAACTTGTAATATAACTTACTATCTTCTGCATAAACAGCTTCAATTTTACATTTTCATGAGTATTATTTAGCTGTTTTGAATTTTAAATGCATATACGTTGTTCTTCCATAGAAGTTGGTCATGCCCTCTTTGTGGGCAGAGGCCATGTCTTATGCAACCCAATACAGATAGTAACACAGAATAAACAGTAACTGTTTGCTAATGAATAAAGAGCTTACTATCAAAACAGACATGTAACCATGACTTATGAAAGAAAGGAGGTAGGTGGAAAATAGTAAGTATTGGTGATTAGAATGTCCTAGACATCGTGTTAGGTACTCATGCCTTTTATTTCATCCTAAGTATCCCATGATAAAGATATAACTATCCCCATTTTACAGATGAAATATAAGCACAGAGAGGTGAAGAAACTTGCCTAAGCTCACACAGCTAGTGAGCAGCAGAGTCAATATTCAAATTCTGGTCTGTCTAATTCCCAAACCTTTGTAGATATACTGCAGGTATATATGAAAAGGCACTACAAGACCAATCACAAGCACTGAAATTGAAACTGTGATTAAAAATTTTCCAGTAAACAAAAGCCCAGGATCAGATGGCTTCACAGGCGAATTTTATCAAACATTTAGAGAAGAGCTAACACCTATCCTTCTCAAACTCTTCCAAAATATAGCAGAGGGAGGAACACTCCCAAACTCATCTACAAGGCCACCATCACTCTGATACCAAAACCAGACAAAGATGTCACAAAGAAAGAAAACTACAGGCCAGTATCACTGATGAACATAGATGCAAAAATCCTCAACAAAATACTAGCAAACAGAATCCAACAGCACAGTAAAAGGATCAGACACCATGATCAAGTGGGATTTATCCCAGGAATGCAAGTATTCTTCAATATATGCAAATCAATCAATGGGATACATCATATTAACAAACTGAACTAGGAAAACCATATGATCATCTCAATAGATGCAGAGAAAGCTTTCGACAAAATTCAACACACATTTATGATAAAAACCCTCCAGAAAGTAGGCATAGAGGGAACTTTCCTCAACATAATAATAAAGGCCATATATGACAAACCCACAGCCAACATGGTCCTTAATGGTGAAAAAGTGAAACCATTTCCACTAACATCAGGAACAAGACAAGGTTGCCCACTCTCACCACTATTATTCAACATAGTTTTGGAAGTTTTAGCCACATCAATCAGAGAAGAAAAAGAAATAAAACAAATCCAAATTGGAAAAGAAGAAGTAAAGCTGTCACTGTTTGCAGATGACATGATACTATACACACAGAATCCTAAAGATGCTACCAGAAAACTACTAGAGCTAATCAATGAATTTAGTAAAGTAGCAGAATACAAAATTAATGCACAGAAATCTCTTGCATTCCTATACACTAATGATGAAAAATCTGAAAGTGAAATTAAGAAAACACTCCCATTTACCACTGAAACAAAAAGAATAAAGTATCTAGGAATAAACCTACCTAAGGAGACAGAAGACCAGTATGCAGAGAATTATAAGACACTGATGAAAGAAATTAAAGATGATACAAATAGATGGAGAAATATACCACGTTCTTGGATTGGACGAATCAACACTGTGAAAATGACCCTACAACCCCAAAAAATCTACAAATCCAAGGCAATCCCTATCAAACTACCACTGGCATTTTTCACAGAACTAGAACAAAAATTTCACAATTTGTATGGAAACACAAAAGAGCTCGAATAGCCAAAGCAATCTTGAGAAAGAAAAATGGAGCTGGAGGAATCAGGCTCCCTGACTTCAGACTATACTACAAAGCTACAGTAACCAAGACAGTATGATACTGGCACAGAAAAAAGAAATATAGATCAATGGAACAGGATAGAAAACCCAGAGATAAACCCACACACATATGGTCACCTTATCTTTGATAAAGGAGGCAAGAATATACAGTGGAGAAAAGACAGCCTCTTCAATAAGTGGTGCTGGGACAACAGGACAGTTACATGTAAAAGAATGAAATTAGAACACTCCCTAACACCATACACAAAAATAAACTCAAAATGGATTAAAGACCTAAATGTAAGGCCAGACACTATCAAACTCTTAGAGGAAAACATAGGCAGAACACTCTATGACATAAATCACAGCAAGATCTTTTTTGACCCACCTCCTAGAGAAATGGAAATAAAAACAAAAATAAACAAATGGGACCTACTGAAACTTAAAAGCTTTTGCACAGCAAAGGAAACCATTAGCAAGATGAAAAGGCAACCCTCAGAATGGGAGAAAATATTTGCAAATGAATCAACTGACAAAGGATTAATCTCCAAAACATACAAGCAACTCATGCAGCTCAATTTCAAAAAAACAAACAACCCACTCCAACAATGGACAGAAGACCTAAACAGACATTTCTCCAAAGAAGATATACAGATTGCCAACAGACACATGAAAGAATGCTCAACATCACTAATCATTAAAGGAATGCAAATCAAAAGTTAAAATGAGGTATCACCTCACACCAGTTAGAATGGCCATCATCAAAAAATCTACAAACAATAAATGCTGGAGAGGGTGTGGAGAAAAGGGAACCCTCTTGTACTGTTGATGGGAATGTAAATTGATACAGCCACTATGGAGGACAGTATGGAGGTTCCTTAAAAAACTAAAAATAGAACTACCATACGACCCAGCAATGCCACTACTGGGCATATACCCTGAGAAAATCATAATTCAAAAAGAGTCATGTACCAAAATGTTCACTGCAGCTCTATTTACAATAGCCAGGACATGGAAGCAACCTAAATGTCCATCAGCAGATGAATGGATAAAGAAGATGTGGCACATATATACAATGGAATATTACTAAGCCATAAAAAGAAACGAAATTGAGTTATTTGTAGTGAGGTGGATGGACCTAGAGCCTGTTATACAGAGTGAAGTAAGTCAGAAAGAGAAAAAACAAATACTGTATGTTAACACATATATATGGAATCTAAAAAAAAAAAAAAGGTCATGAAGAACCTAGGGTCAAGACAGGAATAAAGATGTAGACCTACTAGAGAATGGACTTGAGGATACGGGGAGGGGTAAGGGTAAGCTGGGATAAAGTGAGAGAGGGGCATGGACATATATACACCTCTAAACGTAAACTAGATAGCTAGTGGGAAGCAGCTGCATAGCACAGGAGATCAGCTCTGTGCTTTGTGACCACCTAGAGGGGCATGATAGGGAGGGTGGAAGGGAGGGAGATGCAAGAGGGAAGAGATATGGGGACATATGTATAGGTATAACTGATTCACTTTTTTATAAAGCAGAAACTAACACACCATTGTAAAGCAATTATACTCCAATAAAGATGTTAAAATAAATAAATAAATAGATAAATAAATAAGTAAATAAAAAAGAAAAGGCACTACCTACCTCTTTTCTAAAATTGTAAGCCAGTTATAGATACAAATGCACACCAAGTTGCAAATTTCATTCATGCAGTTTAACATAGCAAAGAAATAGCACTATAATTGGCTCACAGTAGCCTCTAAAATGAACGATGGTTTGAAAGGCATATAGGTGACAAGAATTGGATTTCCTCCAGACAAAAAACGGCTGAGAACAAGGGAGGCTATTTCCCGGTTTCAAATGTTCTCTCATGGAAAAGTGTGTGTTTGACTCATAGTTGCTTTGTAAAGTATGTTTTCCCCCTCTTTAATCACTGTAATACTATAATTCTGGAGAAAAATATAATAATTTTATTCTTGCTATAGAATGGGATGAGGTCATCAAAAGTCAAATCTTTTATATAGTGAAAGCATCTTTTTTCATTAAGATAAACCAGCATCAGTGTATCTCAAAACAAGGCAGACTACTTCCCAGTTAGAAAATCTAGGCATTCCTTCCATCTTTAACACAAGTAATAATGCCATGTATTTTTTGAGCTTAAGCCTAAAATAAGATTCTGGCAGAGAAAACACAGGCAAACACAGTATCACAATATGTCCATATTCATTCTATATCCATTTTAAGTATCTAATATTCAATATTGAAAGATTCAATAAAAGTGAGAATAGTCAATATTTCATATAAATTTGCAACTTTTAGTCTTGTAACACTAACCTGGGAGAAGCAAGTCAATACAATGTCCTACAACAGAAGAAATATCTATAGTATCAAGATATTAAAGACATCTCAAATATTGCCACAGGAAGCAATCAGAGACTAGAAGTCAGGTCTCCTAAATCCTTGTCCTGTTTCCTTTCAGTTCTTTAGAGTGTTGCTTCCATGTTATTTGCTTTGTGACATATCATAAAAGTATTCTTCTTGAGAATACTTCAGCTATTCAGCTTCAACTAAAATAACATCACAAGTACTACTTCTCCTGGGAATAAGTTTCTACAATGCCATCTTCAAAATTTGGTATTTGAGGAAAGACGCTGTATTAGTTTCCCAATTTTACCTCACTGATAGAGCCTTCAAAAACTATCCTAGAGTAGTGCTTGATGCGTTCTAAGAGAAATTCCAGAAAATACCAGTTGAATGAAGAATGTACCACCAATCTTGAAGAACAAGTTGTCCTGAGGCATCACCTCTAGAACTACATTGCCTTTTGAGACTATGGAATCTGGAACTCCTTGGAATAAGCAGTTTCAGTATTAATGAAAATGTGTGCTACTGTTCTCAGTTTCCACAACTTCCTAATTACTCATACATTGAGAAAACCTGGTTCACCATCATAAATCTGCTCAAAAAATATGAAGTGGTAAAAATGACATACACAATGAAGGAGACTATTCCTAATGCCTCATTTCAGTTCCTTGTAATATTAGTAGCAAAGGATATACTTTAGCCCTTTCAGGACACACTAAGGTATGGCTTACTATGTTCCCAGCAGCAATTCCCACATAAACCTCATAGTCTATGACATGATATCCTTCCTTAACTGTGACTGGCCAAGTGATTATCAATTAATGACATTTTTTTCTCAGAAAAACTAATAAAAGTTGTAACAGCTGCCATGGTTCAATATTTAAATGAAGAAGTAAAATTGAAACAAATGAAAAAACGATATATGTGTGTGTGTAATATGTGTGTGTGTGTATATATATATATAAATAGTAATAGCAGACGTGTGAGCAGAGAATCTAAAGCCATATCTAAAAGTCAAATGTAACCAACAGCTAGCCTCTTTCCCGCTTCCAGTGCTAGGAACAAGGCACAAAGCTAAAGTAACTCACTCAGGGCCATTCATACAGAGGATTAAAAAGCATGTTTTCCTCAATTAAAAGAATTGTTATTTTTCTTTTTTTATTGTCATTGTGTATGTGTTGGGGAAGGGTCATGGTGACTCATCAATTAGGTTTAGTTTTAGCATAAGTAAGGCAGCCAACGAGTAACTGCCATTTTTTAAAAGAGCCTCTCTTGAATCTTTCAGAGACTAAAATTTTCCTTCTCATTCAAGATGCCTTTGGAGAATTCATACCCAAAGGTAGAAAGCAAGCTATTTAATGATAGAGACTGGATAATTCAGAATTAAAATAATCAGCTCATAAGTCACTGAGGCTTATTACAATTGAGGTTAGGGTATGTATGTTTCAATACTTGAAAAATGTTCTCATAAGAATAACTACATATTCTTTTTGGTAGGTCACAACTACTTCTACTTTTTTTTTTAATAAATAAATAAATTTATTTATTTATGGCTGCATTGGGGCTTTGTTGCTGCGCACGGGCTTTCTCTAGTTGCGGTGAGTGAGGGCTACTCTTCGTTGCGGTGCGCGGGCTTCTCATTGCGGTGGCTTCTCTTGTTGCAGAGCACGGGCTCTAGGCAAGCAGGCTTCAGTGGTTGTGGTGCATGGGCTTAGTTTCTCCACGGCATGTGGGATCTTCCCGGACCAGGGCTCAGAACCCGTGTCCCCTGCATTGGCGGGCAGATTCTTAACCACTGCGCCACCAGGGAAGTCATACTTCTACTTTCTTTTAATCGTGACAACATTTCTGTCTTCTAAAAGTACAACTCTGATGATTTTTCACTCTCACCTCATCATAATAACACCCTTCGCCTACAGAAAAACAATCTATGTGACTTACTTTGGCCTTTGTATCCTCCATATCCTGCTTCCATTCTGTCTAAACTTGGATACATATCTAGTCTCAAGTGAATTCCATGGTGTATACATTTTCATTTGAGATATGCGGGATGCTATTAAAATGCTAGCACTTCTCATTGCAGCACGTGTGGATGTACTTTCCTATTTCATTTCTGTGTGGCCACATTGCCCAGTTTCTCCCATCGTACAAAACCAGAACTAAAACTCTGGCTGAATCCTAGTCTTAAAAAGCAACAAGGCTTTAAGGAAAAACAAGTTAAGCCTTTTCCCTATTCTGCTTTTTAGAAAAGATGCAGAATTATTCCTGTAGCATTCAATATTTCCTAATTAAAAAAGTCTACAGCCTACCATTGTCTGACACAATTCGGTTCAACAATTACGTATTTCTTGGTTTACTAATAGAGAGTTAGATTTTTAAACGTTGCTTAAAGAGTGTACATTTTGTTTTCATTGACTTGTAACAAAAGATCATGAATTATGACGCTCTGAGGACACGTTATGTTCTGATTTCAAAGTGTGGCTTTAAGCAGGAAGAATTTGTCTATGACATTTTGAAGAGGACAATAAATGTTATCAGAAATATACTTTTCTTAGAATCCCTGTTAGTATGAATTAGGTTTTTTGAAAGAGCTTCTTTAAAGTTCCAACTTTCTGAAACATTCACATTGTTTTTTAAAAACATTCAAAGAGGGCTTCCCTGGTGGCGCAGTGGTTGAGAGTCCGCCTGCCGATGCAGGGGACACAGGTTCATGCCCTGGTCCGGAAGGATCCCACATGCCGCGGAGCAGCTGGGCCCGTGAGCCATGGCTGCTAAGCCTGCGGGTCCGGAGTCTGTGCTCCGCAACGGGAGAGGCCACATTAGTGAGAGGCCCGCGTACCGCAAAAAACAAACAAACAAAACAAACAAAAAAAACATTCAAAGAACAAGTGTATGATATTTTACCATTCTTTTATATCTCTAGCAGCATATTTCTTATTTTCTCATATTAATTCCTTATAAGAAACTAATGTTTCTTGATCCATCTTAAACTTAATTTTTAAAAAAAGCCATTTCCTATGCTATATATGTAAAGATGCATTGTATTGTTTTGTGTCCCTCTATCCTCCGCTAGGGAAAAGTTACTGATCCTCTAATTTCCCTTTTTTACCTAAATGTAAGTGTAGAAGAAAAAAGGATGAAATAATGTCTGTGGAATTTGGCTGATGGCTATCTCTACACTTCATTCCCTTTTGTTTTTACACTTGTATTTTTATATAGATATCAGTGCAAGGCACATACGGAGGTTCTGTCAAACAAATTTTGATCTTACTAAAACAAGGGCATTTTACTGGGGCAACACCAAGTTTTATAGGGAATTCTTAAACGTCTCAATTCTCATAAAATCCAGAAATTATAATAAGCAAGTAGTAAGTCTGTAAAATAACTCTTTGCCTCACAATATTTCCTTAAGGTGAGGATAATTTAAAATATCTTTATTATGAGGTTAAGGAGGTTTATTAGTTAATTATGCCATTGCATTTATTCAAAATCTTGCAATTACATGCCACACCCTAAAATCCATATAAAACCTACTATATACATGCAGGTGCATGTAATGCATGTTTATACATGTAAAAATAACTCTTTTCCTAATAGAGCTAATGAATAGGATTGTAACAATTTGGAATTCCAGAGTATAAATTCATATTTCTCCTAGAAGCTGTACTAATTTAGTACGGCAATCAATATATTTCAGTCTTTTATTCTGTATCCTTCTTGAGTCAATGGACTACCTTTCTGCTTTTAAAACTTGTGTTTGTCTTTTACTGCTGTTGCGAACAGTCACAGGTTGATCTGCCCACATAATTCCATTGTCCCAGACCACAGAATTAATCTCATGGAATTTGAAACTGTGATTATCTTCTAACAAATCTTTCCTTTAAGTTGCTATCAAGGACGCAAAAATATTCTTCCAGCATTTTGGGTGTTGGTTTATTATTTTGTAAACTGGAAAGCAATTGCTCCTCTATCCAGATTAAATCGAGGATAGACTACAGCTCTTTGAGTACAAACCTGGCGGGATCCTTTGTACTCATAATCTAATTCCACCATTATCTAAACATGGCATAAAGAAATAACAAAATACTGGAACATATATTCTCCACTTTAATTTTTCAGAAAAATTCTTCAACATATTATTCAGGATGCCGTTTTTTGTTTAGTAACACTTTTCTTCATAAGCGCTACCTGGAAGATAAACGAAGTAGCATCTGAACTTCCGGTGCAGCTTTGTTGCTCACTATCTCCTTTGATGAGACCTTTGTGTCTTTTTCATAATGTCACAGGTAGCTGAATTTGCCAGGTTTTATCTCCAAATAAAGGAGTTATTTGCATGCAATTTAGATTCTAAGATATGCCACTGGAAGGAGAGTATGAACAGTCCCGTAACTCATTATATTGTTACTCAATTCATTTTGAAGTACTATTGGTTTGCTTTTGTCCTTTAGCTTTGGCTTGGCTGTAGTCTCTCCCCTCACAGTGCCAACAGAAAGGAATCATGGAACAGTTGACAGTGCTGCCTTCCCAGCTGACGAGAATCTGGCAGCAACGAGGCCATTAGAGTCACTGTCTAATGATCAATAACGAGAGGACAAGTTAACCCAACTTATTACAGGTTTAGCAGCAAAGAATAAAGCCAAACACAAAATAGTTAACTCAAATTTTTAGAATAAATGAAATTTGTAGAAAGTTAATATCCGTGGGATATACTTTTTTGTGTGTAAAGTTTCTTTAATAAATGAAATACCTCAAGGAGGGCCTGATGATTATAAAGGGTTAAGAGTCTTTTAACTTCAAACCAGCTCTCCCTTGGCTTCTTATATATACATATTTAAAAATTTCAAAAAAACCGAGAATCAAAAAATTGAGGGGAAGGAGACTGGATTAGTGGGAAATACTTCAGAGACTGTGGATCTTAAAGAAAATATTGACTTTAGGTAGAAAAGAAAGGGCAAGGGTGCCCTTGAAAAGGGACCTTGCTTAAGCAAAGACTCAGAGGTGAGAATGTTCATAAAATATATTTAGGGGTAATTGGGACAACAGCTAGATCCATCTTCCACGAGTTAGTTGGAGAGGCAGATAAGTTAGCAGCAATAGGCCTAGTTTCATTGCTAGAATATCTAAGCATTTCGTGAGAAACAGGAGCCACTGAATTTTTTGGGGAATAATTGTATTTACTGAATGCCATGCATCACTAAATTTATCATTTTTATTTAATTCAATCCATGAAAACATGGGGTGGGTGCTCTCGTCATTCTATTTTATAGGTGAGGAAACTGAGTCTTAGACAATTAATTGGTCCAAAGTCACATGATGAGTAAGTGGCAGAAACATGATTTGAATCTATATCTCTCTGAAAAGTAAATGAACAAATCAGTATTGTGAAGGGAAGAAAATGGAACAAAAGTGGTTTTGATGGATAGGACCGGTAAGATATAAAAAAAGAAAGTCTGATTAAGACCACAAGCTCTCTTTGAAGTGTAGAATATGATGGTTGGCTTCTCGCCTACACTAAGTATCTGTTGACTGGACCATTAGCAGAAGTCTGGACCTGATAACATTTTGTCACTTTCTCTTTGAACTTCACAGGTTTCCCCCACATCACCATAATAAGCCACTAGTCTTTAACTTTCATAAATTCTTTCCAGTTTTAAAAATTAAAATCTGTATGTCACATGGTCTACAGCCCACCTTTAAAACATACTGGGCAGCTTTGAATTTCATGATTCTATAATGACATTTTTAAAAGACAGACCTCACATATAATACTATCATCTATTTATACTGTTAGAAAGCATACTGGTACGGATCTTCTAATTACTCAAACATTTGAATATTAATGTAATTTTTATATATTTAAACAAAATCTAATTTTCAAAGACATGCTCTAAATGGTTATGTACTACACAAAGGTAATTAAAGATTAAGATGCAGGTATTAGTTGACATGGAGTGCTATAGCACAGAATTATTTTATTTTAGTGGAAAACACTGATTTGTAAAGGAAACTAAATATTTCTGTAGCCAAAATGTATTTCACATATCTTTCACAAGATTCTGTCACAGTGCCGAAAAAATATATTCGACCATTTCATTAACAAAGCTTGAACTCATGCTGGGGCATCTCATTCTCAAGCACTAGATTTAACAATGGGACTGTGAACTCCAGTGTCCATGGCAACAGTAGCTAATTCTTCTTTCCAATCATGGCGGCAATTCTCTCCCATGGCTTGAATCAGTTACAAAACAAAATACTCTCAAAGACCTTTCTGAGCCAATAGTCTTGCAGCTAATCTGCTAATAGGAAATAATCTGCAGCTAATACACACATTCCAGGGCAACAGTGTGTTTTCTTAATACTTTGTTTCGTGGGCCTCTTTCCAAAGAAAGCACGTTAAAGAATAGAAAACAGACATCCATTAAAAATAGTATTATGCTACCTGGCCACTATTAATGCCTAAAACTTGCTGCAACTTGCAGAGTTTGTTAAATAGCAAGTTGAGAGGAGGCAATGCAGCAACAAAGAGAATGAGAGCAAATTGCTTATGCCAAGAGGGTAAGGGCTGAGTTAAAAGAAGACACACTTACAACGGCTGAGTTTTAGCAAAGTTTTACATTTAACACATTTAATTTTTTCCAGTCGCTACTATTTGTGGAATCTGTCTTTGCTTGTATTCCAGCAACAAATATCTCAACTGCCTAGTAAAGCTCTTTTTTTTTTTTTTTGGTCCCCACTGTGTAATAATGGAAATGGTTTAGCATTGAAATTAGTTTTTCACCTCAAGGGTCAAAGTTTAACCTCCTGAAGAAGTCTAATGACCGAAACTATTCTAATAACAGAGAAGAAACAGTCTTCCCCAAAGCCTGATACAGTTGATGAGTCAGCTCCCAATGCTCAATATTGCTTTTTGTTCAGAGGAAGATTGGGATGTTTTTACTTGAGAGAAAAGCGATGAATAATCATAAAAAAAAAACGAAATACCTTTTCAACTCCAATTGGAGTGAGACTTCTGCGTGCTCAGGGTTGGGATGGCTTGACACAGCAGTTTATCTGATTCCGTGTTCCTGAATTCTACCTGGCTCAAAGAGAATGTGATGACTTAAACCTTTATGCTGCAACTCTTCATTTGGGAAGAAGTATGGGTGGGTTCCCATTATTCCCTCTAGCCATGCTTCCCCTTCCACATTTTACAAAAAACAAGCAAAATGAAATAAACAGAAGTAGAGAAGGAATGAAATCTTTAAAGTTAAACGAGTCACCACACCGAAGGGTATCTCTTCATCCTCTTTAAATCCATTTTATAATTCTGGTTGCTATGACAACATAATGCAACTCTGTATTACCATGACAATCTGACACAACTTTCAAAAAACAGTAAGTACTGTTTTATTCTGTTGTTCAATTGCTCCCAAGGAAACATGCTGTTATGTACTTCTGTGATGAAACCTGTACTATAGTCTAAGAGATATTATGTCAGAAAAACAAAAGCTAAATTATGGCGGAAATTGGAGGATAAAAAATGACATAGGTCTAATTAACCACTTATTGAATGGGATTTTATTGAAACTTTTTCCTATTCGTAAAGAATTTGAAATTGGAATGTTTTCCATTTGAAGAATGGAAACAATTTCTTTACAGAGAGGGTGACTGCTTACGCAAAATAGTATTGGTTTACTTTCCCAGCTACTAAACATGTTTCGCCATCACCTGTGCAACGTGAAATAAAAATCTATGAAAGGGCTACAGGAAAACCAGAGGACCATGTTAACCCCAAGTAATGGATTATACTGAGCTAATCATACTGTTCAAACAAAACTCTATAGAGAGTCCAAATTCTATGTTGAATTGAGCATGGTGTTTCTTGAATTTTGGGGTATTTTCAAAAAGGGAGTATTTGGAGCCCCTTAGTTCCTTTCTTGGATGATTATTTCCAATGGTCACTTTACAGTAAAGTCAATGATGCAACATCATAGAGTCTTCTTCCACCACCGCCACCTTATCAACTCCTCCCACTGTTTCCCATGGCTCATATAATAAATTAATAGCTATATCTCTTGAGCAACTACAACATGACAAAACCTGCATCTGAAAAACCTTACAAGAATTATGCACAAATTTTCCACGAGGTGGAAAATAAAATTGCAACTTAGAAAGACTAAGGAACTCTCAACAAGAGTCAGGTACCCATTAGCAGATCACAATTTTAATCTACCTCTTTAATCTCCAAAGTCCAAGCTCTTTCCAAGCAATGGATCACCTTGGAAATAAGAGCATTTTCCAGTTCTTGTATTATGAAAATAAGTAATAAAGTCTTTAAATATAACAAGCAATTGTTAAATATAAAAAGCACAGCCCATGTCTGGATTTCTTTCCTTTCCAAAGGGGTAACTATTTTGCTACACTGATATCAACATTAATATTAAAAGACAGAAATATAAATCATTTTAGGCTGAAAGACGATAAAGACTTTTTTTTTTTTTTTTTTTTTGCGGTACGCAGGCCTCTCACTGTTGTGGCCTCTCCCGTCACAGAGCACAGGCTCCAGACGTGCAGGCTCAGTGGCCATGGCTCACGGGCCTAGCCGCTCGGCGGCATGTGGGATCTTCCCGGACCCGGGCACGAACCCGCGTCCCCTGCATCGGCAGGCGGACTCTCAACCACTGCGCCACCAGGGAAGCCTGATGATAAAGACTTTAAATGTGATTAATATCCTATAATAAGTTTGTCTGCATAAAAAGTATGCAAGTACTTGGCTTTTTCAGCCTGAACTATAACGGTCATCACTTACTACAAAATAACCAGGGGAGAAGAAAATCTAGTAAATTAAACTTTGCTGTCAGCAATTTTTCTAGTCAAGTCTTATAAAAAACATGAGGTAGGGTGAATTTCTCAATATTGTGAAGAAAGGATGATGCCAACTTCATATGTGGTGCTGGTCAAGAACAACAAACCCACTGAAGTATGAATTTTCAACCTGACCAGCACCACATATACGAAGTTTCAATAAATATTTATTATAAAAGCAGCTTCCAACATTTTTTAAAATTTTATTTTATTTTTTATACAGCAGGTTCTTATTAGTTATCTATTCTATACATATTAGTGTGTGCATGTCAATCCCAATCTCCCAGTTCATCCCACCCCCACCCCCACCCCCACCCTGCTTTCCCCGCTTCGTGTCCATACATTTGTTCTCTACATCTGTGTCTCTATTTCTGCCCTGCAAACTGGTTTATCTGCACCATTTTTCTAGATTCCACATATATGCATTAATATACGATATTTGTTTTACTCTTTCTGACTTATTTCACTCTGTATGACAGTCTCTAGGTCCATCCACGTCTCTACAAATGACCCAATTTCGTTCCTTTTTATGGCTGAGTAATATTCCATTGTATATATGTACCACATCTTCTTTATCCATTTGTCTGTCGATGGGCATTTAGGTTGCTTCCATGTCTTGGCTATTGTAAATAGCGCAGCAAGGAACATGAGGGTACATGTGTCTTTTTGAATTATGGTTTTCTCTGGGTATATGCCCAATAGTGGGATTGCTGGGTCATATGGTAATTCTATTTTTAGTTTTTTAAGGACCCTCCATACTGTTCTCCATAGATTTTCCTACATTTGTTTCTCAATTTTAGATCACACTTTTAAAAATATTTTATGTGTGTATAAAAATGTATTTTTACACTTATTACACACCTCCCACCCCAACTGCTGCTTAAAATTCTGATGCTAAATCACCAAATATCAATCTCAAAAATGCCTTTTATCTCAAGTAGTGTTTTCATGGGTCCAAAGCAAGGAGAGAAAAAAACCGATGGTAGAACATTAGAAAAGGAAGGTAAAAAATATAGGCATCAAATATTATCTTCACATTGCTCATGGAATATTTCTCTAAGTGAACACAGTACTAATATAATTCAGTGTTTGTTTGTGCCACAGAAAACGTTCATTCCCTCCTTCCCTCAGTTATGCTATTTGCAGCTTACATCAAGTCTAGAGATCGTAGGCTCGAGGGTCCTCAAGTTCTTAGTCCTCTGAAAATCAGAGGAAATTATACAAAAGCAAGATGGAAAAAGTGGTTAAAGGGTAAGGGATAATTCTACCAGTTCTGTTTGGGGAATAATCATGTGGCCTGAGCAATAATTCTCCCATTTCATGTTGCTCAAGTTCAAAGACAAACCACCTGCTTGCTCAATTCTTGACAACATATATGACACAAAAATATCAGAGTTTAAAATTATGTTACATGAATAAGCCTTTGTGAAAGGCATCTACTGCAAGCTTAGGCTTTGATGGTGGGCATATGCCAACAAGGTGCATTCTTGTGATATTAAAATATTACCTGAATACATATTAAATCAATGTTTATTGAATGTTTATAGATGCCATAGGCACCGAAAAAAAAAAAGAAGACATTCTCGATGGTGTCAAGGAACTACGAGCCTGGATGAACTCAATCGATATCTGAGCTTATTCCATATAAAAACCCTATAGGAAATACGGGGATATTTAAGAGATGGACCTTGCCTACAAGGAGTTTAGAATCTAGGAAGTGGAAGATTTATAAAATTTTATTTACAATAAATTTAAGAGTTTGCCAAGGGCATTAAGAGAGATACAAATGTTCCTAGAGTACAGATAAGAGAGGAGAAAAGGCTTCACCAAGAATAGCATTTACTATTGTTTGGTCTTTTTCAGTTAGCTTTATGATCTTAATCTGAGCAGGAACAAAAGCATTCAAAGAAGGAGACCTTATATTATTGGTGATGTCTCCGCATATAAAAGAGCTCCATAAGAGTTAGGATTTTTTTATTCACTGTATCCCCAGTGCCTTCCTAGAACAGTGTCAGATTAGTAACAAATGAGTTTTGTTAAGTATCTAACAGCGGAAGTAAGAATTCATGACCCTAGGCATGCTTCCACCCCGAGTCTATGTTATACTAAGATATTTGAAACCAGTGTTTAAGAACTACAGACAAAGGTTGGCAGATTATTATGAAAATTAGTAAGTGAATGTGCTTCACCTGAGGTTTCTTTGCTCTTTTGAAAGTGAAGTCCTACTGTTTGAGAAGACAATCGATCCCAAGATTAAAAGTTATATTGGTTCTCTAGCCCTATTCTCCGTAGGAATAATCTTGAAGTTCAAAATCAAGGATGAAAATAAATTCTTCTCTCCAAACAAGATAAATGTCCAAAAGATAATAAAAGCTTCCCAGTCAAAACAGATGGAAGGAAATGTGAAGATCATGGCTTTATTAAGAATAAAATTGACTGGGTCGTGTCCTTCATCAGATTCTCTTTTCTCCTTATGGTTTTGAAGTCCTCAGCAGATTGGACACATCAAAAGAGAAAGCAGAGGTGACGGGTAGGGAAGGTCATCTAACATCACTAGCAAGGCAGAAATACTAGACATATGTTGAATTAAAAGACAAACAAAAGCAAAAAAACATAGAAAACAGGTGCAAAGTAAGAAGAGCAATGAGCACTGCTTGCTACCTTATGATACTAAGAATCGATGAAGCCACAAAAGAAATTGCAGTTGATTCACTGACTTCAACTAGGTAGTTTACCAAATACCTTAGTAATACTTCACCCCAAAAGTGTTGGGTTTTTTTTTTCACTTTTAAGCTTGGAGAATAATTTCAGAATTTGGAGAATTCACTTATGTAGGACTTGGTAAGCCAGAAAAACATGTACTAGAAGGCATGAATATATATTTGAATCCTGTAGTGTGGAGTTTAATGTATTTGAAACAAAAGGTTCATGTTACACAAAGTAAAGAAAATCAAATCTTGCTTGAAAACACAAAAGGAACTTCATGCCATGTAGTTCTTTGAGGAAATGCCAGGGTTGATGGAACTATGATTCATCACAATACACTTCTTGTCACTAAAAGAAAGTACATATAACCCCATACAGAAATGAGGCAGTCCTGGTTGTTTACTGAAATTGTAATAAAGCAAACTGTTTCTATCACAAGCAGTTACCACCTGGCAAGTATGGTAGACCTCAGAATAAATTTCATAAACTAGAAATGTTTGCTCATCCTTTTAGCCTACTCATTACTATAATAAAGTTTTTTGAAAAATGAAGTACCTTTATATCCAAAAAAGATAAAAGTTCTCAGAAACTACAGAATATTTTTGGCATTTAACAATATTCTTATGTCTCAAGCAGAACCCGTGATATAATTATTATTATTCCCACTTTTATTTAATAGAAGAATAAATTAAGGAATGGATGAAGAGCTACTTTGACACAAGGATTATGTAAGTTCAGAGATGATACACTTCTTGGTTATTTCCTAAACTCTGAAATTATGTTGATAGATAGCAAAGGGCAATTGACTCAAATTTACTACAATTTATCTACCAATAAAATTCTTCTTGCTTCTTTATAACGTGTTTGAAGATTATTGAGCAAAAATTTTCAGCAAGTGGAAGGTGCTATGTTAATGATATGTATGTATTATCGATGAATCAATATGCCCTGCTTCTTTGGAAAGCAAAACAATTTTTGGTTGTTTTCATAATGATACACAAAAATAAGACTGACTGGGGCCAGCCAATAGCTTTATTGTGTTTTAATACCAGGTTTCTTTTTCCTTCCTTTTTTTTTTTTTTTTTGCTTCTGTGCCTTCTACCCTCCAGAGGACATTCACTTTAGCTGTTGTAGGCAAAGATTTCTAGTTTTTAAAAATCTAAGATTTTCAAATTGAGATCTTTTATAGATCAGGCTTTACTTCTAAACAAAAACCAAAAAAAGTTAAAAGTAATGAGAATGTAAGAAGAATCCTTAATCAAAACCATAAGTTAGGGGTGTCTCTTGAAACACACAGTTTTCTTTAGTAATGGAGTCGGTCTGTCTGAAGTGTTTCCATACCATTTCCTGGGGGCAGAAGAAATACTGCTTCAGTGTTCTTGTAGGTTAAAAAATTTTTAATGAACACAGATTAAGATAAATTATTGAGTTTGTTTTCTGTGCCTGAGCAGCATAACTGATTAGACAGTATAAAGATATCTGCACACAACTGGGCAGAACACAGGAAGCTGGTATATCATGTGAAGTTGTTTGTGACACTGGTATGACATGAAGGGCTTTGAGAAAATGCTGGATTTCTTTCTTAAGTTACTTAAACAAGTTCACTGCCATCCTTCTGTCATTGCAGAACAGTCAGGGCAGGATTTTGTCTAATCAGATTTGTCTCAGTGATCAACTTCCACTATTGCAACAGCAACTAACTAGATGCTCGGCACTCTATTATTAATACAACCTCACTGAATTCTGCAAGAATCTTCATGCTAAACGTGTGTACCTTCAAATAATTTCTTCAGATGTAGAAACAGTATTTTTTAAAAACATTCCTGCCAGTTGATCATTTGATGTGTGGAAAAACATAGAAGAGGTCGTCAGTATTCAGGTAAATTGAATATAAATACATGATGAACTGGGTTTTAATGCCAATATAGTCCAGTCACGGCATGTGTTCTTGACGGTGACAGAGAAACCCAAATTTCAAGCATATGAAACCAAACATTCTCCTAATGTGTGTATAGAACTAGTTATGGGGTAATTTCTTCCATTGCTCTCTCTCATGGAGTCAGGGGTGCAGGAGTTAAAGAAGCTTTATGACCAGGAACTCTGAATTCTTAACTCGGCTGCAACAATACCCACCAGTCTCTTCTAGTTGTCATCAACGTTGTGAGACTACTCTTCAGAATTAGCACTGCAATTCCAAACCAGAGTCCCTTCTCACTTTGTGCTTCCTGGGTTTACTCATATATTTGTTTATTTATTCATTCACTAAACACATAATTGAATACTGCCTGTGTTCCAGGTCCTATATTAGGGGGTTAGAGACTTTGAAAGGAAGAAAGATGATTCTGGCCTCAAGGTGTTTACCAGCTAGTGGGGAGATTAACAGGCAAATAAAAAAGATAATATAGTATTATTACTGTAACCTAGGTATCCACAAACTCCAGTAGGAGCTCTGAACCCTGAGAAATCTCATTTATGCCTATGACTTCAACTAATACTTAAATACCCCTGATTTCCAGGTCTGTACAGTCAAAACAAAAATATCTACTGGAGTCACATTCTCACCTGCTTACAGTTTTAAGGAGTGGACCCAAACATGTGGATTTCAAAGACAAACGAACAATATAATTATCACCAATGTGACTCCCACCCATCCACACACACAAAAGAACCCATACGTCTCAGTTCTCTATCTTTGTAAATGGTACAACTTTTCATACCGTCAGGGAAAATAGGAAGTCATTTTCCCTTTTTCTCTTAGGATGTATCTAATCTTTAGCAACGTTAGGTAACTTGATCTCTTAAATTTCTCTGAAATACCACCCTTCTCTAAATTTACTCCCTTGCCTTAGTTCAGGTCCTCAATTGATTTCTAACTGGTCTCCTCATATCTGGACACCTTCCTCACTGACAGCAGAATCCTAAAATGCAAAAATCTTGTCCTTCCCTAAAATTTTCAGTGATTTACTATCAAGCAAAGTTTTCAAGTCTACCTTCCTGGCATTACAGAGCCAACACATACTTTAAACTATATGGGAAATAAATTGTCCTATGTGGATTACAACTGAGTTGAGAATGGAATCAACTAGAAGAATAAAGTCACCCCCTTAGGATATGCTGCAGATTTGAAACCATTTTTCCTTGATAGAGCAAAGTACAGTCAGAAGATCAAGGTAAGATCATTTAAGTCGCAACCATTCCTCTGAGTTATGTTTTAGTCTTCTAAAGCACAGTGATCAAAACTGGAGAAAGTCCACAGACGATAGAATCCAGCAGCTGAAAGCTGATGAGAACATCTTGGAGGCCTGGGCACTAATCAGCCTTAACTTCAAAAACTAGAATAATGAAAGGTTTATTACTACCAATCATTGACTCCCTCCCCCTTATCTCTTTGATGCAGGATCCAGGCAAAACACAAGGGACAGGAACAGAGAAGCCACAGAACAGAAATGTGGACATTTACAAGGCTGGAGGCGTCAAAGCACCCAAAGGCTCTCTGATACCCCAGCTTATATGGTATCCAGGCTCACACCAAAATCCAGAGCTGAAATAAAATATCTAGAAACAATACACTGTGTCTGGCCCACAGAAGGTGTTCAACAAAATGTGGTGAAGGAATCATTATATAATGAAACTGTTAAAAACAGTAAGTCAATTAATCATGCTTAGAATATTTATAAATGCACATATATGTACATGTACACATTTTTAAAATGGCATCTCATTTATTTAATATTTCATTAGTATGATGCATATTCATCATTATTAATAGTGAAGATTGTTTTTAGATAATTTATTTTCATTAAGTCTTCAATGTAAATACCAGAAATAATCTAGCTTCCTTGATTTGTAACATAATGCTAAAACCCTACCGGATGGCATTTCTCTTTGTGTGTAAAATATTCTAAGATTGACACTTAAGATACTACACAAACGCAGGTGAATTACTAGAGAATTCAACCACAGTTTAGTGCTAGCTGTCAAAAAAGCTATCATCAAATAAATAAATAAATAAAGACACAACAGTGAAAAGAAATAGTTCAAAATCTAATCATAGATTTGGACAAAGCTCTCTTATTTTCTACATTTTAAGAAAAAGCCCCTTTTGAAATTACTAGGAATAATTGATAAACACAAAGGAATAAATTTAATACCCTGAAATAGAGCAAAATATAGGGTAAAAAAATACATATATATATGATATCTTAGAGCCTAATAGCCTCCAAACTAAAATATATGAAAATTCAGTTTTATTTAAAAATTAGATGGCTGGGTCAGGCTTCTTGAAGTTGCCTCAGCTCTAGAAAAATTATACTTCACGTTGACAAAATGAAGAGGTTAAAAATAACTTTGAAAGAGGCAAAATGTATTCATTTATTAGCAAGGATGCAAACCTACAAACTATGCATTTTGTCACCTTGATTGATTCTGGAGTTATTTCTGGGTTGACAGAAAAGAACAAACATTCCTTTCTTAGCATGGTAATATAATTTGTACCACCAACTTGTTACTGCAATGAAAACCATGTTTTCCTTTATTTGGTATTATCATGACAGTGGATGAAAATTATGCACACTTATTATTATAGGCGACAACTTACATATTTTTCCAAGAGCCTTTGTAAAGTCACAACTTGCTTATAGTCCCATGTTTCCTATCTCAGGCAGGATGACCTCCTTGCATCCTTTTTATCATCCCTCAAACCCTTCTCATTGCCAATTGGTCACGAAATCCTGTGGGTCAATTCCACCACAATGCTCCTACTTCAGAAAGTTATTAGGTCTTACCTAGACTATCAAAAAAAGAAATATATATATATATTTATATATATATATATTTATATATATATATACACACACACACACACACACACATATATGTGTATATATGTGTGTGTGTGTGTGTGTGTGTGTGTGTGTATATATATATATATATATATATATATACACAGTCTGTTTTTAGCCTGTTCTGTGGGAAGAAGAGTTGCGACCCAAGATATCCTAGGACAAAAGAAATGAGAATCAGGCATAATGGGTTGAGAAACTGGAATTTTGGGGGACCACCATAAAAACAACCATTGTCCACAATTCTTTTTTTTTTCTTAAACTACTGAATGATACACGGGTAGAACAAGGCCAGGAGCTATGACTCGTACTGCCTAAAAAACAAAGTTCAGATGACTTCAGCATATTCAAGACCCCCTTCATCATTAGAACTTAAACAACTTTTAATTCATGTCATTCACTGCTCTCATGCAAAAAACCCAAAGCACTCAACTGGAGAGCTGGTTCTTTCCCCACCTTTAAATACGTTTGTTAAAAAAAAAAAAAAAAAAAGTGGTAGAATAGGCAGCTTCAGTAATCTTGTTAAGGGAAATAATTTTCTTAGCATAGGTCAGGCCATGTGGTTATGAGTGATACTGATAGCGCTGAGTCATTTTCCATGAAATTATTATCTGTTAGGCATATTTATTTCTGAAATCCCCCAAAGACTGTTGCTTTTGAAATGCATGAACACCTACCTCAAGAATTCATTCACGGCTAGTTCATATATAGTCAAGTTACACCTCAAATAAAAGAAAATTCAAATAAAGTAAAAATGAGAACTCATTCAGATGTAAGAAAATCTTTCACTGTCAAATGACCATAGGATAGCGTATTCTTCAAAGATACAGCAGTCGTGTGGTGGTCTTTGGTTGACATTTTTGCAAGGCACAAGATACATGCCATCAGATCCAAGTTGAGAGCCATGTCATCTATTATTCTGGCAAAAAATAGGTCTTACCACGTTCAACAAGCCTCTGTAAATAGAAGTGAAATAAAAGACAGTCCTCTCAGGATATCTGGTAGAATGCTCTGAAGGTTAGTGTCATTATCAATTAGTATTTATGGATGATTTCAGTGAAAGAATTATGCCAAATGAACCAATGTACCAAAAAGACAAGAAAGAAGTGTCTTGAAATATAAAGCTGTCCACACCATGTCTGAAACATAACGAAAACCATGTTTAAGCACGGCTGCTGTTAACACGGTTTCACTTAACAGTGTAGACAGGACGGTAAATTATCACACATTCCCCTAACAGGACTTGGCCTCACTTTGAAATCATGGTGGTAATATTTTTAGTATGCAAGAATTCTTACCTGCGGCTAGTCGTAAGAGACAGGAAAATGCATGTGTGCTGAAATTGTTTTAATGTGTGAGACAACCACACATTTCTCCTTTTTCTAAAATGTCAATTGCATGTGATGTCTTGATAGGGTATCTTCTATAATAAGAGTTACGTGTGATTGTGTTATTTAATGGTCTGAAATTATAAAGCCTTTTGGCCTGCCCATTTCTACCTATACATACAAGCATTCTTTCTTAAAACTTTCTCTTAATCCTTTTACTTTTAACAAATAAATAATCTAACTACTGACCAGAGGTATGCATTTGGTTCCAAAGTCTTTAGACATTATTCTTAAAAAGTAATTTGGTAAAGCATTTGTCAAAAACTTAGGCACTTTCATTTACCAAAGTTAAATCTTAAGCCCTTATGGAGGCAATCTGAAAGATTTTTGAAAACCTAGGACTTACCGACTGAATGCTTGTTTAGACTTAAAAGCTTCCTGATTGAAAAAAAAAAAAAAATGCGTGTTTAAGTGTCTGAAAATGCTTTCCTCTCAAAGTTATATTTCTTTATTTGGAAAGTTTTACATAGGTGGAAAGGAGTACCTTTCAAAATTATAATGAAAATCTGAAAATCTATAAACATTAATCCATAACTTAAAATGTATTTTAGAAAATAAAATGTTTGATTAACACGTGATTATTTTTTAGGAGTCAAAATAGTTTCTGTTTTTCAGTGAGAGCGGTTTATCTCATTAATCAACTACAAAGATTTACATGATGCCACTCACAGCTTTCTAAAATGTTATTGGTAAATTATTCAAAAGAAAATGGAAAGGAAAGAATGCCATATATGATGTTGATAACCTAAGTGACCACGAGGTAAAATCAGAAGATCCTGACTTTTCTCTGAAGAAACACATTTTAAATTATAATTTACAAATTTGTATGGGAAAAAAATTAAAGGAGGGAGATGACTTTTCATATACTGGTTAACAAGAGGCCCAGCAAATGTGGTTCTGAGATAACAAAAGAGAATATAGTTTAGTAATAAATTGTCAGAGATAATTAAGAATTGAGAATTATCCCTCAAACTGATTTCACGAATCAAACTTCTCTAGGTGGAAATCAAATAGTCTTAATGGAGCTCATATCTTACAGCATTATAAAAAGACATATTTATGGAGCTGTCTTGTTACTGTTACTATTACATTGTCTGGCCCATTATATATAAAGCATTTAGAGAGGCTTTGCTCAAATAACTCTTATTTAATTGGAGGAAAAATTAAATATTGGTTTAGATACTTACCTAAATAAGATGACCTAAATTCAAAGTAAATGAGTCTGTATCTTTAAAACTGGCAGCAACAATCAATTTTTTAAATTACATTTGGACCATTATAGCTATTTCTTTTCTTCAAATATCTACTGTTAGTACAGCATAGGTAGTTTCCTTTTTACCCAGAAAGAAGAGTGAGATCTATCTGTAAAAGGTTTACAATCAACATCTGTCCTGTTTTAAATCTTACAATTCTTTTTCTTCGTGATTGTGTGAAGCGCAAACATGAAATCGTATCCACTCATTCTCTGGGTTCGATCTCTGCTCTAATAATTGTAAAATGTGAGAAGATGGGAAGGTTGAGAGTCTAATTCAGTTTTTATAAATATGAAGAAAAGAATGGTTCAGATTAAAAATAAAGATGGCTTAGTTTTCTCTCTTACAGTAAGTAGCAGAAACGTAAGGCCGAAAACCCGTGGAAGCTGTACTCATTTCTACTCACAAAGAACTGTTCTACCGTCTGTCTGCAAATAAATCTCTTCAGTAAATAGCTCCAAGGTTGAGCTAAAGAATATTGTATGGATCAAAGAATTCATGTCTTCCTGTGTAAAGTGAACAGGCCGCAAGCTCACTTGTTTGTCTAAAACAATTAGAGCTAGTATGAAAAGGAGGAGGTTGGGACAAATAAGTTACAGCTGATTTTACTCTGCAAAATATTTAAGGGGGGTTTCAAATTAATAACCACCCAGGCCCCCAAACAGCCTAATCTTTGTCAATTGGTGCCAAATTATGCAAGGTGCTGCCAAGTCGGGTTGTCTAACAAATCAAGGCCAGTGTATGTTACTCCTCAGCTGAAGTCTGATTGATTCTGGTCATTATATGGGCTGATCTCATTTTCACACATGGAATCAATATGCGAGCCAGATGTTCATTTACAGAGAAGCATTGAAACGACTCATCTACACGCAACTTTATCCCGGACCGCAGAGCCCCACAGACCCAACGCCTCTCCTCACCCATACAGAGCTTCACACAGTACAAAACCTATAAAACATTCTGCTAATATTACTGTCAGCTGAATGACTTTTACAGTACTATATAAAGTTGACAGATAATACATGCCAGTCCTAATTTGAGATAGACCTTTTCTTTGGGGACCTCAACCATGGAACAAGCAAACAGATTGAGAAGTAACATTTATTACAACACATAAATCATTTTCTTACAACTACGATAGGTCTGGCCCGAGGGTGAAGCCTCTGCATAGGCTGTGAATCCTAATGACTGCTTAAGTTACTGAAGTGTCTTGCCATTCCACTGTTGGTGTACAGGGAAGAGCTGGTCTAGCTTCTCAAA
The DNA here is from genome assembly GCF_964270905.1 of Leucopleurus acutus. Lineage (NCBI taxonomy): Eukaryota > Metazoa > Chordata > Mammalia > Artiodactyla > Delphinidae > Leucopleurus > Leucopleurus acutus. Next base: position 61,525,616 of record NC_139159.1, read on the forward strand.
AGCAAGTTCTGATCACAATAATTTTTGTATTCTCTTCCTTGGAAAAAAATTCTAATAACTTGCCTTCTTGAAATAAAACAGCAAAACGTTAGCTTCCCTTGAAGAGTAATGACCACCTTACCATATTTATTTAAATTACATAGATAGGTCCCATATTTCAGTTAATACAAAAATTACTGCATGGTTCAACACAAGGACTAAATCCAAGTTTACTATAAAGATGTACAAGGAATCTGTCATTTTAAAAACAAAAAGTATCACATATTACAAATATAAAGGAATCAGTGTAGATGGCACGAACTTTCTTTTGAGAAAAACAATGTCATAATAAAGATTGAAGGGGTAGAATATTCAGAGAGCTTACAGGATTCTTCTATTCTTTGAGGAGCTAATTAAAAGCAAAGTTCTCCAAACCGCCTGAAAAATACTGATTTAATGCTATACTCAGCTGATGAATCTAATGTGCTCTTCGCGACATAGTCAATTGCGCTAATACTTTTCCTATAATACTGTGTTGAAAACGCATGGCTTACCTAACACGGTGAGACCATATTTCATATGCAATAGTTTTTCTGTGATTCCTCAACCATCTTGGCCTCAGTGGAGTCTTCTAATTGCATTAAGTCCTGCTCAGTACCGCATGAGGATAACCCAAAGGATGTCTGTTTTTCATCAGGTAACGACCATTAAATTTGCCTGCATTTCCTTTTCAATCTTGTTGAATGGCATAAGAAACAGAAGCTAGAAAACCTTTCCTTATAACTCTGCTATGGGTTCTGAACCTAGACCTTTCTAGAATTTTAGCATTTGTGCAGCATTTGGGGCCTGCCTTTCTTTCCCTTGAACTAAACAAAAACACTGTCCCATTAACTATTCTCCTTTATGTCTTAAAATTCCTCTCATTGACTCCTTATGCGGAGTTAAAATCTTAGTGTGCTAAGGAGTAGTGATAAATGTTTCTGAGTATGATAACATCCAAGAAAAGTAATGCTGAATGAATCTACATGATGTTTTCCCAAAGCCAAATTCTCATCATCTCTTTAAAGAAGTAGAGGGCTTCCCTGGTGGCGCACTGGTTGAGAGTCCGCCTGCCGATGCAGGGGACACGGGTTCGTGCCCCGGTCCGGGAAGATCCCACATGCCGCGGAGCGGCTGGGCCCGTGAGCCATGGCCGCTGAGCCTGCGTGTCCGGAGCCTGTGCTCCGCAATGGGAGAGGCCACACCACTGAGAGGCCCGCGTACCGGAAAAAAAAAAAAAAAAAAAAGTAGAACAGCTCCTAACAGAACAAGGCCCATTCCAATGAGAAGGCTTATGACAAACCAATCAATGCTGGAAATCATAATATGGTTCCACTTATTTTTGATTATCATTTATGGAGCGTCTGTTAGGTTCCAGGCATGAGGTTAAGGTTAAGAATTCAGAGACAGATCTCTGTCATCAATGAATTTGCTGTTTAGTGTGAGGAAGGGCTTGATAAATACCACAGTACCTTACAATGTTGGTGGCACAGAGCAGGTGAAACATATCTGTTTAGGCCAAATATTAAACCTAATAATCCCAATTCTATTTTTTGTTAGTATTGTCCATTTTCTGTCATCTACAATGCAGTACATTGTTCCTGCAAGGCTAAAGTTCTTGTCTTTTTACAGAGAAGAAAGAAAGAAAGTAACCAAAATAGAATTTTCACTTGGGAAGTTGATCCATTTCCAAAGGAAGTGAATTACAGAAAACAGAGAAGGAAGCTGTTTATACCCTAGTGAGTGGAACTAAACTTGAGGGATCTTTCCTTCCTAGCACTCTCTTCCTCAATATACAGTGCCTCTTGGGGTCCTGGGAATTCTCTCATCTATGAAGCATCCTTACCTTTCTCTCCCATGCCATGGCCCCCATTCTACTGCCTTGCTTTTGCTTCATTATCAGTAATACCTGCTATTCAAATGGGTTTCCAGGGTCCTACTCCCTTCCCCTGATACTGTGGCAGGATTCACCTGCATGAAACGCTACTCTCATCTGCAAACATCAATGGCTTTTCCCATAAGTAAAGTTCAATTCATTTAGCTTGATATGCAAGGTTTCTACCTCTGTGCCTTCAACTCTATATCCTTAAGGTGAAAGATCTCCTAGATCCAATCTCCTAGATTGCATCTTTCTCCAGTATCCACACTATACATCTCACTTATCTTAGTCTTCCCCATCCTTCAAAGCCCAGTTCAGTCACATCCCCTCATACAGATCTGGAAACCACCCTCCATGTGCCATTACCCCTTGCTTCTCCTCTTTAAAGAAACACTGGACCTATACAGCCACATAAACACATATACGAAACTTGGCTTGTAACAAATTTATCGTCTATGATGCATTTTTCAGTGGCCAACGAGGACCCTTTAAGAATTCTTAAAATCCTGCAGTTGCAGACACTGAACTCATTGATCACTCACGCCAGAGCCCAGGTCATCCCTCTATAATTCAGGCGTTATTCCAAAAGCTATTAATCTGTTCTTCCCAAGCCATAAATTTTAAAGTAGCTATTAATACAGCTCGGTTCTCTGGGACTTTGTCTCTTAGGCTCTAAAAAGAATGTTAAACTTCTGACGGTGACACTGCTCCTCAACTGTCAATTTCTTTTTGAAAGAGATTTTCATTAAGATTGAAAATCTTTTGCAGGGAGTCCTGTTTCGGCTTTGACCTTGGCTTTTCCCAATGCATTTCACATCTTGAAAATAAGTCCTTCGTTCACCTCTTACACAGTTCAACAAGTTGATTTGGAATTCAACACAGATGTCACATTGCTTTATTTATCAATATTAGATAATTCCTCCTGCCATATTGAAGCATTTTGAGGAAAGCTATCTATCCTTTATCTCCATTTTGAATGTCAAGGTTATCAGAATTAGTTCCAGATACAGATGTTAGAAAGCTTCATTCAATTGAAGAAATAAATGTAAAGGATTTTAAGGATGTAGTCAAGCAACAGTGCATCACTAATTCATGTACCTGTTTCAAGGACTAAATATTAGAGTAGTCTGTTTTACTTTTTTTTTTTTTTTTCCTTTAAACTTGTCCTTCATCAAACTGTTTGGTCTTCTTCTTCTTTTTTTTTTTTTGCGGTACGCGGGCCTCTCACTGCTGTGGCCTCTCCCGTTGCGGAGCACAGGCTCCGGACGCGCAGGCTCAGCGGCCACGGCTCACGGGCCCAGCCGCTCCGTGGCATGTGGGATCTTCCCGGACCAGGGCACGAACCCGTGTCCCCTGCATCAGCAGGCGGACTCTCAACCACTGCGCCACCAGGGAAGCCCCTGTTTGGTCTTCTTTTAGGGGCACTTGTGCCAAAGGCTATGCATGTCAAAAGCATACCTCCTGCCAAATCTGAAATTATTGTCTTTCCAGTGGAGGAAAAAAGCCACAGACATGTACCAGGAAAAACAAGGACTTTTGTCTCTTTCAATCTGAATTATCTGCTACAACAAAACTTATCAGAGGTCTATAAATTTTCTACATGACTAACATTCTGCTCTATCAGGTTTTGCTCAAAATAGATATTTATTGCTACTTGGAAATCTTTCTTTTCGGGAGATAACCAAAATAGTATGCATGTATTTGACTGGTCTTTGTTTGGCAGTATGTCTTCAATTTTGTTTAGGTTCATGCAAAAATGACCAACTCTCCCTCCTGGCTATCTGCTTCCCAGCACTGCAAGTGCTTTGTGCCCAAAGTTTCAATTAGTTACTCTTTCCCTTCTGTTTGCCAGTCTAAAATTGACCCCTATTTGCGGTAAAGTACCACATGCTATCACTCTGGAAGTGAGACTTTGGGTTCCAATGGCCTAAAATCCCCACGACAGGTTTGGGACACAAAAAAGGTCTGACATACTCTGGGTTTCCCCAAGGACAAGGGACCTTTTGGTTTACATGATAAAAATGAGAGGACAAAGACTTTCATAGGGGATCTTTTATACTTTCAAAGATATTCAGCCATGATCAATTTGACCACAACAAATCCAACTTCCACTGTGAATCTAAACCACATTTAGCAGTTAACTCACAAGATATATTTAATTAACAAGTTAAATTATATGTGACATTCACAAGATGGATAAGACAAAGGCTTCTACACATAAACTACACTTGGTTGAAGACAAATGCATTTTAAAATTTAAAAATGTTTTATCACATGCAAAACTTGACATATCAAATGTACAGCTAAACAAAAGTTATGTCCTTAGAAAAACTATGATAAGTCACTGCTGCCTTCTTTAAACAATGAAAAGTTACCTTCATTCTCAAAAGGTGGCAAGATTTGTAGCCCTTACTAAGGGTGCGTAAGGATTTCCACTTAAAATTTTCTATTTTCAGGGGTTTATAACAGCTATAAAAATTCTCTCCAAGCTGAAACTTGGCAAACAAGAACTCAGCATGAGGACATTTTTTTTAAAGCCTAAATTTAAAAACAGTATGTTCATGTACTTTTTTAAGCATAAGAAGACAAAAAGGAGAGAATTTTTGAGGTTTTAGTTGCCTTTTTAAAAGAAATCTGCATTCCTCAGGAACTACTTTGTTTTTAAAAATGGAAATCTGCAGACTATAAATTCAGAGTTTGGCCCTGTTTCTTCATGAATTTTATATAAATTAAAATAATTTAAAATGGAGCCTATCACGAAGGGAAGAAACTCATTGTTCTCAGAAGACCGTTCCCAGAAATAACTATACTGACCATCCCTCCAATATGGATGTGAAAGATAAATGCATCACTTCTTTTTTTTTTTTCCCTGAGCTAAAGAAGCTATTTTCATGGGTGAAAAAGTTCAATGAATCACCATCATATTTTTGGTTGGAGAATACTATATTTTCTATCTCTGCCTCCACCAAAAACTTATGTGTGTGTATATATACATATATGTGTGTGTGTGTGTGTATATGTGTGTGTGTGTGTGTACATATATATAATAAATAAATAATTTTATTTATTTGTCATTAATTACCATAGCCTTAGATTTTGGTCAAAATTTAGCTCCCCTGAATTTTGTGTGCATATGTTAAATTCCATAAATACATGCATACAAAAGTAAGATTATTGTATACCTATGTATACAATACATGATTTATCTTACATATATGTCCTAATAAGGCTGGTCTACTATTGCATTAAACACATCCCAATATATATGAGAATTTTAATTATTATTTCATCTCTCAAAGTATCTACCTACTCTGTCCCAAATGCTGTTATGAGGAATGGGAATGCCACACACAAAAAAATGAATAAGGCCTGGCTCCTATCTCTAAGGTGTCCATAATCTAATTGGGGATCCAGACACAGGAAATGAAAACACTTGTATCCATACCCCTTTACACAAATTCCCTATGAAATATTTTTCAACAAACATGTCCTCCATAGGCCTATTGTCTTTCTTCCACACCTGAGTTTTAGAACACTTCTGTAGTTATGCAACCTTATCACCACAGTCTGGTTTTAGAACACTTTTTATCACCCCAAATCTTTCCCTCACACCCATGGTGATCCTCTTTTTGAAACAAGTCAATCCTGCTAACACAGGGGCCGACCCTCCCTTGCTCTTCCCAAAATTCACTCTCCCTCCATTTCAGAGGTATCATTTCTGCCTTTGGGGCTTTGTTATCAGAGTTTAGAACTCTAAAACCTAAAGTCCATTTTCCCGTGTGGTTTTTCTAATTTATTCTCTTTCAATGGCTCCGTCACATGCCACTCTGCAGTCTGATAACCCCCTTCCACAGTCTGACCCATACAGGGCCAGCCTTCAGCTCCTTCCCGCTGGCATGGAGAGCTGGCTTGGTCTTTTGCTAAGTTATCTAAGCCCCAGAGTATCTGCAAAAATGCAAGGCTCAAGCCTTAATACTTTCACTGTAGAACCGTGAGAGCTCAATTAGTTCACAACTGCCACTTACCTCCTACTTATACTAGAAATCAGTTGAAAATAAATACCATCAAAAATTAAACGGAATGGACAGATCAACATTTGAAGAACCTCAAAATAAGAAAAGGAGGTGAACGTATTAAAGATAAATCAAAAACAAAAGTACTATTTTGATGTAAAAATCAAACACAAAATTAGAGTGAAAATATCTTGACCACTTCAAGGATCTTCACTGAAAATACAGCAGTAGGTGTAATTAGTCTTTAAAATTTGTTTTTATTAGATAAAGCACATGTTTAAAATGAATCTCCCTTTCCCTTCTTTCTTATCCCATGGTCTATTCCCATGGTCCAAGCTATTATGATTTCTAATAATTTCATCTATATAATTAATAGTTTTAAAACTTCCTGGAATTATTATGATTATCATTACTTTATATGATTTGAGTTCACCATACTGATGCTACTTCTCATTTGTATACATTATAGTTTAATTCTGCAGTGAACTTTACACACCATAATTCTAAACACATTCCACTTTAGCCTTTCAAATAAACAGCAACGAAAAACAGTTGAATAGGAAAAATTACTTCTCAGGCAAGGATAGGAAATGGCTATGGTTCCATTAATATTCTCATGTTCAAATGCATGATGTCTATCATCACAAGATCTTTACACTGTAATGTGTCAATTCCAATATAAGAAAAAGAGGATATATTTTGATGTTGTTTTTTTTTTTAAATGTTATTCTTGTATGACAAAGAATAGTAGAGCCAAAGGCTAGAAGAAATCGCCAGAGACGGCATACAAGTACATATTGGACATAATGAAGCTGGTATATGATGGAAATTTGTTGGGGACTCAAGAAAAATGAAGTAACTTTTCCAGGGCCATAGAGTAATCTGGAGAGAGTCAAGCTAGAATACAAAGACATATCTTCACTGTCCAAACTCTTTACTATTCTATGTTGCCTAAATGACACAAAGATCTTGTTGTTGTCACCCCTGTGACAGACATCTTGTAGAAATCAAGGAGATCTGACATTCTTAAAGACCAAACTCCTCGTTCAGACTTCCCTGATGGTGCAGTGGTTAAGGATCTGCCTGCCAATGCAGGAGACACGGGTTCGATCCCTGGTCCAGGAATATCCCACATGCCACGGAGCAACTAAGTTTGTGCGTCACAACTACGGAGCCTGCGCTCTAGGGCCCCCGTGCTGCAACTACTGAGCCTGCATGCTGCAACTACTGAAGCCCTCGCGCCTAGAGCCCATGCTCCACAACAAGAGAAGCCACCACAATGAGTAGCCCGTGCACCGCAACAAAGACCCAATGCAGCCAAAAAAAAAAAAAAAAAAAGACTAAACTCCTCTTTGAGAGTCATTATCCAAATAGATCCAGAAACTTAATGCAATGACATTAACAAGTTTAGTTTAAAAGCTAGAATTAGCTTACCATTTTATGTGGAAAGAATTTAAAAATCTGCAGATTACTCAAATCTGTGTCTTTTGCCATGAAGAATAAATTGAATTAAATGCCAAATACCTTTTTCCTATGACTTTAAATGTAACTAGTTTGGCATGTAGCATTAGTAAACACAGATCAACCCCCTTTTTTAATGTAACTGGCCTAAATCAAGATATAATGAATCTTTTAATAAGCTTTGTTTCATATTCATAATGTATAGAATCACATGTTTTGTAATTATAAGATGTTCTAAATGTTGTTTTATCTTCTTCCTTGAATGAAGGACTAGTTTGGGTTAATAAATAAATGTCAAAAGTCATGTGTACCAAGAGAGGCTTATTCTTTCACATGAACATTAATATGAGGAAATGTCGTTGCATAGTAATTGTGGGTACAAAGCAGCCGTTTCACCTTTGATTATGCCTTAAATATCTTTATAAAGTAATGAAAGAGAATATACATACCTATGCCCATGCTGTCTCTAGTTAACCATGTAAAATGGAAGGCCAGCATTAGCTGATAGACATTACAGCTTTCCTGTCAGTCAGCACTCATTACTCAATGGAGGAAAAATCAATTTGGGTTCTAAGACCATTGTCTTCTTTAACTCAGTTTTCTCTGATTCCCTGAAAACTTTCCAAAGTCTTCCCAATGATATTGTGTAGGACAAATAACCTTGACAAGCATCCTTTAACCCAAGCATACTAGAGCACATCATTAAAAATGACCAAACACACCACTGGTCTCTGAATCTATGCTGACATTCACTAAGTCATTACTAAATGGTATACATAGTGAGGGAAAGGGGAAACACACACACACACCCATTTATTATAAATGTGTTAACAATGTTAAGACTAATTTTGAAGAAATGTATGGCAGTAGACATTTTTTAAATACCTTGATTACAGAATGAATGAATTTTGCTATAGGAATTGAAATTATTTGAGCTTTTTTTGTTCAGATGAACAAATGAATCTAAAATATCTAGTATTGGATCTTAAATATATTTTTATACTTAACTGTAAATTTTATATTTCACATAGACCTCTAGACAGTACTCCTAAGAACATTAAGAAACTGATATTTGATATTTTTATGAAAAGTAAGTTAAAATCTTTGAAAAGACTTGAAAAAGACAAGCTGCCACAAAATTAACATTGGTTTGGATACAGATGATATGTATAAAAAAATAAAGAAACGTTATAAAATCTGGAGGCTAAAGGGGAGCAAAATATACCACCCCAAAACATGCCTCTTTAGTGTACTGATTACTTTGCACTGGTTATTTTTTAAGAAACACTAAACAAACAAAAAAATAAATAAAAATAAAAAACAGTAAACAGAGCAGAAGCTCTGAAAATTGAGTAGAAGTTACCCTTTTGTAAAAGACATTTACATTTATAAGATAAATCTCTATTTATAGGTGTGTCTGCCTATAGGAAGAGAAGAATAGCACTAAGTCTCTGGAAACTCTTACCAATGGAGAAGGCAAGGACTTGGATCTGCCAAACAACCTTAGCTTTGTTTACTGTGCTTTTCCTGGTTTCTCTCAAAACTGGCTCCCCCTTCCCCCTGCCCCCTCTCCCCTCCCGGACCCAATCCACTCCCCAAACATCTTCTTCTGTCTTTAGCTGGAGATGGTATTTAAAGTGGTGGTTTGGGCCAATCTGGGGAGTTACTCAGTTTTCCTGGGTATCTCCCATGTATACAAGAGGTCTACATGTTATTAAACTTCTGTTTGTTTTTCCCTTGTTAGTCTGTCTTTTATTACAGGGGGGTCTTAGCCAAGAACCTAGAAGGGTAGAGGGAAAATTGTTTTTCCTCTCCTACAACTTCTACCCTGAAATTATTTCCTAACTGCCTTTCTGTTTTCATTCAACTGTTGAAAATTGGATATCCCAAGCTGGAAAAGACACATTAAAGGATTGGTTTAGGAAAACAGGAGGTAAGACTACAATCAGTAGAGCTGACTCAGAGAAAAAATTCTACTTCAGCACATGTTCTGTTTGTTTCAGTTGCAATAACATGCTTAAGGTATTCATGTTTTAAACAGTTGCTTGCTTTAATCCATTGTTTTTTTGTTTTGGGGGGTTGTCTGTTCAATAACCAACTGACCTAAGACCTATTACTTTACAGTAATCCAGTGGCTCTCAATCTGGGGTGATTTTGCCATAAAAAGACATTTGGCAACGCCCAGAGCCATTTTTGAGTGTCACAACTGGGGAGGGAGGGTGCTACTGGCCTCTAGTGGGTAGACGCCAGGGGTGCTGCTAAACATCCTACAATGCCTCCATCTCACAAAAGAGAATGATCTGGGGCTTCCCTGGTGGCACAGTGGTTAAGAACCCACCTGCCAATGCAGGGGACACGGGTTTGAGCCCTGGTCCGGGAAGATCCCACATGCGGTGGAGCAACTAAGCCCGTGCACCACAGCTACTGAGCCTGCGCTCTAGAGCCCGCGAGCCACAACTACTAAGCCCATGCGCCACAACTAGTGAAGCCTACGTGCCTAGAGCCTGTGCTCCGCAACAAGAGAAGCCACCGCAACGCGAAGCCTGTGCACCGCAACGAAGAGTAGCCCCTGCTCGCCGCAACTAGAGAAAGCCCACGCGCAGCAACAAAGACCCAATGCAACCAAAAATAAATAAATTAATTAATTAAAAAAAATAAAAACAAAAAACAGAATGATCTGGCCTAAAATGTCAGTAATGCTGCTGTTGAGAACTTAACTTTACTCCAATAGCAAAGAACATGATTGGGGGACTTCCCCGGCAGTCCAGTGGTTGGACTCTGCGCTTCCATGGCAGGGGGCTAGGGTTCCATCCCTGGTCTGGGAACTAAGATCCCCGCATGCCACTCCACGCAGCCGAAAAAAAAAACCCCAAAAAACAAACAACAACAAAAACAAAGAACATGATCAATGATAAATCATGTAGAACAGGATTTAAAAGTGTAATCATTGGTGTCTTGCTAATATCTCAGTAACAATAGTCATTGCAGGGATGACATTAGTAATTGCAATTTGCTTGTCCTTTTCATACACATTTTATCATTGGATCCTCACAACAGACTTAGAAGTAAGCAAGGTATATATAATTAGTCCCATTTTCAAGTGCAGAACACTGAGGCTCATCAAGGGGAAAGAGTATGAACAAGGTCATCTGAGACTCAGACTAAAACACTGATATTCTTAATCCCAGTCCAGTGTTCTTTTGACTATATAACATTACATCACGGATTGAAGTAACTTTATAAATATTTTATAGAATGCCTGAAAAATTAATAGACTCCTACAATTAAAAAAGCAAAGGGTGGGGAAGAAATTCTATTTCATTCTTATCTTTGCAGGAGAAAAGAAGTGGTAAAATAAAATCATTTTCCATAGTCTTTGATATGTTCATTCCTAACGCAAGAAGATAATCGGAGACTTTTGCGCTTTTAAACCAAAATCTATGATTGTTCATCTAAATCTAGAACAATCACCTTGCCAAAAACAGGAAATATTTCTGCTTTGATACTTCTAACAAATTGTTTTAAAATATGAAATCTATTTCTTCCTATAAGCTTCAAAGTGCCAGTCTGTACTCAATGATTCTCATTATCATTTAGATAGGTATTCTAATTACTTTCTTATTCAAATCATGCACTTCACTTTTAAAAAGCCCCTGAAAGGCTTTGCATAAACACACACCTTCCCTGGTAAATGCTTGCTCTTTTCTGCCCATAAGAGGAAAGAAGATCAAGGCTCTCAACTTGAGGATCTTTTTCTCACATAATTATGATACAATAGTTGCTATTAAAATGAGGCAGAGTGAAGATGCCAAAGGATGCCACACGGGTTCTGAAGACCTAATTAGCAAGGACAGCATTAAAACAATAACAATAGGTGTGAAAAGAAGCTTCCAGGACTCAGTATATAGAGAAAAAAACTCAGATAAGTGGTTTGAATTAATGTAATGATATACTAAATATTACATCTTTCTGCAGGAAAGAAAACAACCTTAAACATGTCTGGTATCCGAACTATATTAAAGTTTGATGCTCCAAATTCTGGTTTCCAGACCACTTTGGAGAGAAGGGGAACTCAAAGACTTGACAATCTTTCATTAGTTTCAAACCGGGGTCAGTTGACTCCAGACTGTCTTTTTCAAAATCATGACCTCTTTGGCCTCATTGGTTGTTGAACTACTTAGCAGTTACTTCTAGCATTGTTTTGGACCCATATGTGTGTTAATTATGATTATTATTTGACTATTTAGTATGACTCCAAGAGAGCATAAGACTGAATCCAGTAGAAGCTAAAGGAAATCTCCTATAATATCATTCACACATAATGAATTTTGATTATCCAGGCTAAAGCAAAAATTATTCTCTCTCTTGAAAATGTTACAGAATTCCTGTCATGTGATGAAGTGTTCAAAGATCATATAGACAAAAATGTGAGAGAAAGGGATCGGAGAGGTGGTCAGGAAGATAATTAACACAAATATTATGTTATTTTTCTAGATTTTCATGATAGCTATGGGACTTGTCAACTTTTAAAATTCTGTAATGTGCTGTGATTTCTTTTCTCATTCTAAACAAATATTCATTTTTAGCCTAATTGTGTAGTCATTATTATGAATGTTTTTTCTTAAAAAGGAGGTCCTCTAAATTTTGTAAGCTTTAATTAAGGTCCCACAAAACCGAGATCCACCCTGTGGATGCTAATCTAAATGGAGAAAATGGTTAGGGACAGGGGATATACTTGTCATTAAGTTAAAGAAACAGTATGGCCATCTGAAAAGAAATTAATAGATTAGAAGAGTGATAGTGATATTTTCCCTGTAGTACTTTCTGCCAACTTCCAAGTAAATAATCAGATAGAAACACAAACTTATTTTCTCATAACATCAACAGACACAAATAACTGTTCATACACAGATATAATGTGTAAAGATGTCAGTCATGAATACTATTGACCTTTTGTGATTGCCAAGGTCATGTATGTTATGTGCCACTATGCAGCATTTTCCTAAAAGGCAGGAACCATTTCAATGTACATACATACTCGTGTCCACTGAAATCATATGATGAAAAATCCATTAAGATTTCTTTGATGTATTATTTTTACAGCAATATATTTCAAGTTTCCCTCCTTGCTATTTTGTTGTTGTTGTTGTTACTGTCAACTTAAAAGTAGTATTTTCATGGGCAGTGAACTTGACAGGAGAAAACCCCAAAAACCAAATGTGTCATGAAAAATAAACCAAATTTCAGTCATAAAGGCACACACTGTACAAACCATGTAGAAACACATCCTTCAGATGAATGTAACTTCTTAACAATATTCCCAGGGAGGATTTACTCTCATAAATGCTCATTAGAGTGATCCTTTGAACTTAAATTTTTAATTAGCTTTGAAATCCACAATGTAAATTTGAAATATGTTGCCTTTAGAAATCATGTTCCGGTTAAGGGCTTGGAATAAACTAAAATCTAATAAAAAGATTCTCTTTCAACATAATTTATTTAGTGACTCTAAGTCCATTTCGATAAATGATCATTGGTTTAAATAAAAACCTTAAGAGCTGCAATTTAAAAGTATGTGCACTTTGCTCTTTCCAATGTATTTAAATACACACTATATGTGAAGCCAACAAAAAACACTAAATAATTTGGCCATGAAATCCAGTACATGTAAAAATGTTTTCTATATTATAACTTTAAATTTAAAAAGCTTTGCCTAACACTGTGCAGACAATTATGATAATGTAAAAAGAATTAAAAACAAAACAAAAAAGTAAAGGATGTTACTTGAACTATATATTTATTAAACACATAGATTAAGGAGTAAGGTTCTAAGACACTTCAAAAGAAAAGAAGGGTCAATTATAGTGAATATAAGGTTTTTCCAAAACTCAAAAATACTAACTATTAAACACAAAAAGCTAGAATGCGCTTTTCAAGAAATACCTCTTATAAAATTCCTAACTATACTTTGGCATTTCTAGTTCCCACTTGATTCCATGTAAACTATTCAACTCAGCAAAGGGCTGATCTAGATTCTAGACAGCAATGCGTATACATACCTCTTTACTGTCAATGTAATCATGATTGTTTTCCTAATTCATCAACAGAAAAGGTGGAAACACTTTAAAAAAGCAGCATTAATATATGTCCTGATTGTGATTGGCAGTGTTAATTATACGGGGTTTTTATCCTGTCAGCAGTTTCAAGACGATTATCCTTAAGTTTAAATTCCAGGAATGCTCTGTATACATGCACAGACATACACTTTGTGCACTAGGAAACCAGAAGAAATAGACTAAGGAGCAGGAAAAGCGAGGAAGAAAGAACACAGGAATGGGTGTTATCCTGACTCATCTCAGATCATGTATCTTCCAACTCTCGTTCCCATAACTAGCTATATAAATTCCTGATTCTCCGTCAAGCCACTTATGTTGTGTAGATGGTAAGGACAGCCTATTCAGTAGACAAATTTATTGTTTATGGAAGCCTTAAGAAAACTGAAAACCTAATTTTAACATGCACATTTTTAAGCTGGCATCTAAAAATTTTTCTCCATTAGCCCTATTATGAAAAATTATCCAAAACTTGGGAATAAGGCAAAAAAAGGAGTAGGCATCATGTTCTTTCAATTACATACAGGGGGATTATTTAAACGCTCACGCAAGGATTATTGAATTATCTAGGGGAATGTACCTGTGTTTGACTTTGCTATTTACTGTTCATTAGAGGCTCGGATTCTGTGAAATTACATGTTAATTTTCTGTCCAAAAGAAAAGATAACCCCAAAGGTTAAGGTTCCACTGTCCTATTGAACGCTATTAACTGTCTTGTCCCTAAGTCAGAATGTCATTCCTGAGGGACTATATAACTCACATCCCTCTAATTTTCCTTCAAAGCAGCTTTGCCATCTTACTGGCTCTTTTTTTTTTTTTTTTTTTTTTTTTTGCGGTACGCGGGCCTCTCACTGTTGTGGCCTCTCCCGTCGCAGAGCACAGGCTCTGAGTTAAAAAAATCTTTAACATGTGTTTATCCTATATTTGTACAAGTACACCATTTTAAACTTTTCTAAAATTATTCTTTGACAGTTTTGGAGATTCCACTGAGACACCTGAGTGCGCTCACCTTCCGGAAGTAGTTAAGCAAAGGCACTCTTTTTTTGGTCCCAGGAGTGAATCCCAAACAACAATAAAACTTTACCTTCAATAGTTCTTTGTTCCTTTTTCTGGTTTTGTTTCTGGTTCTTGGCCAAGTTATTTGATTCTGATTCTGATGTGCACATAGCAAATAAGTCATTCCCCTTTGGAGAAACCAATAACAGGGAATACTATTACTGACCAGTTGGTGATCTCTAAGTACTGGGGTTCTAGTCTCTGTTGGATGTGAGACAACAGAAATTCTGTTTTGTCAGTCTCTTATGTTAATTTGTTTGTGCAAGAACACATTTCATACCATAGAAAATAGAACAAACATTTCAGATCTCTGCCAGTGAGTTCTGTGTTTATTTACTCTTGACCCTTGGCTGAGGTTGAAGAATTGAAGCTGAAAACTCTCTGTGTTTCTCTGAAAAAGGACTTTATCAATTTGTGTAAATTTATACAATAAATAATTTCCTATATCCAGAGTGTATTAACAATTACATGATAACGTCTAAGTTAAATGAGTTGTGTTATGATTGCTTCTGAGAGATGTATAATGACATTCATTCTAATGTTCTCAGATTCTAAGAAAATAAAGAAACTGAACTTCTAAAATTTAAATGAGCTAGTATTTTAAGAAAAAAGTGTAATCCACATAGAATCTGCTAGCTCAGAGTATTTTTATATAAGAATATAAATCCAGGTTTATATAACTGAGGTATAGTCTTAGATTACCATGGCTATTGTGATCATTTTGGTTTGAAAATACTACGTAACTTTCCCTAATCTTATTGATGGTAAGTATAATTCAAGCTTACATTTCATTTTCTATAAAATTTAGTTTTGTGTCCTCAAGAAGAGACCAGTTAATCTGAACTCCTAATTTTTTTTTTTTACAGATTTAAAATATTGCATTTATTTTTAAAGACTCTAGTTTCATTGCTGTCTTAAATTTAAATGTTAACATTTTCCCAACATTATGTCTAGGATTGTGAAAAATGTAAAGCTGTGTTCAACCAAAGGTTTTTATATCAATAATAATTACATTCTGTAGTTTGTCAGGCTAAACGTAATTGAGTTAATGAGGAATCTTTAGATAACTGGTGAATATCTAAGTAAGATAGGGTATTACTAAACTAATCACCAATCTGTCAAAATTTTAGCGTCACTATATCTGAGTCATTTTAATATAGGTATTCATTTTTTGCACTTAACAGAAGTGTAAAATCAATGAATGTGAAGGCAGGAGACTGTGTGATGGCACTTGTGAGCTCTGCGAATCTGCTAAAATGATTGTGAATAACAGCCATACCTTATATCTACCTCTTAGCACTCTTTGTGAAACAGAAATTACTTAATTTGGTTAAACATTATAGTTAACATGGGTGATTAAGACTTCATATAAGCAACAGTGACAGAAAAGTCTAACTCTGTAAGCAAGTTATGGAACATGTTCTTTGTCTACCAAGGGGAAATAATAAAAAAAAGAAAGTAGTTTCCAAAGTGAAGTGTCTGATTGTTCCATAATAGGACCAACTATAATAAAAGATAAAACTTGAGTGTCTGCAATAAGTTGTGTTAAGAGTTGAGGGAAGGAAATGTTACTTGAGTTGGTTTAATAATACCAGCAAATAAAGAGCCTGAAAAGATAATAAAATGTGTTAAATTTTGGCAAGTTGGTAGACTTACTCATAAAACAGTATAAAACAAAAAGGAGCCTGTGAATCCTTTGCCACTATATACTATATTAATGCAAATTTAGATCTATTTCTTATCTCGGCTAAAATGATAAACTGGTCTTAGAGTATTTAGTCTGTTCTGAGCAAAGGTTAGTAAAAGGTTATTTTTTACCTTCCATGTAATAAACCCAGATATCACAGATTCTGTTCACCAGAATAAGTTTCTATGCTGTGAGCTTTCTTTGGCATGCCCTTGCTTCTAAAAGATCTCTGGTTCCTTACAATTATGTTATTTCTATGTTTATTTAGAAATTTGTACTGTCATTTTGGTCAACAGGTAGCCAAGCTACTGTTTCTCAGGCATCTTGGTCCTATCTTAGTCACCCAAAACTTCTCTGACACCCTTCTTGATTTACTTTTCAGAGATCAGATCCTATATTCAGGGAGAAAAGAGATTGTACACAGAACATCCAACATAGTCCAAAATACTTAAGCTTTACACAGCAGAAATATATTAAAAATGTAAAAGACAGGGGAAAGCAGGAAGCTTTAAGGTTTAAGGTGCTCTGCTAAGTCTAAAGAAGCATCCAAGAAGACCAATGCTTGACTTACCCCATTGTTTGGTGTCCAGGGGGTTGTCATAGCCTAGAGAGAGGTACCATGCTAAGATTTTTGGATATGTGATGGCTATGCCTTTCTTTTCTAAAGTGATTATAAAAGCATACATACTATCTAGACACCAGGTCCCTTAAAACTGTCTTTGCAAACCACTTGGAAAGTTATCCCAAACTCTAATGCAAACTCCAGTTTGAAAGACCACTGATCTATCCCCAAAATCCCATTCTGAATATTAGGATGTCTCTCTAGAGACTAGGGCTTTAACACACGGCAAAGCTGACCTGAAAAAAAAATCACTACCTGAAACAGTATCATAATAATGTTATCTGCTTGTACATGGGTGAGTCTCCAGTTAAGGTTTGGCTGGTAAATGGGGAGGCTTCATTTCCAGCTCACCAATGAACCACCAGGAATGGTACTCAAATCAGTTGTGAACTGTAATGAATGGCACTAGATGGTTAAGAAGGTTATTGCTATACTCAAGATACATAAAAGAATCTTCCATTCTCTTTCTAAAATTATTTTAAGAATGGTCTATCCTCCACTTTTTTAAAAAAGAATGCATTTATCAAGACCCTTTATATAACAATATTTTCATAACCAAAAAAACTGTAGGTCGAGAAAATTCCTTTTATTCTAGCTCATTAAAAAGCTATAAAAATTGGATTTATTGAATCATGACTATGATTAGGTTATTAAAATAATCAGATAAGTGGGTAAAATTTATTTTACCTGCCCATATAGATGCTAAGGATATACATTAAGCAAGGATTTGGCTTTCAACGGGCATTTTATTGTCTATTCTTCAGCAATAACTGGTACTGCTGACAGACTACTGACTTGTTTCATATCACAAAGTTCACATAATCCTAACATTTGTTTTGGTTTCATTTTCTTCACGTTTCTAAGAATAAAATTAGAAGAGGCACATGTCATTTGTATTAGTATCAACTCTTCTTCTCAAATACAAACCTGTACTAAATAAACAATGTATAGAAAGTTCTCAAATAATATAAAGATGGCATTAAAATGTTGGTTACATTAAAAAATGGTGTACAAACGCAATTAAATTAACTAGCACCCAGTAACTATCTTAACGTCGTCAACAAAATTGTACTGGCTCAGACCAGTGATCAAAGTTGACTATAGCTTTAAGTAACCTTACTACAGTGGTTATAATCCCTTTCTAAAATTTAGAATTTCTCTAACTTTTATACAGATCTCAGTATGGCTTCTCATGAAGGAGTCTTAAGTTCAAACAACTCTGCCCTTTAAAGGTTGTTTTTTGCCAATATATAGAAGCACATCTATTAAAGATAAAAATGTATTCAAACTTCTTTGAAAGCATCTGATGCATTTTATCCGAGCGTTAAATCTTTCCGTTTTACCAGAAATTGAGTGTTAAGGACAATCTTCTGGTTGGGTATTTTGGTGCACTCTGGATTCAATGAAATCAGACCCGTCCTTCTTCCTATGCGCACATGGGGCTGTATACAGTTCAAAATTTTCCCATAAAACATAGAGAGCCTATGAGAGGAAACACTACTAACTTAGTGCCCTACAATTGAATTCAAGTACAATTTTAACTGACTTCTAAACACAGGTACAGTAAGGATTTGCCTGCATTACTAAGAAACCGGGAAAGCAGAGTCTATATTCCAACAGGCTCATACCGTGTTCCCCATCCTGGTGTGACGATTATGCTCATAAGCGCAGCCCATTTAAAACTGCGGAGAAGACATTTCCTTCTACGAAATGGTGGCTGCGGGATGGAAAATAGCAACAGAAACACAATTTATGGGTTTATGGGTATAATAGTTCAGCCTGATTATGTGAGAGATTCCTGAAAACTATAGCTTTCATTTTTGTTAACACCTCAGTAACACGGGAGAGTGGGTAGAAACAAAGCTTCTGAAGGAAGAAAAATGATGTAACAGCAATTATTATTCCTTTTATGTTGTCTTCACAGTTATATTCAAAACTCTGATGCCAAACACATGTGCTATGGACTTTGACCTATTAAGCCAAATACCAGTCATACGTTGCTCAAGATTAAAATGATTCAATTAAATAAATATAGCAATAATTTTTAAAACCCAATAATAATTATTTTCATAACTACATATGAGAAATTGTGAGAGTAAACTCTCGTAAATTGTAACTTACTTCATCTGCGTTTCATAAATTAATACCAACCGTAACATCAGTGAAAGTCACTCATTTATTCAACAAATATGGGACAACTACTATTTGCCATGTTTTACAATTTGTTCTTTAGCCTATTTCAGTTTATTACAATACATTAGTCCATTTTTCTTCAGTTTATTTCTTTATAGTTCAAATTTAAGAACAGAAATTATTTTCTTTGTTTTTAGGTATGAAGAATGATTTTCAGAAAAGTTAAGTTTGAAGTTAACTTCAAAGCCATGTCTTTATACCACCCTGGGTTAGAGAGTACTGGGAGGGGATAACGTTTGTTTGTTCATTCACAAAATGAACTGAACTCCTGCAATAACCCAGACACTGTGCTAAAGCCCTGGGGCCATAACACACCCAATACAGTCCCTGCCCTCATGGAGTTTATACTCTCCTTTGAATAAGAGGGTCTTATTAAGGTATTATTAGAAGAGGTTTTATGCTGGTAAGTGGGTGAGAAGGGAGAAAACAAAGATACAATAAAGGGATATAACTGATGCAGCAAAATCTCAGAGAAGGCAGGAAAAGAAAGATCTAACGGTATAACGGGAAGGAAGAACTTTCAATATTTTAATTACATTTAACTACATGATACAAATATCACAGGTGTTACATAGATCATCAGTGCTTTGTCTCTAAAAGATGATTAAAAGATTGTGAAATGTGTATTAGTCTGAGACTACTTGAGATTAGGTCTTATAAACCTACCATATTGTTTTAATTTGAGATCCAAGTATTTGATGAATTGAATAGCATGGACACATAATAGAAACAGCGGTAACAGAGATTGATTTTCTAGAGCTGTGATCTCCAGTATGGTAGCCACTAGCCATATGTGGCTGTTTAAATTTAAAATAATTAAAATGAAATATAATTAAAGATTCCAGTCGGTGTGATAGACATATGTGACTAGTGGTTATCGTATTTGGACAGCATAGATTCTAGAAAATTTCCAACATCACAGAAAATTCTTTTGGAGAGGAGAGATAGAGAGTGTAAATGTACTGAAATTTAGAGGGGTTTATAGGAGTGTAAATCAAAATAGGGCTTCATTTGTTTGGTATGACTAACAGATAAAACTTAAAAAATGACAACAATGACAATTGTCTATTAAGCAAGTCTTTTATCTAAAATAGTTATGGTGAGACTGACAGAGTAAACCGTGAGAAATCATGTAGGGTAGGAAACCAATTGCAAAGACTTGACAATACCAGGTTAAATCAGGCTAAAATGGAAATATGTATAATACTCAAGAAATCTCTAGGTCATTTAGTTTATACTGGTAATGCTATAATGGACTCTATTTGGGTCTATTTTTCTATAACCTGAAGATGTCTGAACTAGTAGGTAATGCAGAAATAAAGCACCAGTGTTATTATCTTTCAATGGCCTAAATCTCTTTTCTCTTTGTTCTGTTTTCCAGCAATACACTACTTCTATAATTTGGACAAAGACAAAAAAGTTAAAAGGGGGTTAATAGAATTAGTTTGGAGAGAGTGCAGAGAGAGGAGACAGTCCGGGCTAAGTACTAGAAATTTAAAAATAATGAAATCACAATTAAAAATCACAAATGCACGCCTCACTTAAGAGAAGGCAATAAACTATGTGCTAAAGACAAAACATTAGTTCTAGTACATTAGAAAAGGAATCCCCAGCTTGCCCTGCCTTAAATTATGTGGCAAAGAACCAGACTATTTGTTTCTACTAGCAATAAATTAGCCAGTCACATAAGGATTAATTGCAAAACTGACCCTTGAAACACTGCCCAGTAGCCCAATTTTGAACAATAATTCAAATTTGGTCTTCTACCAAGGAATTTTTAGTAAAGAGAATCTGAATGGTTTAATTCATAGCAGAGAGATATTGATGTGAGTCTTCCTGTTACAAATTTTTTTCAGCTACCTACCTACACTCCAAAGTGTGTATATTATGTATTTCTCTCAAGGGTCCAGCACCCTTTGGGAACATAAGAAGACTGTGCGTTTTGTATCCAAGTATTCCAGGGGATATCAAGTTTCATAATAAATTTGAATTTTCATTACTTGTGGATTCAAGAGTTTGATGAGAAGGTGCTTATTATATAAGTGATGTAAACAGAGATTTCAACCCTCAGCCATATTTTTTTCATTCTGACTTCAGCCTCCTTTTTAATTTTTAGCAGTCACTTAAATCTTTATTCTCTAATCTCTAGTCTCCTAAGGAAATGTGTGCTGTGCATGAGAATGACATCATTTAGGTAAGTATATCACCATCTATTTTTCAGATAGACAAAATTATACTTCATGCAGAAGGCGAAATAATTTAACCCCAAATGTGTGAAGCTTTGCTCACCATTGAAATCAGAAAAATGAATGTTTAAGGATCATACTTTTTCTGACAGTCTAACCAATTAATGCATTCAATTTCCCCACATCTTTCATGCTGAGTTCCTATATAAAAAAAAAAAAAGGAAGAAAGAAAGAAATAAAAATTCAGTGGCAGGCTTGGAACAAAGAGAATAAAAGAAGTTATAATTGTACTCCTTCACTTCGTTTTTAATACACTAATGGGCAATTTATAATAAAACTGAAACTATATGAGGTAAAGGTCCCGTTCACTAGCCAATTATACCTTCACTTGAAAATGGTCCTGAGGAGAAAAGTCAGCTTAAAAAAAAATGTAGTTAATAGATGAGATATTTACCTCCACAAATGTTCAAGATAATTGAGCATTAATTAAAAAAAGCCATTCTGGTATCCCATTTCAGCTGACATTACCTTCTTTGACCTAAGAGAGTTGAGATAAACTGTTCCCTCTATATAAAAATCAAATGGTCACTGTTATCCATTCTCAGAGAGTCAGAATCTGACTAAGCCATCCAAAGTTAGAGCCTTCCTATTCCTTTACCAGGAAATAAGGACAATTTCGTTTGCAGCCATCTTGAATTTCAATGGATAGGTGAAGCTGGAAAAATCAAAACGTAAATAATTACTTGTTGGTTGGCCCCCAAAACCATAGTTTGAAATATGCCTGATCTTCTTACTCATCGTCTCTCTGCTTTTAGCATTAAGAAGCAATCATTGGGGAAAATAGTAAATAAATAACCCAAATAGACAACATAAAAGACAACTATGTCCTTTTACAGGAAAGTAAAACTCAAAACTAACTCTTTACTAAGCGTGATAACCTGTAAACTGGGAAATTCAAGTGACAAAAGTTGTTACACTAATCTTTTGTTAAGTAACTATACGCCTAATGCGTATCTCTTTATAATAGGGAATTGATTACAATAATAACTAACATGCCTTGAACACTTAGCCTCACCAGACACTGCATTAAAGTGAGTTTTATACACGTTCTCTCAATCCTCACAATACTCAGAGAGTAAAGCCCTTCCGTAGCCAGGGAGGAAGGGTGTCAGGGTTACAACCAAGAAAGTCTGACTCCATAACGACACAAAAGCAAAACTGACTTTCATTTTTAAATGATGATAAAGGTTCAAACACTCTTGATCTCACTTTAATATCTGGATGATACATTCAACATGATACTTTCAACTTCAATGACAATTATTAATCCAGCTTCTGTCCTCAGAATGGTGCTAAAATCCTAGGGGGATGAATGATAAATAAAAAACAAAATTCAAAACTAACCCAATGGGGCTTCCCTGGTGGTGCAGTGGTTAAGAATCTGCCTGCCGATGCAGGGGACACGGGTTCGAGCCCTGGTCCAGGAAGATCCCACATGTCGCGGAGCAACTAAGCCCGTGCACCACAACTGCTGAGCCTGTGCTCCAGAGCCTGCGAGCCGCAACTACTGAAGCCCGTTGACCAGGACAATAGAAAATCAGAGATCAATGCCAGGTAGTTACTTGATAACAATGGTTTTCAGCATCTGGTAAACCAGCTTGTGGAAAGCACAGGTCCTCAGTATGCACAGCATACAAAGCACACAAAAACAGACATCTAACAGCAACTGGTAGGGTGATATAAAGGTGTTTTGTGTATAGAAGATCTTTGAAAAATTATTGGGTTGGCCAAAAAGTTCGTTCGAGCTTTACCGTAAGACATGGAAAAACCCGAACTTTTTGGCCAACCCAATAAATCAGCATAAATACTTAAATGAGCATTCAAACCTATGAGTGCTGGCGTAATGAAAGAATAACATAAGGAAAAGCTGAGATTGCTTACCTGGTTCCTATATTTTCCTCCTAATCTGGAAACATCAATGGTAAAGAAGAAAAAAATTCCTCATGTTTTAGTTTTTGAAGGCTTCTTTTTTGAATAAATTTCATAATCTGACCATTTTCTGTCATTAATTATTCTCTGAAAATCTGACTTTTAATGCCATCATAATATTCTATCACAAAGAATATATCAATATTTACTTTACCTGACTTTGTTTTTAGATATTTTCTAAAGATTGTGACATATATCAGCAAGTGTCAACTCCACTTTTAGTACTATGCTGGATATTTTAGAGGAGGTAGACTCTTGTTGGCAGAGTGGAGGATGAATTACAGAGAGCGAACCCAAAGGCAAGAAGAGAAGCTCACCAGTTGTGAAAGTTGAGAAAAGAGAACAAGGTCTAAAGCAAAGGAGTGGATGAGAAGACACATTAGTGATTGATTGGATGTGAGATGTGAGTAAAGGTAAAGAAAAAAGGTGAGGAGTTCTAAGTTTTCTGCACTCTAATTATACTGGATGATCCAAATTTTTATATTGCAGCAACAGTGGTGAATGCTGGGAGTTGAGGGTAAATTCTAGCTTAATAAAACTTTTAGCAGCTTGTTAATGGTTCAGAGATGAAAGATTCACAGCCTTAAGCTGTGAGGTTATCTGCTAGGTTGTCCAGTATACTCTAAGATTACACCTTCCCTGTACCTTCCCACCCCATGTGAACACGTCAGTGGAAAATGAGCCCCAATATTTGAAATGTTGCCAATGATTAAAATCCATCTACAATGTCACACGTGGAGTACCTATATGAAAGCTTTGACACTGAACAGGACCAAATTTTAAGGGCCCTGTTTCCTATATCTAACTTGTCTTTTTTGAAAACAGTTTCCAAAAGACAGTGAATAAGTTAAAATAAAATATTTTAAGTGTTCAGTTGTCATGAGGATATAATGCTTACATAATTAGAATAAAAAGCATAAGGGTTTCCTACAAACTAAGCATGTATTTTTTTCCTAGCTAGCAAAAGTAGTTACATTATTTTGTCAATTTAAAATTTTCATTTTAAATTCCCTCTGAACATGGTATCTTAGCTCAGGCTGCCATAAAATATACCATAAACTGGGTGGTTTAAACAACAGAAATTTATTTTCTCACAGTTCCGGAGGTTGGAAAATCAAAAATCAAAGATTTGGCAGAGTTCAGTTTCTGGTGAAGGCTCTCTCCCTTGCTTGTAGACAGCTGCCCTCTTGCTCTGTGCTAACATGACCTTCCTTTGTACACACCCACAGAGAGCAAAAGCAAGCTCTCTGGTGTCTCTTCCTATAAGAGCACTAATCCCTTTAGACCAGGGCCCCACCCTCATGACCACATCTAACCTTAATTACTTCCCAAAAGCCCCTAGATATCATCACATGTTTGGGGAGGTGGGAGGTTAGAACATCAACATATGAATTTAGGCAGGACATAAACATTAAGTTCACAACATATGGCAAAAGACTTCTGAAGATAAAAACATTTTCCACACATGTAAAGGGAAAAAAGACAATGCCCCAAAACTCAATCTCTTTCTTGCCTTTTTTCTTTTCTATAGATCAAGATTAACTTTTTTTTTTTTTTGCAGTACACGGGCCTCTCACTGTTGTGGCGTCTCCCGTTGCGGAGCACAGGCTCCAGATGCGCGGGCTCAGCAGCCATGGCTCATGGGCCTAGCCGCTCCACGGCATGTGGGATCTTCCCGGCCCGGGGCACGAACCCGTGTCCCCTGCATCGGCAGGCGAACTCTCAACCACTGCGCCACCAGGGAAGCCCCAAGGTTTTCTTAAGTAAATCAACAACAATGATTTCAGAAAGTGTTAAAGACATATGATACTAACTGACATGGATTGAATCTGAAGGGAGAAACATGGAGAAATAAACTGCATTATACATTCCTTTCTTTTTCAATTACCAGTTCTAATAATTATTTAGGTAAAACAGAAATACTCTTTATAAAGTTAAAAATTCACTAGGAATTTCCCCTGCTGCCGCCCCAAAAATGTCTTAGGTTTTAAAAGGCGAAAAAAAAAAGATAAAAAAAGTAATATCTAGGGTAAAAAGTCATTCACACATCAGAGTCAAGACTTTTGATTCACCTGCTTTAGATATCAGATAAAATTAGTGCTTCAGCTCATTGTAAATCTTAATTGTTATCCAAAAAAAATGCAGAGTATTATAATCTGAGTAATATTTCAAACCCCAAAATTTCACATTTCAATTTGGGTGATGATTACATTGCCCACTATTACACAAATAGATACATATAGTCAAGAATTCTACCATTTCCCGTCATAACAGAATTTCTTAAAATTAAATTCTAAAAGAGTAAGATTAGATGATTCTTACTCAAAATATGAAATTATTGAGGTAACTAAGGTAAAGTACTAAGGTATCTGTTTCTGAAATCACTCAAATGCATACAGTGACAGGATACAGGGAAAGGCTAATATTTATAATAATGCAGTTCACTGAACCCTAAACTTTTAAGGCATATTTAAAAAATTAACCTAGGGTACCATAAAATAGTATTTCACAGGATTGTAAAATATCATTTACATAATTTCAAACTACTCCTCATTTTCACCAATACATTTTTGTGTGTGTTCATATATTATTTCCTTATTTTAATTAATCTGAAAGCCAGTATGAACTCAAATGGCTAGTTTGCCAATCTGGTCACCAATATAATCCAAATTGATTAACATGATTAAACCCTGCCTTTTATTGTAATGTTTAGAAGTTAAGTGAGTGCTTCCTAAACATAGCTGAAGTTTCTTTCCATCTCATTGGTGAGAAGTAGATGTACTTTAATGTTTTCATCATTTTAAATATATTAACACGAATTCAAAGATCTGAATTTTACATTGTGAAGGGCTTTCCTTTAAAATCTATTAAAATAAAATTAAAAATTGCCTTTGGAGAAAAGTCAATTTGTTTTGACACGTTAGCAAAGAAGTTTCCATACCGCATCATATATCATTAATAAAATGTTATTACAGAGCTACAGAGGGAGCCCACACATATTTGATTTTCCTCCATCTCCTCCTTCTCATTAGACAAATGAAGGTTGTTTTAAATTTTCTATTAGATGACTCCTTAAAAAAAAAAATCTTTTCTTAAAGAGAAAGGACCAGATATAATTTTAAATCAACTCAGAAGCTAACTTCAAACACCTAAGTTCTTCCACTCCATAAGTCTTTTACATGTAGCTTAGTTTTTCTTTTTATAAGAACTTATCCAAGAAATGCCTTTGGAAATGTTCATAGTTATGATTCATTTTGTTTACTATATTGTGCTAAATAAAATGTGTTCTCAGAATTATACATGTAAATGTTTGAGAATGGGAATCAAATCTTGTTAAACACAAGCAGTCAAAAATTTCAAAATCAACTCTTGCCTACAGAGGGCTATACAGAAATCCCATTAACAATCACAAAATCTCAATAAAGCTAAGAAACTCAATCATATATAAAAAGCCATCAGGGAATAAAAACAACTTTTGCCTCCTAAACTCTTAAGTAAGTCTAAGTAGGTCAACTACTTATGGGTATTTAAAACCCATATTTATTTATTATAAAAAATTATTCTCTGATCGCCATGCTTTGGGACTCCAAATTAAGTCTCTATGAAACAGGCACATCTTATGACTTCAAAAAGATTTTTTTAACATAGGTGAAAATATGTCTGTAAGATATTAAGATATAATCCAGAAACCCAATCACTTAAAATTTTTATTTATTCGCCGTTTAAACAAAAGGTCCAGGCTTTGTTGAAACTGTGACAGGTAACTGAGCTGGATGGACTTCAAGTAACTTAAAAACCGGACAGCCGATCATCCTTGCTTCTAATTTGCTCTCGGTTTAATCTTACTCACATTTCACAAAGCTAACACTTATCCTCCAGTGTTCTACTAATTGCTTGGTGCTATGTTGACTACTGGGAATGAACCACAGGATACATCACTGTAAACTGCAGGGAGTGCTTCAGTGATCAGGAGGTTAAAAACTCCCCATTAGCAGAAAGGGAGAATTCTTTACTAACTCACTGGTACAAATTATTTCCAGGTGGCGATAATTATCACTTGGAGTGTTTGATATTCCTGACTTTGCATCTAAATTTATACTTGACAAGTTAAACTTTTCATCCTGTGCATTTTCCCCTAATCTCTCAAAGGCCAAAGACAAGGATAGATGGATTAGTGATGGGTGAAACCAATTCCACCCAAAATGGCAACACTTAATTACAAGCCTTGTTGTTTATAATTAACTGTGTAAATCACTAACTTGAAAGTTTATTTGCAAAGTATTTAAAGCCAACTCTTTTCCCAGGGGGATTTAATACTGTATATTATTACACAGTTAAGTATTATTTTGTTTGTTCTATGAACAAGATGCGCAAATGACACATTTTATAGACTGTCTTGCCAGCAAATTTGGGAAATGTTCATGAATTGCATTAGTATTCCCATTTTGTACTTCTCAGTATTTCAGGCCTTTCTTTGCCATATATACGTATAAGTATGTGTGTATGGATATATATATTCAATATATACATATATATATGAAATCATAAGGAAGATAATGCAATTACCTAAATGACCATGAGGAAGTAATGTTTAAGAGTGGAAGCAAGTGTCAAATTCTCCACAATTTCAGAAAACAAAACAGTGAGCTTCCAAATATTTCTTCTGAGATGCATTCATTTTTCTGCAAGCAATACTTAGAATCAGAAAACATTTACAGAGAACATACTATGTGCCAGATAACATATGCCTTGTAATATTCTAATTTAATCATTTCTATCCGTAAGTATTAAAAATACTGAAAGGCAGGAATAATAACTCCTATTTTACAGATGATTAATCCAAAGTAACCTGTTTATGGCCACTGAGCTAGTAAGAGACAGACCTATAGTTCTGACTCAGTTTTTCTAAATTGAAGCTTTTGTTTTTTCAACCAATCTTGCCAACACAAAATCAAAAAAGTAAAGCATTCACTTACCATGAAGATCTGCATCAAAGGAAACCACAAGGGAAAAAAAAACAAATGCACATACACAAAATTCTAGATGCCTATAAATATCACATCGCACTGAGTCAACCTAAAGTAAGTATGTAACAACAATTCTCTAGTTTCTGATTTCTTGCTGCATTTAGCTGAAATTTACTGATGGCCTATACTGTCTCAGATACTAGAAATAGAAGGAAAAGGAATCAAAGAATCCTTCCTCACTCCATTGAGGCAGATGCATCAGCAAAGAGCTGTCCATAACGTAGCACAACAGGTTCACTGGAAAGGTATCAACAAGGGTTACAATGAAAGGTTAGGGGATCAGGGTCAAGCTCACTCTAATTTCCAATCTAGAGCTCCAAAAATATCTCTGGATTTTTTAGCTTCGATTATCCAATTTTTGCCACCACTTCCAAATCCTTATGTCTAATCTCAACCTCTTCCAGTTTCTCATTTTCCTGGATAATTCATCCCATCTCAACGATCCAGCATCTAGCATCTGAAAACCTGCTCCTAAGAATCACACTTCTCTCACTCTTCAAAGTTTGTGCAAATTATTTTTTGGTTGAATGAGAATTGGGTACCGTTTGGCAAGAAAAACCTTCAAATTCCACACACCACCTCTTGACTGCAGTATGTTTGTTCTGTTTTTCAGACTGCCAATCTCCCTTCATCTCTCAGAATCTAGAATTCATCATCTGTCTCTTGGATTACAAACTCCATCAGGGAAGAAAGACTAACATCTTCATGTTTTTGTACAAAATAGCAAAATGGCATAATGGACACTCTAATCAATACTAATATTCTAAAATACACAAATGTTATAGTCAAAGCAGAATATTATACTAGTGAGAAAGTATATAATTTGTAAGAAAATGTAGTAAATATCAAGGGATGATTAAAAATCAGTCCTATTATAAAGCTAAGTCCACTCGGAACAACCAACTGCTGACTGGTGATTTTACACACATCAAGTAAAGAAGACCAGTGAGTAACGTGTCTTGAGCTTCATCACTGTGTAAGTCACCTCACCAGCTGACTGAACAGTACAATCGAAAAAGTCAGTTGAAGTGGGGAATCATTAAAAACTGCCATATGTAGTATGATATCAGTTATCATATTCAATTAAACCATTTGTCATATGTTAAAACACATAAAATATATTTTTTGCTAATCTTTGCATTAGATACCAAGTTGTCTTTCTTACATAAACCCATGCACAAATGGATCCTCTAAGATTTCTGAATGCTTATGATCTTTTCCCTAATCTTTTGTTTGTTTGTTTGTTTGTTTGCGGTATGTGGGCCTCTCACTGTTGTGGCCTCTCCCGTTGCGGAGCACAGGCTCCGGACGCGCAGGCTCAGCGGCCACGGCTCACAGGCCCAGCCGCTCCGCGGCATGTGGGATCTTCCCGGACTGGGGCACGAACCCGTGTCCCCTGCATCGGCAGGCGGACTCTCAACCACTGCGCCACCAGGGAAGCCCCCTAATCTTTTATAATGATCTCATCCACACTTAATTTGATACTTCAAGTGATACACTTTATTAAATCTTTCTAAAGTATTCATTTTTGCAGTCATGGAAGAATTTTAATTTCAGATGTCATAACTTTATATACTTTTTAATGTATTTATGTGAATATAATAATAAGTTTAAATGCCATAACGGGTTTGGAACAATCCCCACAGACTCTTGGTAGACACACAAGTCGATTAGTAGCTCCAGAAGTGTCTACAGATTACATTACTGAATACAGTCGACTATCTGGAGGCCCTCAGCATGCTGCGGCCATCAGGTGATGCATTTTACAAGAGGATTCAGGGAGCGCTAGTTAAATGGAGATGGGTTAAGAGGGTTTCTACTGTACTTTCTTAATATCCATCTTTCTCATCATAGTGCAAAATTTTCAACTTCACCTTCACTCAATACACATTAATGCTTTCACTAGGCACCATTAAAAACAAAAAGTTATAATAATCTTTATTCTAGTGTACCCAATTTTCATAAGTTATGCTAAGGCAGCAGAACCATTTCACACTGCCCAGCTAAAATGTAACCTCTATATGTAGACCCACTTCCAAAGTTACGTGCATAATTTATTTGTGTTTTAAGATGAAAACTCAACAACTAGAAAAATTAAATGGGTACAGAGGTCAAGCATTCCACTTGAAAACACTACACTGTTTAGCTCTGACAGATACCTAGGTTGCCTCATACCCCAAAATCAATCTTTATTAAGCAGCATTCAATTTCAGGTTCCTCATTTGTAAAATGAGAGATAGATTAAGATTCCACTCATCCTTGATACATTTTATGATTCTGATACAGATTTTTTTTAAGGACCATATTCCATTTTAAGATATATTTGACACATTATAGCTAAAATTCTGGACTGTAACATAATATTTATTAAGTGAGCTGTCAGGCATAAACTGTGCCAGAAGCTCTTCTATCCACACACAGCAGGGCCCAACATGAGTAGCACTGTACTGAATTACACCAATATGAAAAGTTAGAGGTCAGAGAAGCCACACAGAGCCCTGCAAAAGCCAACAATGCAACTTAATGTTCTTTCCATGTGCAGAACAATTCTCCATGCAGCTTCTGCAAAAGAGATTAATGGTGATAGTAGCAGCTAGTGGAGGAGAAATGCACGATATGGAAGCCCAGCCAATATTCCATTTGTAATTTGTCACATCTCAGCACAACAAGACTACTGCAATTTACAATGTTGGCAATTTACAATTCAAATGAATGCCCTGATTTTTCAAAGAATGGACTGTGTACACATCAGTCAGGATGACACAAAAATGTCCGGTCAGGTTCATTTTAAATGCATGTTTTATTTGATACTGTTAACTAATCACTATCATTACTTTTACTGTTTACGGATGCAATATTTATTAGACAAAATGTAATTTGGAATCCTTTCTTGCACCCAAACCTAATTCATTTCCTGACTTTCTGAAATATTTATATCCTGATTAGACATATTAGGTCTTTAAAGCTGTTATACTAAGATGATTTATTTATTTCTGGGGCAGTGTTAAAAAAACTACTCTCTAAGAGGAAAACTGAAAAGGAAAACACCACACAGAGTCCCTTCAGGACTTAAAAAAAAAAAAAAAGAAAAGATGAGAAGATGGGGGGAAGAGAGAGGAGGCCTAATTTAGGGCTAAGGAAGGGGATTTAGGCACCAGCCACTCCTGCATTTGCATCCTGGTTTTAGATTCTGACTTCCCACTATGGCCAATGGCAAGACTCTTAACTTGCTTGCATCGATTTTCACATCTGTCAAATGGGGATGATGATACTTACCCACCTCACAGGCATGTTGTGAGAACTAATTAGTGCCTGTGAAATGCTCTGAAGATGAAACAGGCTATATAAATACTATTATTATTACAAGAGAACTGTCAAACGCTATAATTAAACAATTTTCAGTCTCACAATGTGACCTACTCCAAAAGGATCATAGTTCCACAAGAAGCACCAGCTCTAGCTTTCTCTTTTCAATTTACTGAACAAAACCCAGGAACAAAACCTATGCCTTTTATTTATTACTTGCAAAAAGCAGAGAATCCATACTCTCCAAAAGCTTGACATAAACAATTTCATGAAGTCATTATATAGCAGGTTTTCTTTTTTCTAGCTACATTTTTTTTTAAATATAAATTTATTTATTTATTTATTTTTGGCTGCATTAGGTCTTTGTTGCTGTGGGCGGCCTCCTCTAGTTGCGGTGAGCAGGGGCTACTCTTTGTTGTGGTGAGCGGGCTTCTCATTGCAGTGGCTTCTCTTGTTGCGGAGCACGGGCTCTAGGCATGTGGGCTTCAGTAGTTGTGGCACGCAGGCTCAGTAGTTGTGGCACACGGGCTTAGTTGCTCCGTGGCATGTGGGATCTTCCCGGATCAGGAATCGAAACCCTGTCTCCTGCATTGGCAGGCGGATTCTTAACCACTGCGCCACCAGGGAAGTCCCTATATAGCAGTTTTTGAAGCAGGTTGGCTTCCTAAGGATGTGGAGGCCCAAAGGAGGGAGAGGGATAAAAATAAAAGACTCAGGATATTTTCAACAGCACTTGAAGCATGTGGGGAAAATGAGCAAGTTACACTGCTCATCATCACTCTCCTAAGGAGGTAGGCATGGTTTTATAGAAAAGATACAGCTTGGAAGATCTTAGGGTACCACACTGAGGTGATAAGGATTAAATTAAGTTTGAATTTATGTGAGTTCTGTTGCTTCTGTTGTTGGGATACATATATCCATATCTAATATCAAGTTTTTGTAAATTTTGTTTCATTGAAGATTAGGAATAACTTAAAAATTGCCAAGTCATTAGCTTTTCAAAGACCCCTTAAAATTCCTTTTAATATTTTTTAGCCATCTATGATTTTCCTTCTGAAAGAACTGAGTGTTGATTTTGTGTTAAATACTAGATCTTTGACTGTAGATTACACAAGTGAGAACTAATAAAGATTTTACCAAAATAAAGATTTTAAAAATTGAGGCTGCCTCTTTATCAAATTGAAAAATGGTGATGCTATTTTTTTCTTCATTAAGACTCACTTTAGTAACTTGTTTAAAGCCCAAAGTCTTTTCTCTTTCCACACACGATGAGATCAAATTAAAATGAAGCAAAAATGAAATGATACTTCAAGACAACTAACAGTCTAAATTAATTTTGGATTTTAAAATGGCCCTCTCATCTGTGTGTAGATCATTTACTCATCTTATAAAATCCTCAGGTTTTTCTCTGACAAAAATAACTTGAGGAATGATTTCCCTGAAACTGCTCTAATAAAATGTTCTAGACGCTCCTGTCTGTTCAACACAGTACTGACAGCGCCCTCAACAATAAAACATGAAAATGCAAATAGCCTCAACAGTAGACGGGTTTTTTTCAAATCGTTACTTACAATTCATCAAGGCAAAATGAACAAAAAATGTACCTTAAACGTGAAATAAAATCCTAATAAGATACCAGAGGATTTAAAGGAAACTTCAGGCCAAAAGAGGAGTAATGCTTAATCTCTGAAGCATCGCTTTAGTGGCTGTAACAATGGGAAGGAAGCAGAAGAGACCGGTGCTTAAGGGAAAAGATCTAGTACCAAATCTCAAATTCAAATTCCAGTCCACCACCAAGTAGCCCCTTGCCTTCTTCAGACCTCATTTTCTTCATCTGTAAAATGGGAGTAATAGTATCTAACTCCTGGGATTGCTGTGAAGATTTGATGAATTAATATATAAAATATTTTCCCACCTGGCCCTCAGGAACTCTGTAATCATGACCTATATGATGCTGGACTGCACACATGTAGGAGTATCAGGAAGGCACTGAATTCTAATTCCTGTGTCTCCCCAGCATCAGTTGAGATGCCAGCTAGTGCTATAGCTAACATCTCAGTGTGGGAAGAATATCTTCTAATTATACCTGAAAAAAGTAACTAAAATTTGTACTATACTATTTTACTCAATAAAATTAATAGGCATCCAGCAACCTCAGAAAATCCACTTCATGGACAATATTTATAGTAACGTCCAGTTATTTATACCAACATGAACTTAAGCACAACCATTTTTGTATGACAGAGGCACTGAAGTCCACTAATGCTTTAACATCTGTATTAGTTCAAATGTCTCATTTTTTACATTTAATCACTTCATTCTCCAGGAAAGTGTAATTTCTGTGGGATTCTTGGTTTTTGCTTTTTGTGAACCACAAAAAGACTTCAGAACTTACAAGTAAGTGAACCTAATTGGAGGAGGAGAAGGGGAAGAGAGTGGAGAGGAAGGAGGAGAAAAAGAAATAACTTTTTTGTTTCCATCTTTTCATATATTGTTTAAAGTTCCTATGGTTAAATACACTCATTTTAAAATACAGATAAGCAGTACATGATATCTGAATGCGTATGTACTGTCCCTTAACGTAAGTGAGAAACTTTTCTTTTAACAATTGTTTTTTTGAGAATTCTGCAAACAAAATCCTCTTTATCAATCTCATCGTTTGCAGCTCTTATATGTAATTTCTGAAGTGGATGCTTATGCATGATTTGAGAAGGTATTTCCTTACAACGCTTTCACTCTGTCACTTTTTCACTCTGTCAGAAACTACTTCTATCGCATGCGGTCCAACACAAGAAATAGCATCTTGATGAGCAAGTACGCTGAAATTAAGAAACCTAAGATGCTGCTCTCCGTGGATCCAATATTAAAGCTCCTTCTACTGATGTCAATATGGTAACCTGTGTGATTAAAACACACGAATTATACTGTTCTATGCTCTATTCAGCAGTACTTTGACTGGATGGTCAAAGAATTCAAATTGATTCAATAGTTAACACTGTGTTTTCTTAAATGTGTCTTTAATTCTCATCTAGATAATTCATATCCCTTCTTTACTATGCCTAAGGGCCTTGGACATTGCTGGCAGACACTATCTAATAGTCTTAAAGAACAGATAGTCATTAAAATACCACAAAACATTCAGTGCTATCAGTTATTTTACTCTTGAAACTATTTGAAACTAAAGCCAAAATAAAAACAACTGAAGAGATCTATACAATATTCTATATTTACTAAAAATGATTATCTTAACACAGGGTAGCCATTTCATTATGCATATTATAGATGATTCAGTTAGGATTTATGAAAATAATCCAAACAACCAATGATCTTTCAACAGTCAACCTCAAAGTATATTTTAATTATACATTATAAATCCATTATTCAAAATTAGTTTTAGGACAAAGGGTTTCACTGTTTCATTTCAAGAATAGACTCAAAGAAGTGAAAATGAATATAAAGTTATATGAGTGAAACACACATATTACAACTCACTTCACCAATTTTGATTCTTTCATCCCCAGATATCACAGAATACAATAAAACCTGAAAACAACATAAGACATTTTCTAATCTGAAAATATA
The DNA here is from genome assembly GCF_964270905.1 of Leucopleurus acutus. NCBI lineage: Eukaryota > Metazoa > Chordata > Mammalia > Artiodactyla > Delphinidae > Leucopleurus > Leucopleurus acutus. The sequence continues at coordinate 61,560,748 of NC_139159.1, forward strand.
CATATACAACAATAGCATGATGATGCCTTTAATTTATTATCATCCCTCCCTTAAGGAAAAACAAAAAAGTCTTTTCAAATTGTCCAAGTTGTAAACTTGACCTGACATTATCTATATGCCAGAACCTATTTCGAAAATGCCAAGAGTAGGCAGAAAGCAACTTTCAAAAGAAATAAAATGTCATGAATTGAAATATATATAATATATAACTAAATCATTTCACGTAATTAAATACATATCTATGCATAAACACATGCATAAATACACGTATATTTAAAAGTCATATGCAATATGTTTTGAACAAAAATCACTGCTACCTACAAAAAATGCAACCCAAACAAACAAAAAAACGTAAAAACCCTGTACCAATCAGTGACTTTCCTCTAACAATCAAAATCAGTTTTCCAATGTATGTAAGTTACGCTTGGGATACTATTTGTTTTGATGTCAGAAATACAACAGCTCTTACATAATAGTATTTGTTTTATAAGTCACTCTGAATTTGACACGTTTTATCCTTAGTGCTTCAAGAAAAGAAAACACTGTATACCTATTGGATAAAGGAGGAAAGAAATATAAATGTTATGATCTTGGCACGTAAAAATATAGCTAACACACACAGAGTTTTTAATGTTTAGCTAGTTAATATTTCCATAAATGACTTTAAATTTTTTCAAATTATCTACAATTATAGTTATTTAATACAAACAGACATCATAAACTTGGGCAAAGCAGTTGTCTGCATAACTATCCATGACTGTGAATGAATTAACAACTTCTACTTTGATTGAAACTGGCTAACTTTTAAACACAGAGCAGAGGTTCATTCGTTCTAGATCTAGATCTAGGGGGGTGAAAAGAAGGGCAGATGCCCACAAATACAGACAAGAGGCAGTTATTAAATAATTCTGAGAAAAAAATTCGAATCCCATGTTAACTCTCCCCACAAAGGCCCAGTTCAAATGCTTACATAATAAAACTGTCAGTACAGTTGTCAACTACATTTGAAGTTTATCACTGACTTTGTAATTTCCTAGAAATTAGGGTTTTAATCTAGCATCCAAATTACGGGAAGTTTACTTAATTTTACTTTTTAATTATATTAAGAAATATATCAAATAGTATAATTCATGTCTGATAAAATCATGAAAATGCCATATCAAACAGCACTCAAAAGATATTTTTATTACCCATACTTTGTTAAAATGACTTTCTAAGTATCATTATTTTTTTTTAGTCAAGGAAGGAAGAGTACAAAAGATGACTGCATTCTCTCTTTCCCCCTTCTCCCTTTCATTTTATTCTCTGGGCTAAACTGAAATCCTCCAATGAGTCTCTCTAGCTTTCACTGGGCCAGTGAAGCATGGGGTTTAAGCTCATGGGCTGTGTTGCAGAGTGACTTGGGTGTGAATTCTTGTCACTAGCTCTGGGACCTTAAGCAAGTGACCTGGTCCTCTGGTCATTAAAAGCATAACACACTGTTAAGTGGTCCAGATGGGAAGCAATCATCATAATCAGCTTCAGGAAAATCAGAACTTTCTTGGCCCCCTCTTCTTACCCTTCTTACCCTTTCTCCCAACAGGTTCCCTGTAAAGAGATCTGGATCTTCTGTCATCCCAGTAAAGGCTTAACCCCTGAAAAGTGGTAACCTTTATGTTAGCCATCTCTCCATCACTTTCCTTGCCTCATGCATTTAACTGGATTTTTCTTTTGGATCCTGTTCTCTGCTTCGAACAGCTAATTAATTACCTAATAAACTAAACTGTGCTGGGGTATAAATGCTAGAAATAAATTAACATGTGGCTCCTCAAAGGATCACTTCTATTTTCACAGAAAACACGTACTCATAACAAGCTGAAACCTAAAGAAATCAAGTCTTAAAGTGGGACTATTATAAACCAAATCGGTAAGATTCATTTTGGAGGATTGAGGAAGAGGAACGTATATTTCAGAAACCTACAAACCAAGGCATAAGGGGGAAGGAGGCAGGTAGAAACCACATTTAAGAACCCTGAACTCTAACAAATTCTTTTATCTTTCTAACAGGCATATTGCTTTCCAGTGGGGCTATAATTAAAGTTTCAAGGTATCGGTAAATAAAGCTATATTCAAATTCATAAAAGAATTAGTAAGGGATGAAAAAATGTTCCCAGCAAAATCTCTGGTGTGTCTTGTTCAGAATGCCAGTCTTAATCACATAGACTTCTGATTGCTAACAATTAAAATCCTGATCTCCCTTTTTTCCCCCTAATAGATGAAAGCCTTTGTGAAGATGTAAAATTTGCCGTCATATTACTGACAAGTGGCACCGAGCTGGTAAAGTACTGTATTAATACTGATTACACTGATTAATAGCACCGTAAAAATTGATTCAATGGCGCTTTAACATTTTTTAAAGGAACAGATGAGAGACGTACTGGGCAGAATATATAATTGGTTTATCTCACTCTATCGCAAAGAGAAATCTTTAAAATTTATGAGTTAAGGTGGAAGCTGAGCTGTTTCTAGTTTTAATCAAGAAATTTATTTAAAAATGAAAATGTCTAATTAAACACCTCTCCATCCTCCCCCAACTCCCAACTATCAGGAAGCTTTAAGAAAAAATGCTCAAGGCTTAGGACAGAGCCTTTTAAATTGAAGCACTGTCAATCTTCTTCATGAAAATGAGTATATATTCAGCATGATACCATTGCCACAAGAGTCAATAGTTATTGATTATGTGTCCAATATGACAGGTCATAGGGAAATATCATACTGTATAAGGGGAGGGCATCAATACCATAAGCACTTCTAAGGAAGAGCAAAAAGTTTCAATACATACACTGATAAAAAGTGTTCTCATATGTAGGCGGTTTTAGTCTAATATCAACCCCAGAAGACTGGTAGAAAATGGATTTCCCCCATGCCCCTTTTGACAGCTAAAGGACTATATGTCCATTGGGTGGCTCACACAAGTTTTTCCATCTAGTTAAGACAGATTTAGGCATCTTGGTCAAGTAGACTTTCCACTATACTACCTTGTTAAAAGCAGCCCTTCAGAGTAAGACTTCAGATACATGAAGCATTAAAATGTAAATTACAGCTTTACTGGAGAAACTCAAGGAAGCTGCAATCTGATGGGCAATGTTGACTTCGGAAGCCTGGATGGATAACAAATGTTGCTAAAGTCTCTCCTTCTTTAAAAAAAAAAAAAAATCAAGAACGATTTCTAGTGGTAACACATGATTTGTGGAGTTTTAAAAATCTCTAACAGTGGGCTTTTGGAAAGGAATGTAATCAAAAATAGCTTTGTAACAATGACACAGAGAGGGGCAGCTGTGGTATGGGTTTAGCAGCCAAGCATTCCAGCTCTTGAGGCAGGCACACATGGACCCCATGCCAGGGGGTCCACTAATTAGCTGTGGGACTTTGGCAAGTCACTCAACCTCTCTAAAGTTCAGCATCTTTATCTCCAAAAGGGAGGTGATAATAATTTGTGCCTCAGTCACTTAAATGAAAATTCATGCACAGTACAGCTCTTTTAACTGCTGTGTGCTATTGTTGTCAACTGGAGTTGCCCAATCTAGAAACAGCTGCTTTGCTAAGTAGTAATCTCCTTAACACAAGAAAATTTCTACCATGCCTGCCAAGGATCTGTTAAAGAACATCAGGTAAGGAATTCCTGGCATTGGGCAGGAGGTTGTTCTACTTGACTTCTACAGCCCTTGGTATTCTTGGAAATCTATAACTATCCCTGAAGGTCTCTTCTGCACCTTGACTAAGTTAAGTTTAACCAACTTGAACTGAGCTTCAACCACTGCTAATGCATAAAAACATTAACGAGACTCAGTCCCTGCCCTTCAATTGGGGGAGAGAGAAACACAGACAATTTCATTCTAACATGGTTTTTCAGTGATACAAGCTCTACAAACTTCGGGTTCACAAAGAGCCTCCTCAAGGCTAAATCCTGAGGACACATAACATGGGGGGACCCCTGTGCTAAGCTAAAGACTCCAGCCTTAGTTCTGAAATCTTGTAAAAGACACATACATCCCTCCAGCTGAAGTGTGAAGGATGGATTTCATAGAGGCAACACTGGAAACAAAAGGGCCAGTTCACTTTTCTCCACACCTTCTCCAGCATTTATTATTTGTAGATTTTTTGATGCTTGCATTGCTGGTGGGAATGTAAATTGATACAGCCACTGTGGAGAACAGTATGGAGGTTCCTTCAAAAACCAAAAATAGAACTACCATACAACCCAGCAATCCCACTACTGGGCATATACCCCGAGGAAACCATAATTCAAAAAGAGTCATGTACCAAAATGTTCATTGCAGTACTATTTACAATAACCAGGACATGGAAGCAACCTAAGCGTCCATTGACAGATGAATGGATAAAGAAGATGTGGCACATATATACAATGGAATATTACTCAGCCATAAAAAGAAACAAAATTGAGTTATTTGTAGTGAGGTGGATGGACCTAGAGACTGTCATACAGAGTGAAGTAAGTCAGAAAGAGAAAAACAAATACACATATATATGGAATCTAAAAAAAATGTTTCTGAAGAACCTAGGGGCAGGACAGGAATAAAGACTCAGAGGTACAGAATGGACTTGAGGACATGGGGAGGGGGAAGGGTTAGCTGGGACGAAGTGAGAGAGTGGCATGGGCATATATACACTACCAAACATAAAATAGATAGCTAGTGGGAAGCAGCCACATAGCACAGGGAGATCAGCTCGGTGCTCTGTGACCACCTAGAGGGGTGGGATAGGGAGGGTGGGAGGGAGACGCAAGAGGAAGGAGATACGGGGATCTATGTTTATGTACAGCTGATTCACTTTGTTATACAGCAGAAACTAACAACCATTGGAAAGCAATTATACGCCAATAAAGATGTTATAAAATAAAATAAAATGTAAAAACAAAAAAAGAATGGATGTTACATTATATCAAATCTTTTTTAAAACACCAATTGGTTTCTTTATTTAAATTTGACTAATGTGAATTACCCTATTATAAATTTCTTAAAATTAAAATAATTTTATTTCTGGAAAAAAAAAAAAAAAAGGCCAGTTTACCACTCAAAACACTTTTTTCCCAAAACCAGATTACAGGAAAAAAATATGTTCAACAAATTATTTGTCCTACTTTTCCAAAAATATTAGGGTATTTCATGATACCATGATGGGTTTGCAAAATCTGAGCCTATCTAAGGCAAATTTCAAAAGAAGACGAACAAAAGAGTTTCATGGTTTTATGATTCAAGTTCCCATACCATTCCAGTGCTAAAAAGTATGGGTTGTTCCAGAAAAGCCCACAGCTTTGCTCAAGTTGTGATAAATTTAAATTCCACACATACTCTGTAGTTTTTTCTTCTAGGTTTCTCCAGAGCCAAAGCTCACGTACATGTGCTTTGGTTCACGCTAAATATACATTAAAAATTTCCATTTTTGCAAAGTAAATGTGACAAATGTATGCTGCTAAAGCCTTTATCGTCAAAGCTGGATAACTCACATGCTTTACGTGCAGGGTACTGAGAGTTCAAAGAAGCAAAGCAGATTTTGATTATTATGATGCTTCCAGTAAAATGAATGAAATGATTACTCGTATAAAATTTTTTTCAAAGTGCTTTTGAATAGACTTGTATCTATTTTCTAAAACATCGTATATAGCATAAAAACATAATTGAGCAGAATATGATTGCATGGAACAAAATTATGTTCAAAGGCAGAAGTAAAATGCATTCTAAAATCGAAGTTGAGGAGAATACATTTGCAACACTTAATTTAGTGCATCCCTTTTAGAGCTGGACTGCTAACGCAGCAGAAAAGCAAGCCAGTCCGTCTGCTCTCACCTCCATGCAACGCCTGCCTTTTGCAGGTGTGCCTCAAGGACTTCTCCCTCTTACTCTTTGAATCATCTTGCAGACACTAATGAGCATCGCTCCTCAGCTTTAATTATTGGCCCCTGACAAGTCAACATAATAGGAATCAGCTTAACCAAGCATACTCCCTAGTGACATGTTCAATTACTCAGGTTGTACTTCTCCAGGAGAGGTCTGAGGGGTTGCTAATTTAACACTGTCAAAAAAATAAACATAGGTATCACTTACAGTTTATCTTTTGACCTTTATGTCACCAAATCTAACAGGATATGCTTCTCCCCCACCCTCCCGGAAAGGATCTGCAGATTAAGTGTGCTACAAGGCCTTTCCAAAAAAATTAAAGAATCTGTCTGACATCCATGCTAGTGTATGATGTTACATAATGTGCTTTATAATCTGAAAATGCTGGAATTTCTTGGGAGAGTTACTTCATCTCTCTTTAAAGAGACACATCAGATACGCTCTGATCTGCTGTCTGCTGCTACCACTTTATTTGTTCATATCAGAAGAAAATAATAATTCTGCTACCTTTCATGCAAAGATTAGCTATCATGAGTGTAAAATAAAATGCATATTTAAACTAAAAATTTTAAGGATAATTTTTCAATAGAAATTTCTCAGTATATTGCACAGTACATGACAGTGGTTTATAGTAATACATCCCTTTCTTAGGGTATAGAAATAAATTAGTATTTTTAATTCAAAACTGCAGCACAGTAATTTTTAGACAGTTAACTAAAACTAACCCACAAACTGCACTGTCATTGAGCTGTACCATTAACACTCTTCTTTTAATTTCTGTAATAATGTGGTTGTTATAAAAAGTTTTCCCATTACTTCTTATAAAGCTTACATTTTCCCTTTTACACAACTGATTGAAGACATACTATTTGTCAGCACTTCTTTTTTCTTCAAAGCACTCTCACCTTCAAACTTTAATCCTGACCATATCCAGAGGGGAAGGTCCATCCAAGAAATGACTAATTAAATCTGACCTAGTACAATGGTCACAGACTACAGCCCCTCCACCCTGGTGCCAGAATGCTGAAGCATAAAAAGGCATCACTATCTAGTAGGGAAATGAGGTGTCCTAGAGAATAGAAGGATCTTTACAAACGTATTGCATCTACTGCAAAAGGAACTCAAAGCATGCGTCCTAACAGTAATGGGACAATTGTAACGTTATATAAAAATTACTTTAAAATAATACCAAATTATATATTTTCTATTGCATTATTATAGTTGAGTAAATACTCTTTCAAAAAATAATAGTCTTTAACAAAGATTATTGTGATGTAACCTTTATAAGGATCAGGCACTTTGTATATTTGTATATAACAATTTGTAATGTGCAGATCAGTGTCTGGCTTATTTACAGGAAACGCTATAAAAACTGTTTGTTAAAATAAATAAGGAATGAATGAATAAAGGCTTGTCCATATTCCTAATGTTTAACTCACTCTAAATATAGGTATATGTCAATTCTTCAAAAAGTAGTTCATATTTCTTCCTTTCTTACTTAACACACTAATACACCAAGATGAAGTTTAGGCTAACATGCTGTTAAAAACCTTTCTAGAATAGGAAACCATTATTGCTATTTATAGTTTGTGATAATATATGTTATTTTGCAATATTCTACTTTCCTCTTTAATGTGGAGGTAACCTTTATAAGTAAATAGCAATAAAAATAAGTAAATAAACAAACTAGGAGAGTATAAATATCACTACATATATTAAGTGGATTAATTTTCAATTCATTTATTTTTCTAGGTTAAAATACTATGACAATAGGTATTACTGATATTCAGAAACTTTGACTGCTTTTCCTCATTTTCACAGCATAGGAGTAAGTAAATTCATATTGGAATTACTGAATCCTCTAACAGATAAGAGCTGGCCTTTGGAAGACAGTATCTAAATTTCTGATCTGATTATAAATGGGGACTATTTGGGGTTCATGATCTCCCCTATACAATTACTCCTTTAAAAAACTTATTACCAAACTCTGATAACTAAATATTTGCTAAACTCAATTTCTAAATTTATAGACTTTATGAAGCACTTATTTTTTCCTAAAATCCTCAAAATTTCTTTGTATAACAGTACTTTTAGGAAAACATTTTTAACTTTAAAGAAATAATGCTTATATTGTGGAATGTTCCACAGTATGGAATATTAACAAACACTTCCATGTGAGTGTTTATATGCTATTTCTCATTCACTAAACTAGTTCCTCAAAAGCATTCGTAAAGTTAATGCAAAGTAAACAAACGAAGGAAAATCTGTAAAACTGGCTCAGCATTCCTCAGCATTAATGAATAATAGGGGAGGATTTTTCTTCCTCTCAATCCCTCAGAGTAGACTTAAGGGTGAAGCCCCACCTGTCTTAAAAGGAAGCTTTTTAAAATGACAGGACAGTCAGACCTCCCAGCCCCATCCAGAGCCCCACTCCGAACCCAAGGCACCTGTAAGAGGGCATTTCTATGGCCCTGAATTCAATGACCACTCCTTTCTCGGAATCAATCCTACTCCCAAAACATGAGAAAACAACATGCCAAATAAAACGATTGATTTCAGCTGACAAACCTGAGCTGTTATTTTTTAAATGTTAAACTGCGATACATCTACGATTACTACAACGTGCAAAAGCAGCTACACATTTTGGCAAATGGGGGCGGCAACACTGTCTCGAATGAAAGATTCGCATCAGTTCGATAGCACACCCCTCAGCGTCTGGTTAAATGTGCGAGTTATCAATGTAATAATAGAAGCAGAAATAAATTAAGAGCGGAGGCCAAAAGAAGAGATAAGTCTTCCAAAGAGATTAGAAAAAGAGGCAAGTCAACGGAGCTCTGAGATAAGGGGTGCCTGTTCCAGATGGCACAGGTTCAGAGAAGGCCCTTTGAGAGGTGTGACAATGTGACAAGGGAGAACAGGAGGCCCGGGGTAGGTGAGGAGAGGGACAAAGGAAAGACCAGGGAGACGGAGACCAGCTGGATAATGAGTGTAATGAAACAGGGCAAAGGGGTGAAAATAAATGGTTCCACCTCAAACACTGAGCTATTCTTCCACTTCACGGTTACAGATACCTTCTTATCTCTTCCCAAAATATCTTCAGGAGTCTCATTCCCTAAACACCCAAACCCTAGAGCTATTAACTGTCAAAAGCGAACACAGTACAACAGGCACTGAGTTTTCACAGCTAAAGCTCTTCCAAATGGATGATTCCAAACTAACAATTTAGCTAAAATGACACAGTTTTTGTTCCCCCAGCCTCTCTGCTAACCTTGCCGTTAAAAGTTTCAGGAAAGTACCACGTAGAATTTCAATTAGTTTTCATTACCAGGTTACACGTTCCAAATGTAGGAGCATATAGAGTAAATGAAACAGATTATTTCGACATTGGTGTTTCTCACTTCAACACCAAGAGTTCTTTTGTCGTTATCAAAAACGAGAAAGGAAAACTCACAGTTACTCATAACGTTTCCAATATGTTATCAAGCGCTAGTGACCTCTTCCACGGATTTTAAAAATCAGATTTGTTTGGCAAGTATTTCTACCCCTTCCCTCTCCCCGCCAGCTGATACATTCTCTTCAGACAAGACCATGTGAAGCAGAAGGCTGATGGGGCCGGGATAACGACACACAGCATCAGCATATGGGCAGGTAGGTGGAGCCTATACCAGTCTATTTCCACATATGTGAACCAGCAGCCAGCACACAACACCTTCTGCTAAGACGATGCTTAAACCTCTCACAGAACTTTAGAGAATAAGTGTGATCTCAATATATTCCAACCACTCTGTGTGCTGAACTCACATAGAGGTAGTAAAAGATTAACCATTCAGCATTTTTAAAATAAATGTTTACCAACATTAGGGGGGAAAAAAAGATTAACCATTCAAAGAGAGAACACCCAGTATACTGGCAACCTGAAGATATCGAGGTTCATGTTGGCTACTATTGCTTCCCCCCCAAAGTTTTGAGTTTGTCTTTTGAATAATGAGGTCTTTTTAAAAACTAAAAGTTGACAATATATTTGTATAATGGAAAAACTGACTGTGGGGTATACTTTTTTCTGAATGGTTGCTTTGAAAAACCTTGATATTCTGAATCGCCAACTTTTTTTTACTGACACATAAGTAGCCTATTTGTATAGGCTACTATTACGCTTACAATGCCTCCGTAGCCAGTTAGGACTGACTCTCGCTCCAAATCCCAGAGTCAACTGTACAGGTCTTGAAAATTAATGTCCTTCCGCTGAAAATCAATGTCCTTTATTCTGTGTCCTTTTGACATTTCTAGGTGCACTGATACCATAGCTGTCAAAAGGGATGGCCACTGGCATTCCTGTGCCAATCCATGGGCCTACGTTCTTCCTTCCAAAACAGATGCACGCTTCTTAAGCCAGGAAGCACATCCGATTGTTATACATTCTTAATATTTTTGCTACTTCACACACACACATCTGTTTAGCAAATCTGGTAACCTAATTAATATGCGAAATCTTCTGTCCAGGATCTCTAGAAATTCAATCATGTCTAGCGGCATTTTAAAATTTTTATGATGCTAAGTACAGCAACATGCCACATTTCCAAGCTGCTTATAATCACAGCCTTGGCACCTCTGACCCCAGTAATTAATATGTCAGCCCATGCAAAGGACAGGTTCAGCACTGAAGTTTATTGGTTACTTAAGACCCTATTTCCCATTCTCATGTGTCTCAAATTCACAGGAGGATGAGAACCACACTGTCCTTTGTCCCACCCAAAATGTAAAAGTGTGCACCAGATCCAGGAAGATGTGCATACATGACCCTTAAACAGAAATGCTACTACTATCCCCGATCCCAACATCACAGCACATTTCAAGCATCATGGCTATTGTCTGCTTTTCATCTCAGAGTTGGGAAGAATAATATATTTCTAAGAATGTTTGTCAGTGACACTAAGACATACAAAAGCACTACTTCTAAAACCTAATGTAACATTAGTAATTATGGTATAATTAAGTGGGGATGACCAAGAAAATCTTACACTGGTACTCAAGTAACCAGATTCCTAACCACAAGGGCAATCCTAAATTCAATTCACAAAACAGATAGAAAGGAATGGCTTTGCCCTTCTTACTGACACAACTTCAAGATTAAGTGTTATATGCTTAAAATTTCTGGGACAGTCTGTAAACTATAGCCTATGACCAGGGATAAATGGGCACATGATGGTAAACAATATTTGAGTAATTTAAATTACAGTATTGATAAAGACAGAAGTTATTTATTGTTAACACGGGGAAAGGCTGAAAAAATAAAACCTCTACTGGCTTCTAATAAAAGCTCTCGAATTTTTAGATTATTATAAATGGAAATCAGAAAACAAGTGAGGAGGGGAAACAACGGCAGCTCAATGTTTAAACCCAGCTATTCTAGCTCTCCCAGATTGAGAGAAAACCAGACCCAAGAGCAGAGACTGTGCCACCCAGGCACCCTGGCACCAGACTTACATGGAATCCGAAGTTAAAGTCCGGCATAAGGAGCCTTGTACCTCAGTATTTCTCACTGCTTCAAAGCATTTTAGCAATAAAGTACAAGAAAACACTCATGATACAAAAGATTCACTTTATGGATTTATATTCCTCTATTACTGGCCTGTACTTAATCACTGCTTTTTTTCTCACCATCTATCTAGTCAGTGGGGTTCTGTACAATTAAGATTTTTCAAATCCATAAAAAGATATTTCTGTAACACACTTTTATGACAGATTGCATGTGCTTTTAGGGTTATCAAATTATCTAGAATCAAACCTGCTAGATATATGAAAGCACCATGCTAATTTAAAAATAACTGCTGGCACTAGAAACGATAAAGAATCTTTGGAATGCTAATATGGTATTTTTTTTTCTTAGAAAAAGGACAGGGAGGTGAGTTTAGAAACAACTGTTTTTACAAAGACACTCTATCTAAAGATTTAATTTGTAAGGATAATGTTCCTGCCAGAATACCTGTGGTCTTCAGGAGTTTGAGCTTTATTTAAAACTAAACACTATAAAATCTCAAGATAAAGCCTGCTTTTACTCCTTCGTGTTAATGCTTCAGCGCTGCAAAATACATTAATATTTATGAATGACAAAACCCATTTTGAAATCCTATGAAGATGCTTGAGCCATTTATTTTCCTATGAAGATGTTTGCGCCATTTATTCTATCCAGTTTATTAATATGAATAAAAATACCCTATTATCATCCACGGTTGGCGTCCACATATCAACGTGTTACCAGGCAGCACTTGGAGTATTGATACAAAAGTGAGAGCATGTTATTCACTGGCCCTCTATTGTAAAACCAGGTTTTAACATTATAAATCTAGATATTCACTTTCATATTGAATTATTCTTTGGATAACACTAAATTCATAAAGCGTCCATTTTAGGGCTATAATCAGAATTCAGTAGGTGTGAGTTCATTTTGACTTATTCCTAAGCCTCACGCACCACAAGTATTTTATGTTTATTAGCCTTGAATGTTCATATATACAAAAACAGAGTAACTACCAAAAGAGCAGGGATATTTCCATCTGGTTTACTCCCGACTAGCCAGTCCCCAGCCTAAGGCTCTGCTCTTAGTAGGCACTGATACGTATTTATTGAATGTGTGAATAAATACAGCATCAACCTATCTGAGGCCACGTGAGGACATTATTTTTAGGGCAATGCTGTGTTTACAAATAAAATAAAATTTGACATCCATTTCCACACACTTAAAAAATTCAAATTCCTGGAAAAATCTTACAGTTGTGTTTTAAATGCACTTTTCTTCTGTGTGTGTATTCTTAGTATGAAACTGAATCCTCAAATTGTTAATTTTAATAACAGCCAGTGATGGATAAGCAGGCTTGTAGGTCTCTTGATACAATTCTTTTAGTCATAGTTTATATTTATATAAGTCATTTCCCAAAGATAGAAAAAGGATTACTGTGGGCATTCAAGATGTAACAAAGCTACTTCCGCAAACTATAAAATGGGTCAGGAAAATACAAGCACTAAAATCAGCGATCAATATCTGGACTGTCCCAAAAGCAATCCATGGAGAAAAATTTTATTCAGAGTCCTTACAACATTAACGAGGCAGAAGAATCTTTGCTGACTAAAGCCAGGAGTTGGCAGAGAAAAGACACAAAGACTTGTCATAAAATCCTAACAACCACGTTGCTAAGGTGTAAAGGGGCCGTTTAAATATCTAGGTTACTTTGTGCCTCAAACTATTTTGAACATTCCAGGGAACTGCTGCTGAATCTGTTTTAGGGATGTCCCAAACGCAAAATTACAGGCACTGTGAGAAGAGTTAAAAGAAACGCTGACAACCGTGAGTAGGTAAAATAATTTGTACACTGGTGTAAACGGCCTGTCAGGTTATGAAGTTTACAGTTATCAACTCTAGGCAGAACTTAGGGGCCTTCTAGAAACTAGACTGGACAAACACCCCGAAGCGATATGCATATTTATGTTTTCACAACGCTACCTGGCAGACAGCGTGGTGAGGAAACAAATAACTATTTTCACTCCCCTTTTGACTGCAGGAGTATTAAGAACCATCAGCTTAGCAAACAAAAAGTCCCTGCTGAGTTGGTAACACGGAAAATACCTCAGCCCAAATGCAGAAAGCTTGCTTTAGGAGGTAAAGAAGGTAAAGTGAGGTAAAGAAGGAGGTAAAGTGAATCGTGTATAACTGATTCACTTTGCTTTACACCTGAAACTAACACAACATTGTCAATCAACTATACTCCAGTAAAAATTTTTAAAATAGAAGGAATCTAACCCTCCTTACCATTTTGACATTAACATTCTCTTCCCTTATTACCTCTAACAATCTACTAAAACTCAAGGTACAAAAGGCACAGCTCTATTTTCACAAAGACTAAAGTAACATGAACATTTATCATGCTACGATTACTTTGTACTAACACAACCTTTTTCTATCTGAATGTTTCCGAACATTTTATAAACAGAATTCCAAATGGTGCAAAGTGAGATAAGCGTGAATGTTAGACCTGTTTTTGAAATGCTTATTCCTTGCTTTTGACACTTGCCAAATATTAACCTATATTCTGGTCATCTGAGTGATGGGTTGTCTTCCCTAATAGACTAAAAACCCCAAGAAGGCAAGGGCTCATCTTGGCTATTTGTATATTGAGTCTGTGGTGTCTGGCATGCACAGAAACACACACACACACACACACACACACACACACACACACACACGCACGCACACACACACACACACACACACACAGGCACACACACGGCACTTGCTACTTGTACAACGCCAGGCGGTTCAACTTTAGGAAGCCTGTCTGAATACAGGACAAGCCACATTCTTCTATATTAGCTGTATCAGAGGAAAGGTGATATTTTGCTCTCAATTTCCTTCATCTTGTTTTTATTTTTTCCTCAATCATTGCAGAACTCCAGTAGCAAAATGAGGTGCAATTTTGAGGGCATATAAAGAACCAAAAACACAAATTAAGTAATGAAAATAGAATTTTGCCCCTGGTGACCTTTCGAATAGAATGGATTAAATGAAACTTGCTAAAGGTGAGAACAATAGCATGAATAATGTCTCAAGATCCACCCACACCCAATACACATCTTTGAAGTTACTGGGTCAAATCACGGCACAGCTACTAAAGGAAGAAAGAAAAAAACACAAGGAAAAGTACCTAAATTGTTCTGATCACCATTAACAGTACTCCCAAGCATGTCCTGAAGTATTGAAAAATATATACGCCATCTAAAAAGAAGGTCTTCAATTGCTAGTAAAAACAAAGACCTGGTGGTTACCAACCTAAACTGAGTTTACCAAGGGAAGGGAAGCCAAGTGCCTTAATCACGTGCAGATCTTGATCAACAAATACAAAAATATTTTTCAAAACTTAATTACAATAAAGGATTTAAATTTTCCTGGTGCTTGTGTAAGTGCTCCCTGAGTAACCAGCTATGACAATACATCAAGACTCTAGCAGTGTGGACAAAAAAAAAAGTTGATACAATAATAAAGCGGTCAAAGAAGGTAATTATGAGAAGGTATTGGTTTGCAGGTAGGTAAAATCCATGCTCTTAAACATTATGATTTTTTAAAGTAACTCAATGATATTAAAAGTGAAAATCCTAACTCAGCAGGACCCTTTAAAAGTATTTACGTGAAACAGAGAGACCATTCCCTGTGTTTTCAAGCTCTCAACATCCCCTTTATTCTGACTGCTCTGATCGATAAAGAACACGGCTGTTTACTTTTGTCGTGGGATTTTTTTTTTTTGTGGATATTTTTGATCACTACTTTTTAAAAGTTTCTTATTAAAAAAACACTTTTTAGTGTTTGCACTTATTAGAATTCTGTAATTGGGCTTATCAAAGAATTATTCCCTCTTCTCTTTCTCCAAAAAGAACTGAAACTCAAATCAGTTGGTCAGTGTGACTGCCAAAAAAAATGCTTCACTCGCATGCTGAACTGAAGTTTATATAAGGGGAAAAATATGTTTTTGGTTGGATTTTAGGAACATGATTTATTTAAAACAACTTTCAGACTAACTGGAAATAGACTGTATTCAGGACTAAACGAAATTTTGAATTTTTTTTAAAGTTTCCAAGTACAAGTCAGCGCACTGATAAGAAAATATACTTCTCTTTCTAAACAACAAAGTACCTACTTTAAAAAACATTAAAAGAGAAAAAGAGTAACTGTTTCAAAGGTGGGGAGGAGATATATAATTTATCTATGCTCTAGGACAACACAGACATAAACAGGGAAGGCATGCCTACAGTTCCTGTGTGTGTGCGTGTGCATTTTCTCTCCTTCCATTAGTTTTATTAGATTGGCTAAGATTTACATTAAAGGTTGCTGATCACCTAAGGCAAACAGCACGATCAAATGGATTCAATGAAAGGCAACCAGCCTCAACAAGCACCACACAAAATGTGGGTTCTGCGAATGGAACTCTTGCCTACTGTACTGACATACCATACCCACTAGCAATGACTGGATAGTTTCTGAAAAAGAAAAAAAAAAAAGCAAAAATAACCCACCCAATGCATACTTATCATGAAACCGGACTGGGAGTCCCTCAAAGGTAGACAATAAGCCTTTCGTAAGTAGGGGGGTAAGGGTGTGCTTTGGAAGATTTTTTCCCCCTACTTTTCTGTTGTCTGCACTTCTTATTCACCCCTCAGGAAAGGCAACTTGACACTGTTTTCTGTAACCAACCTGGTCTGGCAGGATTTCTCACACACCCAGCACAAAAGGCTAACCCCTTACAAAGTACTTATTTCAGATTTACGTCAAGGTTGAGTGAATTGCAGCCAGGGAACTGAGCTCAAAACATATATAAAAGTCTCCTCTGATAATCACTAAACCAGTGGTTTAGCTGGAAGGGGGCGGGGTGGAATTAAAACTTTGTACTGTTTCATTTCCTCTTATGCAAATGTGAAAGAGAAAGAAATAAACTCATAGAAATGTAAGGAGAATGATATACTTCTTTGTTAATTTACTTGGAAAGCTAAGGCTTCCAAACAACCATACGCATTTACTGTAATAATTTAAATCTTCTATGGGATCCAACCGCGTGATTTTTAACTTGTATACACAGGCCCTCCTAAGTCTTTACTGTACTCACTTTAGTCCCCTAACTGTCATAATGCTTAAACTCCAGCTGAGGTATTAGGTGTTATGATAACTCATGCAATGATAATGGGTATTTCTGGAGTATATCTCTCCTACGGGAACCAATGCAATCTTGGGTCTACTTAACATTGCCGGAGGTAAAACATATTCAGGAACCAGTGAATCAGTTACCAAGAAATCTCCTGCTTTTACTACCACTGGAAAAAAAAAAAAATGTGCACTTTCCTCTTCGTTTACACACCTCCTAATGCCCCACAGAATTCTCTAGAGAACTGGAAGCATCCTACACAGTCTTCAGATCTTGCAGAGAGAAGTGCTCACACCTTTTTCCTATCACCCCCAGTTACGAACTGAGCCTGCCAACATTGCCAAAAGGCCCAGGACTTTATGTCAAATCACACTTTACATTGTGAAGAAGACGAGAGAAAAATATCAGTGATTGAGTGAGACACCATGAGATATATTACTCGGATTTACAATAAAGACGTACTATGCTTTTCTTAACTCTACACATTGGAAAAGAAGCTATGCTGTCGTTTTCACAAGGTGTTTTTTAATCCCACATCAAGTGTCTTTAACACTTTCTTTTTAATGATGTGGCCATCTGCTCTACCTGTTTTTTTTTTCTTTTTCAAATATGCAAAAATTGTGCAATAAATTACTGGTAGGGGAAACAAGCACAGAAACAAACCATAGAGCCTGATGACACAGGTCTATTTACACAGAAGTTTAAAGCAGAAATCAATTAGGACTGTATCAGTTTATACAGAGAGAAATGACAATTTATTTCATGTGACTGGACAATATGGTGACAGATGGGTTTGAAAAGCTTGAAAATAACTGGTGTATGTTTAAACAGCTGATAGTACCCATTACACATAGCGTATGGGCCATCAATTATCTCTTTCCAGTTTTTGGTGCCAAAATGCTGAATTCAACCAACCCCCTCATGATGTTGGGACCCCAAGATTTCTGTCCATTCATGCAGCAGGCTTGGATGAGGGGAACACGTTTCGCTACAGCAAGGGGCCACAGGACACGAACTGATTAGATAGTTCTGTCCTTTTGAGGAAGGCTATTTCTCTGCCCACTGTCTACAGCCACGGTTATCTTTTGAACATTAACGCCACTGGATGTAACTTTCATAGGTTTCTAAATAATGGCACACACCCTTGAACGTTGAGAAAAGGGTCATATACCAAAGACAGTCAAACACTTCTTCATGCTCTTTAACATAGAAATAGAGGTTTCTAATAAACATCTGGGTTTCTAGAAGACAGCTGAGTGAAAGGAAGATCCTTAGGGAAAAATGATGTTTAACACGTAATCGCCACATGGGTATAAGATGCCCCTGGGTACACATCGGACCTCTAAATTGGCTCGGTATTTTAAAAAACCTCATCTTCTTTCGCTGTTGAAATTCAAGTTAGAGACTTTGGGCTTTTATTCTGACTTCTGACCTGACAACCCTCAGGTGTGAAACAAAGACTCCTGCTGACAGAGAGAAAGTAGTTAAATGACGCATAACAATGCGAAGTGCTTGTTGGACTGGAAGCAGTGCTGACAGCACAGGTGTTTTTCTTTTTAAGTTTGGAAGGTGCTCACAAGTGGTTCCTCCAGCACCGTCTTTTTGCAGGCTGGCCTACAACAAGATTCAAAGGCTATTTTCAAAATCCCAACTGTGTATTCTGCTGGGAAAGTCTGACAGCATACACACATGTCAAAAGAAGTGGATGAAGATGAAGCGTTCGCATTGCAGAGACGCTAATTAGATAAATGTAATATCAGCGGTCTCTTTTTCTTTAATTGCATTGGAAAAAATGACAATGCATTTTTGTTTTCTTTATTACAATGCATACTGGAGTTTCCTGTTTTGATTTTATTTTCCATTTCATGAGCCTGTGCTTTCACATGTTAGTGAATTCGCCAAAGTACTACAAAGCAAAGTGTTGCAAAGTAAATCAAAACGAAAAGAAAAAATTCCACCCGATTGTCTCAGCTTCTGTAATTTGGTGGAAACTGCAGAAGTTGTCTTTCCAAGGTGCACTAGCTGAGAAAATGATCCTATGAGCAAAAGCAAGGTAACTGAATCATGGGTTTATGGACTGCATTGACAATTGAGGTAATTCACAATGCCCATCTGAAATACATATTTGGTGTAGTAAAAATAACAGCACCAAGAAATGAAAAGCACCATATGCTCCATAATTCTGATTTCTCCAAAGGGCAACATTTTTTTTTATCACACCAAGTTAAAGGAAACAAAAACATTTCCTTGAAACTTTCAAGGGAAGGTATTTCTAAGTTCACGTATGAACAACACTGTCTACCTAATCTTGCAATTTCATTTTCTCATAAGGTATACCTCCACTATAACACATATGTTGGCAGGTGTGTGGTCAAATGATATGCAAATGGACATACTGAATTGTGTGCATGCGTATCTAGTCGTACACTCATTGGCACAAGTTTGTGTGTGCATATATATGTGTGTATGTGTCTGTCTGTCTACATGTCATATAGCCCCTTTGTTGAAGATCTTAGCAGATGATCAGAAGAGCTGCATGTAAGCAAGCTACAGACAGGCTGGCTTCATTAAATGAAGTCTTCAACAAGACTTCCCCAAAGCAGGGAGGTCAGAATTGTGGAAAGAAGCTGCACTTCCACTCCTCCAAGCCTGGAGTAAAGAGGAGAGCAGGTGATCTACTGCCCAAGGCCAGTTGGTAGAATAGAAAATGGCAAGGATCCAGGTGAAAATGGCAAGGATCCAGGTGTGCAGAGTATCAGAAGAGCAGAAAGAGCCTGGCCAATGAGCTACAGGCTATAGGGCACTAAGGGAGGGGCTGCATCCAGGTTCCCTGAGCCATGATTTCAGGTTTTTTGTTGTTGTTTTTGCATTTCTTTTTTTCCTTCTTCTTTTTTCAAACAGCCAGCTGGCATTCTTAAGGCCAGGGGAAATGTGGAGAATGGCAGTGCTCCAGAAATCAGAAAACAGTGAGAAGAAACAGAATGTCATCACTTTTGCCACTCATTCTTCCAAATAGGGACGATGACTCTTCACAAAGTCACGGCAATGTGATCCTTTGACTATCTGTAAAAATCTAAGACAGCTACGGAAGTGATAATAAAATCTGGGCTAGTCATACACTTCTGGTTTGCCTAGGTTTAGTTAGAAATCAAAATTTTTCCAAAAGATGAGTAGCTAAAAATGGATTGGTACCTATAAATTCATCAAACTGTTCTACGAAAGAAAAGAAAGAAGATGGAAAATGGAGGAAAAAATTGAGACACTAAGACAATTCCATTGCTTTGATATCTGAGATAAATATAATAATCACTTCAGTACCTTATGTATGTTTGCTGCATTTATGTTTCCACTTTTTACCTGAAATCACCCTGCACATCTTACTCATCTGAAAAAATTTACATTTTTTTCCTGAATATTTCTTAAAACCGTAGCAGCTGGCACCATCGAAAGGTAAGGCTGGTTGACACTGTCAAGTCATATGTATCAGTCAAATCCAAGATAAACTCCTTCCAAAGACAGAGAGATAGAGGGATAAAAAAGATGTCAGTACGAGAATTCCTAGCTACACTTTTTCCACACATTGACTCTTCATTCCTACCTTCATTGCCATTCTGATCTAGCAAAATTCGGAACAGACACAATTATTTCTCAAATCATTTGCTGATCTCAGAAACAGGAGAGTAATCCAGCATTACCTGCCCACATGTTCAGATGCATATCCTTTGACGCAGAAATTCCACTTCTAGAAGTCTAGCCTGGAAGAATCTGTGAACAAGATATCTTTGACAACACTCTAACAGTGATGGAAGTTGCTCAGTAAAGAGTATTTAAAAAAAAATTTATAACTCTCCATGCAAGACCAAGTCTTCCTATATATTCAGATACATACTCAAGGCAAATATAAGAAAGAGAATTTGGCACACTGGTACAGTGACTTAAGCTCTAACTGGCTTGATAACATAAAATCTTCTAAATCCCTGTGGCAAGTAGCCTGGCTAAGAAAGGGACCACCTACCAAGTCACACCTACATAACATGGGCAGAAGAAGAAAGTGTTGTGCCGGATACCTCTCACTACCAAGGTGACCTTCTCATGTGATCCTTGGTTCCATCTCTGTTCTCACTATAGAATCCACAACGTGGATATGATTCCCTGTACTTCCTGCAACTCTCTCAGGATGGCTGTGGGGTACCGTTAAATAACTCCTCTTTCAGTGTTCATAATGGGGCAGAGAGGAGAACATTGGGAGCAATGATCTTCTAGTTCTAAGGGGCTAGTCCTTAATTCCTCTCAAACACTGAGTTTCAAATCATTCCTTTGCAAAGGGAGCTTCTGGGTAGTTATAGAATTACTCAATGTAATAGCTAAAGGGAAGGGAGTGCAAGGAAGAATGGGGATGGGAAAGAAAAAGGGGGAGAATAGGAAAAGCATTTACTGCGATTGGGCCATCTGCCATCACCAACATTAAAATATTGACATGGCAACCTGGTTTTTTCTCACTTAAGGAGACAGGAAGGTGCTCTTCTCTGATATATAAAAAGGACATGACTATAAATATCAATCAAATCTATCTGGTCTATTATGTCATTCAAAGCTTGTGTTTCAGTATTTATTTTCTGTTGGATGACCTGTCCATTGGTGTAAGTGGGGTGTTAAAGTCCCTGTCTATGACTGTGTTACTGTTGATTTCTCCTTTCATGGTTGTTAGCATTTGCCTTATGCATTAAGGTGCTCCTATACTGGGTGCATAAACATTTATAATTGTTATATCTTCTTCTTGGATTGACCCCTTGATTCCTTTTGTTTCTTTTTCTTCTCTGATTGCCATGGCTAGGACTTCCAAAATTATGTTGAATAATAATGGTGAGAGTGGACACCCTTGTCTTGTTCCTGATCTTAGTGGAAGTGCTTTCAGTTTTTCACCATTGAGTATGATGCTTGCTGTGGGTTTGTCATATATGGCCTTTATTATATTGAGATAGGTTGCCTCTATGCCCATTTTCTGGAGAGTTTTAATCATAAATGGGTGTTGAATTTTGTCAAAAGCTTTTTCTGCATCTATTGAGATGATCATATGGTTTTTATTCCTTAATTTGTTAATGTGGTGTATCACATTGATTGATTTGTGTATATTGAAGAATCCTTGCATCCCTGGGATAAATCCCACTCAATCATGGTGTATGATCCTTTTAATGTGTTGTTGGATTCTGTTTGCTAGTATTTTCTTCAGGCTTTTTGCATCTATGTTCATCAGTGATATTGGTCTAAAATTTTTTTTGTGATATCTTTTTCTGGTTTTGATATCAGGGTGATAGTGGCTTCATAGAATGAATTTGAGAGTGTTTCTCCCTCTGCAATTTTTTGGAAGAGTTTGAGAAGGATCAGTGTTAGCTCTTCTCTAAATGTTTGATAGAATGTGCCTGTGAAGGCATCTGGTCCTGGACTTTTGTTTGTTGGAAGATTTTTAATTACGGTTTCAATTTCACTAAGATCAGGAACAAGACAAGGATGTCCACTCTCACCACTCTTATCCTAGTTTTGGAAGTCCTAGCCACAGCAATCAGAGAAGAAAAAGAAATAAGAGGAATACAAATTGGAAAAGCAGAAGTAAAACTGTCACTGCTTGCAGATGACATGATACTATAAATAAGAAAATCCTAAAGATGCCACCAGAAAACTACTAGAACTAATCAATGAATTTGGTAAGGTTGCAGGATACAAAATTAATGGACAGAAATCTCTGGCATGCCTATACACCAACAACAAAAAATCAGAAAGAGGAATTAAGGAAACAATCCCATTTACCATCGCAACGAAAAGAATAAAATACCTAGGAATAAACCTGCCTAAGGAGGTGAAAGACTTGTACTCAGAAAACTATAAAACACTGATGAAAGAAATCAAAGATGATATAAACAGATGGAGAAATATACCATGCTCCTGGATTGAAAGAATCAATATTGTGAAAATGACTATACTACCCAAAGCAATCTACAGATTCAATGCAATCCCTATCAAACTACCAATGGCATTCTTCACAGAATTAAAACAAAAAATTCTACAATCCGTATAGAAGCACAAAAGACCCCAAATAGACAAAGCAATCTTGAGAAAGAAAAACAGCACTGGAGGAATCAGGCGCCCCAACTTCAAACTATACCACAAAGCTACAGTAATCAAGACAGTATGGTACTGGCACAAAAACAGAAATATAGATAATGGTACAGGATAGAATGCCCAGAGATAAACCCATGCACATACGGTTACCTAATTTATGACAAAGGAGGCAAGAACATACAATGGAGAAAAGACAGCCTCTTCAATAAGTGGTACTGGGAAAACTGGACAACTACATGTCAAAGAATGAAATTAGAATACTACCTAAAATCATACACCAAAATAACCTCCAAATGGATTAAAGACCTAAATGTAAGACCAGACACTATAAAACTCTAAGAGGAAAACATAGGAGAAACACTCTTTGACATAAATCACAGCAAGATCTTTTTAGACCCATCTCCTAGAGTAATGGAAATAAAAACAAAAACAAACAAATGGGACTTAATTAAACTTAAAGGCTTTTGCACAGCAAAGGAAACCATAAACAAGATGAAAAGACAACCCTCAGAATGGGAGAAAATGTTTGCAAATGAAACAATGGGCAAACGATTAATCTCCTAAATATACAAACAGCTCATGGAGCACAATATCAAAAAAACAAACTATCCAATTAAAAAATGGGTGGAAGACCTAAATAGACATTTTACCAAGGAAGACATACAGATGGCCAAGAGGCACATGAAAAGATGCTCAACATCACTAATTATTAGAGAAATGCAAATCAAAACTACAATGAGGTATTACCTCATGCCGGTCAGAAAGGCCATTATCAAAAAATCTAGAAACAATAAATGCTGGAAAGGGTGTGGTGAAAAGGGAACCCTCCTGCACTGTGGGTGGGAATGTAAATTGATACAACCACTATGGAAAACAGTATGGGGGTTCCTTAAAAAACTAAAAATAGAACTACCATATGACCCAGCTATCCCACTACTGGGCATATACCCTGAGAAAACCATAATTCAAAAAGAGTCATGTACCACAATGTTCACTGCAGCACTATTTACAATAGCCAGGACATGGAACCAACCTAAATGTCCATTGACAGATGAATGGATAAAGAAGATGTGGCGTTGTATATATACAATGGAATATTACTCAGCCATAAAAAGAAATGAAATTGAGTTATTTGTAGTGAGGTGGATGGACCTAGAGTCTTTCATACAGAGTGAAGTGAGTCAGAAAGAGAATAACAAATACCATACGCTAACACATATATATGGAATCTAAAAAAAAAGAAAATGGTACTGATGAACCTAGTTGCAAGGCAGGAATAAAGACACAGACATAGAGAACGGACTTGAGGACACGGGGTGGGAGGGGGAAGCTGGGGCGAAGTGAGAGTAGCATCCACATATATACACTACCGAATGTAAAATGGTTGGCTGGTGGGAAGCAGCAGCATAGCACAGGGAGATCAGCTCCGTGCTTTGCGATGACCTAGAGGGGTGGGATAGGGAGGGTGGGAGGGAGGCTCAAGAGGGAGGGGATATGGGGATATATGTATGCATATGGCTGATTCACTTTGGTGTACAACAGAAACTAACACAGTATTGTGAAGCAATTATACTCCAATAAAGATCTATTAAAAAAAGGACATGACTAACCCATCAGTAGTTCTGGGGTGGTTTGTAATAAATCAATGACAATATTGTTCTGCTAAACCTAACTGTGGTCTTTCTAAGAGTGAACTGTTACAAAAATAAATAATAACTGCTTTTGAGAAAAACCTTCTGTGTCTGAGACCTGGTTGTGGAACCCGGTAATGTCAACTGAATGGGGTTCATTCAGTACCAAGTTGCATCACATAATCTAAGGATGGAGAGCTTCTCGGGAGAATCTGCAGTGCTGACCTGTGTTTTGCCAATCACATTGTAAGATCTTGTTCTCAATTAGACCCTCATGAGCTCCTTAGTAAAGAAAACGAATGTAGTAAATTTCACGATAGGGGAGAAAAAAGTTGGCACCAAACAAAGTATAACAAATTTCTGAGGTTCCATGTTTTGAAAATGATATACTTTTGCAAAAAACTGTTTAGAAAATACTTAAGTTCAAAACAGCAATTATTTCAGACTAAAAAAAGAATAGTCTTAAATATCTTAAAAACCACAGACCTACCTGCAAGAAACTGAACGCAAAGTTTCCAAATTAAAAAGAAACGAGTTCTAAGAAATGATGGACTATGTATACGATTTAAGGACCTCGCTTATATTTTCCTGTGTAAATAAACTGATGAGGTGCCCAGAAGTTTCTTTAATAAGGCCAACGCATCCAAAATCTGTCAACTGAATAACTCAAATGCACCAATAAAACAATATCAACAGAAGCAACAATATGCAGAAATTCTAAGGTTTCCAAGACACCAAACCATCTCTGATTTGTTCAATCAGTGAGTCAAATTCACTGAATCAAAGCAAACCTGTTAAATATAGTTACCGGAGTTAATATATTTAAAATATTATCATTTCAAAATGTAATTAATATAAAATTGTGGGGCTTCCCTGGTGGCTCAGTGGTTGAGAGTCCGCCTGCCGATGCAGGGGACACAGGTTCGTGCCCCGGTCCGGGAAGATCCCACATGCCACGGAGTGGCTGGGCCCGTGAGCCATGGCCGTTGAGCCTGCGCGTCCGGAGCCTGTGCTCCGCAACAGGAGAGGCCACAACAGTGAGAGGCCCGCGTACAGAAAAAAAAAAAAAAAAAAAAAAAATATATATATGTGTGTGTGTGTGTGTGTGTGTGTGTGTGTGTGTGTGTGTGTGTGTGTGTGTGTGTGTGTAATGTGATAGCTTCAATATTGATTTTTTTTACTCCCAGTCTTAGGAACATGGTGTGCATATTTCAGTTCAGACTAGTGGCATTTCAGGTACTCCATACCACATATGGTGAGTTCCTACTGGACTGCACAGAACTGCTCTAGATAAACTGCTTGGATACGAGTTCATGACTCCAGCACCGGACACATGCTGTGATTCCTTGGCCTCTTGTTCCATCTTTATTCATCAAACCAAAATTCAGCTTAGGCATCATCTTCTCCAGTATATCTTTGAGGACCTCCCAGGCCAAGATAGCTACCTGCACTCAGCACCGCCTTCTCTGCTGCTGTATTTTCTGCTTTGCATAAATCACCCTGTTATATTTCTGTCATCTTGTAGATTTTGTTCAAGGGCAAAGACTTGTCTTATTCATCTTGTACTTAGCACTGAGCACAGAGCCCAACACACAACGGGCTTCTGCCACATAACCTTCAAACTTAATTCAACTAGCTGCATGTTATTTGGGGGCACCTTACTCAACTTCTCTATATCTTTGTGCCTTCATTTAAATGGGGTTGCAAATGTTCAGTATCACAGTATTGTTCAAAGAATTAAGTGAGATGATGCCTATGAAGGTTCTTGGCATAATTCTGGACATGGTGAAGCACCCTTTACTGTACTTCCTCCCAGGAGGCAGAAACTATGTGTATATTGACCCCTGCATCACCACAATCATAAGTGATGTGCCAGACACATGTTTTATAAAAGAATGACAGATTAACTTGAAAACCTTTTACTTATTAACAAAAATAAACCCGGTGTAAGGCTTAATCAAAATTATATACTCATGTATAATATATAAATACATATATATATGCACATACTTGTATACGATTCAAATTATACTATATTTCATAGAATTCTTAATGCCTAGATGACTTCACATTCTTGAAATTTTAACCTGAAACATACATATGGCACAATTATAGACTTTTCAGCATTTTATCATCATAAAAACAGATATTCTCTTTTTCTTCTTCTAATCTCTCCAAGGTTAAAAAGGCTTTTCAAAATGCAGTTTACAATAAAAATATTCAACAAATGAGCACTGTATTAAAAGAATAAATTGTGGTTTTAAATTTCTAATTAATTTATCTGAAAAGTTGATGTTTTATGTTTTGATTTCTGGCATGAGATATAAAAGGTACCACTGCTCTAAAATGAATGAATCAGATAGGCTTTCCCACAAATGACTATTTTAGAAAAAAAAAAAATCTACAATTAATGGGATCAAAATTTTGCACTGCCCCACATCTCTAAACTGATATATAAATTTAATGATTATATAAGTTGAACCATACCAGCAAATATACTCCTTTTACTAACACATGTCAATATAATCCCAATTAAAATACTCTGTAAAATTGCCTACAATATTTCAGATCAAAATAGCTTCTACTGAAATAGACTTTCCTGCCACTCTGATTTAGAATCTCACTTTCCCTTATCAGCAGATGGTAAGCCAAGTACTATTTAAATCCATATGTCTTCCATAGGCGTAGTTCAAATACTCGATAAAAAAGATGAACAAATGTTTTAGAGCTAATGACATTAGCCTCTGAGTGAAAAAAAGTAACAAAGTAGAGTTTCACTTCCTGAAAATGACTTTTACTACATCACATTTAGATGATTGAAGGCGCTACATCTCTGTAAACCACCCACACACAAATAACCTACTGTATAGAACAAGGCAACAGTAAAAGACTATGATTTTGATTATTTCTTCAGGAATCCTTCCTCTCTGCATGGATTCCAACCCTGAAAGGCAATGAATCTGGTACCAGAGGGATACCATAGTGTAGGTACAATTCAACAACATCAGGGCCAAAAAGAACAGGGTAATCCACCAGTTTTCTTTTGCATTTTACAGCTATACCCCTTTTCCCTCCTCTCCCCCCACTACTTTCCTAAAGGGTCAAGAAAACAAACAAGAACTCCATTTAAAGAACAAAGCTCCCTGACTTTGTAGATTTCAATTCCACAGACAAAACCCATTCTTCTATTCATTTCTTCTAGGCAAGGAGATTAAGATGATGGTTTTGGGGTTTGTAGTAAAAACAACATATGTATTCCTGAGTTCACAAAAGCTTTTGAACTCTCCTTTCTGGGTTTGTCTCTAGCAAATGGGATGCTACAGGCTCAAGGAAAAATATTATCTATGAATATCTTTCTCTTCTTCACATCACATTTTCTAGTCTTGTAAGCCTTTGATTCCCTGACTTGATCATAAAATTATTGGCATAAATGGTCCCACTGCCCATTCCCTCTTATTTTGAACCCAGTGCCCAATGTTCTAAAACATTTCCCTTCCTTAGAGGGAACCGTAGAGAATAGTGAAACTTTCTTCCCACATTTTAGATTCAGCAGTGTTCAGCATCATGTTCTATAAACCATTAGCTGTGCAGAAGATTGATTATTTCAACCAAAATGGGATTTACACTTATTATTTTAAAAAGAATTTACACAAAGAAAATAAATTTTGGATAAGTGAATTAAAAATAAAGATAAACAGCTTTTACTGGAACTCTTTTTAAGCCTAGAAACACATTGGCAGATTGCTTCTCTAGATTCCTGTATCAAAAAACTCTTGTCAACCCTGAGAAATCACTGTTTCACCAGATAACTCAGAAAAATTTTCAAATTTATAAATGGTCCAGTAAAGCTCAATTTTTTTTAATGTGAAACCAAAACTGGTATAATTTTATGATGTTTTTACCCAGAGTAAACAACTTACCAAATAGTATTATACTTTAAAGGCCACTGGAAAAAATTGCATGTAAGTAATAACTTACCTAATCCTTTAGTCCTAAAAAGAGTATTCAAATATTAATGTTTGCAATTATAAACTTAATTAATGGTAAAAATTATACAAGCAGTATTGTAGGCTCACACAGAAATTAAAAGGTAGTTTTCCAATTTTTAAAAAGGTGGATATATATTCACAGAATTCCATTCAATTAAGTATGCACTGATTCTAGACTTCCTAAGAGATGAGCAGTATGGCGGGGCCGATAAGAAATAGAAACATAAAAATGGTACAGCCCTTCTCTCTCAGGAGCTCACAATCTATTGAGAGAGAAAAACTCACGAAGGGATAAATTATAAGATCCAATATTTGCTGTTTCTGAAATATCTTTGCTCTATTATGTCCCAAACTTGTCCAAATACCCCTTGCTTTCGGTGGAAAAACCTCAGACGCACGCGCGCACACACACACGTACTTCGGTGCATCTCAATTTCAGGTCCAGAGAATATCACAAAAATCTCAACACTGCAATGAAATTCATACATTAAAATCATAAGGACTGGAAACTACAGAGGTGCCAACTCAATTCCACGTGAATCCCAACTCAAAGCCATGTTTAAAACTCATCTGATTCGCTAAATATAGAACAGTTAAGACATCTGACTGAACCTGAATATTGTGCAGTCACTGTCTAGTCATAGAAAGGTAGGAGCGGTTTGGGCTGGTCACAAAGAGGGATAATTAATGAATCTAAGCTTGTGGGTCTAAGTGTAAACTTCACATGCATTATGACTTTTACCTATCTCAGAACCTTTATCCACCTATGGTTTGGTTAGCTATTATGAAGCAAGTGAGATTGATTAAGTCATGATTAGAGTTCATGGTCCTGCAAGTGCAGAAAGAATCTCTTAGAAACACTCTAGATATAAAACTTAAAAAGGCTTATCTTTAATAACGGAAAATCAGTACACCAAAGACAGCTTGTTTACTTTTTTTTTTTTTTTTTCTTTTTGCGGTATGCAGGCCTCTCACAGTTGTGGCCTCTCCCGTTGAGGAGCACAGGCTCTGGACACGCAGGCTTAGCGGCCATGGCTCATGGGCCTAGCCGCTCTGCGGCATGTGGGATCTTCCCGGACCGGGGCACGAACCCGTGTCCCCTGCATGGGCAGGCGGACTCTCAACCACTGCGCCACCAGGGAAGCCCCAACAGCTCGTTTACTTTTAAATGATGATGGTGTGTCTACAGAGAGTTTTTGAAAGAACTGCCATAAATTCTGTGATCATCACACAATGGGCTGTGGTTGATTTTTTTTTAAATGCATTTTAATTTATACTTCTTACCAAAAATCTAAAGAATAAACTTATGATTTTTTCTTAACATTAAATCAGTAAATAGACTAGTAAAAAGACATAAGCCTATCTCTCAGATCCAAATTGTTTAAAGAACTGAAAGCCTTGAAGCTTGGGAGATTTTAATCAAGACTTCCATTAACCCCCTACCAATATCCCAGGGACTGTAGGAATTTTAAACAAAAGGGAAAGCAATGCTTTTAAAATGACTTAATGTAATACAGTATTAAGATATGTAACACTTTTAGCCATTAAACAACAGGTGCGTATCACAGGCAAGGATTTCTCTTTCTTCTCAATGACTAAATAAGACATTAAGTAGGACATGAAAATGAGCCAAGGAATCAAAGCTAAGAGAAATGATTAGTGAATAAATCAGAACACCAATATATAAAACCAAAATACAATAGTTCTTATATATAATGAATCAATCAAATGAGTATAGTATGTATGGCATACACTTTAAACAGGTTTTCAAGAATTTTTTTTCATTTATATTTCTTTTGAAACTATGTATGGTATGGTGGTATGTAGAATTATTTTTAATTTATATTTGAATAAAAGAGTAACTTATATATGTGCATATATAAAGTATATATATATATATATATATATATAAAGTAACTTTCTGATGCTTATTTACACTGATTAAAGATTTTATTAAATTCTTCCTTCAGACTTTGATTTAAATAACCCAACTCTGTTCTAAAGCTTATTCTTTCCTTTGGGTTTATGGTGCAAATAATAAGATCTTGAGGTATGTATGTTTCTGCAAATTTCTGAATCCTATCAATTAACAAAAGATTTTTCCATACACAGAGGATCTTAAATTTAATCTCATAAATGTCAAAACAGTAACTGTCACTCTAGAGCAGGACTCATCTACTATGCTATTTTTTTAAGCTGCAGTTACATAGCTCACCTTTGACTTGGATTATCTTTAGACTTTTGTACTTTGATTGTTCCTCAAGTTCTCCAAACACCAAAGTTCTTTTTTGTTGGTTTATTTCGTTCTTA
This sequence comes from Leucopleurus acutus, assembly GCF_964270905.1. Classification (NCBI taxonomy): domain Eukaryota; kingdom Metazoa; phylum Chordata; class Mammalia; order Artiodactyla; family Delphinidae; genus Leucopleurus; species Leucopleurus acutus. Next base: position 61,591,374 of record NC_139159.1, read on the forward strand.
CACCCCAAGAATCCCCTGCCCCATCTATCACCACCTATGCAAACCCCAATCCTTTTTGAACCAACCAATAAGCAACCTCTTCCAGGAGGCCTTTCTTTTTTTTTTTTTTTTTTTTTTCTTTTTTTGCGGCACGCGGGCCTCTCACTGTTGTGACCTCTCCCGCTGCGGAGCACAGGCTCCGGACGCGCTGGCTCAGTGGCCATGGCTCACGGGCCTAGCTGCTCCGCGGCATGTGGGATTTTCCCGAACCGGGTCACGAACCCGTGTCTCCTGCATCGGCAGGCGGACTCTCAACCACTGCACCACCAGGAAAGCCCCAGGAGGCCTTTCTTGATGGCTCAATTAAGAATAGATAATTTCCTCCTCTTAAAAAAATTAAATTTGGGATTAACATATGCACACTACTATATATATATATATATATATATATATATGTAACATATAAAATAGATAACCAACAAGGACCTACTGTATAGCACAGGGAACTTTATTCAATATTTTATAGAAACCTATAAGGGAAAAGAATTTGAAAAAGAATATATATATACATTAATCACTTGCTGTATACCTGAAACTAACACAACATTGTAAATCAACTATACTTCAATAAAAAATGCTAAAATATTAAATTAAATTAAATACTACAGCTTATTTGTTCCACTCCATGGCACTTGGCACCCCTTTCCTTATACCATAATCATGTTTCTGAACATTATCTGCCAGACTGGTTTACAAATGGTTTAAAGAATCGGTGACCATAGCTTGTCCATGTTGATAACACTCCTAGAATATTCTGTACAAACTAGGTTTTCAATATAAACTCAACTATTAAAGAAATGTCGGTTCATTTAGAAGTCATTCCAACTCCTCTGTTCCCTATGAGAAATGCCATTTCTTGCTATCCATTAGATATTTTCATCTGGATGCCCTGCAAACTTTGTAGGTGTTAAGACTACCTTATTTAACACTCACAAAAAAGCTCACGCTAGAGTTCTGCTAATGGCACTACCATTCATCAAAAAGCAATTTAGAAAAGTGTGGACTTTGAAGTCAGCCTATATGGACATGGTCTAGCATGACCCAGTCACTTACTAGCTGGGTGACTTTGGGCAAGTGACTTAATATTTCTGAGGCTCTATTTCCTCTGTAAAATGGAATTAAAGATATCCTCTATGGCATGGGGTTACCTGGAAGATTAAATGAGTTATTACAAATTGAAAGGAGAGCCTGGCCCATAGTTGGTGATTATCAAATGTTAGCTATTATTGGTCTCCTTGTCTAGTCATCCAAACTTAAAGCCTCATTCATCATAACCTCCCTCCTCTTGGTCACCCACACATGTCAACTTGGCTAACTCTTGAATATTCTACATCTAGCATATCTATAAAAATAATCTCTCATTTTCACTATCCTAGTGTAGCCTTTGTTATCAGTCATAGGATAAGGGATTAACCTACTAACTAATCTCCTTTATCCCAATTCTGCCCACCTATCCACCTTCTTCCAAGCCATCCTATGTAAAATGGGATAGATATGAACCTTGTTAAAGGTTTGATCAAGATATCTTTGATCTAAATCCTGTGATGGTTCCCTATTTCCTTCTGAAATAAAAAATTTCAAATAAGCATTTAAGGAAATTCTCCTAACTTATATGTCACGTCTTAGCTACGCAAACTATACTGCACATACCTTTTGATCAAGCTTTTCCATCATCTATATCTTAAAAATGCCCTCAGCTAAACTCACACTGTTCTCTCTACAGAGCTTGCCTTCCATGCAGTCATATTCACTTGCTGAAAGCTTAGTCTTTTTTTCAAAAATCATCTCAGAAAACTCTACGTATGACAACTGTTTTCAATCACTCAACTGAATGTGATCTGTTCCTCTTTAAACACCCAAAGACCACTGCTCTCCTCTCCTTGTCCCTTTTATGGAAGTCTCACTTTTATTATCGTTGTCTGTATACTTAGCTTATCACTTATACATGACTGTATATTACTTGAGGGCAAGAACCCTGATTTACTTATATCCATACTCTTTATAGGATCTTTCATGGTTCCTGAAACAAAGTAGGTGCTAAATTATTATTTATAGGGCAAGAAAAGTTAGAGACCAGTACATCAGGGAATGATTCTACAAAGTTATCTTTTGCTTTGAATTTCTATTTCTTTCAAGTCTGAGTCTAGGTTAGTTTGGTTTAACACATGCTGGTTCTTTGAAAATAAATCCTGAACCCAGATGAGTATTAATGTATTTAAATTTAGATACAACCAGTTATGCATTCAAATCCCCCAAACAAATGGGTATATTGTTAAAATTTCATGAACTATAAATACAAATAGTTTCTAGTCTTTGAAAGGACTTTGCATATAGCAGTGAGATGCTTGAAAAAGAAAATGAAAATGGGATTTAGAATGGTTTTCTACACTTCCCTTTAACACCTGAGTTTCATTCTTACCTTACCTTAAACTATGTGAATGACCTTGAGAAAATTAAAATAAATTCAAATAGTTTAAAACAGAGTTTGTGTGTGTACCAAGTACTTCACTAAATAGCTGCTGGCGCCACCTTTATGTGATCACCAAAACATATTAACTTTAAGAATCTTTTTGGAGACAGTGAAATCCCTTTATATATTAAATACATATATACATAAGTATTAAATATATATATATGCATATATATATACATATAATACATATATTTACCTTGTAAGACTCATTTCAGTACATTACACTATTTAAATACTCTTTGAATATCAAGGTGACTAAGGAATGTTTCGATTATAAAAGTGAAATAGATACTTCACTGAATCTATGTTGGTGCTTCAGAAATGTACCTTATTCAAACCTTCATACTAAGTTTTCCCCCATAATAATGTTTAAAGAAAATGTTGGGGGTTCTATTTCTTAGCTACCACTGTGAGGCAATTCTCACCAATGAGATGTTTTACCATTTCCCAAGAGTATACATACACATAGCCTGGTAAAGTGACCAATACTTGACAATAAACTCCACTACTGTGTCACCCCATGGAGGAACCTGATTATAGGGAAGCCAGTTCTAACAATTTAAGATTGCAAGCAAGATAGAATTATTTAGCTACAAGGATATTCAATGCAGCACTATTTACCACAGCAAAAATTGGAAGTAACTTCAATGTCTGACAACAAGGAATCAATAATCATCTTTTCTGGTACAACTAGTACAATACATAATGAAATATTATGAAGTCAATAAATGTGATATAGCAGAATAAACACTAATATGAGAACATGTTTACAATTTATTATAACGTGAAATTGAAGGCTATTTAATAATAAACACTTAAGTCTATGTTTGTATGTGCATGTCTTCGTGTGTGTGTGTCTCCAGGAAGGGACAGATTAAAGTGTTGAGCAGTCATTTTCTTCTTTTTTGCTTATTTATATTTTCTAAAATGTATGTAATGAACATATATATTTTAATGGGAAAGTAAATGCCAACAAATACTAATTCGATATCCTTTTCTCCTTTCATAGACTCTTCCACGGGTAAGAAAATGCCAACAAACACTAATTCGATATCCTTTTCCCTTTTCATAGACTCTTCCTAATTTCTTTCTTGTTTTCATCACCAACGCCACCCTAGAGGCCACCTCCTCTCCTGAAACCCACAGGAACTGAGTGGAAATATGGTCATTTCCATCATGACCACCAATACTTCTAATAATTCACATATGAATAATGAGATATTAACTCTGAAGGAACACAAAGAATCTAAGATAGGTTTATAGTTTTAAGATTTCAGTGGGGCGAAACTGAATTATTCACATCCATTAAATAGAGTTTGAATGATTCACAGCCAATTTTATTTTTATAATTGTAATGAAACAGCTGGGATTAGAGTCTATTCATGGACTCATAAGAAATTTGCACCCCACCTACTAAAATTAGTTTCTGCATCCAAAATTCTGATTTGAACATCTGACTGTGAAAAAAACAGGCAACATCGCTCAATGCCAAGAAACTGAAGAAATAGACTTTAAACATGTCATATTCTCACCAGAATTATTTTATTTCTCATTGTGTAGACTTCCCTTTATCGGCATTCGTAAGTGACCCCTTAATAGCATGATTCTCTGAAACAAAGGTATTTTCAAAGAATGAGCTTTCTTGTATAAGATAAGTCCCTGTTGAAGATTTTAGACTGTATTGTGACAGTTTTTTATAATTTATGGGTTCTTAGCCATTAGAGGGAAATCTAACTTAGGAACTTGGACATCAAATACATGATATCTCTTTGGACATTAGCATCACTAAGTCCACAATAGAAGATATTTGTCTTAAAGTTGCCTCAGGTATCAATTCACAGACCTAAATGTTTAAGGTTTTATAGAAAATTTGCTTGGCCCCAGAGTTTGCAATTTTAAAGAGATCTGAGCAATTGTATGCTTCTATCTCCATAATTTTCCAAAGAAGGAAACAGGACATAAGGACTGAGTGACTCATCCAGGGTGGTCACACGGCCAGTTAGTCACAAAGTGAGTCGAGAACACAAAGCCTTTTCCTCCAATCCAGTACTCTTTCCACTACATCACAAGGGAAGAGTAAAAAGAAAACTTAAAATATAATTTTACTGGAAAATACAATCCTGTCAAGCCTGAATCACAACCAGAGACACTCCATTAAAGGTGGAACACACCCACCTCTAAACCCAGCTGTAACCTCAAAGGGCTGGGCACACTACTAAAGAATAATTCAGATATATTTTGGAGTCTTGAAAAATATTTAAATCATATGTGAATTTGAGGTAAGCTCTAAATTTTGATTTGATTTTTTTAAAAAATCCTACATGAGATACATTATCATAGCATAAAGTTTTGAGAGGCATATTAAGTGGATAGTTCATTTCTAGACCATAGACTGCCCATCGCGACAGTCTACATTTTTCTTTGAATCAGTTATATGATTCAGGCGAAGTGATGGATTTTCCTGAATTATCAAGAAAAGTTTAGGTTGAAAATTCCTGAGATTAAGAAGAATTAGATTAGCCAAACATGTGTATCTTCTAAAATATGACCGACACTGCTTCAGCTGTAGCATGCTTTGCAAAACAGATAAGCTTCTAAAAAGTTATAAGTAAATAAAAACATTTTCATTTTTCAAAGTATCAGGGAAGAAATTTTAAAAGTCCCATGCTGAGGTTCCGGGGTTTTTTTAAAAGCAAATGATTATTTTTAAGTAAAGCAAATAGCTCTCTCAAATGTAATATTTGTAAATGTTTAGATTCCCATATATAAATCTGACCTAACTTGTGCATATAAATGACATCAGGGCATGTTTTCATAAGTGTCATTAACGGGGTAAGAATGGCCTGAGAGGGCTTCCCTGGTGGCACAGTGGTTAAGAATCCGCCTGCCAATGCAGGGGATTTCAAGCCCTAGCCCAGGAAGATCCCACATGTCACGGTGCAAATAAGCCCGTGCACCACAAGTACTGAGCTTGCACTCTAGAGCCCGTGTGCCACAACTACTGAAGCTGTGCACCTAGAGCCCGTGCTCCGCAACAGAAGAAGCCACCGCAATGAGAAGCCGGCGCACCGCAACAAAGAGTAGCCCCCGCTCGCTGCAACTAGAGAAAACCCATGCGCAGCAACGGAGACCCAACACAGCCAAAAATAAATAAATAAATAAAAATAATGGCTTGAGATTCTGTATTTTTAGCCTATAGCAATCACAAACTCAATGTTAATTGAGAAAGTATTCTTTCCCCTGTCTTTTTAACACGTTATTAAGAAATAATAAAGACTATTCTATCTGACATTCTGAAAATCCTATGAAAGAAAAATACTTTCTAATGAATCAATGTAAATATTTCAGCGACAAATAAAACTAAAGATCATTAAATTCCATATTTTAAAGAGAAAAATCGAGTTCTCTCTTATATTCCCTCAAAGCCCACACTATTACCCCACCACATCCAACACACATCCAATGAAGGCAAAAACTGGGTTAAGAAATTGTGAAGGGTAGTAAAAACATCATCCATGAAGGCAAAAGGAAAACAAGGAAAGAGAGTTCTCCCCTAAAAAAGGTAAGCCTATCTGAGTTGACTGCTTTCCCTTAAGAAACATGACTCAACTCTGCATAAGAACATAGGTCGTCCTTGGAAATAAATTCCTCTAGAAAACAAACTGTGCTGCACACATAATGTAAGGGAAGCATATCATACCATTATCTGGGTATTGGATATCTGTCATATTTCATATACATAAGAAATAGCTCTTAAAGATTATCATTTGCTTTTTCCTTGATTATCTGCATTCATCATTAAATAAGTCAATTTAGTTTAACAGCTCTCCTTAATTACGTATTTCTAGGATACTATTCTCTAAGCATTATTTATGAGTGAATTTATTTTGTATCTTAAAAATGACCCACTTCGATGACAGTGACTTGGACATGGGACACCATTTATTATCAGTCGGATTTTCTCATTTAAATATTATACAGTGTATTCTGTCTTTTAGAAATATCTCTGTATATCCTTAGTTTTTTCTGATTAATCATGATGTTACAGATAGGTAAATTTCCAGGGCATGAAATGGTTCATCGCTTTCATAATTAATATGCCCAAATTAAATCTTAGAAATTGAGAACCTCTTTTTAAAAAGGCAAGTTAACATGTAAAATTATGTGCGAGAGCTATTTGATCATCCTAACATGAGAGATGATACCACTCAATTGATCACATCACAAATGTCCTGTACTTACAAAAACAAAACGAAAGTAAGATTCCTTTGCCTTACCCCTAATCACTGATAACAACATAAGAAATATGCCGTAAGATAAAGTATCGTGGGTTTTTTCCAAAATGACGTCATAACCCCGATTCTGTTTTACTTGTAAATTATAGTTAATTATAAACATCTATAAATGAGAATGTTACTTCGCCAAAATGAAGGAAATAGGGTTCTTGGAGCCTCACTGAAACTATCTGCATCTCCTTGAACTAGTAGCACAACCACACGCGGCAGTATCCTACTTGCCAAGCGTCCTTGAGTTTATTGGTAGACCATCTTAGTAATCAATGTCCTTGTCTACAAACACTTAATGAAAGTTCACTGACAGAGTCAAAGGGAAGGGAGAGTAAAAGAATATGACAATGGAAACAATATTCACTTTTTTGGTGGGAGCAAATACCAAACACAGAAATCCAAGGTAAAAATTTTTCCTGGATTTTAGGTAATGAACACTTCTGTTAAATCCACCCATCAGACTGGACTTGGCCAGAAAAATACTAGATTCACATCGAGGCTGCGCAGCTCATGGCTGACACACTTTGGAATCATTCTGCATCTGTGCTCCTGAAACTTGGGCCACCTTCTGTATACTCTTCACTTCCAACATCTAAGAACACTCAACAATAGGGTCCTTCTTGGGCCCTGTTATCTTCTGACTCATGCCGTCCGTGAAAAAAAGGAAGCCAAGCAAAAGATAGTTATACAGGAAATAATTAACAGATACCGTGCTGAAGGATACCATTTCACAGGGACTACAAACTTACAGCCCAATTCACTAAAAGATACATCTGCTTCCCCTGCCTTAGAAACCTGGGCCAGCAGAACCATGCCAGACTTCACAAAAAGCCTAGGTTACAAAAAAAGAAAAAAAAAATGTGCTTTTAAAAAATACTTTAGCCAGGGGAGTTGACTTAAAAGAAAGAAATCAGAATAATAGAAAATCCCATTAGTCAAACATATATGTATCAAATTGATTTTACTAGTGATCTATTGTCAAATATGGTATGCCAATGTAAAAGAGGAATAACCAATAAAGGAAAAAAAAAGCTACTTAGATTTTATTTAATAAAAATTAAAATGGTCATGTTCACTATTAAACATAACTAAGAGGATGAATAATTGTTATTTTTAAAATAAATTTATTATATATTTGAATTTAAACCGTACCCTTTTCTAATAGGTGACAACAGAAATGCATCTATCTAGGGCAGAAGCACAGAGATATACAAGGACTGTTAATCTCTGGATACAGTAAATGGTTTTTAACATTTTATTCTTAGGCAAAATAAATAGCAGCGGCTACCTAAAGAGAAATTTTACAAACAAGGCCTAAAAACTATTTCATAGCTAATGATTAGGGAGGTGTGTGCTTCCTATTTCTCCTGGTATAGACTTTTCTCTTTGGTATTCAATATATGCAAATATAAAAAAATTCAAATGGGGTCAGGAAAATGGTTATGTATGTAAACACTATGTTTAGACAACAGTACCTAGATGAGAGCTGCTTTTATTTTCATTAAACATGAAGCAAAACAATAAATATCAGACTTTTCACCTGAGATCATCTTTAGTTAAAAAAAAGTTCCTGCGGTCTTCTGTCTATGGTTGTAAAGGCATTCAACACTGTCGCTTGTTTAAACGTCTCTTTGACTGCCAGTGGACTGTCCCCAAAAGAACATTTTTGCATCTCAATAGACTGTCCGGTATCAACAATCTTTAAACTATAAATTTAACGCCGCTGAAGAAAGGGGGAAATAACATCTGCTTTGTACTGTCTTGGTATCACATTTACAAAACGAACAAATAATCATACTCCTTTGCCCTTATCTAGAACCCTGCATCTGACGATCTCAAATGGCCCGACAAACATTAATTAACTAAGCTGCGCAGCACTCCTGGGAGGATGGCTGGCATCATGATCCCCTCTAGCAGACAAATGAACGGGATCCTGGGAGGCCCTTTCTCTGAGCCAATGGCTCAACTCGGATCTCAACTCCAAGAACCTGAAACTCAACTCCACAGCCCATGGCCAGACATCTCTGCCAAAACCAAGCAGTGCAAAATGTACATGTTAAACGGGACAAATCCGCAAATAAATTTACACTGAAATCAATCACAAAGAGATTTATTTTTCCCCTAGGTGCATGTGCAAAGTGGACTGATAACTAGGGCATCTGAGCTGGTGGAAGAATTAGAGCCTACGAGTTATCTGACTGTGACGTTCTGTCCTGACATGACATGCAGAAGTTTATTACGTAAGTATAGATTTGCCAACTAAACAATTATACTTCTGAGTTTCACTGAAAAACGAAAAAAATGCATGTGATATTGGCAAAATCTTTGTGAAATTTAATAACAGGTGTTTGCTTCCTTTTAATATGGTTATCAGTTAAAAAACATCGCTTTCTGTGTTATAAAATCCAATCTAAAACGTTAATTACAAGAATGAAACCTAGAATTCCTCAACAGGAAATAATAAAACGAACACAGTTACATCTGCATAAGAAGCTACCAAATAATTAAAAAAATAAATACCTTTGTTAAAATAAAAATTATACAAGAAGCTGATCAGAAAAGAGCACCCGACTACACTGAGTTCTGACTATACTACACTGTTTAGTTTAAAATGAGAAAGGAACATCTATTTGAATATAAAAAACCAATTAACTTTTACTTTTAGCAAGACAGTATTAAAGACATTAACCTCTTCCTGGAGCCAAATTTAAATGCTGCGTTTTCAAAACATTTTCAGGAGCTTATTCATGTTTTATAAGATCTATTCTAGAAGTTTTAAAAGAGGAATAATTAAACTTTACATATAAACTTGGACTATTTCTAGCAAAGCATCTAAAGGGGCTAATATTTCTTTCTACTCATAAAAAGAAAAAACATGATTTCATAGAAATACTGTTAGTGCACACAAAACACTGATTTTCATAAAGCAATTTACAAGATGAAGCTTATGTTAATGTGCTCCCTGCCATACTCAAAGCACAATGATCAACACAGGTCACATACACGATTTAGAATTTTTTATAACAAGATCAATTCCATACTAGTAACAAGGGAAGTCTAAAGGTATTCACCAAATGAAAATACACATAAATGAGCTGCCACTGAATATAAAACTAAAAGCCAAACACTGACCTAAGGAAAAAAAAAAGAGAAAAAGAAAAGAAAGAAGTGAAGAAAACTAATGGATATTTTGAAACTTGAGCTCTTCTCTGTGATTCTTATATTTCCTTCCTCACTTTGAGTGCAGCAGAATTTCATAACTACAACCAGTTAGAAACATGTAAAAGAAAGACTAATATTCTGAAAGTGATATTTTAATGATGTGCTTTGTGACATGACCCTAACTCCATTCAGCATACTCTTTAAAATGTTTCCATTATTTAGCAACATAGTGTTAAACTATTTTAAATTAACATTTTCTGTTGGACACATTTTCCACACTTAATTCTTGAATATCACTCTGCCCAGTAGTCAAAGATGATAGTCAAGTTTTTACTTTTAGTATTAGAAACTACATGTATAAATATATTTACATTTGTCCTATTAATGCTTTATTGGATGCTCTAATTAAAAAATCGCTTTTAAAACCTATTTTCCATTTCTTAAATTGCTTACTATTTCAAAATAAACATACCAAACAGCAAGTTAATTTCAAGTTCCATTCTACTATTTAAACTCAAACATGGGTATTACATTCTGTAGATATATACTTACACAGACCCCTGTTTTTTCATTTAAAACATGGAAATTGTATGTGCATATTTCACTTGTGTACTTATAAATTTTTACAGGACACCTTTGTTACTAACTAGACCTCTAAAATTACAAAATTAAAGTACTTTGGTTTTGCCTTAGTAAATATGATGGCAATATTCTCTTGGGTTTCCCCTGACTGATGGCAGAGGAAGGAATGAGAAGTATATGTTTGCCATGATAACTTAGCAATACCAATTTCTACCACCAAAGTAGATTTCTTGTCAAATTCACAATCAGAATTCACCAAAATAGAATTCTTGTCAAATTCACAATCATGGGCTCTTAATTCTCTCAAGTATCTTAAAAAGCTGATCAGCAAGACATGTGTAAATTAAAACTTTTAAATTCAGTTAATATACTAAATATTGGGTCGGCCAAAAAGTTCATTAGATTTTAAGTAAAAATAAAAGCCACATTTTTTCATTTCATCTAGAACTCTACTGAACAGCGTATTCACTAATCAAATGAACATTTTGGCCGACCCAATATTTCACAATAAATCAAATCAGCTATACCTCCTTATTGCAAATGTCCAATAAAATGGGTGACTTCCAAAAGCACTATTCAAATGCAATGAAAATATAAATTTTAAAGATCAAATTTTACTAAAATCACAGAAGAAAGACCCAGGCCACTTTAAAATACGTCATATATATATATACACATATATATATATATATGTGTATATATATATATACACACACACACACACACACACATATATAGAGAGAGACTTTTTTGTCAGCTCTCAAAATTTAGTAGATGATGGTCTTTAAGTATCACAAATCCTACAGTTAGGAATCTGATATTCACTGTAGAACACAGTTAAGTAGCCTCTTGCTGAAGATTTCCTACTTCAGCAGCTGATGTGGAGGAACTGAAAAGACAGTTGAAATGATGCAACAGAAAGTTGAAGTCAGGGAATTAAGGAAGTGGAGGAATTGAGAAAAACAATTTTTTTAGAAAAGTATTATCATCCTCAGGCTGCTTAAAGAATAGAACTATCCTGCTCAGGCTTTAAATTGCACTGCTTCATAAATTACTGCTCGTTCCAAATTCTTAGTGTTTACAAACGGTGGCAGAAAAGGTAACATTCCAGAAACAGTCTAAAAGAGTCACACAACTTGGTATCAGATGAAGATGTCATGGATGAAAACAGTTTTAAATGAAAAAAAAAAAAAGAGTGGGGAGTTCTAGTGATGCAGATGTAAGGAAATCAATTCCACCACGCTCTCAAGATGCAACATGAAATTTAAAAATCCTAGGACACGTCATTCCTGCCTTATAACCAGAAACCATAAGAGCCACTTGAGACCAGAAGAGTCCTCATATGCTAAGAAAATGATGAGCATTTACAATGATAAAAATGCATAATATATGAAAGAAGCTCCCTAAATTGAACACTCACTTGAAAAGCACAGGAACTATTTCTCTTCTTTCCAAAGTTATTTATGATAAACTTGCTCCTTCCGGGCAGGAAGGATTCTTTGTTTCTCAGTGTACAAGGAGGCATCTCCTCTTCTGCATTCAAGCCCTTCTCTTAGCTCCAGGGCATGACTGCGGATGGGAAAGGTAACAACTTTTATAATTAACTGTGCTCCTCCAAGGGGCGTTTCTCAACTCCACTAGAGAAAGCCAGAGAAGCACAGATAAGCCTCAGAGAATCTACATGAAATGAGAGCGGAGTAGCCAAGCCGACATTGGCAAGAGTAATTTTTCTCCCCAGAATACATCCAGAGAGAACTCGGTGGTCTCTAACCTCCAGGTCAAAGCACTGGGCTGGCTGAACTAACCAGCTCTTTTGTAAAGGTTAGCTGGATTCTGATCCTACCTTCCATGAAGGAACAAAGCTTTGAAATCAACCGGAAAGCTCAAAACTTCTCAAAGTCAAGGTGAGATGTTGAAGCGGTAGTGCCTTAGGCAAAAAGCAAGCATCACTCAACTGGGAGCTCCTGAATTTTCAAAATCTAAAATATTTCTTAACAATTCACAGTCTACACAGCATGAAGAGAGTGAGCAAGGATCTTATCTTACAGAGCTTTTGTTTAGTTTCTTTTTCACGCAGGACTGTGTCTTTCTCCCTTCAGGAGCCCGACAATGTAAAATTCATGGTTCTCTTCTTCGGATGCTCTTCACACCATTCACACTTAAGTCTATCTCATTTTTTCCCTCCTCTTGGCAACAAAACAACAAGCATTGTCATTTGTACATAATTACGCTGTGAGTTTTAAAAACACTACATTTCCGTATTAACGTCTCACTGAGGGCTTTGCATTCTTAGCGATTTAAATCTCTGCTCATTTCCTTATTAACCATAGACTGTGTCACACCACCTTAAAATTTAAAAGTCATTTCATCATTTTAATGTAACAAATGTGCATCCTTCTGGGATTCCGAGCCTCCCTTCTCCAAAAGCAGCCTCATGGTTTTGCATAATCACCAGGAATGATTAACAAACATTCAATCAGAGCTGAGAGTAGTGACAAACAAGTGACTTCCACCCACTCGATCAAGTGTATGTAGAGTCCACACAAACACACGTGAGCTGCTTTCTACCACTTTGGCCTTATTAAGTATACATCCCCAGACAGATACACATCATTTAGTTACACTTGGTAAGTCATGATACTAACTCTAGAGAATGTACGTTCTCCCCATCTTCCCTTCAAGATATAGGAATTATTTTAAAAAATTAAACCTTCCTACCCGTAACAGGGACTGGGATTCATCCTTGGACTTGTTTTCTCCGGATGCAGGATACTGCTGGGTGAGGGCGCCAGCCTTCTCTCCGCCTGCAGGCACCCCCTGCAGGAAGCCCTTGGTCTCCACAGCCAAGCCATAAATAGGGCGCGCCAGGTGGGCAGCCTCTACGTTGGGGCTATCCCTTAAAGTCTTTGTCTGCTCTTGGGGCCCGGACACAGGGGTCAGAAGCCCCAGGCTTGCTTGGGTATAGGATGGACTGCCCCGTAGGATGTCCGCCCCTCTCCACGTCACGTTGCGAAGGTCATCACTTGAACTCTCAGCCCAAGCTTTTTCTTTCAGCCCGTCCTTCTCTTCTAGCTTCTCCCTCTTCACCACACTCTCAGCAACCGGCTCTCCCATTTTAGAGTCTGGATTGAGCAGACTGTAGACCTTGAGGTCAATCTTGGGCTCCTCCTTGATGGTGGACACGGCATGCCCGTCCTCTTCGCCGTTGGCTGTAGTGCTGTCCTGTTCCTGGCAGTGAACAGTGTTGAAGTGCTCCAGTAGTGACTGAGTCTCGGCAGCTGTAAAACTGCATTGACGGCATTTGTAGCAGCTGTGTGCTCTCCTGCAGAAGAAGAAAACCATTACTCGAAATCGAGCATTCAGAAGGGCTTTAAAAAAATAGTCTTCAAGCACCTGAATTTTATCTCCTGTAATGTAATAGGTAGAATGCAATACAATATTCTCAATACCCAGAAACTGGCATCTTCCGTTCTAGGTAAGGAATGCAATATTCCCGTTTGTTATATTAGCAATAACAGGTATCTGCACACACAGACACACTTATGCTCACACACTCCAGACGAGTCACATTTAAAGCTGGTTGATTTGCTTTATTATTGAAGGACCTGCTCTGTTCATTTTACTGTGACTGGATAATCATCAATTCTATATTATTTAATAGATATTCATAAATTTTTACACCTGATTTCATCAGTGGACTTTTCTCTTTCCACTTATTTAAACTAAACTGGGATATTTTTCACTATAAATATATATACATTGCTAGTGCTGAAGTGCTCTATACAGCTTTTACATATATTAAAATAAATTCTACCGAACTGATTACAATGTTCTTTTCTATCATAAAATTTAAATCCATTTAATCAATGAAATGTGGTTGACTGAGCTACATAATCTAGTAAATAAAATATACCAGAAGCTCAAATTTTTTAAGACAAATTTTTTCTATCTGTAAGGACTTATGAACATTCAACAAGTTGAACGTCTGTTGGGTACCAAGCAGCATGATAGGTGCTGTACAGATATATTCATTAAAAGAGTGTGTGTGAACGTATGTTTATGTGTGTGTTTTCTTTTTATAAGGCATAAAACAAGGAGACCTTATTGTTGGATTTCATAGCATCTCCTGCTGTTAAAGACAGAACGGTAACTGTTAAATTAAGAAAAATGTTTGATTAACAAAGAAGAACAGAGGCACTGTATCCTAAAAGGCATACTGGAAAGGTACACAAATAACTGGGAATAAGGCAGGCATACATTCTTTAACTGTAAAAACCTTGTATGGCTTTCTAATTAAATAACCATGTGAAACACTTGCTACTCCACAATATAATGTGTTAGGAGTTACAACTTAAAATAACAAAATAAGTTTTGAGAGCTGTTACTTAAAGCTACTGCAGGGGCTTCCCTGGTGGCGCAGTGGTTGAGAGTCCGCCTGCCGATGCAGGGGACACGGGTTCGTGCCCCGGTCCGGGAAGATCCCACATGCCGCGGAGCGGCTGGGCCAGTGAGCCATGGCCGCTGAGCCTGCGCGTCCGGAGGCTGTGCTCCACAACAGGAGAGGCCACAACGGTGAGAGGCCCGTGTACCGCAAAAAAAAAAAAAAAAAAAAAAAAAAAAGCTACTGCAAAGTAGGTACCCCTATATGTAATCTGTAGATAATCATCACAATATTACTTTGCCAGGCACTGGGTACACATTGGTGAATACAAGGCACATAGTCCTTGTTCACCTGGTGTTTAGAGTCTAGTCAGGAATGACAAGCTTCACATTAGTCTCTAAATAAACATGTAAGGACAAAGAGTAATATGTGCTAAGAATGGAATGGATGGGATGGTAAGGGGGTGGAAGGGCTGCTTAAGGTCCTCAGGAAGGCCTTTCTGAGGGCGATTTATCAAAGCAAAGGATGGAAAGGAGCTATCCTTGTTGGAGGAGGAGGGAGGGGAAAGGGCAGTACATTCTAGCAAGCCTGAGATACTGAAAGAGGCCACTGATGCTTGAGAGGAATAAATAAGAGGAAGCATAATAATCAACAAGCCGGAGGGTCACCTAGAGCTTTGTGGACCACGGCAAGGAGGTAGGTATCTTCAAAGGGAAAGGGAAGCAACTGCAAGGTTATAGGCAGAGGAGTAGCATAGTTAAATGTGTGCTTTAATCACTTTGGGAGTGTAAAAGTTTCTCTACTGGAGGACTTCATTCCGAGACCTGATGGCTGAAAATCCAAAAGAACGTTCTTATTTTATGGAAGCAAAATTCAAAGGTATTAAGACACGTAACAAAATCAAGCCAGTATTTGTTGAGAGTACTTAATTTGGTACATGATTATCTTCTTGTGATTAACAGCTTACATTTGGTTGAACAAATATGGATATTTAACTTCTACTTTTTACAGGAGGTTGTTTTCAATCTTTTGTCCTATTTTTCTTCACGAAGTAGGAAAGATAAAAGGAAATACAATAAATGAAAAATAATTTGATGATGAATTGACCATAAAAATATTAAAATGGGGCTTCCCTGGTGGCGCAGTGGTTGAGAATCCGCCTGCCGATGCAGGGGACATGGGTTTGTGCCCCGGTCCGGGAAGATCCCACATGCCGCGGAGCGGCTGGGCCCGGGAGCCACGGCCGCTGAGCCTGCGCGTCGGAGCCTGTGCTCCGCGACGGGAGAGGCCACAGCAGTGGGAGGCCCGCGTACCGTAAAAACAAAAAGAGAAGAAGTGCAAGACTCTAGAGTACCACATGACAAAATTATTTTAAAACAGAAGACTCATAGTTTTATTGGAGAAGCAATTTAGTTCACTTAAAAGTAAGACTCTAGAACCAGAATGCCTAAGTTTCAAGCTTGGCTCTGTATTTTACTATATATGTGACTTTGGATAATTTACTGAACCTGCCTCAATTTCCTGACCTGCAAAATGAAAATAATAGTGCATCTAGTATGAGTTAACCAATATAAATCCTAAAATTAAATAAAGCCCCCCTTCTGTGTGAATCTGCATTCTGCACTCTATTCAAAGGAGCTAAAACTTACCACCTGGCATTTTGGTATCATTCTTTTCCACTCCCCCAGGTACCTTAACCATGACAGACATCTTTCTTAAAACCATGTTTATTTCCTAGCAGATCCTTTGTTTTAAGACATTACCAGGTAGAATATATTTTTTGCCTTTTCTGCTTCACCTAGTGGTGTTCAATGGCCTGAAAGATGGAGCAGTTTAGCAGTTAATTGTCAAGCCTTACTCTTTTTTCAGTAATAGTAGTCAGACCCATAATCTTAAAATTCTGAATAACAAAGACAGAAAGAGCATTACCTGTGTTTTCCTGAAGTCTTCAGAGGTAGGGATGCTTTGTAAGCGTATTCAGGAGGGTGGTTTAGAACCATAATATATCTAGTAATATATCTCAGTAATTAAGATTATGTGCCTTCAATATCTACTTACTCTGCAATCTAGAAACGTCCTTGAGCCAACCTATTCCTTCACCATAAAAAGACGAATACATCCAACCTTTAACTGGTATGTGACTGACATGTCCTCCTAAATATACAAGGAGCTCTGGGTGTGTCCTGTCTAGGCAATGAATTCACCACAACGTATCACTTTTGACACAAGGTGTCTGGGGGCTTCTAGGTTTTCTAGTTTCAAGTTCCTGTCCCAACGGACAACTCTCTGACTCCTTGCAGGTATCGGCAAGAGCTGTTCAGATCTGCCCACAGAGGAGCTCTTATTCTGACTGATCAAGGCAAAGCCTTCCGTGATACAGGTGCTGGAGGACTGTCCAAATGCAGAGGACGGTGAGGCTGGGTGTAAAGCAGAAAGGAGACAGAAACTGCAGAGATAAGTTTTCAGTGAGAACCGGGTTTTACATTGAAAAGAAAAACACATACTAACAGGAAGGATATTAAAATGAGCTGGCAATAACAAGCTCAACGCACACACGTTTTCTTTTGAAGACTTCAAAGCACTCACACATATGTGATCTCACATTCCACTGAGGTATAAAGCCCATTTTATAGATAAGTAAAATGAAGAAAGTGCCTTGTCCATTTAGTCTACATCAAGTCAAGAATACAGGGCTTCTACCTTCCAGACTGATGTTCTATTTTTCTATCCTCGGTTGCCTGAATTTTTAACTTTATACAAAAATAAATAAAATTACCGACAATACTGACAATGAAAAATGAGGGCTAAAAATTGAAAAATGAGGGGAAGGGAAAGGTCTTCTAACTGACAGAAGTGAGACTGACTACAGCAATGGTTTGCAAAACGGGCTGCAAGCAGTGCTGCAATTGAAGGAGTTTCTTAGCAATACAGATTCCAGGGCCTCTCAGTTGCCCTACTGAAGATCTGAATCTCCTGGACATAACTTGAGAATCTGAATTTTTAGTAAGGTCTTCAGGGGACACCCATGCAGGGACCAGTCACAAACTACATTAGTAGATATATCCTGGTTCAAAACAACTGAATGAACACACTCAAGACATCCTCTACCACCTGTGGCTCTAATAAAACACAGGTAATGCCCTTACTATCTTTGTTATTCAGAATCATAAGATTCTGAGTGTGACTCCTATTCATGAAAAGAGAGTAAAGCTTGACAATTAAGCAGTAAACTGCTAAACTGCTCCATCTTTCAGGCCACTGAACACCCTGAGGTGAAGCAGAAAAGGCAATTTGCTGCATAATACTCTGGAGAACTGAAGGACTTCTTTCTCCATATAACAGTCATCAAATAAATGATAGGAAATATATGAAAAAGACAACATCACTGTACTTTCAAAAGCTGGGAGCAACATGAACTTTTCAATCACCTATGCTAACATCTAGAGCAGTGCTTCTTAAACCCTAACATGCAGAAGAATCATCTGGGAATCTTGTTAAAACTCAGATTCTGATTCTGGAAATCTGGGGTGGTACCCACTAGTCTCTATTTCTTACAAAATCCCAGATGATGCTGATGCTGTTGGTTCCCAGACCACACCTTAAATAGCAAAAGTCACGAAGCCATGGTCAGAAATATGTCGATGAGTGTTAGATTGGAATGAACTCTCAGTATATATACTCAGTACTTGACAGAACATTCCCAAATGAATTCTTTATGATGAGCAACATCATCTTCCCTCTTAAAGCACATACTCCCACCTCTGAAAGTCAACCCTAACAGCTTCATAAGCTAAAACTATAAACATGACATTGTCAAGCATAATCCGCAAATAGTCATTCATCTTCTTTATTTCACTGTTTGGGGATCATCTTTTAGTATTCTTTAGTTCTAGGCCATTTATATATATTATTCTACAACAATCACACATAGTACCTATTTCCATCCCTACTTCATACAATAAGAACGTGAAGCACAGACAAGTCAATTCATAAAATAATACGGAGTGCATGATGCAGTCTTCTAGCTCGTGTCCATAGCTATTCTTGCATGTATGCTGTTTGGTAGTTGACGCAATACTACTAGCTTGTTCAGGAATTAGTTCCTGAAAGATTTGGGTATATTTCTGACTTGTGTCACTCTCAACAATAACTGAAAAGCCCTTCAACTTAATGCCATGTTCCCCCAAAATAAAAAGATTATTTTAATGCCTAGTATAAGAAACATTACTGAAGAATAAAAGTTTAGTCATTGAGAAACTACGTTAGTTTGGACTCTGCTCTAACCTACTGAATACATTTCATTTTATCAACATTAATATGAAAACCTCAAAAGGTTCAGGGAGTTTTCTCTTCATTTTTCAAGACCCACCTTGACTACCTTTTCATCCATAAAGACTTCCCAAATGACTCAAACCCAAGAGTAAACCTACCATCCTCTGAGCTACTCTGAAACTCTGTCATCCAGAGGATTTTTTTCACATTGCATTTTATTAAAATGAATGGCCTTTGATTTAACTGATGGCATAAAAAGATTTATTTCATCATTTAAAAAGCTCTCATTCACCAAATAATCATGTATGTCTTACTTTACAGTTATATTGTAATTGCCTTAAAATCAAGATCAAAGCCCACACATCTCTATATACCCCTTCCAGCTCCACCCAGAACATCCAGATAGTCAGTAAATATCCACTTAATAACCAAAGGAGTGAACCACCACAGCTCTGGTAATGCTAGACTTAATATGTAAAGTCATAAAGCAGCAGAGAAATATTAAGAAGTACATAGATACTTTGCAGATGGTATATTTTGAATGGTTCTCTGAATAAACTCTTCATTATTTAAAAACTCCTAGAACTTCTAGCTACAGGAAGCTCAACTAATTTAAAAGACACTGCAAATATATTTGCATTAATTTAAATTCTATACTCTGCTGCCAACTGGATAGCAAACATCCTCTTCATGCTACCTGAGGAAAAAAGATGTCAGTCTGTAGATCTCCCTACCATTATCAGTGCCAGATAAAATACAGGATGCCCAGTTAAATGTGAATTTCAGATAATAAACAAATAATATTTTAGTGTAAGTATGTCCCATACAATGTTTGGGACATACTTACATAAAATCTCAATTTTTCCAGTGCAAAACTTTAGACAATGAACACAATCAACTTTGATAAAACAGATAATCATCTTTTGCCTCCAGAAAAAACTACATCAAGCTGCATAAAAAAACCAACTTGTACTTAATTCAAGTGACTTAAAATTTCTTTGAGAAAAGATGTTTTATTCCTTATTCTACTTGACAGAAATTTCATGTGCTATAAAAAAGCATTTATTTCAGATCCATTCATATTTCAACCTTTTATCCTAGCAGTATCATTTTATTCATTAGTAGAGATTAAAAATTATTTTCATAATTCATAAAGAACTGAGGTTTTCTAGATTCTAGAAAAAAAATCAGCTAAAAGGTGCTAGTCTTTTGCTCTACTCTGATAATATTTCTGTATTTTGATTTTCATAACAAACAGCTCACGGTATTTGTGGAGTCAGCTCTAAACAATGCTTTGTTTTTTTCCTTTTAATGTCAACTTCCAGAGATTTATGCCATAACTTAAAAAGCTCTCCTTCACCGAATAACTGTATTTCACTTTCAATAGTTTTAACCATAGTTTTTCTTCTTCAATGACTAAATGGACATCAAAGTAAATGAATAAATTATAAATACTAATCAATTAAGACTTCAAAGGTATTTTTTGGTAATTATGGAAACAAATACCTACAGATAAATTGTCACAAAGGAAGAGTAAATGAAGTGATTTAATTTAAATATAGTTCAGTATATGTGACAACTAATTAGTCATTTTTTGTGTCGTAAGAGTCTACAGGTGTGGCACTTGAGGTCACTGCCACTGCTGAATGTTGGAATGAAAAGCATCTGAAGAGAGTATTTGAGGGACAAAAACAGAAAAGGAATTACAGATGTATAGGTGGGTAACCGATAATCAACTTTTAAAAGCTGAAAATTTAATATTCAGCCTTAGTCAAGTGCAAAGGAGTAGTCTACAAAATATAATCTAAGGAAAATTGAAATTCTGAATGAATAAGATTCCATTCAATCCACTCATCTTGTATTTTTATACTGAAATAATCTGATGAGTATTTACTTATTTGGAATAACTGGGTTCTTTTAGAAGGGCGTGGGGTGATTTCACCTTCACGTGGTAGAAGAAAACACAACTAATGTCATAGCTGAAAAATCTCAATTTATGATTCACTTTCAAAAAGAAGATATCCCTACCAAACATTCAAAACAGAAAAATAAATCTTCCCATGAAATAGAAAGTAAACAAGAAAAGAGAAATAAATTATATAATATGAAATGTAAATCATGGCTAAAATTTATCTTATTCCATGACTCGATAACTGTTCCTATACAAAGTCTTCAGGACCATTAAATCTGAAATTTCTAATAAATAATGTATCCAAATAAAGGTAGTGCAATTGTGGGTTATTTTCTTGATGGACTATAATACCTTGGGTAACTTTCTGTCTCACAATGGGAATTTTCAACTTGAACCATGATGTCCATTTCAAGGTTTTACAGGCAACTGATTTATTAGGTATTGTTTAAAAGAACATGACACATAAAATACACAAATCTAGATGTAACCATCTTGGTACTCACCCTTTTAGAAACTCTGTACTAATGCACTGTGTACTTAGCTTTTTCAGATGTGCTGATAATTAAGTGCTTATCATAAAATCTATTCTTCAGAACTAGCAGAGCACACAGTTCATGTTCCTTCCCAGAGCTCTTTTAAGGTAGAAATTGTGCAGTAGCTACATTAATTTAATCAGCTACTGCATCCAATGTTATTTCCTTTAGCCTGAGATATATATTTTATGTCTAAAATATTCAAACACTGTTTAAAAAATTTTAACGCATTCATAAATCCCTAAACAGACAGATGCTTGTCATCACATACACTACCAAAAAATGTGTACATTTTTCCACATTCTGGTCAATTAGGTAGATAATGACTATATCACTGATTTTCAAGTAGTTTTTTAATAATAAGGGAAGTTGACTATTTATTTAAATATTTATTGGATATGTGTATTGATGAGAATTGATGCCTCATTTTTAAAATTTTATCATGTAATATTAATCGCACACATGTACACATACATATATACACATTCATATCTAGGTTTAGCAAAAAATGAAAATGAACATAATCATAGGATCATAAAATATGATTGATATATGTATATATATTCTTTATCTTTATATGGAGAGATACAGAGGGACAAAGAGTCTATGTACACACACACACACACACACATATATATATATATATATATATATATATATACAGAGAAAGAAAGAATGATATATTTATAGAGGGAAAATAATGTTTATGGTACAGTTCAATATATGTATATGAATGTAACAAATATACATGGTGTATACATATATAAATATGTATGAATATATGTATACAGTTTTGTTTTGCTAGTTTTTATGAACTTCTATGAAATGGTATGAAGCTACAAATAGTTGTCTTTGATTTGTTTTTATTCCGTCAAAATTATATTTATAAGACATCCATGTTGTATTCAACTGTCATTTATTCAAATTCACTATTGTATAATATACCACTGTATGACAAATCTATAAGTTACTTAACTAACCTCTTATGTATAGTTGAGGTTTTTTTCTTATTTGTTTTGCTTTTTAATTTTTGTTTCGGTTGTTTTGCTCTTTAAAAAAATACTACTTTGAACATTTTTGCACACGTTTCCTAGTGTTCCCACATAAGTTTTCTTCTGAGGAGTGAAATTACATGGTCTTTGGGAATACGAGCATCTGACATTGCCAGAATTTGCTAAATTCACTTTATAAAATCATACGTACTGGCAATTTTTATCCATTTTTAATCCATTATATATTTTTTGTCTTAACACCTATGTTTCCTGGAATAAATAAAATGACCTCATTGTTTTCTTCGGTTAATATTTGCCTTGTGTGATTTCATCTATCCTTATCTTTCTGCTATGGACGTCTGATTTAATTACACTGAGTATAAGGGTGTGTTCTATATGATACTGTTTTTTTTTTTTTTTTTGGTACGCGGGCCTCTCCCATTGCAGAGCACAGGCTCCGGACGCTCAGGCTCAGTGGCCATGGCTCACGGGCCCAGCCGCTCTGCGGCATGTGGGATCTTCCCGGACCGGGGCACGAACCCGTATCCCCTGCATCGGCAGGTGGACTCTCAACCACTGCACCACCAGGGAAGCCCGATACTGTTTTTCTGAAATCTTATTTCTTATTGGCTTAGTATGTATCAAATTTTATAAGCATTTTCCCCTATCTGCTTGAAAAGCATGTGCATTCTCTAATTGTTGGGTGTAGAATTTATGATTTTAATTAAATCAAGTTAAAAAACAAACAAACAGTGAGTTCCCTGGTGACCTAGAGGTTAGGATTCTGGGCTTTCACTGCCGTGGACCAGGTTCAATCCCTGGTCAGGGAACTGAGATCCTGCAAGCCACACGGCACTGCCAAGATAAATAAATAACTAAATAAATAAGTTTCTTAATTTGTTGCTCAAATATTTTATATTTTGAAAAAATTTTTTCTGTTCAACCTTTAATAAGGGAGGTTTCCTAAAATGTGCTACTGTGATTGTGGTTTGTCATATTTTCCCTGTAGCTCTTGATCAATTTGTGCTTTACATATATATTTATTTATATTTTACATATTTGTAATTATTATATATCCCTGATGAACTGAACCTCTTATCATTAGTAATGACTTTTCCTGCATATGCTTTTTGTCTTAGTCTAAATTGTATGAGATTAATAAAGCTACCTCAATTGTTCTTTCATTTATATTTACGCCTATAATTTAGTCTATTTTGCTCTTTCAAACTCTCCACAGCCTTATGCTTTGAGTGTGTAACCTATAAACAGCTTATAGTTAAATTTTTTTTAATATGTCTGATAATATCTTTTAAGTGGAAAGTTTAACCCCCACAGATTCATTAAGATTTTTGATATCTGGACTTTATTTTTTACCATCTTCCTTTAAAAATTCTATTTGTCTACCTTTTCCCACGTATTCTCTAAAAAAGGATACATTAAAAAAAAGATTGAATTTTATGGGTGTTCTTTATTTTGTTGTCCATTTTTCTCCTCTATAGCTTTGGAAGTTATGTACTCATTTCCTACTCTTTCACTAGTTATCCCTAAAGTTATCAAAATATGCATAACAAAGTCCTAACTCACTAACTCCAGACAATTCAAGCACTTTAGAACACCTTAATTCTGATCAATCTCCCTGCAAACTCACATAATAGTGTTGCCCAATAACTCAGTCTATCCCTTTTTAACTGCATAAATTAGGCATGCTATGGCTGTTGAGACTTACTCACAGTTCCCTGGTCTTTGTTTATGTGAAAATGTCTTTGCTCTTATTTTTGGAAGGTAGTTTTGACAGGCAGGCAATCCTAGGTTGACTTTTTTTTTTTCTTCAAAACTGAATAGTATTCCTCCGTCTTCTGGTTTCCATTGTGGCTGATAAAAAGTCTACTGTTAACCTAATAGTCTTTTTTGAATAGTTGAGCTGTTGTTTCTCTTTAGCTGCTCTAAGGAACCTCTCTGCCTTAGCATTTCAATTTTTACTACAAGATGTCTATGACTGAATTTATTTGTGTACAGATGGCCCCCAACTTATGATGGTTTGACTCACAATCTTTCAACCTTAGGATGGTGCAAAAACCATATGCAGTCAGTAGAAACCGTACTTTGAATTTGGATCTTTTACTGGGCTAATAATATGCAGGATATGTGGTACGATGCTCTCTCATGATGCTGGGTCGAAGAAGGGAACCCCAGCTCCCAGTCAGCCACATGATCAGGAGGGGAAAAAACCAATACATTTACAACCATTCTGTACCCAGACAACCATTCTGGTTTTCACTTTCAGTACAGTATTCAATAAATTACATAAGATAGTCAACACTTTATTATAAAATAGGCTTTGTGTTAAAAGATTTTTCTCAACTATAGGGTACAAGTGTTCTGAGCACATTTAAGTTAGGCTAGGCTAAGCTATGATTTCAGTAGGTTAGTTGTATTAAATGCATTTTTGATCTACGTTATTTTCAATTTATACTGGGTTTATTGGGACATAAACCCATCATAAGTCGAGGAAGATCTACATATTCTGCTCAGTATAAGCTATCCTATTTTGTACCTGTGTGTTTATGTCTTTCATCAGTTTTAAGAACTCATCTGCCATTATCTTCTCAAATATTGATTGCTTATCTTCCATTCAATATTCTTTTCTTCTGGGACTCTAATTAGATGCATGTCAGAACAGCTTCTTGTATTTTCATATCTTAATATCCACTTTTGATATTTTCCATCCCCTTCCCCTCTCTTAAGTATTCTGGCTAATATCTTCAGATTTAACTTCTGATTAACTCATTTGCTAATATATTACTTAACTTATCCATATGTTTTAAATTTCAATAATTAGATTGTCCATTCAAAAATGCTATTGTTTCTTTTTTGAATATTCCTGGTTATTTATAGTCTCATGTAGCTTGATCAATTTATAAGTGTAATTTTCATTTCTTTAAACATTTATTAATTATTATTTTCTAAATGAAAACTGCTGATCTGAAGTTCCTGGGTATCTAAAGCTATTATTTGCTTTTCCTACTGATTTCACATGTAGTGATTTACATCCACACTCATATGGTAAACTGTTGTAATGTGGAAGCTCATATAAGGTTTATCTGAAGCCATACATAGCATGGAGGTGAAAACTGGAGTATTTTCCTGGAGATAAATCTGTGTTTACTTCTGACAGGAGTCAGAGGAAGGCAGTAATGTTGAACCACATTAGCCAACTTCAAGGTGCCAGCTTAGAGTGAAACTCATGGATTCAACGCCCTCGCTCTGCCAGTGACTCTGGGCTTAGTCTCAATATAACTGCAGTATCAATGTCAGCATTTTTCATCCATGAAAACTTGCATTCCCTGCTTGCTCTCCCCAGTCTGGATTTAGCTCACTTTTGGTGAAGGGGTGAAGAGAAAAGCTTCAGAACTTTCACTTAATTCATGGAAGTCTAACAAGTCACTAAGAAATTATGTTTTATCTGGTATAGTTGCTTTGTAAGGAGGTATTCCTCCCACAACTCCAGAAACACAAAGTTATAACACTGAAAATGTTGATTAGGAGAATGGTAGTCAATTAGAGAATGGGTACACTAGTTAATTAAATAATATATAATAAAAGAAATGGAGTGTGAGAAACAAACATGAGTGGAATATAACAATTCTGTCATGACGTGAACTACGGGGTATCATAAGTAAATATGAAACATAAAGAAAGGAGAACTGGCCAAGTTTCACTTACTAAGTGGATAACGTTGGCAGTTCAACTCAGGTTAAACTGGTTCTTTAGGAAAATGCCCATGGAATGAAATCCACACTGAGGTTTTTCTCTGATAGCTTTAAATCAACTCTCTTGCTTCTTAGCTGTAGTTATTTTATAGCTACATGATTTCACACATTGTACAGCTCTCCGTTTGTGCTATCTTTTTTAGTACACTATAAGTCTTGTACATAAAGTATTCAAAAGCCTAGAATATAATCCCCAGTAATAACAGAATTGTGGTAAAAGTTTCCCAACATGAATAATATGAATAAATATAAATTTAACTAGAAAGATAGTATTGTGATGTGGTAAATTTCTCTCCTCCTACACTACCTTCAAAATGTAGCATTTGGGGGAAGTGCTTTGATAGCAGATTAAGTTTTCAACATTCATGTGACTATCTGTTTTCACATCCCTGGAGCCTCCACTGTTCAACTTTCAGTAGAGTTTCTTTATACTTCTTACCAAGCTGTGGCTCCTGAAACAGTAAGTCTCCAAATTTCAAATATTTCTAAAAGAACTCAAGCAGAGCAACTTAAAGGACCTAGGATCACACAAACTACATCAGGTTTTAAGAATAAGTGTGAGAGGATTATAATGACCTAGAGACAAGTGCTGCTAATTATTTTTAATCTAATAAAATACTAAGAAGGTTGACTTAAGTTCAAAATGTACTTCTATTTTGTGTGTCCTCAGAAGGGTTCCAAGACCGTACAATAGTCAAAGATTAAATTAAAACTCACCATGGAGATTTCGACTTATTCATGACTACTGTGAAGTCAAAATCTCACAGGGATCTCATTTATTTAAATGTACTCACTGAGCACCTATTACCCATCCTGGCACTACTACGCTAAATCGTGCAGACACAGCAATGAACAAAATAGAACTAGTCTCTTCCCTCTGGAGCTTACTTTCACTCCTGAATATTAATTAAACTCTGAGATTATTCAGTAATATTTTTATTCATATTTATTTCTTAGATTTTGTTTGTTTAACCAAAACATATGGAATCTCTATTTTTCCAGCCAAGTTTTCAACCAATAGCCTCAGCTTCCTCAAAAAAAGCCACTCATCCAAGGGATCTGGTATCTACATGCATCAGTGTGTGTGTGTGTGTGTGTGTGCGCGTGTGCGTGTGTGTGTGTGTGTGTGTGTGTTGGCTAATTTCTTCATGATTAAAAAAAGCCTCCTCCTTCAAAAAAAGAATGGGTTATCTAATTTCTACATCGCTTAAGAAATGTACACGCACAGTATACATACTAACAAGGCTCGGAAGGAAGCTAATGTCTGCTTGCCCCAGAAATAAATAAGCATGCAGCTAACATCAAAAGAGCCAGAAACACTCACTGCAAGTGTGAACACATATTTGATCGCAGGACTGTGTCTTTCCCAGGGCTGACCTTATAAATTAAACAGTGTAAATCTCAAGGAAGTGTTTTCTGAACGTTTAGATCCACTGTGAACATTAGGATGCCCTTCAAATTAACGTGTAACATTGTTAGCCTATTGCTGGACATAAACTGCTTCGTTACTGGTGATTGAGAAAACAGACACACACTGGTACCAACACACAACTTTTTAAAATAATGGGAGGAACTATTTAAAATCTTGGGATGTGAAAATTTAAATAACCAGATTTTTAAACTAGGATATTGAGTCTGCAAATGGAAAAGCCCTTAAAAATAGTAAATAAAGCTCTTGACTTTGATGCTTAGAGGCATGATAACAAGAGTACCCAATACTCTGGAAGTAATAACTGAATGCACTATGCTACCAGGATTCTGCTAAATCATAAGTTCCATAAGGGCACTGTGTTTATGTTCTTTTCTCCTATTTTATAATCAATGCCTGGCACTATGTGTATTTTTGGAGTTAATTAGTTAAGAAATGAATACATAAATGAAATAAAGATATGTATTCTAGGGCTTCCCTGGTGGCGTAATTGTTGAGAGTCCGCCTGCCTTTACAGGGGACACGGGTTCGTGCCCCGGTCTGGGAAGATCCCACATGCCGTGGAGCAGCTGGGCCCGTGAGCCATGGCCGCTGAGCCTGCGTGTCTGGAGCCTGTGCTCCGCAATGGGAGAGGCCACAACAGTGAGAGGCCCGCCTACCGCAAAAAAAAAAAAAAAAAAGATATGTATTCTAAACTGATCTCTAGAAAGTATGAAAGATTAATTGGGAAAGTTAATGTTTATAACAAGAATAAGATGAAAGTAGAAGGAAAACAGTAACACACCTTACATCTATTTACGAATCTGAAACAACGTAAGCAGGTTTACTCGCTCAGAGTGCACAGAAACCCAAAGTCACACATATTACAGAGTTCTCTGCTTCACATTACTGTCTGTACGCAAAACAAGGATGTTGCTTAATTTTTTAAAACTAGAAGAATGTCCAATTTCATTTTAAAAGAAAAACGAGCAACATGTTCTCAAGCGGATTGTTTCCCAGTTGGAATAGAGAATAGTACATATTACAGCGGCATCTTTCATTTGGAAGCCGCTCCACCAAAAATCATGGGATATGGGGTCATACTTAGCAAGGACAGATAAATGAATTGCGGTAAAACCAGCAACATTATCAGCATCATTGAGAATTTTAAAATATATTCAGTAGCTGGTATAAAACAGGTATGAATCATAAGAGTAAACAGTTTGAAGCAAGTGACCAAATTAAAATCTGTGGTTATCACATCTACCAATATAGAATCTGCAGTCTATGATCTTACAGAACATGATCTTGTTCTATAACTGCCCAAGGTCACCACAATCATTCCCCAAAATTCTTGGGTCAGCCCTCTGGATACTTTCTACCATTTTCTCACTATTTTTCCCCCGTACGGCTTACCTGTAGTGTCGGGAAATCTCTTCTTCCACCTGGGTAATGAAATCACATTTGGTACATGAGTGTTCTTTGCTTTCCTTGACAGCCGGCTGCCCATCCGATCCTTGCAGGTGATTGCCTTCTTGTTTGACGTCCGATGCTTGGGACTCATGCACGCTCTCGTAATGAAAGAGGAGCACGTCCACGTCGGGGGTGGAGAAGGAACATTGGTGGCACTGGTGTTTGACCCTTGAGCTTCCGGCCGCCCCCGGAGACAAGTGCAAAAGCAAGAGCGCACAGTGGGAGCAATTACTTTTCCTACAAGCAAATGGATAAGTAATTTCTCCAAGGTGCTTTTCTGGGCTGCAAAGGCCTCTGGGACAGAAGGGACAGTGTTTAATGGTACACTTATGAATGTTATGGAGCTGCTGATAATGACGGAGAAGTGGCCCCACGACAATAACGTCGGGGCCATGGCTTTTGGAATATCTGAAGTCGCAGAACTGACAATTGTAGCTCGTGACCATATTATCCTCTGCTCCCTTGCTGGAGAAGTCCTTCTTCTTCGCCCCACTAGAGCCCTTGTCTGCCTTGGTCATTGGCTCCCCTTCTGCACTTTTGGCTAGATCATTCTGATTAATGACAGAGCCCCTGGACAGCTTGTCATTCAATTCTGGGTTAAGGCCACCTGACTGTGCTCCTCCATGCTGCTTGCCATAATGTTCTAGTAGCTTAAGTGAGCTTGATGACTCGCAGCTGAAACTACAAAATTTACACCAGTAGTAACTGGTGGCCTCTGTACCATTCTGTCTTGAATCAAGGGGTTTGATGGGCACCGAGTAACCAACAGGCGTGTCATCTCCTGCCTTGACTGTCATCTTGTCCTGCCACTTTCCCAAGTCTCCGGAATCACTGGACCGAAGTGCAGGGATGGATTTGTTAGAGTTCTTCTCCGAAGGTTTTGCACCCTCAGAGGAGGGGAGAGAAGCTTTTATTTTGTTCGGGTGAGTCTGAAGAAAATGTTGTTCTAGTTCCGTTGATGAGTTGCCCATATAAGTGAAATTGCAGAATTTACAGCGGAAGTACTTGGTGTTTCCTTGGCAGTCTGGTGTTTTCCGTCCAATGCCAATGAATGTTCCACCTGAAGTAACCTGGCATGGAAGAAATGGATGTTACTTTAAAGGTATCATTAATTCAGTGCTTTTTGTGGGAGGGAGGAGGTGACACTGCCAAGTATCCCACATCCAAAAATACAATAGTACTTCTGCTTATTACGAAATCACTTGAATAATCAGAGCCAAAGAAATTCACTCTTCATTACGCAATAGCAACTCCATGAGAGGCTCATTATGCAAAAATTTTTGGCCAAAGTACCTGATGAAGGTAAGTTATAAAAGTACTATAACTAATGCAAAGGATTTAATAATATATACTTAAAAAAAAAAAAAACTACGAAGAAGACTTCCAATTAAAGAGGTTTTACTACTGTCTCCTTCAAATGCCGTGCCCGCGGAAGCAGCCAAATCACGTGGGATTTCTTCTCACAAAGCTAAGGGTTGCCATCAAAACCAGGGGCAGTTGCTCAGAGATTACTCAACGCAGGCGTCCTCCAAGGAAATCCTCTGTTCAGTTCCTACAGCGATAAGGCTGCAAAGATGAAGTCTATCTTTTGGTGGTTAAAGCCCGAGAACGCACAATTAGACTGCAAGTAAAATGAAATCATCGGTGGGCTTGAGATCTTGGGGAAGGAGGCTCGATGTGAGGAGTTTAAAATGTTTCCCCATCAAGGACAAATGAAATAAAGAAAACCTTCTAGGGCTTTACTTGATTAAGGCTCTGTCTCATAGAAAAGACTCAGCCCCTCCCATGAGCGGGTCATGGGGACAGTCAAGGGCCAAAATAAAATAATTTCACCGCAAAAATCACCAGAGCTCTGTCTTCTATCCAAAATTATAAAACTGTGTATAGTGTTAGGGCAATGAAGGCCTTCAAGGGGCATTTTATCTAAACCTCTTCTCTGGGTGAAGAACCGCATCAGGCAGCATGACTAAGTGCTAGCATCCAGCAGCCAAAATTCACCGTTTAGGAGAGTTTTTGACAGAAATGCTCCAAAGGGGGAGAAATTTCCTCTTTCAACAATCAGGGAAGTTTTGAATTTTTCCAGCAACCAGATGCAACAGATTAAGCACGTGGCATAATCGTGTTCTTCTTCCACAGCTACTCAAAAATGACATGTGGGATCACCGCTCACATCCAAATCACTCCATGAGGAAAGTCTCGAGCGCCTCAAAATCATTTAAAAGATTCTCCTTAATATGCAAATAAGATTCCTTTAGCGCACTGAGAGACACAGTTGTTCTCTACTATACAGGACTAAGATTGAAGTCCGTTCTGTCACTTAAAGAGAGGTGTGACCTGGATCAAATTACTTAACCTCTCTGGCCAACAGCTTCCTCACTGGGGGCCACCTTTAAACTTACTTCCAATATTACAGTTGGAGGAAATGTGCATGAACACATCAACAGCTCATTTACTATACATTAAGATTAATAAATTATGAAGTTCTCCCACAGCCGTTAAGCGAAGGATGACAATGTTCCACTTTAAACAGTGTCTATATTCACCATGGCAAACACCCAGATTTCAGTCTGTTGACAGCAGAGCATTATCTAAAGCAGAAGGGCAAGAATGGGGGCACCCTCCTAGGCAGGAACCTGACAGTTAATCATTGGTGTAAAGGATGTCAAAGTCAGACTACACAAGGTAAGTCTAACACCATTCTAACCTCACACTTTAGTGACCAAAGCAAATAAAATCTGCACTGAAATGTAATGCACAATATTGCAAAATTCATCCATTTCCCAATTCGCTAGAGGTGAGAAGAACCTTGTTTTCAAAAACAAAATGAACCTTTCAATGGGATGCCACCTACTCAGGTACTTGGTTCAGGAACTTCAACTTGAATCAAAAGGAGCAAATTCAGAACTATCCCAACCTTCTCTAACGTGAGCAAAGAAAGCTAGTGTACAAACTCCAGAAATGGAAATTTGCTTCTCTGAGCTACCACATTGCTTCAGAGCTGCTGAGTTTCCTTAATAGAAAGTGTTTTTAACTTCTGCTTGCAGAACAGGGATTCCTGAGAAACCATGACACATCATCACTGTTTCTTTGAGTTTGCAATCTTCAGGCCTCACGTTCCATGTCCACACTGAGAGGGCCGAGCACAGAGCACATACAGTCTTAAAAAAGCCCTAAACTTATGATTTTGAAGGGAATTTAAAGCATCACAACATCCCTTCCAGTATTTGACATCAACTTTAAGAGTCAGAAAATCCATGCTAAGAAAGACTAGTATCAGGTGAAGAGAACATTTCATACCAAAAACTGCCAATAAATCATTTTGGTCTGGGATTAACTAAGCTACTATGAAAACTGAATTAAATCTTTAAAGTTGGCAGTGTCTATGTGTCTAAAGGTTGTGTGTTTAGCCAACTCCATTGTTTAGGATGTTTTTGATGGTTATATACTTTATGCTGAAAAGTGCCTTCAGACTCCCCCCTGCCCTTTCAAAAACCAACCAAGCAACCAAATAACACAAGGATCTAACTTAACGGCAAGAACAAAAATACTGACACTTGTACAGATTATCTATTTGCCTTCCTGGTAAACAGCAGTTAATCATATTAGTATTACATATTATTAAAAGCTAATATAATATTAGAATTACACATCTTACATATTATAAAAGCCAACTTTGGAAAACATAATTACTCAGCGTTCTATTCCTTTTCTCTTTCCAAAATAAGGTTTTAAGGTTACATTTGTGGCCATTTCTATGCTATGTCTATGAGAGATGTACCTTAAGTCATGGTGAAATATGACTGTTGTACAATATATCATTTAACTGAATTCTGAAATAAATATAATTTATTATTTTAGGACACCATACCTAAGACTAAACCATACCCATTTCATGCTCATGACCCACGAATGCTGACTTAAAACAATTCTTTTCTAGGTTAAACCCAAATACACAGCAAGAACAGTTAATGCAAAATCAATGTTTTGCAGCAACAGTTTATTTAATCTTATTGCCAGGAAACAGCACCTACACATTCAGAGAATTATTTCAAACTTTCCAAATGGTTGAACCCAGCAAGGAATAGAAACACTTATTCCCTAGCTATGGCTATACTAAAAAGAGATCACAAGCAGAACAAAGAATATAAACTTCAGTCTTTCTTCTTTTGCTAACCAGAACTTTAATGAAAACCCATAATCCAGTAGTGCCTTTGATACAGATATCCACATTTAAAAATTCCCATTAAACTGCAAATTCCGTTTGGACTAAAAATTACACCTATTCGTTCATCTACTTAGTAGCTACTGGTTATTTAGCTTGTGCCAATCTCTGTGACAGACATCAGGATACAACAGTGAAAACCTAGACCACAACTCTGCTTTTAAATTACTTATACTTTAAGATCAAAATTTGTAGGTGGGATTCCCTGGTGGCGCAGTGGTTGGGAGTCCGCCTGCCGATGCAGGGGACACAGGTTCGTGCCCTGGTCTGGGAGGATCCCACATGCCGCGGAGCAGCTAGGCCTGTAAGCCATGGCCGCTGAGCCTGCGCGTCCAGAGCCTGTACTCCGCAAGGGGAGAGGCCACAACAGTGAGAGGCCCGCGTACCACAAAAAAAAAAAAAAAAAAAATTTGTAGGTAAAATCCTTTATTTATTTGTATGTATCTTTACTTGCATTTGTTTGCCCCCAAGGGAAGTTCTCAAGTTAAATCCTGTAGAAAGACACACTATTTAACCTTCTGGCACCTCAGTTTCATCATCTTTGTGGCTATCAATAATATTGTACACTTTGCCATTGTATAGGATTATCGTGAGGATAACGTGAGAGAATGCATCCAAAAAGTGATTTGCAAAAGTCTACATCACTGCTGTCCAACAGAACTCTTGAATTGACGGAAATGTTCTGTAGTCTACCCTGTCCAATACAGCAGCCACTAGCTAAGTGCTACTGAACACTTGAAACAGAGCTAGTGCAACTGAAGAACTGATTTTTTTAAATTTAATTTGTTGTTTTTATGAATTTTTCATAAATTTAGTTTTAATGAATTGGAATTTAAATAGCCCCATGTAGCTGGTGAATACCGTATCAGAGCACACT
Organism: Leucopleurus acutus; assembly: GCF_964270905.1. Lineage (NCBI taxonomy): Eukaryota > Metazoa > Chordata > Mammalia > Artiodactyla > Delphinidae > Leucopleurus > Leucopleurus acutus. The sequence goes on from NC_139159.1 coordinate 61,625,756, forward strand.
CTACAGTATTATTCACATGAATGGGACTATTATTTAATAAAATGGACTATCTCTGAATTTCTCCCACCAATGAAATGAAAAGACTAAACAGAAGGGGAAGTGGTAAAGTCAAACTCAAATACTTGTCACCCCTAGTATTCTTAGCTGTAAACGTAAAAGTTCAATTCTGTTGTTACTAAGCTAATGCTTCCATTTACATTCCTTCTTGGACTGAAGGAATGGTATTACATTCATCTTTGGAAGTAAGCAGGAGCTCAATACACTTTGGTTGAATGAATGAACTAGTTATTGGAGATGTGAAATCTCCCACTTACTTGGGCTACGGGAGCTATACTAATTCACGGCCCTATTATCATTGACTCAACCTGACATATGGGTTTCTTCAAAAAACAAGACAAATTGCATCTTTCAACCCAAAAACAAACGACCATGGGGTCATTCGCTTGTGAATTAGAGCTATACAGAAACACCCAAGATACCTGTTAAGGCATGAAAAAGAACAAATTTTAAGTTGTTTTTCACTGATTGAGCACTGTGATGTCTTTTTATTCTATTTTAACCTCAGTTCTAAAAACTCTTCCTTCCATGTAGTTTGTTCCATGCGTTTCATTTATAATTTATCTACATATGGCTTTTCACAAAAATGTTTCACTATAGAAGTTAAAAATATAAAAGGTTGGCTTTTTTTCAAGGTCTTTAACCTCAATTTAGCTCTTTCCTCCTAATAATATGGAACAAAACCTAGTAAGAATAGGATCTAAAAGAATATGTCAAAGGGAAAGATCTTCTAAAGCCTCAGAACTCTTAAAATGACACTTTAGCAAATGTACTTATTTTCAGTGGAACAAAAAGAGTTGTTTGAACTAAACACAAACTCTTCCTCAGATGTGGTTCATACTCAAGGACTGTAATTGATAGCAACGGAGACAATTAGGAGGGTACTAATTTAAAAGGACTTGAGGTTACAGGCTGATCGTCAAAAAAAGTCAAACCACGACTGTAAAAAACTAAGTTGTTAAAAATCACTGTTCAAATACTGAAGTCACAAATAACGTGAAGAAATCTGTCAGGGCCAATCTTGGCTGAAAATAACTAAATTCAGAATCTATGTGCTAATCTACATAGGGAATGTTTCCGCGTCGCACAGTTCTTTAAAACACACTGCAGAATATAGAGTGTGCCTCAACGATGTATCTTTGATGGAAATTAAGTATTTAAAAATTTCAATAACAAATCTAATTAAACGGCAGTCAGCTCAGTCACATGCTATCATAGCCTATTCTTTGTGTCGCTGGTATAAATCCCATATACATCTTTGTCACTGGATTTATAAGAGCCAGCTAATTTTTTGGGGGGTGAGGGCAAAACCTAAATTGGTAGAGGTGCAAATATAAGGATAAAATACTGCTTATCCTTAATTATCTACATTTTTATAATAAATGTTTTGTATTACAATAATAAACAGTCTATCCCAAACTGGTTTTCTTATTTTACTCAGCATAATATCAATCTAATTTTCTATGGTTATTTGGTATTTGGACAGATAGAAAACGGGTAAACCTTAAAGTCAGTCTCACTAATTTAGAAGGTAATCTTTTAGGGGAAAATATGCAAAAGAAAACTGGAAATGCAGTGCAAGTGGATGATAAGACTGAGTACGTTATCCACAGCGTTCCTCTCCTCCAGCTGATCTGCCATTGCCGCTGGCTCATAATGGAGATAAATAATAATTGCATGTTTGTCCTAAAGAGGGTCTTAACGAGAAAACAGAGTTGAATCACTGTGGAACATCCTTCCGCCAGGGAAGGGTGATTTGTGGCATGCTTACTATGTGCCAAGCACTGGGAGACAAGGAAATGACAAAGACCCAAACCCCCAACGTGTCTGCATTTTAGTGCATAAAGTTCCCAGGTAAATAGATGACAACAGTGGAATATGTGCTTCTGCTGAAAGCTGTACCAAGTTCCATGACCACACAGAGGAAAAGCCCCTAACCTACACGGACTGGTCCACAAAGACTTCCGGAAGGAGGTGACAACTGAGCTGTGGACAGATGAGTTGGCATTTGGGATGAGCCTCAAAGGCAGTGATCTCAGAAAGGTTTTTCAGGTGCAGGAAACAAAATGAGTAAAGCATAAATGAGGATGAAACAGTGCAAGTTGCTTTCAGGAAATGTGGAGGAAGTTTGGGGGTGAGAGAGAATTTGGAAAAGTGATGTCTTAATTGAGTCTACATTGACTTATACAAGTATAATTAAAACGATCTACTTTTTTATAGAAAGTAGACCTATACTTCCTACAGAACACAGGAAGACAGATCTCTAAGTGAAATTTTTAAAAATTAAAGAAAGGAAGGAAGGGAGGGAAGGAGGATGGGTAAGGGAAGAGATGGAGGAAAGGAAGGATAAAGAGGAAGCAGGGAGGAAAAAGAACAGAAAGAAACAGAAACCAAAGGAAGGCAAGAAGGGGGAGGAAGGAAGGGAGAGCAGATGAGAAGAGAAAGAACAGAAGGGAACAGAAAGAGAAAGTAAATAAGCCACTAAGAATTTACTAAGTAAACATTAAGGGTGGTGCCAGTGGCGGGGGGCGGGGGGGGGGGCGGGACCTCTCTGGTGGCGCAGTGGTTAAGAATCCACCTGCCAAAGCAGGGGACATGGGTTCGAGCCCTGGTCCGGGAAGATCCCACATGCCGTGGAGCAACTAAACCCGTGCACCACAACTACTGAGCCTGTGCTCTAGAGCCCACGAACCACAACAACTGAACCCACGTGCCACAACTACTGAAGCCCATGCGCCTAGAGCCCATGCTCCACAACAAGAGAAGCCACCGCAATGAGAAGTCCGCGCGCCGCAACGAGCTCGCCGCAACTAGAGAAAGCCCACACGCAGTAACAAAGACCCAGCGCAGCCAAAAATAAATAATAAAATAAAATAAATTAAAAAAAACAAAAAAGGGTGGTGCCGGGGAAAGAATAAAGAAGGAAAGACAGGACAAATCACTCCATTGTTTGGAGAGAGATACAATCAGAAAGACATCCAGGAGAACTGACATTTCCGGCCTGACTGACTGGAAAATGGGAGTCTAGAAAAAAGGAGAGGAACACAAAGTTGTTTTAGGGAAGGAACTAACAACTTTACTTCTATACACGTCGACTTTGAGATGCCAGTTGGAACATCGAGGTGGAGCTACCTGCCCATCAGCTGGCAAAACAGGTCTCAGAACAAATGACTGTTTATTATTAAGATTCCCAATATGTTACTGGACTCATGAAAGAATGCAGGTGTTCTTTATCTTACATCAACAGGTCATCTAAATATTAAAGGAGAATGGCTGGACAATTAGACTCTCTTTGAATTCTCAAGCCCCTCATGGTAGTCCTCAGTTTCTTCACTTTCAGCATCTGGGGACCTCACACAGCTCTGAGCATGGCTGGGGAATGAGTACACTCAAGTTAGACAGTCTAAAAGTATTCTGAGTTCCTCTGCCTCCACACCCATTCCATTACTTACTCAAAGGCAAAGAGTAAAACCTTAATCACCCAGCCTTGGAGAACATAAATGGAAGCTGGGTGCATCTCCTTAACACTGAATCTTCATAGAAAAACCAACCTAAATCGTGCCTAGTAATCAAAAGAGGGGAACACAATGCTCAGACCATCTACTGAATCATAAAATCCTAAAACGAAGTCCTTCAAACAAGGGGGCTATGAAGTAAATCAAATACATGGATGACGTGTCCCTTAATGTGGGGATAAAACATTTCATCCTTAATTGATAAAATCAAAATTTGGCCCTGATGCACTCTATCAGAACTAGTTTCTGCAGCCAAAGTACCAGTGAAAATGAATCACAGTAATTAAGAAAAGACAAATCAGCAAAATTAATTCTCTTTTCAATGATTTCAATTATAAGCTAGTAAGCTCAAATAAGGCAGCATTACAACTCCAGGGTTTGGATAAGAGATCATCTCAAAGAAATCACTGAAGTCCCCAAATTCAATGCAATTCACAGAGTATGCATCAAACAGCCCTGGTGTACCAGTCTTATATCACCTCCCTTACATGCGGCTGGTCTGTCTTCCATTGCTTTCTAGTTGCAGTAAACTCAGTCTTACAACTGGGAAGGCCATATATTATGGTGGTTGTGAAGACAACATTCTGTAGCCTATTGACCCTGGTTTCCACCCCATTTACCCCACTTCAACTCTGTGAGCTTGGGCAGGTTACTTTCATCCCTCTATGTCTGTTTCCTCATTTTTTAAAATGGACATAATAGTAGTGTCAACTTCAAAGGTTTTTATGAAGATGAGTTAATTAATACACGTAAAGAGCTTAGATCTACCTATACACGTAAGAAACCCTTAATAAATGCTAACTCTTATTAGGACTGAATCCAAAATTGGGGGAAAAAACAGGACATATGTGTAATTTTGATTATGGAAGCTAAAAAATAAAAGAAGGATAGATAATATTTAAAGTAATACAGAAAAATAAATTTTATATTTGATTTCCAATTAAAATTAAACACGGTCTTCTCTGATATTCTAAACATGCATAACACTGACTTTAAACTTTAGAATCATATGATGAAGAATTCAAGAGGTCTATGGTCTAACGATTTTCAGACACAGACTCCAGGAAGGAAATCAGAAAATGAAAGAGAACTGCTCTTTTTTCCCACTTTCCTGGAGTTAGCATACTACTTATGTACCCGTGTTTCCAACAGCTGTACATATGCTATAATTACAATGACCCAAGAAACAAAAAGCACTGAATAATCTGCTGACTTGATATGGTTAGCGGAACATGCCATGTGGAGATAAAATTTTTATTGAGTTGAATAATGCTAAATTCGATTGAATGCACTGATAACCATGATTCCTTCTTCTAAACATTCTGCTTAGAGAGAAATACGGATATTCAAGAAAGTGATACATGTTCTCTAAACGATGGCAAATAGACTGAAAATCAAAGAGGGACTGACATTTATCATACTGACCCTCTTGTAACAAAGCCAAATGGAGATTTAACCATCGTGCAGGTAAAAGGATTAATGAAGATGGTCTAACTATTCCATCCGGGTGGCTACATTATAAAGCTCAGCTATCTTCATGATGAAAATAACCTGGTAAATGCCAGAACATTGCTTTGCTTTTATGGCCTTAGGGTGAGCATATGTTTTATTTTGCACACTTTATTACTTGTTAAAGAGACACGGTCCTGAAAATAAGTACGGGTTCATATGCCAAACATTCCATACTCTAGAGAGAGTCTGAAGTGATCCAAGTCTCATTCACCAGCGTTTCTAAAGAGCAATTGTCCTCAACTCAGAAGAACAAAGCAACAGAACCTGCTAAGACCTACAGCTTCCCTCCTGCTCCAGGATCAAAGGAAACGGCGAGGCAAAAAATAAATATTTGGAGGCTAAAATTCAAGAAAATTCAGAATAGACCAAAATGAGATGAATGTTCTCTGGATTTTCCTTTTTTTCCAGACCAAACTGTAACCCCCTGTTCACATGAATGTACGGGCACATGTTAAGAATCTATAAAGCTCATGGACTTAAATATATTGAAAATACAAACACAAAAGATGACTTCCTAGCTCAAAAAATCTGTTCTTCCTGCTTCTAACATGACATATTGTGCAACTCTGATAAAAAATATTTATAAAACAGAAACTCAGTGCTCCTAGCTCAAACACAAGACAATCACTGAGATTCTTCTGTTAACCTTAAAATTTCATTCAGGGCCAAAATGAATTTAAGAGCTGGCATCCTGTAGCTCCCTTCTTAGAGGCCTGAATAATGCAGAATAACAGGAAAGGTTTCCTAATATGAAAAGGCACCATATACATTGTGAGCATTTATAAACTTGGGCTAGCTTAAACACTTTCCCGTGGGAAGCACAACTTGACAAGACTCCGACTTTTATAACTTGATCTGAGGGCTAAGAGCTCCCCCATAAAGATGATGCAAACACCCTAATGCACCACACATTAAGCCCTAATGAAACAGCAAAGTCTGAGTTTAACAATGCAGGCCTCCGTTCAGCGATGGTTTAAATATAAGCATGATAAAGCAGATTAGAAAGAAAGAGGCTGTAATTACTTTCTGAAGAACTCAATCTCTTGTCCTATTATCAGTCTATACGTGAGCCTCAGGGGCTGAACACAGGTAGTAAAAATTGCATGCAGGGCTTAGCCACCATGCCACAGCCATTCTTTTTAAAACTTTAAGCACAATAATTGATAAAACACGCAGGGGAAATTTAAAAATTGAGAAACTAACATCCGGGCCAAGTCAGTGAGTCCTAAGCTAGCCATTATATTTTTCCTTATTTTTTCTTGGTAAAGGTCTGTATCTCTTCTGATTCCAGGGCTGGGTATGCTACCTCATGGTGTGTGAGGGATCTGAATTCAACAGACTCAGAAATGACTGTCCAGATTTTATGATGGCCCTTTAAAATGACCTCCATTATCTGGCCGGGGCTTTGTCGATTATGAAGGACAAAGAAACGTTGTTTGACACTATTTTTACAAATTTGTAATTCTTTGACTTCATGATGTGTAATAAAACTTACACAGAAGTGGATACCGTCAGTAAAAGCATGTCAAAACTTCCATTATTAACTTCAATATAGGTCAAATAATCTGAACTTGGAACTAGAAATTTTAAAATTTGTTTAAATTATTTCTTTTTCCCCAACCGTATATCTCATGTTTGCACTCAAGTCAGTTTGAATTATTTAAAACCATCCATGCCTAAACCAAAATATAGATCAAAGCCACAGAGTTCTTAAGTCCTCTACTTCTGGCTTCTGTTCCTTTTTTCTTGGCCTAAAATGTCATAAATCTATCATTAACCACCAACTGTCCTGAATGTTAAAAAAAAAAAAAAAAAGTTTAATTGAAAAAGATTAATGAATCGCTCATCTATTACTTCAACTAGCTTAAATTACAGATTGGTATCAATAATTCCTGGAATGGAATGATTATTTGTCTTTAATCCCCATATTTACCAACATCTTTATCAGAATACACACAAGCCATTAACTTGCTATCAATTTCTGACAAAACTGCATTAAAGAAATTCTGAAGTCAGCATTTTACTTCCCACAGCTTTTAGTCTCCACACAGCTCACATGCAGGAAAGAACCTCTCAAACGGCATTTCAGCAACACAAACATATGCGGGTGAAACAGGGGGATTTCATATGCGCTTTCATTCAATGTACGCATATAGCAAAGCTGCCTGATATTTATTTCAGCATAAAAATATTAATAAGTTATTTATCTTCAGACATGTTTCTGCATCAACATCTGGTGTGTGTGTAAAGTATTCAAGATTAACATTTGGCCTAAAGTACATTTAGTGTGCTTTTCCCAAACTGAAGAAAGTTAACTCTCTTTAGGCTTCTTTTCTCTCTCCAATTGTTTCTTCGAAAGAATCAGTCACTTTTTCCATAGATCCCTGTTTTCTATTTTTAGCCACATTATTTCTCTTTGAAAAAAAAAATTGATTTTAACAAGATTATCTCCCTCCGTGCGATTTCCTACCATTTCTGTCTTCTTTACTGGGCACTGCTGCGAGGATTTAGGAGACAGCAGAGTCTAGGATCAGCTGTTTTATTTCTAGTTCTATTAGTTCAAACTCAGCTCCCACATCTGTTTTATTTCTAAAATCACTGCCCAGGAAAAGTGTCCAGCTCGTTCTACCCAAACATAAACTTTACTATAAATAACTAGGAACCTAACAAATAACTGTTTGGGGGAAATGGAAGTGTGTTTAAAAATCTGAATTCTTCCAAACTATAGGCCCTTAGTAATCTTCGTTTTAGAGCCTTCCTGACAGCCCAGATCAGCTTCCCTCAGAAGTTGTCCCCAGAGTGAACAAACTGAAACCCCGGCCGGAAATCCAGGTATTAACATCATATTCCTCGCTAATTATAAAACACCATTTCACATACTGACATTATTCACTTCTAACCCTTTTATCTAAAACACGTATTTGCTTTCCAATCATAGTTTGACAGCAGAATGTATCTGACACAAGCCAGTGAAATGATCTTTAATAAGACAGCAGTTCAAAGCATGTAGCTTTCATGCATAATAACTATGTTGGCTTAATTTGCTGCACCACAGAAATCATTCTATTTGTGGAAATTCACAAAGTAAGATGGAATTTTGAGAGCTTTACAAAGATGAAACTGGCTTTTTAAGAGTTCTTCTTTATCTCCCTTAAAGCGGAAAGATTGCCATTCTGACGTTTTTAAAGGACTTGGAAATTTCTCTTCTGATCCTTCTTACAAGTATTGCAAAATATATTCACTACTTGTTATTTATAACCCCTTCGCCTGTCTTTCTTAATTGGCACTAGGTCAAAAGAGAGGTCTAGAACAAATGTGCTGTAGCTACTGAGTTGATAAAAATGATTGATATTTTCAGGGATTGAGGAGGTCAAATAAGTGTGATGAGATTTCATTAGTTCTCAGGTACTTCTTCTAATCATTCCTAAAGAAGGTTAAAATTAAACCTAATATGTTTTGAAATCACTGGCCTAATAATACAATAAAAATCTACAGACTGTAACAGAAACTAATACACTTTCTCAAGCTGATTGTCCGTTTCAACCATACTAAAATTGCTAAAATGAAATGAATACATTACTTAAGAGTCCGTTCTGCATTTCATTCTATTTGAAATGGTAGGGTTTTTTTTTTTTTTAATCTCACATATGCCTTAAGCTAACACAGAAGGGGTAGATCAAAAAGGTATGCCAGTTTTAATAAAAGTGGAAATCTAAATTACTACTAAATGCTTTCATAAATTATGATTTTCTTTAAATGCAGTAAGGAATGCTTTATTGGTCCACACCAAGGTCATTCTGGTGTCCCTAGTACTTACACTCACATTGACTTCTTTTTAAATCAATTTTTAAAATTTTATTTCCAAAGTTTCATTTGCAATTATGTTGCCTTTTCAGTAGTACATCTCTGCAACCATCAGTGTGACCCAACTCTGGTCCAGTTTGGCAGAGTGTAAAATTAAATCCTCATTCCAAGACACAGGAAAGACCCTCCCTGAAGTAAAGGCTATAGCAAAAGATTTATAATCTAAAACTAGAACAAAGCATGAATTACTATCATGTAGAACCATAAAGATTAGTGCCATTTTTGGAAGACTCTGAAAACATCAAATTACCATGAAATATGTCCAGAAATATGAAGCCAAGCTAATTCCATGAAAAAACTTTTCCCAGCCTAATAGAAATGTTGGGATTATTTTCCATGATGAGAGGCTAAAGATAACTCTGAATACACATTTGGATGAAACAGCTACAGAGTGCGTCTGTCTCTTCTGCTCCATTGAGCAGGCTACCCCTTTGGTATTGGGAGCTTGATTTTAACAGACATGTAAAAATTCACATTTCGTTACTAACAACTTTTTCTGTACAAAGAGATCACAATATGAAGCACAAACCTGTACATCATAGGTCCCATTTAGTAAAACAGGCCTTGAGGAATTGATATCCTGCAGCACACCAGAAAGCACGGAACGGTTGACTTTCTGGAAGTCTTTGGAATGGCTGAACTGCACCATGTTATGAAGGGCCAAGATTTTGCTGTCCAGCTCAGCATCCTGCCTGGTGCGGTTATGCAGTCCTAAGTGATACTTTCGGAAGTGCTTAATCAGATCTGTGGGGTCGTTGCCATAGTAACCATATCCACAGATATTGCATTTAAAGTCCTGAAGCTCTGGAGACAGAGGTGCCGGGTCTGGGTTGTCATTTACCAGTAAGTCGGTTTTCGATTTATTCAGTCTCACACCCCCATCTGAAGGCACTTGTGGGTTTTTTGAGGCCACTGAAACTGGGCTTGAGCCTTGACAATTGGCTTGACCACTCTGCGCTTGCCCTGTTTCCTCCGTAGCCTTCGGTGACATCTTCTGATCTTCCTTTGTCTCCAAGGAGTCCCCTGATGGGGTGCAGGCCATATCTTGAGGGTCATCTGCCTCTGCTCTTTGAGGAGACTTCAAGGGCTCACAGACTCCCCCAGCAGCTGGAGATGAGAAAGCCAACATATTTCTCTCTGTCACCTCATCATGTGGATAGGAGGGAAGGTTTCCTCCCTTACTGGGGCTTTCATAATTGAAGCCAGCCTTCTCACTCAGGATTGCGCTTTTTAAGTCCTTCTTACTGCTGGAAGGCGGATCTTGGACATGCAAGCTATGTTCCTCCTTATTATTTAGTTCTGCAGCATCACTCTGATCCGTGTTTTCTGACATCTGATCTACAGAAAATTCTTTGCTCTTTCCAGATCCCTTGCTTTCTGTACCGAGAGGCTCCAGGGTCTGGCCCTCGCCTTCACTAGCAATGTTTCTCAGAGGGGGGTTCTTTTTCCGGACCATATCTGTAAAAATAACAAGGAAAAGGAAGATACGGGGTTAGTTGAAATTTGCAGGCATGTAGTCCAGTCTAGAACATTTTACTTACTCTATTCAAGGCTTTTTTTAAGGCACATAATAAAAAATGTTCTCTAGGAAAAAAAAATCTGCTATTTTTTTAAAAAAATAGCAAAAAATTGAGACTGATGCCAACGATTTACATTTAGAATTATTTTTGTCACAAAGGGTGGCTCATTTGTTATTTTTAAATGGTTTTATGAATACCAAGGTGTTATTATTACTAGCTCTATGATTCCTATTACTTAACCTTGGCTGCCAATTATATTTTTTGCTCAGCTTCTTTCTTAAGAGTTGATAGATAAATGCTTCTATATTTATCTGTGTTATATACTATGTGTAATATGTACACGTTATGTTTATAGAATATATACACCTGTTTATGTTTATAGAATGTATATTACATGTTTATTTGTGATACGTATATGTGTATACAAACAACTATAAAGTGAAACTCGATATTGTTACACACTGTGCAACCAAGGTATCAATATAGTTTCAACCAAAATATCCTCATAGTCAAAAGACAGAAAGAGCATGTTATAAACAAAGTGAAAACTGCCCCTTTACTTTCAGAAATGGAGGATAACAAATGTTTTATCTCTGCCGTACCTATAAATTACTTTAAGCCCCCTTTGGGGGACTTGCCTGAAAGAAGGGGGACCTGGTACACATCATAGTGGCCAGGTTGGGTTTTACTAGGACTCCATCTGGCATGATGAGAACCCACCTAAGGTCAGGGTTTCTAGGCCCAGCATGGTGGAAACAGTACCAATCCCAACATCAGGAGCACACTGGAAATTGACTAAAGTAAAATATTCAATTGAACCACGTGACATTGCCATTTCGTAGCTTAACATGGCAAACTGTTAGCAGTTTCCTATGGTTCACCTTCACATGCTAGCTCAACTGTGCCTTTCAAGGTAGGGTCCACATAAGAACATTGTGGGGAGTCTAATGAATAAGAATTCTAAGGGTATAAGGAGATAAGAAACAAATTGTACAGTGTCGATAAAAGAATGCAGTAACAAAGGCTTGTGGAGAACTGACTTTCATGGCCTGTGCTCCTTAATCCTTCAGCCGAAAAACTGCCAGGGCTATGTACGTCGTCACCCCAACTGTCTCTTGGAAAAATCCACCTTATTTACTAGCTGACGCTACCACAGGGGCGAATTTAACAGAGTTAGTTACACCATGATTATCCAAAATGTCCTTAGAAAATCTAAATTAATAGCATGTTTTAGTCATTCTCATCTATAATCTCCCACAAGTGCTGAGGAACCACACTGGCTTTGGATATATGGGTAAACCTTCGCTTCTGAAACGCTGGTCAAGCAAAATTTGTGTAATATGAACCACTGAACCAAGATAATGCACTAGATACAGGATAAGGAATCAGTTACAAGGTAATAATTCACTTTCTTGAATAATGTCAAAATTAGTGTAACTGTACTTAAGAGAGTATACTGCTCTTCTTATACACCAAGAACATTAGTCATCAAAATATCCACAGAATCTCCCACTTGGAACGAGAACAACAACCAAAAGAAAAACCATTTGGAGTTTCCCGTGAAGGTGATAGTCATGAGGCATGTAAACCTGCCCGGCGTGGGGGCAAGGGAGGGAGTATGGTCTTCACCTTGGTGTCATTACCATTAGCTCCTAAAATTAACTAAGTCAGGTAACCATTGTTAGAAAAAAAATGGAACACTGGCTAACTAATTTATCTTCTAATGTTTGCATTTTAATGTCTTATCTGTTGCTGTTGACATTTTAGACCTCTATTCCTCTGTCAGAACAGCCAGAACTTGGGAACTTGTACCAACACATGGAAGAGTGGAGGGCAATTTTACTGGTAGTCAACAAAGGGAAAACTAAAAGGGAAAGAATGAAAGGGAAGCTTAAAAGAAATAAGTTACAGTCTAAAATATAAGAGTTTGAGTCAAAAATGTACTGTTTTAACTTGGCCTATAGAAAAGGAAATACTAGTTTATCGAGTATCAGTCATTCCTGCATACAAAAATGTGATGATTTGGTACCGCATTTCATGCATTTCCCTCCAGAATTTCCTGTTTGTTTGTTTTTCCACTGGATTTTAACATTTCCTCCATCATATAAATAAAATCTAACAGTGATGCACCAAGATGAAATAAATAAGGCTACACAGAAAAAATAAAAACCTATATGAAAGGCAGGATTCATGAAGAAAAAAGGATGAAATAATCCAATTCATTAAGATTATCCTTCCATTCAAATGAAAAGAAAATGGTTTATGCCCATATATTAAGGTCAAGGAGATGAGAAAAACAGCAACATCTTACACAGCAAGGGAACTAAGATAAAATACTTAGAAATGAACAGATATAAATGTCAATAATTGAAAAAAATTAACGTATTTTCCAGAACAAAAAAGTTGGATCTTGCTGATTTATTATCATCATGAAGAATAGTAATGGGTCATAGTTTAAAAACTACTCAACCAACATCTATAGTGACTGAGAGAAAATATAATTTGATTAAATTATCATCCTTTCAAATTTCAGTTCATTCTTTCACCCAAGAACAGACCTTTACAAGCCATATGACTCACTGAATAGGGCCCTTAATAGTATACATTGCAAAGAATGTTAAACTGCTAAAACTTCAAAGAAGTATCAGAGAGGTCATTTGGGTTTTATTTTTTTTTGTTCTGGGGGGAAGGGGCATGTTCTTTTTAGCTGCTTTTAAAAAAATCATGGTTAATTTAGTTGACTACACTTTGAAGTAGTTAGAGAAAAAATAATTTTTTACTGGAATTACATCGCTATAATTTTTCAGAATGACATATTATGTAAATATAAGCACATTCGCAATACTTCTAAGTGGAAGAAACTCCCCTAGCAACTCATAAGTTAGATACCGTAAGACCAGACCCACCCTCAAGTTATTATCTCTAAGACAAATAACAGATTGCATGACATTGTACTGTGTGCCAAAAACTTTTCCAGTTAACAATTTCACTTGAAAAAATAGATCACATACTTGTAAAATCATACCCAGCATTGACTTCATAAGGCATGTGGCTTTAGAGTGCTTTTTTTACAATTATTAATTCTATTAGTCAACTAGCAGGAGGGTTAATGCAATTGTCTTAGAAGACGCTCAGAAGACACAGAAGACATTTTGAGAGCTGATCTGTACATCTGCAAAACAAAACAAAACATATTTTCCTTCCTAAATGATGTAAACAGATTTTAATGGATCACACCTAAAACACATTAACATGCCAGCACCGCAAGCTGCTGGAAAGATACCTGATAAAAGCATGAGTAAATCTTGGGCAAGATTTTCTCCCTCCCCTGGGTTTTAATAAAGCAACAGGAGAAGGAGAAACATGATATAAAAGATTGTAGAAGTCATTTTCACAGCAGACTGTGCTGCTGACAAAATTAGTTAACCTCGAACTCCCCCTGAACCTTAAGGTACACAATACTTACCTACTCTGGGGTGGGGATAAAACATCTTAATTAGTAATCATGGAGGGGGCCTGCTTCTGGAAAAGATACAAAGTGCACTTGCCTAACTGCACGGTCACAGCTAAAGACATGGAGTGGTACCCATAACTAGTCTCCTCCAGACTCCCAGTACCAGTGTACATATACCACGAGGCTGAGAAAAGAGCTATTTCAATGCCATCGGGAATTTTGCATCAGATCTAACTCTTGCCTTACCAAGAGTTACAGAAACATTACATATTATAACATGTATTATCTTTTTAGCTATTTTTAAGTCATATTTTCACTCTTGATAAATAAGATTGTAAAGCTATGACTGAACCAGCATTCAACCATCCTTATATCATCTCTTTTTTTTAATCTGAATGAAATTATTGAGGCAGATACTGCATTAATGGTCATAATATAATTGAACAGATGTACTACATATATACACGTGTGTGTGTGTGTATATATATATATAAATATATATAATCACATCAATGAGCCTTACTCATGAGTTTTGCCAACTCTGTTTTAAACTTTTTCATTCTATTGTACAGCAATATCCCGCACACTGACTACCACAAAAATTCAAAACGCCAGTTACAGAAGGTCCACTATAGACAACCATTTAGACAATGGGGCAAAAAATGAACGAAAAGTGAATTGGGCAAGGAGGAGCTGAAGAACCTAAATGAGTACTACAAGGCTCAAAAGTGCCAACTTCAGTGCTCTATTTAATTATGAGATAAAAACTGACCTGGGGGCTGGCTAGGGGACCAGAGGGTAACAGGGAGCATTCCCACATTTACATCATTTTCCACCTGTACAAACACATGAATGCATATTATGTGCCAAGATTGTTAAGCAGGTTCAAAACGTATTTAGCTTCCTAAAAATGCTCTAACTGTATTCATTTTTATTACTGAGATATAAGACATTCCATTTGCAAAAATCTCAATTTCTATTCTTATCTCCTCCTAAACTAAAACTTAAATCTATAAGTTTTCTTTGCATTTTTGGTAGAAGAATTTATTAGAAAAAAGCAATAGCGTACTGCACTATTTCTGTGTTACAGTATCACTCAGACAGGTTTACGCAGTGGAAACAATCAGCATTAGAGCTTAAAATATAATTCTGGTAACTATCATCTCACTGATTAAAATGCTTAAATATACTATTAAAAAATTTTTCTATAAATGACTGTGACTTATGTTCCCAAAATGGCACCTTCACAGCAAAAGGAATCTAAGTTTTCTATTATTATCCAGATATTTTAAACTGACTATTATTTAGTTTTATTTCATCTATATAAATAAGTATGTACATAAATATGTATGTAGAAAAATATATACACACACATACATTTATGAAATACCTTGCTCAAATAACCTTGCCATAGATAATCAAATGAATTATTCCACCAAAGGAAACAACTATCATAGTAACTTAAAAAGAGAGCTGAGATCACACAACCATCCAATGCAAATGAAGTTAAGAATTTATTTCCATTAGATGAGAAACTCCTTGAAGGTAAGAGATATAAACTCTTATGTTCTTTGTGGCATCTTGACCCGAAACACAGAAAAGAATCAAAACCTAAGAAGGTAGAAGGGTGCACAAATCACACATCCAGTTTCTGAACCTGACTCAGATCACCAGCTGATGTAATCAAGGGCAAGCCCTTATCCCTTCTCAGAGCCTCTCTTATCCGTATAATGAGGGAATTACAATAAATTATTTCTAACCTGCACTCTGCCTCTAAGACTCCATGATGGTTCTGGTTAATAGCTTAAGCACTTTAGTTTTACCTTAGAAAAGCTTTACCCAATTTTCTTGAAACATTACAAAATATTAAGCCATCAACAACTAAGGGTAGCATAAATACCACTGACACCTACCATTCACTGTTTTCCATTTTCTCCAACTTTCATTCATCCATTCAACACATGTATATCCAACAACAGCTATGTCTGAACACATCCAGCAAGAGGACTTCATTTTATTATTTGTCATCATTTTAAGAGAGGAAGGATATTTTTCAAAAGTAAAGAAAAAATTATAAGGAACTCCTCCTTCTAAAAAAAGCTGAAACTTTTGAGTACTTTTCCAAGCAATAATTTCAACTAGGTGCACTTTCAACTGATACTTTCTCTCTCTCATGTACGTACATATACATATATATGTGTGTGTGTGTATATCGATATGCATACACACACACACGTATATATAAACACACACATCTTTATATATATATATATAAAACCTGAACAAGACTAAAAAGATAGGGAAGCAAGACTATGTAATCTGATCTCAATCTCTAATTCTGCTGAGTATGATTTTTATTATAAGTAGCAGCTCTTCTCATCATAATATATAATACCAGATGACATTTTCTTATTGTTTTTCCAGATAATAAATCTTTCAAGGGTTTAAAATCAAAGCTTTACACAAAAAGAAAAGATATCATAGTCTTCTCCTTAATATATGTTTCTTCCAGGCTTGTGTGTATCAACAGCCCAAGAGTACTGAGTTATTAATTACACATTTCATGTAGCTTTTATTTAAAAAATTAAAAAGAAAAGCAAATTGTTTCTTTTGATCAAAAGTCCCCCACAAAGAATTTAAAGAATTAAGCAAGTGATAGCAAAATAAAAGGAAGGTCGAATCTTGGGCTCATGGCAAACTAGATAGCTTCCATATGAACAACATATAAAGTTCAGTTTTTAAAGAACATATGTGTTTGCTCATTGGTTTAGGGAAAAAAAAAAACTTGAATCCTGTCTACTCCATATATACAGATCAAAATCAGATTGCTTAAGTGAACTATAAAATGCAAGAGAACACTGTTTATCCAATTCACAAACCCAAGAATTGTTGAAGGAGTTTAAATGTTTTCTGTTTCTTCAGATTCCAGGGCAATACTTCAATGGTAGATCGCTTTTTCTGTAAACTGCTTCAAACTTCATAAATCCAGTGTCAGATTCTGTTCTTTGCTGTCCATGTCTATTTAATTTGCTCTCTCTGAATTGATTATTCCTGAATCTTTAAAGGTATTTTTCTGGACATCTTAAATCCTGTTGAGATTTAAATGTCATCACCTTCAAACAACTCCCATCAAATAAATCTCTTATTAATTC
Source organism: Leucopleurus acutus (assembly GCF_964270905.1). Taxonomy (NCBI): domain Eukaryota; kingdom Metazoa; phylum Chordata; class Mammalia; order Artiodactyla; family Delphinidae; genus Leucopleurus; species Leucopleurus acutus. The sequence continues at coordinate 61,642,830 of NC_139159.1, forward strand.
ACATCAAATTAATCCATAATGATCACTTCTATTAACATATGCTTCAGAGCACAAAGCCCATTAACAGTCATCTGGACACTAGAACTAACCCGAGCCTGTCTGGGATAAAATGCACACTATTTAGATATCCGATTTCAAAGAGTTTTGATTCTGGCCCAAACACATTTTATTAGGCTTTTATTTCATCATGCTATGCTCTCTGTATTTTAAATATCTCATTTCAAATGTACTAGTCTAGGTAAAAGGAGATAGTCTGGTAAATAAGTAATAATGTCATATTTGCCACAATGAGTATCCACGTATCCATATACATCTTAGAGAAAGAATTTCATTAAGTACTTACTCTTATAAAAAAATTACAAAAAAAATTTTGGGGGGTTGCCTTTAAGGACTTTATACTAGAAGTCTAAATGAAACTGTAGGATATATCTGAAAAAATGAAGCATCTGCCTACTTCACTAAATGGGATAACTAAAATAGAGCAAGTGTACATCATGGAAAATCAAAGAGAAAGGGCATTATTTTTCCCTTCATAACAGGTGAGAGGCAAATGTATTAAAGACTCTGATTTGAATAAGATTACAATTTCACTAAGCAAATTAAGAAACGTTAACCATTCACTGCCCATACATAAGTCATTTTTCCTTTTGCATTCCTCTCCAAGAAAAAAAAAATAATTAAAATAATCTACAATGACAACGGGTGATTCAAACAGGCCAATCTGACTTTGCAAGTGTGCATGGGCCAGGCTCAACTTTATCCTTTCTTCTTTGTTAAACTGAGAATATTTCAACTGGTCCACGGGCAAAGAGCCAAACACAGCACTTAAATACAAAAAGAATAGCTCATGGAAAAGTATACATGCAATTCTTTATCTTGATGGTTATGATGGGAATTGACATTTTATTTGTATGTAAATTAGATGTCTACTGATAACAAAAATAATGAGTGCTGTGCTCCATAGGAATGCCTTTGACTTTCTTCCCAGCATTTGCCCAAAAAAATCTTTGTATATTAAAGGTAATTTAATTTTAATATATCGATGGTGCTTTGTCTATTTTCCAATCTGTTATTCAATTGTAAAGAAAATCTCAATTATTACCTCAATCCAGCTATGTAACTGGCTTACAGCTGTCTGTGTCCTCCCATAAGAAGTCTGTGTCAATCACTGCCAATCCATTTGGTAAATTAACATACATGTACAATATGGTGAATCGAACAGATGCATTCCGTGACAATTCAAAAAGAATGTTCACTGTCTTCAAAGCTTTGTTTAAGTGTATTAGGCAAAGTTTTTGCTCATTTTTTTAAGAGTGCCAAACTAGACACAAGATTAAAACAATCGCCATGAAGGATATTGAGAGCTTATACTGGTTTTATATACACACACATACATTTTATAAACACACGTGTATCTATGTGTTAAATACAATATCTATCATAATATGATATTTAACAAATGTCATATATAATACATAACATAATGTATACATGTGTATGTGTGTGTGTGTGTGTGTGTGTGTGTGTGTATATATATATATATGTATATAAAATAGCCAAAGTGATGGGGAGCATAAATTTGTGCCACCATATTCAACAGTTTTTGCTTACAACTCTGGTAAGTAACTTGAAAACCACTAAGGTACCACTTGCTCATCCCTAAGGTACCAAAGGAAGCAGCTTAAAAGGTCTCATCCATCGGAGACCAATAGTCCAAAGAGTACCTACCAGGTAAGGCACAAATATCACGAGGAATCAGCAAATGCATACAGGCAATGAAAGGAAATTAAGAGTAAGTTCAGAGTGTTGCTCTATATATAAGTTCCAAGAGGCCAGGGATCTTTATTTAGTTTAGTTTAGTTTTTTTTTCGATTCTTTTTTTTTTAACATCTTTATTGGAGTATAATTGCTTTACAATGGTGTGTTAGTTTCTGCTTTATAATAAAGTGAATCAGTTATACATATACATATGTTCCCATATCTCCTCCCACCCTCCCTATCCCACCCCTCTAGGTGGTCACAAAGCACCGAGCTGATCTCCGTGTGTAGTATGTATTTTTAAAAGTTCATTTAAGTTAACAAACAGTACAAAGATATCTTTCACACTGTGTAATGAATACACACTAATGACATGAAATTTGGTTTAGACACCCCCCCTAGTTATTGCTAAATGCTTAATGTAAGCAACTTAGCATCATTTTCCCTTCTGATAAAAGCAAAAAAACAAATTATACACACACAGGTTGGAATCATTTTTCTCTTTTGTTAAGTACACTGAAAATTTTCAAACAAAACTGGTCCTGTTTTAAATGGGAAATATTTTAAAACTGGAAAGCAACTTCTGATAGTAGAATAGGTTAAACCACTTTTTCCTGACTCCGAGGATGAGAAAAGTTTTACGTATGAAGGAAAAATAAAGTAAACACAGAATTCCTTCGTAATTTGGGTAGGTAACAGGCTTGGAAATCTTCAGCTGTAGGAACTTCTTTTGAATAAACCATTATTTCTGGACCCTGCCTATGCTCACCCCAAATTTAGCTAGGCTCTATCTGGAATTTTACTATGGTAACTAGTTAAGCACAGATGACAAGAAATTCAAGAATTTTCTCTATGTTCTTTCCATGATATTAGCCTCAAAAAGAGAAATGTAAGGAGGTTCCTTGGTCAAAATAAGTTTAATGGAAACTGTCTAATACTTTATACCCCTTCTTCATAGATCCACAGTGTACATTAGCGATTACAGCTCTGAAAAGTCCTGGCAGTTATACAGTAGGGAGTCTGTTCAATTTGGATTGGAATTTCCCAATCTCATTTGGCTTTAAGTCACATTCTACCACTTACCAACAAAACTAATGTTCTGCTGAGCACAGTTGGAGATGCTGCTCTTCTTGCCTTATGCATATGTAATATTTTAAAATAGTAAATAAAAGCATAGGTAATGTTTTTAAACAAAATAAGTATTCTATCATTAATTTGGCAAGAAAACTAGGATGCTTTGATAGGAAGTTGACAATTTTGAAGGGTTTTGTTTTGGTTTTTTTCCAGCATGGTTATCAACTCTAAAAGATCAGGATCTATTATCATGAAAGATTTAGATTCAGTATTTTAAAAGAATGTGTAATGGCAGGGGGTGAGTCATGCTAGAACATCAGGGGAAAAAAAGGCAGGAGATAAACATCAATGCACACTATGGTCTCCAATGTCCAAATCATATATGCATAAGCATGTATGGATATAAGCCCAGTGTTATCGCTGAGCTAAACAGTTTACACAGATATCATTGCATTAAAAAGTCCTATTTTTTCAGTTATTCTTTCTAATGCTGTCCACTATAGTTAATCAATTTAAAGCACTACCACCTTGTATAATAAATTTGTCTCAGTCTTTTATAATAACTTTAAATGTATCTGATTAAACTTAGGAACAGAAATATGGCAAGGAGTTTAAGGAACTATGGTGTGTGGAAAGCAGTCAGAGACTGACCCAGGACTGCACCGAGGGAACTTACAGCATCAGTAGTTCTCAACTGCTTGAAGATACTGGAGGGGCTACCCTGGTGGCGCAGTGGTTGGGAGTCCGCCTGCCGGTGCAGGGGACACGGGCTCGTGCCCCGGTCCGGGAAGATGCCACGTGCCGCGGAGCGGCTGGGCCCGTGAGCCATGGCCGCTGAGCCTGCGCGACCGGAGCCTGTGCTCCGCAGCGGGAGAGGCCACAGCAATGAGAGGCCCGCGTACCGCAAAAAAAAAAAAAAAAAAAAAAAAAAAAAAAAAAAAAAAAAAAGAGGTACTGGAGAGAATACGTCTAGCCCACACGCTCCTCTCTGGTTATTAATAAATCCCATTCCCCCAAACTCAGCCTCTGCTTCCAGATTCATCTGTACCCATAATAAAGAACAGAACACCAGTGTCTGGACCACAGTCAGGAAACATGTGTCTTAGGACTGAGTCTGTGACTGCATCCTTTATAGTATAGCTTAATAGAGTCTAGTTCGTGTTTCTGGGTGATGCAGAAGAGCAACGATATATAGAGAGAGGGCGGCCTCCCTACCTCACCCTTCTCAGCTCTTGCTTCATGGGCTCTTGGGTTTTGTTTTATTGCTATTGCTTTCCCCCTACCCCCAAAGATGAAAACAAAAGATTAAAAATAAATTTAAAAATAGAAATAGGCTGGGTAGATGCCAAAGTAAATGTGAAACAGGGAATTTATCTGAAGTTAATTTTAAATGCAGAGTCAGACATAGTGGTGAGGTCACGGTAAGGGCCAAGTCTGAGAGGATGACCACATATTCAGGTTACTCGTGGACGCCACAGCACCTCCTTTACCATTCACCAAGCAAGAAAGAACGGCGGTATGATGCATATAAGTGGGGTCTAGAATCAGTGAGGGCAGAAATTAGCTCACTCATTAAATATTTTGTATAGCTAATCTACTCAATCTTCACATTTAAGTTCAATACAAACTTAAGAATCTATCGAAACACACGTACACAGACATACCCACACACACCTTTAGAAAAGACTTTCACCACCTGCACCCCAATTAGTAATTTCTTTTCTCCATCAATCTTGTTGTGGACACCTGTCACAACAGAGTAAAGGAAAAAAATATATATTTATATAATTCCAGATTCAGGTGTTTTACAAATAATTCCTTCAAAATCTTACTGAATTTTGAAAGAAGTCAAAATTCAGAACTAGACTTTTATAGGTTCACAATCGTGAATGTTAATGTATATCATAACCTAAATTTTTAGTGAATATCAAAAATTTCCTATGTTATTGTTACCGTGAGCCAGACACTATGCCAAGAATGTATTATCTCATTTGATTTTCATTTTTAACAACAACTCTTTAAGTAAGATAATATTATTATCCACATTTTACAGACGTAGCAACTAAGATTTAGAAAAGTTAGATCAACTTGCCGAGGTCACAGACCTAGCACATGGAAGAGTTAGGTCTGAAGGAGTCTAGGGCCAAGATTGGTTTACCACTGCATTCCTCACAAACTCCCTAATGTTTTTATGAACTACAGTTAAGCAATGCATTCATCGATACAAAAGTGATAGCACTTTAAGAAACTTACAAGAGAATAAAACCTACCAGACACCATTTTACAAAGATTACCATCAAATGTACTTGATGTACTTGCTTGGCTCTATATTTGTGTCAAGCAAATATACCATCTTCCCAATATTCTCATGGACTACTGGGTTATCCTAATGTTTGAATTTTCCTCCTAACACCTAGCACATCACTAAGGTTATGAAGTTATTCAAGTCCCTAAATGGATTCACTTCTACAAAGTCTTTACAATTCCCCTGAGCAAAAGTTGAGTCTTTTCTACTATCATCTGTGGCGATGTATGCACGCCTCCTCTTTAAGTGCTTGCAACGCACAATGGAATTATGAGTTTATGCTTTAGGCTACCTCCCTAGACTGTGAAGTCCTCCAGACCAGAAAATACCATTATTAATATTATTAATGTCAATTCAAAGTAGTAATATATATCCATTCATGTATGTGACTACTTAATAAAAATTGATAAAAAATGAATTTATATATTTAAATATCTATATGTTATCAACGATTCTCAGAGGCTACAACACACTTCATCCTTAACAGTGACACACTATGATAATGATTATTAGAGGGAAACATAGTAGCATAATGGGGCTAGGGACATAACAAGTTTTTTAAAAGTTCAATGCTACTAACATGGTCCTCCCCACTGAGACAAGCCTACTACCCAGAGTAGACACTCACAAAAGTGCTTATTGTATAGATGGATGTTAGCACACTTAGAAATCTTTGCTTAGTGTTTATTTTTTCGAGGAAGGCCTGAATCTCTGGACATTAGATAGTCTCGCAAAAATAAAAACTAGAATATTGCTACAGTTGTCTCATTAACGTAATTAATAGCAAATCAAATCAAGACATACAGAGACTCAAAGTATTAATTTTGACATTATTTAAGCTGAACAAAAATCAAATATCATAGTTCTGGATCCACAGTCATAGAGCAATAAATGCATAAGTTGTGAGAAATAAGAATTATTAAATTTGTTTTTTGAAACTGTGAATCACACAACTATGTTGGTTTGATTTGGGTCCTATATATGTCTATATAAATTTACATACTAAAAATATTTGTGAACTGAATTACATAAAGGAAGGTTCATTAAAAATTAAGCACACTTTATATAGTAATAACTCTATAATAATGTTACTATAGTCAGTAAAATGAATTTTACAAGTTCATATATCTGCATGATTATTTCTATTCTATATGTGAATATCATGGTATTTAATGTATTTACAATATATTAATATTTACTATAACTACACGCATTTATATATATAAATTTTATTTACACATTTTTCACCATGTATCCTCTAACATTCCAAAATTCAAAATATTCTGTACTAACAGCATAATATATAAAAATAAATAAATGTCTGTCTTTTAAAGGAACAGACTGGAACATAAAAGAATACAGAAAAGTCTAAAACGTCTGGATCAGACTCCTAGCAACTTAAAGCATCTGGACTGACATAAAGCCAGAAGTTCAATTTAGAAATGTGTGCATGCACACAACTGCACGCACGTGCACGCGCACGCACACACATTCACAAGAATGCTCACAACATCATTATTTGAACTGTCAAAACTGGAAACAACTCAAGTGTTCATCAACAGAACAGGTTTAAAAGTTGCAACATACAATGGAATGTGTGGTCATACAATAGAATATTATGCTGCAATAAAAATAAATAAATTACATACTACAACATGGATGAATTTCACAAACGGGATGTTGACTGAGAAGTCAGACATTAAAGGATGCATACTTTTAATGCATTACGAATGCTGTGCTTTACCGCACGCAAAGCCTCAAAACAAGCAAAACCAATCTGAAGTGTGAGCGGCCAGGAGAGTGATTAACTCCTGCGGGAAGGAAAGGAGCAGAAGAGGAGGGGGCACAACAACTGGGCTTGGAGGGCACTAGCGATGTCTCTGTTGACATGAGAGATAGTTACACAAGTGTATTTATTTTGTAATAACTCACTGAAGCACAGACTTATGATTTATGCATTTTTCAGATAAAAAGTTAAAGTGTGTGTGTGGTTTTTTCAGTGAAATAGCAATTGCTCTGCAGGGACCACGGAGTACATAATACATTGAGAGGAATCCTGTCAGCTGATATTTTTTATGGGCAAATCAAGCCAACCAATGGAGTGGAATGTCGTCATTGACCATTCAAGCCAAGTTGCAGGGCACAAAGAGCCCAGATGTGCCAAGTAGGCAACAAAGTAGTAGAAGAAAGAACAAAAGAGAAATGAAGGGAGAAGAACCTAAAGAGTTCTGGGCAAAAGACATTTGAACGGGTGAAAGGTTTAAAAAGAGGTCAGAGGTAAAAACAGGAGCAAAAAGCAACAGACACCCTAAGAAAGGAAAAGATAATATCGAAGGAAACAGGAGGGCGATCTTGGTCTTGGACTCTGGTTGTAGTGGAGGGGTGTCAGAAAGGTGCAAAGCAAAGACACATATCTGTAGTTGTTAAGTGTATCATTAGGACACACGACACGCATAAGACCACAGAGACAGGCTAAGGAAAGGTGGAAGAGAACAAATATTTGTTGAGCATCTATTATGTACCAGCCATTTGCTTCTTGGCTCACATAATTTTCTCCTTTAGTCCTCACTGAAACCTGCGAGGAATCTATTCGCCCTATTTTAACAAACAGGAAAACTGGAATTGAAAAGGGGTTGAAGTAACCTGCTTACCTGAGAAGACTGGATTGGAATAAATGAAAAACAGCCCATCAAACAACACTGTGGCTTTTTCAGAGAATCCACACATTGAAATCCTGAGTATTTTTATAAGGCTGAATAAATGCCCTGTTTAAATGAAGTGTAGCAGATTCTACCTTGATCTAAGGTAGTTGCTCTCAGTCTACGCAGTAAGGTATTCCATCTCACACATCGAACAATGATAGGTGTTTCTCACCTTGTACAAAAAAGATAAGTTAATAGGTAAAATTCTATCAGTTTTAACCTTTCCACCTGGTTAATATTTTCTTAAGACTTTGGCTTCTATTATCACGTGGCTTCCAAAAAGGAATGAACAAGCAGCATACAAACGTTAACAGAGAAACTCGAATGCAGCATTTCTTAAATGTATTTCCTGGGACGTTTAGTATTTGTTTTGTAGGTACAAGCAGACATATAATACAATCACATTTTATCCTACGGAAATAGCTCCAGGTTTGTGTGTGATATGATAATTTAAGACTATTTCAGGGGGTTTCTCAAAGAGAACCATAAAGTCCGAGAATATAGTCATCTAAATGAGCTTAAGAACCTTTGGTTGAAGCAGAACAAGAACTGGTTGGCTGGCCCCGCTTTGTACGCTTCCTGTACGTCAAAGCATTAATGCTCTATATATTTACCTGTTGACTCCAGGAAACAAGTTGAGGTATGGATGGGAAAAGCTGTTTGAGAAAGGAGCAACACAATGCCTAGAAAACAGTGTCACTATGTTGTATTATTTAAAATTAACTGCTTCCATGATTCTTTTGAACTTTTTGTGACCTGACATTTCACAATGACAGTTTTACCTAGTTATTTCAAAATCAAGGTTACTGCAGAGTTCACCTGAACAAACAATACTGGGATCTGGTAATATTATTATTATCTCATACCTGCAAATGATGCCTTGGTTATTTAGGCTACAAATCAGGGTTCTGTTCAGAAAATAAAATGCTGTTATCAAAATGACTTCATGAAAAAGTTAACATATCATGAGAGTGACATACAGTCCTTTTAACCTTATTATAATATTAAGAATGCCCTGTTTTAAGGTTAAAATAGAACAAATTACATTACAAGTGAGACACGACAGAAATCTCTAAGAAAATTGTAGCCTACTGAGTGTATACCATATTCTGGAGGGAAAAAAAAAACAGGCTGTAGGTCCCCAAATATCCTGCCCTGGTTTATAAAAATAAACATGGAATTCTCCTTCACAAAGTATCATCAATATGGTCCAAATGAGCTAAAAGAGGAGGTGGACTCCGGCAGGTAAGGACCACAGTTCAGAGTACGAATGGCGGAAAAAATACAGGAAATACTTTGGACAGTGCTAACAAGTTACAAGATAGCACTACTCAAGAATATTTTTTGATGACCCAGAATATTGCTTGAAAGAGAACCGCTTTAGTCTGGTTCGGTAACTTATACTTAGAATAATGTCTCATAATTTATCCCCTTGTGCATCCTTCACCTCACTCTCATGAAAAAACTGCAAATGATTACCCAAACAAGCGACTACTAGAATGTTTTTCCCAGCAACCCAGGTCACGTGTATCTGCAGGCATCAGTACCCATTTAGCACTAAATCTTATTTTTTTGCGCAACTATGACAAAAATGACCATGTGCTATGATTACTGATACTTATACTCAAGAATAAATTAACATCACATTTATTCATTCAACCTGTGTTTTTGCGGGCATCGAGTTAGGTGCTAAGAAGAAGCTGGGAAGGAGGCAAGCAGGGAGGCTGCCCTCCGTGAGCTTCCAGTCTAGCCAGAGAAAAGAAAACCAGGACAGAGAGGTGCCTGATCCAGATCTGGTATAACAAGAGAGGGTCCTGGGGGGAAAAATGAGTGCAAACTGAAAGAGCAGAAGCTGGCCAGCCGAGAGCAGAGAACTAAGGGAGTCAGGCAGGAGAAAGAGCAAGTGGAAAAGGCCATTCTCCCTCAAGAGAGAATGTGGCTTCTTAATGGAACTGAAGGAGGTTCTGAGGGGTTAGCCATTTCAGTGGTGTCTGGTTAAAATTTTCAATTCTGTGAAATAAAGGATTAAAGCATAAATCCTGTGGGAAATTCCTATTTTTCTGAAAAGAGTACACAATTCATTTATCATCCATGTTCACAAAACTTTAGATAAACTCTTCATTCAAAGTGTTTACTACTGGGATATGGATAAATCTTCTCTATAATTATGTTATGGAAGAAGCATTACTGAGATAAAAATAATTTAATATTAAAAATACTGTCTCTGACTTCAATGCAATTTTTTTACCATATGATAAGATAGTGCCACTACTCCTATAGCTTCTTATCGTAAGCAATTAAGTATAATCCTGGAAATAGGACTATTATATTCTGAATGAATTTATGTTCATTTATATGTTAATATATTAATGGTTATGTGCATATGTATAATCTATTGAAAACTGATCTCTTCCCAAAAGCTTGATATTTAATTCTCATTTAATTCACATTTAATTCTCAATAAAGTTCCTGTTTACTCTGCCATGAATGCAGAATATTAATGGTTTAAAAAACGATTCTGGTTCATCAGTCTGGAAAATAAGGTACCACAGCAATGTTGAATATCATATATACATTCTGCTTATGGGCAAAGGCATTTCATACTAAAATTTCTAATCAATTAATTCACTCATACACTCTAAATTTATTGAGCACATAGTATATTTTAAACAATGTTGCTGATTACCAAAAAGAGAAGAAATTTTAAGAGAAAATCATTGTTTTCTAAGAAACGAGCTCCCTCTATCAAAGAAAGAAAGTTCACAGTAAGCATCTCAGTAACAATACAGGATGAGATAGGGTTATGCACCAAAATCAGCAGTGCAAACAATAATTCCTTTGGAGGCAAACGGTTAGGTCCTAAATGTCTGCTATTATTTTTATGAGTATTATTATTATTTCCACTATTTATTTCACTCATAATAAAAGAATGTAATGTGGTCAAGAGCAGTGGAAACATTTAAGGGAGATGAGAGTGAAGATGATCCTGAGGAAGAAATAAGAAATGCACAGCTCTGGGGAAGAGAAAACAGCACTGCAGAAAACAGGATGTAAGAGAAACAAAGGGTTACTCTCCAATACAAACATGTCAAGGGAAGAGTCTGAATTACTAAAATATGTGGTTGCAAAGTTAGTAAGACAGAATCTTGCATCCCAGTTGATGAGGCTGGAGCACTTGTAGAAAACAGGAACCCACTTGAAGTTTCCAAGTAGAAGAGATTAGGAAAACTGAACTAGACCTTGTGTGAAGTGTTCATTGAAGAAAAGTGAAAAATGAAGAATGTTATGTATTTCAAAGACAATCAACTATGCTTCAACTCTGATCATAAAAGAAGGGTGAATTTTTAAAAAAACATCAGAGATTTCTTACCAGTTCAGATAAGAGGATGCGGTTACTGACATACCTTTGCAAGACATTAATGATATGGATTATTTAAGCATTTATGTGTCACTATATCTTTCTATAGTTCAAATTGGGAGTTATTAATATTTTATGTATCTGCTTCCAACTTTAAATCCTTGCCTGGACGATGTTTTCCTTTGGTCATTCATATTGATAGTCTCATGACCAACTACAGTACCCATAAATGAGTAGGTGCTACTTAGTAAATATTTGTTGAGTGGACTTACGGAAGTTACTGAAATTTAGTGAATAAGCTTCTGAAGCTTACTGAAAAGACAAAAATAGTTAATCAGCTAACTAACCTAGCTACCTGACACCCGTTTGTTTCTGAACTGCCTGCCCATATTTAGTGTTTTATTTTAGCCCTGTTTCTCCTGACTCCATTCTAACTCTTCAGTTCTTAGACTTGCGGCCTTTTATGAAGTTTTCCAAAGTAACTTAAAAACAAGCCTTCCCAAATGATCTCCCGATCTTCAGAGTCCCACTGGGAACTCACTCAGAACGTGGTCAGAAACTCCGTAACGATCCAACTAGTACATTCTGATCCATGGAATTCAGTAGTTAAAATAATGGCCAGGAAGACCCCAACACAACACACCTTGAAATAAAGATTTCAAGCCAGATCTACACAGAGGAAGAGTTGGCAGACCTCAGATTTAAGTACTGAAGATTCATCTAAAATTTTGTTTCACAGCACTACTTCCTGGTCACCACTCAAGTGTCCCATTCTTCTCCATCCAGATGGAATTTGTTTTTAAAGTAGGAACACTCCAAAATCAGGTCACTTTTAGGCAGAGATCAGCCTTCTTTGTGCCCACTCAAAACAATTCCTCTAAGACCGCAGCAGAAAACCTGAAGAGTGAGCACAGGGCATGAAACAAGGTGACCTGACAATCTGTATTAAGGCCAGGAAGGTACCCTTAGGCACAAGCCACACTGCATTTTTAGCCAGAAAATTTCAGGTTACAGGTTTGAAGTAATAGAGCTTGCAAAAAGTTGTGGGCAGAGATCTCCTTGTACTTCCAAAAACAACCCCTGGCAACACTGCTTCTTTTTCGAGGTTGAGTAGGATAAATAGAGAACTGCACACGCTTAAACACACACAGTTACACACACACACACTCAAAGGATTACAGAAGCATATAAACCACAATCAAGAGTAGTTCTAGCCAGGTTTTATCCTCTTCGAGTTTACCTGTATTGTCTTTATTCCTGTAAAACATGTGTAACGTGTCTATTCTACAAAGTTAGTTTTTAAAGGAAATGAAAAGAGAAGCAGATACAAATTAAATGCATAAGACAAGAGACTGTAAAAGGCAATGTGGTATAACTGTTGGTCTTCATTCTACTCTTCCCTGCTAGACTCCAGGCTCCTAGCGTGGACAGCACACAGGGTAGGCGCTGTACATACTCTGAATGAAAACTGACATCAAGATGCCAGTATCTATTGGGAGGCAAGATGTACTTCTTGAACAGGTAAATTCACAGTCATTATATGATTTTTTTAAAAAGCAGTCAACCAAACATTTTGGGGTAGAAAAAGAAAAAAAAGCAAATTTGACTATATTTCTCTTGTTTTCGCTTTTTTCAAAAGTCACTGAATTTTTTGCTTTAAGTCAGCATCTCTCTTAAACAGTTTGTGTACTAGAAGTACAGGGTAAGTCAAAGAGTGTCAGCAGAATGTCTGTCGCCTATGTCACTTCATGAGGTAATCAGTGTAAGCATTGTCTCTTTTAACAAATTAGAAGCCCTTAACTTCTTAAAGCAGTTAATACCCAGTAGTAGCAGAATGTATATTTATAGAGTCAGAACGCCTTAATTACAGTCTATTACCAGGGAATGTCTTAAGCAATAAGAAGATTGGAAAACATTATTTAAATATAATCATATTTGCATCTCATTTAATTATCAAGTTTATAATTGTTTTCAAAGAAAAAAACATCCTTTATAAAAGGCATTTTGTTAAAATTCTTCATGATAGATTGTTAATTTTACGTACCTCCCTCTCCTAATATCCAATGATATATGGTAATTGGAAAAAGAGAAAGTTTCATGACTAAGATGATAAAACAATGTTCTCTGATTTTGAAAAAGGTTACCTTTTCCCTTGACAGAAAATATGCACTTTTTTCTAAATCACTGAAGGAAATAAGACCCTCTACCCCATTCCCCAGCTCCTCTCTATCCCTGCCTTTAAGAATCTTTGCAACAGCAAAATAATGAGTGAGTTCTAAGCTCTAAAGGGACACCGTCAAGCCTACAACTCAAAATTAAACCCACCCATTTGTTAGAGCTCATAGCTCTACAGAAATCACAGTGCCAATATGAAAATACAAGAGACCAAGTCTCTGGAAAAGGCCTTGGAAATGAACTGTTGATAACAGATCAAACCAAAGACTGTCCGCAGTACGTGTTCCAAAGGGTTTGAAAGCAATACAACCTTACTTCACTGTCCTGACTTCTAAGATGTCCATCAATGTGGAGGAATATAGTCTATTTCCAAATGGGTTGTAGCTCTCAGGAAGAGATAAACTGATGTACTGAAAACCAAGTCTTGGATACTTAAGGTTCAAAGGGTAACGCTCTCATCTGTACTCAGTCTCCCTTACATGGGAGGCAAGCCTCTGAGGTTCAGAGTCTGACAATGAGAGGTACGTATCCAGGTACTTAGGATAAGGCAGTCCTGAGCAATCTGTTTAACTAAACTCAGCATTACTGCCTAAATTGGGGGATGGGGTGCAGTGGGGAACAGTCTGGATTCATTTGCAGCAATTTTGCTGTAGAACTTAAATATTTTTGAAGAAATATGGTAACGTGATTATCCTTCTGGAACTAGATCCACTGACACTGTCACATTAACTCACAGCTTGTTAAATACTGTGCAATCTTTCTATAACATTCTTTGTTTGAGACTAGAATCAGCATATGGGAATTGCTCTTTTCCTGTTAAACTGAAGTCATTACTAACTACTCATCTGTGACATGTATGCTTTCTTGTAACCAGGGATTTTAGCTTCACAAAATTTAGAAACTGCCACACTGTTGCTTGGCATCGCTTTCAAATGTGACATCATTTAAATTTTGGAAAACTCCGTTTTAGTAAAAACACAAGTGGGTGCCAGGTTAAAGATGGCCCAAAAGCGGCAGCAGGGTCTCTAACAGGGACCAACTATGGTTCATTCTTTCAATCTTTACCTTCACATGCCTTTCATTAGAATCACATGGAATTACGATGAGCTCAACAAAAGCATTTCAAAATGGGTTATCAGATTACCAGAATACAGAATGACTTCCAGTTACTAAAGATCTGTATAGGAAAGAAACTGACGTGGAGACGAAAAAGTCCCATTTTCAGTTTCCTTAATTTCCAAAGCCTAAGGAATATGAGTATTTTTAAATAGACACATTAACAAACACTATATATGTGCATAATAATCAAAATACAATATAAAATACAAACACAAATATAGATATGAAACTACTGAGTCATGTAGCGCAGAACACAAAATAAATAGGGAACTGTGTCAAAATGATAAAGAAGTTTGCAGAGACTCAGTATCATTCAGACCCTCTGAGAGTACCATTTGGGAAATTCTTGAATGATTTCTAAAACTTCCTCCATTATCTGAAAACTTGCATAGCAAACAGAGAAATTCAAGTCACCTCATCAATACAAGCCCCTAGTCAGAACTTATGAATTTTTGATTCCAAATATAATTTTTGACAGCAGCACTTGTCAACAAAAATTTAGGATTAGTGCTCTTAGTAGAGATCTCTTTTCTATCAAATAAAAAACAATTCTAATGGTTCATTGTCATTTCCCCTAGAAAATATAAGTGGCATCTTACGTGTCACTGTTAAGAAAATGCTTTGGGCTTCTAACCTTAAAAGAAAAAAAACCTTTATTAATTTTAATCATTTTGTTATTTTTGATAGACATATTTCGTAAACAAATATCTTTACCGCTGATGTTAAAAGCATGTCTGCTTCTTGGAAAAAAAAAAAGAAAACACACACACACACACACACACACACACACACACACACACTTAGCTTGAAAACTTAGGACATCTGGTTGCAAATGATGCCTCAGAATCACTGTACCATGGAATACAACCTACAGTGGCTATGAAATCATGTGACTATTTATTATTCTCCTGTGGAAAAACTGGGTAACCTCAGTAGTAAAAAATCATTTTTACTCACAAAGTGTATATGATCATGCAGCACATATCCCATATATGGAAAATAAATGACAAATTCTAAAATGTCCAGGGAGAACCACAAAATATTATCTGTGAGAAACTACTCCTCAGGAAAGGGTCTGATGCATTCTGAACAAGTTACCACAACCTACTTACAAATAAGACAGTGATTAATTCTGAAGGGGAATTCTGTAAGAATACAAAAAGTAATAAGGTATGAGACAAAATCTCTGGCTTTCAAAAAGTCATGTATTAACACATGAAAGGATGCTCAACATCACTAATTAGAGAAATGCAAATCAAAACTACAATGAGGTATCACCTCCCACCGGTCAGAATGGCCATCATCAAAAAATCTACAAACAATAAAGGCTGCAGAGGGTGTGGAGAAAAGGGAACCCTGTTGCACTGGTGGTGGGAATGTAAATTGATACACTATGGAGAAGAGTATGGAGGTTCCTTAAAAACTAAAAATAGAATTACCATATGACCCAGCAATACCACTGCTGGGCATATACCCTGGGAAAACCGTAATTCAAAAAGAGTCATGTACCACAATGTTCATTGCAGCCCTATTTACAATAGCCAGGATATGGAAGCGACTTAAAGTGTCCATCGACAGATGAATGGATAAAGAAGATGTGGCACATATATACAATGGGATATTACTCAGCCATAAAAATAAATGAAATTGAGTTATTTGTAGTGAGGTGGATGGACCTAGAGGCTGTCATACAGAGTGAAGTAAGTCAGAAAGAGAAAAATAAATACCGTATGCTAACACATATATATGGAATCTAAAAAAAAAAAAAAAAATGTTTCTGAAGAACCTAAGGGCAGGACAGGAATAAAGATGCAGACGTATAGAATGGACTTGAGGATATGGGGAGGGGGAAGGGTAAGCTGGGACGAAGTGAGGGAGTGGCATGGACATATATACACTACCAAATGTAAAATAGATAGCTAGTGGGAAGCAGCTGCATAGCACAGGGAGATCAGCTCGGTGCTCTGTGACCACCTAGAGGGGTGGGATAGGGAGGGTGGGAGGGAGGGAGATGCAAGAGGGAAGAGATATGGGAACATATGTATATGTACAACTGATTCACTTTGTTATAAAGCAGAAACTAACACACCATTGTAAAGCAATTATACTCCAATAAAGATGTTATTAAAAAAAGTAATGTATGAAACTTAAGTATCGGTACAAATGCAATTTAAAATAAAAATGATGGCATAGGTCATTAATGACCCAAAGAATAAGGCACAGATGGACAATGTGAAAAAATAACCCAAAACATTTCTTTCAAGAACTTTTACAATTCAGAGTGGCCTCAAACACCAAAGTTTATACAACAGAAATCCAAACAGAAGAACTGATGAATTGAGGCATATATTTTTCCAAGGGACCAGTGCCAGCCAGTCTGTTGGAATAAATTGATGCCACACTTCCCTATAATACCTGACAGCTAGAATTCCGCTCTGTATCTATCCTAATTATAATTCTTTAAGTTAAAAGTTAACATAAGGCCTTAGAAATACCATTTTTGAACAGTCTAATGAGTACTCCCATAGTTAATGATATATGAAAATTATAAAGATTAGAAACAGAATGATTATAATTATTATAATAATAAATATTCATACAGCCCTTCGGCATTCACCGAAACCATTCTACATGTATTATTATTATTATTATTTTATTTTGCGGTACGCGGGCCTCTCACCGTTCGGGCCTCTCCCGCTGCGGAGCACAGGCTCCACACGCGCAGGCTCAGCGGCCATGGCTCACGGGCCCAGCCGCTCCGCGACATGGGGGATCTTCCCGGACCGGGGCAGGAACCCACGTCCCCTGCATCGGCAGGCGGACTCTCAACCACTGCGCCACCAGGGAAGCCCTACATGTATTATTTAAATTGACTCTTCCCCTCGCCACACAACCTGAGCCCAAGTAATATTACTCACAGCCTATAGATGGGGAGGCTGTAAACTAGAGATGTTAGAGACTTACTCTAAATCTGATTTTATTCCAACAAAGCCACTCCACAGATAAGAAAACACAGCTACCACCTATGGATCTTCCAAACACAGCTGGACATAAACCTATTCCAGACAATCAGATGGCCCTGAGATGGCTGAAACGTCTTTATTTTGTTTTCTACATAGCTGGTGAACAAATAAGCTTGGAAAGAGGACAAAGTCCTCAGATAATAGAAAAAGACAAAGAAAAAAACAAACCAAAACACCAAAACCAAAAAGGTTGAAACATACTGTGACGCATGTTTATGACCGCTAAAGTAATAAATACCTCTTAAACTCCAGGAATAGTGGTTCCAACAATAAGAAGAATGTATGGTAGACTCAGTCTTTATTATTTGTGTATAAGAACCAGTCCTCCTTGTGCTGGGATTTCAGTACTTTGTTTTAAGAGGGTTATTATTCAGTTAAGAATTTTGAGGACAGAACAGGGCCTACTAATAATTGGGTTTAGTAGGTGTTGACATTTTTATCATAAGATTATCATTTTCTTTGTGACGTATGACTTTTAAAAGATGTGTTGTATTAAAATCACTTCACATATTTAAGGGTCAACTTTTTTTCAAACATCTTGAGTTCCATACTGTCTTATGAAATCAATTTACGATATCAACTTACATTACTCTCCCTATGGAACTCAATACTAGAAGTTAATTTGTTACAAGTTAAAAAGGAGGATCTAAGTTTCCTTTTTTAAAATAAATTTTAAAATTAACCAAGGCATCAAGATAGAAATCCTATCATCTACAAGTTAAAATGGACCCCTCAGATTCAGCTATGTATCAACTATTTTCTTTATGTCAGGCATACTGGAACCATCAAGGCAAAAATAAAGCAAATGGATATAAATTATATGAATCAATAAAGTTCAATCCTTACTAAATATCTCTTGCAGTAGGGAATTTAAGAGCAAGTTTACTAAAAGTACTGATGTTTCATGACATGGCCATAATGATAGGGGCTTCCAGAAAAGGAAACAGAAAGGATATAAAAAGCATGGCCCAAAAAAGAATTAATTTAAAAATAAACTTGATAATGTAGAGAGGGATAAAACTTGATAGGGATCCATGTAGAGCAACTGTCTCCAAATGTGTAATTCAAGAAAAATATAAAGGCCTCAATTCCCAGAACACCAAAAATAAAACAGAAGCCTCTGGCACTCCAAAAAGGCTTCATGTGCTTATGAAGACTACTAAATTATAACCTGAATTGTGATTTGGTGCATATGACTTTCTTGTGTTCATTTTATTCATAGCTTTCTGACTGAGAATACAGGAGATCCAATCCCTCCATCTACTCGAGAAGGTCTGTGTAAGTACACATACTTCAAAATGAGTATGCTTAAACAGAGGTTTAAGCAGCTCCTTGAAAACTCTGTATGAGAAAGTATGTAACTGATTGAAAGGCTCATAATCGTTTTCTTTTTTTTTCAACTCATGAAAAACGAGAACTTCAGTTATCTCCACTGGCGACTGTCTCTCCATGTCAATTGCACAGGTACACTGATCACAGGTGAATCCGAAGATCTAAAGCGGAGTGAGGGTTTGAAAAACCCATCTGGGGATCGGCAGGCAGAAGCAAGTGAAATGTGAGCGTCACATCCAAGAGGGGCAGCAGAAGAAGAGGACGCAAAGGAGAAACCCAGATAGGAGAAAGAGTTCGTGGAGAGAGGAAACCAAGTTGGAAAGTGCGGAGAAGGGCAAGGAGGCGGGAGATGCACGAGGAGGAAAGCGAGGAAGGCCGGGCGGGCGGCGGGCGGGCAGGACGCGGGTCCCCGTGCAGTCAGGGCGCAGGGAGGGCGATGGGGAAGCGGCGCGGCGGGGAGCTCCGCGCACCGGGGAGCGGGCGAGGGAGCCGGACGGCGAGCGCGGCTGCTTCCGTAGGACTTCCTGCGACTACACGCCCACAGCCCGGTGGAGAGCACGCGTGGCTGCAGCGGCCCCGGGGCGCAGGGGACAGCGAGCGCCACCGACACACCCAAAGCTCGGGTCGGTCGCTGCAGCTTCAAAGGCAGGGCCCCTGACAGTAAGCAGCCTCCTTCCCAGACACCAGCGATTCACTCTGACTCGAGCTTCTTGAGAAGCCCTTGCAAGAAAATGGAATCCTATTCTTGTTACTGATCTGCGGTTCTGATTTTTTTAGTTCTCCTTCAAAATAAGAAGACAGTTTTACTCTTGGCTTCTAATTCTGGGACCGTACTAACCACTAAAACACACTGGGGCTTTAAAGCTCATTCATAAAATATAAATTACTTTTTTTTTTATTAATCCAACAGAGACAAATCGGCTGATATTTAGATGACGAAAGGTTTTGTTTGTTTATTTGTATGTCTCACCCAATCCAACCTTTGCTTTTTATGTGTTTGTAACAAACAGAAGCCGAGCCAGAAAGCCACGCTGTCAAGACCCCATCTGGTGCAGGGGCAGTTACCCAGGAGTGCAAATAATTTAAGAAACACAAAGCCCAGAGGATTTCCAGGACAGCACCACAGCCCCACGTCAATCAACAACTTCCCCCTACAAGAGTTTGCTGATCACAGCCTTTTTGCTGTAATGGAGCCAAGAAGAGGCAGTCACTTAGACTAATATAGATTTTTTAACGGGAGATTACAGCTATCGCTATAGAAAGAATGCAAGTTGAACATGAATTATGACGAAATCCAGACTTAAAATGTCTTATATAGAAAGGCGATGGTTTTATCTCTCAGACAATAAACAAAGGTAGATTAGGGCTTAAGTAGAAAGCCGAATGGAACACTGCTGATATGACAGTCACCTAGTGTTTGAAACCCCCAGAACATACAGCATCTCAAATCCGTGCTCACCGCAGATGAGAAATAAAGTAGAACTGACCAAGCCTGAGCGCTCCAGCTAGACTGCCTGGGTTCAAATCCTGATGCTGTGACTGCTCCCTGTTGTAGCCTAAGCAATCAATTAAACTTCCCTGAGAAATGGGGATGACAGCACTTCCTGTCTCAAGTGGAGACAAGCCACTCCAGCAGTGCTCGACAACTGTGAACCATTATCATCATTTGCAGGTGGCCCCTAATGGAAAACTAACCTCTTGGGATGCAGCCTTTCCCCTGCAAAAGCTAGCTCACCTGTGGCCGGTGGTGGCTCTCGTTTCTTTTTTAGTGATCAGTGCTCGCCACGCACCCGCCAAATCAGTTGTACATTCGAGTCACTCGTTTCTATGCAAACTGTGGCCAGCCTCTGGGCAAAGTCTGCATTCCCTCTGCACCCTGATTTTCACAAGTGAAAACACTACGACCCATTTAATACTGTGCTCCCTCCCATCATTAAAGGGCAGCACACAGCTTTAGCAGACAGGAAACTCGCCCAGTGCACATGCTATCCAGCTGGCAAACAGAGGCATCTTCAACAAAGTCCACTCCTCCTACATACAGTCTGATAAGCTCCATTTTAATGGAGCCAAAACATACATTTCCTTCCTCTATTTCTGTATTTAGCAGACACGAGAGCTGGACAGTCATGTCAGGGATTATAAAACTGCAATAAAGAGATTTCTAAACCACCAAGACTACCAGAACAGCAGGACTAAATTTCGCCTACTCACTTTCAACCAAAAGTATGCACCCCTTCGGTTGTGGAAAAGTACAGAAGATTTAAAAGCCCCTACTCATCAGCTAGAATGTACTCTTCGAGGAAACGCTTTCTCCTGTCACCTAAATAGTTTGTAAATCTCAGGCAGATATTACTTTTAAATCTCCAACTATCTCCTTCAAAAAGATTTTTAAAGTTGCTGATAGACACAAGGTGACATCAGAAAACTATGTTTGAAAGATGCAATTAGCTACGGTTTCTAGGAAGCTTTGGAATGTTTTGTTATTAAGGAAGAAATAGACAAATACCAGTCCTACAAGTAATGAGCTGTCCAAGAAGTAAAGAAATTCATCAAATAGATCCTCTCCTTGATTTCGCCTTCATGGCTCCAGGTCCATGCAGATTTGGGAATACACAATAATAGCAAGTCTTAATACTTTCCCAAAGCTGCTTAAAAGAATATTTAAGTGCTTAACAGATTCACACATGAAATCAAAGGGACTTCCCAATTCTCGCATAAAAGCAAGTTTTTTAGTTTAAAAAAGAAAAAACTACAGACAGAAGGCCAAGGGTATGGTCTTATATATAAAAAAAAAAGCTTCAGAACTTGTTCCTTGGCTTTTAAGATGAAATTAAGTGATTAGTAAAACTCAAGTATTCAAAGAAGTCTCAGACACTCTTATTTCAACATGAGAAATGTCTCAGCAGCTATTATTTCGTTATCACTTTATTGGCCATCTCTAAAGGAGACATGTATATTAAAAAGAGCAAAGAGGGGCTTCCCTGGAGGCGCAGTGGTTGGGAATCCGCCTGCCAATGCAGGGGACACGGGTTCGATCCCTGGTCCGGGAAGATCCCACATGCCGCGGAGCAACTGGGCCCGTGGGCCACAACTACTAGAGCCCACGCAACTGGAGCCCATGCTCCGCAACCAGAGAGCCCACCGTGATGAGAAGCCTGCGTACCACAATGAGGAGTGGCCCCTGCTCTCTGCAACTAGAGAGAGACCGCAAACAGCAACGAAGACCCAATGCAGCCATAAATAAAAAGAGAAAAGAGGGGTTCAATATCCTCTCACTGCCATAAACCTGAACTTCCCAAAGCAGCCTTACTTATGGCTCTGCTCAGCTCCTGACAAGCCCTACTCATCAATACCCTCGTTAGATCTTCTGAAGGTCTAATCATCCTTGCCCACTTAGCATCCAAGTATCAACCACTTACAGGTAACTTTCACCATGAAGCCAATACATAAACCACAAATATCAGAACACAGTATCTGGCTGACAAATATTCAACAAATGGAAGTTAAAACCATACATTCCCGACTCATGACCGTAGAGGCTAATATTGTTATCCCTCATATTTTAAGGGTACATCATTCATCAATTTGCATCTTTGATTACTTTGTGGTACCTCAACTGTAATATCAATAAAGGGCAACAAGGTGGTGTGGGTTTTCATTTTTTTACGGTTCGCAAATGTATTTGGGCCTCCCTTTGCCTCGGTTTCACTGACCCCGTCACACTTGGTTCAAGGACATTAATCAGTAAAAGACAGAATTTGAAACCACAGTGCAAAATACAACATAAGTTGTAACCAGCAGTATGACACTTTAGGAACAATACATTAGGGCAGACTTCAAAAAATGTCTATCAAGTATGCAACATCAGATAATCCTTTTCCTCTCTGAAACCTGACAATCCAATTTCACAATTTTCTCAACCCCTAAAAGTCTTATGCGCTTCTGGCCAAAGTGTACTTCTCCTAAGTGCCAATGTAATACAACATGTTTGAGAACCCACTGTATCCAAGGCATTGTAAAAAGAACAGAAATTGGGTATGCTTTTTACTCTCCTCACACTTGCAACGCCAAGTGGATTCTGGTATGGGCTATACTAAAGCCATAAATAAGTGAGAGCATAGGGCAAGGATGTTTAAATCTAAATGAGTGGAAATGGAAAGGCTTCAGGAAGAAGAAATACAAAAGTCAACATCTGAGGAATAGGTAGAATTCCTATAGTTAAGCCTGGTTGAAAGAAAGGCATTTCAGAGAGGGGAGAACATGAAGGAAGGTAGGTTTGGCCATGTTCTGGAACTCAATACTACTTTAAGGATAGAACAAATGGTATTGTAAAGATGGAACTGGTAAACTGGGAGCAGAGTTTAGGGTCGCGCATGCCAAGCTAATGATGATAAACAGTTGATAAACCCAAACTCAGAGTCCACTTGGTTCTAGAGACAAGGCACTGGAATGATTTCATTCAGATCAAAAGGTGAAAGCATATAATCCTCAAGGAAAATTGCAGAGATTAAGAGGAAAGTCAAGCACAGACTAGAACGAGTGTAGCAGGGATTCAGTGCCTCGGAGGCCAAGCCAAGAGAGATACTCAAGAGAGTGGCTGGCAGCATCCAATTCATTTAAGTGGTGCAGTCGGATGGAAAGACCATTGGGCTTGGCTGCCATGAGGCCACTGGTGCCCTCAATATAGCAGTGTCCACAAATGGAGGAGTCATGGAGATGTACATGAAAAGAGCCCCAGATTCAGGCTTTCAATATTTTCCCCCTCTAAAGTGATTTTTATAAATGAGTATGTTTACCTTTTATCTGAAAAAGGAGATGGGATTCCATATCTGGCTTAGAAACATTCTAATTAATAAACCTCAAAGAGCTGCATTTTGACTTTGTGCTGCCAAGTACAAGATGGAATCCATCTGGAAATAAATAAAAAGTAGCCTTTTGTTTCATTTTACCTTGTATTTTTCTAAACTGTCAAGGGAACTATCTTCATTATTTGCCGACTGTTACCTAAAATCAGTACAGTGCTTGAACCACAACCTATCTCTCAGCTTCAGTAACCATACATTAGCTCTACAATTGCAACTGAACTTTTCCTAGATTCCAAGAACTGCAATTGGATTATAATCCAAAAGAGCAGAAGATAAATGCCATTTAACTACCTTCTATAAAACATCCAGGACAGTTTTTGTTCACAAATACGTGCTGTGAGAACAAGTATAAAATGGTTTAGAGTTGTTTGAGAAGGCGTTTACCAAAAGTAAGTGAATATATTCAGGGAGAATAGTTTTGATTCAGGGGGAATAAAATAAAATTAAATGTATACTGATTTATCAGGAAAGCAAATCCCTTAATAAGTGGAAAGAAAAAATGAAATACAAAAAACTCATTTAAACCTTATCTGGATTTGATCTGTCTTAAAAGCCAACAAAAAAGTACTTTCTGATAAACAAAGCTCAGAGTAAGAACCACTTTAAATTTATTTTGATCTGCAATGCCAAGAATACAGGATAAAGTTCCACTCTCCTAAAGTCAAAGGAGAAAAACAGATAGCTGGAATATAAGGGAAAGAATCAAGTAGAAAAATAAATTCCAAAATAACATTAAGAAAATCATTAAGAAAGACTAGGGCGAGGGCTTCCCTGGTGGTGCAGTGGTTAAGAATCCACCTGCCAATGCAGGGGACACGGGTTGAAGCCCTGGTCCGGGAAGATCCCACATGCCGCGGAGCAACTAAGCCTGTGTGCCACAACTACTGAGCCTGCGCTCTAGAGCCCACGAGCCACGACAACTGAGCCCATGTGCCACAACTACTGAAGCCCATGTGCTCTAGGGCCCACGTGCCACAACTACTGAGCCCGCGTGCTACAACTACTGAAGCCCATGCGCCTAGAGCCCGTGCTCCACAAGAGAAGCCACCGCAATGAGAAGCCCGCATACCGCAACGAAGAGTAGCCCCCACTCGCTGCAACTAGAGAAAGCCCTGTGCAGCAACGGAGACCCAAAGCAGCCAAAAATAAATAGATAAAATAAATAAATAAATAAAAAGACAGACTAGGGCGAGACAGGCACTGATAGTGTTTCCTATGGTTCGATTAGGTATACATTGGATGTTAAACTGTAATTTACAGCCGGGGCAAAAAAAAAAAAAAAAGTAAAAAGAAAAACCTATATAAAGAAATAATAGCCAGAGGAAGAGAAGGGGAAAAGTCCAAGATATTTATATAATAACAATGGAAGTTTTCAGCCTGGCTCTGTATAGTATGCTCACTACACCAAGAAAGAGACGTTCGCTCTGTAGGATGATCAGCCTAATAGTCAAAATGGTTCCTTAATCCATTTTGGAAGAACTGCTTTTTAATGTTAAAGATCATTCCATTCCTCTCTAACTAACTGAATATGATAATCTTCCATAAGCAAACTATATCCTTTTACAGGAATAACTATCCAGCCATTTATAAAGTGTTTTCACCTGAAAGAAACATTGAAGAAACAAAACAACCATATTTAAAAGAAAAAAAAAAAAAAAAAAAGTCTGCCCTCTGGCTAAGAAACAGAGGAAAACCCAGACAAACAAAAGCCAAACCAACAGGTATCTTCACCTTGCAACTGAACATGCGGGTTCAAATACAGACCCTGGACCAAACCAGCCCATTTCAGCGGTGGACACACCTCCTCCTGCTTTCCAAAGCCACTTCTGAAGCTGTCTTTTGAAAGAGTTTGGGGATGTCTTGGGTCCAAAACCCTTCTGCATGGCATTCACCACAATTCTTTAAAACAGAAATGGAAATGGTGGCATGGGGGGGTATAAATCACAAATTTCACTGATGGGGGAGCTGCATTAACATTTTAAATTATATAATATAGCTATTAGGACTGAAAGCTAAAAAGAAACAGGAAATTTACATGAAATACCTCAGATGTCTAAAAAGACAGATTTTTTTCCCCCGTTTTTCCAATGCAATAGATTAAATGATTAAAATTAGCTTAACTACAACCAATAAAGAAATGTCAATTGCATCCATATTGTACAGCGGCGTCATAGATAAAAATGGAATGTTAAAGAAATGCTAAAAAATATAGATTAAATTTATATTTTAAAATAGTTCATTTTCACTACATGTAGGTTGAAATTTATCATTCAAAAGACAGGATAAGAAAAGCATTTAAAATAAATGAGGTTCCTTCATTATTCTTTTGTTAATTTGTTTTTATAAATGCTGAGGAGTCTATGTAAAATGCCACAAATGGTTTCTCAACCACATTTTAATAACTTATTGCACATTTCAGGCCTAATCTCACAGATATTGTCTGTAGTTTTCAACCTGCCAAGGGGCTTATAGGTGTTACGAGTAAAGAAAAGTCCAGTTTCTCAGTTTCTTGGAAGGTAAAAAAAATCCTTAATTCAAATGGATTGCTTTTTTTTAAACTGGTCTCAAAATAGATAAATGTTGGAGGCATTTTAAGTTAAAAGGAGAATAATAATACAAAGTTAAATTCTTATTAATGATCATTTTATAACCAATTCTTCAGACCAACTGGATTTTATGTATGTGAACCCAAAGAGGCATCTATTGCTCAGGTGTGTGAAAGAGACATTAAGCTTAGATTTTCTGCAGTAACGTTTTAACCTTCCAGGGTAACTTCTAGACTAAATATTTGATTCCCATATCTTCATAAGATATTGATAGAGAAATAATATGGAATATACCAACTGACTTATTATATGATCATCAATTCCCCAATGCATACTAAGTGATATTCTAATTCTATTCTCCCATCCATCTACAAAAGGAAAAATAAAGATGAATGAACAGCAAATATCAGGCAGATTTCCTCAACAAATGTCAAAATTATTTAGTGTTATAGATATAAATGAGGATGGTGACCAGACACGAATTCTAGTTCAGTCCTTTATTTAACTAGCTGTGTGATCATGGGAAATTCAGTTGTCACTTTTCTCCTTTGTAAAATAAGATGAGTCTGCTCAAATGGATAGAGGTCATGCCCCTTCTATCACTCAAAATAAAACAGGATCCTATGGTCACTCTGAACAATACCTGAATTAAAGAAGAACAAAGAAACAAAATTTAAACTTGAGCAGCAGATACAAAACTGACCATTCAAGGAAAGTTCAGCCATTGAGGAAAGAAGTGTTTCCTTGGCCACGGTCTGCTTTTCCTCAACAAAAAAGTGTTAAAAGACTCTTAAGAATAGATCCACATGTGCACATGTATGCAGGAAGCAGAACACTGTACACTCATGCACATGATGAAATGTACCCACCAGCCAAGGAAATGGGGCACAGAGCTAAGAAAATTCAGAGACTAAGCAGTTCACTCTACATCTAACCTCCAACAGGAGATGAAATTTATTCTTTTCTTAGTTTCCTTTTGTACATGGTTTTATCCATGTTACCTAAGGAACTAAAATGCACAATATTGTCAGGCTCAGTAAGTTTGCTTTAATTTTATACAAGCATCTTTGGTCGAAATAAAGTTGACCAACAATTTCTACAAAAGTGTTTATGCAAATAAGCCCCATTTTCTCCTACATTAGGAAAAGAAGAAATATCTGTGGAATTCTGTCTTTCTTGATCTGTGGCTAGAGACTTGGAATCAAATCTAAAAACACTGCCCAGGCTGTTCCATTATATTACAAATAGGTGAATTTTTTAAAAATATCTTTTCAAAATAACACATTAAACATGATCTGAAATCGTCATATTAGCCTAATTCCACAACACGGTTTGATTACACCGGACCAAAAGTTCTGGCAAAATGTTCACCTGACATCACGGGAACCAAACAAGGAGGTGGTTGGTTGAAATGTCCACGTTTCTACCAGTGGAGACACCAAAATGCTGTTAAAAACACTACACTGCGAATGGAAATAATGTGCTTTCTCAGAGCCAGTCCCACTTTCAGTGAATAGCCGGGTGATGTGTTTGGGATACTAGTTTGCAATTTGGTACCTATTTATTTAGGGCTTGATGCACTTGTTCCAAATGAAAATATTTCAAAATAGTCTTTAAGATGAATGTGCAGAGCCGCTGCTTCTTTAGAGTAGCAGCCTTATTTGTTTTACACAAAACTATAATTTAAGGATGCCAATCATTTTAAGCAAAGCAGTTTGCAAAAAAAGTAAAATACAGGCAAAACCAGAGGAATTTTTCTTTATACTAAAACAGTTTTACAGTAAAATATGTCAGGTTGAAGTATCCACTATATATGCAGTTTAATTTTAACCCTGTGCATTGAAGATATTTCACATTTTCTTACTAATTTTGGAAAATTCCGTAGGACTATCTTACACTGATTTCAAAGCTGGTTGAAATTTTTTTTCTTTTTCCTTCAATCAAATTTTTAGATACAAATTGCCTCAGACGCAAATGAGAACCAACTAAATGTCATGTTATTTTATACTGTTCATAATTTTTGCAATTAACCTCAAGGAATAAATATATGCTTTTCGAATACCACTCTTGTTTGAAGTAAAAATAAAACTGTGCAAACGACATAAGAAAGGATTTCTCCGTAGTGACTCCTTAGAAATGGCCAAAATATCTTATCACAGGTAGGTATGGAAGGGAAGCTCAAATCACTAATCAATTTCTGATGCCTCAAAATGAGTTTCTGAAAAGATAACTCACACACAAGAATAAAAAAATGAATGCAAAATTAATTTGAATTTTATGGGAGATAAAAAGGGTTCTACAATAAGAAAAGTCTCAAAAGATGAAGTATTTCCTCTCTTTTCTGAAAAGCTTAAAAAAGCAAAACTCAGTATTTCAAAATCAATGGACTTAAAGCAATTCAAGAGAATTTGGAGAACATTTCTCTAAAAACCAATCCAGAACACAGGATGTCAATTTGGAAATAATGGAAGCGTACTGTGCTTTAAAATTTGAAAACTTTTTAAAGACAGAAAATCAAGTTAACATCTCAGTGATTAACTTAGGGGGTGCATGGCCAAGAACAACTTTCGGCACTTAAAACATAAAACTGTCAGTTTCCTCTGCTTGGAGACAAAACATACAAAAAGCAAATATTCACCGCTATATTTTCCTAGACGTTAAAGACAGAACTGACTTTTATAAAAGGAGATCACTGAGTATTTCCACCTATTTTAGACTTACGCCGTAGCTCCTAAAAATCAGTTACAAATTCCAAACCTCAGAACCATCCATGGCAGATGGCTACTAAGCGTTCATTACTCCCCAAACCTTGATGGAAATACAATCATTTACTGAACTTCACTACAGCTCAAGGCACAAATATGATAAACAGTCTGTGCTCGATGTTATTGAATATAAGCTACCATAAACAAGTAAAACTCTTTCCTAAAGATCTCAAAGGGCTGAAAGCATGATGCTTGGCATTCTATTTCTCGCAAATCTAAAGCACATTGATGGTGAGCATAATTTAAGTACTCTCTTCCCTGAATCAAGATACGTTCATTTCAAGCATCATCCGTGATCAAACGATCAAATTCATATTTATAAACTTGGAATACAGAGTTTGGTGGAAGCACTGAGTATCTAAAATTGCCTTAATTTTTTTGCCAGAAATATGTCACAGTTGGTGCTTAGAATTGTTGCAAAATTATACCACAACTTTATTTAATTTCATTGGATGCATTTCCTCATAGAAATGGAATGGCAAAGGGCTGCTCAAGAGCAAACAATAAAATCAACTTATTATTTTACAGTATAGAAGTTCTTCTTCTCATGCCTCTCTCCCTAAAAATATAAATATTATAAAGAAATGGAAGTACAAATCCTAGAGCTGGCACATTTTTCCACTGAAAGGAGAAATCCTCCCTCCTCCAAAACCTGAAATATTAGATCCCAAAGAGGAAAAAAAAAAAAGGTACTAAAGCATGGCAGAATAATCCAGAGGAAGCATGCTTGCTCTCAGCATAATTTTCTTTAGCATCCTGAGATGAACAACATCACGCTGCCCATGATCTCTGCTTACTCCTCTGAAAACCATCCAGAGGATTTTCAAAAAGGAAAAATTCTAGCTGTGCTTTCAAATGCCAAATTAACTTACAGGGCTTCCACTCCTGAAGGGAAACAGTACAGTAGCACACCAGAAGCTGGAGGATGCTTTTTGTCACGCAAAGCCAGAACTGATGAGTGGGACCCCAGTGGGGTTTATCTAAAATTCCCAAGTACCACAGGCAAAGAGGTCAGAGTTTTCCATGTCAAAAATATATAAATAAGTAAAGCCATACACAGCAACAGTTCCTTATGTTATAATGGATTGTGCAGTATCCAAATCCCTCTTCTGTTCAGATACACATACATAAATCTTTTTAACTAGGAACCGAAAATGGGAAAAACAAAAAGGAGGGAAATCTGCTTATGCTCATATCTACCCCCCTATTTTCCATTTCTAATCATCACTGGTCTCACTTTTTAATTTTTATTACTGCCAATGGAATTATTCAGGGAGTGAGACAAGCATGTATACACATAATTAGATGTTAACAATGAACACTGAACTATCCTGGGAGTAAAAAGTACAAGACAGGTGTGTACAGAGTGTACACAAATATGGGGAATGCTAAAGAGTTGAATGTTTTGACAAAGTGAACATGCAAGATCATACACAAACATTTACACATAAAATGTGTACTTTACGATTTTTACTACTGGCCTGAAATCTTGAGTGACAGCTTTCTTATTTAAAGCTTATCAAAGTACAAAGGAAAAGTAAAATGTAAATAATGAGGACACTCTTTCAACAACATAAATTGTCTTAAGAAGGAGACATTTAAAAGTAGAATAAACAGTGATGGGACAGAGAGTAAAATAAAGAGTTTATTGTAATTGAGGTTTAGATGACAGCAAGCTTCTTAAAGTAATTTACCACATCTTGCATCCAATGAATGCAACGCAAATTCATTCTAAATACAAAAGAGAAACATCTCCTTACTATCTGCTTGTAAATTACAGGAAAAATGAGGTTTCATATTACTCATTACTTAAATGTGTTACTGCTTACACTGGCCACTTATACCTAAAGTTAGCTTCTAAAACGTACCTAAGTTGGCAAACCTGAGGAGTAAAATTTGCAATAATCTTTTAAAAAATACTTCCAAAAATAAGTTAAAGACAGTATTAAACATAATCGTTTGTGTTTTTTCAATTTATAATTTAATCAATTTATTAACATAAAAATTTAGCAGCCAAATACAGAAAAATATATGATTTTAAACAATCTCAAAGATATATCTATAAATAACTGGTGAAGAGCTATTAATTATTTAACAATCAGACTAATATATATTGAGAAAATTTAATAACACGGGCCTTGATTAAAAGTTTTATATATATATATATATAAAACCGGTTTTATATATATATATATAAAACCGGTTTTATATATATATATATATAAAACCAGTCTTAACTTCCATCAGTTGAATGGTATTTTAAAAAATTAAAACGAGCTAGATTCTCTTCTCAAAAATATTTAATGGTATCAAAAAGTAAAGCAGAAACAAATGCCAAAATGTCTTTTAAGAACTTTTATATGTTCGGAGCTACTTAATAGTATTGAAAGAAAAAACAGGCTGATGTATTTCTTTCTACATCTTTCAGAGCTAAAGATGTGTGGATACTGACATCACAAAGAAGTCACAAGTAGAAGGTGGTTTTAATTTGTTTTGCCACTCTCACTCTCATTTCAGAACCAAAATTCTAATTAAATTAATCCTCAGATAGGTGTTGGGATGCATTAAGTAATTAAAATGGATATTACAAAGACTAAAGTCATTTCAAAAAAAATATGTACTATGTTAAAATTCCATTCGGTGCCTGTAATGCGAAAACATTCTATATGAGTGAAAATACAGACATGGGCATGTACATGTACATAGTTCATATGAAGCCACTAATTCATATGCTACACTTGTGCATAGCTCAGAGAAAACAATAAAGCTAAAATAGATTAGTAATGCTTGATCCCTTTACACATGAAGTGTATCATGTAATAGAGAAATTAGATTCCACAAACTAACGTCTGTCGTATAGATTTACACTATTTATAGCTGTATCTGATCTCAGATATAATACATGCTTCTATAAGGCGAAACAGAAATACTGATTCACAAGGATTCACTGAAAGTCATATTGTAGAATCTAAGCAAGAAACACATGTTATAGTAAAAAATGTTTGATTTGTAAGTTTCATAAATTCTGTCCAAATTCTACAAGTGAAAAAAAATTTTGAGGCAAAAATCTTTTTTCCTCTCCTTTTTCTACAGCTAAAATACATTTAATGTCTAAATAGCAGTTGTGGTATATCTATCATCCTCTACTGGGTTCATTCTTGGTTACTCTAATAATTTAATAATGTAATATTAATCCTTTTTCAAGCTTGGGACATATATATTAGGAAATATAAATATGTTTATTATTCTTTATAATGCCATACTACTCACTATCATGGATACAAATAATTAACAGATAAAGAAATTATAAATGCAAAAAAGAGAAACGTGCTCCCATTAAATAAAGGAAAAAAGAATCAGAAAATAAACTATGGGCACTTGTATATTTCCCTCTAACACTGTCTATAATAGAAGGCTTAAATAGCTGACAGTGAGTCACTTGTTTATTCATGTTAAATAAACTGAATATATAGTTAACTTCTGACTTAATTAAAAGTATTTTCCAGAACGTATTTTGACTGTCAATTACCTAGATACCAAAGTTGTTGTATTGTGTTGCTTGATGAAATAGGACATACAGCAACCCTCAAACCAGTATTACAAGCCTGGCAAATAGCATCACATTTGGGTGACGCACAGAATCCCTCACCCTAGGGATAAACGCATTGGATCATAGTACGAAGTCTTTACATGTTCCATATTATTTCTACATAACGTTTTAAGATGATAGAATCGTAAACTATAAAGTGCTATCCATTAAAAAGATATATTCAGAAACAGCACTGTCACTTAACTGCTCCTCTCAACAGAAATTTGGGATTTAAAAAAAATTATCTGCAGAAGCATTTCTCAGAATACACTGCAAGGCGGCATTTTGACGTACAGTTTTTTTGTCATTTCTTAAATTTCTTAGTAAATTGAGCGTAGGTATAAGTATTATGATCATGATGGCTTCATTATGTTTAAACTCCAAACGCATTTCAAACTTTGAGACTTTATAAAGTAGGTCATGTAGCTCCTTAAAAGATTTATGTTTTAAAGCGTAGAATTAATTGTTTAGCAAAGTGGATTCCACCATCAAGGTGTATCTACGTATCGTCCATCCACAAATACTACATACATTACACATACCTGCAACAGCGCTGCACACATATCAGCAGTAATTTAAACATACCGTGGATACATCAACCATTTGCAAGCATTCACAATGCTAGATTTCCTCTCAAACTACAGACATCCTACTACTAGTTACCAGAATATCACACAAATCAAAATACATTACCTTTGTTCAAACAATACTGCAGTTCATTATATAACAGAAAGGGTCATCCTTAATTGCTCAGGAACCAAGATAGTGGTGGATTCTTGGAGCAGAAGTGGTGCGGAATGGCTTGAGGCAAAACCGAAACATATTGTTTAAGTAAACCTTAAGGGGAGGGGATCCTATGCGCAATTGATGGATTTTTTTTTTTTTTTTTTTTTGGTATCATCTTCCACAAAGCCTCTCCAACCCCTCCCCACCACTGAACAGTAAACAAACTACTGATATTAAAGGACTGCGGCTCTGAACACCTCTCTCTTCCTTTTTTTTCTCTTCTCACCAAACTTTATTACTGTTCCCTCAGTTTTGCAGTAATAAACCAATATTCATTCAATAAAAACGTAGTGACGGAGAGACCCATGAAATTCCTGTTTGAAAACTTTGTAAAACATAAATCAAGACTCACTCTAAGATACTCTCTCTATGCTGATGCGAACAAGTTATAGCTTAAGTTCCTACAGTTTTTCCTGACACATCCTTATGTAAAGGAGTGGTTAGCAGAGAAAAAATGCCTCTGATTTGAACTGAAATCTGTAGTTCTCACAAGAAAAAATGAGAAAAACGTAAGGTAAATCAAAACCATCAAATTTCCACGCAGGGAACACTTCTACTTCCCTGAATATACGGAATGCTTTTCATGATAATTACTAATGCCTTAAAAGACATTTTAAGGTATCTGTATGATACCTAATTTTCAGTATATATTATTTCTAAAACACACTCTGTGTAAAAGGAAAACAGAACAAAAACAAAAACCCTCAGAACAAATTTGGTGTTAAACGCAAAGTCCAAGACAAGTAACTGTAAGATTTAAACCAAGACAAGTAACCATAAGATTTAAACCTTCCGAACAATTCCTACCAGAAATGTCGATAGTCAGTTCTGGCCCACCAAATGGGGCACAGGGCCCCATTTCTGGGTGGAACGTCTTTCTCCAAGGACGGAAAAACTGGCACAAATCTTTTTGCTCTCTGAAAAGATTTTCCTACTTGCCAGCTTCTGAAGTTGCCCTGATGTCAACCAACATCACCAAGTTATCTTTTAACTGGAGAAAGTTCTGTTTGCCTGTACAAGACCAGGAAGAGAGAAAATGACTATTAAAAAAAAAAAAAAAAGGAAACTAAAAACACTGTGTGATAATAGGGTTAAAAACTATCATCTAAATTTGTGAGCAAAAAGGGCGGCCCACAGAAACAAAATGACCCTTAAAATTAACGCTTTTGATCTAAAAATATATTTTTGTAGAGTTTCATCTATTTTCCTTCCTCTGCACATAAAAATGATTAATGTCACAATTAAACTTCCACATTTCAGACTCTTGCTAACAGGTGTAGCGTTCTTTATATAAACGTATTCATTGACCTGTCGCCATTGATAATCTTAATTAATTCATGTCAAATGAAACAAAAACAAATGGTTTTTTTTCCTCAAATAAGAAAGAAATAACGCAACACAAATACCCACTCTCCCCAAAACCCAAAAACTGTTTAAGTTACGGTAACCTGAAATGCACCAGCCATCACAGAGAGCAATTGGAGAAATCCAGCAGGGCTCAGCAGGAAAGATTTTTAATAACAGATTGAAAAACAGAATAAAAATAACTGCATCAACAGAGCCTTTCTTCCTCAGGCCACAAGCCCGTTCTTACTTGAACTTTTTTTTTTTTTTTTAAATGGCATTTTGGCCACTAAAACCAATCCAGAACATTATTAAAAGTTAAAAGCTACCAATTACTTCTGTCTGTTCTTTTAAAGAAAAGTTTGGCATTACGTCAGTTGGTTTAAAGAAAACAAGAAAGAGAGAGAGAAAGAGTAAGAGAGAAAGTTTCCTGCTTGTATAAACTAAACCACCAGGGAAGGTGTCTAGCCACTTGTAAAGTATTTACTGCAGGTTTTTAAAGAGCTAGAAACATTTTAAAAATTAGAAGGTTTCTTTCTTATTTTTAGTGAAACATACTTAGGAATAAAAAGCATATCCTTCGTGTCTTTCTTTGGGGTGTTTTGATGTTTATTTGTATTTCGATCATAACTTTGAATCAGAAAATGATTTCCACTGATGCTTCAAATGTGAAGTACATAGATAATTTCATCTTCATTTTGCTGCCTGGATTTGTGCTCTTCGGAAAAGAAAAAAGTTTAACGACAAAAAGTAGACATTGCTACCATAACAGCTACTACAGCTGCAGCGACCAGCCAGGCTTCTTCATCTAACTCACTCTTAACAATTTAGATCATTTTCATCCATAGATCCTTCTGCAAATGCAGCAAAGGGGTTTCCGTAAACCCAAAGCTCTCTTTCTAACCTAAACCAAGTTCTACATTATTATATCCATCAGAGAACCAAATCAAAGGCCAACGAATTTGGTTCCCAGGGATCTGAGAACCACTGAGTGATAGGCCATATATAATTAATAGAATATCCTATACAAATAAACAAACGGCTTAAGACCCACTTACACCCGAGGATAAATTTTTAAAAGTGGTTATTCCCTCCCTCCGCAAAACTGTTTGCTACTGAACAGTGTATAAAATACCACTTGGTATTTTAACATATTTACTTTAATCTACTGGTTAAAGCTTTTCGGAGGTAAATAATTTTGATAATTATAAAAAACTGTTCTCAATTGTTTCAACATAAAGAACTGCAAAGTGCGTTAGTATTCTCTATCCATGATGATTACAAGTGCCTTGAGAGAATCAGACTAAATTTCTACTTGACAAAAGCTGTAAGAGTTGCTTCATATTTTATCTAAGAGGGACCCTACAATTCCATAAATTATAACTAGAATAGTAACAAAGAATTCACTTCTTTCTGTATGGTGGTATCAAAAGATGAATATAGAATATGTCTATCTATGTTATCACATAGATAGACAATCAAAGTAAAACCAAGTCTAGACATGCTGTCATTAATTTCCCCAAATTTCAATCAGCAATAATTAAGGAAGCTAAATGAGTAAACAAGACTCAGAATTAGTTATCAAGGCTATTAGTACTTATAACCAGCAAAAGAGGGGAAGAGAAAGAACCCTCTGTTACCTGAAAGCTTGACCAAGGATGAACAACAGAAAGCAAGTCCATAAAACTTGCCTGTTTTTATCAAATTGATTGTAACTTGTGAGCTGCAGTATTTGAGACAAAACTGTCTGAGTTTATAGTTTTCTATGCCTGCCAAAAACAGATGCAGACTACCACACTAGCTGTCCTGCGGAAACTAAATTAAGCAAAGGCAAATACCAAGTGGAAAGTTGTCAGCCTGTTGAATGAATGGCTGCATTTTACACCACAGAATATCTTAATAAGAATATGTTTTAATGTGCACCAGTCATTTTATTTTAAGTGCATCACTTTTTACAAAAATAATAATTTTCCCTTTAAATCAATTATAAACACCTGCCCCTAACTTTCTTAAAGTCTGTTTTGTTTTATACACAATAGTATAGTGTTGTTACATTATTGTTTGCTATCAAAAGGGGTATTGAAGGAAAAAAATTTTTACATACATGTATTATAAAAAAAATTTAAAGGCCTGTTATCAATATCTGTGCTCATTTCAAATTCAAAATAAAGTTCTAGCTCAAAAACAATTTGCTGCAAGCCCTTTGAAAACTTTCAGTAATGTTTATTTACTTCAACAAAGAAGGTAAGACAAGAGTTTATTAAAACTTATCACCCTATGTATTTAGTACAAATGTGCAGGTCGTTAATTGCAAACCGTAGTCTGTATTTCTTCTCTCTTGCGCGCTCGCTCTCTCGCTCTCTCTCTCTCTCTCCCTCCCTCCCCACAAGACACAGACACACACACACACACATCAAAAATAATAACAATAATAATAATAGAAACATCACTGAAATACTAGAATCTTAAAAAGCAGCTTTTCCACAGATGAATTCATTTCCCTGCTTTGAAGCTTTTCCTTATGAATGAAGATTTCCTTGTGTGTGTTAGTGAGACCTACCCTGTGGAAATCAGAGGAAACTCAGGAGTGGTATGTGACTTAAAAGAAAAGTAAAAATAATACTGAAAATATGGTAGGGCCATGTGTAACTCACTTATGACTAGCACACATACGGATTCTAACCTATTTTTAAGCAAGTATGTAGAAGATTTTATAAAATCCTGTAAAATCCTACTCTTTAAAATGCTGAGCTCTAAAACCAAGTCAGACCTCCCAGCTACTTATGACACTTTTCTCCTTTTAATTTTCTCCTTTTACCTTTAAGAGACAAAGGACAAAATCTAAAAAGCAGCAAAGACCCTTGTAGCGTCTAAAATTCAAGAGTGACTAACTTTATTGTGAGGAACTTGTTGTGTTCCACCATTTATTTGGAGAGGGTCCGACTTTGTTACTATGAGTGGAAAAGTATTCTACACACACATATCCTAACATATAACAGATATAACAGGAAGCCATAAACGTCAACTCGCCGATTGTAAATAATACTTTGCCAACAGTATTAATGAAGCTAGGGAATGCCTCTCATTTAGAGAAATCAAGTCATAATGTTGGCACTAAAACTCTGTTTCCCTCTTAGGAGTTTTATTTTCACATTACTAATATCCAGAAATAATTGTCAAACTTTAGCACGTTGGTGGCCCTGTATATTTAACTGAATCTAGAGATGTTTCCATCCAAGGGTATAGTTTAAAAAGGAAGTTATGAAATCTGAGGACAGAGAAGCTCTAAGAACGATATGTTTGACTTGTTAAGATTAAGCACGTCATTAATAAACTTTCACTTAAAGGTAAAAAAAAAAAAAAAATCCTCAAAATGTTGGTATCGTTTCCAGACTGTCCTGTCAGCATCATAACTTACAGGAAACGATTCATCTTCCCATACAAACCCTGTATTTATTCACAACCCTGGCATACTTGGGGAAAGAGAAAAAGCCCACACCGTTTTAGAGCTAGTCTGCTTTTATACATTAACTGGTGGAATATCTGAGAAAGTGGCCTAAGCAAATGAGTAGCATGTAAGAAACTTTACAACAGTGAGCTCAGAAACTTTCATTCTCATTTTGTCCACGTCAAGAACTGGCCGCCCGCATGACTTTCCTTTGCTGCCCCTTGCATTTTTAACTCTGGCAGACTTTTCTAAATGATCAACTTTTCCTAAAACCGGCAGGAAAAGTAACACAATGCCAGCAAGATCCATAGGTTTTAACTTAAGAGCTGGAGAACTCGAAAGAGGTGGCTGGAAGCTTCCTATTTTATTTTTGCTTTGAACAATCAAATTTTTAAGCCAACAACCAGGCCTAGAGTAAGCATTTCTTGGTAATTTTGTCTCAGGCCCTATCTGTATTTTCCCTTTGTACTTGCTGTGCGCTCAGACCCTTTCCTGTTCACCTGGTGCGTTTACAGAAGTTCAATGAATCTATGAAAGTTCAATGAATCGGCCTAGCTGGATTTAACTTCTCCGCTAAGCTTCTCACTTCACTTACCTCACTTAAAACTCTAGCTGTGATTTTCCAAAATAGGATAAGGATGAATATGCTACCATAATTTGGATTCATCATTAAGATCCATCGCTCTTACTCACTTTCATAGTATCAGTTCTGAGGCCTAAAACGATATGAGGAAGTAAAGCAAGACCTAAAATTTAAGACGTCCAAGATTCCCTCAGAAACCCACCAGTCCCTCTCGCCCACTAACTTAAATTGCTTTAGAGTCTTAGGGCCATAAAACAGTTACTGACTTCCCTGGGGAAAAGGGGAAACACCACCATCTCACACAGGTACTAACAAAAAAGCTTTCCCAGCCACAAAAACAGCTTTGCACTTCAAAGGGCTCCCACCTCCGCCTCACCCTCAAATTATTCATGGGGTCCTATAATCCTGGAGTTATTTGAAGGGACAGCGGTGTTTGCCTTGGCCTTTCAAAGATGCGTTTCTCTAGAACCCAAACAGGAACTAGACAGAAGGCGAAGCGCCCGTCCGCCTGGATGTCCCACCGCTGTCAGGCATTTAATCACCGGCCAGTGTCCGCTGACCCGCGACACAGGGCGCATCATCCTCACCACAGAGGAAGTCTGCCCCTTCCTCAGCCCCTACGGAAGCGCCCTGGCTGCAAGGCCTGCCACATGGCACGGGCAGGGCACAGACCCCTCGGTCAAGCTGCCCTGAGCCGCGCAGAGGCGGGTGCATCGGGGGATGCGACACCCTCCATCTACAGCCCAGCTGGGCCTTTAAGGGAAAAAAGTTTGAAGCCTGGCTTTACAAACTCTTCAAAGCCAACGCCAGTCCTGTACTGTTTTCCCACTTTGGGGACCACACGAAGGCCCCTCTCTGTGACCCTCCCAACCCTCCCGAGTTCGCCCAACTTACTACTCTGCATGCTGGTGCCTAGTCTGCTCCCCGCTTGTCAGGAGCCCCAGAAAACTGGCGGCGGCGGCGGCGGCCCCTCGGGTCCTACCACCCCCAGCTCCTCCGCTGCGCCCGGTAGGAGAGAATTAAAATCAGCCAGAAAGAGACAGCGAGGGGGAGTGGGGCTGCGAGGGGGAGGGGGCACCGGACTGAAACTTCTTTTTTTGGCAAATGGGGATTTGTTTTTCCTCCTCCCCGGCGGCTGAACTTGACCCTCCTGACTCCAAGGGCTACTGCAGTTTGAAGTCGTTCGTTTCTAAGACTCAGATGCCTTCGACCCACCAAAAGTAAGGGAGGAAGGAGGCAAAAGAGAGCAGAAAGGAAGAAAGAAAGAAAGAAATCACACGCGCAAAAAAGGAAGAAAGAAAATGCATGTGAAACCCGAGAAGCCTGCGCTTGGCTTTCTGCACACTCTCCCTCTGCTTTTTTTTTTTTTTTTCAAAGAAAGTCACTTTTAATTCCCAGGGCTCCCCGCTTGCGATCGCCCACATTTTGCGCACACACGAGCGGGCGCAGCACTCGCGTCGCGGCTCCCCGGGCCTGGCAGAGGGTCTCCCGCGCCCCCCGAACCCCCCGCGGCCCCCGGCTCCGCGGCCCGCCCGGGCCTCCCCTCCTTACCTGTTGATTAATCGTCAAGAACACCCTCGGCAGCCCGAAAGATGGTGGCGCGGCGGCCAGAGCCATGAACCGTCTTCTGTTGTTTGCAGAGTTGATCTTGGATTATTGGGGGGGGGGAGAAAAAGGTCTTTCCTGCCTCCCCCCC
Source organism: Leucopleurus acutus (assembly GCF_964270905.1). Classification (NCBI taxonomy): domain Eukaryota; kingdom Metazoa; phylum Chordata; class Mammalia; order Artiodactyla; family Delphinidae; genus Leucopleurus; species Leucopleurus acutus. Next base: position 61,683,298 of record NC_139159.1, read on the forward strand.
TTTCCCTTCCCTCCCCCCCCCTTTATAAAAAAAGAGAGAAAGAGCAAGAGAAAGAGAAAGGAAATAGAGCAAGGATGTGCCGGGTGCCGGGTGGGAGAGGGGAGGGGGGGGTGTTGTTTTTTGTTTAAAAAAAAAAATTAGGAAGGCGAGAGAGCGATCGAGAGGACGCGGGGTCTGGAGAAAGGAGCAGCACCAAAAAAGAGGACGCTTAAGATTGCAGTGAGATCGGGTCTTTATCAGAAATGTTATCGCTTGTCAGGACCTCAGTCTCCGCGCATTACGTCAGTTTCAAGACACCAACACTATTAATATCAAAGGAGCCTTCGCGGAGGAAAGCGCCACCCCAGACCGAGCTCCCTTAAAGAGACAGCGCGCGTCCCCGCGCCGCCGCCGCCGCCGCCGCCGCCGCCGCCCCGCCCGGCTCCGAGCACCCGCCGCCGCCGCCCGCCCGGACCGGCCACGGCCGCGGCCAGCCGGCTGCGCGAGAACTTCGCCCGAGTCGGAGCGAGGCGAATGAGAGCTGCGAGGTGCAGGGACGAGGCTACCTTCCCGCCCCGCCTCTCCCCCCTCCTCCTCCCCCACCCCCCCATGTGGGAACGCGCGAGCTGGACAAGGAGGAAAAATCCGCAAGCTTTAGGAATAATGTGATAAAGACAGGGACCTACCTTGGGGAGTGGCGCGGGGTTGGGGGGGGAGGTGGGGGCCAGTGCGCGGCGGCCCAACCGACGGTCCCCAAACACTCGGAGATGCTCTCCTGAACAATCAAAAGAACTCTAAAAGTGTTTACCTTTTCAGTTGCTACTTTCTCTTCTCGCTCCCAATTAAACGACGCAGGAGTGTGTGTGTGTGTGTGTGTGTGTGTGTGTGTGTGTGTGTGTGTGTGTGTCCCTTCCCCCTTCTTCTAGGACGTGAAAGTCTTTGGACACCTAGTCGGTGGTCAGGGTTTCCCTTGCGTTTGATGGCAAGAGGGCTGGAGGGGAACAACTTGAACTCTATCCTGAGTTGGAGAAGTGAGGACTGAGGTTGCTATGGTTTTCTGAGCTGGAGAGAAGCTAGCAAGCTCAATGGGTGCTTAAAGGGGGTACTACAAAATAGATAAAATGGGAACATTATTCAAATGCGGCAAGATTAATACCTGCTGCTCTCTGGGGTTTTAGTAGCAGATAAGGAATTCTGACTTAAGCATGACATTCTTTTTACCAATTCACATCTTCAGATACTCTCATTGTTAAATAAAATTCTCTCAACATGAAGTTACTGAATTGAGAGAGTTTTTTTTTTTCTTTAACTTCTGAAGATCAACAATACATAAAAGAGGACCAAGACAGTATTTGAAGTATGGTAGGTGTTAAAAACTAAGTAAACATTTCTTGGGCGTTTGGACTTCATTTTCTTCAGTGGGGTGGCTTTAAGTGGTATGTTTTTTCTCTAGTGAAAGTCAGTTTAAACTCATTTTGTGCTAAAAGGAGAAACATCCTTCTCCAAACTATAAAATGATTAAAATTAGAGTTTTAGAGAGGTACGAATCATGAATCTGTGAATTGAAGATGAAGTAATTTCCTCTAAAATATTTTCACTAAATGATTCTTGCATCTTTGCAGAGGAAAGATGAGTATATTTTTGAAACATACTATTATCAGAAGTGAAAAAGCCAATCATTAAAAAAAAAAGTATATGCTCTTTAGAACTTTACTGCTTTTTCTGTAAGGTCTTCATTTCTGCTTAATACACATAGGCAGACATGTGATTCCTTTTGTACCACTTTTGTTCCAGAATTTTAGTATCCTGTCCCATACACTCTTTAGGAGTAGTAGAAAGACAATAGTACTTTTGCAGTAGAGAAATTAGGTAAAAGAGTAGTCAAAATACAGTTTTACAATGAGGCAAACAATATATTCCCTAGAGGAGTGAGAAGACAGTGAACCTCATATGCACGCAGTTGTTCATATGTTATCATCAATTTAAGTGGATTTGGGAAGAGAGTTAGATTTACATATAGTCCTGCTTGCAGAGAAAATTAATATCAAAATCTTCAGTAAACTCATGGTCAGCCACTAATGACCACCTGCGTATTTCCACACCAGAGTCATTTAATACTGTCCACCACCAATTTCCACTGTAAAAAGTACTCATATATTAAATATAGAACTTTATTTTCTTTTTTAAGCCATAAATTAGCTTACCAACTTTTATGGAAATATGCACGGCACAGTGAGAAGCATTTTTATTCAGGAAAAAAAAAGGATCTGAGTGAAACATTCTTTAGCCATGACTAACTAAAAATACTAGATCAAATGAATTTTGAAATCTGTATCTGAATAGTAAAACCATTTGTGTATTTAAAGGGTTAATACCACCTAAAACTGCTGAAGCTGGTATGTAACTGATAAAAACTGAGGCTACAGCATCTTAGCAGCAAAGTTAAATAGTACAATCTATCACAAGGATTCGTCCCCTAATCTCCATCTGCTCGCCAAGATTTAAATGATATTTTAAAAAGGGAAGTGATCTTTTCCTCTCTGTCACCCTCAAGTCTATGGCAATCGTCAAGAGTGTAAATTTACTCACATGAAACAATCACTGATTAACTTGGTTCAAAAAAACAAAATTACACGCTTTTGCGGGCACAAAACCCTTGAGATGGCTGGTGTCTTTCCACCTGTAATAATAAAAAATTTCACCATTAAGTGTACACCAAATTATATATTGTATTAAAAAATTAAAGCCAAAGGTCTGAGGGTGAATTATGTCCTTTAATTGAAAAGATAAAGTTACACTTCAGATACTAAGCCAACAAATTCATGGTCAGTTAAAAATGTAATGAATGAAGTTTCACGGACTCAATTTTGCTGAAGTTTGCCTGAGAAATGAAGAATCTCTTCATGTTCCTTTTAGTATTTTGAGTTGGAATATACAGCAGATCAAAATGCTGTCTGTATCAATCCATTTACATTAACCACAAAAGATCTGTGGAGAACTTAATAGAAGCACAGATATTTTTTGTAAACTTTTTCAAGCAAATTATGTATTTATTTATGAAATAATTTATGAAGAAAAATTTTACCTCATGGTTTAGATATATTACATATGCTCTTGATTGACACAATATGTTTAAGCTCAAAGGCCCTCGTGGCATTAGCATTTTTTAATTCTAGTAGGAATATTTCAAAACAACCAGCTAATACATGAGGTCATAATTGTTTGACAGTTGTTTTTAATATATAAAATAAGCTATGTATATTGTTTTCCTTCAAATGTTTGTTGATTTGTTTTTATAGTCCTGACATTTGCATGGCACAAACTGAATAAGGGGAAATATTAAAGATTTATTTACATTTATTATCTTCTGCTGTCAAACATATGCAGAGCTCTTAAAACCATTTTATTCTTTCACTTTTATTTGCAATGCATTTCTGAACAATGGAGCCTGGATGTTAAAATGACAACCTGCCTTTTTGTAGGATACATCAGAAAATAAAGAAAAAATGAAGAGAAATTTTAAAAAGCAAATAAAAGGAATAACTTCCAACTGAAATAACTTCTTTATAATCTTCCTTAATTCTCTGAATTCTGGAATTTTCTCTGATGCCTGGACCACTGATGAAACAATTCCTTGCGCTGTATTAATGCTTATTTATTTCTCAAAATTATGTAATATACTTTTTTCTGTTTTATTATTGTAAACTTCTTTTCCCCCCCTTTTCTTGTAGTTTATTCAGCAGAGATACAAAGACGGATTAGTAGTTAAGCACAAGCATACTTGTTTTACATTTCAACCTTTTAGCACATAACTTACTTACAGCTCCAGTGCCTGTAATCACAATGATTTTACCTGATGGAACACGTGTTTCAGAAATGTAATCCAACTGTTTACTCTAACGCATCATAAATTGCAATTCCTTTCAGAAACCTCAAAGATTGACAGCCCCTGTCCTAAATGCCAACTGCTTCAACACATACTAACAAGAAAATATTTATGTATTATCTGCTCTCAAGACCGTACTATATCATAGGAAATGGAAGACCATTTGGCCTTCCAGCATATCAAAAGAAATTATTGAAGCAGGCTGCCCTACTTCAGAGTCAGACAAGCAACAGAGTGTGTATCAAAGATGAACTTCCCTGAGTCCCTTTCTTCTTGCAATCACACACCATTCAACCTTTCAGAAAAAACACTCTTCTGCAAAATTATGATCATTTTGCAAACTACCTATTCCTGAACATCTCTGGGTGAATTTATTAAAGATAAATTCAGCTTTAAATAGCCTGTATCTTGTTTTCAAATTCACACTTAACACTTGCCAATCCTCCCCCTGCAATATCAGGCAACTAACTGCTTAGTTAAACAGATGGGCCTTGCAGCCCACCTTAAAAGCCAACAAACATGGGCTTTATTTAATTAAAAGAGGAAACAAACTTCTGAGGTGTAGACACACACACACACACACACACACACACACACAGAGCATGCATGCATACACATGAACATACACACAGAATCCCTGCCTGGGTGCCTGAGAATAATAATAACAATTCTTGATTTTTCATTAGGTTTTATGAATGTCCAACTATATACTATCCATTGGAGTGAAAGTAGATTTATATAGGCTAGCTCAGCACTGTGTATCCAAGCCATTGCGAGAGATAGCTGGACTCACTTCCTTTATCTCACACCAGAGACCGCATTTACATCTGAATTAACCAAGATGCACCATCTGACCCTGAAAAGTAGGTGTTTTCCAATTTTCTCCAGATTTCTAACTTCTGCTCTGGGATCTTCTGCCATGATACTTTCTCATCCCATCCACTCTTCCAATTTTGTGCAATGAACTCTCAGTTGTATATAAACAAGCCCAACACCCAATTCTGCCTAAATTTCAGACTGAAATATTCCACTGGAAATTGAAACTTGTGAATCTGAATGGTGTGATACATATTGAATATCATAATTTAGGAAGAGGAGCCTGTAAAGACAGACAACATGGAAGGAGGAAGGAAAGAGACAAACCCTATCTCCTGTAAAGGCATGAGTCATCCAGACCAGAAACCTTAGACACTTGACATCTTTAGCAATACCCTCCCCACAGGGCCCACGTCCAGTCAGTTGCCCAGTCTTCCCATTGTTCCCTTTCTGAAGACTTTTGTACCTCCCTATCTTTCCATCCTCGTGGACCCTTCCCAAATTAAAAAGTCATCATCTCCCCCAAGACATCCCATGGAGCTTTTCCTCCTCCCTTTCTCGCCCTCTGTTCATTATCATACAGAGCTACCAGATCAGGTCATTGCCCTTCTGCATTTTTTATTCCTCATGACAAAATTCCCGCGACTCCCAACTGCCAAAAGAATTACACCAAAAAGGGCGGAAGGCATTCAAGGCCTCCCATAACCTAGTCCCCAACACCTTTCTGGCCTCATCCTTCACTCCGTTCTTCCACACGGTCCTAACCCACTGATTGCGCCCTTCCCCAGATCCACCTGACATTTCAAATGTCTTGTTTTATCCTTACCACCACCTTCTACTTAGAAGGCTTTGAAGAGCCCTTTCATGCCAGCTCTCCATGCTGAATACCCTGTCTTCTTCTAAGATCGAACTCAGATTCTGCCTTTTGCATGAAGTCTTCCCAAATTCCAAATCAGAATCAGCAATGCAGGAAGTAAGCTTCCATAGGCTCGCTTGTCTCTCTAGGTGGGGATTCAACCCAGCGACTTATATAATGGTGTTTGTTGACCTAACCACCTCCTCTGCTAAACTGTAAGATCCTTGAGGGCAGAAGACCATTGAGTCATAGGTACTGAGTAACGTCTGTTAAATTGAATTTGGAGGTTGGAACAAGCTCTTTACATTTTACTTAGAAACACATTATGGAGTGCAAGTTTCAAATGCTCCATGTGGCCTTTTCTTCCTTTCTTTCTGTTCTTTCTTTCCTTAATACATATGGGCTGATGCGTGATGTGCCAATTGAAGCTTCAGGGTGGGCTTCATCTCAGCAGCATATTTTTGGCACTGTATCAGAGAAGATGTTTGTCCTGCTCTGAAATATTGTCCTCATTATCGTTAAGTTTGGGTTCATAATTCCACGTTGCTCTAAAAATAGTGAATTAAATTATCTTTAACTAAATCCTAGGCATTAAAATGTGAGCGTATAGAAAATGAGGCTGAAAGCTGAGAATTCTTAGATGGGAAGGGATTATTTGTAGTTTTAGGAGCCAGAAGTATACATTAGGAAAGTTATAGAAGTGAGGTAGAGATAAACAATCTCTTTAAACATTCACAGTGTTTTTTCTCTTTCTTGTTTAACATAAAAATATTGAATCACTTTAGCATATGTCAATCTACTGATAGCTATTCATTTTTCCATATACTAAATTATCAAACACATGTGACACTTAATTGAGGGTATAGATCCAAACCTCCAGGTTCTCACAGGGATCACGTTTCACAGGGTCACGTGAATCCTGTGGAAGTGTGTGTGTGTGTACATGTGCATGTGTCTATGAGTGTGTGACCACCTGGTAAATGAAAACTTCCATTTAGTTAACATTCCATCTTGGTGTGCACACAATTGATTCATCCTTGGTGTATCTAGACAATTTGAATGGTCTGGTGTACAGACATCCACGGAGACATGGACAAATGATCAAATGAGAAGTATTAGTTATTACTTTGACTCCAAACTTTGTTCATCAGAACTTGTACACTGCTCAGAGGACAGTAAACTATCAGCTTCTGGAAGGAAGCAACACTCCCCATGTTCGCTGCTCTGCGCCATGAGAGAAGAACCACTTCATCACCTGGGCTCCCTTGCGATCTGGATTCTGGAGGGATCTGACCAATGACATCATGAGCTCAAAGAATGGGAGGACAGACAGTCAGGGTACTTATTCCGTTGACTTTCTCCTGTCCAGCAGCCCATCTGCCATGGATACACTCTTATAGGGCTTCAGTAATAAGCCCTCCCACCCTGACCCCTTGTGATTTTAGGCCCAGGAGCAGCTGCTTCTGGTGGTTTTTAGGCCCCGGGTGTTTCACCACCTCTTTTTGTGTCCCTAAACTCTGCCGTTACTTTGTAAATGATCCTTAATGAAACACTTTTCAAATTTTTCTTTGAGTGTGCCTCGTTTTATCTTCCTGGACTCTGATTAATAAAATCCTCTTTGTACCCTAGGGTCTAACAGAGTCCTTATAATTCAATATAGTTCAATAAAGTGAAACACGTATATGTTGAGTATACCGTGTGCCAGACACTGTGTTAGGTGTTGGGTGCCCCAGAGGTAAGTGAGCTGACATGCCCCCCATCTTATGGATTTTATGGTCTAATTAAGTAGTTCTTAAACTAGCTTGGGTGCTTTTTTTGAAAAAGTACAAATGTATGGGCCTCACCTATTGAAGGCAGGTGGGGCCTGAGAATGCATTTAGAATAAGGACACCATGTGATTTTTGTCTTCACTAAAGAATGAGAGAGTGATCCTTTGACTATGACATATATTAAATAAGTCATTACAACTGCGAAGATACAAAGAATGACCTTGATAAACGTTAGCTGGGTGAATGCATGAAGGCATGAACTTTTGGGAATAAGGTAGTTCAGATATGGGGGGCAAGGTCACTTCTTTGCAGTGCTTAGGCACTGGGGCTACTGCATTATCATGGGGTGGTCAAAAGTCAGGGGTAGACAATGCTTTACAAACTGTGATAATTGTCTTTGATCATTGTGCTCTACTGTTTTAATTCCCATGCCCTCCTCCTTCTTCCACAGCCAGCATCCACAAATCTGCGGCAGCAGCCCCAGCTGCTGGGTTTCCCCAGCAGAGCAGAGCTCTGCACAATTGGTGCAGTTTGCTCTAGTCTAGACTCTGGAGCTAGCTCTGTCTGGAAAGAGAAGCACAGACACTCATAGTTCAAAGCTAATTAAGTCAGTAAGATAAACAAGGTAAGACTCCTGGGAATAAGGGGAATTCCTTAAGCCCCGAGATATTCACGACTTAGAGGTTGAGAATACTGGTAATATTTGAAACTTCTAACTATATTATTCACTTCTAACTATATTATTCACTTCTAACTATATTATTCACCTCTTGCAAAAATAGCTGAGATCTTTAGATAAGGGGCATGCCAATGACTACAGATGACAGCTACATGATCAATGTGAGTAGCTTTTTATTAAATGATATTAATTATCTTGTTTTCCTATTATTCTTAAACTAAGTTTTTAGACAGGACTACCTAATAAAGAAGGACTACCTTCTTTAACTTCTATTTTAAAAGCAGTCCTGGGCAAGATCCTTGAACTACTCATGTCAATCTATTTAACCAGTCACGCAGAATATCATAGCACAATACATATATGTTCATATACATATATTCACATGTATATTGAGGCCCTTTAAACAAGGAAATATCATCAAACATATCTCCTATTCTGTCTCTCAAACATCAAGACGTATGAAGAATTCAACTACTACTTCAATTATGCTATGAGTTTCTAATTGCTGTATAAGTTAGGAGTCCAGTGCAAATTTGAGGTACTTCAAACCAAATCTTATTTTATTTAAAGAGACATGTTACTTCATATCTTGACCTCATGTTAGGTGAGTAAAGGTAATTCTATCTTTAGACCACAAAAGTAAAAATGAACGTAAAGTAACCATCTAGAAACAACCCCTTCTGTGAGGTACATCTGAACAATGTGTATAGATTAATATACGGAATATGTGCTAAAGATGGTTCAAGTACTGGCTACAGTTGTTAACTCTATGCTCTACGCTACTACACTGCATGCACTGCTCAGAATACTATACTGTGATTTTTTATTTTTGCGGTACGCGGGCCCTCTCACTGTTGTGGCCTCTCCCGTTGCGGAGCACAGGCTCCAGGACGCGCAGGCTCAGCGGCCATGGCTCACGGGCCCAGCCGCTCCGCGGCATGTGGGATCTTCCCGGACCGGGGCACGAACCCATGTCCCCTGCATCGGCAGGCGGACTCTCAACCACTGCGCCACCAGGGAAGCCCTATACTGTGATTTTTAATGTCATTAGTCAAACTTAAAATCTTGCTCAGTGTTTTGTCATGTGTCCAGTATGATACTCTATTGATAGAGCCGAGTGAAGCGCTGAGGATCGTTTTGCTTTATGAAGATATTTTATGACTCAACTACATACAAGCTATTCTAACAGATACATATTCCTTAGCCATATTTTTGACAGTGGGTTTCGTTTCTCATTCAGAATATAATTAGAGGAAAGTTATGTAATTTCTACTGAGGTCATGGTAAAATTTAGCCCCTTTGTGCTGGGCTCTAGGTCTCCTGCTTCAAACCTCCTTCAAACCTCCTCCTGGTTTCCTTAGGAAAGGCTATTTAGAGGGTGTGCTTCTGGAAGCACAGTTATGGAGCATTGACTTTCCATTACAGTGTAGATCCTCCCTCTAATTTTACAAATAAGGAAACAGAGGCCTAGGCAGTGAATGACTGCAATGTTCAAGGACACGTTTAAGTGATAATAATGGCTGACACTTGTGCAGGGCTTGTTATGTGCCAGGCTCTAAGTATTTCACATCTATTAATTCATTTAGTCTGAATAAACACTCTAAGTGGTCGAGTGTTTTCCCATTGTTTCCATTTTATAGATAAGGAAACTGAGGCATATGCAATGACATAGCCAAAGTCACACGTAGTCAGGTGTAGAACTAGCTGGGTCAAGGGTCTAATGCCCCACTATACTATATTTTAATTCTGGTGGCTGAGCTGGGAAACAAATTAAAACCCATGATTTTTGACTTGACACTTAACCTTGCAAATACGAAGTGTGTGTGTGTGTGTGTGTGTGTGTGTGTGTGTGTGTGTGTGTGTGTCTCCACTTGTGGTGAGCATTTGCTATTTTTCAGCTACCAACAACCTTTCTCTCTCCCCTAGCAAGGTCCACTAGTTTCCCTCTGAAGAAAGAGAAGCCCCCGTTTCCAATCCATAATGATGATTCACTGCAAGAAACCAAGCATCCGACTCTGGCCTTGCTTATCAGAGCTTCACATTCAGGAACCTGACAGAGTCAGAGCCACGGACACCTGAGGGACAATTGGAGAGAAAATCTGGATCTTTCATTCCAACTTGGTCCTGCAAAGATGCAAGGGTGGAGCTCTTGCAGCTTTGTCACCACAGAAGGTTTGAGTGAATGCAGAGAAAACAGACTTTAGACACAGAGAGACAGATTTGGGTTCTGCAACATCGCTGGGATCCCTGAATTACACTGCACCCCGAGTCAGCCTTAACCCCTTAGTTCTCCCTTTTACTTATGGCTTAAACCAATGTGAATTAGTATCACAGAACCGTTCTACTATGGAACTTAAAAAATTACAGTTGGGGCTTCCCTGGTGGTGCAGTGGTTGAGAGTCCGCCTGCCAATGCAGGGGACACGGGTTCGTGCCCCGGTCCGGGAAGATCCATTATAATTGCATTTCTAGCCAATTATAGGAGAGTTAAACAAATAAATTTTCATGTTTTACCTAAAATTGTATCGCACAGATCGATAAGCCATTTTACTTGCCAGACTTGGCTCTGTGTCATTTTTGACAGTATTCAACATCAAATCCACCCTCACCCTCGAATGGCAAAGACATGACGATGTTAGAAACGATTTGGAAATGCAGTAGATATCTCCAAAAACAAATTCCAATAACTTCTGTGAACAACAGCAGAATGTTTGAGATACCCTGTGCTCTCTCAAGCTTTGAGATATTTGTTTGTTTAAATCAGCAGTTGTATTTAATAATCTTAAATTACACGTGTCCTTGACTTCACAAATTACTATTATTGAATTAATAGAAGACTGTTTTTTGTACAATACCCTTGAAAATATGCTGAAGGAAGTAAGAGACTAACTAGGCAAAATGTTTATCATAACATGTTGATAATCCTTCGATATTTGAAAGCATCCACGAGAAGATGACCAAGGAATTCAAATCCACATACGGAAATGGAGATTTCATAGAAAGTCACTGGTGGCCACAGAATGATGAGGGACAAGGTTAAAATCTGGTGCATAGGAAACAAAATTATGGTTATCAAAGGGGAAAGGGCAGGGGGAGGGACAAATTATGAGTTTGGAATTAGCAGATACAAGCTACTGTATATAAAATAGATAAACAAGGTCCTACTGTATAGCACAGGGAACTATATTCAATAAATTATAATAAACTATAATGGAAAAGAGAAAAGTCTGTTCAGTGCAAGAGGTTTACATTTAGTGTTAGCCTCGGTGTGTGAATGATGATTACATATATTACGTCTATAAGCTTTCAGCTCTAAAAGAAGTTTATTGTCCTAAAGATATCTAGGGAGACAAACTCAAATGATCTTTCTGTTATCATTTTTAATAGGGATTAAATATCCACCCCTTACATTGTATTTCATTATTACTTACTGAACTCTACGCAATGTGGCTCTGATGGTATCTATTTTATGTTTACCTATAAACACAGCACATATTAAAACATGGTTATTCTGTGACAATATATGAAACACTAAAAGCACAAGATACCTAGACTCTGGATATTATGCCAAATCTAAAACAAGTAAAATATTGGAATTATTCTGACCTTCTAATGTATATTTTCCAATTTACCCATGACATATTGTTTACGAAAAATAAAACTGTGGTGTGAGGCAAGATGCAACATAATCTTACTCTAGTCCAAATACAATCATAAAATGTTAGACCCGAAATGTTCTTTGAAGATTCTTTCATCTGATTGTTCCCTCTTAACTGCAACAACTTTAAAATAAGCAACCGTAATAATAATAATAATGATAATGATAATAATTATTATTATAGAACATTTACTCTGTGTCAGGCACTGCGTTAAGTCCTTTACTGTCAAAACAACTCTTTGAAGGAGTTATTATTATTCACATTTTAGAGATGAGGAAATTGAGGCACACAAAGAAATTGCTTGCCCAAGATTACATGGCTGATGGGTGACAGAGCTAGCATTTAAATGTAAGCAGTCTGGCCCCAGAGTTTCCCTAAAAAAGCAATTAAGGTATTTCACATCATATTTTATACTTAATGATGATATATAATTACTAGGCTAAAAATAATCTTTTCACTCACTAAAAGTTAGTCAGTTATAGAAATACTGTGTTTATCAAGTGACTTATTCTTTTTAGAATTAATTTTTCTAAAATAAAGAAATATAAATACTGTAAGTGCCCTGGAGCATTATTTCATTGTCTTTAATGGGTCTTTATTTTATTGCTTGGGCCAAAGTATCAGAAAAATCATATAACTAACATGCTCTAAAGTACAGGACTGTAATGAATATTTGTACAAGTTCTGTAATTAAGATAATTTTGAACCTGGTTTATATTGGCATCACTCAACTAACCTTGCAGGCTAATCAAACTGAAACATATTTTATGATCCAGTTAAAACCTGAGCCAGATCATGTAACACACTTCTATTCAGCGTATTCCAATAGCTTCCCATATCATTCTGCATTAAAGCCAAAGCCCTCACTGGAACACTGAAAGAATCCCACCACCACTCCCCACTTTGCCTCTCCATTAATTTCCTATCACTCTCACCTTTGTTCCCTCCACTCCAGCACTGGCCTCTCTGATATTCATTTAATATGAAAACACATTACCTCCTCAGGGTCTTTGCACCTGCTGTTCCCTCTGCTTGGAATGCCTTCCCCAGGGCTCTCTCCCTTGCTTCATCCAAGTGTTTACTTAAAAGTCAGCTCCTCAGCAAGGCCTTCGCTGGCTACTCAAAATGTTATATCCCTCTCCACATGTTACACCCTCTTTTCTTGCTTTATTCTTTATCCTCCATGTTGATCAGTATATGATACACTATGAATTGTACTTATTTACCTGATTTGTCTGTCTCCCTAACTAAGCTGTAAGCCTTGTAAGTGCTGGAGTTGCATCTGTTTGGTTTGAGGCTGGATTCCTGCCTTGGTAACAGTAACTGGCATATAATAGGTGCTCAGCAATTGTCCTATTAATCAGTTAATTAATAGTAGTTGGATGTATTAAATTATTTTAAGAGCAATTTCCATCGCAAATGAGATAAACTGCAATGTCATTAACATGAATATACCTCTCAGTCCACCTACTTTGAATATTCCATTTTATCATTCAAGTTCTTTAGCTGGCAGCTGTGATAATGGGGGTTTTAATTCTATTTAGAAAGCATCCAAATCCAATTCATATCACCATCTGCTGATTTTTCCTCAGCTTTCTAGAACAAGTTAGTGCTCAGCTTGCTGCCAGTTGAGTCTAATCAATTGTATATTACTATGTATAAGGCACTGGGCTAAGAGCAAGAAATTCAAGACCAACAAGAACCCGTCTGTCATAGAGCTTATGATCTTATAGGGAAAAGACACTGGAGCCAAGGGTTGAAGCATGAGTGGTTATAGGGCTGTCAGGGTACTTAGTACTTTAAGTAAGAGATGAGGGTAGTGCCCAAAGAGGCCAGAGAAGTGAGCAGACTTGAGAGTTAATCCACATGCAGAATCAGTAGGTGTTTCTGATGGACTGAGTGTGAGAAATAAGAGGAAAGGAGGATGCAAGGATGCCTTCCAGTTTATCTACTTGAAGAAATAGGGTGATGGTGTGCCATTTACTAGGAAGGAGAAGGCTAGGGAAGGAATATGCTTGAGTGGGGCAAGTGCAACTTTTAAGTGGAGATGTGACATCTAGAACGCATAGTAAAGAGATCCGGGAAGGAAAGGATATGTGTATATCTAGATCTAAGTCTAGACAGATAGATAGAGAGATGCAGATATATATCTCATCATCATCAGTATACAAGTGACATTTTAAGCCATTGAAATAGATCACATCATTCCTGGAAAAATTATAGGAAAGATGAGCACCTAGGACTGAGGTTATAGAGATCAACCAGGGACAAAAATTTCTTCTCAGCCAGAAAAAGGAGACTGGGAAAAAAACAACCCATGTGAAGGATAAGAAACAAGGGCAAGGAGCAGACAATCCAAGAGGAATGAAACTATTATAAGACAGGGAAAGCTAAGAGGTTGAGTTACGTAAGTTTGACTGTATGGCATTCAGTTGTTGGAGACCTTGTCACGATCTGTTGCAGTGGAATGATGAGAGCCAAAACCATAATGGAGAGAGTTGGGAATGAGTCAGAGGTGAGGAACTGGAAGCAATGTGAGCACATAACCCTTCTAGGACGTTTGCCAATTAAGGAGCCAGAGGCTTGGTTACTTGAAAGTATGGGGGCAAGACATCTTCTTTAAAGATGGCAGATCCATCAACATGTCTGCATGTTCACAGGGGAAGATTCTGTGCAAAGGGAGAGATTGATAAAAAAGGACAAAAGGTGAGAAGACAAGTCCTTAAGATTGTGACAGATGGCCTATCTGTAGCATATCCTTTTCCTTGGATAGGGGAGGGCATCCATGCCCCCTGGTATCAGAGGAAAGGTAAAGATACAGGTATGTGTGTACATTTGATGATGGGAAGCAGAGAGTATGAGTGTAGCAGGCAGAGTCCTCAGTTGCAAGCTGACTGGATGATCAGGAAGTAAATAAATTTATTACAAGTGTTCTCAGTTGCTCAATCATTGGGAGAGCTTGAAAACCAATTCAAAGCTTAGCTTTCAGAAACAACACATGAAACTGTCTTCAGAACTAGACTGATAAAGAAATCTCTGTTGCCACTACTGATCCCAAGATGTGACATTAGCACAGCTGGCACTTTTGCCCCCAGAATCTTGCCCATGCAGCCACCACCACTGTTTCTGCCACCAAGAAAGAGGGAGTATCCCTCCTTACTTCCCTCTTCTTGCCATTATAGCCCCTTAAAGTCTGATGCAGGAGTGTCTGATGGTGGAGGCTGTGCCTTCTCTCCAGGGATACCGTAAAAGAAGTATCTCACATGATTAGCTTCTATAAGGAGAGGTTTTTCTTTACTCCTTATGAAGAGTCACATAGTGAAGAGTGGGTTCAAATGTTGGACAGGCAAAAGAAGTATCCCACAAGGATTATCAAGGAAAGACAAAACATACTAATTTAAAAAATCACAACAAAATCTTGCCCTTCAAAGCTCAAGCAAAGTTATCATATAGTATACTACACTATAGGTATATAAGTTCAGAGATTTTAAGCCAGAAAAAAAGGGAAATCCTTTAGTTACAATAATGTAACAAGTACTTAAGCAGAGTTGCAGACATTGTAATTCCTGATACTGAAGAGTTTTCTGAAAACAAGGCATTCCCAGCTTTAATATTTCACAACTTACCCATGATCCAAAAAGAATGCTCACCACTGGTATAGCTGTTACCCAGGTGCTCTTCTGTATTCCTTTCCGGCTCATTAGGAGCCAACATTATTCTTTATTAATTTTACTGTTTTTGAAATATTGGCACATGTTGATTCTAAAAAATTCAAGTGCTATAGGAAAGTTCCAAAACAATTTAAAAATTCTGAAATCCTACCAATTCATTATATATGTATGTGTGTGTGTGTGTGTGTGTGTGTGTGTGTATGTATACACATACAAAATTTTTCATAAATGGTGTATCAGGCATCTAGGTCCTTAATTTCGTTTTTTGGTTTTTTTTTTGCGTTACTTGGGCCTCTCACTGTTGTGGCCTCTCCCGCTGCGGAGCACAGGCTCCGGATGCGCAGGCTCAGCAGCCATGGCTCACGGGCCCAGCCGCGCCGCGGCATGTGGGATCTTCCCGGACCGGGGCACGAACCCGTGTCCCCTGCATCGGCAGGCGGACTCTCAACCACTGTGCCACCAGGGAAGCCACTTAATTTCCTTTTTATACCTGAGAAAATGTCCACATTTTCCCATTCTATTTACATCATTATTTTAATGGCTATTTAGAATTTTCATCTCCTAAATTTTAGATTGTTCCCAATTTTTCACATTATAAACCACACCGTCATGAACATTTCACCCATGTATTGTTATCTTCCTAGGTGAAATTCTTAGACGGGGGATCACTGGGACACAGGGTATACACATTTTACATTCTCGTACATATTGCCCAAACCGTCTCCAGAAATAAAGCACTGATAGTAACTTTTACCAGCACGGCATAAAAGTGCCCATGGGAATCAAGACTATTTTCAAGACTATTTTGAAGACGCTGGGCAGGGCTCTATAATTTCATACCTTCTGAGGCAGCTAACCTTGATCCTCTAGAGCTGCTGGGGCTCTATAATCAAGTTGCCATTTAGTATTCCTCTCAGATTTTTTCCCTATGTATTAGTCAGTGCAGGAATGTAGTAGCATGTAAAAAGCAGTCAGCCGGTAGCTCCGGGCTTTCTTGGGTTGATAAGGTTCAAAATCAAAGTTCATGGGTTTCTGTTCAGCCTGCTTGGTCACCTACATAGATTCCACATGATAAAACCTCATAAAATTTAGTTCCATGAGAGGGCATAGAGTCTAATCTCTTCCCTTCACAGCTAAGGACATGAAAACCCAGAGAAATTCAGTAACTTTCTCAAGTTCACACAGCCACTTATTTAAAAAAAAAAAGAAACGGAACCAAATTTAGTTCCTGCGCTATGATATTTTCCCCATCCATTTCTAGGTTAGCTTATGTCATATGAGTTCAAGCCATTCTTAGATATGTCAAGCATTTGGAGAAGTAGGTTATCTCTTTCAGGATTTGACTTTAAGCTGTATATCACACGGCATAGCTCTACATCCATGATTTGAGAAACAGCTCTCAAACATTAGCAAATTAAAACCAAAATGTGAATTAACACAAATAACTTTCCTCACAACTGCGCCTAAAACAAATTCTTACAAATAAAATACACTTAAGCATATTATGGGAATGTGTGACTAAGTCTCTGATGAATATTTCTATTGTGAAACAATAGTATATGACTAGTAATTTTGACCTTTTGTACCTTGGATGTTCTCTCTTGAGATAGTGCTGCATATAAGATAGAGTCAATGATAAATTTTGAGGAAGAGGGATTAGTTTCACTGCTCTTCTTGGTGAATGTTTTTTGACCAATTTCCCCATTGATAGTCTTCCCAAATGTTATAATTTGGTGCCTAATTTATCTTATGTACTACCCAAAGTGTCACAACCTAGTAAGAAAAATTTATGATTTAAAAAGCTACGTTTTTAGGAGCTTTGTGATCTGAAGATGAAAGACCTCATTTTCACATGGTCCATTGGACCACTTCTGGGCAAAAAAAAAAAAAAAAACCAAATGAATACTTTCCTTTTCAGTGGAAATGTTAATTTGGAGATCTCCAAAGAGCTTCCACTCCTATATGTTTGCTATCAAAAGTATATATGATCCCTGCCTTTTGGGAACTTACACACTCAACCCTTGTAATGCATTTTGGTCAAGAAAGTATAATACATCCACCCTTCACTTATGCAATATAAGCCACTGAAAATCATGTATTCTTTTTTAAAAAAAAAAAATCACCACTCAAATTTTATCAATAATTATAATGAATCACCTCTATCTTAGATACGTTTTTCTTTTTTTCAAGTCTACCAACCAAACATTCCTCGTATTCGTTCCACTCCATTGTGGAGTACTACTCACTCAAAATACACAATCCGTTTGCTCAGTGATCCAGATACCACAAGTCAGAGAGGCATATGCAAAGAAAAAGTACATTTTTAAAAAATATATTTATTTGGCTGCACTGGGTCTTAGTTGTGGCACATGGGATATTTGTTGCGGCATGCGAACTCTTAGTTGTGGCATGCGGGATCCAGTTCCTTGACCAGGGATTGAACCCGGGTCCCCTACATTGGGAGCGCAGAGTCTTAGCCACTGGACCACCAGGGAAGTCCCCCAAAGTACATTTTTTAAGTCATGAGACTAAACCTCTCAGTCCCCCAAACTCAAAACTGTGTATTCATCTTTGATTCATTATCAACCATATCCCATATGAACAAGTCATTAGGCCTTATTGATTTTTTCCTTTATCATGTCATTTATTTCTATCATTTTTCCTTCCTTACAGCCATTTCCCCTTATTAAGGCCTCTATCTCATGCCTGTTGGTTTGCTCCATTGTCTTCTTTTTCTAATCCAGATTTCCATATTTCTTAAAGAAATTTTTTAAGCCTTTAGTCCAGTTGTTCTTCTTATTGAAATCTTCAGTGACTCCATACTGCTTTACCCACAGATGGGTTAGCCCTAGTGTGCATTCTGCATCATAGGGCCATTACATTTAAGTCCACATTCATAGCACTCTCTCCAGCTGAATCTTGAAAATAAATCCTTCCTAGAGCCAATTCATAATCTTTGTTAACACAAAGTTCAGATCATCCTCTACAAATCAATCTATCTATAGATCAAGCAATAAATCAGATGTGATACCATGATATTTACTGCCCTAGACTTTCAGAATGAAGTTTCATCTCTTAATCTAGATTCAACAACTGTCTAAATCTTTCTCCAGCAACCTTCCCAACATTTTTTCCCAGAAACTCTCCATGGACTCTATTCCAACCATACCATTCCATGAAAGCACCTCTTCCTTTCCACATCTATGACTTATCTCATAGCATTCCTCCAGTCTAAAATTCCATTCCTGCTCCTGTCTTCCTAACACTATGACTTTAGGAAAGTCCGACTTCTTTGTTACAACATTTACTAGTCTAGGTTAATATATTGTGATAAATTCCATGCCTAAATCTCTAGTCCTTTGGGTCTATATGACTCATATGGTAATTGACCACATGATAGCCTCGACATTTCTTGTTATTTAATCTTATATAATAATTATTTCATTCTTCATTTCTTTGTATCTTGAATCGTGAAGTGGGTTGTAGGTTTCTAAACCATATTTTTTCTCCATACTTTACTGGAGCAGGAGCTCATAAATACTAGGCAATGTTCTAAGTCACTTTTTCTTTATTCCCATAGGAGGAGAAAGTGGTAAAGGAAAATATCAATAACACAAGAATGAAAATCGAGTGGCGAGAAATAGAAGAAAACAAGAAAGTGAAAAACATAACTAAAGTTTAAAAACAATAATAAAATGCAAGCTTATGTGTTGTGACCGAAGAGGGAGGTCACCATGCTAAAGATAATCTGACCTTTTGGAAACAGAAATCCTATCTGGCGTTTATAAGCAAGAGCATGATATACACTACAGCAGAGAGATGAATTACACTAACTCTTCTTTCCCTTGGAGATATATTATCCAGCTAACTGCCTGTGCTCTGTTTAGTTTTATAAAGCCAAATGAGATCATCCATATTCAGGCTTGTTCAACTCCACTCTCTCAAGTAGCAATCAAACAGCTGTCTTCAGTTGCAACTTTGTGACTCATAATACATTCATCCCAAAATGTCCTTGTATATCTTGTAGATCGTATCATCATCATCATAATAATAGTAACACTTAAGCATTGTGTACAGTCTTTTTCATCTTCAAAGCTTGCTTAAATTCTATAATGCAGTGAAAACGTGACAGGTTGAAAAGGTAAGGAGGGCTTTATTGTTCTAGGAAAAGAACATTGGACAGTGCAACCCTGATTACAGTGTGCAAACCCCCGAGATGGTCTACAGGTTGGCAGTGTGCACCCGAAATGATATTTCAGAGCTGAAAATGATCAGGTTGAAATTATCTCTCCCTTCAGTGTAAATAGAACAGAAGTCTTAGCTATTAGAGAAATAGCAACTGATTATGCGGTTCATTTCTGAAAGTATAGTACTAAGTTATTGTCTAAGATTCATCTTATGAAGAAATGAATGTGCCACCCATCATTTTAAAAGCCTATATCCAAGCTTAGATGTTTAGATGCTCATCTTTTGGAAATAGTTCTCCATTTATTCAAACTAAAATGTTAGTGTTAGTTACCATGTTATTCTCACCAGTCACCTGAACTGCCTGCCACACTCATTTGTTTGCAGGCTTCTCTTTCTGCGGCTTAACTGGCGCATCCTTTTTCTCCTCCAACATATCCTTGGAGCTTCTTCATTATTTTAGTTGTTCTTGGCTCTCAGTCAGAAAAATCAAAATTGCTCTGAATTTCCTCATTTGAATCCCAGAAGGAAAAAAAAAAAAAACACACTGCTTCCTTTTTGGACCTCAGTATATTTCTTTGTGAACCAACTATTTCCCTTCAATTTCTATCATCTACTACCCTGCTTCTCAAGTTTCTCTTAAGGAAGCTATAAACTGGTCATCACTATGGTTTCACTGGCCAGACTCTAAGAGTTACTAAAAGAGTTCCACCTATTTGCGCTATGGAAATTAATACATAACAAGGATTATTGTAATAAAACATTGTGGGTCATTGGCTTCCCTGAGTCCCAGGTAGACAGTGAGGATTGTGGATGGCAGCCAGCTCTAGAAAGGAAGGTATTTGTGTGATGTTGATCTGTAAATACTGGTTGCCAGCTCTGATGTTGTGGCCCAGAAAAAGACTTCTCAGCATCCTGCTTTTCCTCCCTACTATTTCCTTTTTCCTTGGGTGGAGGGAACTCTGGGGAGGGGCGGAGAGAAAACCAAAATACACCTCCTTCTCCTGTGACATTCTCTGTTTATCCAGGAGGTCAGGGAACACATTTTCCCCCTGAGGATCCTTCCTGACCCTTCTGTAGACCCTCAGCAACTTTAATCTGGGTCACGACCCAAGGAAGGGAACCAATGATCTATGACAATTCTTAAGTATCTTTGAGGTTCACCACAGAATAATACATTTTCAGTGATTTTCCACAGACATTTTGCTTTATATTTGTTTAATTTATATCATTATTTCTGTAACCATTTCCAGTTCTTTAGGACGACTCATATTTTAACATATTTCTTAGTGTTGACAATTTAATATAATGTTGGCATCCAACGGCAAACTCCATTAATATAGATGCCCTTCTTCAATCTTTAAGAAGCTAAAGGAAAATATACTTGCAATGCCCTTTAAATACCTTTATATAACAAAATATACCCTCACAGAGCATTTTTTTGTATTTTGGTCCCTTTTTCTTTCATGTATTTTTGTCTTGTTGCTTAACAAATTCATCGAGAGTTATTTGGGAAGGAAAATTAATGCTTTTCTGAAAGATAAATATTTCATCTTATGCTTTTATCTCATTTGGCATTCTTCTGAGCAATGCTGTGTTTTTCCTAAAGCCAATTTGTTCTTATATTCTTACTCTTTTTTCTAAGGTTTTATACCTTAAGATTTTTCTTTTCCTGTTCATATCTGTTTGATTATTTTAACCATAAAATTATACATGCAGTAACTCTTCTCATTTTTGAAATACCGTGAAATCATTTACAATGTTTGGATACAGGATTTAGGAGTAATACTCAAGACAAGGGCTAAAGAGGTGCATCAAGTTCTTTCTTTTTCTTTTTTTTTTTGTACATAGTTCATATAGGCTTGGGGGTTGGAATGGGTGGGTGGGTCTTAATTTGCCTTTTGGCATATATGAATCCTTGTTATAATGCGATGTATTATATATGAAGTTTGCTGTACAACATTATCTTTAAAATTCAACTACACATAGTAACTTTTGCCAATAGTGTAATTCTCCTATAAGCACTTCATTATGATGATTAAATTACTTCCCCACAACTTGAGCAAGCACTGAAATTTATATAATGAATATGTAAAGTCATGTTAGCTAAGTTGCTTATGTTTTGCATATGTTCAAAAATATTCCTTGATGTTATCAGTCCATAGTTAAGTATATTAAATATTTATGGTGTAGAGAGCAAGATCTGTACGACAATAGAACTGCTTTCTCTAATTTTGAAGGAGAACCTTCACATGTTTCTAACTGGTAAATTAATTTTTTCCATATCTTGAAACTTCCCATTCCCTCTAAAATATGCACTGAGGTACTAGCATTTTTCAAGGGAGTGCTCTGTTTTAGAGAGTTTTTTTTTTTTGCACATGGTTCATTGATTTGAATATACATTTCAAAGATTTTATCTTCAACCAACATGCAAATTTCCTTCGTTAGGAGTCCAAAATTTTTATAGGTTGTCACTTGTGAAGACATATCTTACTACATTGGCTGAATTTGAGTAGCTCATGGAAACAGAGTAAACATGGTTGTATTTTTCACATTATCAAATTATTTCCATCCTGTCAGGAGCTGTGGCTACAGTCAGTCTTCTTTGGTTCGGAGTCTTTACTTTCTCAGTCATAAATTTTTAGCACAAAAGGCTCTGAGAATCATCAACCAATTGCTCACTTCAGAGTCTTGCAATCTATATTTAACTAAATCAGTAAAGAGAAGATGATGCTGAGCTTGTGTAAGTATACAACTTAAACATGTTTCTTTTATAACAACAAATCAGATAAAATGGCAAAATATATATTCATCGTTAAGATGACATAAACGTTGTGCCTATGCTGAAGAAGAAAGCTAAAATAGAGCTTTTTCTGGGATATCTTGTATGATGACATCTGAATGCATTTCTTCATGGTAGTGAAAAACTACTATATTCAATCAACTTTTTCTAAATATTTAAAGACTGTTCAAGCTATTTTGTCTCTGTTTCTTTCTTTTACTGTGTTTTTTTTTTTTTTTTTTTTTTTGGTATCCAAAGAATACTAAGAGGTAGTTAGAAATACTTAGAATCAAATAATCATAGAATTGAAAGGAATCTAAAAACTTGACCAATTGCCCAAACAATGTCGAAGTTCCTTTGTTCTATGCAGTCTCTCCCTGAAGGCTCCCAGATAGAGACAGGAAAATGATTGCTTCATAAGAGAGACAGATCCATTTTTTGGTATTTCTCATTGAAAGAAACCTCTTCCCTGGTTTCCTGCAACATCCACCAATTGTTCCTGCCTACGGATTCTGTATCTGCTGAAAACAAGCTATTCACGACTGTGTCCTTCTACTTACATCATTGAAAACGACTCTTTCAATCTTTTGAAGTCCCTCAGTGGTTTGCCACTCTCAAGTGCCCTTCATAAGCCTTTGCACTCTTGTTTGGACAGGCTTCACTTTGGCAACATCCTCAAAATGTTGGTGCCTCCAAAACTGAAAATGAGAAGTGTCACGATGAGCTCTGATTAGTTGTAGGTGCAACGGTAATACTGTTTTCCTTCACCTGAAATTAATAGACCCTACCATGTTGTCACCATTTTAGTATCGCTGTCATCCAGCCGCCTAACACAGCGTGTTGGCAATTAAAAACCACAAGTCCTTTTCAGACAGCTCTTGATATATACATTTTTATCTCTCCTGAACTAGTAAATAATTTTATCACCTAAAATACCCTACTGCTTTGGTTTAAGTTGGTTTTGACAATCATTTTAGTTAACAGTGATTTGTAATGAAATTCAGAAATGAGGTGAGTTGGGAAATATTTGTTTTTAGGTTACCCATGAAGACTTCTAGTATTACTGCTTTGTTTTTCTTACTTACTTATAAGCCATCTATTTGATAACATAATCTTGAATTTGACTGGGGGCTGACAAGTTTGCCAACATGTAGTTGATGCAATTTGCTTTTACCCCTTTCAGAGAACTGGGACATTTTCACATCTCCAGTCTTCTGGCACCTCTTCTGTCGTCCGTGATTTCTTAAATATTACTGACACTGGTTTCATCATCACATCTGCAAGTTCTTTCAGCACCATGGGATGTTATTCATAAGAAGACTTGAACTCATTTGAAGTGCTAGGTACTTTCTACTATCTGCTCATCTATGTTGGAATTCAATTCCCTCTTAACAATGTTTGTTCTAACTTTTCCAGTTTGAAGATCATGCTCCTTGATAGAAAAGTTGGAAAGAAAGAAGTTGAGTCGTTCTGCTTATTTTTTGTTGCCTATTAACATTACAACATCTTTCTTAAGCAATGAGGATAACCCTTCCTTGTTCGTGTTCTGAAATAAAATGGTAACATTAACAAGGACAATAAAAATCTATTTTTATTTTCAGCACTCTGATCATTAGTAATTAAAAGTCTTAATAATATTAATCAGTATATGGAGGTTTTCTTATGCCATGGCAATTGAGAGCTCCCTCATATAGAAATCATATGGAATCAATCCAAGATGAAATCTGAATTCCACATTGTTCCTTCTAAGTGATGTGAAGATCACTAAAGATAGTTTCCTTTTATTTTATTTCTAAAGTTAAGTAAGTTGCTGTAAAATCAGGAGAAAGGTTTGTTTTCAAATCAAATAATAAAACTTGATTCAAAATCAAGTTGTTCGATTTTATGAGCAAATATGCTCATTTTTGTGATTGTAAAGTCCCCTTTTCAAAAAATTCGGCAAGACAGGAAAACTTGTTTTTCTAAACTTTGCAGACTTTATAATGGTTAGTAGTTCTATGAAGACAACATGGATACGTGGTCCTGTAAAAGATGGGAAACTATCTGGCGTTCAGGTTTAATGATCCTGGAGGAACCAATGTTTTGAGGTCCTTAAAATACTTTGTAACAGGTTACAGGGCATTTTGGGCTTCTCTTTTTAGTATTTAGGAGATGATATGTATTGATTGTTTAACATATGGCTAGATAGATTTATTTACGCAGGTTTACCTATTACTAAATACATGTCAATATGTACACATTTATGTATTACTCTCAGTCTAAGGAAACATTAATTAGCAGCTACGCATACAAATAGGCACTTTCACTACATCACGTTTTAAACCATACATATGAAAACATTTTAGGTTTGCTATAAAAGTACTAATGCTTCAGAGAAATGTGACTTTATTTTTGTATATAAACATCTGCCAAAACAGTGTATTTTCAGACAAACTAGTTGAAAATTTTCAACTAATTAAAGATAAATTACAAATGCACACAACATGTTAGTATATCAAAAACAAGAGTAATATTACTAATATTAATTTCTCAGGTTAAAGAATTACTGTTAACATCTTCTAAGGGAAAATCTTGACAAATTAAATGATAATTACTCAATCATTATTACTCTAAAAATGGAAACCATATAGAAATAAGAAAATGGAATCACATTTCACAATTAAACAAAAGTTTTAAAAAACACTTTAAAAATCATCACTGTGTAACAAAATTATTGTTACACAATAAATAAATAGTAAAACAACCAGTGGGAATAGCTATGAGATGGTATTTCTAAACATATGTGAAATACTGTCCACAAAATAAAGGGGGACTGATAAATTATGGAAAGGCTTACATACATAGTGATGAATATCTTCCTGGGCTGTAGGTAAGGGGTTATCACCAGACACCAGGAAATACAACTAAACATTCAGCAACAGCCCATGGGATTTAAACCCATTGCTTGCAAAGACATTCTTCTGGATCAGGCTCAGTCCAAGTAGGCTGTCAACGTGACTTATGTCCCCCTTGCTCTTTCACCGCCCTTGTGATTCCACCTCTGTGTGGTTTTATTTACTTCTCTTTTTCCTTCTCTGCTTGCCTGCATCCTTTCTCCCTACTTGGTCTGGTTGCTGATGGCTACAATGGTAGACTATAATCTGTTTTGTTTATCTCAAACAACTGTTAATTGTCAGGAAGGAATTATTCTAGTACTAATTCATCTTCTGCAAACCACTGTCTTTTGGTAACATTCAGTGGAATGGGACTAACTCTAGTATACATTAGTTTAATTCATTTTTTACCATGATTATAAACTGCAGGCTATCTCCCGGCCAGCCATCTCACATTTAATGCCACTGGGTACAGGGATACAGAAGAGAAGGTGAACTATAGATCCCGTGAGGGCAAAGCCTGTATCAACTTTGTTTACCAATTCTCAGTGCTTAGCACACAGTAGGTACAAAAATATATGCCGAATGTTCTCTACCTGGACTATTAATGGCAGCCCAGTCTCAACAACCTAATAAAAAATTATATGAACTAAATGGACAGTTTCATTGTTCCCGCTCTGATTTATATATACAGTTGTCTATCTCTTGCAGTCTGTCCATGACTGTAAAATTATGGAGTCTTAGAGCAGAAAAAGACCCTAGATACCATTTTATAGATGATAAAATTGAGGTCTACAATAATTCAGATGTACAACAAAAATTTAAAATTCTTAAGGACCCAGGTACATATAGATATTTGAGTGTTCTTACTATATGCTAAGTTACAACAACGAATTAAAACAACCAAATCTCTTCCCTCATGGAATTTACATTGTCTTTCCTACCAAAGAACTGATCTACAATGAGTGTGCTACACATATGTTAGATAAATGACTATTGCTCACTTAATTACTCAGGAAACTGAACTTTCCATCCACGTCTCTAAATTCTTAATATTTGTAGTATTTCTGATATTACTAATCCTAAATACAATTACAACTACTATGTTGCCCTCTGATAATCATCCAAACTATAATTTTCTAAATAATTTCAAGGTGAGATAAGGAACTTTTAAATTATACTTACTTTTTGGTAATAGTCACAAAATCAATGTGATTCTAAAGGGGTGGGGAGAGAGGATGATTGAGTTTGCCAAATTGCAGGATCTCTTTCTCCTCTTTCTCTCCCTTAAATAATTCAGTGATTCCACAAACATTATTCGTCCCATTTTCCAGATGAGCAAAGTTAGTAATTGACATAAATGGGTTTTGACCACAGAGATGCCTGATTTCAAATCCCAAGCTCACGATCCCACTACCTACAACTGATATTGCACTGCCAGCTAATCTGCCAGAAAATTAACCTTTAGCGTGTGACTCACTCCCCAAGGGATTTTAGGGCTACCTGTGCTACATTGCACCTGGACCTTCAGGTGTCATCTTAGGGAATCCCACTGAAACCTGATGTAATTTTCAATGTCAGGAAGAAAATTAAATACTGGATAAAGCCACCAACATAGACTGCATTTTTGACTCTGACTCAGTAATGATTGCTATTTCACTTATAAAAGTAATATGAGCTAGCTAGCAGAGTCTGTGAATTTGAGTCTCCTTAAGAAATGAATGTTCCAGCTTTCGAACTAAAACCATTGCCAAATCCCGTAGACATAAATCTTCCTGGAATCCTGCTGCACTGGAATTTGTTGAACACAGTCTCTTGAAATACTCCTTTCCCTGGGCTCCTGGATGTTCTCAGGAATCTCTGACTTCTCTTTCTTAATTTCTTTCTCTCAACTGGGGTTGTCCTCAGGAAATCTGCATCCTCTTGCTCTATCATGATCTTAACAACCAAATATAGACTGATGGTGTTCCCATATCTTTAGCTCTACCCTGACCTTTCCTCAGATCTACAGATATGTAAATCAAAACTCCTAATGGACATTTCCCTTTGAATTTCCCAGTTATCTCACACTTTGCTTTGCTAAAATTTAAAACTGTCTTCTCCCATATCCTCTTTGTCACCTGTTCTTTACTCTGCATTTGCTTTGTACTGTGTTTGAGTAAGTTTCTACAGCCTTTGAACAGATCATTTACGCTCATACTCATTAGTGTGTTAGCCTCCAGTGGAAGGCGTGCAAGACCCCAGCAGTGCCTCTTACCCCATCAGGCTTAGGTTCCTTTTTCTCAGTTACTCTCAAACTCTAACCCATTGCCCAGTCCCACTCAGTCTAGTCTAGATCAGTGCTTCTTAAACTTCAGTGAGCATGTGAATAACCAGGAGATCGTGATCAAACAGATTCTGATCCATTAGGGTTTGTGTGCAACCGGAGGAGATTCCGCTCCCAGGTTATGCCCATGCTGCTGTCTGCAGATCACACTTTGGAATCATCTCATTTTTTTTTTTTTTAACTTTTACTTTATATTGGAGCATAGTTGATTAACAATGTTGTGTTAGTTTCAGGTGTACAGCTAAGTGATTCAGTTACACATATACATGTATCTACTCTTTTTCAAATCCTTTTCCCATTCAGGTTATTACAGAATATTGAGCAGAGTTCCCTGGGCTATACAGTAGGTCCTTGTTGGTTACCTATTTTAAATACAGCAGTGGGTACATTGCCTCCATATTTGTCCTCTTACGTCATCCTCCCTTTACGTTGACTCTAGAATGAGCTGGAAAACAATCTATGTCTGCTGCTTCAAGCTCTTCTTAGGCACTGGAGAAAAGCCATGCTTCTTCCTCTAAAGACCTAGCCCCCACCTGTCAACCTCTCAAGACCCATCCCACAACACCTCACAGATTTTAATACACCAATAATACAAGACTCATCTTAAGTGCCCCTTCCTTCAGGAAGTCTTCTCAGACCTGTAGCATCTTCACTTTTCATTATGATATTCCCCATATGTCCCTGGATATTTCTTTCAATGTGTTTATTTCCTGTTTTCATATATCATAAGCTCCTTAAGGTGAAGAACCATACATTGATCACCTTTGTACTCCACTGTGCCTAGGATAATGCTTGCATATTATAGGTGCTCAGTGATTGTTTGTTGAGTTAACCTGAACATGTTTAAATTTTCCACTTTTCACTTTTAAAAGTGCATCAGCCTCCTGAAGGCAAATATGAATATGCCATCACATTTTTAGTGGAAAACTGTGGTGTAAGCTTTGAAGCCTTGGACCACTTTTAGAAACAGTGGCAGAGAATGATTCAAGAAATTAATTAGGAACTGGTTGCTTTTAAGTCTTGTCATTCTTTGTAGCACATTTTGTTCATGAACCTTAGAAAATATCCTAATTTTTTATTATCTGGAAATACGGAAAAGCCTATCACATTATCTGCCATATTGCTTTGATGAACTGATTTATAATTATAAATGCCAAATGAAGAGAAGAAGACATCAAACCACACAGAAAGTACTAGGTAAAGCCACAGATTTAATGGGACTGAGATGTTTAAAAAAAGGATGAAAAATAAAAACTATAGCTATGTCCAAAATCCATAATTGACTTTGTTAATTTATAAATGTATTAATGTTATTAAATTTTAAATTATGTCTTCTCATTTTAAACATGCAGGTGTCTTATTTGAAGTGAATAATACATTCAGCCCAAACACTCTGATGTCAGCTACAATCAAAGATGAGGTAAAGAAACAAAGTTTGGGTTTCCTTCTGGCTGTGTTTAGATGACTTATTAAAGTGTGCAGGTATGGGAAACCCTCCTATTGGTAGAGCCACAGCTGCGCATTTCACTGCCTGCTTCGGCAACATACCAGGGAAAATTCATGATTGATGACCTGTGGAAAGACTGGAAGAAGGAAAAAACCATGCTACACTTGCTTCTCTGCAAGCAGACTGAATTTCCCTTGTTTTTAAATCACTGTTTTATCCTCAAAACTGTTTGCATGTAGGCAAATTCAGCTGATTTTAGAAGTTTCTCTCTATGAGAAACCATAAAGTTAAAAAGCTTAGGTTATGGAAAAATGAACCTTATTAAGTTACAGTGATGTCAAAAAATCTACAAACAATAAATGCTGAAGAGGGTGTGGAGGAAAGGGAACCCTCTTGCACTGTTGGTGGGAATGTAAATTGATACAGCCACTATGGAGAACAGTATGGAGGTTCCTTAAAAAACTAAAAATAGAACTACCATATGATCCAGCAATCCCACTACTGGGCATATACCCTGAGAAAACCATAATTCAAAAAGAGTCATGTACCACAATGTTCATTGCAGCCCTATTTACAATAGCCAGGACATGGAAGCAACCTAAGCGTCCATCAACAGATGAATGGATAAAGAAGATGTGGCACATATATACAATGGAATATTACTCAGCCATAAAAAGAAACGAAATTGAGTTATTTGTAGTAAGATGGATGGACCTAGAGTCTGTCATACAGAGTGAAGTAAGTCAGAAAGAGGAAAACAAATACCGTATGCTAACACATATCTTAAAAAAAAAAATGGTTCTGATGAACCTAGGGGCAGGACAGGAATAAAGACGCAGATGTAGAGAATGAACTTGAGGACACGGGGAGGGAGAAGGATAAGCTGGGACGAAGTGAGAGAGCGGCATGGACATATATACACTACCAAATGTAAAATAGATAGCTTGTGGGAAGCAGCTGCATAGCACAGGGAGATCAGTTCAGTGCTTTGTGACCACCTAGAGGGGTGGGACAGGGAGGGTGGGAGGCAGATGCAAGAGGGAGGGGATATGGGGATACATGTATACATATAGCTGATTCACTTTGTTATACAGCAGAAAGTAACACAACATTGTAAAGCAATTATACTCCAATAAAGATGTTAAAAAAAAAAGACAACAAACTGAAAAAAAAATTACTGTAATGTTCAATGCTCCCTTTATGTTAATGCATTTTGGGGCTGGTTCAGTTGATTTAAAAAATAGGTGATACTCTTAGGAGAATTAATAAATGTGTTACAATCATAAACCAGTTTCTATTGAATAGTTTACATTACTTTCTGACTTGCATATTTTTTTGCGATAGAAAAAATACATTACATAATTTGCTCCTACAATGTAAGGATTTAGTTCCTCTAATTTTCCAGGTGAAACAGTCTTTAATTCTCCACACCTACATTCTTTAGAATAGGTGAGGACTGCCCCAAAAGAAGATCTTCTCTATCTTAAAGGAACAGCTTGTCTTTTTTTTCTTTTTTCTGTAGATGGCTTTTTTTTTTTTTTTTTTAAGATTCTTACTGCCTTGTAGGATTTAAATAAGCGTGATTGGCCCATTTGAAATTTTAACAAAGGATCATACTGTTTTGGAAGCACACAACTTTATCTTTACTCTGTATTTACTCTGAACTCTTTGAAAGTTGAAAACAGTGCTGCATTCTAGCCAAAGGACATTAAAATCAAGTTATATATTGAAAGGGACTAGCAAAGCTGGACTTATTAGAAAACATTCTTAGTGAAGTGCTGAAATGGGGAATGAGTTAGAGGCCAGTGTTTGCGTGAACTCATACCACTGGCAACTTACTTCTGGAAATGATTCTCTTCCAGGACATGCAAAATAATGAATGTTCACCCACCTCACTTTGGTAGAGGAGAGTTTCATTAAAGCATATGTGCGTTTACAGGACAGCTTTTATTACCCATGAATATTTATGGAGTATAATTATGAGACAAAATACTCAATAAAAATGAAACAGGGAGGAAGGAAAAAAGGGATTCTTAGAAAATTATTTGTACTGAGATTAATATCACGAAATTTTAGTAACAGAAAAACTATCCTCAGTAATAAAATTGTATCCATAAATTGCCACTGCTAAATTACTTAGGAAATATGAAATCAGCGTTTTTAAAAAGGTGAGTTGGGGGGATTCAAAAGCTCTATTTTTTGGCAGAAGGGTTAAAATTAAAAGCTCAACTGAACTTAATATTATTTCATCTGTGGAAGAACATAAAAAACAAAAATGAATTCCTGGAAGTGTGGAATAGTATCAAATGACATGAAAGATAAAATGAAGTTTGAATGTGTTTCAGGTGCTGTCTTTCTCCGAAAGCTACGCAATAGAATCAAAATTGAAATGCACAGTTTATAGAAAATATTGCTAACATTGGGGTTTCTCCTTTCTAAAGAAATAGTTTTTAGTTGGGAGGGAAATATATGGCATTTCTAAAACAGGCCTCAGAATGCTCAGTTTTGTGTATGTTTGAACACTCACTGAAAATAGCATTCACAATAAATTGCATTCTTGTACATGTAAGGAGAAATTTATAATGAAAATAAGTATCGTATTTGAAAATCATTCCATTCCCTCCAATCTAAATAGAGGTCACTCTCCTATTTCTCCCCATGCAATTATTTTTACCCTCCTCCTTCCCCACACCCTCCTCCCACCAATATCTCCTTTTCTACTGGGCACTGGAAAGAACAAGGGAACAAAACTGTTAAGAGTTTTTTTCCATTAATTCGAATAGCGACATTAACTATGTGGACCAATATTGTTAGGTGAAATCTTCCCACCAAGAGACAACTTCACATTAAGACATCCCTGATCAAGTGCTGATTTTATGAGACTTTCCTGGAAGTGAGAGCTAAATAAAGAAATGAAATGATGCACACAATGCACTTAGCACAGTGCATCACACGCAACACGTGCTTGGAAAATTTCCATTATGATGTGACGATGATGATAAAATACAATGATACATAGAACAGGTAGTAGCTACTGTAGTGTATCCTAACTGCAAGCAATAGTTACTTATGTTTTAATTCATAGAAAACATCACAAGCTTACACTTTAAGATCTAGGGTACTGGGCTTATAAAAAAAGATTATTAACAATGAATTAGAATGAATATTTTTATTATTAGCAATGAATATTTTTGATATTTTTATGAAAATTACACTTTTAAATTCAAATTTACAGAAATTTTGTTTTCTTTTTCAAGTTAAGCATTTCATTTTGAATTTTAAGGAAAGAAAACCAGCATCAACCCTCTATGAGCAAATCAAAAATGCCTTGAAAATCTATTGAAAAAAAACCTAAAAATTGTGTCAAGCGGCTTAGGAAAATGTAGGATGTATACTTCACTAGGGGAACATGAGTGTTTTGTTTACTAGGAAAGTTAGTCTCTGAAATGTGGGTCTGATATGTTAACTAGTTCTATAAAATACATTTTAGAACCCTCAAATATAATCTGGCAGGTTAAAAACACTTTTAGCATCCTTAAAAAATCACAACAGTGAAGACATTTGTGTGGTGGAGGAATTACTGTTTTTTGTGACATTTTTTTTTAGAAGTTCTCTTGGAATCAAGTTTCCAAATGTTCATGAGGAGAAAAACAATTGTCAAACCATAAAAATGAATGTTTGGGAATTGCTTACTTGTGCACCTAGCAGAGCCCACTTGTCTCAATAATTTTTCAAAACCCACGATCCATGAGACCCAGAAGTAAGCACCCTCCCTGCTTCCTATGATGAATCTTCAATGCAGAAATGAGACATCCCTGATCCTGTGATGAATCAAATGTTTGTTGTATCCACTTTATCGACTTAAAATTTAATAAGAAAATAATACCCTTTGCTAACTAACTACGTGAAAGAAAAGTAGCATAGCAGTAATCTGGCTCAGAGAAAATTCTGTGCCTATCTCCTATAGTTCAATCATGGTAAAATCAGGTCAACATAATTCTTGAATTTTCCGTTTTATTTTCCTCCTGCCATTATATTTAAAAATTCAAAAGAACAATATGGATAAACAAGGAGACATGGACCCTTTTTTATTCTTTAGGGGAGCGAGAGGTAATTTGGCAGTCCTAAGGATCAACCAACATTTAAATTTCAGATTAAAAATATGACAATGCAGTCTTTTTAAAGAAATACAATCTTTTTTTTTTTTTAGTTTTTATTGGAGAAAACGATTTCTGCTTAAACATATCTAGTGTTTGTTTTCTTTGCTAATTCTTTACACATGTCCATAAATAAATAATCTTTTTTCATCTTCAATAAATTCCACATACCTGGTCTCAAATTACTAAATCAAACTGGTCAGTAATGTTTTGGATAAAGTAACTAAGGCAATCCAGAAAACTGCTTCCTGGGAAACACCAGTGTGACATGGTCTTTCGGTAGAAAATAACTCAAGGATCTCTAACAAAACTATATTCTAGAAAAATGGAGTAGCAGCATTGATCTTTGATTAACTTTTAGATCCAATTAGGATACTTACCGAAATGACTATTCAGAAAAGAATTTCCTTTACTTTTCCAGAGGTGCCCATCTCTTTAAAACATTTGCCACCGCAATGTGACTGCTTTTTAAACGTTGTCAGCTACTTAGAATGATGGGGCACTCTTTGTTTGTCAGTTCATTAATTTATTTAAGATGTGTGTATGGTCAGATTCATGAAGGTAATAAATCTCTTTGGTAGAGACAGATAATTACTTTAACATGGCAAGACACAATAACACAGGACTTAATACAAAGCAAGCTTAGCATATGCATGTTAGGAAACAATAGAACGTAAGTATTAATAGAAAATAAAAAACAGCTCTCAATTACATAATCATTGAAAAGAACACATTTAGAAGTTGAACATTTGATATTTTCTCCCTCTAACAAGCTTGCCTTAATGCTAGATACTTTCCCACATTAAAATTCCACTAATGCCACCGTATTCAGATCTCTAGGGAACCCTTTCTCCTCTTGAAAATATTTTGGGGTTTCACAAAAATCGTTCGCCTGTCTCACTGGATTGAACCTCAAAGACTCCTTTGACGCAAGTGTTATTTTGACCACGTGAACATGGTTTCCATTTTTTAACTAGATTAAAATATGCATGAACAAACTGCTTATTGAACTTTAATGTTGCTTTGTTGCTTTGATGGTTTACAGATTTCTGTTTCATAGATGGTTTTCCCCCATACATTCTAAAAGTGAAATGATACATTGTAATTTGAATGATAATTTTGTTTTGATGATTTAATTGATAGCAGACAGAGGGATACGATCCCTGTTTTTCCATTTATGTTTTTTCCCCTGCTGAACAGATGAGACAACTAGGAGTTTCATAAACATCTGTAAATAATTAAGGGATGTTACACTAAACTGTATTTCCTTTACCTTCACCCCGGCTTTTCTTGGGGAACTGTATGGTAATCCTGGTTTAGAAAAAGAGCACTTTCCTCTCCTCACTCAGAAATCCTTGCCCTTTCTTTTTGTCAGTTTAGGTGATGATTAAAGACAATCTGCCCACGTTAATTTTCGTGATGCCAGGGAAAGTCTTCCCACGCCCTTTATTGTTATCATTCCTACAGTCTTTGCATCCACTACATCTTCAGCAGAGCATTCTAATGCAGTCTTTTTTTTTTTTTTTTTCAGCTAGGATTTTCAAAACTGTTCCTATGTTTTTACAAACCTATTTAAAAAAAAATCGTGTAAAATGCTGGGGAAAAAAATAATCAGAACATGGTTACTAATCTGCTTGCTCGATTCTCTAGCCACACCATGTTTTAGAAGAGCTGTTTATCTTTGCATGGACATGTAAAAAAAGGAGAATGCCAGCTGTTCAAACCTGCTCCACCTCTGTTGCATCCAAGAAGCTATTCATTTCCGTTTATCAGCTATTAAAAAGATTAGATTACATCCCAAATGGACTCTGACTTGACTTTCAGTGAGGAGCATTCACAATAGATGGAAAAAAAAATTAATTCAGCTACCAAAATATCTCTGTTGGCTTCAGTCCTAACAGGACTTTACAGCCCATGAGAAAGAAAAATTCTATCAGCAAACTGAAAAACAAATCAAAACACTCTCATTGAGTGCTGTTTGGTTATCCTAACACATACAAGGTCAAAGTTTGAGAAGCTACTATATATTTATTTTGACCTGCTGCCTTGAGTTGTGCAATGTTGTTTTGTATATATAGAAAGTCGTAGCCTCGGGAAGTCTTATGGCATTCCCTAGATAAACTGTTTTTCTCTAAATCCACCTTCTAAATTCCTCCCTCCACTCCTATCCCCCCCCCCCCCCCCCCCCCCCCCGACGTGAAAACAGTTTGTATTCCTGGTAGTTGATTTGGCCTTTTCACTGAAAAGTTCAGGAAAATCATAGAAATTTTGTTAATCACTAAGAGATTTATTGGAGGTAGAAACAGAGTTGGGGTGAAATCTTAATAACAACTGTTTTAAAGACTTATGAGAAGTCTAGTTTTCAATTTTTACACTTTGATTGAAATATAATTTCCATATAAACTACTGTACCTAAGTAGTCAACTGGAAGAAGTTTTACAAACTGAACAAACTCTTATATCCATTACTCTGATCAAGAAACAGTGCAATGCCAGCATCCCAGAAGTACCTCTCAGGCCGGTCCCTTCTCTCTACCAATGGCACCAACTATCCTGAATTTTACTTAACTTTTTTACAGAACTTCGTGAATTATTATAAAGTCAACCCCTTCTTAATACCCACCACCCAGGTCAAAATTCTGAACTTCGCCAGCTACTCAAAAGCCCCTCCACGTACCTCATCCTAACTGTAGCTGTTCCCTCCCTTCAAATGTAACCACCATCCTGATTTTTATAGTAATCATTTCCTTGCTTTTACTTTTATGGTTTGGCACCCAAGCATGAATCCCTAGACATTATACTTTAAACTGTATTTCATTTCGATAGTTCTGATAGCTCTCAGAGCATTTTCAAACAATTATATAGAATACTGATTTGTCTTTACTTGCTATTGGCACACTTCAACATTTTCACTGCATGCTGAAAATCTTGGTATTATGAAGCTTGCAGGAGAAACAAAATGTGTTAGTCAGTGGTCTGGGGAAAGAAAGAAATCAGTAACCAGAACTCAACTCCCCTTCTGAAGAGGCCCAGGAATGAAGCAGCCAGGAGGAAAAATTAACTACCTTCACTTAACTGAGTCTCCCCCCGGGCCAAATGTATGATTACCGATAGAGCTGCATTTTGCCTGTTTGTACCTTACCTAGTGTGTGAATGAACAGAGCGCTCCAGTCTTTAGCCCTGAGAGTCCCTTTTTCCTTGTAAAGCACATTTATTCATCACCTCATTAAAATGAAGAAAATGAACAAAGTATAAACAAGTTAGATGGGAGGACGGTAGGGGTGGTCTACTATTAAATCCTAAACCCGAAGAAGATACTGCCCCGGGAGCAGATGGGGGGAGCGGTGAGTCTTCATGGCCATTGCAAGCCTGTCTTTCCTTTATCTTTAGTATTTTGTTCAAAAAAGGGTCCAAGACACAGGGGTGGGGAGCGTTAAGTGGAAATTGAGGAGAAACAAAAAAATCACAGACACACATACACAAACACGTCTGTAGGAAAAACAACCCTCCGCATCAACAGTGCTTGATGTGCACAGTATTTCTTTTGGCAAAGTTTAGACATGTCTTTCTAGTTAACAAATGCATTCTGCTGTCAGCTCCTTTTAAGAATTATACTCCATGCTTCATGCCAAATAACCTCTTTAAATATTAGTAAATAACTCAAGGTATCTTAGAGAGTCTGTGCTTGAGGAATTATGCTAAAACTTGGAATAGAAATGACAGGGGGATCCCCCCTCAGATATCTGCTCCCAGGAACCGGCTTCCCCAAAGTCGGCCTCCAAACTGGTGCACACCCACAACAGGGGAGAATAAAAAGGAAGTCGATTTAGTTGATTCTTTTGAGCTGTATTGTGCACAGATCCACTGCAGGCTCTTAAACAGTGAGGTTTCGTTGTCAAAATTCTCCACGGTTAATCCAAATCTGGCCATCCTAGTCATAACCATACAACTGCCACCATGGCGTTTCCTGCGTAAGCAAGAATGAAGAATCCTAAGGAGATGGTTAGAAGAACTCACTGAATCTCCTGTTGCCTCTGCCCACCTGGTGGGATCTTGATGGAATCCTCAGATTAATCCTGCTACTGTGGGGCATGTCTTGTGTTTCATGTGCAGCCATCGTAAACTGTGTGTATATATGTTTTCTTGGCTTTATCCCAGTCAAATTATTTTATTTCCTAGCCAAATGTCTCAGAGACCTTCTCTAGGCATGCACCGAGGCAAAGATGATTTTTCTCTCGGTTATCTTCAAAATATTCCAACTCATCCCTTCAGCAAATCACCCTTCCCACGTGGACTTTGTCCAAGAGATATAGACAGCTTTGTAGTTGAGATATTCATCAACTCAGCTTCGAGACATCAGCAGAGGCTGAGGTAATTTACAGAGGAGGGTGAGAATTAAGGAGAATGAGCTTATGATATGACAGTGTCTCAGCCTTCTTTGCAGGGGAGGTTAAGGGAATACTGACTTCAGCCCTTGATTTCCTCTAAACACCATATCGAACGAGCCTTCTAGCTATCCCCATGCCATTCAACTGAAGCAGAATTAAATATCTAAGTTTGCTGCTACTTAGTTGCATTATTCTATCACTAGAAATTAATGTGATAAAACAAAGCAGATCCTCTAGTTAAGCGTTTCCAATTTTCTTTCATTCTGAATTAGGGGTATAGGGCATACAGAATGTTATTAAAAAATCACTAGAAAATTACTCTCCTATAATACAGAAAGATATATAATTAGTTAATATTTAGGTAATGTGTGTCTGCGTATATACACACACATAGGTATGCATGTACCTGCATGTACACACATATATATGTATGTATGTGTATAAATACAGGCATTATTTGAGCTAGTTATGTTCCTAGAGTTGTTGATAATACTGAATTAGCGAATCCTGAGCCATTGCTCCTAGGGGAAATACGGGGTTAGATTCCTGAGACGCTCTAGTCACAACACCTTCCTCAGCCGATCAATACATAACCTTGTGTTAAGTGTGTTTCTGTTTAAAGAGAGCCTACTTAATAAATGTTGTTGAGCCATTGACATTGAACTCACAGCCAATAGCACTGTAACTCACGCCTGAACGAATCTTATCTAACACGTGAATTTTCTCTGTAAGTCACACCACAGCCTTCTTGGGCTAAGGATCACGAGACCGCACCTCAGCACTTTTACTCTTGGGGGTCATTTTAAACAGCAAAATTGCCAAGAAAAACAAAGCACAAAAATGTACAAAATGTGGCATTAAGTTTAAATGACCTTAAGTGTAAAGGACCCTTGTTTACTGTATGAGGGCTGAAAGGATAAGGCAGAAAGTGACCTTGTTAACCTCAGCTGGGAATGTATGTCTTTGGCAACTTTTTTGCTGCTCTCTGCGTGTCGGTGAATGACTGTAAAGTGCATGAGTATTGATTTGGGGGCTTACAAATAAATTTTAGTGAGTTGGCCAATTTAAAATGACGGAATCCATGGGATTGACATGTACACTACTATATTTAAAATAGATAACCAATAAGGACCTACTGTACAGCACAGGGAACTTGGTTCAATATTCTGTAATAACTTAAATGGGAAAAGAATTTGAAAAAGAATGGATACTTGTATGGGTATAACTCAATCACTTTGCTGTACACCTGTAACTAACACATCACTGTTAATCAACTATACTCCAATATAAAATAAAAATTAAAAAAATACGGAATCCACAAATACTGAGGTTCAACTCTCTATAATAGTATAGCGATGCTGTATCTCACATTCATACTGAAGCACCATGACTGGCTGAACTGTCGTCCCTCTGTTGTTAAGCATTTAGGTTTTTATAAAATTTGGTATTATAAGTGAAACTTCAGTGAATAACTTTGGGGCTAAGTCTATGTCTACATCTCAAATTATTTCCTTTAATGGAATTTCCCAGCGGTGTCATAAGTATGAAATCAAAGGGTATGACAATTCTAAAGCATTTGTAGTATGCTGTTTAAAGACTTGGCTATATTTACACTCCCACTAGTGATGTGTAGGTGTCATTTTTCCAAAACGCTGAGCAGCCCTTCACAATCCAGCCCCAGAAAGATCTAGATTCTCTCTCCAGAACTCGCCTCTCTCACCACCACTAGGATAACCCTACCAGGCAGCTGTACTAAACTACTCACAGGCCCGCCAATACCCCACGCGTTCTCGGCCTCCTTGTCTGTCTCCCTGGGCTTCACTGCTTTCTCCTCGGCAAGCACCCCGTTCTCTTTCCCATTTCACGTCAGAGGCCGCTCCTCCACTTGTCTTCCCTGATCCTCTTTGCATTGGATCAGGGGCTTCTCTTACTTGTTCCTATAGGTCCTCTCCTTGACTCCTACCATAGTATTTCCCTCAGTGCCCTTAATTAGCCTGTTGACCCAAGTTTCCCCTCTTTTAGAATTTAAGATCTTTGAAGACAAAGGTTCTCATTCATCTCATATCTAAACACCTGGCACCACACTTGGCATAATAATTTGGTTGAAGGGATGAATAAATGAATAATGTGTGAATGTCTTGCATAGTTTCTCATCAAATCCCCATTGTGAAAATGAGTCAATCGGAAGGAATGACTCCACAGGGTCAGTGATGAGGGTCAAGGATGACAGCCTGGTTCTATCTGCTCACTTCTTTCTCCCTGGGATTCAGTGTAGGGCAGAGTTCAAGATCACAGACTTTGGAGTCAATGTCGGGATTGAAATCCCAGCATTGCCAGTGATCAACTTTATAGCTTTGAAGAAGTCATTTTTCTTTTCTGAACTTTAGTTTCCTCATCTTTAAAATGGGAATCATGACACCCACCTCTAAGTACCATTGTGAGGATTAAAGGAAAGAATATACATAAGATGTTTTACGTTCACATGAAGTCCTCAATATGCACCTGGGTATTTAAAATCACCTCAATTCATTCTGAATTCTGTTGTCAGATTAAACTTTCAAAACCGGTTCCTGGATATTTCAACTCTAGGTTCAAAAATGCCTTTTCATCTTCAACTGGTCATTCTGTGTCCTCTTCAACATGTCCTTATTCCCAGGACACATCCTATGACCACATCCTCTCTCCTTGCAGCTCCCACCAAACTGAATGAGGTGCCTCATGCTTGCCTCCCCTGGTCTTACTGCCTAATGACAGCTCATGTGTAATTGCTTCACCATCATATTCTCAGGTCCTTGCACAACGCACGGCCAAAAATATGCTCACACTGAATTTCAGAGAAGTGAATGAATGAATTCTGCCTTTCTTCCTCCTTATCACAATCCTTTGAGGTCTATGTCAGATGCCACTATGACAATCCTCTCTGGGAGCCAAACTACACTACTATACTATCTCACACTCCTCTGCCTTCCTATAATGCTTCTGGATTTTAATGCAACCAAATTTGATTCTTCCCTCCTTTGAATCCCATGGCAATTTGTTTTTATCCCCATTATGCACTTGGTTTTTAAATTTACATCATATTTATTTGTACATATTATCTACTTTTCAGAATGTATGTTTGGCCAAGGATTACGTCCTATGTTTTGGTGGTTTCTCTACCTGCCAAGTACAATATCTTGTGCATAGTCACTAATTAATCGGTATTTGTTGGGTTGAATCTATTGAAATTGTCATGAGACTAAGTCCTTCTTTAATACCATAAAGCAGTACCCCATAAAATCCTATTATTAGATATTATTAAGTTCATTTTACAAATTAAGACATAGAGAAAGAAAGAAATTATGGAACACAGAACTTTTGAGATAAACTCAAGAAAATTTGTCTCTGCATTTCCACACCCAAAGGGAAGTATACACTGACCCAGTTAGCATGCAACTCAATTTTCTCATACCTACAAACATGCATTCGTATTTACATATTTCGTATTTCTCTCCAACCTCCCTGTTATTTTATTGTCCAGACAATTGTGACCTTCTACTTATGCTCCTAAAACTGTAATTTTCAAAATTCTAAATGCTTTCTTTTATGGTCTGAGATAAAGACAGCCAAAAGATAACACATGATCTTTGTTAGCCTTCCTGAACCTACTAAGAATAATATTAATAATCACAGCACTACCTTTTCCTCCTATACTACTTTATAGTGTACATATGTCCTGTAATATGATCCCCACATCCACACAATGAGGCACTTAAGGCAGGTGTTATTATCCCTGCTTTGCAGATGAGGAAGTTGAGACAATTACATGAAAGGTTAATTGATACTCAAGGTTATTCACTTGGTGAGTGGCTGAGATGTGACTCAAGTCCAAGTTGTCTAACTTGAAATTCTTTCCAGTCCATCCAAGAGTTTTCCCAAGAATGAGCAAGAGCAACAGTGAGAAGCAAAAGGTTAAAAAATGGGAAAAAGACAGGAGGAGAATTAGAGAGTTATGGGGGTGACTTAGATTAATTGGGGGATACTTTAAGAATATTCTAAAATGTCTGTGTGTGGAAAGAGAGAGTTCAGTTTTGGAAATGATGTTTTGTGCACACCAATGAACACTGCAGAAATTTCTTGCAGATTTGTAGAGGAAAGTATGCACCCTCAAATCTGAAATCTGGAAACTAAAATCTATAAAATCCATATGCAGGATCTATTTGGGTGTCTTATTTAAAGACTCAGAATTGCAATAGAACTCAGGTTTGCATTGGTCATTGTTAAATGTTAAAACATAAGAACAAAATATTAATGCTATTTCTTGCTCAAAATTGTCCTTAATGATTAAATATTCAAATTTGATATTTAAAAGATTCTCCTCTCAATAGCTGTCTACATCATTTTCCTCCAAAATGAAAACAATATAGGTATTTTTACTGATTATGTTTTAGTAAAAACAATTCAAGCACAATAGAAAATATAGAGGAGGTTTTAAAAAATCATCTCCAGGCTCACTGCCCTATTCACCTGCATGTTTAAACACATCCCTTTCTCTCTCTCTTTTCCTTTTTAAACAGAAATTGGATCCTCCATTCACACTATTTCGTGCTGCTTCCCCCTTCCCCTGGCTCCTTCCAGCATCCTTCAGAGAATGCAGCTTAACGTCTGGCACCCGTATTCCTTTAGCTCTTCATATATTGAGTCACAACCAGTAGAGCCCAAAGGAAACCACATGTGTTGAATCTCTGACATGCGAATTAAACCCAGAGTGGGTTGTTATGAATATGGCTACTTTCTGATGACAAAATTGCTAGGGATTAAATTTAAAAGCACTAAGCAAACTGATAAATATAAACTCTCGTGACAGATGCTCTGAAATGTCAATAAAAAATTTCCCAGAGAAGCAAAAAGGATACTCTCTTAGAATATATTAGGAAGAAAATAAACTAAAATTCCTGGTTTGTTCCTGTCAAAAGAGCCTTAAATGTCACCTAAGATATGAACTTTTATCATAATATACAGAAAAACAAAATATACAGAACTACAACTTGATTCAATACATACATCTATAAATATAAAGGCTTGTCCAATTTGTTTGAGGTTCATACAGTTTATGTGAAATAATTCATTATGCCCAAGACAACCAGTATTTTTTTTTGTTTCTTTCCAGACTTTAAACATTTTCAGATTATAATGATAACTCTTTAGTGACATACTTAAGAAGGCTAAGAGGGAGGCTATGGGCTAGAAGAGCATCTTAATAGCAGCAGGGTTATCACAAGGCCTTTTGCCTACTATGCCCTATGGTAAGATAAAATCAATGTCCAAGACAAAGTCTCTCAAGGTATTTAAATTAAGTTGATAATTTTAATTACGGTCTATAAAGCTTTACCAACTTATCATAAAAATAAAGAGAAATTCTAGCTAATTAATGAATATTCTAAATTAAATCATTTTAATGAAATGTAATCATTGCTTTTAAGCACGAGGCATTTTCTAGTATGATATTAAAAAGTATTAATAAGAATATTACAACAATGTCTCATTCACACAACCAGGGTATTCCTAAAACAACAATAACAACAGCAAAAGCAAATAAACCAAAAAACAGGCTTAACTGCCAGAAATTTTGGTAAAATAAGGGTGAAAATGAATGAAAACGAATGTTAAATTCCTGGGAGAGGTCGTTATTTAAAGGAAATAGCAAATATAATAATTTATTAAAAAGAACTTTTGAATTTGTTTCTTTTGAAAGTTTAAATTTTGAACTGTAAGATAAAGTGAGAAA
This sequence comes from Leucopleurus acutus, assembly GCF_964270905.1. NCBI lineage: Eukaryota > Metazoa > Chordata > Mammalia > Artiodactyla > Delphinidae > Leucopleurus > Leucopleurus acutus. The sequence goes on from NC_139159.1 coordinate 61,726,536, forward strand.
TATACATACAAAATGTGTAAATATTTGGGAACAACTTTTAAATAATTAATGATAGTTTAAGTAATAATTGCATTATGGTGTGTCCAAATTATCTCCAATTTTGAATTACTAAGTGTCTAGGACATTTGTCCCAGCTACTGCTGAGCATTTTAACAGATGGGCCATTTTGTCACCCTGAAGAGGAAAAAACAATATCTTCCTTTGCCTTAAGGTCCAATCTTCTTTAAGGCCAAATTCCTGCATCTCTATGAAGTGGCCGGGATGGGGCAAAGCCAACTCCAGAAGAAACCCATCCTGAACCTCTTCCTTGAATAAGCTAATACGTAGCTGAGTTACGGAGCCAGAGTCAAAAACTCTCAGATTCCTGAACAGGAAAGTATTTCTTTCTCCTTTGCCATACATGGTTGCTTTGTACCCGCCAAACAACACATACATAAAGTAGAACACTATTTTTCTTAATGCCATTGTTAAAGTGAATACCTCAACAGAGCATTCAAATATGAATTTTGCCTAAAATTTTTAAAACCAAATTTGCAAATCATTTAGACAATAACTTTAATTTTTCCTTATTCTCCAAGTGTCTGCATGTAACCTAGCAAGAACTTCCGTATTCTACTCTGCTGAAAGTTAATTACATGCCCATTTCCCCCACTGGTTAGTTAGCTCTTTGAGGGTGAGGTCCACGTCTTGTCATCTCTGTATTCCCCAGAGTCCTCAGCACAATTTCTCCTACACAGCACATACCTGAATTGACCTCTCAGCAGAATTCAACACTTTGGATCGATTTTTTCCTCCAAACTCTCTTTTCTGTGGGCTCCGCTCTTGGTTTTCTATGACTCAGACTACTGCTTCTCAGTTTCTTCTTCTTGCTCCTCTCCGTCTGACTTTTAGGTAGTGGGGTTTCTCAGAGCTCTGTCCTGTAACTTCTTTCCTGCTCATTCTATACAAAATCTCCTTAAGCAATCTCATATACTCACATGGTTTCAATTACCATCCATAAAAGCAAATCTGAAATTTATATCTCCAGCTCAGACCTCTTTTCTGAACCCCAGATCATGTTTTCAAATGCTTACTTGTCATCGACAATTGAGTGTCTCACAGGCACCTTAAAAGCAGCATGCTCAAAGTAAGCTCATCTGACTTTCCCTGAATTTGTCTTCCTGGTCCGGTTTCCTCAAAAATCCACCATCTTCCTAGTTGCCCAAGCCAGAAATCTAAGAGTCTATCTCTATCCACATAGCTAAGCTAATAGCCACGTCCTACTGGTTGATATTCTAATTATCTAAAATCTACGGCCATCTCTCAATCGCCACAGCCATGCTCCTAGCCCACGTTATTGCTTAGACTACTACAATAACCTTACGATAGTCTCTCTGTTTCTTTCTCGCCTTCCATCAAATTGTTCTCCACACTCCATCCTGAGATTGGTTTTTCCTGTTTAACACCTTTCTCTGGCTTCGCATTGCACTTGGGATAAAATACAAAGCCCATACCACGGCCCCTAAGATCCTGCACCATGAACCTCCTGACTAGCTCTTGGAGACTTTACCTTATACTGTTCTCCCATCTGCTCGTCCTATGCCTCAAACGTCCAACATCTCTCAGGACTGAGGACCTTCAACCCATGATTGGCTTCTTGTCTAAAATGCTCTGTCTGTTCCCTCTTTTCTTCTTCCAACCTAACTAACTCTTACCCATTCTCTACTTCTTAGCTTACGTGTCACTTCCTCATGAGAATTTTTTCTCTTTGCCTCTCAGATCAGAAAGAGCTGTTATATAAACTCTCATTTCAATTTTCCTTTGTCTTTCATAATCTTCTCCATGCCCTCTTATCTTTTATAACATTCATCACATGTGCATACCTATTTGATGTGGAACTCCCCATGTTAGACTGTAAGCTCCATGCAGATGGAGGCCATCTAAAGTCGTCTTCATTAATGTGTTCTGTGTGTCCAACACAATGACTGATACATAGTAGGGACTCAAAAACTTTTTGCAGGACAAACAAAGGAACAAATGCATGAACAAAAGCTCTTCAAGAAATATTTATTGGATGAACAGTTTGGTGTCCCGCTATGTATTAAACAACTCAGTTTTAAGTGCAGAACCAAGGAAGTGATCAATTATATTTTATTCTTATTCTTGTTTCTACAAAGGATTGAATGTGACTACTTCAGTAATATTAAGTCCAGATTCAATAACATAATTCATATGCTTAAGAGAAAGTGGAATTTTTCAACAAGCGCTAAGATAGCCTAACTTGCTCATTACTGGTGGACAAATACTTGCAAAGAAGAGATTTATTATTGCAGAAATGACTTCATTATCTTCAACTGTTCAGATGAAAGAAATCATCTGTTCAGATTTAAAAAGGCACATTAGAAACATACATTTAGCTCTATTCTAAATATATTAAGAGGAATTGCTTTAAGTAACTCAGGGAAAAAAATCTGGTTTACTTCCTTGCTTTTGCTGAAACATTAAATTTTCAGAAAATAATATATTTTCTATTATATTTAGTCATGTATGCATAGATAAAATCTATTACATCTATCAACCAAAAACTTAACGTGGCAGAGAAAAATTATATTATGTGAACTGATTTGTCTGTGTATTTTCTTCATCTTTATTTAAAATGATTAGAATTTAGTTATTTTTCTCAGATAATAAGCATACATGTAATTTCCGAATAATTGAATTCTTACTCAGAAGGAAGGCCAGAATAGCTTATTTCTCCAATGTGAAGAGGAAAATGATAATGTGATCAGCCTGTTTTATAGTAAATGTCACTTCTCAACTATTATATGGAAAATTTTCACTTTCTGAAATCATGGAAACTTTTATTTAAAAATTGTTGAACCTGACTCATTTAAGGCCTAAATATATATAAGGTAAATAGAAATCAAGCTAAATTTATCTCTTTGGTAGCTAAAGGTCTATATTGGGAAGTGTGCTCTATAATAAGTAAACATCAGACTAGGAAGGTTAGGGTTTAAAGAGTTTTATTGCAAAAACCTTCACTTTTAATTTTTATATTTTTCATTTATATTTTTTCATAGATGTTTGAAGCACTTAAAATTTGTTTTGGGGGCATGACCACTCACTGAGGACAAGCTTTCTTAAAATTTACTTTTATTATTTATTCATTCATTCATTCATTCATTATTTACTGTCATGAAGAATATAAATGGAAAGGAACTAGAGTCATAAATAATAGCCACACATAAACTTTAAGCAACAAAAAGTAAGTCCACCTCACACACACACTTTATAAAGCTAGTTCTGCTCTTCAAAATTGGGCACCAGCACATTTCCAAGACAATTAAAAACAAAAGGTCAGTTTGAAAGCTTTGGCACGGAAGATTGATCCTTGCTAGTACTACCAAAGGCCAGTAAGTTCCAGGGAGCAGAATTCAGACTTAAAGCTACGCAAAGTTCTACAGGGACTTAATATTTAACATCATTAACTTGAGTGAAATATCAATACTATGGTACAGTGGATAATTTTCAGTTTTATTTTTATACAATATATTCAAATACTATTATATCCTCAGTTCCTCTTCCTTTTAACTTTAGGTAGTAAATCAAGAGAGGTATTTCAGTTTTCTTATTGGAAACTACTTCAACTCCTACTCACCAACAGATTAGAACAGGTTAAACAGGTATTTTATAGAAGTATTAAAATGATAAAGCCAAATATCAATCAGTTTAACTGCCAAAAGCATAATGTAGCTTCACATAATGATTGGGGAAGGTGTATTAGTCATGTCAGGCGATGGGGCAGCTCTGTCGGTATGACTCAGAAGGTATTACACATCTACATCACCATGTACATATAGGTTATATTTTAGAAGCAAATCTTTCCTTTGATAATAATTTATTTATGTAACATATCTACTTTCATAGGCATTGAAGGAGGAGTTTCTGAAAAAGGGATCACATAATTTGCCTCTAGTGAAAATATGCAACAGTTCTGTGTCAGGAGCCCTTGTCTGCCTTTGGTATCTTGTCACTGCCCTCCTAAAAAGATCTTACCTGAGTCATAAAAGCAAAAATTTTCATAGGTATAATCTACCTTAGTGGCAACCTGGTCCAAATCTCTCATTTTACAGATGAATATGTGAGCATCAGAAAGACTCAGTGAGTGGATTCAGGCCATTAAATGTGTTTTGTTTCTGTTTTAATTAATTGATTGATTGATTGAATATAGTTGACTTCCAATATTATATTAGTTTCAGGTGTATGACATAGTGATTCAATACTGTTATTGATTACACTCCATACAAAGTTCTTATAAAATATTGGCTATATTCGCTGGGCTGTACGTTACATTCTTGTGTCTTATTTATGTTATACATGGTAGTTTCTACTTCTTAACCGCTTTTCCCTATCTTGCTCCTCCCCAAAACCTCTTCCCGCTGAAGCACTAGTTTGTCCTCTGTATCTGTGAGCCTGCCATTTGCAACAACATGGATGGAACTGGAGGGTATTACGTTTAGGGAGATAAGTCAGACAGAGGAAGACAAATACTGTATGTTTTCACTTATATGTGGAATTTAAAATATAAGACAAAGGAATGTTTGTAACAAAATAGGAATAGACTCATTACAGGTGTTTGCAGAAATAGGACTTGAACTTCTGATTCCCAAAATAGGTCTCTATCACCTGTAACAGTTGTCTCTAGACTTATTTTCATGATTTTCATATTTCAAACAGACATTTTTAAAGAATCAATGTACATTTGCCAAAATTTATTTTGTCACGGGAGACATTAAAAACACATCCACCAACAATATTACCAATATTTGATAGAAGAGATGACTTTTTGACACACAAAAGAGGAAAAACAGACAATCAAAATAAAAGGATGCATTCTACCTCAAATAAATTTTCCTTTACGGAAATCTCACTACATTTTCTTTGTTCTGCTCATTTTGTTGGAGGCCAGCAAACCCTTCACCATCAATCAGTATTCACCTTTACTATTGTGTCCTCATTGGTAAGCTCTCTGCATTTCACACAAGGAGAGAATTCCCTCGTGAGAATAAACTTCAACACTGGGTTAGAATGACTGTAAGATTGAGGGGTTTTTTCAACTCCTTCTTTGTTCTTCTTCAACTCCGAGGAGCTTATCTCAGTGACATTCCATGCTTGTTTCAGAATGAGAACACCTTTCTTGGCTTAAAAAATTTTGTGAAAGGTTAGGGTACCTCAGGGCAACCACTAACCACATGTAGTTATTACACAATTCAAACATGGCTAGTCCAGGGCTTCCCTGGTGGCTCAGTGGTTGAGAGTCCGCCTGCCGATGCAGGGGACGCAGGTTCGTGCCCCGGTCCGGGAAGATCCCACATGCCGCGGAGCGGCTGGGCCCGTGAGCCATGGCCGCTGAGCCTGCGCGTCCGGAGCCTGTGCTCCGCAACGGGAGAGGCCACAACAGTGAGAGGCCCGCGTACCGCAAAAAAACAAAAAAAAAAAAAAAACAAGAAAAAACATGGCTAGTCCAAACTAAGATGTGCTGAAGATGTAAAATAGATACCGGATTTTGTACAAAATAGAACACAGAATATACATAAATAATGTCTAAATTGATTACTTGTTAAAATGATGACAGTTCAAACATATTAGAGTAAATGAAATATATTATTAAAACGAATTTTGTCTGTTTATTTTTACTTTTTTAATGTGGGTACAAGAAAATTTAAAATGACATGCAATTTAAAATCACATCTTGGCTCCCATGACGTTTCTGTTAGACAGCGCTGGTCTACATTGAACGAATACTGTGGCCAGAGTTCTCAGGTTCCCTATTTCCCCTCTAGCTCCCCCTGTTGCTGTCCTCAGAGGTCACGTGGCTTTGTCTCCTTTCTCCCAGAATGACCCCAACCTGACAGCTGAATGTACATTCCATATCTGATGAGACAATAATTCAGGAGACATCACTCACTAAACCATGGGTGTCACTCCTAGAACTATTCTTACTCCCTGGTGAATTATTTTAGGCAAGCGTAGGTTCTGCCTCTCCTGTAAGATCTAAAGGGATAAAGCAGAGAGAAGCACTAAGTTCTCCGAAATGCCAGGAGCATCTAAATAAATTCAGCTGCTTATCCATATAGGCTCCTAAAGTAGATTCTGTCTACCCTGTAGAATACCAATAGGAAGAGTACCTCTATCCTGGAAGCCTTTATTACACTGTCCACATTAGTAAACAGAACACACAGGCAGAAACATTCTGAAAAAGCAAATATAAAAAGAACGGGAATCCAAAAACATTTGAAGTGCTTAACAACATTAACACTTTTTCTTCCATTTTCCTACATTAAAGACATTGTCTGTGACAGCAAATTGAGGGATTTTCCCTGTAATTTGAGAGTGACAACAGAAACTGCTGCTTTCTCTAAATCTTGATAAACTCAACCTTTTTTCAATTAGTGGAACCTATTGACATAAATATACAACAGTAGATGTAGACTTTTTTTTCTCAACATATAATTCCATTTGCTGGTTGGGTCATAGGCTGTAGTTCTATAGGTTGAATGGCTAGCTTATGCATCACAGAATTACTCAGCACAGTTTTTGATGATAACCTTGCCATAGCTTCCAGGTACACTGCAGCTGAATACAAAGCGAGACTGTCTGAGTACATTGTTTAAAATGTCTCCAGTGACTCACTGGTCCATGGCCTCTGTCCAGTGAAACTGGTAATCTGCAAGTAGGCAAGGCCATGTTTTTGTATTATTTTCTGAAAAGCTTCAGAGACATGACTGTTGCGATGAGTTTTACATAATGGATAAAGAAAGTCCAGGCTGTCATTATTCCACACCTAGATTATTATTGGTTCTAGTCTGTCCCTTCCCAAACTTAATCCATCCTGTATATGGCTGCCAGAGGAATCTTCTGATAATTTCTCTTTTTCATCATATCAAAACCTACAGCATATCATAACTTATAAGGACTAGCACATCTGGTGTAAGCTCTATTTGACACCAGAGTCTTTCATATATAAACCCTTTACCCATATACAATCTCATTTCCTGTAACTGGAACCTCTTCCTATTTTAGTCACTCTTTATGTTCCTGAACATTCTAGATCATGTGTCTGTTCTTGCACTTCCCACTGTCAGATTTCCCATCACCCCTGCTCATTGGCTATCTAAGTTCTATGTTGAAGGTTCTTTTTTCATGACTCTTACATCTCCCAAAGATCTCTTTAATTCTCTAATTGAATGTACTACTAAATTATATACACCCTTGAATTCTTCCCTCTTTGTTCCCCCAACTGTTAGTTTTTCCTCCCTGGTTGGATTGTAAATTCCCCGATATTGCCCATCAAACTCAGCACAGTTTTAGACCTGTATATTATACCACGTTTAAGAGCAAGTATGTGTGCTCCCAGAGACCTGTTTCTGAAATTCTAGCTCTAAAACTTACCTAAACTCTGTAAGGCACAGTTTTGTTGTCTGTAAAATAGTGATAATAGAACTTATTCATGACGTCTGTTGGGTTAAATGAGATGTCCATGACAGGTTTCCTATCTTTCTCCAAGAGAAGTTTTTGATAGAGGAGGAAGAAGCAGAGTGTATGGGGATACTGGGCAAGTTGTATAGAATAAAGTGAGTATACTATAGAGGGGAAACTGGGTACAGAAACAAAAATGATGGGTGTGGATAGCAAATTCATTTTGCATAGGCCTAGCTTTCATTATACCTATTTCATTACAAATATCCTTTAGTGTAAGGTCACCGGCATTTAGCTACGTTATGTACCTTAAAAACATCTAAAGTTATCATTTGTCTGTTTAAAAACCTTGTAAGACTCCCTATTGCCTCTAAGATAAAAGTGAAATTCATTAGCTCTACGTGACCTACACACTTCTCTAGCTTTAGTTCCCATTTCTCACCTACGTTGTACTTTGTGCTCTTGCTGAATACAGCTATCTTTTCCTGAAGATACTATGTTTGAGTCTGCATTCTCCTTCTGCATGGAATACATTTATTTCTTCCTCTCTTTCCTTCATTCTGTTCTTAGGAATACCCAACCAATCCTTCAAGTTCTGACTCGGTCACATATCCTCCAAAGATACAACTTTCCCATGATGGTCTCGGGAGTACCATATACGTCTGAATGTAAGGTGAGTTTCCTTCTCAAAATCATCTTTCAAAAAAAGGAGGGGCACCTTAATTCTTTTAAAAGTATTTTCTATTATGGGAAATTCTTTGCATTTCTATTTTGAATAACAATTTATTTGGGGGAAGTCATATTAAGCAGAAATAACTGCTATTTTTTTTTAAAGATGTGGACAATTTTTTTTTAAGTCTTTATTGAATGTGTTACAATATTGTTTCTGTTTTATGTTTTGGTTTTTTGGTCCCGAGACATGTGGGATCTTAGCTCCCCGACCAGGGATCGAACCCGCACCCCCTGCATTGTAAAGTTAAGCCTTAACCACTGGACCGCCAGGGAAGTCCCACTGCTACTGGTTCTTAGAGACGCCCCTGATGAAACTGGGTAATAAAAGCTGGCAAATACATTTACACAGATTTTAAAATTATTTTTTCCTGTGTGATATCATACCTGAAAAATTATATTATTGAAAATAAGTCATTTAACAGTCACTTAAAATGTAGTATAGGAAGTGGTTATAATGTGGAGATCCCAAAAATATTATTTGTAAAGGATAAATATTTTTTAAGTGATTCCAGTGTTTATTTACATAGGCACTTGAAACTGTGGATAAAATTTTCAATGATGACACCAAGATTAAACAAATGCTATACCTCTAATAATTTAGACAAAATGAAGATGGCAAGCTCCCAAAAAAACAGTTTGATGGGTCAAGGAGCAGCTCTAGAGATGATAAAGAAATTGATGTCAAAGGCTAGGAAGAGTTTGAAAAAAATGTTTCATGGACTATGTGAATGGTATTAAAACAGAATTGCTAAATTGATATCTTATTTTAAATAGATTTTATAATCTGGTCAACAAATTAAATAGTGGAAATTGTTCTTAACTAATTCATCATCATCCTAAAATGTTATTAATTCCAGTTGGTCAAAAACGTTGTTTAGTTATTTTCTTTCTTTTTTTCCTTCTTATTGTGAAAATGGGGGAAATCATCTTACATTTCGGTCACTGCATATTGGAGCAGGCACGGTATTTCCTCCCTCCCCTGTGCTCTCCTGGCAGTGAGTCGATTCCATTGTATTATAATTACTTGTCTGTCTCCTTTCTGGACTGTGAATGCCTTCGGCACATGGTCAATTCCTTATCATCTTTCTGTCCTGAATATCTAAGCCAAAGCCTGGTTCAGACATTTTTTCACAGAAAGTGAAAATAAATCAATTCTTAAAGAAATGGTTAATTAATACTAGTACCATAATAAGATGCTAGCTTTTATTTCAATCTTTTGTTAAAAATGTTGTAAATAACTGTGCAACCTAAAAGAAACTAAACCTAACTTTTATCTTGACCATTTGAAATTAGTGCTCAGGAAAAGTTTTTTTTTTTAACATCTTTATTGGAGTATAATTGCTTTACCATGGTGTGTTAGCTTTTGCTGTATAACAAAGTGAATTAGCGATACATAAACATATATTCCCATATCTCCTGCCTCTTGCGTCTCCCTCCCACCCTCCCTATCCCACCCCTCTAGGTGGTCACAAAGCACCGAGCTGATCTCCCTGTGCTATGCAGCTGCTACCCACTAGCTGTCTATTTTACATTTGGTAGTGTATATATGTCCATGCCACTCTCTCACTTCGTCCCAGCTTACCTTTCCCCTCCCCCATGTCCTCAAGTCCATTCTCTATGTCTGCGTCTTTATTCCTGTCCTGCCCCTAGGTTCATCAGAACCATTCTTAAAAGATTTTTTAGAGTCCATATATATGTGTTATATAACAAATACCGGTCACTGTATATTTGTTTTTCTCTTTCTGACTTACTTCACTCTGTATGACAGACTCTAGGTCCATCCACCTTGCTACAAATAGCTCAATTTCGTTTCTTTTTATGGCTGAGTAATATTCCATTGTATGTATGTGCCACATCTTCTTCATCCATTCATCTGTCAATGATACTTAGGTTGCTTCCATGTCCTGGCTATTGTAAATAGAGCTGCAATAAATATTGTGGTACATGACTCTTTTTGAATTATGGTTTTCTCAGGGTATATGCCCAGTAGTGGGATTGCTGGGTCATATGGTAGTTCTATTTTTAGTTTTTTAATGAACCTCCATACTGTTCAGGAAAAGTCTTCTGAATGAATGAGTGAATGTGTGAATTATTCCTTTCTAAATAACTTTACGTCTGTATATATCTTTCATTATAAAACACACTGTTTTTTATATTTTAACATTCAAGACCTAGGGTATGTCTTATGGCCTATACTACATAAAAGGATAGCATTGCCTCACAATTTAAGTGGTAACCCCTTCTTTTTTTTCTTTATGGTACATAAAAAGGGGTATTTCTAACAAAAAAGGTGACTGCCAACAGAGAAGAAAAGTTCGGACTTATTAATCACTTTCTATGTGTAAGGCGTGACAACCTTGATCAGTAAATGATCTGATCACTATTTTATAGATGAGCTCCCCAAGGCATAAGGGGTTAAGTAACGTGATGTAAGATCACAGCTACCACCACATGCTCTATCTTTTGGGGGGAAAATTGTTTGACCTTTGAAAGGGGAGTGAAGAAATTATGAGAGCTTTTACTTCACTTCTTCAGATTTATGCTATGGCTTAAAATGTATCATTTATAGTACTTGTTAATCACCATACCTGAATGTATCGTAACAATTCAACTATAATAGTGATGATACTTAAGAAACTGCGTTGAGCAAGCTATTCAAGTTATTTGTGTCACTTGGTTAAATAAAGCATGTACTTCTAAATTTTATTTTATTTTCATTAGAAAAGTAAAAAAAAAAAGAAAAAAGACATATGCCTGCTGGGTACTGGAGAGAATTACTGTGATAGGCATGGCTTGCCTCCCTGACTTAACCCAGTTTTCAAAATAACTCCATTGCTATGAATTTAAACATTGAAGTCAGTACAGTATCCCTCACCCATGCTATTGTCTCAAAGCTGCCATCAGATGTCCTTTTTCCCCATCGAACAGAAACAACAGCAACACATATTAAGTGTATATTTTTAGACATCTTACTTTGTTTGAAGGTGAAGCGAGGATACTCTGTAATGACAGAAATGTTAAAGTTTCTTCAGAATGCTTTATGTATGTGCATGTATCAATACATAGGTATATGTGAGTGCTCACACACACACACATTTCTTTAATCCAATAAATATTCACTGAGCAGTACTACTACAAGGCAGGCACTATGTAGGTCTACGCTTTTTAGTGTGGAGTAAAATAGGCAACGTCCTTGCCTCCAGAGAGCCCTTTGTCTAGTGGGAAAAAAGAAAAACACAGTTAAAAAACATAATTTAAATTATAGAAAAAAGAAAAAAAAGACAGAAAAGAAATGGATATTAAATATAAAATATGAGAAATCTCCCCTCTCCTCATGTTGTAAGAATTTGAAATGTCCTTTGAATTAAACCAAATCCAAGCATGATGATTGTGCTTGTGTTCATTAGAAGCAAACCAAGGTAAACCAAGTGGGAGTCCCTTAGGATGCAATTAGAGAGGTAAGAGACATTTAAACCTTCCATCAGGGTGAGCATGAAGTAATCCCAGAGAGGGAGGACAGAGTTTTAATTTAATAAGCAGAAATATAATCAATAGAATAGATTGGGAGATAGACACAGTGATCAGAAACGGCAAGAAGCATTACCAAGTGCTGTTGGGGAAGAAAACTACCTTGGTTAAGGGAACTTGAGGATTACAGTTTCCTCACCAAGGAAGAGCATAGGGTGAGAAAATTTAAAGCTGCCTTAGCTGAGAGGATTTTTAAACATTTTTATTGGAGTATAGTTGATTTACAATGTTGTGTTAGTTTCAGGTGTACAGCAAAGTACACATATACATATATCCACTCCTTTTTAGGTTCTTTTTCCATATAGGCCATTATGGAGTATTGAGTAGCATTCCCTGTGCTCTACAGTAGGTTCTTATTAGTTGTCTATTTTATATATAATAGTGTGTGTATGTCAATCCCAATCTTCCAATTTATCCCTCCCCCCTTACCCCCTGGTAACCATAAGTTTATTTTCTACATCTGAAACTCTATTCTGTTTTGTAGATAAGTCCATTTGTATGCCCCCCTTTTTTTTAGATTCCACATATAAGTGATACCATATGATATTTGTCTTTCTCACTTCACACAGTACAGCCACTATGGAGAACAGTATGGAGGTTTCTTAAAAAACTAAAAACAGAGCTACCAGATGATCCAGCAATCCCACTCCTGGGCATGTACCCCGAGAAAACCATAATTCACAAAGATACGTGCACCCCAATGTTCACTGCAGCAATATTTACAATAGCCAGGACATGGAAGCAACGTAAATGTCCATCAACAGATGAATGGATAAAGGAGATGTGGTATATATATATATATGTGATGGAATATTACTCAGCCATAAAAAAGAATGATGTAAAGCCACTTGCAGCAACATGGATAGACTGAAAGGAGTTTTTTAAGTTCACATAACTCTATTCCGCAGCCATCTGAGCCTTGGCTGCCCTGAGACAGTGCTTCTCAATGGGAACTCTTCATCCCCCAGGAGGTACTCGACAGTGGTAGGAGACAGTTTTGGATGTCACAACTGAAGCAAGGGTGATTTTGCTGTCCCAATGCCCAGGACAGCCCCCTCATGACAAAGAATTATCTTGCCCCAAATGTCAATAGTGCAGAAGTTGAGAAATCCTGCTTTATTGTAAAAAGGACTCTCAGCAACAACAGAGAGGTAGAGATAGAGATAGAAATGATAGAGATTGAGGTAGAGATAAATAGATTGATAGATAGATAGACAGAAAGATAGACAGTTAGATAGATAGATAGACAGATAGAGAATATGCTATGCTTTTGAGGTACAACTGCTCCTGGAGGGAGTTCTCTAGGAGCTGAGAGTGCTCCCTGTCTGAAAGCCAGCAAGAAGGCAAGAACCTCAGTCCTACAACCTCCAGGAACTAAATTCTGCCAACAAGAATGAGCTTGGAAGTAGATTTTTGCCAGAGTCTACAAAAAAGAACTCAGCTTGACTGACACCTAATTGCAACTGGGTGATACTCTAAGTGGAGAACCCAGCTACAGCTGGCCATATTTCTGATCCACAAAAATGTAAGCTAATAAATGGGCATTGTTTCAAGTCACTAGGTTTGTGGTAGGTTGTTACACATCAATAAAAAACTAATACAACACACGAAGAACAGATATCATAGTCTGGCACATTCCAATACACCCAGTTAGACTGCAAGCTGCCTTTGGGCAGGACTCAAGCTTGCGGTGTTCATTATTACATACCTCAGCATCCACATGGTATCAGGAACATGGCAGCCTTCAATAAATATTTGTGGACTCACTCATTTTGTCCTGGCTTCATAGTGTTTCTTCATTGTCAAGGAACACATTGGAATTTGGTGTACACAAACATAACTATATTTACACAATCTGTGAATTTGCTTAATGTGAACCTGAGTCAAAGAGTTGAATCTGGGGCTTCCCTGGTGGCGCAGTGGTTGAGAGTCCGCCTGCCGATGCAGGGGACACTGGGAGAGGCCACAACAGTGAGAGGCCCACGTACCACAAAAAAAAAAAAAAAAAAAAAAAGAGTTGAATCTGTGTTGATTATACCTGTAAACATAGGTTTCTTATCAGACAAGATAGGTTAAAAACCCTGAAAAGAATAAACTAACCATGGTAAAAGCCTCTTTGTAGAGGAACTGACCAGCTGGTCCATTGTCCTTAAACACATAAATTTATATTTCTGGGTAGAGGTGATGGTGCATGTTATGGGTCACCTTGACTGGGCACAGTGTCCAACTATTTGTTCAAACATTATTCTGGATTTTTTTGTGAGGGTGGTTTCAGGTGAGATTTACATTTAAATAGATGACTTTTGAGTAAAGCAGATTGCCCTGCATAATGTGGATGGGACTTATCTAATCACTTGAAGTCCTGAACAGAACAAAGTCCACCTACTTAAAGCCTTAATTGAGTGCACTAGATTACATGACTATTATGAATGTCTAAGGGTTCTATTACTTAAAATCATAAGAAAGATACTTGATAAAAATACATATAATCCTTTCCCAAATCCAAACTATGGTTTCCCTCATATAAAATACTAGCACATGCTAATTTATTTCTGTAAAATTTTACTGCAATTGTGAAATGTACAGTTCCGTTATATGTGAGTTGCAAGTGACTCCTTGGTCAGGCTCATTAGAAAAAGTCAGATTTGAAAAGATGAATTGAAAGGGAAGAGATTCCAGAAAGCAGAAGGGAAATAGAATTTTCTTTTTCAATGTATCGTAGAGAGAAACAAATGAAAATAAAATGAAGTTAACCTGACTATGCAAGTATTGTCTGGTGTTGGAAGAGGTTGAAAATTGAGACTGTTTAAGAAGGACAGACTGTATGACCTTTGGCATTCTGTCACCCATGTGTGGAATGAGGCCATTTAAAGCTCTCCTTTGAGGAAAGAGATGGGAAACTTCCAATTTAGTAATATTTAATAGAATAAAAACAACTGACTGATGTTGTTTTTATCCTATTATCTTGGGAAGAAAATAGAACAGGACTCAGTTGATAGGAACCAATAACTCTGATCCATTAAATTTAAAGTTTTGAATATTAAATAAAGAATACTATTACTACTACAATGACTATGACTACTATTTAATAGTTGTTGAGGATTTACCATGTGTCCGGCATTGCTCTGTATACTTTAGGTGTAATTATTATTCCTCATGAATAATTCTATGAAGTAAGTACTATCTTTATACCCATTTTATAGAATAGGCAACTAAGGCAGAGAAAAGTCAAGTAACTTGTTCAAAACTAGCATATGTGGGGGTTGGAGCCAGGGTTTAATCCAGACACTCTAATTTCAGAGTCCATGCCCTTAATCACTAGTACTTATGTCTCTTAAAATGAAAATTATTCACTACAAATCAGAATAAATTCACCAATGTATTTTAAAACTATAATATCCTTGTTAATAAATAAGAACTTGTCAATAGAATATCAGGTTAAACTGACTGAAACATACAATTTGTAGGTCAAATTACCAAATATTGATAATCTCATATAGTTCAATGTGTTTCAAATCCATTGCTATTAACCTAGTAATTGCAACATTTCATTGATCTCTTTAATATTCTACCTTTATTATTTAATTTTAATTAAAAATTCAAAAAGGCATCACATGTCTTTTCATGATCTTGGCCCTATTAATCCTATTAAAAATAATAAGATCTTAACATCCTGCACCACAATCTTTCAGAAAATTAACACCAGTCGTAAGGGAAAATTAATAGTATTTATTGTCATATTGAACTTGGAAATCATTAAAAATATTAAATATCTCATCTACCAAGGAAATAATGAGTATCTATTAAAATTACTAGCAATAAATGAGTTTATTCTTAATTAATTCTGCTTTAGCAGACCATCGAATTCAGAATACAACCCAGAAGTAGCACCTTTATAAGAGAATCTTTCTTGGAAAGGTATTGGAAACATTTTTAGCAGCAAATATAATGTACCTTCAGTAGACATAATCATCCACCACATTAAACTCAAACTTCGGGGCTCTGTCACACAATGGATAGTGCATTGAACTTCTAAACTCAAACTTCGGGGTACTTTACAATCTCTTTTTCCCTATAAATGTATTTATTACATTTCTTCTTTAATCTCCCCACCTGGAATGTTCCCTTTATAATTTTTTTTTATGCTTGCAGCTATCTCTTCACCTTGGTGAGTGTCAAAATTCTATTTTCTGTTAAGTTCTGTCCATATATCTTTATGTTATAAAGCATCTCCTAAGACCTATTTCTGAGACATGAACTCTCCTTGGAGTTCGCATGGTCTTTTTCCTTTGAGTTCGCATAGTCTTTTGTTTGCACTTTTGTTGTAATTATTACATTTTCCCTCTTACTTTGTGTTCATGTTTTTCCCCCATGTTAGTTCTTTCCTCTGTATCTGTCCTATTGATTAAATCTCTTAAACATATAATCCATCTTTCCTCTCTCCTGTGGTCTCTCATTTAGATTATAATTACTATAGGTTTAAACTGATTTCTTGGTCTATCTTCTGTCAGTTAGGATGCTTTCAGCTATGGTAGCAAAACCTCTCACTCAAACTGGTTTTAATAATAAGTACATTTATCATCTCACGTAAACAATTCTAGAGGTAGAATGAGCTCCATCAGAGAGTATCAGGGTATGAGTTTCATCAGGGCTCAAGGCTATTGTCATGGATCCAGGTTCCTTCCATCTCTTGATTCTGCCAGATTCAGTGTTTCAGCTTTGCTCTCATGCATGTTTCCTTCACCTTTGCAAGATGGCTGCCCACAGGTCCGTGTGTCACATCCAGGCTCAAAAAGGCCCAGAGGAGGAAAAAAAAAGTTGCCTCCCTTTGTCTTGTTTTTAGGAGTGAAGAAACTACACTGAGAAGACCTCTGCCAGACAGGGTGTTCCTTATAGATTTTTCATCCCCTTCTACAGACTTTTGATATCACTTGAAGTTCAATGGAAAGGGTTGTATTAGAGAATTGGCTATAGGGAGACTGTTACGGAATCATTCCTAAATTTAATAGGAATCTGTAATCTAGGGAAGAGATGATTTTTTGGGACTAGGAGGTAGGCAGTGGAGATTGATGGATTTAAGCAGATGAATTATTAAGTATATTTCATGTGTAGAAACAAAAGGAATTGACGATTGTTTGTAGGGGTGTAGGAAAGGGAGGCTTCAGGGCAGACCCCTGGCATGAGTATCTTGGGGAATGGGGGTATCACTTATGGAGAAGGTTAACACTGGAGGAAAGGCCTTTGGGGGAGAGAAATGTTGAAGATCAAAGAGTTGGTTTTTAAACATGTTACATTTGAAATATGCAAGTAGATATTTCAAGTAGGCTGTCACTTATACCAGACTGAAGTTACAAAGAGAAATGCAGGCTGGAAATACGAATGTGGCATTGCTCTTTTACAGATGTATTCAAAGACATGGGAGCAGATGAAAGTACCTAAGATGTACATGGAGAGTGAGGATAAACAACACCGAAAGCTGAGGCCTACTGAGCACCAGATAGAGAAGAAGGAGCTGACAAAGGAAAGTGAGAGGAGTGGCCAGAGAAGTAGGGGGAACATCAGCAGAGAATCATGTCACAAATGTCAAGAGAAAAGAGTGTTTCACAGAGGAATTGCTCAACAGTAGAAAGAAAGAAAGAAAAGAAGGAAGGAAGGAAGGAAGGAAGGAAGGAAGGAAGGAAGGAAAGGAGGGATGGAGGAAGGGAGGGAGGGAGAAAGGAAGGAAGAAAAGAATGGTGATTAACTCCTACTAAAATGTAATCCATTGATACTATTTGAAGTCAAAAAGAGCTCACTCATGGGAATATGCACAGTGAAAAGGACAGAAATCTCCATTACAATGTCTTCTGACTGTCTCCTTTTTTGCCCAATTTGGCAGTACCTGAAGCTGTAAAATATTTAGAAACTGATCATTAAATGGGATTTGAAAGCTCTTTTGTGATGGTCTGTCTGCTTGCCTTTTATCTGATCTCTGCACCCAGTTCTGTGTTGGAACATGCACTAGTCAGAATGTCCATTATTATCACAAATAATGAATTAGATCATTCATGAAGGCTGTGTCTTCAAAGTCAGACTTCTAGAAGAAAAATAAAAATTTCCATCATCTGAATGGCTGACAATGCTCTCCAAGGAATGAGCATCTAATGATAGGATTTCAGGCACTAGGGACCAAAGAGGGGAGGATATTTTAAAGTAAAGGTATAAAATCATCTCACATAGGCAACTGCCTGTACTGTTTTGGGCTTGAATTTAGAATATAATATATATATATATATAAAACTTATTTTTCCCAAAAGTAGATTATGCTTTTAAAATTTTAAAGAATATATAAACTATACCAATGATGATGAAACTGGAGTAGTTTCATGTGGATAAGTTTGATGAATTTGATGTGTCAGTCTTTGAATGCCATTGGTGAAGCTTCCTTCCCATTGTCCAACTTCTCTACTCCCCCTACCCCCAACAGGGCGTAGTCAACTTTCAGACATTTTACTCCGAGCCCAAGAAAGAGGTGTGACCATACAGACTGATGCACAATGCCAGAGGGGAAGGACTTTCGCAGTACCTAAAGTTGGAATGTACTGAGTGTGGTTTCCCTTTGGAAATTAGGAACAAAATACATCTTAGAAGTTAAGACTACCAGCATTGTTGTCAGAATAAACCAGAGTTCAAATCTCAGCTCCAATACCTACTAGCTGAACTGACTTGTATAATACTTAGCCACTTTAAGCCTCATTTTTCTTTACCTGAAAAAGGTGATAATAATATTATCAGTGATTACTTGGATATCTGTAAATTATTGTGAATATTAAATGTGTTCCATACAAAGCAGTAGGCATTAAATAAATGTTATTATTACTACAATTATTATTGCTCATAACAGCTTTGCTATTCCTTAACCTAGGAAGATCAGTGAGGGAACCTAAGCCTCTCACCGATGAGACAATCTCCAGCCATTGCTCTTTCTCTCGATTGTGTTTGTTTTCTGAAGCTGTCAAGCTGGTCTAAGCCCAGTGCGTGCTCTCTCTCTCTCTCTCTCTCTCTCTCTCTCTCTCACTCACTCTCTCTCTCTGCAGGAGGAATCCAACTACAGGTGCATGTCTTTCTCCATCCACCAAGCCACTGCTATCATTGTTTTTCCCCTGGGTGTTGGCTTTGGGGAAAGAGTCCTATAGAGTTGGCTTTGGTCCTCGTCTGCATTAGTCAATCTAGTCAAAATAAAAAGGAACTCTGATAATCCAACCTATATCACTGAAATTCTACATGGAGTTTGGGTCAAAAACCCAGCTAGTAATGAAGAGTTCACTGGCATCCATATTCTTTGGGTTTCTGAGAGGAGAGGTGGCTTTCAAAGAAAAGAGTTCAAAAGGCTCACTAGTTCCTGTTTTCCCTCTCTCTCTATAAATACCATCACCCCTTTTCCTAGCAAGATTTGCAAGTGTTATCTTCCATTTATCTACCAGATATATCACCACATTTATTTGACCATCGGCTTGAAGTCAGGTATGGGATGTATATATTTCAAGCTGGCTAATAATCCCGTATGGGCAGGCATGGTGTAATTGGTTAATGGAAAGTTACATGGAAAAGAAAATTTGATGCATTTAAATTTCTCAGCCTAAAACTTTAATTTTGTATAACATATTTATCTAAACTTTTTAAAGCCTGGAATGCTTTTTCCTTTCTGAGTGATTTCACACACAAGAGATCACCTTGCGACAACCTTGTCAAGCAGTAGGTATTATTTTCATTCCTTACTTTGCTGATGAAGCTAAGAGTTCAAAAGATGAATAGGAAAAGGATAATGGGGCCCCATCACACTTAGAAAAGATTTAAACTCCTTTCTATGGCTTGCAAGACCCTAGGTACTCTGTCCTACCAGGCTCTCAGTCGTATCCCTACAGCCAGTCCAAAGCTACTCTGCTCTGTCACGGTAGCCCTCATGTGTTTATTGAATATCCTGTGCTCATCCTCACCTATGGGCTTTAGTACTTAGTCCCAGTTACCTACTGCTGAATTACAATCACCTCCAAAGTTGGTGGCCCCCAAAACAAGCATTTTATTATGCTCATAGTCTCTGCAGATCACAGATTTGTACAGGACACAGAAGCAACATGTTTACGCTCTATGACGTCTGATCTTCAGCTGGAAAGACTCAAAGGCTGCGGGTGACTCTGGTATCACCTGGAAACACCTCTATGCCCATGTCTGGTGATTGATGATGGCTATTGGCTGGGGCCTCACTTGCAGCTCTTGGCTAGAACACCTGCTTTTTTTCTCTCTGTGTCCTGGGCTTCCTCACAGCATGGAAACTGAGTAATAAAAGCAAGCATCCCAAGAGAACGGGAGAAAACTGCATAGCAATTTTATGACCTAGTCTCAAAAGTACTTAGCGTCCCTTCCACCAGATTCCATTGAGGAGGAGTCCGTCACTGGGTTCTGCTCAGGTTTAAGGGAGAGCATCAGGGGCACACTCTAAGTAGCGCATATTGGATGGGACATATTTTCTTGGCCATCTTTGGAAAATACAATCTGCCACACACCTGCTATTCGCTTTGTCTAAATAGTTTTTTTCTTCCATTCTTTGTATAACTGGCTCCATTATGTCATTCCACTTGTTTCATAGGTACAAATATCCCCATCTATGAAAACTGTATCTAAAATAGTATCATTTTCTTCTCTCAGCTTTTAAAAATTCTTACTTAATATATCATATATCCTGCCTCATATTCCCTTCCCTCCTTCCTTCCTTTCTTCCTTCCTTCCCTCCCTCCTTCCTTCCTTCCTTCCTTCCCATCCTTCCTCCCTCCCTCCCTATCTCTCTTCTCTCTCTCATCATCAATCAATCCATCTATATCTACTTATTTCTTCATCTATCTGTTGACCACCATATTCTAAGACATGGGACAATGTCTAACACAGAGACAGAATAGATAGATACTCAATAAATATTTGTTGAATAAATAAATGCATGAATGAATCCACTGAAATGAATTAGGTTATCAGATCGTTTTGTTTGGAAACTCAAGGCACCTAGACCAGCAGTAAGACCCTTGAGACCCGGGAGAGGGGGTGGGAAAGGTGAAGCTGCAAGGGCTAGTGGAAGGGGGTCTAAAAACCACATTCTGCTAACTCCATGGTTTTGTCCTAGGTCAACTCTGACTCTCAAAATTCCCAAATTAAAGTCTTCTGAGGAGTTTATCAGCCTTTCCAACGTATGCAGGATATAAGAAGCATGCCATGATACATCATTCCATTGTTTAAACTTGTTGTTAACTCAATCTTCACAGAACTGAGACTTCCTTTAACCTATAAATTTTACTGCACCAATTACTCATTCTCAGAAATGCTTTACCCTCCTTTGATTTGTTCCACTTCATGACTATAGATGATGAAACCAGAGTTTGAGAATGTCACCTCCAATTTTGCCTGACATGGTATCAGGAATTGAGATTACTTACGTAATGATCTTCAAACTGCTCTTAATAAATTACTAATGTTTGTGGTCTCGCTTTAGAGCTAAGCAGTTGAAAAGAAGACTTGTGACTCTCTCACAGAGCAAAATTATCTTTTGTATTTAATAACTGGGTTCAGACTTCCCTCTAAGTCATTGCCACAGATTTAAATCTAAATGATCACTCCTAAATTATCTATTTCCAACTCAGACTTCTCTTTTAAAGGCAAGATTTGTATATCCAATTAGTTACTGGACATTTTCATTTTGATGACTCACCAGAACTTGACATATCTAAAATTTATTTTATCACTGACCCTGAAAATCTTCTCATTCTATATTTTCTCTCTTAGTGAAATGATCCTCCAGGAGAATCAAATTTTCCACGAAGCTGATGAAACCTAAACCTCTGGATCTTGTACTTGCATGAGTTCCTTCTAATATTCTAATCTTGTAGTCTCATTATTTTTATCATCAGGATGCACGTCCATTTTCTTTGTCAATAAAAGGTGAATATCTTTTTTTAAGCAGATGATGCAGCTTCATTACCACGACCTAGGTTGGCCTTAAAAGAAAACTGGCCCAGCTGGATAACATTTGTCCCAACAAGAGGCCATGGGTCACTATTTTAAAATAAAAGCCATCATTTTAATCAGTATTTGACAACTTTTAACTTTTTTTGTTATCAATAAATTCACTAATCAAGTCACCCCGTACAGTTACCTCAGTGTCAAGGGTATATACGAAAGTTACATTATTGTGTGTATTTTACTAATATATTTTAAGGACCTAGGAGAGTCCTTACCTAGGCGGAGAGTCAAACCACCTTTTACATTTTTCAGACTATAGCTCCAGTCATGTCATATTATGTAGAATTTTGTGTTAGAACACATATGTGAGTATTTTTTCAGTGATGTATTGCTTTTACCTGATGCTATTCCTTTCCCTTTCGCTTATTTCTGGATAGAAAAGGAATTTCCTTATATCCAGTGACTATCCTAGTTACGCTTTACAGTAGTCTCAAAGGTTATCAGCTTCATCCACAGTTTGGCTAAGAGCTTTAACCTGAACTGGACAAACCAAATGGCTGCCTAGTAGAAAACTGTCAGAGAGTCTAATTCTAATTTCACTACTGCCTGATACTTGGCATGGCTTGGCAAGGAGAAATAATATTTCTAGAGGAATTCATGACGTCTTTTAGAAGAAATTCATGAAGCTCTTCTAAAAGCTATTCTTAGATTATGCCAGACTATTAGAGAACTGAGTAGATAGCCCATAATTCATTTTTATTAAGTTACTTTTTGGTATGATATCCTAATCCTAAATGTAGAGCATTATTTGAAATACCTTCATAAAAACTCTTGCTTGGTTGACTCTCAGAGTCCTCACGAAAATGCTGCTCATTAAGATAGACTGAAAATTGTCTAAATTCCTTCCTTTTCTTCTCAAGGTGGCAAAGTTTGATAGAATAATCAGAAAGTTTGGCTTTACTATTCTCTTTTCAGGGAATGATTGTGGTTGAAACATTAATCTCTCTGATAGATTAAATGGTTGAGGGATCCCATAGATCTATTCTATACTGGTCTACTTTTCACCCAGCTTTTATTTATCTCACATTTGGAGAAAGAATACTCTAATTCATAACTGCTTATTTAATCTCATCCATTCATTCATCCATGTATTCAGGAAATATTTATTGATCCCTCCCTGGATATATATCACTCTTCAAGTCATTGAAGGTAGAACAATGAAAAAAAATCCCTATACTCATGGAGCTTATGTTTTAACAAAGGGTAAGATTGTTCCTGACTTCCTGTATATGACTCTTTAACAGATATTCATTCAAATCATAGCACCAGGATAATCCTGATCAACATGTTTATCTTATGGATATAATAAATCATTGGCTCATAGGAAGCTGAGAGCTAAATTTGCCTCCCTTATATGTTGATTCTAAGTGCATAGTATACTTTTTTTTGTTCTATCTCATTTCATGTCCCTACCTTTATTTTCCCTTTGCCTTATTTCTAACATTACTTAATAATTTATGTCACTGTGCTGTATGCCTTTTTAAGACTCTAAAATCTTTTCTAAGAGCAACGTTGAGTATAAAACATAAAAGCATACGAATAAATAAAAATACTCACCTCTTTAGACCCTCCCCTCCCATTTCCCTCTGTCTAATCCATCTTATTGGAATAAATTTTCTAAAAGGCTACTTCCATCACATCATAAGCTTTCTAATACCTTTGGTGGCTCCCCAGATATGTCCTTCATAATCCATCCCTGCTGGGCTACCTCATTTCAGCTGTTTTCCTTCCCACCAGACTAAGTCCCTACTTTAGTGAATGATGTGTAGATTCTCACAAGTGTTTTGCTCTCTCTCACCTCTGAGTCTTTGCGTTTGCTGCTTCCTTTGTTGAAAAAGCCCTTCCCCTCCACACCCTCTCACCTGGCTTGCTCCCTCTTTCCTAGTGTCATCTTTCCTGGGAAGCCTTACCCGCTGCCTCAGGCTTAGTTATGTGCCCCTCCTTTGGGTTGCCATAGTACCCTCTGCTGACGTCTGCCCTGTACTTATCTCGCTGTATTTATTGTAAGTGTTAATTTGTCTGTTCTTGTCTGTCGCTAGACTGTGACCTTCTTAGGGAGGGAACTCTCTTTCATCTGCATGTCCCGGGGCCTCGTACAGTGGGTGCCCCACAGACAGTGCTCAGTACAGGTTTGTTGGATGACTCAGTGAAGGAGAGTCAAATTTCCAAAGGTTGCCTGGCATACTGGCTCTCCTTCCTTAAGTGATGCTTGTTTCCTTGAAGATTAAAAGCAACTTACGATTTGCTTGTACCTTTTCAGTCAATGACTGGATAGATATTGGTCTCTCATACTCTCACATCTTGAAAGCTGGTTCAAGAAGACAAGAGAGGACCCCCAAAGAGAAATTTGGTCATTTCCTTATAAGTTTGCTATTTTCTTTTCACATTATGATGACAATGACCAGCACTAAGCTTAGCATAAAAAAGATGCTCAGTAAATACTGGTTAAATAAATAGTGGTTAAACGAATGACTCACAAAACTGAATGAATGAATGTAGAAGTTTTGCCTACATGGGATAGTTGGTCTTACAGTAAGCAGAGCTGATTGTATCTGGTGCTGGGAAACTTCTGCTCTACCCGCTCTGTTCTACACCACTGTTAATGATTGACACTTTGGGGTTAAGGATTAAGAATAAAGGCTGCAGTGATGGTACAATACTGAGCAGCCTTAGTCAATAAAATTACCTATTTTGTGAGTACAGAGCAGGATCCATTCACTGGAGTGCCATGGGTGATGGGAGGGCAGGGTTCAGAAGTGGGAAAAAGAAGTCTGAAATGGGACAAACACAAGCGCAGTGAAGGCCGACCATGGAACCAAACTTCACCACTTTTTTCTAAAACAGGCTCTGCTAACCCCACACATCACTATTTTCTTCTCACCCTGTCTGCGTCCTTTCTTCCATAAATATTTACTAAGGACTTGCCGTGTGCCAACTGCCTTGGAGATGCAAGGGGTAGAATAGAGAGCAAAATAAACACAACTATTTCTTCAGCGAGCTCACAGCCTGGCATAAAAGACTAACAACCCAATAAGTAATATCACAAATTGCAATGAATGCTCTTAAAGAGGGATCTTCGGAAGTGTGGGAACACATCAGGAATACCCACATTGGTTTCCAAAACTTCCAATATCCACGTTGGTTCCATGGGTGGCGGTTCAAGGTTTTGTATCCAGGTAGTAGTGATCCTTGAAAAAGTTCTTGTGTTTTTGTAGAAGGTTGGAGCTGTGTAAACAACTCTTGTAATGACCAAAATGTGCTGGCTCCTCCCACACTTTCCTCAAGTTTTGTCTAGACTCAGCCACTGTTGATTGACTGTGCGTTTGTCAATACCTCTCATGTCATTGAGTGCCTGGCTGAAACACATCAAAATATTTGATCTCAGGAAATCCCGCAAATACCACCTTTCTCTTTTTAGCAGTGAGAATAAGGGCGGATTTATGTGCACACATGGAATCTGTTTTTGAATTATCTATTCTATTAACTTACCTGAAAACATCGTGACCAAAATGTAAATCATGCTGTCAGCATTTCCCAAATCAACCAAGAATATTAACATTGAATGGTCACTTTTGGAAACCTCAACATAATAGAAATAATTCTTAGACACTCAAAACTTGATAAAATGGCTATTGGTTTAAAGATTTTCATCCATCAGCTGTGGGTGTATAAAAACAGGTTTATCAAGATTCTAAAATTTGTTTCATTTCTTTGTTGAAAACATTGTCTGGGACAAAGTGGTATGCTAGTTGATCACAGCAAGCATCAATTTTTTGCTTCGCTTACCAAATTATTATCTTATCGACAGCGATTATACATCTTCCTGTAAACTATGAGATTAAATACAGTATCAACTAAATGGGGCACATCAGCATTTGATCTTGTTAGCATTATGTCTATGTAATAGCCAAAAAAACTGACTGCTTTGTAATCAAGTCAATTGCTGATATTCAAAAATGAATAATGAACTAACTAAACAAACAAAGATAAAATTATTTACATAGCACTGCTCAACAAAAAATCTAGCTGTATGACTAAAATTTGACTTTTCAAAAGTTGGGACGCTGGAGTGCAAATATAATCCAAGTGCCTGGATTTGGGCACAAGCTACCATGGAAAGGAGAATTCATTCATTCCTTACCTACTGCTTGTCAACGATTTTATATGAAAATTTAATAATGAATAAATATTTATAAAACTAAAATTCCACAATGTGAATGGTAGTACAGAGAAGTTAAAGGACAGTCTGCTTACTGTCTAGCTGGTCAGAGAAGACACATAAAATCACATGAAAATCCAACTAATAAAATCAGGTGAAAAATGATAAACTGCAATTGAGTAGACAGTCCATTAGTATTGGCTGAGTTCAGAAGAAAAGAAAAGAGAGGAGATTTTGGCGTGGCTACTTAATTTGAAGAATAAATAGATGAGGGCAGAGAATTTGAACAGGAAAGCAGTGTTGAAAAATGCTAATATGTTTTAAAAACTGAGGGCAATTTGTTAATCTCGAGCAGAGATTTTGCTTTTTGTTTTTGAGAGTAATGAAAAAATGCTGGAAGGAACTGTAGGTTGATTTCAGGCTACAGAGATTAATTTTTCTTCCCAAATATTCAAAGACAGTGATCTGCTTAGAGGCCAGCCACTGGGGAAAATATCGATTTAGCAATCTCAAATCCTTTTTGGAAATATGTAGGTTATAAACAACTTGTATATACTTATTTATACTGTACATGAAAACATATCTGATAGTCCTGATTCTGCAAAAAAAATTTTCTATTTTATAAAAAATTACTGCGGTTGACATTTATCAAAAGAGCGCTACCTCTGTATTATATGCTTAACACACTTGATTTGGAGTAATCTTCACATCAAAGACGCATTATCTTACTTAACTTTCAAAATAAGCCTGTGATAGAGGAATTATCATCGCCTTCATTTAAATGATGAAGACACTGAGCATCAGAGAGATTCTGCAACTGCTTAAAGTCATAGGTCATGGGCTTGGGGCGGGTCAAGCTTGATTCCAAAGCCCACCCTGCAACCACAATGCTAACGTCAATAAACATAACTCTGGTTAACTGGCTACGACATACATTGCCTGAAATCCAGCCAATGCCAGGCACTATGTCCATACTTCAAAATGATCCCTCTGAATCAATTATTCCAAGGTGACATATTTTCATTGTACAAAATCAGGTAATCAAATTTCAGAGAACAAAATAAGTAATGATATACAAAGACACCAAATGAGAAATGGAATTGTTGGTTTTCCAACGTCAATGGATGGAGTTGGTAGTCTACAATTTGAGAGGTCTCAAAAACTGTTCCAGGAAATGTGAAACGATTCCCTTGGTCTTTCCCAAACTCCTTCCAGGCCTCAGCTCCTATTGGTTCTAGTTTAGTGGTTAGGAGCATAAACCTGGGAGCCAGATCGATGTGGTTTCCCCCTAGCTATGCTCCTCTCACTAGGTGACCACAGCAGAACTGTTTTTACTTCTCTGCATCTCCCAGTCTCAGTTTCTTCTTCCGTAGAATGGGGATAATAAAATCTCCTTCAGAGCACTGGTGTGAGAGTGAAATGTAAAGATGTACAGAAACTACTTTGTGCAGTGCCTGGGACAGAATTAATGTTCAATAAATAGTAGTGATTATTAGCCATTTTAAGCAAACCAACATTGTTCCTAAGAAGAAAGAACTGTTCAAAGCAAACAATGAAATCAGAGTGGATTTCCTGTTCTCTGCCTTTTAAGCTTTTCATCAAAGGCAACACAATGTGGCAGAGCCTCTGAGAACAAGCCCAAGACTGAAGCCTCCTTCTCTGATTAATGCAGTGCTTTGAGCATTGAGCAGATAATCTGAAGAAGGTTCAATTCATGCATGGCTTAACTTGAACCAAAGTGTCAAGGATCTTCACAGGCTCTTTGCAGCTGAAGAATTCCAGGGAATTGGTTAACCTTAGAATTTAACCTAAAACAAATTTAAAGTCAAAGTGTCATCAAGGAATAGGTTATCTTTTGGCATCATGGTGACATCAGTAGCATATAAATTTATCTGATAATTTGACTTATTTATTTATGGATTATACCTTCATCCATTTACCAAGGTCTCTTTCCACCTCTGGGAAAGCATCAGCCTGGTAACAGAATAAGTTGCTTACCTCTCCCTCTCATCTGTATACATTTTCATGTATATAAATGAACATGGGAGATCAGGGATAAAGGCAGTGAGGGGAGTGGTTGTACTCTATACAGACAAGTGATATATTCCTGTATCACTTTACAGATCGAGTGCAAGCATATACATTATCTCACTTTATTCTCACACAGCAGAAAAGGAGAATGAGGTACAGAGGGTTACACACTTGTTCAAAGGCACATGCCATATGAAATGGCAAAGCCCCCATTAACAATCTGACCTTGAACTCAGGGTCAGCTAATTTTGCACCATACCACAGTGCCTGAGCAGTGACAGTCACTAACTTTTATGTAGTGCTTTATGGTTTATAAGTCCTTCTACATACATAATTCTACTTGATTCTCATAGTATCTTGGAAGCAGAAAAATTCTTGTCCTCATTTAGAGGATCAGGAAACAACATCAGATCTCAGGCAAACTAGGATTTGAACTTTATGGTTTCAAACTATCATTCATTCATTGATTCGTTCAACACACGTTTACTGAGCATCTCTTCTATCCTAGGAACTTCTCAGGACCATGAAGGTAGAGTGGAGAATATGACAAACTGCCTTTGTGGGGCTCAGATTCTAGTGGAGGAGATGAACCATAAACTAATAAACCAATATAAATAAAAGGTAATTTCAGTCAGATAAAGAGAAATCGTTTCAAGAAGAATAAAGAAGACAGTGGTAGAGAGAGGGAGGGGGCTATTTTAGATGGAGTAGAGAGGCAGGACCTTTCAAAGTGAGACATTAGACTAGAGGTCTGAATGAAGTGAGCAGCAAGCCACAAGAGCAAGGTCAGTGTTTTCAGGAAAGGGAATGTCAAGGTCAAAGGCACTCCAGCTTAGTGTGCTAGAGGAACCACAAGACGACCAGGCAAGAGATGGCTTAGGCTAAATACAGGAGACGGGTATGAAGTAACAGGAAGAGGCAGGGCTTTGTCATAGCACATCAGGACTTTCTCAAAGAGCTCACTGGGTTGGAAAAAAACAACTCTAGCATAATGGTCATAAACGCTTGCAACTTCCTTTCACTACCAATGCATTTCTCTTCCTGTCCTTGGTACAATCTTCCAAGCCATTTCCATTCTTTTCTTTTTTCCTATTTTTATTTTATTTTTTTAAACTTTTTATTTTATATTGGAGCATAGTTGATTAACAATGTTGTGTTAGTTTCGGGTTTACAACAAAGTGATTCAGTTATACGTATACATGTATCTGTTCTTTTTTGAATTCTTTTCCCAATTATGTTGTTACAGAATATTGAGCAGAGTTCCCCGTGTTATACAGTAGGTCCTTGTTGGTTATCTATTTTAAATATAGCAGTGTGTAGAAGCAACCTAAATGTCCATCAACAGAAGAATGGATAAAGAAGATGTGGTACATATATACAATGGAATGTTATCCAGCCGTTAAAAAGAATGAAATAACGCCATTTGCAGCAACATGGATGGACCTAGAGACTCTCATACTGAGTGAAGTAAGTCAGAGAGAAAGAGAAATATCGAATGATATTGCTTATATGTGGAATCTAAAAAAATAATGATACAAGTGAACTTATTTACAAAACAGAAACAGACTCACAGACTTAGAGAACAAACTTATGGTTACCAGGGTGGAAGGGTGGGGGGAGGAATAGTTAGGATGTTTGGGATTGACATGTAAGCCGTTTCCATTCTTACTAGCTCCTTTCACATCCCATGAGGGCCAGCTGAGCAATTGTCTCAATATCATGCTTTAATGAGACGTGTAGCCATCTCATAAGCAAGAGGTCATGTGTATTCTATTTTGACTTTGTGTCCACTGGTCATGAGCAAAGAGATTTCAAGAGCAGAATATGGGGACCTGAATTTTGGCAACCTGAGGTCCTTCTAAGGAAAGTGAATAATTTGAAACAAAGTAGAATCTACAAAAATAAAGTCATTTATCTATGCTTGAGGAAAAGTACTACAGTTACATCATAAATTTATATAGATTCATTGGAAATCCAAGTTTTCATGAGAAATTGCTAGTGACATAAACCTGATTATTGTGCCAATGGGTAGAAACCAGACAGGTTCCTGAGAGTCAGAATTATAAAACAGGACCATCAGTTTATTTAATAAAATTTTAATTAACCTACTACGTATTGCGTTCTCTTCAGCATGTGTATGGCAAATGTTGCAGTAACACAAGCCCTCTCTATCGACTAGACTAGCTCTGATTGTAATATATCTACTAATAAAGAGTGAATTGGGCAATGCCAAATCAGCCTCTCGGTGTCTTTGCAATTTCATCAGCAAGTTTCCAATCGCACTTCTTAAGAAGCCAACTGTCATTCCAGCTGCATAGCTAAGGAGCACCTCAATAGACAATGCTCTGTGATAGGAGGTGAAGTAGTTTAAGAAAGAAACAGGCAGCTGCTGGAATGGAGGAGGAAAATATTTCTCCAAATCAATTCACTTGTGATAAATGACATGAAGATCTGTCTTTTAATGGCTTCTTATTCCACATTATTTCTAAAGTTTGCTCTAAAGACAGGAAGTATGGGTCCATTTAAAGCTTCAGGATGACCTTAGAGCCCTTTACATTTACAGAAGTTTCCTTTAGAGGGATCTCAAATCCCTAAACCCATAGACACCTCTATAGCTTATAATTTACCCCGTAAAGAGCAGCAGGCAATAAGTGATGATTTTTAAGTGACGCCTTCAGCGTTTGGAGGGTGTTTCTGCCCAATAAGCCTACTGACGCCTTCCTTGGCCAGGGCTTCTTCCCCTTTCCTTCAGCCTTTCTGACTGACTGACTCATGCCAGCACTGTGCTTTCCCGACTCTCTAACCACAGAGGACAGTGCTTACTCAGGACCATAGGATTTCAGTTCCCCTGGGGGTCTCTCTTCATCATCCCCATGCAAGGATATTAATATCTGTGATTGCACTTGCAATGCAAGAGGGACACCCTGGGTTAGTTCCCTTTCTCCCCTCCTCCTCACTCCTATTACATCCTATCTTCAAAAATATCTACTAGCTATGCAATTTAGGTACACCATCCTGGCAGTGGCCAAACATGCGTTTTAAAATAGCAGAATCTTTTTTACATAGGAAACGCGTGGATTCAAATTTGTGTTTAAACAGAAACACATTCATCCTAAGGACCTCTGGGGCCAGTTGCAAATAACTAAATTTATAAAAGTCAGAGAGCCACTAGGTTTGGGTTTTCACAGTTCCTTCACATGCAAAACCTCATTTGATTTCAAAGGATCCATGCCAGGCATTGGGAAGAGGCATTCTCTTCCATTTCAAAAGTGAGATAACTAAATCTCAGAGATGCTCCCCTCCCCCCCCAGAAAAGGCAAGTTCTTACCTCTTGCTTTAAAGCCTGCTTCCCTCCTGCTATATTAATTTCAATTAAGGTATTTGGGGCCCATTTATAAAGAAAACAAGTAATAGGATAGGAAAAAGAATTGCGTGATTATAAAAAAATAATAATGTCTAAGGTTTATTATGCATTTAGTGCAGCTTCTACATGCTTTACTCTGTACTTCATTTTTGATGTGTCATCACCAAGGTCCTTAAATAACATGAGAGGTTGTGACAATCACCTAACAAATATATCAAATATAAGACATATTATGTCATTTTATTGCTGAATTTGAATATATTTAAGGGCTTCAAAATAAAATGTAAAAGAACATTGGATAACCTCTAGATTTCTCTCTAAATATAAATGGAAGTTGTTTCAATAGCTCTACTTGTTACCTCTCTTGAGTGATCAATTCAGTAACTATTAAGATTTAGTCTTTATTATTATTAGAACTATATTACACTTTTTCTCACATAAGTTTTGTGGATACAAACTATACAATTTGATTCAGATATTTGTTATTTTAATCCCATTTATTGATGACAAACAAAAAATTCATTTTAAGCCAGACAACCACCTCAAGGTTGGCTTTTTAGTATTTCTTGGGTTGAATTTCTTCTCAGTTTTAGCCCTCAAAATTAAATGGGATCTGAGCTAGAAATAATGTAAAAGTGAAGAAAGATGGAGAGGAATAACTATTCATGCTATAAAAGAGAAGTATGGGGAGGAGAATGATATGGTGGGTAAATACTGGTAGACGGAGAACCAAAGTAAGCCTTACCCTTCTTCCTGGGCACAGAGCTGGACTGTATTTCCCAGCCTTCTTTGAATTCAGATGTGGCCATATGATTGAGGTCATCCCAATGGAATGTGAGCAGAAGTGATATGGGCTACCATACTCCTTCTGACTCCTGAAGACTATAATGGAGAAGTCTATGATGGAAGCCATGTGTTAAAAATGGCAGTGTCCGTCTTAGTCAGTTTCCCTGAAAGACTATGCAGGGAGCAGAGATGCTGTTGACTTAAAGCTGCTGCCCGGGCTTGTAAGAAAAAAGTAAACTCCTATTTGTTACCTTACTGATTCTTGGGGGTTTAACAGTCTCAGGAGCTTAGTCTACTCTAACAAAAATAGTTGATGTTGTTAGTCTAGAGGAAATCAACGTAAAAGGCATAGGATAAAAATATGATATTAGAAAGTTGAATATGAACATACAGTTCATAATAAAGCACAGAAAAATATTAGATGCCTTTAAATCCTTTAGCCATGTTTGAAGAAAAAGAAAACTAGTGATGATGAATTTGAATTAAAATGTACAGTGCAATGATAACATGTATTCTAGATCTACTCTTCTGACTAATGTAGACATAAGTCAAATGGTTATACTCATATCTGGAAACTTTCAATGATTGCAAAAATATTGATATTAAACATTTGGAAGGGAAATATAGGACAAACACATTTTGCTAACTCTAGGAATTTGTCAGTCTTCAAGTTGCCGAACATCTTCAATTCTAGTCTCTTGAGAAGGACTCTACTTTGCATTATTTCCTGCCTCTAGAGTAACAGACTGCCTTCTTTTCTAAGGTCGAGAATTCTTCTAAATTCTATCTGTGGCCTTTATACTCCTTTTCTCTTTTCAATAATTACTTTTTAAAGAGTCTTGTTTAGGACTTCATATTGTAGACAGGTATTCTTTACATATTCAAGAATCATTTTTCATACTCTTAGCGATAGTCCTCTCACATTTTTTTTTTTTTTTTTTTTTGCGTTACGCGGGCCTCTCACTGCTGTGGCCTCTCCTGTTGCAGAGCACAGGCTCTGGACGCGCAGGCTCAGCGGCCATGGCTCACGGGCCCAGCCACTCCGTGGCATGTGGGATCTTCCCGGACCGGGGCACAGACCTGTGTCCCCTGCATCGGCAGGTGGACTCTCAACCACTGTGCCACCAGGGAAGCCCTCCTGTCACCTTTAAATTTAATTTTATATGTTTTTATATTATATTGTTACTTATTCTTTGGTTTTACAAACATGGATTCACTCCTTAATCCCTGTAAATGACTTATGCTGGATTAGCACCTAGAAAATTCAGTTCTAGTCGTGTTTACATACATAAGACCCATCCTTAAGAAAATGATCACTCTAATATTAGCCAGATTTCTGTGGCACATTTCACATGATTTCACTCAATCTGGTATTTTATATATGTTTAAAAGCTGATGAAGGTAAGGAAGAAATATGGTCTCTTCATGATGGATCAAAACAAGTAAAGTGTTAAAAAGCCAAAAATGTTGCCTTTCTTCTGGGAATTATTATAATAGAGAAAACATGTTTGGACATTTCTAAACATAGACTTAAAAACACCCCCTAATTCACCGGAGGGAGGAGCAATCCCAGCATAGTGATGCTGGTACCAAAATACAAGAATCAAGTACTTGGCAACTGAAGTCATGGAAGCAGTTGATAGGAAATATACACAATCGACGCGAAGTTCTGCCACTCAGACGAAGCAAATCCTCCGCCTGCAATAACTGAACAGATTCCCACTGGATGTGTCCTCCCTTGTTAAAAAATAATGAAAGCTAATCATTTCTGCCCTCTGTGGACACACACAAGACAAGACATTAGGAAAACACACATGAGTGGAGAAAAAGAATGAAATTCCATGAAACTCTCACACATATCAGCATAAACTTTAGATGCTGCTACCTGATGCCCCAATCTTTTCAAGGAGCCAAGTAAGATGTGGAGAAGAGTGGAAGTGTTGACTTTTCCAACCAGGATATCAGTGAAGTTGCTGAGTTAAAATCAGATTGTAAAAGCCAGTGTGAAGACAGGAAGTTACAGTGAAGAATTTTAAAATAAAGTCACCAGTACAACCTAAAGTATCTGAACAATACTGAATATAGTAGTAATGGTGACTAATATCAAAGTCTCAACACGATTGCCCCTTACCTCTACCTGTTTCAGGAACTAATACTGATTAAGCACAATCAAATCCAAAAATGGAGGAATTGTATTCACATACCCATTTTAGCTCTAGCTTTTTTGAAACTCTTGAAACACTGATAATAGAGCTTAAAGGGATCTTAGACAGCAGATCTAACCTGTTCACCATTGAGGATAAATAATATGAAGCCCAAACAAGGAAACTGACTCGCCCAAGGTCACCACAACAAGTTCTGGAACACTGACTGACTGAAAATTCACTCCAGCTTAGTACTCTTTCTTCCATGTCTCTTTCGCATCTTTTGAGCCCATCTCTAACAGCATATCAAGGAATTTAAGAATAGTTACATTTTTCTTTTTGCTTACAATATTGTCACTTTTAATAAGAATAAAAATAAAAGAATAATGGCTACTATGGTTTTGAGCACCTACCATTTAATCTGATACTCATACAACGACTCTAACTTGTTATGTAATATTACGATAACCCAATTTTGCAGATGGGAAAACTATGGCCTAGAAGATTAAATAACTTTCAGGATATCACAAAGCAGAGCTAGCATTCATATACCAGTTTATCTTAATCTAAAGTTCATACTCTTTCTGCTTTACATCATTACCTCTATTAATGTCTCAGTATTTTTTGAGGCTTGTCAGGAACTCCCAAGTTCTTGGGTGACTGAAACTGAAAACTTGGCTAATAACTGAGCTGAAAACTGAAAACTTGGCTAATCATTCCAGAATCTACTATTTGGCCATTCAAACACTGTCCGAGGCTGATTCTTCTGGTAAAGATGATTATATATCTTGCTTGTAAAACAGCCATCTCAACAAGAACGATTAGCAGCTTCCTATACAAGGAAGTGATTAATTGAATTTTATTTTTAAAAATGATGATAAAACAGTAGTCACTGAAAGAAAGGCTGGTGAAAATTTTATGATCTGGTGAAACTCTCCGCAGTCTGGTGATTGTACTATCCTAGCTAACATAGATTATGTCAGCTTTGCAGATGTGTTAAAAAAATAACCCTATGTCCATATGAGATCAAAACACCAAGATCGAATTTAACCCAGATGCTTGGCACCATGTAGACACAACCTATGTCATATCTTCCATTTTCTGTTGGAGGCAGTAGAGGAAGGGTGTGACTACACACAGTTGTTAAAGGAATGACATTTCCAGGCAAGCTTGCATTAATGCTTTAGGTGTTTTGTTTTTTTTTTTTTCCTTCTCTTCCTCCTCTGTTTAAGTTCCTAAAATGCATCAGACCTCATGAGTTTCAGGCAGACATACTCTGTTAGGAGTTGAAGGAAGATTTGCACATTTCTTCTCTGACATGTGGACAAGCAGACGCTCAGTTGCATAGCTTCGACTGCTCACTGGCTTTCTTTGTCTTCATTCACACATAAGCCCTTGCCAATTTCCCACTGAAAATGCCACTGCAGATCCTGAAAAGTTTTTGGAAAGAGTCTCATGGCTTTCAATCTCCTCGACAGAAAGAGAAAACTTAGTCTTATTAAAAAAAGAAGATTGAATGCAGGATTGATCACCAGTATAAGCATCATGAAAGCACTTAGAGATAATGGGCGAAGTGTAACTGAATCCGAAACATACCGATTTGGCAGTCATCTCATTCACAAATGTTGGAGTGGTTGTAGGTGATGCCAAGTTAAACAGGATGATGGACTCAACACAATACATGTTTGCAACACTAATGGGTCGTCAGCTGAAGGCCACCCACTTCCAGGTGACGGGAAGCAGGGGCAGCTGC
This sequence comes from Leucopleurus acutus, assembly GCF_964270905.1. Lineage (NCBI taxonomy): Eukaryota > Metazoa > Chordata > Mammalia > Artiodactyla > Delphinidae > Leucopleurus > Leucopleurus acutus. The sequence goes on from NC_139159.1 coordinate 61,762,535, forward strand.
CCCATCACTGGAGAGTCACAGGGTCTTCCTGCCCACATGGTCAGATATCTGAGGCCATGAAAAAGAGAAAGAGGGTTTGCTTGTCCTTGGTGTTTCATGATCCATGAGGAAAGGAACATTTACCCTTGCACTGGAGAGCTGAGATATATGGCCTCTAATTCCTTTGTGATTCTTGGGGTAACCCAAGGGATAGATGGGTAGTAGAGGTGTCTTGCACTTCTATATAGCGGAGTAACTAAGAGCTGTGGTCTTAAAGGGTAGAATGTTGGAAGGCAGCCAGATATTTCAAAGCCATTTGACATGTATGGTGCCTTGGTCCAGAACCCAGATATTTTCTCTTGCCTCTTTCCAAGTTCCTTTCTACCTCCTATTTTGTATTGCGTGTTGCTTTACGCCGAGACCAGATAACACCCAGTGAAATGTGAAGATTTTCTGACTCATGATATCTTCAGGCTGACGGTCTCCACGCTGTAGAATATTAGGGCAGACCCAGTGGCACAGGTATTAAGTAATGACCTCATGAAGAGAGCATTATTTGAATGTCCTCCCGTATTTAAGTTGAAAAAGATCACATTTGTAGAAGGTGACTTTTAAAAATGTGATTTCAACTTTGAGTTAAAATGATGATGATGATTATAATTTAAAAAGAACAATAAAATAATAATAATTAGTCAATTCTAATTGAATAACTAATATACTAGTGAATACAATGTGCCAGGCTTGTTTCTAAGCACTTCACATATGTAAACTCATTTAATTTTTCACAGAAACCCATACCATTTTATGTTACTTTATTATTTCACTTTTTGATTAATTTGTATTGGAGTAGAGTTGATTTACAATGTTGTGTTAGTTTCTGCTGTACATCAAAGTGAATCAGTTATACATATATCCACTCTTTTTTTTAGATTCTATTCCCATATAGGTCATTACAGAGTACTGAGTAGAGTTCCCTATGCTCTACAGGAGGTTCTTGTTAGTTGCAGCACTATTTCCTATAGCCGGGACATAGAGGCAACCTAAATGTCATCAGTGGAGGAATGGATAAAGAAGATGTGGTACGTACATACACTGGGATATTACTCAGCCATAAAAAAGGGAAGACATAATGCCATTGCAGTGAAATGGAGGGACCCAGAGATTGTCATACTGAGTGAAGTAAGTCAGACAGAGAAAGACAAATATACGATACCGCTTATATGTGGAATCTAAAAAACTGGTACAAATGAACCATACCATTTTACAGGTGAGGAAACTGAGACACAGAGAGGTTAGGTTACCTGTCCAAGGTCACTCAGTTGGGAAGCAGCAAAGGCATACCTCAAGCCCAGGCAATCTGGCTTCAGAATGTGTAGTAGTTTCTATTTACAACCTACTACTCAGCACTGGGCTAGAAACATAAACAGAAGAACTAGGATGTATGTGTATGAAGCAATAGGACCAATTTCTTTGTTTAACCAAATGACCAGGAATTTTGTTCACAGTTAGAACCATCTCCTTCAAACGATTCACCTTTGGAAGAAATACACTTAGAATAATGAAGTGTCGTTCTTTAAAACATGTATCCCTACAGCCCTGGCGTTGCCATCACAGCTGGTTTATAAATAACACACAAAATGTCAGTGTCCATGCTTTAGAGTCTTACTTTATTCCTCACTAGAAACTGTGACGCCTTCTTAATCACTGGACGATTCATAATTCCAGGCCCCAAATGACTCCTGGCCATTTCCAAAACCCAAATCCACCTTCAAAAGTCAAAGATTTGTCATCTTAGGGAATATTCCAGAGAATCTGCTTGGTCATAGATTCTTAGGGCAGGCCCCCAGGTATTTTTGAGTGGTGGAATACAAGCATTCCGTAGCACAGCGGCTGCTTGGAAGGTGAGGGCTCTCACTTGGATGACTAAGTTCAGGTTTCTTTATGAGACAAATCATTTCTATAGTTTTATAGTCAAAAATTATCTACACATATCCCCCAGGGATTTTATACTCTCACAGGGGAGAAAATCTTAGACATAAAAAAGGAATCAGGCAACAACATATGGCAGATGAAAATCAAAGGCCAACAAATATGGCAGAAACAAAAAGTGCTATGGGATTTCATGATGGTGAAGAAGAACATGGAAAGCAGCCAATAAGTCAGGAAGGCTTCCCGGAAGAGGTGGCACTTGACCTGAGCCTTAAGTCAAGAGGAGAATTTGGACATCATTTAGATCACGTGCTAAGAACTATTAACATGGTGGATGGCTGATCAATACTAGATGACTAACTCAATTCCTGACCCTCCCATGTTTGCTGAAACATTAAGAGAGGAATGTTTAACTTTCATCCCTAACCAGTCTGAAAACTGTGGTAAGTTTCTCTTCACTGAAATAGAAAGAGCAGAATACAAAGCCAAATAATCTTAAGAAAAAAGGAAAATGAAGTTCTTAGAAAGGGATTAAGGAAACTTCTGTGTACTTGCTATTTAGAATGTGAGCCATACAAAGGAGAGAGAGGACTTACAAGCATTCTTTACAACTTGCGTTGTGCTTGAAAATATTTGGTAGAGTTGTTATCCTAAGAGGTGCTGGGGGATGCCAAAGACAACACTTTCAATGCCCGATACTAAAAACAGTTACAAATACTCAAGGATGAAAGTGACTGCTGCCTTCCAGGGACCTACCTTATTCAGATCCTACAAGATACAAGTTAATTCATAGCAATAGTGGCATAATTTTGTTAACTATTAATTTCCAAGTTAACACCAACATCAAAATTCAGAGAAATCTTTTGCAATAATCTGTTCATGCCCCAGTAGATTGAATACCAATGACCAAATTCCTCACTCTAACGTGTAAACATCTTTGAGGCGAGGTTGGTCAGTCTGCAGAATTAACTGACCAAGTTTTGAGGATCTATAAGTTTCTCTTTATTTCTTCAGGTATGCCTTTCTGTATATAATCAATTTGGTTATGAAATGTAATGGGACTACTAGATCCTATTCTTTCCTTCTCTTTCTCTCCTTCTCACCTTCCTCCTTTTTTTCTCTCTTTTCCTCCCTCCCTCCCTCCTTTCCTTCCTCCCTTCCTTCCTTCCTGAGACACCTCCAAGACATAAATGATAAAAGATCACTCATTAGAATATGGTATATATCTAATCCACTGACAGGCAAACTAGTTTCATGCTAATACAGCTTTACTGGTTGGACCAAGTTGAAAGCAGTCTCAAGGTTTGTAAATAACCGTTCAATATGATGAGTTGCCATGAGGTGACCACAAAAAAGCGTGGATGAAAGAACTGTTTAAAGAAACACTCTGTCAGTATGGTATCTTTTGTACTGCTGGCACACAAGAGCACGTGCACCAGCTCAAGATAAAACAGTACAGTGTAAGAAACTCCCAAATAAGAAGAATTTTAAGGAATTAGACTATGGCTATAATTGTACATAAAAAACTATTCATTAAGTTCTTATTCTGTATAGGGTGAATGATGAGGGGACATGAAGACAGCAGAACTGTCCTTCAAGTTTCTTGTAATACAGTTGGATGAATAATGTATGAAGTCAGCCTTAAAGTGAGACTAGTTAATATACAGCAGTTAAAATGCGCACTAGACTGAACATAGGACTAGGGTATGTTTGGGGACACTTGTAGTGGGAGACACAACACAACCATAGATGAAAAAGATTTTTGTTAGCTTTTTGCCAGGAATATATTATTTCACCCTTCTAATCCCAGTGGAGGCACCAACAGCTTCCTTCCAACTGTCACAGAAGGTAATCCAATATTTGTGTGTTTGTGTGTGTGTGCGTGTGTGTGAATGTGTATTCTGAGGGGTCACAAAGTGGACCACATCTTTTACAGCCACTGTTATATGTAAAGGTATAGATGATGTCAGTCAAAGGCGGTCCTCCCAGAATTGAGAAAACTAGGCAAGGGTCTCTCATTAAATACCATCCTGAGTAAGCATAATAAAGACATAAGGAGGAAGAAGCAATTTGTGTCAAGTTGAGCTCCAATTTTCCTTTTGGAAAACGGACCAACACTCTTAACAAAAGTTCACCTCGTTAGTCTTACGGGGTGAAAAAAGTTTCCTGCAGTTTTGGGGATAAATGCTTGGATGTAGTAGGTGTGTTCTTTTATCTCATCCTTTTCTGCCTTCCCTCAGCTCAGGCATTTAAAAAACTACCAAAAGTTGATTGTTACCCCTCTCTAGTTCTTCCCAGGCAGCTTTCCTCTCCTCTGGCATAGAAATCAAGATCGTGGAATTAACAGCGCCATCTGCTTCACACGAATGTCTTCAGTGTGGTTATCTCATGCTTTCCCCTAGTGTGGCTCATCTATGATCATTTCAAACCACTGTCACTTTCTGGTCAACCCCTGCTGTACTGTGAAGCCTGGGCTAAGAAACAGTGCGGTATCCGAGGGCATTCGTCACATGGGAAACGTGGATCCTGAATTAGACTTGAGATGTGTGTACTCCTTGGGTAGCTAACGCAGCTTCCCTTTCTTACAGATAGACCCCCATGCCAATAGTGGGAACCTGGGTGCCTAGGAGCTGGGTTATTTCAACATATTAACCTAGGATGGGGAACGTCACTAAGACCAGGACTGAGAGTGTCCGAGAGGCCAAAATGCTGAGAGACTCAGGTGGAACACCTACCATTTCCTCACCTTGTACTTCTGTAGCAACTGCTTAAGGAAACTGTGAGTAGCTAGCACAATGGAAACCCTCCAGGTTTAAAAATTGAGAAAGAGATGGAGAATGTTAGAGTGGGCATTTTGGAAATTCTAATATTGCCACTGAAACGAAGAAATGTCTGGGAGAATGCAGATCCCTCTGAGGTGCACAAGTAGATATCTGAGGTTGGCAATAAAAAAATCAGGGTGATGGATGAAGTGAAGAGGTAAGTCTAGCCCAGTGACGTCTGGCTAAAGATGTTACCAGTATCCATGTTAAATTATAATCACACAGGGCCTGCATATTATTCATAATTCACTAAACATTTTGTATATGTCTACAGATATAATAGATAGTAAATGAAGATCATACATTACGTATAAATTGGGTTGATGGTAACCTTGTGCATAGCCTCGTTATGTAGTTTACTTTCTTCTCAGTTGTTCTTTTGGTCACATTAAACGGTATATTAAAAACATCCTTTTAGAGTACATCCACCCAACATTTGCTGTTTCTCTCCTCAAGAGAACCCTGAGTGAGCTGATTAGACAAGCACTCCCTTGACACTTTGATTATTGTGGATATTCAATAAATGCTGGTTCAATAAGATCAATAAGCCAGAAACACACATGCTATCAGAGTTCAGAGGAGATGCAAACGCTACAGATGTTGACAGGTGAGAAATTAACTTTTCACTAGTGGATCAAGAAATTTTCCGGAAGGTAGTGATGACATTTCACCTGAGCCATGCAGGAGAGGTAACATTTGGATATGCAAAGATGGAAAAAAATATTCTGTGTGGTGGTCCTGCAGGATCAAACGTGCAGAGTTGGAGTTGTGAGTAAACAAGGTCAGGGCATTGATTACTGAATGACAGAAATAATGGGGAATGAAGTGGAAAAAGTTAAGCCAATAAGAATGTGAAAGTATCTAGATTTTAATATGTAGGTAGTGAGACTTCAGTGACGATTTCTAAGCAGATGAGGAACAAGATAAGTGTCATGATTTAGGAGAATTTATATGGAAGCAGAGTATTGCTGCTTCTTAGAGGAAATAAAACGTAACTTCTGGTAGCTGGAAATCAAAGTTCGATTTTCATACTTGCATGGTGTTGAAACATCACATTGTCTTTGCCATGTGTGCGAGGGTACAAAACGAATATAAATGATCAATATATGTGTGTGTGCATACATGTGCTCAGAATAAATTATCATTCATCTGAATGTTGCTATCATACACGTACACTGTACACACACGTGTGCATACACACACACCTCTACTGGGAAAAATTAAATGCAACCTAATGTTTATTTAACGTGTTTACTACGTACCAGGTACTATTCTAGAAGCTAGAGACAAAGATGAATAAGATCCCTGCCTTTTAAATTTGCCATCTATCTGGAGAAAGACAAGCAAACCTAATAGCATGTGAAGAAAGCTCTGTAGTCGTGTAAACATAGTACAATGAAAAGACATAGAAGGTGAACAATAAATAGTCCTCTGGGGGCAAAAAAGCAGGGACCTTTTAGTAATTAGATGTCCTACATCTTCATCTAGGACTGACAGAAAAACACTGCTTGAAGAGTCCAGTGAAAATGGCCCACACGTAGGAAATTAGCAAAGCCTAGAAGATATGTGTTTTCTCTTACTTTTATTCCTTTTGGCTACTATTACAGGTACATGCATTTATATTATACTAATTATTTGCTGCAGGTCTATGCTTTTGTGTTTTCCTAACACTCGCAATGGGGAGCAGGTAAAAAGAACCAGATTGATGACCGTGCAAGAGTGAGTGAATGTTCTATGATCTAAACAAAGCTTTTACAGGAGGAATCGCTGAAATGAATATGTGTGATCCTAAAAGTATTGATAGAAATAGAGACATATGTAGTTGAAATAGTAAAACCTCTTTTCAATAAATTGTACTTTCAACTTTAGAAAGGAAAAAATAACATCTAATTCTCATTTCCTGCTTTCTTTCAGTTTCATCCCTTTCATGGAACATAAAGCTCAGATGAAGGTATTTGAAGTTAGGATTCTTGGGACGCAAGGGCAAGAGTGGGGGAATATTTCCTAGAATCTAGGTGCTTTGAGATTACAGAAAATCTGCTCTCACAAGAACACTCCTCCAGGGGTTTGTACGGTAAAAATCTATGCCCGGAGTCCCTGAAACAACAAAGGCAGGTGCAATCTCTAGAAGCAAAATTATTGGTGTAATTCAAGGCTATTTTGAAATTAGTTCATTAAGGAATCCAGCAAACTCATTCTGCTTCTAGTTACTAAGTGGATAAAAGATGCTTGGACTCACTGTCAAGCATGAGAACCTCAAAAGGAGAAAATACATCCACTTAGATGACATTTACTCTCATAATTTTGGATTAGCACCAACACCGTATTTACTTCTTCAGCTTTCTTTTATATTTGCTGGCTTGTGGGTTTTTTTCTCAGCAAAACAGTTTTGTTATGCTTGCTTTTATTGCAGAGCTATCCAGGTCATGTTTTCAACAGATGAATCAGATTTGTGAACCAGTTATACTGTAGCGCTATTTATATTGCCAAAGTAAAAAATTCTGCAACTCATGGGAGAGAGACTCTATTGAATTAGTGCCCCAGAAGAAAGCACTAATGTGATGATGCAGGAACTGTACCGTCAGTGTATATTTAGACTTGTCTAATACTTTTTTTAAAACACATGGGAGATGACCTTATTATAATCTTGTCCAAAATGATATTTTTTTGCTGGGATTTTAGTTGTAAACGTTGACTCCTTTCCACTGAGGGAAATTGGATATTTTCAAACATCTTCTCTTGGGTTGTGGCTGATTTATAGCAATAGGTAATGTACAAACACTCTGTATTGTTATAAAAAAAATGCCTCATAAAAAGTTAAATGATTACCCTTTTAATCTCACAACTTGTACTGCAAGTATAAACACTAGATAAATTTAGCCAATGAACCTAAACCTTCTATCTTAGCTTTCTCTTACTATACATCACTGACTTTTGACCACATAATCCGCATTACATTTTAAAGTTAAAGTGCTCAAATATATTATTAACCTGAATCTTGCTGTCATCTTGAATAAGCCTTTTAGTCTGAGGCTTGAAGAACATGCTTCGAAACAGGAATCCTCATGTTAGTGGCATTAGTATGAGCAACAGAGGCTTTTTTTCTTTCCTTTCTTTTTGTACTTTTTAGCATTAACCCTCTTTATACCTGAGGGTCCTCGAGCGAGAACAAATCCCTCAGGTGAGAAGACATCAGAGAGAAAAACCCGGAAATCCGTATGGAGTTAATTCACTTTATAATTCTCTGTTCAGACGGCACAGCACACATAAGAGGGTGTAAAATTCTAAGGGGGAACTGCTGATGGTTTTTAGAGGACAGATACTAGGCACCTCTTTATTTTCATTGATGTACTCTTGCAGGAGGCTGTCCTGGATAATAAGAGCCTTTGGAGTGCAATGACGCCATCAGACCAACTCAATGGAAGAGGAAAAGACAGTGAAGCCAGGAAAAGAAGGGAAGAGAAGAGAGAAAAGAAGAGGAGAGGAGGAAAGAAGAGGAAAGAAACTTGAGGGAATCTGAAGGAATCCCGGTTCTGCTCCATGGAGTAAAGCAAAGCATTTCAGTGGCAGGAACTTCACGATCCCCCCCTACCAGCAAGCCCGCCCCACCCCCACACACAGCCCCTGCCACCGGCGCTGGATCAGTGAACTGAGAATGCATGGCTTGCTTACAAACTGTGTTTCTATTTTTCTTAAGAAATTTTAAGCCTCTGTCAGCTGAGAAGATTAAAAATTTTGGAGCTCGTGTATACAGAGAAATCCAATGAGGAATTCCACTTGACAAGCTTGGCTCAGTAAATTTTCTGAAATAAGAGGACTCCATATCACAGGATAATGGGAGATAAAGCCAGGATAGATTATGTGATAGACTCGATTTCAGGTAGATAATCAGCAGTCCGTCTTAGAAAGGGCAGTGTGTATCTGCTCAGTATCTCCAGGAATGACATTTAAGAAGTACCTGATTTCATGTTCACCACTGAGCTCTTCTAATTTATACCTGCTAATTTGATTTCGCTAAAATCAGAATGCCTAAATCCCACCTGGTCAGACCCTGGTCAATTTACTCTACTTCGGACTGTCCTAATTGTCTGCGGTGATCCTAGGTGGGCAGGTGAATATAGAGGCTTGGCTTGATCTCCTTTCAGGGTAAAAGTCTTCAAGATGTGCTTCACGGAACCCAAGTTCTGTGAAAAGTTAATAGATGTCTTGTAAATAGAGGTCATATGTTTAAGTTATCTTGGAAGGACTTGGGTTAATCAATGACAAGTGAGGTTTTTACTATGGGACTTCTCAGAACATGCCACGGGTATTCCTGTTTTCTCAGCTGGGCATAGAAGATGGTATACTTTTTAAAGGGAATGCTTTTCTCACGGAGCATCAGGTTTTCCACACAAGATTAACTGCAGAGCACCATTTCAGGTGGCTCCACGCAGGTGTTGCTCCTCTCATACCTCGCCAAGGAAATCTGTGAGAAATTTACCAATCTGTCAATATTCCAGAAGAGTGCAGTCGGATAGAATTTTCTGCTCTGAGGAAATAGTCTGTGTTGTCCAATATGACAACCACAGCCTCACGTAGCTACTGAACACATGAGTGTTGTCAGTGTGCCTAAGGAACTAATTTTAAAAAATATATATTTACTTTTAATTAATTTAAATTCAAAGAGCTGCATGTGCCTGGTGGCTACTATACTGGACAGGGTCTAGAATATGACACGTACCAGAGGGGGCTTAGCAACTCATGCATGTTTCCATGGGGCCCTGAACCTTGCAGTGATCAGAGATCCGCCGGGTTGGGAAGTGGACTTTTGAGTTGACACAGGCATGGGAATCCAAACTTTTTCAAGTATAGAGTTACTTTCCCAATGAGTGTTGCTCTAAGTTGTCTTTTTTTTTTTTTTTTTAATAGCAGATCCCAACCAGGGCATTTGTTCCTGCCTGTTTTCCTTCCCCTTCTTTTCCAGATGTTTTGATCCACAAGTTACAGGGAACAACAGACATTCCAACCTTTCCACTCAGATCTTGAGCCAGGGACAGTCAGCGTCTACCTCGTCTTTTACTACAAAAGACTCCACCCAAGACGAATGTGCTTCTGTGGCTGGGTGCCATGCTTTCTCCACGTATCCTGCCCATTCATCAGAGAAGGCCGTTTCAACAGTTTTGTGGCTCTCTTATGTCCCAAGGCTTCGTACCACTTGGCCCACTACCTTTCCCTGTGTGAGCCTGGGATCACACTGCGTCTGCCGAATGGTACCGCTGTAAGCTGTTACTGGCAATCAAATGAAAGAAAACCTTGAACCCTTTGGCGAACTTTTCCCAGTAAAGAGGACAACACTTCTGTTCCATTTATAAGGAGAAAAAAGGGAGTAGAGGCGGTGTTGCACTTTGGTTTCAAGCCCTGTAAATGCGGAAGGTATAAGGAAGAAGATTTTCAAGGAGAATATTTCCCCTTCTCAGCTCAGGCTGTGGTCAAACAGCTCAGAAGCTTCACAACTGTTCTTTCTCTTGTTGGCTGATCAGGTTCCAGGACGTTGCAAAAGATTTATTTACAATCACCCAAAGAGCCAGAATAGCCTCACCTTCATCTAAGAAATAATAGCTGTTTTGTGCTATTTCTTTCAACAACAGTGATTCATTATGTAGCACTAGGCCTTCCCTGATACTTGTAACTGTCAGGCAGATTTCCTATGGCTTGTTCTCACACAATAGACCTATTTTGTCAAATTGAACCTAGAGATGTAAAATTATCTGCATGTGTAGATGTGAGTGTGCTGGCTTATGCATATATAAGGACACGAATGTATTTATTAACATGTGCTTCTACAATGATGTCGTTCTAAAATGTTTCTCGCGGCCATCGTAGGGGTGCTCACCTGAGGACCCTTCTCCTTGGTCATCTGCACATGACTGACAGAGCTCCCAGGGATTGATGGCTTCTAGTTGAAACGTACATATTTATTCCTCTTCAGGGCATGGAGGTGAGTTGCATTGCTCTATGGCCAGGGATGACAGAGACATCTGGGGTTTCCAAATTTCTGATATCGAGGTTAAGCAAATTGTTTTGCACCCAACCCTTACTGTGAAGGAGTTAATAAAAATACCTAGAGGCTTATCATGTTCGGTTGTGAGGATTTGTCCCATGCTCTCTCCTCTGTATGTCCCCTTCTTTTCTCCTCTAGATCCAAATATGCATCCCGTGACAGGCAGGCAGGGCGAGTATCAACTGTCCTCCACATGTTCAGGGCTTTATAGATCTCTCTTAACTCATTATGGGGCTAAGTCTTGGACTTGGTATTTTTAGTCAAATTTTATTTGAGAATTCATGTCACTTAACTTACAAACAATAAAATAGACCACCATCTTGATTCCTCAACCTTCTTTTGAGCAAAAATAGGAAAAGTAATATGATATAAAATAATAATGTAAGGTACTGATTTCCTAATCATCATTTATCAAGAAATGTGCTTCAAACTTCAAGAAAATGATATTTTTTGGAAGCAAAGCAACAAATCTGTTTTTAAGCAAAAGCCTATCAGAAAATTCCAAATCATTTTTAAACTACTTGCTTTATACTAATTTGGTTTAAACTTTATATGGTGCTTAACGCTAACAACCAAATTGCGAATGACTTATAGATTCCCAGTGGTGCTTAAAAACTCTTAAAACCATTCAGCAAATGGGAAATCTAGTTTGTAAAGACATTTTGTGGCCTGGATAACAATACATTACTAGTTGAAGATAGTGATTTGTCTAAAATAATTATCTAAATGAGGTCAGGTATAAATTAAAAGTCAGAACCACTATAGATGCAACACGTAAATGTGAACCAGACAATTTCTTTAATGACCTTGAAACTCAAGATTAGCCTAGACTAGGTTCCACATATCTGGTTCCATATATGTGGAACCTAGAAAAATGGTACAGATGAACCGGTTTACAGGGCAGAAATAGAGACACAGATGTAGAGAACAAACGTATGGACACCAAGTGAGGAAAGTGGCGGGGGGGGGGGGGTGGTGGTGGTGGGATGAACTGGGAGATTGGGATTGACATGTATACAGTAATATGTATAAAATAGAAACTAATAAGAACCTACTGTATAAAGTAATAAAATAAAATTTAAAAAAAAGGATTAGCCTAGACTTATGTTTTTAAAAAATCAGCTTTAACTATAAAAATAATCTTTCCCAATTCTCTTTCTGCTTGGATGTCTTCTAACAGCTAAGCTGCTATTAGTAAGAAAGACATATATCATTTTCAAGGTCTTTGTGTTTTTGCTTGTATTCATTCATTCATTTGTTCAAGTTGATGGACTAGAGCAACTGTAGTTACCCAGAAGCATACATAAAAAATACCTCAAGACTTAGCTTGACTGGACACTCAGCGAGTCAAGTGTGTAATGCACAGCCAGAAGAATTAATGCAATCACAGTTGCATCAAAGACGGTGTCAGGTAGGAAAGTACATAAAACTCTCTGCACAGGTTAGGTCATACCTGGAAAATTGAGCTTATTTCTGGGTGACACATTTTCGGAAGGACGCTGAGAGACTGATTATACTCAAAGAGAGTAACCAGAATATTGAGAGACGTGAAAATCATGACATATGCAAACCTGGGTATTATAACACACAGAAGAAATGATTCAGGGCTGAGGATTTGTGTTTGTCTGATTGGGTAAGTGTCTTCAAATATTTTAAAGGTTTACGTTTATAAAAATGTTGTTCTTACAGAGGGTGGAACTAGTATCAAACATGATGAACTCCAGAGAGTCAAATTTCCTTGTATCATAGAACTTTCTAACAGCACGTGGAACAAGGTACAATGAATAGCCATTTTTCCTGAGGAATTCTAGGGGAAACTGTACATGAATCCCCTATGAATTGCAATTACACATGAGCCCTTAGATGGGGCAAGCAATTGGTCTGGCCATCTGGAGAGGTTCTTCCTGTCTTACACTCTTTGAAATATCTGCTGAGTATCTGTTGTATATTCCCTTTTTTTTTTTTTTTTTTTTTAGGAATTACGTTGGCAAACTGGTTCGAGAAGGGTGAGAATATACATTTGTCAGTGGTTCTTGTAACTGACATTGTGAACTCAGAGTATGCTAAGACCTTTGAAAGTTCAGTGACAAAAATCAAAGATGTGTGATCACTGCTTAAGCAAACAGAGAGAAATTATGCAAAAGAGAACACATTTCATTTGTTCCCACATTCACGGTGCAGAGAAGGAAAGCAATGGGAGGAAGGAGAGACACTGGGAAGCCCTGCATTAGTCACTTTCATTTCAGATGAGCGGCAGGGCATTATCAATGTTCTGGGGATTTACAGATAGTTGGAAAAATATGTATCAATTTTCAAGGAGCCTTTAAGCTCTGCTGACTGTGTTTCCCCAATAGCTTTCAATATAGCCCGGGTCAGAAGCTGCCCAGTAAAGGCAGTTGCCATCTTTCAGCTGACTTTGAGGTTCTGGGTGCTTTTCTGTTCTCTCCTTTTGTCATCAGCCATGCCTGCTGCAGCAGGAATATCATCCACGTCCTTCTGTCTGAGTCAGGGCTTCGCTGAATTCAAGGTGGCTTTGTTTCCGGAGCCATGAGTCTGTACCTGCTTTCTCAGCTGGGCACCTTGCTTTCATTCACTGCATGGCCTCCATCACTTTTTAAAATAGCTTTGTTGAGGTATAATTGATATACAAAAACCAGCATAGACTTAATGAATGCAATTTGACGAGGGCTTTCGGGTCCATACACCTGCCCCTGGCTAGGTGCCGGGTTTTTCGTTCTCCGCTTTCTGTCAGCTTTGGGCCACTGTTTTGTTTTGTTTTTTTCCAGTTTGGGAAGCGTAACTTTTAACTTTGACTTCCTCAACTTCTTTTTTCCCATTTTCATTCTTAGCCTGAGTTCTATCCATCTTTTGCTGCACCTTAGTTTCCCTAATCCACTGCTGTTTCTCGGCCTGGTTGTAGCTCTTCCTGGAAACAATCAGATGTAGGTATTTTTAAGTGAACAGCATCTCAACCAAATGCACTGTCATCTCCCAGTACCTAGAAGAGTTAAGGCTCATCTGTGATGACAACTTCCAACGAAGGCGTGCATGAGGATTTCAGGAAAATGATGCACACAGATTTATTCCATAAGCATTTCATGAATGGACAATGTGCTAAGCTCTATGTTAATTACTAAGAATAGTGTATTGGATGGCGAGCCCTCTTCTTAAGGAACATCTCACACTGGGCTCACTACAGCATGTAAGTCCTTCAGTTGTCTCCGACCAATTTACTAAAATTCCTGTGATATTGTATTGGTTTATCTACTTGTGCTATACTACCCTCATTTTTCTTTTTCCTTTTATGCTGAACTAAGAACTCTGCCATTTCTTCTCACATTTTTAAGAATACCTCCCCTCTGACCTTCTCAGTCACTCCTGAACACGCATTCGCGGTTAAGAAAAGCATCTTAAACTCAAATTTAAATATGGGGCTGTGAGGGTGGTAAATCACACACAAAAAGCATTTGACAAAGCAATTTATCACTTAATTTTTAAAGACATATATATTTCAAGTGAATTTAATTTGCATATTTCTGACTCATTTCCATTCCATTATCTAAACTCTTTTTAAAGAGTTGCTGCATTTTTGCATTTTCAAAGGACGCATTTGTGTCATCTATGACTACCTAACCTTTGCTTTCTGGAATTTGACTATCAGAAAATTCTTCTTTTGTCTAATCTCAGTGTCTCTTGCTGAGATGGAACATTCAGCCATCTTCTGGAATTGTAAGGAAGGGGAGAATGTCAAATCCAGTTGGGTTTCACGTCTGTGTGAAAAGCCACACTATTGTCTTTGACCTTTGGTTCTAGGGTTTTCATTAAAAGTTTTGCATCATTTCAGCACCATCTCTGACTACTTCACATTTATCGAGTTGTGAAAATAAAACCTATCCTGATGCTTGGTTGGTTAGGATATAATGGGTTGTCTAGTGGCAACATTGAGGTATTCCTTCCACATCGTTTTATAACATGTCTATTAATTCATCTCAACATCATGCTCTCACTAATAAACACTATTGCTGACTTGGGTTTCGGAAGGAGCCTGTTAAAACTTATGTCTTATTGCACTTTACATAAACAATGTCCATGTTGAAATAGTGAAGTTTCATAAGCTACATTTAATTCCAAGACAGCATTTTAAAACAACTGGACTGAGTTTTTTTTGTGGAAGGATACCATGTTGTACGGAGCTACCCCAGTCCCTGGCACAAAGAAGGTATTCAATATTTTTACCTGAGTCAATAGACACATGCTAGCAAGTGTTAACTTCATTGAAGGTTTACCGTGTGTTAGGTATTTTGCTCAGCTCTGCATAGGGACTGTCTCAATGCTTCCCAAACCTCCATAGTACAATTATTATCTTCAGTTTGCCAATGGAAAAACTGAAGTGCAGGGAATGCTGTTCAAGGAATACACACACACACACACACACACACACACACACATATATATGTATATACATACATACATATATATACATATACATATACATATATGTATGTAGGTATATGAATGACACACATTTAAAGAAAAGTCAGCCTTGGGTTCCAGGGAAAATAGTGCCCAGGAGTCAGGAGCTTGTGAATTTAAGTTCTTCTCTGTCTTTTTAACAACAAAATACCCTTAAGTGAATCACCTTACTGCTTCCATGCCTCAGTCTTCATCAGCAAACTAAGTGTTGAACCAGAAAGAAAAACCTTTCGGCCCATAACCTTCCATGACTATGGGTCCCATGAAAGAGTCACACAGCTGAAGGTGTTTGGAGGCGGGCAGGCCTCTGGGTGGGGTGCTGAGCCATGACTGAGGACAGAACACAGGGCTGGGGTCTGTTCTTCCTGTTGGTCTCAATGCTGGGTATGGCTTGTCAGCTGCTGCTTATTTTCCTTGCTCAATCTTTTCTTATCAGAGGCAGAAGGCATAAAGGATGCCATCTGGGATTGCTTGTTTAGATACAGCATGGTGTTAACAAGTTTCTCTCTCCTTACTCTTTCTTGTTTATTGCTGGCTGCAAGGAGCAGGGATACACATGTCCAAATGCAGCTGTCGCCCAGGCTCTGTTCTTCATCATGAACCTGGGGACCACAGGGAAGTGGGAGGCACAAGCCGTGAGTGAGCTGGGGGGAAGGCGAGTAGCCTTGGGGCCAGGAGTGGGTACTGTATTCTGCAGCACCTAGAAGAGGTCTGAGATCATGTCATTTTCAACTGTGAAAGCAAAGGTATGAGATTTTATTGACACCTTCTCTGGGAGTCAGTATAAGAGATTACATATTCCTGGGAAGCTGGAGATTGATAAAAAAATGTGGCACTTTTTAACCCTGTTAAGAAATTTCATGTTTACAATTTAGCACAGTATTAAGAGCCTGGGTTTTAGAGTCACAGGGGATTTAAAGCCAAGTTCCTCCGCTTGTTAACTAGTAGTGGACGCTGTGATCGCCACATCAGGATTCCCTTTACCCAACCTTTGCACGCACGGCATCTGCTATGAACATTGGCTGCCAGCCGTGTTCAATCCACCCCATGCTTCAGAGAATTGCCTTTGGCGAAAATGCGAAGACCTCCTGAGAGCCAGAGGCTGGCTGTCGGCCTGGTACAGAAGGCCTCTTCTTGCCTCAAGGTGGGAACAACTCTATGGTGTGCCTTGTACTTCAGAACTCCGTGTGGGATCAGAGTGACGGTGGACGCCAGCTGAGGCTCCAGTCTTCCCCTAAATAAGTGACTACTTTGGTTCTACTTCTAGGGAAACTGAACTGTGACATTAGGTGAATTTGGGAAGTGACAGCCTCTCTGCTTCTGGTCTCTCCTCTGCTAAAATGAGATGGCTACTAACTCTGACCTTATCATTTTGTTGTAGGTATGAAGTGTTCTTGAAGCACTTAGCATAACACCTGGCACAGAGTGTAGCTATTTATATTATCAGCTATACTATTTGTTATATTACTTGCTACATGGATTGGGGATTCTGATAACATGATGCCTTCTCAAACATGTGGAAACACCAGAAAGAAGAGATTCGCTCCCCTGCTATGGAATGAGCATCATTATTATTTAAACATCCTGGTTCCTAATCAGATTTAAAAACAAACAAACAAACAAACAAAGGAACAGTCTAAACCAATCACAGGAAAGACCTTGAGTCCCCAGGGCCCAGCCTCACGACTCGAAGTGACGCATCTGTGGGTTGTGTGTTGCTCTGTGTGCCTACTGGCTGCTGGCAGTTGTCCATATTTGTGCAACAGAAAACATTGCTCTCCTCAGACAGGAAAAAAACGTCTATGTATATACATATATGTCTCCATACTGCTAGTGTCTAAATTAAGAAATGTAGAAGCCAATTCCTGTAAGCCAGAAGGCAAAACCAACAGCAGTGCCGGCTGTGAAAAGAGCAGACTTCTCAGACTTGGAGCCTCCAGAGATGCCTCCCCCATCGTGCTCATGGGTCCTTTCCAAACTGAGCATCGGAAATTGCACGGCACCCTGGAGCAGATGTTCATTCAGAACGCAATTAACTGAGTGAGGGTCAAAGAAATCAGGGAGTTTTCAAGTGTTGACAGAGCAGTTAATCAAGAGACCTATGAAGAGGGATTCTGGGGCTGATCCCAAAACCCCCTCGGCACTTTGTGGCCTTGATGATCCCACCTACTATTTACCATCTGCTGTTGATATCTCACCCGGGGCCCTTACCTTCGAGCAAAAAGAATTGCATCCATTTATTCATTTATCCAATTAACACCTTCCCCCCACCCAGAATACTCCAGGCACTGTGTGGGGTACTCAGGATGAAACTTGGGTTCATCAATGTTGAAAATCAGAACTGGTAATTCCCAACGTGCTCGTATCCCCCAAACAGGAGCTGCCATCTCCCGGGGGATTTTGGTGATCTGTAGAAACTTTCTGTGTACAGCTAGACTATCAGCTTCCTAAGGGCAGGAGAGCTGATTATTGTCTGACCTCCTAGCCTGGTGCTCAGCACACAATAAGGGCTCAGTTCACACATGGCTTGACTTGATTTACCAAGCCATTTATAATTTCTGGAGGAATTCATATAGATACGTATTATAATCAGCTCAAATCAATCCAGTTTGCTTTTTTGCCCCGTCCCATCTTCAGCACATCCAGTCCTGCAATGCCGGCTTTGAAGAGAGTCCATCTTAATGTCCTAGGGCTGCTGTAACAGATGGCCACCAACCGGCTGGCTTGGAACAGCAAATGTATTCTCTCACCATTTCCAGAAGTCTGAAATCAAGGTGTCGGCAGGGTTGGTTTCTTCTGGAGGCTCTGAGGAGAGTCTGTTCCTGCCTCTCTCTTAGCTTCTGGAAGCTGCTGGCATTCCTTGGCCTATAGTTGTGTAAGTCCAATCTCTGCCTCGGTCTTTTCATGGTCTTCCCCTCTGTGCATGTTCTCCCCCTTTTCTTCTCTCATAGGGACATGTGTTGTTGGATTTAGTGCCCATACCAACCCAGGATGAGCTCATCTCAATATCCTTCACAATTATATCTGCAAAGACCTTTTCCCGTAGAAGGTCATAGTCACAGCTTATAGATGACTCTCTTGAAGGACTGCCATTCAGTCCAGTACAGGGTCCTAAAACTTCCAAGTAAATTACTAGGAGTGGCAGTTGCTTAGTAAACCACACACCAGATACCCAGAATCAGGCAACGACTACTGCGTGGTCAAATGGGACTTGGAATAAATGAGTCACATAAACCATGTGAATAAGTATTGAAATCCAGCCAATTGATTCTCCCCATCTCACCTGGGGCTACAACCAGTCCAGTTTGTCAGGCACATCATGCAGACTTTCATCCTCATTTTTGTTGCTTCCCATGGCTTTCTTATTTCAATGGCAAGATGGTGGGCATTTGGGAAGATGTCCCCCGATGTTCTCTTTTACTCTTTGAATTAGAGGAAGTCCTAATTCTACTGATTCTATGTTCCTTCCTCACACCATTCTCTGATATTCTGATCATATCCTTCTTTTCATATCATTTTCCTGTTGAAGCTATTTATAATCTTTTAGGATTAAGCAGAAATGAGGCTTCCGTCCTTACCTCTAACTTGCCCTCTTTGAACCTCAGTTTGCTTTCAAGCACTCATCAGAAGGCCTACCGAGGAGATACTAGTTCCTTCTCACACGGAAACAGAATTTCAAAAGAGAGCCCCATGTGAAAAAGAAAATATATGTTTCTCTTCTCCTTTTTTTAGCATATGCCCCTTATCAAGAACATATACTCCACAATAAAAATAATGTGTCAGAAATCCCATTAAGTTTCTTTTGAGGATCCAGTTTTCATAAGCTTATGTGTGAATTGGATCCAAGAGGAAAATTACTCTTCTTGAATCAAACCTATCTGCTTACCTAACCAGCTGGCATGGACAGGCAAAGCAAAAAATAAAACAGCAAATCCAAACCTTAGACCTGGTTCCAGCCTCTTTTCCTTTGCTATCAATTTGACATGTTTCATGGGAGCTGAACCGACCAGAGAAAACAAATCGTTGGGAAAATTCTGGAGACCAAGTTTTTTTCCCAGAGGATGGCTGTCACCACTTGCTCAAGGTTTTTGCACCTTAGAAACTCTGCCAGGATTGGACACACCCAGGCCTGAGCTCATGTGCCGTACGCACCTTCTTGCTTGTCATGAACAAACTTGATCATTCTGGTGTCTTAACCCTAAGCTTCTCTCTCACTCACAACCTCCAGTCTGATGGATAAAAGACACAAACTTGATTTTCTTCTCTGTCCAACCAGACTGATCACTGCATCATCTCAGAGATGCCTTCTTCATATGGGATGTTAAGGACAAAGTACCTTGGTCTTTGCTTTAAAATGCTGATTGAATCAAATCTTGTTCCTTTCTTCTTGCGATGTCTTCCTCTCTAGCACTTTTCCCAAGCCTGTCTTTGTTTTCTCAGCCAAGGTGCATTTTGCGTCTTATATTCTATACGTCTATAAGTTTCTGTCTTTGAACTGAGCAATGTACACTAGCAAATGTTTCACAAAATAAAACTGAGATTGCTGTTTAACACCTCCCTTTAGCTGAGCATCAGTTTTCTCCTTAAACAACTGTCCAGAGCCAAGGGGAGTGGCATAATAGAATGTTCCATAAGTAAATTTCCTCCATATTGTGTTATGTTCCTGACAATTTGGATTCAGAGTTGCTTCTGAGCTTATCAGTTCAGACAGTAACCTCTCCTGTTCTAAGGGCATCACAGGAAAAAAGCAAAAAACAAAAAACAAACAAAAAAAGTTTGCACTGAGAGTGATTCTGTTTCTTTTCATCAGTGTGTTTGATCACAAATGAAACCTAGAAGGGTCAATTAGTACACATTTCCTCAGGGCACCTGAGAGTCAGAGGACAGAGAATTTATTTTCTTGGTTTGCCCTAATCCTTCCACTGCCTGTTTTCATTAGATACCCAGGCCATTAAACATTATGTTGCCCAAGCAGATTTGAGACTCACAGAGATGGGCTTCCTTTGGCCCATCCAGAAAGCTCTTTCAGAAATGTGTTTTGAGCTCTTTGACACACTCTGGGCATCATAAACTCCCGCTGCTTTTCCTCTCTTCCCTCCCCCTCAGTAATCTCTCCCCTTTACTCCCTCTCTCTTACAGCGAGTTCCCTGTTTTTAGCTGAGTCACAGCAGCTGGCTGGCACCTCCAGGGTCATACTGTACGTAACACAGAATCCTCTCTGTTGGCTACCATGGTGCTTCTAAAGAGGGGCTGTGGCAGCCGCTGCAAAGCATCCTGGGTCCTCCAGCCCAGCCCTCCTTTGAAGCCCTGAAGCAAGCGGCTGGCAGCAGCCTGGGGCAGTTCAGGGCCCCAAAGTTCCTGGCTAACACGGCTTCACTGAATCCCAGGGCTCCTGCTGCCGCGGAGATGCTGCTCAGAAGTAAGCCCTTAAGAAATTCAGAACAAAATCCAGGCGGACAGAAGCAGAGTCATATGGCCTCTCAAAGCCAATGGCTGCCAGGAAATAGTCTCAAACCTGCCAGAGCCTTGGCACCAGGCCTTGAGCCCTGCCAGTGGGTGAATAGTGGGATGGGAGGATTGGTCACATTCTCCTTTTCCAGTCAACTGGATTGTGCCTGGGCACAGAAGAGCACACATGGAAGCAGGAAGCCACCATCTATCACTTTCTCTCCTGAAAATAAACGCTGGCCTGTTTAAGTAAAACTATACCCTAACCAGGAGGAACAGTACAGATTTTCATGGGTAAAAACACAGTCTTCTGGCTTTCAGATACTTAAAACTGGATGGCTCCCCACTTCCAAAAAACTGTCTAGAGGCTGAATATCTTACAAACTATAGATTCTACAGATTTCAGGTTGATTTATTTATCCTTTTTTCTCCACTCCTTTCCACATTATTGATTCCTATCTGATTCTTGCTCTAAGAAATGATTTTCTTTTACAAATAATTTAATAAACCTAATGTTCTGCTAACGATGATGATAATGATAGCTAAGGCATACCTTGTTCTTTCTGCAGCTTGGTGGGAGAAAATCTGCAGAAGATTATTAACATTTCTTAAATGTATGGGTTTTTTCTTTTTCTAACACATATACTTTAGCTTCAAGGTTAAAATAAAGGAAGAAGTAATTGATCCTAAATGGCAAATTTTAAATCACTAAGAAGCCCTGCATCACATTCAAGGCATGACTTGTAAGGAAAGTTAAACTGATTTAAACAAATGCTAAGCGACAGAGGAATTTAAAAAGATAAAGTGAGATGAAGGTAGCAGCTGCTTTTTGTAGCTTTATGGAGACATTAATACAAACTTATAAAGCCACATTATTTATTATCATAACCATGGTGCATACAGACACAAATTAAAGCAAATAATAAAAAGACAGAAATGGAGCACATCATCTCAAAATATCTACATTTTTCAATTAAAGAGGCTCAGTGAAATACATGAGATAGAGGCTATTTCGCCTCAAAAGTCAAACGTTTTAATTAGGATGGTTTTCTTCAGCTGTCAATGCCAGAGAACGCCAAAGGTAAGCAAAAGTATCACTTTGAAGATAGAGAACAGCAAAGGAAAAAGTGACATTTGAAATGAACGATTCAATGAATGAACACATTTTGAATGAATGATTCAATGTGTTAAAATATTTTTATTCCTGGTTAAGCCTTTTTTTTTTTTTTGGCGGTACACGGGCCTCTCACTGCTGCGGCCTCTCCCTTTGCGCAGCACAGACTCTGGACGCGCAGGCCCAGCGGCCATGGCCCACGGGCCCAGCCGCTCCGCGGCATGTGGGATCTTCCCAGACCGGGGCACGAACCCACGTCCCCTGCATCGGCAGGTGGACTCTCAACCACTGCACCACCAGGGAAGCCCCCAGCCTGTACTTTTAAAATTCTGAATTATTTTTTATTTCTTATAACAAAGTCTATATTCTTGTTTCAGTTAGACAGAACTGATGGTTTAGAGTCAGGATTGAAATGAGAAAAAATACCTCACAATTCTCCTGCAAAGAACAGCACCTGTTCAGAAACAAAATGGAAAACTACATACGGAGAAAAAATAAATGTCTGCTAGATCAACAACAGTAACATAAACCACAATGAAAGAAGATGAATTAGAAAAAACAAGAGTTGTTGATGGAAAGAGAGGAAGAGGAATGAACGGTTTGACTATGAGGCAATGAATTGCTTAACCTGAGATTATGGTGTAGGTGAGAAATCAAAATGGTTAGTCTAGAAATGTCAGAAGAGTAGACATCATCAAGAACTTCTACTAGAGTGTTAAGTACCTAGTAGTGACTCAACTAAAGCTTTACTGTTTAAAGACAGGCCTGCTTTGGATGTTTGCAGAGCCTGGAACAAGAGTATAAATGGTGGCCCACTTGCCATGGACCTAAACGTTTAAAAGTTTTAAGAAATGGTTTAAGTAAAATATGTTCTATCCACATCCCTTGACAAATATACTTCTCAACGTCAAGAAGGCCAGGTTTGAACGCAGGATTCTTGGAAGACTTGGAGACCTGTGGCCCAATATGAAGAGCTGGCCTATGCCCCTGGCTCACCCATTCTCATCCTACCCACCCTTATCTCACCCTTATCTTCCTTCCACACCACAGGGTCTTGTGCCCATGCACATAGACACTTGAGCCTATAGGTTCAACATCTGAACAGCCCACAGCAAAGGGAAGCCCAGGGCCAACCCAATGGCCTTGGAATATTCATACTATGGTACAGCCCACCCTTAGAAAGACAGACCCAGGGAAGAGGCGCACTCAGTGACCATTTGGGGCAGGGTGTTGTACCCAGAGTGTGGTCTAGAAGTGGGAGCAAGGGCTCCAGGAGGGCATGTCCTCTTTGCTCCCCAGTGTGGGAAGCGATACAGCTGGAGATGGGGTTCAGGGCAGAAGTCTCTGACCCAGGTCTAAGGGCAGTATTAAAATCACCTCATTTACAAACTTCCAACTCCAAAATAATAAGTCAGGGAGATGTAAAAATAAAAAAATCAAATCACCTACTCTAACTCAGACATTTAATAAGTCTACAAAATAGTGCATGTAAAACATGGCTTCAGGTGGGGTGAATTTCGGTGTTAGAGTCTGTGATTTAATTGCTATTATAGCAACTGTTTCACTGTAAGAAGGATAGAGAGACAATTGATTTTGGATATTGATCTTGTATCATGCAAAGTTGCTAAACTCACTAGTTCTAACAGCCGTTGTTTTGTTTGTTTTTGCTATATTCCTTAGGATTTTCTACACAATCATGTCTTCTGAGATAAAGACAATTTTACTTTTCTATTTGTCTTATGTCACGGGCTAGAACTTCTGATACAATGTTGAACAGAGATGGTAAGATTGGAGACTCTCTGGTCTTCTTGATCTTCAGGGGAAAGCATTTAATCTTTCATCACTCAGTGTGATGTTAGCTGTAGGATTTTTGATGATACCCTTTATCAGGTTGAGGAAGTTCCCTTTTATTCTCAGTTTTCTTTCTTAAAAGTGTTAATTATAGAGGGACACTGAATTCTATCAATTTTTTTTTTCTGCATCCATTGAAATAATTATGCTTCTTTTTTCTTTTTAGTCTGTTAATATGGCATGATTTGAATTTTTCTTAAATCAACTTTGTATTCTTGGGGGGAATAAACCCCATTGATATATTATTCTTACTAGAGTCAATTTGTTAAAATGTTAGAAATTTTTACATCTATGTTCATGAGGGATATTGGTTTGTAGGTTTCTTTCCTTGTAATATCATTAATTTTGACAGTATAATGCTGACCTCCCAGAATACATTGAAAAATATTCCCTATTCCTTACTTTTCAATGTTTACAAGAGTCTATGCAGAATTGGCATTATTTATTCCTTAAATAGTTGGTAGAATCCATTTAGGAAGCCGTTTGGGCCTGAAGTTTTTTTTGGGGGGTGGGGGGAAGGAATTGGACAATATATTCAATTTATTTAGTATATATAAATTGTGTCTTTGAGCAATTTGTTCATTTAAGTTGTCAAATGTATTGACCTAAATTATTCATTATACTCTTATTATCCTTTTTATGTCTGTAGTATTTATAATAATGTCCCCTCCTCTCATTTCTGATATTGGTTATTGGTGTATTCTCTTATTTTTGATCAGTCTGGCTGGAACCTTATTTCTCTTATTGATCTTCTCAAAGAACAGCTTTTGGTTTCACTGATTTTTTTTTTTTCTATTGGTTTTATATTTTTTATTTCTTTGCTTTCCAACCTTTTATTATTTCCCTTTATGTCTCTCTTTCCTTTTTCTGTTTAATTTCCTCTTATTTTTCTGGTTTCTTAATATAGAATATTAGGTCATTGATTAGAAACATTTTTTCTTTCTGTTATAGAGGTTTAGTGCTGTAAATTTCTCTTTAAGTGTGACATCCTGTGAATTTTATATATCATGCTCTCATTTTCATTTCATTCAGTCCAAAATACTTTTTAATTTCCTTTTTGATTTCTTCTTTAACCCATGGGTCATGCTTCCTTTTATAGATCGTACTTTTGGAGTTGTATCTAAAAAGTTTTATAGTTTTATTTTACAGTTAGGTTTTTGATACATTTTGAGTTAATTTTGATATAATATATGAGGCAGGTGTTGAAGTTACTTTTTCTACAAAAGGATGCCCAATGATTCCAGTACTATTTGTTGAAAAGACTATTCTTTCTGTATTATAATGACTTTTGAAACTTTGTAAAATTTCAGTTAGACTACACTTTTGTGGGTTTATTTCTGAACTTTCTATTTTGTTCCACTGACCTTTGTACCTATCCTTTCACCATATCACATTGTCATACTGTAGATTTATAATGTCTTGATATCAAGGAGCATGAGTTCTCCAACTTTTCCTTCCTATTCAGGATTCTTTTTTTTGGCTATTCTAGTTCCTTTTTTCCATATAAAATTTAAAATCATCCTATTGATCTCTAGAAAAAACTTTCCTGGGATTTTGATTGGGATAGTGTTGAATAAATCAAGTTGGTATCTTAATAATATTGAGTCCTTCCAATCCACAAAACAGATACATCTCTCCACTTATTTAGATCTTTTAAAAATTTCTTTACCCATGTTTTTGTAGTTTACAGCACAGAGATTCTGAATATATTCCTTTAGATTTTTATATGAGGGCTTCAATTTTTGTACTATTTTAAGTGGTGTTCCTGGCTCTGTATGGTCTTTCGGTATGGTTCAGCCTGGTCTCTTCTGGTGGCTCTTTCTTGGTGTTCGGCGCTTTCTTCAGATTTCTGTAGATTTTCAAATTATTTCTCTGTGTGGCTCTCCCCTTTCTGTGTATCTTTCTTTTCTTTTCTACTCTGCTGTCCCCAATTTCTCAACTTGTTCTCTTCAACTCAGAATCCTGCAGGCTCTGTTTTGTTTTTCCCTCCCTGACTTGTAGCCTGGATACTCTCTCTAGGCAGTAGGTGGGGCCCATAGCACCCATCTAGTTTGCTTCCCTTCCTGTAGTAATTCTTGTGCTGCATCGCCTGTTAAGCAATGTCTGAAAAATCACTGTTTCATATATTTTCATGTCTTTTTATCATTGTTTAAGGTAGGAGGGTGTATCTAGTCCCCATTACTCCATTGTGGCTGGAAACAGAATTTTCCACTACAGCTCTTGACATGAATTATATGTAATATAATTGTACAGTATAACCTTTCCACTCTGCCTCTATTTCAGGCACACTGAACTTCATTCAATCTTCATATATACTGAGCTAACTCCCAAAAGGGCCCTTGTACATAGTCTTTCCTTTGCTCAAATTGCTTTTCCCTCCTGCTGTCCACTCAATTCCTACTCACCCTTCAGATTACATGCAGTCATCACTTCTCCAGTGGAAGTGTTCTCTGACTTCCCTAAATTGTCAGATTCCCTGTTACATACTCTCATAACACATCTTCATGACATTTACCTCATTTCTAATTTTACATTTACGTATAACTATTTGATGCATGTCTATTTCCTCCTCAAAACTGTAATAAGCATAGGGACTCTGTCTTTGCCTATCATTTTATCCAGTACAGTGCCTGGCACACGGTAGGTGCTCATCAAATATTTGTAGGACAGGTGAACAAAATGAGACTACTTCCAAATTCATCTTTTGTGCAAAGTTTTATTAGTTCCTATATTTTCTTTCATAGGGAATGCACCAATCAGTTATTATAGCTTTTCTCCCATAAAATTAAAACTTTCTGTATCTCACCAAAGCAAAATTAACAAAAGGACAACTGCTCTATCAAATTGTAACATCATTCACTATTCGGAGACAACTAATTTAAGTCTTATTGTTAAGTAAACTGCTGATAGGAGAATTCTGCAACGAATTAGTGAGCTTAAATTGCCATTTACTCATCACAGATGCAGTAAAGCCCAACTTGGCACAATCAGGCAAACAGAATCTGACTCATGAGGGATATCAGATTTCCTTACTTCCATTTTGGTTTCATCTTTCTAGTTTGTTTGAAAACTCATAAAAACCATATGATGAGTTTTCAAATAAAACTAGTGGTAGTTCCATGCTGACATTTTGCCCCCTATAGTCTGAGTTTTTACTTGAGGGCTGTGATCCTGGTATCACAAACAAACATCCCAAGGAAATATTCTTGCACTGCATATTACAGTATAAGGTAGATGCGGAATCTGATGGCTAATTGCTTTCCAGGGGGTGGTTCTATCACTTGCATTTCAAGTCAATTTAAATGTTGATACCCAAAAATGACTTATTTGATAGAGTTGTTGTTAATTTGATTGAAACAGTTGCCAGAGTACCCCTGGATGTTTTTTGTAGTTGTAGGAAGAACACACAAATTGATTTACTTCTCAATTTTTGTTATAACTCAGAGTATACCTCAAGGTTAGTCATTACTATTTCCCACTTAAAATAGAGACATACTTTATTATAATCATCCTCAAATACAGCAAATGCTCCCAAAGTTAAAAATAAAATTTGAGATCTATTGAGAGATACATATAAAAGATTTTCTTCCCCTTTGCTTTTGTTTCACTATCTGAAAAATCTGAGAAATAATTGCTACTTATCTTCCAGCAGAAAAATTATGAGGAATATTAAAATAATATATGTAAATTACTTTGCTGTCAGAAGCCCTGCATACCTGTGTAATATATTACATTGTTAAAGACTCATATTAGTAGACTTTAAATTTTATCTTAATGCTCAAATAAGTAATTCCCATACACAGCTCAATGTATTGGCCCTAATTTTTCTTTTTAAGGAGACAGGTGCTGCTTTAATTAATTTGAATGGACACAGATTTAAAATTGCCCCTGTGAGAAAGCATTGTTGTATTAATGCTACTAATATTAAACATAGTTAGAAGCTTGTTCTCATTTCTGTGGGACTTCTACCTGTTTTGAATGTAGCACTTTTATTTAATAATTCTGACCTCCTGATAGAAATGCAGCATTCTTAGTGATGTACAATAATAACATAAAATGCCTGGGTTTTTGGAGTCAAACATTTCTGGATTCAAATTCCATCTTTGCTACACATTAACTGTGTGACCCAAAGCAAGTTCCTTTTTCCCTCTGTGGGCTTGCTTATGTTCTCTCTGTGTCAAATGAGTGATAATCCCACAGGGTTTCCTGGGGATTAGTGACCTTCATGTAAAACACTGAGTACAAATGGGATAGTCACTGACTGGCAGTTATCATTATTACTAAAAATTGCACTATGCATGCAATAGTGTGATTTGGCATTAATAATTAAGGAAAAAAACTATACAGGCATACCTCATTTTAGTGTTCTTTGCTGTATCGTGCTTTGTAAATATTGTGATTTTTACAAATTGAAGGTTTGTGGCCATCCTACATTGGATAAGTCTATCAGCACCATTTTTCCAACAGCATTTGCTCACTTTGTGTTTCTGTGTCACATTTTGGTAGTCCTCACAATATTTCAAACCCTACACCAGCAAAAAAGATTATGACTCAGTGAAGGCTCAGAGGATGGTTAGCATTTTTTAGCAATAAAATACTTTTAAATTAGGGTATGTACATTGTTTTTTAGACATTATGTTATTGCACACTTAATAGACTACAGTATAGTGAAACATAACTTTTATAGGCACTGGGAAACCAAAAAATTTGTTTGACTTGCTTTATCGCGATATTTGCTTTATTACGGTGGTCTGGAACAGAAGCCGCGATATCTCTGAGGTCTGCCTGTACTTAGAGATGGTTTTCTGTGTTTGGTCACCATGTGATTTATAGGCATTGTTTTATGTAAGTCTCACAAAACTGTAATACTGTCTTTTTATTCCCCATTTTGCAGATATGGAAACTGAGGCTAAATGAACTAAAGTAATTTGCTCCAGGTGGAAACAGGATTTGAATTTAGATGTGTTGGATTTCCAAGTCTGAGCAACAAGCCTTAATTCTGAAACTGAACTGTTCATCTGCTGTTTAAGTTTCTTCTTCAATAAATGATACAGATGACTATCTATATTGAGGTATATCTTTTATTCTGTATCAGGATCTTTTGTTTGTTTGTTTCCTTCTGCATTGTTTTAACAGCTTTTGAGGTAGGAAGCAATTTTGTGAGTTTGGTTAAATAGGAAAATGCAGGATAGCTTTCAAATTTGCTTATGTGTATATGTATTTTTTCTAGAATTTTGAATATTCATTCATTACCATACATTATCACCAAAGTTATAGTGAGGGGCAATGGAACTGCTGCCTATATTCCAAAACCATTTCCCTAGGAAGTACAAGGTGATTTGCAATTTATGTAGGAGGAGTTACCCCCCCATTTTCCTTCTCAAAGTCTCTCTAGTATTTAGAGACATACACATAGTTAGATCACCTTGATATTTATGATCTTTTGCCTGTTACCTCTCCTTCCAAAATGCTAATTTATAATTGAAAACCAGTTGACAGATAAGCAGGCCATTGAAGACCTATGGCCTTGCTCCTAGTTTTATTATAAATGACTGAATTGATAGGTAACACGGGATATATGAGGATAATACCACTTGGAATATTCTGTGAAGAGTTCATCAATTGTATTCCACATCTCTGCTCAACATTAATAAGCTTACAGACTCACAAAGGATATGAAAGAGGTCAAAGGAAGATTTCACAGTTTTAATATTATTTTAATTTTAACTAAAGCAATATTTTTAAGTAATATAATTTCTTGATATATAAATTTTGGTGCTTTTTACTTCTTTTTGATAGATGGGAATTTAGATCACTTATACTAACCCTCTTCTTTCTTCCCATTCTTATTATACTCATAGCAGTATTTTAATTAGACTAATAATCAGTGTTTACATGCACATGACCACATAAATACCACTTGCTTCAAGTCATGTAGATATTATGTTTATACGTCTTTCTTGAGCAGCTGTTTGTTTTGCCAATGGTTTTTAATCATTTTTATTATTTTCTAGGTCTATTTGTCACGATTCTCTATTTAATACCTTTTCAAATGCACCGTTATACTAGAATTTTTTTTCCCCTTTTTTTCTGAATCTCTCCCTTCCAGACCCAAGAGGACAGTATTTGATCATTTTAAATAATTAACCATTTGCTTATAAGCTATGGAACAGTGGGGAAAAGGTCTATATGGATTACCTTTATGTTTCCAATGCCTAGGATAGTGCTAGGCACATGGTATATTACATACTCAGTTCACACTTGTGGAAAGAATGGGTATACAGTGTGGTTTAAATAACATGCACTTTGAAGAAAGAGGGAGCTAAATATCACATTCATTATCACAAGCTCTTCAATGATCTCAGCATTGAACAAGGAAGCAGAAGGTATTAGAGTACTTTCGGGCTTCCCTGGTGGCACAGAGGTTAAGAATCCGCATGCTAATGCAGGGGACATGGGTTCGAGCCCTGGTCCGGGAAGATCCCATGTGCCGCGGAGCAACTAAGCCCGTGCGCCACAACTACTGAGCCTGCACTCTAGAGCCCGTGAGCCACAACTACAAAGCCCATGTGCCTAGAGCCCATACTCCACAACAAGAGAAGCCACTGCAATGAGAGGCCTGCATACCGCAACTAGAGAAAACCTGCGTGAGGCAACGAAGACCCAATGCAGCCAAAAATAAATAAAATTAAATAAATAAATTTATATATATATTAAAAAAGAGTGCTTTCAC
This sequence comes from Leucopleurus acutus, assembly GCF_964270905.1. Lineage (NCBI taxonomy): Eukaryota > Metazoa > Chordata > Mammalia > Artiodactyla > Delphinidae > Leucopleurus > Leucopleurus acutus. The sequence continues at coordinate 61,792,924 of NC_139159.1, forward strand.
AGTTTTCCTCTCCTTTCTATTGTTGTTAAAGAGGTTAACAGTTCTTTATGGGATGCTTTTGTCCCACAGACTGGTTAAATCCAACTCTCTCTTAGTTTTTCTATTTATCTAATTAAAATTTTAAAGACGAATTCAAAATACTTTCTTAGTAGAAAAATAACGCCACACTTTCTACCTTAAACCTCAGGTTCATTCCCCCGACAGGCAGGCATCTATCTCATTTTCAGGCTGAAGGACCGTGGGAAGTACAAAGAGTAGCGAAGTGTCTGGAACAGAGCAAACTGGCTCTCTTTGACTCATCCCCCATTCGTCCTCTTCTGCTCCTTGTCAGTGAGAACTTGAGTTCTTCAAACTCTGCTATTTCCAAAGCAAATATTTTAAACCCTCAGTGGCCATAACTCTCCTACGACAGTGTAAACTCAACCAACTCATAAAACACAAATATAGATTTGTCTACATTTACTGATAAAGTGCTTGCAGCATTGTCCAGAATTAAGGTGCTGAGATGAGATTTATAGCTTGCCCTTGGAGTGAGAAGAGAGGAAGAAGTTTGGCTGAATGCAACATAAACTGACGTGAAACACTGACACGCAAGAGTCGACATGCCGCCGGCGCCTCCTTGTTCACTCCTGAATTGGTTTCCAACACACCCGCTACTATTCCTTTTCCTTATTTACCTGTGATAGTACAAGGAAGCAGGGATACATCTTTCCCTGAGTTGAGCATAGGGGGAGGCCATGGGAATTCTGGGGAGTTGCTTTACTCTAGAAAAGGAAGGCATTTTCCCTGAACCTGAAGTTTCAAACTCTTCTCTTAAGACACACTGTAATTAAACAGCTTGTGTGTCGCTTCATAAAACATATGGGAAACCATCGCTTGTTTTACTCAGGATACGGTGCTCTTGTGGGGAAGATCTATCAAGTCTTTGTCTAAGGCTTTAGTTATGAACAGAAATTCATTGGCAAATGTCAGGTGACAGAAGAGAAGGTTAGTCATAGAATCAAATGCAGTGCAAATCTGAGGACATTTAACATGGTAAATATTGTCCCCTGCACCTGAATTTCAAAACAACAAAGAATCAGGACAGAGAAAGCAAGTGTCCTTGTTATAAAGGAAAGCTCTGAGAACGTAGCGAGTGAAACTCTCTTTTGCCTTGAAAATCTGCTGTGAGTCTGGGAAACTAAAGATGCTTCCTTCGGTAACTCATCTTGGCCTCTGATGTCCCTTTAGTCAATCTATTTGTCTTTGTCATGTCTCCAACAGTACATGAGCAAGGGCTAAATTGAAGCTAAATCCAATTCAGAACACAGAGGCAAACTTTAAGCTGCTGTCAGAAACAACCCTTAAAAATCCCATCTCCCAATAATACTCTGTATTTTAGCATCAAGACTTCATAACAAATGCTTAGAATGACAGTAAGAGGAGTGGCATTTTTTCATAGGGAAAACAAGAGAATGGGAAACCCCAGAATGTATTGAACTCTGAGTTGCCATTATTTACCTTATCAAGATTTCTTCTGCAATGGTTCTCATTAACAATTTCAATGAAAGCCTAGTTTTCCCAAGTCAAACTGGGGAACATTCTCCCATACTGGCCATGAACATTTATGAACTTTAAGATCTGAAAATGTAGGCAAATGTTCAATATTTAAATTAGTCTTTTCTAAAATTACCCATATCCCAAAGTCTTCATTCTAGGTGAGAGGCAATGAGTATAAAAAGGAATTTAGAGTTAACAATTTGAAAGGATTTTAATTCTGTTATGTAAAGCTTTTTTTCCTAATAAAGAAGAATATATTTTCATTCATCTTCTTGTTAATGATAGGGTTTCTGAATGTGTGTTAGTGCCATACCCTCCAAGGCCCATCCTATTTCAATTTCAGTGATGGTCTCTCATCATCTAAGAAATTCATTTCGCAGTCCCTGAACTTGTTCTTTCCTTTGCCCTCAATACTTTTTATTCGGAACCCTTACAAGGCTCACTACTTCCCTTCAAACTGATAAACTTTTAGGTGTTACCTTTCTTAAGAAACGTCCCTATCCACTCTTTCCATTTCACATCAGTTCCTTTCTCCTTACAGTATTTTAATTTTCTTTATAACACTTACAATATCTAAAAAACACATGATTACTACAAATATATTCATATTATTGTTTTAAAATTATATCAATTGTTTACTTGACTAGCTACTGTCTTCACCCATAAAATATAAACACTTAAACAACACGGAGTTTTATTTTATTCACTTCTATGCCTCCAGTGTTTACTATATTACCACCACATGGTATGTCCTCAGTACATATGTGTTCAAAGACTTTTTTGAATGAATACATACATTATTGAACCAACATGATATAAGTCCAAATGCTTTGCAATGTACATAATCCTCAACTCAAGGCTTCATTATAAACTTTTGGTCCCAACTCCCAAAACTTCTACGTGCACAGCCTATGTTTCACCCTTATTGAAATTACTTCTTATTAACTATGATACTTTAGAAATCTCTGCCTTTGCCTATGAGGCTCAGTTCTTGTGGAGAGCTACCACTTGATTTCAAATGTCACTTGCTGTGTGAAAATATTTCCAGTTCTTCTGGACTGAGCTCTCTCCCTATGTTCTCATAGCATGTTATATAAATTTCTGTCATAGTATTTACCAGATTCTAGTGTAATTTTTTGCTGTACAACTGTCTTATGACATTTTATGCCTAGAGTCTTGCGAAATGCCTGGCATATATATATTAAGTACTCTGGACATGTTTACTGAATAAGTCAATCCTATAAGCTCAGCAGCAACCTAATTTCTAACAACAAATCATTCCATAACGTATTTTTTTTCAAATTCAATATTATGCTCTAAGGATGTTTCAATTCTTTCTGGATTCTCTAAGCAATTGTGAACGGCAAAGTGAGCAAAAAGAATGTTGGTCATGTAACCTGGAGAAGGCCGCAGCTGACATTTAATAATATTCAAATACTTGCAAGGAACAAAGCTAAACGACCTTATTATTTCCCTTCAAAATAGCCAAATGAGGATAGACTGGTCTTTTTATGAGTGTGTTTTTTAGGTAAGCCTCTTAATAAAACTTGCTCATTAGAGACTTATGAATTGTATTTCTAAGAAAGGGTGTGGAGTCGCCTCCTCTGCCAGTGTGAAGGATATACTGGACAGGTATCTTTTTAAGAAGCCTACACGAACTAAAGGATGTTTTTGCCAGCCTGTAATTCTACGAAATCTACTTTTCTAAGACCAAGAATCAAGATCCACAAGAGAAATTGCTGTAGTTAAGAATAAACATATCCTTAAAAACTGAGAAAACCTCATCTTATTTTTTTTTTTTTTGTATATGTGCTATTTTATGACCGGTAAAGGTTAGCTTTTTTTTTTTTTTTTTTTTGCGGTACGCGGGCCTCTCACTGTTGTGGCCTCTCCCGTTGCGGAGCACAGGCTCCGGACGCGCAGGCTCAGCGGCCATGGCTCACAGGCCCAGCCGCTCCGCGGCATGTGGGATCTTCCCGGACGGGGGCACGAACCCGCGTCCCCTGCATCGGCAGGCGGACTCTCAACCACTGCGCCACCAGGAAAGCCCGGTAAAGGTTAATATTTAATCAATATGCTTTACATTTGGGAATCTTTGAAAGAACAAACAGTGTTAAAATTTTTTTTCTCTAAAGGAAAACCAAAATAAAAGTAACATTTCCATTATAGATTTAGAGGTTAGATCCTGCGTGTAGAATTAAGCTGAGCAAGAAATCGTAAGTATTTTTTACTAATATTCTTTTAAAACCACTTTTCTTCTATTATCAGGTAGCAGCAGTTACAGTGAATGTTAATGTGACTTGATTCCTTGTACAGTAGAGAGAGTGTTCTCCTAAAAGGGATTTACATTCTCTGGTTCCTTGCAAATCTGTGTAAAGACGACATCTAAAAATAAATTTGAAGGGACTTCCCTGGTGGTCCAGTAGTTAAGACCTTGCACGTCCAATGCAGGGGGCATGGGTTCCATCTCTGGTTGGAGAACTAAGATCCCACATCCCACATGATGTGCAGGGTGGCCAAAATAAATAAATAAACAAAGACAAAGTTGACGTTTACTGCGTTTGACAGTGTTATTATATTAGTATCTAATACCTTTAAATATTAAAGATTATTGAGTCCAATTTGCCCCTGTGAGTGTGGGAGAGCAAACAGCAAATCCCATCAATGGGAAGTTTAAGGATAAAGGTTTTCTCAACTCCCACCTTCTGCTAAGACACAAAGTGGAACCCCTGTGGTGCCAAGTGCCTGGCCCCGCTAAATGCTCAGAGAATGTTAGCCTCTCTGGTGGCCGGTGACCATTATAAAGAATGGCTGAGAAGAGCAACCGAAATCTGTTTCTTTGATAGTCCTTCCACTCAGCTTCCCCAAGATGTTGCTGGAATTCCCCTTGGGAAAGAGTCCTCTCAAGTTGAGTGGAAATGGCAGTGAAAGTTCCTAGGGGGATGGCCTGTGAGAGGTCGGAGAACCTGGAAGGAGGCTGAGGGAAACACTTCTCTGTTCCATGGCTCAGGAGGACCCATGCTTGCCTTCAGCCATGGCTCCAAAAGAAGAAGACAAGAGTTGGAGAGAGAAGCTAACTCTAGAACGGAGATCAAGCAGGAAATTAAAGCCACCGAACATTTTCTCACCCACAGGGTCCAAATCTTTTCCTAATTCAGACACACGATTGGAGTTTATTTCCAGTTCAATAGCAATGCTTTGGCTTTTAGAGAGACGTTGACCCCAAAATGTCTCTTTTCAGGAAAAAGAACGTGAATAAGGAAACGACATGATCATTGGAACCATGCTCACTTCTGAGAACAATTTAATTCTTTCAACCCTTGCCAAAGTCATAGATTCTACATTAGTCTATGCAGTATTTAAAAAGTTACGCTCTGCTACCTGAGTTTTCATATTTCCTTATATTTACTTGCTTAGGTTGAAAACTGACCCCTGCGTTGCTCTTTATATCTTTACTAGATTTACTTTGTGTTTTTTTTTTTTTACTATATTTAATGTGCAGTTACGCTTGCAAAATGGATTGTAATTCGCCAAGAAAAGTGCTTTGATAAAGGGAAAAAAAAAATCAACAAATTGCAGGATAAGAGACAATCCTAGCAGGACTCCTCTCCTCCAATTGGAAACCACACTTGTGACTTTCACGTGCGTCCATTTCATGTTTAGGTACATTGTGCATCAGTATCTTGCAAAGTTTGTAATGGTGTAGGACATAATGCTTTTCTTCCTTAAAAAGGGAGGAAGAAAGAACTGGAGAGAGGGAAGAAAGAAGGAGGGAGGAAGGGAGAAAGGGAGAAAGGAAAAAAGGAAGGAAGGAAAGAAAGAAGGAAAGAAGGAAGGGAGGACAGAAGAAGGAAAGAAAGAGAAAGAAATGAATTAAATGAAGAATATTCCTCCCTGAAAAATATGTGGGCTCTTTTCCCAAATAATCTGCTTATGGGAAAAAAAAAATTCCACCTGAAAGAGGAAATGCTTCCTGAAAGAGGAAACTAGGAATTTCCTAGTTAAATTTGTATGCATTTATATGAAAGTTTTAGGTTGACTAGTGAGAGAATATCTCTGAGTAAGTTTTGTTCAATGGCTCAGCTCACTGAAGAAGTGGGACTTCATTCAATAAAATGTTTTTAGAGTCTTTTAATACATTTTAGAGTTACGGAAAAATAATAAGATTGTGACTATGTCTACATAACCAAAACATTTTGATAAAAACTGAAAATTTCAGAGAGTAAATTGAATATCCTATTTTCCTATACCAAAAATCTGCATATAGAAGTTTGATAGAAACCGTCATTAGGTAACTTCTCCCTGGCCAAACCATCACACTCAAGGAAACACACACCAGCTATGTGGCCCTTTTTAATGTTTCCAATTACATTGTTTCAGACCCTTTACTCTTCTCTTAGCATTCAATCCTACTTTGCCTACTTATCTTTTCTACTAACCTACTTAGGTTATAAGTAGTAGGTTTGCCTACTAACCTACTTAGGTTTTAACTTTTTTGATTAGCAATGCAGCCCTCATCTTATTCTGATAGTATTAAACTATCAATACATTTGAATGATAGTGAGCTAGTAAGATGAGGTCTCTAACGCATTTGTGCCTTTTGCAGAGATTTGGGCAACGGTTTTCAACAACAGAGATTTTGTCAAGTGATTTCAGCTCTTTGGTTCAGCCTTCTTTCTGGGGGGAAGTATGGAGTAGTAATGATGATAATAATCATATATCTTCAGGCAGAGGGCTTGTAGAACCACTGTCTCTTATACCCATGAAATTAGTTCTTTTAGGAATAGGAAAGTCCCAGCTTCCCACTCACTAATATCATATTCACATAAGAGAGTCCACTCCCATCTCCTTATTATCCTCACTCATCTCCCTTTGCACCAAATTACTGAGGATGATTAACAAACACAGACATGAAAACTGGACCAACAGCTCTTTAGTCCATGATTTGAAACGGTATTAGAGATGGTGGGTTACATATGCATTATCGGAGAAGCTTGGACGTCTCTGGGGAAGGAAGGAGGCAGAAAGAAGAGAAATGTGTATGTTCCATTTCATAAAATGTAAAGTAGAGTAAAATAAAAATCCCCTATTCCTCTGCAAAGCAAGATAAAGAATTTCAGATTCTCTTGATGGGTCTAGGTACAGTGTGTCGATTTCACTTTAAAACCATACCATTGCCAAGTCCGCATAAAATGAGAGGAGGCGAAGATAAGTAGACGTGAAAGTATAATTTATAAACTAGACCTTCATCTATAAAATTGGGTGAAAAACAAACTTACCCAATGGACATTTGGAAGATATTATTAAATATTATAGAACCCATCCTCACATACATTTGGAGAAAAAGAATTTACAAAATAAATGTGACTTTAAAAATCCTCTATCCCGGGCTTCCCTGGTGGCGCAGTGGTTGAGAGTCCGCCTGCCGATGCAGGGGACGCGGGTTCGGGCCCCGGTCCGGGAGGATCCCGCATGCCGCGGAGCGGCTGGGCTCGTGAGCCATGGCCGCTGAGCCTGCGCGTCCGGAGCCTGTGCTCCGCAACGGGAGAGGCCACGGCAGTGAGAGGCCCGCGTACAGAAAAAAAAAAAAAAAAAAAAAAAAAAAAATCCTCTATCCCTATAACCCACAAAGGTAGAAAAGTGAAATTGGGACATCCCTCCATTGTCACGTGGGCAAGTGATAATTTGTAATAATTATGCTATTATTTACACGTCCTCTCTGAAATAAACTCTATCTAAAGAATTCAGTTTGTTGCTCTGGTCCCATGAAAAGCTTTCTAAAATAGAAAACAATGGACATATCGTCAACACTAGAATGCTATTTTAAAATATATGGATGTACTGGAAAGAGTTCAGACAACATCAGAAGGAAGAGTTTGACTTACTGCATGAAAAAAAGATTAAAAGAGTATGTATAGCTTGGCTAAGCAAGGACTAAGTGGGAACATGCTAACTGCCTGCAAATATTTCAGGGGTGTGAACAAAAAGAAGTGGGGTGAGGGGGGTTTTGGTGGCTTTAAAGAGAAGACTCAGATTCACAAATCTAGTTCATCTCTTTATTTTTAATCTTATTGGGACTGAGAATCTTATAGTGTTACAACATTTAGGTAGAAATTTCCTAATGAAGAAGTTTGCAGCTTGTTTTTTGGGGGGGGCATTTTTTTTGGAGGGGGAGCATATTATTTGGGGATGTGTTAAAACTAGACAGGAGGGCTTCCCTGGTGGCGCAGTGGTTGAGAGTCTGCCTGCCGATGCAGGGGACACGGGTTCGTGCCCCAGTCCGGGAAGATCCCACATGCCGCAGAGCAGCTAGGCCTGTGAGCCATGGCCACTGAGCCTGCGCGTCCAGAGCCTGTGCTCCACAAAGGGAGAAGCCACAACAGTGAGAGACCCGCATACCACAAAAAAAAAAAAAAAACTAGACAGGAAAGTAAGAGAAACTACATCCATAATTGTCAGTCACATCTGCCTCTAATTAGAGTGATAATTGTGTCATATTAAGGGCATAATACATGTAACTTACACAAATTTTAAAGATCCAGAGAGAAACTATATTACAGTTATGATTTAAAGAATATTACCAATGTATTTAAAACAAAATGCTTGGAAAGGAGACGAATAAAAATGTAAGTTCAAAGAGTTGGATTCAACCAAAACCCTTGAGAAGGTCGTGATGTCCTTAGCAAGAAATTTAGTGCTATCAAAGTAACACTAATTTAAAATAATTAGGTTTCTATGTCTTATTATATAGAGTAGTATATTTCTATATTACCCAACTTCATATAATTTAACTGAAAGCATATTATCATTGTGCTACCAGGGAACATTATCAATTATTTAGCTAAATTAAGTAATATTATATAACAGGTGTAGTTGAATACACAGTTGCAATACAATGACATTTTTTTCCTTAGGATATAATGAATACAGTAGAGGAAAAGGGTAACACAATACAGGAAAAAGGCAGTGCTCAATAACTTCTAGTCTGCTGCCAACCTATTTTCAATGTAAACAAGGTAAAATTCCTTACCTAGAAACGCCTTTGTAACTCCAACGTATTTTTCACTTACTCTCGCTCAATATTTTCTGACTTTCACTTTGTGTTTGAAAGTTGAATAAGTCATTTAACTTGTACGTCTTGTACTTCTGTTCTTGAAATAGTTTATATATATGTAGATTCAAATCCTTCTTTGAAAAGACACTTTTAACTGACAATGAATAACTAACTTACATTGGATATAATTACTTTTAGCCTTAAGACTTTGGCATGCCATCTACTAGAAAATCGATGCCAGGGAATACCAGCCACACCTACTGATGAGATGGCCTTAAGAAACACACTCATTTATTTTCCCCTCTGATATTTGATAAGTCAAAATAAATGATGACTGTGTAAAGACATTCTGATGTCTGTACAGATAGGTAGGGAGTATTTATGTCAATGAAATTTTGAAATATACAGCCGACATTTCAATACCCTAAAGAGTGCCATATAGAGAGTTTTCTTCATCAAAATAGTTCAGATTTAAATTCATACCGAATTAATTATGGAAAACTTATACAGTATATGTGTATTTAATAATTGTTACTGACAAGAATATGGTTACTTGTAGACATGGACTCTAGAATGATTTGCAAAAATAAAATCTGGTTGGTGGATTATGGCTGATAGCTGATATTTTTCCAAAATCCAAATTTTTGTCATTCTTCTAAAAAATTAACATTTAATATATATTATTCATTCAATAATAACGTTGTTACATGAATTTTCTTGTAGTAAATACTTCCAAAGTGAGAGAAGTAAATCAACTTACTTTTCCTTAGAAAAGATAACTCTTTTGCTTACACATCCCATTTTACGGATGTGGTATTGCCATTTGTCCCTGTTTACTTCTTAAAGGTACCCAAGCCTTCCCCACAAGCTGCATTTTTCTCTGTGCCTTTTATTCTTGCCCTAAATTTCAGAAGATAAAAACTTAAAAAAAAATAAAACCATGCATCACCCTGCCAAATGCTAGCCCTTCCTCTTTCATACAGGTTTTCTTTTCAACAGTATTCTACACATGCAGACACCTCACCGCGGACCATTTTACAGAGGTAAGTGCTTATCCACTAATGCCAATAATAGAAATCTAAATAATTTTTGAGTGACCAGCAAGCCTCTATTGTTTACTAAGTATGGATATGTGACTACCTTTTACCAAGAGAAAGACAGCAGCTCTGGGAACAAAAGTGATTCAGACACAATTGGGCTCAAGTGAAGAACAGTGTGGGTTCTTCGGGTCCGGCAGAGTCCACCCACCCACAAACTGTCAGGACATTCCTCTCTTTTATTGTTGCTCCCATAATTGGAGCTGCCACGCTTCTCCAAAGGAGATTTGTGACAAGTCCAAGTACAATCTGGTTCTGAAATATCTCCACCTCACGCTTCCTCTCACCCCCCCGGCATCCTCCACGAAACAGACTCAAGTTGCCTCTACCTGTAAGCAATCAAAGGCAGGCAGCATCACGCCTTTGGCATCAAGTACAGAAAGAACAAAACAAATTAAAATGCTTTTGAACTTAAAGAGTTTGCTTGAAAGACGTAATTTTTAAAGTCCTTTGTTCACTAATATAATATTTCTTTTTCCTGTAAGAGAGTGAAATGAAGGAATCATTCAAGGGAGGAAAATATTCATTTGCTAAACAACTGAGTGTCTACCACGAGCCCCAGACATCACAGACATTACGGATACTGAGGATACAATGACTAAAATATCTTTTTCGCTGGGAGGAACATTTCAAGTGCCCTTGGTGTGGGTGGTATTATATTTCAGTAGGATTTTTCTGTATGCTTCTAATGGTTAAAAGTATACCTGGGGATACACTGTATAGTCTAACAGAAAGTGGTCTTATGCCTTTCTTTTATACATTAAGAAAAATCATATTTAGATCTGATACTGACGTTTGGGCAGTACTAATCTATAGGCACTTCAAGGAAGTAAAGTAGTATTTAAGCATCTATTTTCCATCTGTGCATATATGTATCCCAACATAGAAGTGTATGCATACATACATATATGTTTCTATTTCAGCTAAGATCCACTGTAACTATGTGTCAGTTTCAATCTTAATTATGTTATTATATAAGATGTGGGTACCACAGGATATGTTTTTCCTTTCCATTTCATTTCCTAGAATAAAAAGAAATGAAAAAAAAACTAGATAAAACAAAAAACCCAAATCTGATGGAAAGATATAGAAAAAGAAAAATTAAAAACAAAACCCTAAGCCATGAGTGTTTCAAGCCAAATATTTACAAAAATACCTATATACTTATGAGCTGGATGGGAGGTTGAATAGGGTTGAGTAAACCTTTTTTAGCCTGAAGTTAGGCAATGGGGAGAGGAATCCAGAAGAAGGAGATTTAGGGCTCCAGTGTAAATGGTGTTGAAAGAGGAAATACAAGACTTGGATCAATTTCTACATACATCACAAAATAACCAGGGAGATCTTGCTTAATCCATCTAATCCCCCTGCCTTGATCTCCTCTTCTGTAAAACCAGGGGGTCTAGACAACTCTTGTGCATACAACAAACATATATTGAGTGCCTGCTGGTGGTCAACTCTACAGTTCAGAAAACATTTTCACATAAACTCTTTATTTCATCTTGGCCTTATGTTAATCTGGTATAAAGATGATTACAAACCTATTTCACATGAGTGAAGAAAGAAGTCAGGATTTAGGGGAGTTTACTGAAAGTCTAAATGCTCTCTAGATTCTCTTCCAGATGCTAAAAATTATCTTTAAATTTCTAACTTTAAGTGAGGCAGAGGATCAAAGAGTAATATGTACAGTAACCATGTGGACACAATTCTCTTCATATTCCTCTTCCATCTCTTTCAACTCATTTCCCACCATTCCCTTCCTGTTCTCTAATCTCTTCTTTCTACCACCACACACATTTATATTTTCCTGTTCAGTAAATATTTTAGGCTTTGTCGGCCTTACAGCTTCTGCTACAACTACTGGACTCTGCTGTTGTACCATGAAAGCATCCAGAGATACAGAAATAAATGGGAGTGAATATGTTCCAATAAGACTTTACTTACAAAGAGAGGGAATGGACTGTATTTGGCCTGTGAGCCATGGTTTGCTAACATCTAAGTTGACTTTGAAAAATAAAAATATCTGGTAATAATTCCAAAGTTCATGTAAAATATACAGCTTAAAATAGTTTAATTATACTCTAAAGTCATGCATTTTATGTTTGATGGGAGCATAGGGTTATCCAATAAATTTATAATATGATCCTTTATAATAAATAAAGGCACAATAGTATGTTAGCTGGTGTTACCTTTATAATCGTATGTGTGATTGAAACTGTTCACATTTGTTGACATTTATCTTACAAAACTTGTTAAGACTCTTGAAAAAGGCCTGAAGAATTTGTTTTGTTTCGTTTTGTTTTTCTAGTGTGCACAGGGGCATGATGGAGCTGGAGTCTTGTATTTGGATATTAGATAAAAATTCTATCTTTTTCTTCATTAAATTAAGTCTAGTATCTGGAGCTACAATAAGTTATTAAAGCAGAAAATAAAATTAATTAATTATTGACCCCACAGTCATCAGGTAATCAAGGATATGTATGGAACGCCATCTATCTTATTTGTTAGGTATGATGACTGATATCTTGAAGTTTCTTCTTCCAGCATCACATGGATATAAAACTGACCTCCTAGCCAAACTTGAAGATTCTTGGAGTTTGTGCTCTTTGCTAATAATATTTTAAGTAAAATATACCAGGAAGTCAATCAATAAATGTATTTAAGCAATTATTTTTCTGCTTTGCAAGTTGAATGAGATGCGATACTAATGACCAAATATGGGGTTTGTAGCATCTCAACAAACACCATCTCTCCTCTTTATACCATCATGTTTGCTACACCTTTTATCTTCAGCAGTAAATATTTGTTAAAAACTCTAAAGGGATAATGGAGGGATGGGGACCATATTTAACCTCCTGTTTTAAAAAACAGGAACTTGGACAAAATATATAAAATAACTCTTTTCAGACTTTGAAACACCAGCAATGCAGGACCTTAACCCCTGAAAGAAAGGGAAAAATGAGGTAAAACTTAAGACCACGTTGTACTGACTGGGGACACATTCTGGGCTATGGAACGGGAAGCTGGAATCCTAAGTAGAAGGTAGAGGCATTGTTGAGTTGAGAAGTCTGAAAACTGAGAAGAAGTCATCAAGTCTGAGCTAGTGGGAAGTTGTGTGGCATAGTTCTGGGGAGGAGGGAATCATGAAAAACATTTCTATAATCTCTGGAATACAAACATGCATGTATGTATGGTAGAAATCCATAAGACTGTGCAACATTATAACCGGTGTTCTGTGAGTTGAATTGTTCTCAGAGCTCACACAGGACTGAGAAGCATTTAAGTCTCCACCAGTCAGAATAGAAATTGCTTCATGGTCAACTGGAAAATTTAGTGGAAACTGTAGAAGGGCTGGTTCTTGTAGTGAGACTAAAATATCCCAAGAGTAAAGGCTATTTGAGACCCACACAAACAAAGCTTAGGAATTAAAATTAGCCTCAAAAGATCAAATCAAAATGTGAGTACTTAACTGTCTCAGAACAAAGCCAACAGCCATTAAAGAAAGACAACAAAATCCAGAAAGGTAACATTAAAAATTCACAGTGCTCAGCATCCAATGAAAGATTATCAGCCATTCCAGAAGCAGGAAAATGTGACCCATAACTAGGTGACAAAAATCAGTCATTAGAAACAGATAAAAATAATAGCAAAGAAAAAATTAGTAGACAAAAGCATTAAACAGCTATTGTAATCATATATTGCAGTATTTAAAGGAAACCATAGAAATAGAAATATGGAGGCTATGAAAAGACACAAGAGGAATGTCTAAGAGTGAAAATTACAATAGCTCAAATGAGATATTTACTGAATATGTTTTTTTCTTATTGAAGTACAGTTGATTTACTATATTGTGTTAGTTCCAGGTGTACAGCAAAGTGATTCAATTATACATATTTTTTCAGATACTTTTTCATTATAGGTTATTACAAGATATTGGATATAGTTCCCTATGCTATACAGTAAATCCTTGTTGTTTACCTATTTTATACATAGTAGTGTGTATCTGTTAATCTGATACTCCACGTTTATCCCTCCCCCTTAAATATGTCTTCTTTAATTGAAGTATAGTTAATTTACATTATTGCATTAGTTTCTGGCATACAGCATAGTGATTCAGTATTTTTGCAGATTACACTCCATTATAGTTGTTATAATATAATGGGTATAATTCCCTGTGCTATACAGTATATCTTGTTGCTTATCTATTTTATATGTAGTAGTTTGTATCTCTTAATCTCATACCCCTAATTTGTTCCTCCCTCTTTCCCTCTCCCCTTTGGTAACCACAAGTTTGTTTTCTATTACTGTGAGTCTGTTTCTGTTTTGCATATACTTTCATTTGTATTATTTACCGCATATAAGTGATAACATACAGTATTTTCCTTTCTCTGCCTGATTTATTTCACTAAGCACAATATTTTCTAGGTCTATCCATGTTGCTGCGAATGGCAGTATTTCGCTTTTTATGGCTAATATTACACTGTATATCCTGACTCACACCTGTACAAGGCAGACTTCAAACACCTCAAATTAGGACAACAGGAGTAACCGAGATAGGAAATGCCTCACTGGAGGTGAGAGTGAGACTTTGCAGTTTAGGCGTAAGCAAGCAAACTGTCTGCTAAAACAAAATGCCGACCCTCTTCAGAGGAATCTAACAAAATTCAAATTTTGAGTCTCCACAGCACAACATTCACAATGTCTGGGAAACAATATAATATTATTCTCACAAAGAACCAGGAAAATGTAAGGTGTCCTGAAAGGAGGAGACAATCGACTGAGGCCACAGGCAAGATGAATCATATGTTGAAATTATCAGACAAGGACTTTAAAGCAGCTGGTAGAACTATCATCAGTTGGATGCAAAAACTATATTGGTAATGAATGAAATATTAGAAACTCTGTGCAGAGAAATCGAAGTTATGAAAAAATTAGCCCAATGGAAACTTTAGAAATGAAATATACACTAACGTTAAAAATTCATAGGATGGTCTTAATGAGATAACTAAAGTGCTGAAGAGTCAGTAAACTTGACAAGAGATCCTCACAAGTTATGTAATTTGAAATAAGAGAAGAATATTGAAAAAGTAAACAGTCTAAAGGGCCAGGGGAACAATATCAAAAGTTACAACATGTGTGTAATTGGAGTCCTAGAAAGAGAAGAGAAAGTAAAGAGCAGAAAAAAACAGTTAAATATATAATGGCCAAAAACGACCGAAATTTGATGGTAGACATACATTTACAACATCAAGAAACTTAGCATACCCCAAACAGGATGAATAAAGGGAAGCCAACATAAGCACATTATACTCAACCTGATAAAAATTAAAGATAAAAAGAAATTCTTAGAAGAATCTAGGGAAAAAACAAACATATACATAGGAGGAAAAATGATTCAAATGGCTGAAGACTTCTCATTTGAAACTATGTAAGTCAGAAGACAGTGGACCAACATTTTTTAAAAGTTGAAAGAAAAAAACAAATCTATCAACTCAGACATGTTTAGTTTCCAAAAATATCCATCAGTAATTAAGGCAAAATAAACACATTTTCAGATAACAGAAAATTAAACAAGTTGTCAATAGCAGATTAACAGTACAAGAGATGATAAAAGATCTTTAGTCTGAGGAAAATGGAACAAGAAGGAACATTTGATCTTCATAGAAGAACAAAATGCCTTGAGGGTGGCAAATATCTGTGTAAATATTAAAAAAAAAGTTCATTCTAAGTTCAGTTAAATTTCATAGAACTACTTAAAGCCAAATTTATATTTTCTTTTGGGGATTGTAGTATATTAAATTGATTACATTTGACAACCTTAGAATAAAAGGTTTCAAGTAGAGGGAATAAACAAATTCCCTATATTTTATTTGGGGTGATACAATGTTTACTGCAGTTAGACTGTGAAAAGTTAAGGTTGTATATTTTAATCCCTGGAGCAGTCATTAAAAAGATACAAAGAAACATATGTTAAAAAAGGCAATTGAGAGCTTCCCTGGTGGCGCAGTGGTTGAGAGTCCGCCTGCCGATGCAGGGGACACGGGTTTGTGCCCCGGTCCGGGAAGATCCCACATGCCGCAGAGCGGCTGGGCCCGTGAGCCATGGCCGCTGAGCCCGCGCGTCCGGAGCCTGTGCTCCGCAACGGGAAAGGCCACAACAGTGAGAGGCCCGCGTACCGCAAAAAAAAAAAAAAAAAAAAAAAAAAAACCAAAAAAACCCCGCAATTGATAAATTAGAGTGGAATTTTTAGAAATATTTAAATCATCTCAAATGAGACATGAGAAGGGAAGAAGGGTACCAAAGCACAGAGGAACAAACAGAAAACTATTAATAAAACAGTTGATCAATATCTAACTATATCAAAAATTATATTAAATGTTAACAGAATATAATTATTACATTTTAAGGCAGAGGTGATCAAAGTGGATAAAAAACCAGAATCAGCTATGAAAGACAGTGCCTGGGTTCAGGTAACCCTTATTTTACTTAATAATGGCCCCAAAGCATAGGAGTAGTGCTTCTGGCAATGTTGCAAAGAAGCTGTAAAGTGCTTCCTTTCAGTGAAAAGGTGAAAGTTCCCAACTTCATTTGCCTGTCTGTATTCCCGTATATATGTATGTATGACCATTTGCCTGTATGTATTCCTACCAGACCACGTGATAAGCAAAATTAGCATTTCTGGTCTCTTGTTAGTCTCTGTAATTCATTTGTTACTTCTTTACATCACTTAATCAGAATTTGCAATCATATAATTATTTGTATAATTAGTTTCTATCTTCCCCCCCCACACACAGTATATTATAAATCCATCATGGAAACACTATATTATAAATCCAAGATAGAAAGCAATCATTTCACTTACCAGTGGTAAAATGAGAGACTGGCCCCTTGCAGTCATTCAGTATATGTTTTCTGAATAAATACATACATTATAATATCCATGAATGGATTTTAACCATTTGCTGTTACATTTAACATGAGCTTTCTGAGGGCAGGGCACTGGTGTGATTTGGGTTTGTACGCCTTAGTAACTGGCATATAAGCCTGTTCAACAAAAGTTTAAGAATGCAAATTGAAAGTGAATAAAAATTGTGACAAAAGGACAGACATAGGAAATAGTAGAGGGGTTGAGAATAGGGTGAAGAACCAATGAGCTATCGTTGATAATTCTCCTTTTGAACTAAAATAGTTTTTAAAAGTCCGTAAATTAAGATTCACAAAACCAAAGAGTATTTGAAGGGGATAGATTAGGGAGATAAGGAAAGGGCAGAGAGGCATGACAGAGGATTAATCAGGCAAAAGCAAAGAAATGGTCGAGTCAGGGTGGACAAAAGACAAATTCTACCTACTCCTCCAATGTTTTTCCTGGACATACAGTACTAGACCCCATCTGAACACAGATGGCAGGAGAACAGATAAGGAGTGCTATCTGAACCACAATGACAGAAGGGAATCATGCATGTCAGGAATTACGGCTACTTCCAACCCAGCCTTAGGCATTTGAGGACCAACGCCCTTGAGGGACAAAACTTGTCTAGGACACGTGCTTTCATGAGAGGCACCTTAGCTACACGGCAAACCCAAGCAGCGTTTCCATCTCCTCTTTCCTTCTTGGGTAGTTAGAGTTTACGTTTCACTTATTGCCAATTTTCCAATTCTCAAGTCACTACCACAAATGCCATGTACTTCAGAACTGTTTAATGTGCCAGCTGCTCTGGCATTATGTTTCACAATCCCTGTTAAATAGGAGCCCAGAAATCTAAATCATGCATTGCTGAAGGTAACACAGAGAGTAAGTGAGGAGCTGCAATTTGAACCAAGTCTAAGCCTTCAAAACGGACATCTTTTTTAATATACCTCTTTGCATCCAATGAAGAAATTGTGTTATTATTTCTTTTAATGCCATCTTTCGGCTAGTTTTGTGGACTTGCAGTGGGGTGTTAGGCCTATAGAGTGACTCTTTTCAGTGTAGACATGAAGTAGGAAATAATCTTTTGGGCAAGAGGAGTTCAAAGCATCTATTCCATTGCCTACACTGCAGAAGATTACTGTACAGCTCTGAAGGAGGGGATGTCTGATCACACAGAGAGAAAGGGAAGCAAGTGCTCATCAAATGGCTGGCTTTCAAAGTGCTTTGCAGAATGCTAAACTTTCCATTGACATCAGTCGATGAAGATTTCATATTTAAAGACTCTTTTAAAGCAAGCACATGTGCTAAAACCAAAACTTACACAGAAGGCCTTAAAGCAAGAAGCAGCCATTGTAACACAGAACCAAACAGCATGGAACAGGAACTTAGTAGGTCACACACAGGAGGACCCTTGTGGGCCAAAACATGCTTGGCCATACTTGCTGAGGTTGTCAAGGCTCCCTCTGTCGGAGAGCTAGGGACTAATGCCAGACTCTTGTGCAGTTTAATGTGATTCTTCCTATTCAAGAACAATTTACTCCAACATGTTTCTTCATAGGTAAAAATCTATAGACGTGATCATAAATGCCCATGTGGACAAAAGGATTCAAATTGATAATAGAGCATTTGTTCATAATTACATAATAAAGATCACCAAAAACGCTATCGACACCCTAATAAAAGTTTTAAAGAATTCTGGAGAAACCAGCTTCTAGACCATTAACTGGTTTCTTGGGAGTTGTGTAAATCGGCACAAACTGATATAAACACTCGAAATGCAACTGTCATAAGTCAGGATAATTTTAGAATACAAAACTGTATTTCGATGGAAGAAAATGAGACAGTCTATTAAGGACAGATCGTCATCAAACTCTCCAAAGGGTTACACTGCTTGACGGCACGTCACCACATGCTCCCCAGAGATCACAACCAGACTCAGCTCCTACAGATGCAAAAACCAGGTTGAGAAACACCCCAAACAACAAAAAAGAAATAAACAAAACAAACCAGAAACATCACTTCATTTTCACATCATGTGGACGAGGCTCATTACTGCTCAGGTATGCTGTGTCTTCCACAACCATGCTGGCCATGATGTTTTCTAGTCTGGTAGATTTTTTTTTTCCCCCTTGTTCAGAAGATTTGTCTTTTCTGTACGATATAAAGCAGAGCTGCTCAGATGGCCAGTGCAGTTTCTTTGAAATGTAGCCAAGTGAAGGTTGAGGCATGTCCATGCCCTTGTCGGGTGGCTCTTTTAAATCTTTATGCTATATACTTTAAAGATTGAGGCTGACAAAATAGCCTCCAGGACTGAGGGTACTTTGTACATAATGTGTCAGATGTCTGGGAGAGGTAGCTGATTGTTTACCTTTGAATTGCTTTCCCTCTGAGGGAAGTGTGTTAACATTATAGCATTCCATGGGGAGGGGTGCTGAGATGCAGTCATTCTGTAGGGTATCCTTTCCCACTGAGAGAACAGCATCTCTTTTACATGGCTAGTAAATCTGAAAGTTAAGTCTGGAAGGATCATGGCTTTAACAAATCAAGTACGTGGATTATTCTAGAACATGTCAAACCATACATAAAGCTGGTATCACCAGCTCATTCTCCTGTCTTAAAAGGTGGTTCACACTAGTGAAAAATAATTAAATATCCAGACAATGTAAGTGGGACAGATGAAGATTGAAGAAAAAAAGCAATTTAAAAAATGTGTTACATCATATCAAGACCGGTGATGGAGTGAAAAAAAGTGAAGAAGAATAAAAATGTGGTTTACAAGCATTCTATTTTCCTAAGATGACTAAAAAAATTTTTTCCTCGAGTTTTCCCTATATTAGAGTTCTCAGTCTCACTGAAGTTCATATTACTAGTCAACAAATAAGAGACTTTTTTCCACTCCCAGGGTGAATATTTTATACATATTCTGTATTTAGTTGGATTTAACTTTCTGGAGTTTTAGGTCACTGAGATGAGAAATGTGAAAATCATCTTCCTCTGTTTGTTGTATGTACAAACCAACTAAACCAATATTTTCTTATTAATCTATTTGCATAAATAAGGTGATTAGCTCTATGTCTACTCTTATCTCATAATCGATAATTTCCCTATCATGTTCAAACATTGAATCTATTTAAGCATATCTAATCCAAAACCACATCACTTTCATCATGTAGGCAATATCCTTCCCCCTGCTAATGAAATTTCAAAAGTCATTTTAAGCATTTGTAGAGAAGCATAGTATAAATATATAAAAGTATGAACATGAATGTACTAAGTATAATATCTGGTCTCTATTTGCTCCACATTATAACTTAATTACATGAAAGTAAGACTTTTATCCCTATCCACATTCATTGTTTATTATTTTCTTGTCTCAATATGATCCTTTAGAAGCAACCCTGGATATCGCTTATTACATCTTATAAGTCATCGAGTGTCACCACAATCTCTGCAAACCGTCCCAACTGAGTATTGAAGGGACTGGCCGGGGTAAGAATAATGAAGGGACATTTTTCTAATAGGTTCACCTGTTAAATCACCCATCTTCTTTCTTTTCAGTTTTACTTTTTTTTCCCCCTCAAATGGAAATGAAAAGTCTAATTAACGGCTGAACATCATTGCCACTCAACATTATACGTTATAGTCTTAGCAAGTCTAAAAGTAATTTCCACAGAAAATTACAGTTGCTTTTGTAGACCATCTGCACCCTGCAGTTATGGTCATCATAACACTTATCCCATTTTATTGTCTGTGTTCCTGCTCTTTGCTTGTTTTGCTTTCCTATTTTTCCTACCAGACCATCTTGCTCCTGGAAGCAAGATTTATGTTCTATGAATCCTGTACTTCCGTGTCTATTGACTACATTAACAGTGTCTTCTAATAAATATATATTGAATGACTACTTAAGCTCTTAAAGAATATGGTCAAAGAATAAGAGAAAACTTAAAGTACTGACTTGGGTAGAGTAAAAAAAAAATTGCTCAAGGCAATTAACAGAAGCACTTTATAGATAGATATCTGGTGCTATTGGAGGGCATCCATTGAAATACGACATTATAAATATGTCTAAAATGACTTTCGAAAACAGATCTTCATTCTTGTTTTACATTCCAACTTACGAAATGTTAAATTTCCACGAGCCTTGCATAGACTTAGTGAGATGAAGCCAACTAAGAGCTGGAGGGTTTGGAAACGCTCAGTGGAAGGAAAAGAAATGTTTCCTGGGGCAACAGCAGTGCAGCTCAAGAAACTGGTTATGTATTAGAAGATAGAGGGGATTCGGGATGAGGATACTTGAGATTTCCTCAGTGTCTTCTCACTAGAAAGAAAATCCATATAATTTGTGTTAGGAAAACATGATATTTTATGAGGGCTGAGTAGCAGACTCATTGTTAGTTGACTCATTAGATACATAATATTGGAATGATTTTATCATCGCTTGAATTTCTCTTTATTATGCTAATTTTAGCCCAAGACCCTGAAATTTCACTCTTGAAGGAAAATATTCAGAAGAATTATCTTAAATAATCAATGCTTTTAATGTTCTAAAGTTTTGTTTTAGCCTTTCCGGGACCCCAGCCCCATACTACAGTAGAAGTATTGAGAATTTTTATTACAGTAGCAACATGCCCATGTAAATGCTTCTCTAGCACTTCACTTATTTTCTTTTAAGACCCATGCTATCCAACACATTCCTCATCTAAGTGATTCCAAAATTATGGGTTCACATCATGTTCCCTTGATCACACATTTTCTTTTCCCTGATCTATGATAACCACTCTTTATCCTTTGCTCGGAAGGGGCTTCTTATGCCTGGTGGAGCAGAAGCTCTCCTCTGGCACAAGAAGCCCTTTCTTGGTACCTCTCACTATGGGATGCTTCAAAACTTTTGATATGACAAACAGATTCCTGTAACATGTAACTGCACAAGACTTTTTTTTTCTCCCATATGTCTGTTTTCTTTCCATTCCAGACATTTGTTATCTAAATAATGACATGGTACCTTGATTATGGGTGTATATACATGGATAGGTTGTCTAGAGTCTGGATTTCTGCTTTCAAATATATAGCATATGAAATTTAAAATGAACAACACAAAAATTTTTTTAAATGGTTCATTTGTTTAGGGGTAGTAATAGCTTAATGAAGAGAATCACAAGAGTGAAAAGCAAGTGGTTATATTAGACAATAGTCACTTAAATAAGACCCTAATTAGCTGTTTATGCTTATTACCAATGTTAATGTTATTGATATTTTCACCACATTGATAATTTAGTGCAGAGATGTTCGTTTAGAAAGAACGGAAGTATATATGAAATGTTCTTTTCTTGGGAATTTATACCTTGGTACTAAGTTTGTGCACCTGACTGAGAAAGAGATTCTTGTCATTATAATTACTGGTCATTAAAAAGTAATAATATAAACATGCCATTCATAAAAACCAAAACCAAATACAAAGCTTTTAGATAATAAAGCAGATAAATTCAGTCATGAACATTTGCATTACAAAAGGATACAGCTTCACACAGAAAAAAGATTAGCTGCTGAGTTCCCTTAAATAGTCCACTTCGCAGAGTTTTAAAAATAGGATTGATTTATTTTAAAACCGATTAACTTTTCAGGAGCACATCTTTCTGTAAAGTGAGGCAAATCTATATATTCCCACACTTTACAATTTACCAAGCTGCTGACTTGTACACTGTTGGCTTATTTGGATTTAGGGGGAGTAAAGTAATAAATGCTACTGCAGATTTTTTTGGAGGTTTGAAAGAATGCATTTCTGTAAGACGGAGCTCAGTAAATGCAAAAGTCACTGGATCTTTAAAGAGAACTTCAAAACTATGTCAAGACTTCATGAAATTCCATCAAATCAAACATGAAAGTACATTACCTAGAAAAATATTATTTCTTGGTTAGTTGTGTACGACAGTGCAAGAGATCAGCAAACACCAAAGATATTTTTCCCCTTTCTGACAGATAGGGAGACAGTAAAGCAAAATGAAAGAGGGTTGACTGAAGCAGCCCCCAACGCAATAACTTTTATGTCTCCCTTCATGTCATCCTGGCAGCTGGATTAACTTATCTCCTTAAACACACTGCTGAATTAAAAAGAAAAAAAAACACAATTAAGGAATAATATTGGCTGGCTATTAGGAGAATGAGTCCAAATTTCATTGATTATGATTTTATGTATCTTATTCCTTCGGAGAAGGGAAGGGTGAGGAAGGAGCAGGGGATGCTAATGGGAGGGGAAAGCAGAATGATCCACGATATTCAAGTGCTACCTCCAGAGACTCATAAAAATTGAAATGGAAAAAGAAATCTTTAGAACATAAAGGAAGCATATCGAATGAAGACTAGCAATTGTGCCATTTGGTCAAATAAATGGGAAATATTAGAGCTGGAGAAGCCTATGATTTATGGCCTATAAATCTTTCTACAGAATATTTCATGTCCATCTAATTCTCCCCATCTCCGTTACCACCACTTGGTTTAAGCCTTTGTCATCTGTCACATGGATTATTTAGAGCGTCGTCTCCCTGTAGCCACATCTGCCTCTCCCTACCAAATGACATCACTTCCCAATTGCCAACTTTTGGACAAATTCTTACCGTACTAACAATAAACAGCTTAAACACCAACATGGCCTGGGAGCCTGGTTTCAATCTGCTTCTCCACATTGCTTCTTTACCCTTGGGCACTACGGGTTTGTGCTAAGGAAGATCAAAATTCCCCACATGTCCCTTTTCTTTCATCAGGATGAATACTTCAGTTACAAGTGACAGAAAGCCCTGTTCAAAGTGGCTGATGATGAGTTTTTTAAAAAAGGAATCTCAGTGTTCATTGCAGCACTATTTATAATAGCCATGACATGGAAGCAACCTACATATCCATCAACGGAGGAATGGATAAAGAAGATGTGGTACGTATATACAAAGGAATATTACTCAACCATAAAAAACAAAGTAATGTCATTTGTAGTAACGTGGATGGACCTAAAGACTGTCTTACTGAATGAAGTAAGTTAGACAGAGAAAGACAAATACCATATGATATTGCTTATACGTGGAATCTATAAAAAGGGTACAAATGAACTTATTTACAAAATGGAAGTAGAGTCACAGATGTAGAAAACAAACTTATGGTTACCAGGGGGTAAGGCGGGGAGGGATAAATTGGGAGATTGAGATCGACACATACACATTACTATATATAAAATAGATAGCTAACAAGGGCCTGCTGTATAGCACAGGGAACACTAATCAATACTCTGTAATGGCCTATATGGGAAAAGAATATTAAAAAAGAGTGGATGTATGTATGTACATAACAGATTCACTTTGCTGTACACCTGAAACTAACACAGCATTGTAAATCAACTATACTCCAATAAAAATTTTTAAAAAGTTTATTTTTCTAATGTAACAGAAAGTACCCGTATAGTCTTCAGGAGGGGGTGCTGCGTGTTAGAATGTTTGTGCTCCCTTACCTCCCCCAATTTATTGGTTGAAATCCTAAGCCCAATGTGATGGAGTTAGGAGGTGGGAACTTTGGGAGGTGATTAAACTTGTGTGATTATGTCAATGTATGTTCATCAGTTACAGCAAATGTACCGCTGTGATGGATAATGTTGATAATGGGGGACATTTTGCATGTGTTGGAGCAGGGGCTTAGGGGAAACTTCTGTGCCATCCTCTCAATTTGGTTTTAGCCTAAAACTGCTCTAAAAATATTTTTTAAAAATCAACAGATTATGGATTTTATGAGGCAAACTATTTTTCATTTTGTATAAAATTCAGTGGGAAAAAGTTTCATGTTTAAATCAATTTTCCAGGACTACATCTATTCTGTAAAATGGGGAGTATCTCTGCAAAAACTAGTTTGTAGAAACGCTGGTTCTAGGAAGTGCCAGATGCTAAGTCTTTCACTGTGATGTGCCTGTTTTTATTTTCGTTATTGCTTTTCCCCGCAATGAGTACATAAATAAAGTATACAAATTTAGCTAAATAAAACACATAGAAATTATTCATAGGGAGAGGATAATAGTGTACCATTTCCTAGGGCACTAGGAGAAAAACCAGGAGATAAAATGATCCCAGTTCACAGATGAGTCATCATTCCCATTCTCAGTAATTCAGAAAAAAAATGGTTTCATTAACATCAGTGCAAGTGCTTCCTTCTGAATGGTGGTACCACTGAGCCTGATCATGGCTTTGACTCCTTGTTTAATATGTAACAGTAGCAGGGAAGTCTAGCAAGTCACTGAGCCAGGTGAGATGCTTGCTGAAAGGCAGTATTTCCATTCATTTATTTGCTCTGAGTCAGGTCTTCGCTAAGATACTTGATTGATGGTCTTAATCAGAATTAGCCCTGATGCTTCTAAGTCTTCAGGAATAACAGTGGCCAGTATGGTAATATTACATATACCTTTTATAGGGTATATGTCATAACAGAATACCATGCAGCCTGTAAATGGATGAGGTATGGAGATGTATACTGTTAGAGGAATTAAAGAAATTCCATCTTATTCAACAAAAGGGAAAAAAGAAAGTATAGGATAATATGCATAATTATATCTGTGGTTCTGGATTTACTATTTCTGAAAAAACACGTAAGAAATGGTTAACACTAGTTACTTTAAGGGCATATATCCGATGGTGGGTTGGAATAAGAGGGGGCATTTACATTTCACCCTACAACCCTCCATACTATTTGAAGTTTTTAAACTTCATGGTTATGAAAATAACCATGAATATTTTCATCTTAAAAAGATGATTTTATATAGATTAGTAAGTGCCGCCTACAGTGAATTCATTCAAAGATGAATCTAAAAATCTCAAACTGAATTCCTAGTGAAAAATGTAAGGAAAATGTCTCTACGTGCTCCATTGTGCTTCAGTTCTGTATCTCCGGAGTGGCAGACCACCCTGAGATGCTCGCTGCCTGGTGCTTCAGGCCCATGCCATCCAGCTCATCCTCTGGGCCTTGTCATGGTATGAGCACCCATCCTCACACTTCTCTGTAGTGTATTATTTAGAACACCTCTCTCCCCTGCCAGGACTCTTCCACTTGGCCTTCTGGAAGCCATGGTCCATCATCAACAAACCACTTTAATCTTCTATTTATTTTATGGACATTCCCTTCATCCTGTTGCTTTAACTGAAACATGGTTGTGCTTTGAAGATGCTCTTTTCACTATTTTTCTCTTAAGCAGAGTAGTTTGATTTTTGTCCTCAAGGCTTCACGTGCATGGGTGTCCTCCTTCCTTCATATTACTGCTCCCAAACTCTCCTTCTTTCTTCTTCCTTCAAAAGTTCTTTGAAGTGTGTTACCACAGTCCCCTTCTAAGCCATCCTCATTCATTGATTCGTTTCATTAGCATCCAGCTCACTGATTCTCTCAGCACTACTGCCGCTAGTGCTATAATTGGTGACTTGAAGGTTCACAGTCTCTGACCCACCCATCTCTCTGACCTCTTTAATTAGTGACCCTTTAATTCCAATGATCTCAGCTACCCACTCAAGTTGCCCTTCCCTTTTCCTAACAACATGGAAAATTGGAGCAAATCCAAAATCTCTAAGTCAAATATCCTACCCTTTGGCTTTCTTTACTACTCTTCCTATCTCACTATCTCTAGTCTTCCTCGAGCAAGTCTGATACCTTGTTGGTACTTCTAATCCATGGACTGTACTGTGTTTTCACTGCATCATTCTCCTCACATCCTCATTCCCCACTTCACCCAGCCTAAATTCTGTGATTCAGCATACAACGTCTCTTTGCAAATAACCTTGATTTCCTTTAAACACTCTCCTCTCATCTAGTCTGGAAAACATCCAAGCCTAGCTATTTATGTGCTAAATCTAACTATCCCTGTTCTCATTACTGTACCAGAGAAGTTAAACACTAAGGGAAAAAACCCCAAACATGCATCTGTACTGATTGCTCTCACTTTGCACATTACTGCACTGTCTGGAGATCTTACTGCATTTAACTCCCTTCGCTTGCTTTCATGTTTTCAATGTGGGGTGACTATTTCATCCTCCTCTCTTTTTTTAAGTCTCCACTCTCCCATTCTTGATTCACTCTCAGGTGATTGCATAGTTCACAGAAGAAAATAGAACCACTTTATCTCCCCACTATTGATTCTACCATCGTTTTGCATCAGAATCCATATACTTTACATTCTTCTTATTAAAAGAAATGTTCTCTCTCTTGTTAAAAACCTTGACTTCCACCTTGCCTCCCCAAGAAATTTGTTCCTATAATGGAACACTGTCTCTCCAGCATTATTAATGCGTATATCCGAACTGGCTCATTCAATCTGACATACAAACATGTCTTAATATTACACATCTTAAAAAACAAAACAAAACAAACAAAAAACTTTCCTTGACCCACTGTCTCCTTTGGCTACTACCCATTTTTTCTGTAACTCATCATAACAGGAGTCCTCCAAATGATTGTATACATTTATCATCTCTCTTTTTCTCCCCTTCCATTTTTTTCTTCAACCAACACCAACCCAGAGTTTTTTTCACCACTTCACTGACCTTATTGTGGTCACCAAAGACCTATACTGGCACCACGCAGAGATAACCCATGAGATTTTGTTGTTGTTGTTGCTGTGTGTTTTCTTTTTAATCCTGAAAATCCCAGAGCTTCCCTTATTCCCGAATTTCTTATTTAAAACACTCTCC
The DNA here is from genome assembly GCF_964270905.1 of Leucopleurus acutus. Classification (NCBI taxonomy): domain Eukaryota; kingdom Metazoa; phylum Chordata; class Mammalia; order Artiodactyla; family Delphinidae; genus Leucopleurus; species Leucopleurus acutus. The sequence continues at coordinate 61,820,218 of NC_139159.1, forward strand.
ATTCCATGGGCTACTCAGAAAATCTCTGAATTAATCACTTCACATGGCTGTTGCTTACAACCAATGAACTTGAACGTACATAATCATATGCTAATTTCTACACATGTGGGTCATATTTGGTATTCTCCAGTTTATTATTTAGATCCATTCATCTACTCCAAAACCAGTTGTATATAATTTATATTACTACAAAATTTTGTTTGTTGGAGAGCAAATGCTCTCTTGTTCTTTTTTAAAATTTTCTTCCAAAATTATCTTCATTCTTTTTGCCCAGTCTTCCATATGAACTTAAAATTTCAAGTTCCAAAAAATATCATTGGCAGTTAGATTAGAATTTCAAATAAGTTCAAATAATCTATAAATTAATTTTGGAAGAATTGACATACTTCCATAAATCCTTTCATGTAAACATGGCCTGTTTGCCTTCCCATAGATTCAGATATTTTTTCATACTCTCTATTAAACTGTTCTTTTTTTCCTTCAGGTTCGGTTTCCTTCCATATTTGTTATATTTAGTTCTTGATATTGTAGATCTCTTGTTGCTATTGTGAATGGGATACTTCCCCACAACTTGACGTATAATGGGAACTGTTTTAAAAAGGAAGGAGATGTTGGCTGTGTCTCCAGAGACTTTTGGATTAAAGAGAAGGTAAGCATGAAAAGGGTAACTGGCCTGGACATGAAAAAGGCACCGAAAGCAGAATGGTAGAAGGACTTAGTAAAGCCCTTTGTCAGGATCTGGTGTACCGCATAGTTTGTATTCTCTTCTCATTGCCCCTAAAATGACTTATTAGGACCAAGAGTTCAAACTTCTATATATGAATATTATCATATATTAAATGTTGAAGTCCATAATGAAAATTCAGTCAAGACAAATTGTACTCTAGTTCTTGAATATATTGCAAGCCTATTGCTATAAATTTGCTGATTTACTACCTAGTATGACTGAAGATGTTATCTTTGAGTAATGAAGTGTTATGTGATTTGGGTGTTTTTAGAAATGGATTACTCCCCTCACATTAGATCATTTGGAGCATTCTAGCTAATGGCTGCCAAAATGGTGAGAATATAGTCATGGAACTTAGCATCAGATGCTTCCATCTATGGCTATGTTTCCAGGTAAAGCTTTTCTCTCAGATATTGCCTTTTATCTTGGTGCAAAGGACTTCACTTATTTTCCTTTCTATACTAATCTCAGAGGATATCTTGGCTCTATTTTACTGAAAAGTTTCTCACCTATCTTTTTCCCACCTGATTCTGATGTTTTTCCCATAATGTTCAAGGCATCTTTTTCATTTTTTTTTCTTTCTTTCTTTCTTTCTTTTTTTTTACACACACACACTGTATTTTATTTTTACAAGAGATAAATAAACTGACACCAAGCATTGTAAATGGATGACCACAACAAAAGCAACAATGATCGCAATTACAAGGCATCTCTTTTTCTATGGTAACCACTGACTAGACTGTAATGTCTTTAAGTATAGAGAAGATATTCTATGTCATTTTATAGCCAGTGTCTAATATAGTACCTGATACTCAGAAGACACACAAGGAATATGTATGTTGAAAGATGTATACTTTAAAATACAGCTTCTTAATGAGCTGTATTCTTTTTCAGGTATTCAGCAAACATGTATTGATCACTTACCATGTGTCAGGTACTTATATTAGGTGCTGCAGATAGAGCAGTGAACAAAACAGACAAAATTCTGCCTTCCCAGAAACTATATTTTAGTGAAAGCAAACAATAAATTCCTCAACAATTATATAAGTAAGATCATTTCAGAAAGAGGCAATAGATCAGGGATGAGGGCTAAGTTCAGAGCCCCAGGTAACATGCAGAAGATGAAGGAGGATGGGAAGTAAGTACAGGAGACTGAGAAAGGGCTGCCAGTGAGATAGGTGGCAGTCCAACTAGATTCGGTGATGTGGAAGACTAGAGAAAAGGATTTCAGGAAGGAGTGGTCAAATATGTGATGTGCTGCCGAGAGAGCAAGTGAGAAAAGGCTAAGGATGGTCATTGACTTTGGCAAAATGTAGGTCATTGGCTCTATTTATTGTCTTTTGTCATAGTGTGTCAGTTCTTAGAATTCAAATTCCTGACAGACACAATTGGACTGACCTGGATTGGTGATTTGACCATCACTCTTGCCTCAGCAGATGGAATTATATCATTGACAACTCCGTGAGAACTGTGTGGAAGCAAAGATTGACAGTACCTCCCCAAGAAGGTGGAGCTATTGTTAGTAGAAGATGGCTGCATGTGACAAAAAGAGCAGCTCTCCAACACAATGATAAAGACAGTGGTTAAGTTAGTGGGGAAAAAAGGGACAATAACTTTGTTGGGACAATTGGACAATAATGACAAAACAAAGCTGGAAGTTCGGAAAAAATATATTAGAGAATATTTTTTATGATCTCAAGGTGGGAAAGGTCTTAATTAAGTGACAAAAAAAGTCACTTAATTAAGTGACAAAAAAAGGTCTTAATTAAGTGACAAAAAAAGCTACAAAAAAAGAGAGTGATACATTTGAAGCGTAAACTTTTAAAATTTCTATAAAATTATAAGGATGAAGGACTTGGCAGGGTGACGTGATGAGAAGAGTTAGATGTGGAAAAACTGTAGGAAATAAATAATGATTTTTCACTTTTTAATCCATAAACATCTGCATTTAAAAATTATATATATATATACATATATAGATGTATATACATACATACACACACACACACACACACACACACACTCCAAGGGCAACAATTGATGGTGACAGATCTGTATCTGTATCTACCTACAATCAGTTACTAGGTGATCTCATCCAGTTCTATGGATTCAAATATCAGGACTCTCACATTAATTTCATTAGCTTTGCCGCCCTGCCCATCCCTCTTACTCAAGTGTATGAACTTAATTCTATGTAGCAAAAATATCGTTAAATTCTCAGTCTCTGCTCAGTCGGGCTATATGTAATTCTTTTAATCATTTTTTTCTGAAATCCATGGAGCTTGTTTTTTTTAATTTTTCTTTTCTGAATTCTCTCCAAATTGGTGATCCTTTCCTGTTCACTGATCACATCTCTTCAGCTCTCCTAAGTAAAATGTTTAGACGAAATTAAGATAGATTTTTTTTTAAAAAAGAGAAATACTAAAATAACTTTTAACTACTGGAATATTTATTCCTGTCTCATCTATTCGGACCCTAATCTGTCCTCTTCTTACTGCCTTTCCTATAAGGTCAGAATCTTTTGTATATATAAGAGCTGGTCTATAGTAAAGGAAAGAGAACGGTATGCCTGCTCAGTATAGGTGTGCTTGACATAGAGAACAGACTTGTGGTTGTCAAGGGGAATGGGGGGCTGGGGAAGATTGGATTGGGAGTTTGGCATTAGCAAATGCAAGCTATTGTATATTGAATGGAAAAACAACAAGGTCCTATTGTATAGCACAGGGAACTATATTCAATATCCTGTGATAAACCATAATGGAAAAGAATATGAAAAAGAATATATATATAACTGAGTCAATATGCTGCAGAAATTAACACAACATTGTAAATCAACTATACTTCAATAAAATTAAAAAATATGTAAAGAGCTGTGCTTTATACAACCCTGGCAATAGATAATACTGTATTGGCATACTAATCCAATCCTCTTTTTGCCCTACATACATATTTATAGCAGTTTACTCATACATTCATTTCATTCAGTAAATATTTAGTCATATGTTCCTCAGCATTAGTGAGGAAGTCTGAGAACGAGGTGAGATTTAGCTATTTTATCCCATCTTTGCAACGGCAAAGTGCAGCAGGTCCCTTGCAAGATACTCATACCACTTTGCTATCTTTTCAGAAAGGGTGGGGAATGCAGACTAGAACACCAAAGTATTACAGCTAAACAGAATCTCAAAGTTTACATAACCCAATATTCTTTTTACAGGTGATAAAAGTAAGTTCTACAAAGATTATGTTACTTCTTTATATCATATAGACATTTAATGATGAAAGCGGCCCCTAACCTATGCTTCCTGATTTTATATCAATTTTATACTAGACAATATCTCTATTCAGAGTTCTGGAACTGATTTAAAATAGTGCCAAAAGAAAATCTGGGTGCTTCCAAATGGGACTTTAAAAATCTTGCTTTTGAATTTGGGGGGAGAAGTAGGATTGTTTTGGTGCTTTGTTAAATAATCTGTGGTTCATGGAACAACTCAGCTAGAACTAAAAGTTACACTCAGTTTCTTACTAGGCTCAAAGTACCACATTAATGCAACTATGAATTTAATAGTGAAATATATTTGAATTAAAGTAATTTTCTGTTAGTCTGGCAATCTTGTAAGGAGTATTTCAGATTCTTGATTCATTCGCCTCTTTAACTTGGATTGCCTAGAGCTAGTGAAAAACTGGTTTAATTCCTTTTTCTAAAGGTCATGTAAACATGTATGCTTAGTGAATTAGATGCAAATTCAATTCTCTGAGCTTCATACTTCCTAGTTAAGTTCCTTTCCTATTCTTCACATATAAGCTCACATCTGACAGCAGAATATTGACTTTGAGCTATGGTAAAAATCACAATAAAGCAAAAACATTTGAATCTGCTCTGTGAAGCAGACTTACAGGGGGTCAAGTGAACAAAAGTGTTCTTTATTAAAACGTTTCTCTGGTACTATTATTTTATCTTTCTTTATGAGGCATTTGAATGACTTTTTCTTTTTCCATTCTGCTTTTAGAAGAACAGATCTAATTCACCATTTGATATTTAATTAAATAAGGCAGGTTTATAGAGACTGTCATACAGAGTGAAGTAAGTCAGAAAGAGGAAAACAAATACCGTATGCTAACACATATATATGGAATCTAAAAAAAAAAAAAAGTTTCTGAAGAACCTAGGGGCAGGACAAGAATAAAGACGCACATGTACAGAATGGACTTGAGGACGTGGGGAGGGGGAAGGGTAAGCTGGGATGAAGTGAGAGAGTGGCATGGACATATATACACTACCAAATGTAAAATAGATAGCTAGTGGGGAGCAGTCACATAGCACAGGGAGATCAGCTCGGTGCTTTGTGACCACCTAGAGGGGTGGGATAGGGAGGGTGGGAGGGAGACGCAAGAGGGAGGCAATATGGGGATATATGTATATGTATAGCTGATTCACTTTGTTATAAAGCAGAACCTAACACACCATTGTAAAGCAATTATACTCCAATAAAGATCTTAAAAATATACATATATATCCGTAAAAAAAAAAACGAGGCAGGTTTAGATACAACCTAGGGATTAAAAATTATGATGCGGTAGAATATTTAATAAAATGCACAAATGCATCATGTTATGTAAAGGCAAAGAAAGGTTTACAACACTTTTTTGCACGTTATGATTCTATTTTTCTTCATAGATATAGAATGAGTAGAGGCCAAAATATTTACAATGGTTATCTTGGGGTGATAGGAGGCTGAAGATTTTATTTTTTTCTTCATTTCTGTTTTTTTTCTAAATATACTGCAGTGATTATGTATTACTCTTTGATCATAAAAAAGGGATTCTTAAAAAACAAGCCTTGTCCAGCCTAAATATTATTAGAAATCTGTAATAATGCCTCAGTAGTGTACTGTAAAACCAATCTTGTTTTGTTTAAAAGCGGAACAACACTATATATGAATTAAGTGGAAGAAAGAGCAATTAATGTATTTTTCAACATCACGACAATTCTGAAACCGAAGTACTCTTTTCTAAGCTATATTTTAATTGGTATAGTATTTGTTCACTCTATTTTTGAGCAAAATTTGCATAATAAAGTAAAATGATCTTGATTACGTTTTGATAAAAAGAAAATGAAGATCTTATTTAAAAAAACTTAAGCTTTAAGGTTTTTTTTAAAAAAAATAACTTCATATACAGCACAAGAATAATGTAAAGTAAAACTTTTAAAGCATTTAAAATATCACTGCTCTTTAAAATCAACAGTTTTAATTTGCTGTCATGAACAACTTTATCCATATGACATTTTCTGCCTTTTCGATTGTTTTCTTGGGATAAATTCCAGAAATACTAGGTTAAAGAATATGAACATATTTATGGGTTTTGAAACATAAAGTAACGTTTTCTTTTCCTGAAAAAGTTGCTCAATTTAAACTGCCAATAGCAAAGAATGTGTGCATATCACTTTGCAAACATCTATGTTCATACAAGGTTAAAATGATACTTAAAATTTTTACTTAAAATTTTTACTTATTTAATAATATAAAAAGGTAGCTTGTTATTTTTTTCAATTTACATGTTTTGTTTTTTTTTGTGGTACGCGGGCCTCTCACTGTTGTGGCCTCTCCCGTTGCGGAGCACAGGCTCCGGACGCGCAGGCTCAGAGGCCATGGCTCACGGGCCCAGCCGCTCCGCGGCATGTGGGATCTTCCCAGACCAGGGCACGAACCCATGTCCCCTGCATCGGCAGGCGGACTCTCAACTACTGCGCCACCAGGGAAGCCCTACGTGCTTTTAATAACCAGTGAGTTTGAGCATTTTCCAATATGTTTGTTTACTAATTATCAACTCTCTTCACTTTTTTTTTTTTTTTTTTACCATATTAGTGTCTTGATGTTTTCTTATGGATTTTTATGAGCTCCTACAGCTGAAGTAACCCTGTTTTACAAATATTTTCTTGGTGAGTTTTAATTTTATATATATTTTTCTACGATATAAAATTTTAAATTTTTTACAATTGAATATGTTAATATTATTCTTTATTCTTCCTATTCCTTTAGACTCTAAAGCATTTCTATGCTTCCACAAAATCAATAAACATGCTTCTTAGATTGACCAGTGTAAACACGGATGTGGTGTGGTCTTGTCTTATACCAATCTTGAAACTGGATTCATGATTCCATTTCACCCCTCAAAATACATACGGTTTTCACATGGTATTTCTATAGATATTGCTGTTCTTGCCCCCAGTTCCCTTTGTGTATGTCAAAAATCTCTTCTTTCTTCTCTCCTTCTTTTTATTTTTTTTTCAGTATCTGAAATTCTTTCTATTTTCTGAAACAATTCAGTGCTTGCTCCAATTTTGCATACTTACTCTGAGTTAGGACGATAAAAGCTCTTAATTTAACTGAACTTGATTTCCTAAATCTCAGCAAATAACTATTATTGCTCAGTCTTGCTCTTACGGTCTTATCCCATGCAGCTATCAACAAAAAATGGTCATTTCTTAGGGGCAAATTCAACTGCTAAGAAAAACACATTTTTTTCCTGATTCTTACATTGATATTTTCATTATAGTATTATTATTAACATTTGATCCTTTGCTCTAGCTGTAATTTACTTTATATAACTTATGGAGTGAAATTAATTGTCTTTCAAAATGCTAACTAGTTTAAAAACATTCACTTAATACATATTAATTGGTTAATTAATTCACACTTATTGATGAGCTGGGTAAGGCCCTGGAGGTCTGTGCTTTTAGAAAACTCAGAGAAGGAAAGAGACATAGAAATAACTTGATACAATAAAATATGACCAGTACTCTAATAGAGAGTAAAAAATGTTATAGGAAACACTGAGGTTGCTTAACAGAAATGGGAGGACAATGGGAAGGCTTTATAAGGTGACAAACTGAAGGGCAAGTAGAAATGGGGCAAGTGAATGAAACAACGTATGGATCATCAATACACCCCCTTGTTCCTTCAAGAAAGCAAAAATCCCTGCACACATCGAGAAGAAAGCCAACTGGACGTATCTTCATTACTACGGCTTGGCCTTCCTGAAACTTAGGCAAGGGTAATACTCTTCCAGAGTATTGATGCTGCTGCTGCTGGCATGAAGGTAGGTTTGCTCTTCCCCCAAAGCAAAACCAACAAAGTGGAATCACTGCTAAGAGATTACTGTAGGGAACAATTAGCTTTAGACAAATCAATATAATTTAAAATTTTTTATAGCAAGTATAAGGAGGAGATTTTGTAATGGTTTTGTAGTCTCCTAATATCTTATTTTCAATTTAAAACCACAAATAACTGAAGCATCACTAGGAATCAAATGTCAAAGAATACATTATAATGTGTTTCTCTAAATAACATAATGTGGATCAGTTGGAGACATAAGGATTATGGAATATCCTATGCACAGAATAGAAAGAAGCTGAAAAAAATACTTTGTGTCTTGAAATAGTCACAGAGGCTCACAGGGTATTTTTTAGAACACATTTTTTTTTTGTAGCAGGCACACACACAGAACCTAAATTTTATTTGGACATTGGCATAACAAGTAATAAATTATTTTTTGTTTGCACAAGTACATATATAGATCTGCATTTGTGATTATTTGGTGAGTCTAAGAAAGTAACTATATAGAATTCGAAAGTTATACCATTTGTAAAATTGTTCAGGCCTATTCATAAAGACTTATTTCCTTGGGCTATCTTTAAAAACATATGTGTATGACTGTGTCTTTTTTCATACTTCACTTTTCTTATACATTGTGACATAGTAAGGCAATTAAAGAACCAAAGCAAATGGTCCATCTACAAGGAGAAAAAAAGTGTACAATGAAAAAATAATTTCCATTCATTTTTTTTCCTACAACAAGCAATTGTTTTTTCATACTACTTTCAGTAGAAATTTCTTTTTCTACTCCCTCTTTTTCATTTAAACTCAGAGCTGTTGAGGAAAGATACCATACTAATGGGAAAAAAATATAGCTAGCTTACAAAAATTAAAAATGATTTGTCTGGTCAGTTTGAAAATATGGAAAATGGCCATGATATTGTCCACCAATTCATTAAGTACAGTCGTTTGCTTTAGGTGGAGGAAAAAGTAGCTCAAGCAGAGACTTATCAGAAAGATCTGAGATACAATTTCCAAACTTGTCCGGAAGTGCAGTACATTTTATGCAACCAAATAGAAAGCAATTCATACATTTATAAATCCATGGAAAGCACAGCAGGTCCAGAAGGGGCACCAGTTACTAGTGATGTCTAGACATGGAGAAACTATGACCTCAGTTAGAGCAACCCAATATTTACTTTTCCTTTCCAAAGAGCAGTGTACCTCATGATCTCAGTATGCAGGGCAGCTGGGAGATGGGCAAAAAACAAATTCCACACTCGGTGGCAATCTTCAAACACAGTGAGGGCCTAGACATTCCAGAATTGAGGAAAGTTTTCATGAGGATACCTACTTAGACTGCATGTAAAAATATTTCTGTTGGAAAAGGCCTCTTTTTTTCTATTCATCGTGAGAAAAAGGTACATATCAAAATCAATTCATCTCTTTGAAAAAAACGTGTTCAATGATTAACTAACGAATGTTCCATACCACGAGGGGTGAAGAACATCTTTAAATATGTTTTGTATTAATACTGTGGATGCTCACTTTTGATTCTCTCTCATGTCGCCTCTGAATTGTTTGGATCAGAGTTCGATATCCTAAGATCAGGGCATTTTACGTTTGACCTCAATTTGACAGGTTTTGGTGCCATTAACCAAGTAGTTATTCATTTTGATTGAGAAATCAGAGTAAATCACCTCCCCTTCCTTGTTTTTTTTTTTTTTTGTTTTTTTTTTTGACATTAAAATCAGGATTCTGGGATTATACAGCTTCTGCATAGACTTGAGTGATAGCATGCAGAAGTTTTCTAAAACTCCATCTTAAAGTGTCTTAGCATCTTAGCACCACCTAAGGGGTGTCACTTGTTTGCACAAACACCACACTGAGCACTTCCTTTGGAGCTGTGCTGTCTGGGACCACAGGTTCTATCATGCCAGGCTTCCTGGGGCTGAGGCCTGGGGCATTTCATGCCAGGACCTGAACTGTTTAATAACAAAGGGGCTCCCTTCACATTTTTCTATATCTCATCAAACTTGTGAAACACTTTAAGCCAAAAACATATACCCCATCATGGTACTTAAGAAACACTGAAAAAAGTATAATAAAAAAAGAATTGAAAAAACAACAGGGCTTCCCTAGTGGCACAGTGGTTGAGAGTCCGCCTGCCGATGCAGGGGACACGGGTTTGTGCCCTGGTCCGGGAAGATCCCACATGCCGCGGAGCAGCTGGGCCCATGAGCCATGGCCACTGAGCCTGCGCATCTGGAGCCTGTGCTCCACAACGGGAGAGGCCGCAACAGTGAGAGGCCTGCGTACCACACACACACACACAAACAACAACAACAAAAGTAGGCCCACCCAACTAACCAATCAATCAACCAAATAAAAAACAAAAACAGGTCTTTAGGAGTTACCAGCAAGGTGATTTTTTAATTTCGTTTCATACCAACATCATGCATATAAGGGAGGATGCAGAAATATGAGTACTACCCTCATACAAGAGCAGAACAGGCAATTGAGATGGGATTGTGAAGTCCAACAGTCAAGCAAGAAGGTGAGAGGGAGGCAACAGTTCTTTCCTCCGGCCATATGAGGACAGAAATGGAGAGGAAGAAAACTGGGGAGCCCCGAGGGGTGGCTATTTTCTCTGAATATCAACTTACTATATTTGCATGGACTGGAGCCAAGCTTTTTAATGATGGCAGCAACACAACAAAATAACTTTGTTTGTTTCTTTTGTTTTTCACCCATAATCCCCAAGGCCATTCTTTAATGAAAGGAGTTATGGCTCAACATTTTCCTGTGAGTGATCAGAGCTATGTTAACCTGGGGTTGGATTCTGGAAAGCAAGTGTGAACAGAAGCAGAAAGTATTGTTATAGGTTTTGGGGCAAGGCACTGTCCTCTGTGGATTTATAGTCAAAGATGGCAGGAAGTGTTATTGTCCCCTTGTCTTTTTTCACAACTGATGAGGCCCATAGGGAAACTGCAATTTTCCTGCAGCCAAGCTTATGTCAAAGGAAAATAAAAAATGAGGAGATATGTCCAAAGTCACATAACTCATGAAGACTAAACAGGGATGCAACAGCTGACATTTTCTCGTTTATCAGGTGAGAGCACCAATCAGATCATGATTGACAGTTAAATCACCCATACAGTCTTTTTCCATGGTGGAGATAAGAATCGCCAATTCCGCCAGATCTCTTTTTTTCTTTTTGACGTTAAAATCAGGATTCTGGGATTATACAGGTTCTGCATAGACTTGAGTGATATCAAGCAGAAGTTTTCTAAACTTCTGCGCTGTCTTGAACTGGGGCTGGTGGGAGGATTTACAACTTACTAGGAGAATCTGCAGGTGCTTCCATTGACTGCCCAGAGAACTGCCCGCTAGAGAACAAATCTGGGGTCTTTGTTCCACCCCTCACCTCAAACATTATTTCTGATTTTACTGAGGCATCTTTGAGTAATCTCCTGAAACATTTCTTTTTTTTTTTTCTTAGAGCTGGTATTTTTGCTTTTCTTAGATTTAGGATGACTAAAGCCTTGGTTTTATAAAGACATTTCAATCTCTCTTTGCCACAGATAAAAATACTCATATTATGTCTTAATAAATTCCAAGACCCTTAGGGGTTAAGAGCATAGCTTTGAGATGAGATAAATCATGGTTGAAATCTCAGGGCTCCCTTTTCAGGCAATTGACCATACCTACCAGAACCTCAGATTTCTCTTTTGTAAAATAGATGTTGATGTATGTAAAAGCATTTGACACAGCGTATTGTGTACTGTATTTTAAAACTTATTTTGTACGTTCATTTAATCTTGTAGGAGTACTGTATGATTAGAATGAAGCCGATATTTTTAAACTATGTGTTGAGAGAGGGCTAAGGTGTGAGGATTGGGGGGTGCTGAGTTGGGGGCTGTGGAACCTGTCCAATGAGAGCAGCTTGGCTTATTTAATAAATATTTATTGAGTATATACTATATTCACATTTTAGACACTGTGAAAAATAGAGAAAAAGAGACAATGAACAAACCCAACAAAATCCATGCACACCCAGAGCTTTCATAAATAAGTAAATTAAGCACTATATTAAAGGTCACAGGTGCTATGAGAAAAACAAAACAGAGGAGGGTGATAGGGAGTGTGTGGGGTGCAAGTTTTGAAGGAATAGTTAGGAGATGACTGCAAATAAGGTGATCTGTGCAGTTAGAATTCTGAGTTAAGAATTAAAGGAGGCGAGGGTGAGAGCATTACAAATATCTGCACGTGGAGTATCCAAGTTTCCAGTTTTAAAATGAAAAGAGCAATCTGGACTTTCATGTGAAATCTTCTCATTAAAAATTAATTTAAATATTGGATGGGCCAAACAAACAAAACATGCCAATAGACTGAATTTATACATAAGATATCCAATTTGTGTTTTCTGTAAAATTCAACCCTTCATCCATTTATTATCCATTTTCTATGCAAAAATGTCAGTTCTGCACCTTATGGCTAATTCAACCCCAGCAACCCACTCTCTATCTTCCCTTCACATATTCCTCTGCGCTGCATGAGATACAGCAGTTTCTCCTGCCTTTCTGCTAGAACCTTTATGGTATATGCTTAGCATTTCATGTCTGAATGATGGTCCTGTGTCTGTTGCAGCTGATATTTACATTCTCAGCACTAGGACTTGGGCAATACTTTGTGGGAGATAAAAACGTGGGTGTATGTTGTGTACTGCCTACTGGGTTTTATTTTTCTGGAATTATTATAGGTATAATTTGCCTTGGTTATTTACGCAGTAAACTTTACTGATTTTTCTTATTATCACTGAATATTATCTAGTTGGAGATATTCAGCAGAAAGGGACAAGTAATATGCCTCTAGCTTGCTGGGTTGTGGTTTTCTTTCATTTGGTTGTTACTGAATGTCCTGATGGATCTAATTATCCCGATGCCATCAGTTCCTTATATTATGGGTTTCGTTTATTGTTCTAAGACCTTTATGTTATATCAGCAGATTGTATCCAAACTCTACTGGCATATTATTGTCTCTGAATCAGTTGGGTAGTTATGCCTTGAAAATTTATACCCCACTTAAAAAAGGAAAAGGAGTCCATATGGTTTTTTCTAGCTCCACTAGCTTTAATTGGATCAAAAATGGAAATGTTTATCGTACTCATCTCAGAGAGTGATGGATGGCACTCATGTTAATACAGGTTATATTGCATTACAGCAATTCTCTTGACAAAATAAATTTCTCTATAAGAAGAATTATTTTCAGGCCCCAGCATACAAGTATACTTTCAAGTGATATTTAATTTATTCATTCATCAGGGAAGGAATCAAGAAAGAGTTGACATTTGAGCAGAGTCTTTGAAGGATCAGAGGACTGATAAAATGTGGGCTTGGGAATGGAAGAGAGAAAGGATATTGAGGGCTGAAGGGGCATTTTGAGAGATACATTAAATACAAAAAAAAATCTTACAACATTAAAAGATTTGTCAAAATCTTTTCTGTTTAAGTTCCAGCCCAAGTAAAATCTCCTTTGAGATGCCATGCACAAAACTTCCATACCCCCAACTTCCAGACAGAATTAATTAGCACCCCCCCTTTAGAGCTTCTATCTCACTATCTTCCTTATAGTACTTAGATTATCTTGTAATTGATTACACGCTTGTCTCGATACTAGCTGATGCATTACTTGAGGGTAAAAACCTGATATTCCACCTCTCAATTCAAGAATAACAGCGAAAGTATCATTTCATTTATTGAATGCCTACTCCAAGCTAGGCATTGCTAAGCAGTTTACAGACATCAATATCCGAAAATCCTTGCTATCCTTGCTATGTTATGAAGAATACTATCACTTTTGCAGTTTTACAAATGAGATAAATGAGTACTAATGGAGTGGGGACACTTGCCCTGAGTTCCTTTACCGAGTGGCAGAGCTGGAGTGCCACGTAAGCATGTCGTATGGCTCCTAAGCATGCAATCTCACCCAAGATGCTTTGCTTCCTTTTCCCTAGCTCAGTGCCTGGTTCATGCTAAGTGCTCAACAACTGTCTGTTGAATAAAGAAAGGAATGCATGAAGAAGAGTGTTTCAAGTGTATGATAGAGAGAAGTATGAAAAAACTTGTAAGACTTCCTTCCATGTGGTTAAAAAAAAAAAATCTGTCTGTGCATCAGTGAAGAACCTTCATAGTGTTGGCAAAGTAAACAACCTCTTGGAGTTTTCAAAATGGGATTTGCCCTGCATGCATTTAAAGTAGAAAGTCCTCGGGGCATCCCTGCAATTGTGCATCCACCCAGACTTGAAAGGCAAGTCCCCCCACCCACCACCATCCTTCTAAAGATGATAGGACCTAGACCTACTCCAGAGGCACTACATTCAGCTTTCTAAACAATTTCATCAGCATCATGCCCGATCCTTATTTCTTAAAACAGTAAGAAGGAACCCTGACAACCAGATTCTGGAACACAGCCCAGGTCCCAACAGTGCTTGCTGCAACAGATTCCCATGATTTGCGACACGTGCTCGGGATGGATGACGGCGGGGTTTGCAAGCACTGCTGTAAAGGATGCTGAAGTGAGGAGTGCATGGGCAGAGTGAGCAGAAGAAACATGCGAACCGACAAGTTGGGGCCAGACAGAGGTGAGGAAGACACAGCTAGGAAACCACAGCAGCACCGGTAGCGGCGGCGGCGGCGGCAGACTAACCTGTTGGAGGCTATTTACTGTCAAGAGGGTTTGGCAGAACTTGCAGGGCTAGAGGAGGGATTTCAGAGGTGGAACCAGAACACTGGAGGTCACAGTGACCTGCTCAGTCAAGACAGTCTGAGGCTGTTTCTGCACAGCCCAGCGACCGAGAAGTCAGCCCTGCTCAACAACCTTGAAACACTCACCCAGCCGACCTGATATGTTTGGGTGCTCACTGCTGGTGAGTAGGTGAGTGCACGCAATACTTTCTGTAACACAATCATAAGGAATGGAAAAATGAGTCACTCACTTCCAAATTTGTAACTTACCCATCAGAGCTAACACAGTGATCGGCAAGTTTGCCTGAACAGCAATTCAGTGGTTTTTGCCTGTCTTCTCTTTACTTAAATATCTTCTTTACTCATTCTTTTTCCTCTACTATTGATAACATCCAGTATGTTGTCAAGGCATTGGCTGTGTAATAGTAAGTCATTATATCTCAAGTTCCCCTGAATCAGAATTCCCCAGAATGCATTGTAATGGAATCATATCATGCATTCAACTTGTTCAAATGTATATAATGTAATTAAAAATCCATCAATCTTCCTACAATTCAACAACAAAAAACCTCTTGATTAAAAAATGGGCAAAAGACTTGAAGATACATATCTCCAAAGAAGATATACAAATGGCCAATTAGTCCATAAGAAAGATGGTCAGTATCACTAATCATTAGGGAAATGCAAATCAAAACCACAATGTGATACCACTTCACAGCCATTAGGATGGCTATTATAAAAACTGAACACCACAAAACCAGAAAGTAACAAATGCTGACGAAGATGTGGAGAAACTGAAACTCCTGTGCAGTGCTGGTGGGACTGTAACATGATACAGCTCTGGAAAACAAACTGGTGGTATCTTAACAAATTAAAAACAGGATTACTATATGATCCAGCAATTTCAGTTCTGGGTATATACCCAAAAGATTTGAAAACAGGGACTCACATATTTGTACACACAGATTTATAACAGCATAATTCACAACAGCTAAAAGACAGAAGTAAACCAAGAATCCATCAATCAATAAATGGATAAACAAAACGTGGTATACACATACAACAGAATATTATTCAGCCTTAAGAAGGAAGGAAATTCTGACATCTGCCATAACATGGTTGAATCTTAAAGACATTATGCTAAGTAAAATAAGCCAGTCTCAAAAAGACAAATATTGTGCAATTCCACGTACACGAGCCACCTAGAATAATCGAATTCACAGAGACAGAAAGCTGAATGGTGGTTACCAGCCATTAGGGAGATGGGAGTTAGTGTTTAAAGAGGCCACAGTTTCAGTCTGGGAAGATGGAAAGAATTCTGGAGATGGGTTGTGGTGACGGTTGCACAAATATGTGAACACACTTCATGTCACCGACCTATACATTTAAACATGGTTAAAATGGTAGATTTTGTTATGTATATTTTACCACAATTATAAAAAATGCATTTGCTAATAAATACTGTACTTTACACATCACATATGTACACATATTGTATGAGACTGTTTATATAAATGATACACATTTTATTATAATTCATGGGTAACTTAAGAGGTTTTAACTGGTAATTTTTATTGTGTAATTATTGATTTTACAAGCTGAATTTCTAACCTGATCATTGTGTACGATGCAACTGCACTGAATATGCTCCTCAAATTTTAAGAAGACTGGTTATGGCAGAAGGGTGAAACAAGGCAGCCTAGACATATGTTATGGACGAAAATATAGGGCACAGTATGATAGATAATTGTTCAAATCCCCAATAGTTTTCTCGGAATTCATTAGGTCACTAAGTATCCAAATCTCAAATGACATCTCCATTTCAGTTTTGACTGAGTAGCTATGGGTATCTGGGTGCCTTTTGTTTGTAAGAATCATTGGTCAAGATTCCAGCCAAGGACTTTTATTTCCTGGAAGTAAACGACAAGGTTAAGTCAGCTTTATGTGAGTTCATATTGCTTTATGGATTTTTGCTGACAAAACACATCAAAATAGATTGCACATAAAAATTGGGGGTAAGCATTATAACCAGCAGTTTAAAAGGAAAATGCATGAAAGCCATAATAAATTGGAAAATTCAGTTTTATTACTTTCAAAAATTGTGTCAATCATCTAATCAACTGTCAGTTTAGCCATCCCTTTGTAACACGTTGTTGAAAACTCTACCATTGTCTACAGCCTCATTCCTAAAGCACCCACACATTTTTCTCTTTTCAACATAAGGAATTCATTTTCTACTCATAGTACCTTTTGCTGCAATCACATTCAATTCTGTGGGTCTTGGTGACAAAGTAGCCCTGAGAGCTATTACTGGAAATAGAAATAGGAAACAGTGGGATCTCTGAGCCTGTTAACTTCCTTATTTCAGAATCTTAACAGGAGAGTGCAGATGGGTCACTGGGAAAGAAAAGCCATGTTTTGAAATGGCGAAAACTTCTTCTCAAGCATAACATCTACTTTGCAGCCACAGGAAAGGATATAATCCCTCTTTCCAGGTAAAAATGGCAGAACTCAGTCACAAAAAGGCTTATTTCTGGCCCTTTTTAGAGTCAATTAAATTCATTTCTTTTGACAATCTAGAACCAGAAGAAAACCTCCTGTGTTTAATGTACTGTGCAAAGAAACAAGGAATGGGCATCGTGTGTGTCTTTAAAGGCAATGGAAAGTATTGGCCATTTAATACAGAAAAACCTCAGGGGCACATCAGAAACCCTGCAGCCAAAAGAGGAAGGGCTTATCTTGCCAGTCTTCCCATATCCTACATAGAAACTCCTGGTGGTGAATATGATCTAACTCTAACCTGAGGCTTAGTTATGTGATTGCCATCTCTCTTATTCTATGAAAGACAACCCCGGCAGGATATTGGAATGATTGATTCTGTACTTAGAACTGAGATTTCAGTTGATAGCGTTATCAGAAAATCTGAAAACCATGCTCCCTGGTCTACCTGGAAACTTGATTTTTTGCCAACAGGGGTATCCGTCAAGGAGTACCTTTCACTTTAAAAGCACCAGAGTTTCAATACTGAAACTCTGAGTTTCAATTGAAAGGGAGAGAGGGAAAGGAAAACAATCATGTCTATATCCAGGTTATGCATCTCATT
Source organism: Leucopleurus acutus (assembly GCF_964270905.1). Lineage (NCBI taxonomy): Eukaryota > Metazoa > Chordata > Mammalia > Artiodactyla > Delphinidae > Leucopleurus > Leucopleurus acutus. Next base: position 61,837,888 of record NC_139159.1, read on the forward strand.
ATTTTACATTGATTTCATAAATATTCCTAAACCTTTCTCGAGTCCTCTACATGAGATCCGTTCTATGGGAATAAATGTGAAGACTTCTCTCCCCCAGGCATCTGTCCAAGTGCCAACAACAATTTCTACCTCTCTACATCTCATCACAAAATATCTCATGTCAATTGGAGGCATTGGGACTGTCACTCTTAGAAGACAGGGAGTCTGTCTTGTTCAAGCTTTACCTCCTCAAGTTTTGCATGTGGCTTTGCCAAGGTGGGCAGTCATTCATTGCTTGCTGAACTTGAATCTTACCGCAATATGCTTTATTTATTTCAGCAGCCGTCATCTTAGTGGATTTCTCTGAAAAAGCTGCTTGTTCAAAACGTTGTAATAATGAGGATTCCAAGAGCTGTTGTTGTTGCTTTTTAAGTAACCTAAATCTTAAGAACTTTAATTCTTGGCCTTACATGTAACAACTTCAGTAGCTATAAGTAATTATTTTCATTCTATAGGTGCAGATAATGTTTATTGGCTTATACAAGGGTTGGAAATGTTACAGCTAGGAACATGGCCCATATTTTGTGATGACTACTCTTATGATTTACCATACTTTTTAATATTTTCAATGTTTTATTTTCTCATATTGGGGAAGAATTAATTTGGTGATATTCTATGATTCATGATACTGGACAAGACTCTGTATGCAGCAATGTGGAGAGAAAGTTCCCATAATTCTAGGCAATGAGTCAGATTCCAACAGGTCTCTGTGGCTGTCTCTCTTGACTGCCAATGTGTAGACAGGATGATTAACTCAGCAGTTACTGCACGCTTGGTGGTATGTAAGAAGTGAAAAAAGCAGTGCCTCTGATTCCCATGTTCAATACAGCTTATCATCTCACTGGTGAGATCAAAAGAACAGATAGGAAACAATAAGATACTGAGAGTTTAAACCATGAGGCATCAGCTACTTCAGCAAGGATTGGGCAAGCCTCCTTGAAGAAGTGAGATTTAAATCAGGCCTCGCAAGAAGACTATACTTTGAAAATACAAAAGAAAACTCATGGGCTTCGCTGGTGGCGCAGTGGTTGAGAGTCTGCCTGCCGACGCAGGGGACACGGGGTCGTGCCCCGGTCCGGGAAGATCCCACATGCCGCAGAGCAGCTGGCCCCGTGAGCCATGGCCGCTGAGCCTGCGCGTCCGGAGCCTGTGCTCTGCAACGGGAGAGGCCACAACAGTGAGAGGCCCGTGTACCGCAAAAAAAAAAAAATCAACAAAAAAAACCTCACTACAGGATATAGAGAATAAAATGTAATATATTGTGCTATTAAAAAAAACGATAAGTAAAATATACATGGTTTTAATTTTCTCGTGTTTGAAGAAAGAAACACAAGAATCTAAAAATGTGGCTAATCATGAGCGTGATTGATACGAACAGGATGGAAAAGAAAAATCTAAATGTAATGTTTCTGTATTGTTCTGATGTTTGAATCATATGGATTATTTACCCAAAAGAATAAACTAAATTTTAAGAAGAATGAGAGAATGCATCCTAAGAATTTTCTTCTCTAAATGCAATGAAGTTTAAGAATTTTGGAAGAAAAATGTGTTCTGTGGGCAAAAAAGTTTGGAAAAGACTGGCTTAAACAAATTTAGGAATTCTTTACTTCCAGGTATTTCAGAGAATTCTGTAGGCTAGTTATCATTGTTAGTAACCAATGGGTAGTTAATACTTGACAGCATTTGCCAAGTATCCAAATTTACTTTCTTCTTTTTCTTTCTTTCTGAAAGCACCTATTAATATCTTAAAGAGCAAAGTCTGAGAAATCCTATCCTATATATTAAAACGGCATGTTAATAAAACGCTCAACGAGGCAAAAAAAAATGTGTGAGAGTGAGAAGGAACATGGCTGCCGTGAAGAACAAGGATACTGATTTGACTGAAGGGGTGAAGAGGTCAGGGAGTGATGGCCAATGACTTTGAATGTGAAGAGTAAACACATCATCCTTGGTACCCTGAATAGTGCCTGGTACACAGTCTGCCCTCAATTACTGTTTATTGAGTTCAACTGAAGCAAATTAGGAAAGGTTTTTCAAAATCAAACAGAGGAGTTTAGATTCAATATGATGAATTAATGAAGACTTCTTGATCACAGAAATGTCAAGGTTTAAGTGATCATACTTTGGGAGATTGAGTGTGGGAGCAGGGAGCACATCAGCTTTGGATTCAGGTGAGCTTGTCTGTTTTTATGACCATGGGCAAATTGCTAAACTCTTCTGAACTGCATTTTCTTCGTAAAGAAATGGGGAGGTAACACCCATCTTTTAGGATTAATGTGAGCATTAAATGAAATAATACATGCCTAGTTCCTAGCATGGAGTCTTACAAATTCTAGCTATTTTTTACTAGCTGGACAATGACATTATAAGCTAGTTGAAAAACGGAAGAGGAAATCAATAGGGAAGTAAAGGCAGCCTGGAACAGGGTGAGGGTAGTGTAAATGCATAAGAGAGACTCAAAGAAAAAAAACCAACAACAGGATCTGACTTTTAGAAGGGGACTTTCTACCTTTAAACATAATCATATTTTCCCAATTACTTTCTTAAATATCTTTTAGAGGGTTCTGACTTGATCAGCAAAGTCTTTATGGGGTTTTCTTTTTTTTGACCATGTTGGGCTTCGTTGCTGCACGTGGGCTCTCTCTAGCTGCGGTGAGCGGCGGGGGGGGGGTACTCTTGGTTGCAGAACGCGGGCTTCTCATTGCAGACGCTTCTCTTGTTGCAGAGCACAAGCCCTAGGTGCGCAAGCTTCAGTTATTGCCGCACGTGGGCTCAGTAGTTGTGGCGCACGGGCTTAGTTTCTCCGAGGCATGTGGGATCTTCCTGGACCAGGGCTCGAACCCATGTCCCCTGCATTGGCAGGCGGATTCTTAACTGCTGCACCACCAGGGAAGTCTTATGGAGTTTTCTTAAAAAACAAAGAGAACATATTTTCTGGGGCAGAAAATAAACGTAAAAAGTGATATTCTTTTTTTTTAAATTATTTTTTTTTATTTTTGGCTGTGTTGGGTCTTTGTTTCTGTGCAAGGGCTTTCTCTAGTTGCGGCAAGCGGGGGCCACTCTTCATCGCGGGGTGCGGGCCCCTCACTAACATGGCCTCTCTTGTTGGGAGCACAGGCTCCAGACACGCAGGCTCAGTAGTTGTGGCTCACGGGCCTAGTTGCTCTGCGGCATGTGGGATCTTCCCGGACCAGGGCTCGACCCCGTGTCCCCTGCATTGGCAGGCAGATTCTCAACCACTGCGCCACCAGCGAAGCCCAAGAAGTGATATTCTTAATAGAGGGGCACTTTGAAAGGTCAGCACTGTATTCCAACCTCATGGATTAACTTACAAATGTAAAATGGTAACGAGTTTTCTAGTGAATTAAAAGAGCAGTGGTTTATTTTGGCAAATGATTATGTGGAGGATTCCATTCTAAGAACCAGCACAGCCCACCATGCAGATTTATAAAAAATAAGTACACTTGAAGAAAAGTTTAAATATGAATTTATATTAGCAACTCATGCTTGCTTAGAACGGTAGTGCTAAGGAAAGAAATGTGAATGTGTCCTATTAAAGGAATAATAGCAGGCTTCCTGCCAAAAGTGGCACTGTCCTTGCCTGAAGCCTTTTTAAGTAAGATGTGTCCCACCTTTACTTCCCCAAACAGGAAAAGAAAGAGATAAAGATGAGTCATTATGTTCACTCTGTTAACAAAATGATAAATTTAACTAGAAAAGAAGCTTACATGAAAAGTTTATTTTTCCTGAAAAATCATTTTAACTTTTGGCTTTACCTAAGTGTCATGAGCGATGAGCTATCCTTCCTGAGTCATACAGACTCAAAGGAAACGGAACTGGTCTTTGTTGCCAAAAAAAAAAAATCAGAGATAAATATTCAATGAAGCTGCAGAGTTATCTAAGCTGAAAGAGTGTAGAGCACATGTGATTCCTCCACAGCCACCCATGAATAATTCCTGAGCAGAACTGGGTTTTTCTTTTCTTTCTGATAATCAGACCCCAACACAGAAACCATGTGCGGGTCTCCACCGCTTTGGTGGAGACTTTGGAATCTGCTTTGAACAAACTAGTGCCATTGTACAAACTCTTATCCCCAAGCCTCTTAGCAACCTGTCTCCAACCATAGAAGGAAGAAAAAGGATCTAAGCATGCCACTCTCTTATTTAAAATCCTTCAATAAAAATCCTTTGAGGATAAATTCTAAACACTGGAATATGTAAAGGAGTAGATTTGAGTCCTTTCTACTGCTTAGGATCTCACATTGTCCCCAGCAAGTAGCTAATAAATGGCTAATGAATGGCTTGAGGTTTTCTGATTTTTCCTCCTGGTCAGGTTTGGAACACCCTCTCCCTTCTACACTCATCATAGAGCAATCAATGGTAGGGCCATGCTATTCAGAAAGTGTTCTTTGATCATCCCCTGCAAAGCCCACCAGACTTAGTGCTTTCGTTGCATCTCTCTCATACTACTTATCTCTTCTAATCACATTGTGTTTAATTGCTTTCTCTCCCACTAGCTTATGAACTTTGTGAGAGCAGGACTACGTTCCTGTATCCCTAGCACGCAGCACAGTTTGTGGCAGCTAGTAGATACTGGCAAATAAATGAAGTGAATGAAACTCAATTAGATTTCCACTACAAATGGCTTAATCCAGGTTTCAGAAACAGCTGAGGTCAGTGACAATTCTTAGGTACATCTAAGTTTTCCATAGATCAGTGAGGCTGTTCAGTTTCTCAGTCTAGCTCCCTTGGAATATATAATATTTTTAAAAAACCCTTTCTCTTTACTTCAAATTCTTTCCCTACGTAAGAATCACCAAGAAGACACTTGAACTCTAGATAAACCAGGAATTTCACATTCTTGGCAAACACTTCAAGGTTCTTTCTTCCCTGAAAGGAACCCTCTTCTATGAATCTGATAGAAAACTATGGTCCTTTTCTTATTCTCCTTGCTAGAGGCCATTTAGTGAATGCAGTGTGGCTTTTCTAGAGAAATCTGAGTTATGGTGGAAATAAAACAAAAATACCACTGGAATGATATCAATCAGACTTATACCAGGAATATAAATTTCTATTCATCAGTCTCCTCATTTCAACATGCACACTGAAAAAAATGAAGGTTTAAAATGGAAATGTTGGGGTGTGCCTGCCCCTTTCGTGTGTTCGTAAACTGCTAAGATGCAACAGAGACAGGGAATTTTTTACTACTTTTGGGCTGAGTGACATAGAGATGAAGAAGGCAGCTTCTTTGTTTAATGATAGTTTGATAAAGCAACTTTGTTGTTGCTACTAGTGGCTTTAGAAAAACATAATTCCCACTTAACTGCAGAGTACATATATTCCCTAAATAAACTTACTATTCTCTTCCTAAATAGAACTGTCTTAACAGTAGCACATTATATTCATCAAATACACACACACATATATGGTATTTATGTATGAGTGTCTGTGTATGTATGTAATGAGTTTCCATGACTGTAACCCAAGCCTGCTCCCAAGATTATCCAAAACTTATCACATCATGTTGTCAGGAAGAATTCAACATTCTAGAGTCATCCTTTTTCTGTTTGTACAGTCTAACTATATGATAGTGATTGGGGTCTGTAGCTATCACTTGCCTTCTGAAATTACTTTGTCAGAAGCCGTACGGCTTTTTGTACCTTCAGGCATTATTTTTCTTTTAATTTAAAAAAAAAAAGTTTAGGTGTGGTATTAGAAGTTACCACTCAAGAGTGTTCAAAGAGACCACATTTAATCAGAGTGAAAGGAAAGAGTAACATGGGGTAAATTGCTCTAGGCTTATCCTTCATGTTGTAGCCAGACCGGACTAAATGTCTCTTGTACTGGAGCTCTTTTTAAAAGACATTTTTGCTGTCACAGAGTGTGTGGAATATGAGGGTCAGATCTCCCCATGACTGTCTCCCTCCACCATTCCTAAGCTTAGATATAGACCGTGAACCTGTAGATGGAAAGTGCCTCTGATAAAAAAGGAACCATCCGGAACACAGGCTTGCCAACAGAGGAAGAGTTCTGACGAAACAGCCAAAAATCAGGCTCAAATATCCAGCCTCTGCCATGTGAGTCTAAGGGAATGGGTTTATTCCTGTCGAGTTAAGAAATAACTCACAAGGCAGCAGGGGAACCAGACAACTCTGTTTCTTCCAAGAAGATAACTGAACTATTGGCCGTTCTTCTGGAAAATAACCCCACATTGGAAGGGTGGGAAGAGACCCAGAATTCCTTACCAAAACGCTGCCAAACTTGAAAAATAGGAAATTCTGTCCTGGAAATTTTATTGATTTAAAAACATATTTGAATGACATTTAAAAAATCAGGGTCATGTTTGTCAGAAATTGACCACTCAGGTGATCCTGAGTATTTTCATGGCAATAGATTTTTAAAAATACAGAAAAAATAGTTTTATTTATTTTCAAAGCTAGGGTTGTAATCTCCTGAAACCTAATACATAATTTTGGCCGATATTTTCATGTAGCCTCTTTCTTCTTCAATGCCTAGAGATACGCAACTATAGTAATGATAAAGTCCTTCCATGCAAAATAGCTTAAAGTTTAAAAATATTTCACAATATTTTTTCACATTAAAAATGAATTGAAAATATTTATCACACTATTCCTTTTTTTTGACCAACATGTCTTTGTCCTCGGGAGTGAGAAAATGAAATTAGTGATGATTTTCCTAATCCAGAATAAATTTTCCTTTTGCCTTGCATGCATTCTAGCCAGATGAGTGGGCAGTGATTTCGAAGGTTAACAATCTGCTTCAAGTCTTAGAAAGCAGGCAAGTCTCTAAAGAAAGAAGAAGGAAAAAAAAGCCTGGTCAACACAGACTTGAGATCTCCGTTTAGAGTTATGGGAAGTGCATGGACTTTAGTAATAAAGAGGAAAAAAAAATCCTGGCTCCGCTATTTATTAATGTTGTAATCTTAGGCAAATGGCTCTTTCTGGCTGAGCCTCAGTTTCTCTGTTTTGAAAATGGAGAAAGAAACATCTCCCAGAGAGGGCCTGACAGTTAAATGATTTATTGTCTTTTAAATACCTAGCTTGGAGCCTGACTCATGCTGTGGACTCTCAACCAAAATTATTTCCCTTGCCCTCTTCTCTCCTTCACACTATTCTTGCTTTTTCTTGCTTTCTGACTATACTGACCGCTCCTTCTCATTTTTTTTTTTTAACTGAAACTAAAGGAATCAAGCTACCCTGACTTCTAAAAGTTAAGAAATCTGTGGTGCAACAGGCACATCCTGTCTCTGTGTGGCTTGAGTTATTCAGCATTATTCGTCGATCCAGTCGATCTATCGCCGCTTCTAAGCACAGGATCATTCCTGAAAGTTACTCCATAGAAGCCCTTTTAGGTAAAACATTTCATTAATCCCAGCTACTCCACTGCAGAGTAATATGTGATCACTGAATTCTGCTGACCTAGCGAAGTCATCTCTAACTTTATTTCTGATAGCCTTCAATTAGGATGGTCCAAAACAGCCTGAAAATATTTAATGCCGACACTCTTCCCCAAAAGCAAAACCTTCTGTAAGGTCTTTTCTGTGATTTGTCCTTTTATGTCAGTAGATTTGACAATCTTTCAGCATGGAAACACAAAGAGGGAAAAGGGGAGAGGGATAAAGAGAGAACCCAGGAGGGGAGTTGGGGAGAGAGGAAAGAAATCACAGAAAATTCTCAGCTTCGTGAGTGTTACAAATTGTGTTCCAAGTCATTTGCCCAAATTTGTCGCCAGATAGCTGAGATCTGTAAGTAAAGGCTGGAAGGACTGTCCAAAACAAACAAACAAAAAAACCTTTATGTCAACACAGCCTCTGTTTTTGTGACTGGGGCTTTTAAGAACAAAATATCACTCTTCCTAAAAAGCGAACTCTGAAAGTAACAGTATTTTCAACCCCAAGTGTCCCCCCTCCCCGCCCCTGCCTCCAGCAAATAAAGCTTCAGAAATGCAACACCTATCAAATATTTCCTCAGAAATGCCAGATTGCTGCGATCATAAAGAGTTCTACTTTTTTTTTTTTTCTTTTTGACATTTAGACAGATTGAGTTTGAGAGAGGAAGTGACTCTGAGTCCAGACTGCCCTGCACCACTGTCAAAGGAAAGAACTGAAGTCAAATGAAGTGATAATATACTGTAGAATATTTAACAGAGCGCAAGGCAGAGGAAAATGGCAATCTGGGAATATACAACTGATCCCCAGAATAGACAGTCTCCAGTGCCAGAACAGATGCCAAGTACAGTAGATCATAAAATGGTAAAATTACCTCTGCCCTGGGGGCTGTGTGTTGACACAGGGGAAATAGCTCCCCAACAGTCAGAGTAGCCGGGTCTCAGTTCCCCGTCACAGGGATCATTTGTCATGGACTCTGCCAACTTTCCTTTCTACTCCTTTCTGTATATTCATTGGTGAGAAAGCTGTAAGTAACCCCCTTAATGACTGCTACATGCTGCCATGGGATTAATGACAGATAAAGTACTGCTCTGAGCTCTCATGTCAGGTTGTGAATGAAATCAGAGGGTTCTGTGGAGGATATTTGCAAAGCTCTTTCCATTTCGTGGAAGACTCAAGGTGACAAGGGACATTTAGATTTCTCTCTCAAGGAAAGATAAATAGAGTGACAAAGGAAAACTACACCCCCTCCTATGTGCTTAATAAGCACCTGCCACCTTCTGGGGGAAAGGGGTAAGAATGCTTACGTGGTGTCTCAGAATGATGTAAAGGTTGAACAATAGGCCAAACAAGCCACAGAGAGAGGAATGATGCTTCCAGGGGGAGGTATCTGTCCAAAGAAGACAGCTACCTCATCTTCGTAGTGGAGCTGAGACTTACATTTGAAGAAGTCCTGTCTGTCTTTTTGCTGTATGGGTAAAAGAGAGTATCACTGTCCCTCACCTCTTGGCAAATTTTCACTGAATCTTTGTGCTGTGCACGTGACTCTTTGCTATCCAGCCATTGAAGGCTGAGATAATCATGAACAGAAAGAAGTAAGAAAAGTTTTTGTCCTAGGTTTCTTTTTCTTTTTTCTTCTTTTCCCTTTCTCTGCCTTTTTACCTTCCATCACATCTATTTTTTTTTCTTTCAAACTCAAAGACACTCTGTAATATCTTATACAAAGAACAAACAAACAAAGAAAAATAAACCAAGTGAAAGAGAAGGGGTGGATAGATGAGTAAGGATAAATGACCAAAAAAAAGAGCCAAAAGAGGGTTCCCCTGGTGGCGCAGTGGTTGAGAGTCCGCCTGTCGATGCAGGGGACACAGGTTCGTGCCCCGGTCTGGGAAGATCCCACATGCCGCGGAGTGGCTGGGCCTGTGAGCCATGGCCGCTGAGCCTGCGCATCCGGAGCCTGTGTTCCGCAATGGGAGAGGACACAACAGTGAGAGGCCCGCGTACCGCAAAAAAAAAAAAAAAAAAGAGCCAAGAGAAACCAATGCAGAAAGTTTGCCTGGGACCATTATGTTATGAGACGGTATGCATTCAAGAATATATATATACACACACTATGGAAAGTTTTCTACTAAAAAATGATTACTCTTGGTTCTTAAACTTACAAAGATGAAGTGATCTTAAACCCTGGCTGCAGTTTTTTCAGATGTGTGAATCTATACAGTTTCAATGAAAAGTTGCTGTTAGTGGAAAGTTTAAACTGCTATGATGTGAGGCAGAAACTAGAATAGGAAGAATGGTTTGCCCAGAATTTCTATTCAGATCTTGTGGTTTTCAGAATAGAAGTTTGTTCAGTCTTGGTGAAAAGGAACTTCTATTTCAAAGAAAAAAATTCATAAAAATTTCAGAACACTTCTTCATCAAATAATTCTTTTTTTTTTTGCAGTCCGCGGGCCTCTCACTGTTGTGGCCTCTCCCGATGCGGAGCACAGGCTCTGGACGCGCAAGCTCAGCGGCCATGGCTCACGGGCCCAGCCGCTCTGCGGCATGTGGGATCTTCCCGGACCGGGGCACGAACCCGTCCTCTGCATCGGCAGGCGGACTCTCAACCACTGCGCCACCAGGAAAGCCCAAATAGTTCTTAATAAAATGTTAATTGATAAGTTGAAACTAGTTTTCTTTCAGATTCACAGAGATTTTAAAAGTGTTAAGGAGATAATTATATTGGCAGATTAAGTTGGATATTTCTCAAATATAAAATGTTTAAAAAAGCACTTTCATATTTTATATAAACCAATGTATAATTTGGATTATCTTTTCCTGGTAGAACATATTGATAAGCATAGAAGGAATTTTTAGTATAAAAATGGAAACAAATGTTTTCATTAACAGTGAAATTAAATGTATTAAATAAAATTCAGAAATATACGGGAAACTAGAAAAAAGGCTTCTTATCACATAAATACAACTGCTGTTGACACTTTGATGTGGATCCTTTTCTTTATTTCTCTATGAATTCATTCTCTTAAACATGTTTTAGTTGTAATTATACCCCTTGCACAATTTAATAATAATAATAATGATGATATCCATAAGTTATTAGCATCCATAACATCCCAGATACATTATCTACTTTACATTTAACCCCTAAATTAACCACATAAAGTAGGAAGATGAAGGAACCGAAATTCAAACTTGCCAAAGATGACATGGCCAGTCAACGGCGTAACTGAACTTGAACAGACTTTTTTCTTTCTATGCTCATTCCACATCATTACATCTGTCTGTGGAATTTGAGTTTCAATATGAGAAATAAATGACATTGTATCTACAAGAATATCCCACTTTTAATAAGTACAAATTTCCCAAAGATAAGTTTCAACACAAAATTGCGGTGCTGTGATAGAACCGTGGTGGACAGTTCACCTTTGTGACAGCTTCAACTAAAAATCCAAGTTAACTTTTTCTTTTCTGTTTTTTTGGCTAACAAAAAGGATTTGGGTTCATGCTAGAGTATGCCCATTTGTGAAAACAGACTTTTTTTTTGCTCTGGGAACTCTGCATTTATTGCTAATCCTTTATCTTACATACTGTTATGATTTTAATTTTGATGGAGTTGTAAGATCCCATCAGGGTATTCCCTTGTGCTGTGTTCTTGAACGTTAATTATATAAAAGTAGAACAATTTTCCTGTACAAAGGAAAAGGATGGGAAAAGAGAGGCTATCTGACAGTCTCAATTATTCAGTTTCTCGATGATACACAGGGCACTATTTGAACCTGTAGCAATTTGCTGGCACTGAGAGTATCAAAAGCATATTCAAATGGATGAGAGGAAGGATAACAATTCCTTCTGTTAGACTGGCAATTGACCATCTGCTTCAGAAGGTGGTGTTTAACCTGCAGGTAATCATGGGGAAATAGCTTGATGATGTGTGTCAGACTTTATTTTTTCTTGGGTGGGGGCAGGGTGGGATGGGAGTGGTTAAAAGTGCAGACAGACAGCTGCCCTCCCATTCTATTAGAATCATGGGCACGTTCAGTACGTTTTAAAGCGCCTTCTCCCAAAACCAACCAGAAAAATAAAGGTACTGTGTTCAATACTCAGTTAAATAAAATCAAACTTAAGCTCTGTTCCCTAATATTTCCTTAGCAAGATAATTTCTAGCATCAGATGAAATTTACAGTGTGTTACTGGTGTTCTTCCATTCCTCTTAAAGCCACCATCTGAGGGCTAAGATGGTTAAGGCCAAAGGAATTATTTTGAAATTTTTATTTATGTATTATTTCAGGTTTTTTGGAAGTTATTCAGAGCTTTAATTGGATATAGTAAAACTCTGTGCACTTTTGTGAGGGAAGTATGCTTTTGTCAATTAGATTTCTATCTTCCTATGTAGCCCAGCATAAGGGAACATAATACTGTTAGATAACAGACTTCCAGGTGGCTGCAGCTGAAGGAGTAGGTTTGATTTTTTAAAATAGTAAGTGATCATGGAGTCATTTTCTTTGTGTTTAAATGTTTCTTTTTTTTTATTATTAAAACAAAGTTGTAAATCAACTCTACTTCAATAAAATAAATTTAAAGAATTTTTTTTTTGTTTTTAGTAATGGGAATTTTTTTTTGACCCAACCTGAAAGGTTTTTTTAATTGACAAATAAAATAGTTGGACAAAGAAAGAAAAAGAGTATTCCCAGATTCCCAGCTCGAGCAAAATTTACACAGGAGTATTACACAGGCCTGTGCAGTAACTACAGCATCAGGAACATCTAGTGCCTGGAATTATAGCAGTTCCTCCTTGAGCTTGGGTAGTGCAAAACTCAGAAGCACAGGGAATTTCAGAGGCATTGAATTATTCTATTATTTACCCCCAATACCCTCAGCAAGTGTCACTACCAACACAAAAGTCATGGTGTCTGTTTTATAAAGTATTAATTTATAGTCATTTATTCATTCAATTAGCAAATATTTGGGGCAACCTGCTCTGTGCCAGACACTGTTCTAGGTTCTTGGGAATGCAACAGTGAATGAAAACAAACAAAAACCAATACAAAAGAAGAAAAAGAATTCCCTGCTTTTGTGGTGCTTACATAGTAGTGAGGCAAACAAGCACTAGAGATAACTAATACATGTAGAGTATAGTAGACAGTGATAAATGCTAAGAAGAAAAAAATAAATCAAAGAAGCGGATAGAAAATGCTGAGAAAGGGGGTGCCAAAATGTTAGGTAAAGTGACATTAAAGATCCCAAAGAGGAAAGGAATGAGTAACGTAGCTAAGGGAAAAATGGCTCTAAACACATACTGTACAAATACAGTGGCTCCTAGGCTCATGTGGATAGCATACTGGACACCACAGACGTAGGACGGGTCCATCATTGTAGGAGATTCTAGTGGACAGTGCTGCTCCCAACAAAAGGAAAAGGCAATACAAAGGCTCTGAATTGGAGAGCAACAGAGAGAGCAACGAGGAGGTCAGAGTGGTTGTAGCTGAGTAAAAGTCGGGGAGGGGAATAGGAAACTTGGTCAGAGAGCTAATGAAGGACCAGCACGCACAGAGCCTCTCCCAGGTAAAATTATATATATGTGGAACAAATATTCACTTTTATATTGAGATTAAATTAAACATATTTTGCTGTTTCATTGCTCAGACACAAATAGCTTCAGGTGAGAATTCTTTTTCCCTTTTTCTGTTTTTTGTTTTCCCTTCATTACCTTGGAAGGTAAGATGAGATTAGACTTCAAGGAGGAAATTGCAGGAAAGGCATTTAAGAGAAAGAAGAGGTGAAGATGAATCAGGCTGAAATGAATAGTTACATTTTTGCTTACAATCTGGCATAACTGCTCTCATGATGTAACTATGAGGAAAAAATGCTTTTAAGTATAATTTTCACATAAATCAAGTAGCAAACGAAAAGAAAAAAATAAATTTAATATTGCCTTTAGGATTATCTACAGATAGGTGAAGGACCATGTAGGAACATTTTATTGGAAAATAAATAGATATTATGGATAGGCAGAGAAGATGAAAATTAAGGATGGCTGAAATTTCCCTTTCAATACAATTTCTCTAAAGGTTTACTATTAATGATTTTTTTTCTTTCGTTTTAAACAGACCTTAAATATACCCCAGGGAGAATAAACTCATGTAGTCACAGTCATTTCAATGTGAATTAATTGATCAGATCACTTTTCTTCCTGGCAGAAAATCCTGGGAAGGCTTTAAGTATTTGATGTCAGAAGTTTGAAAAGAAAAGGATGGAAACAAAGACAATAAATCTTACTATTTTTTAGGAGCCAATTCAGAGAACAGTAAGAATCTGCATAGATAAAATTTCTGGAAATCCAGGTTGTTTCGTGGCAGGTTCTGCAACATGGATGAGTTGACTGCACCGTTCCATCAATTCCTGTATCTTTCCTTGGACTTGATCCATAGGGAGGTAGCTAAGAGCCTGGCAATCTCTCTGGGAGCCAATGGTATTGCTTCCTGAGCTTCTGGGAAAATGCTTTCTATTTTATTCACCCCTCCACATTTGGCCAAATAAGTTTATAATGGGAATAAGGATGGCAGAGCAACTTGGGAGAGGCAAGGAAATGTAGGGTATGAGGACAAGGAAACCTGGAGAATCCATCCTTCTATTTCTTGGTCCCATAACACCCCTAATATTACCCTTTGGATTCAGCCATCACTAATTTGTATCCTCCCTGTCTGTAATATCCATTCCCTTTCCAATAGTTTGTTCCCATTAAGGAGTGTTTAGGAGCTGGCTCCTGGAAAACTACTGAGGGCTTTACTGTATTTCTGAGTGATGGAAAGCATTCCTTTAATATATATAAGTAATACAAGAACATGCCTTGGGAGGGACTTTGTATAGGAAGCTGTGCAAACAGTGAAAAAATGAGTATTTCCCCAGAGGTGAAATGGCAGTCATATTGCAGTGGGAGCAAAAGGGTATCTGACATACCAAAAGGAGCTCTCACCAAGCAGGCATGGGTGTACATATCGGCTATTAAATACCGTATCTTGTGTCTTAGACTAAATTATTTGTCATGAAGATAGCTTGTCCCATTGATTTTGATTTTTCAAAGACAATTTTAAGTGCCTGGAAGAGAAAACAAACAAACAAACACACAAAAAAACCCAGAATGCTCCTGGAATGCTGGAATGTTTTAAGTATTCTGTATACGACCCAAGAGTAATATATGCCCTAAGTATTTCTCTATAAAGATACTCCACTAAAACTTCATTAAACAATAGTGAAAATGGAATGAAGCATTCTATTCCAAGTGATTCAAGTTCCATATAACGCTAGCTAAAATTGGGGGAAACTTACTCTGATTAGCACTTTATATGCATTAACTCATTTAACGAGTGCCTCAACTCTATGAAGTATGTGTGATTATACCCATTTTTTTGCTAAGGAAACTGAGCGATGGGATCACACAAGTAAGAAGCCAAGTCAACATTGCAATCCTAATACAGTAAGTCCCCTACATACGAACGAGTTCCATTCTGAGAGCCCTTTCATAAGTCCAATTTGTTCCTAAGTCCAACAAAGTTAGCCTAGGTACCGAACTAACACAACTGGCTATATAGTACTGTATTGTAATAGGTTTATAATACTTTTCACAAGCATAATACATAAAAAACAAACACAAAAAATAAAGAAAAAAATTTTAATCTTACAGTGCAGTACCTTGAAAAGTACAGTAGTACAGTACAACAGCTGGCATACAGGGGCTGGCATCGAGTGAACAGGCAAGAAGAGTTACTGACTGGAGGAGGGAGAGGAGGTGAGAGATGGTAGAGCTGAAGGATCCTCAGCAATAGGAGACGGAGGGCGAGCTGCAATCTCACTCACGCCTGACGCTGATGGCATTGGTTCTGGTTCCTTGCTGGATTCAATTCTATCTACCCTCTTGAAAAAATGATCTAGTGATGTCTGGGTAGTAGCATGTTCGCATCTTTGAAAGTTCACAACTTGAAGATTCATATGTAGGGGACTTACTGTAACAGAATTCGGTTCCCTTGTAGCTTGGACTCTGGGAGAGGGTCAATAAAGGGCAATCAAAAACCACTATTGCAAATATCATATGATATCGCTTATATGTGGACTCTAAAAAAAAGGATATAAATTAACTTATTTAAAAGACAGAAATAGAGTTACAGATGTAAAAAACAAACTTATGGTTACCAGGGAGAAAGTGGGGGGAGGGATAAATTGGGAGATTGGGGTAGACATATACACACTACTATATATAAAATAGATAACTAATAAGGACCTACTGTAGAGCACAGGGAACTCTTCTCAATACTCTGTAATGACCTATATGGGAAAAGAATCTAAAAAAGAGTGGATATGTGTATATGTATAACTGATTCACTTTGCTGTACACCTGAAACTAACACAACATTGTAAATCAACTATACTCCAATAAAAATTAAAAAAAACAAACCACCATCGCAAGTCTACTCTGATACCATCCTAGACCTCCAGTGGCTCAACCAGTTCTGCAATAGACACAACTGGGTAAAAACTTGACAATTCGAGTTCACTCACTCTCCAAGGCTCTCACTGATACCTTCTACTCCCCACAAAGGCTGTCATCGTCTCTAGTCCCCCCCTGTTGTTCTTGTCATAAATGTCCTCCCCTGGAACGCCTGACTGTAGACCACCCTCCCTTGCTTCTTGCCTCTGGAACACAAGTTTCATTTACCAGCTTCTATTATAGCCTCCCAATGTTGGCAGAGGACTCTTTTGCCTTTGCCCTCAACTGGAACCTAGTTTTCCCTGAAAATATTGTCTCTGTGGCTTGTACAGTTGAGGCTCCTCTTTCTGCCAGACCTCAGGGCCAGCTGTGTGGTTAGCACTGTCCTGAGTCCCTATCACTAACGGAGAACTTGTTCACTTCCCTGCATGTTTATGTCTGCAGCTCCATCGCACCCCCAAACCTCCTCACGGCTGTCACCCAACACACTTCCAGTGACTCCCCTTTAAAATCGAGATTCTGAGACCAACATACTTAAAGTTTCTTTTTAAAATAAATTTACTGATGTAAAAAGAAGGATAAATGGAAAGAATATATTTCAGGAGATGCAGAGCTATGACAAAAACCGTGAACTCTGGGACACCCAGACTCAGAATAAAAAAAAAAAATCCAGGGCTTCCCTGGTGGCGCAGTGGTTGAGAGTCCGCCTGCCGATGCAGGGGACATGGGTTCGTGCCCCGGTCCGGGAGGATCCCACATGCCGCCAAGTGGCTGGGCCTGTGAGCCATGGCCGCTGGGCCTGCGCGTCCGGAGCCTGTGCTCCGCGACAGGAGAGGCCACAACAGTGAGAGGCCCACGTACCGCAAAAAAAAAAAAAAAAAAATCCAAGCTCTTTAATAAGCATTCAAGAACCTACATCACCTGGTTCACGCCTGCTCACCTCTTAAACATCACCTTTCATCACTCCGTTCCTGACCTTTAACACCTTAGCTGTGCAGAACTCTGAGTGGTTAAGAGAACATTCCAGGCTCTTTCTTACACCTCTTTGACCCGTGCTCGCACTCCCTCTTCTTTGCCATTCCAATCCCAGACCAATTTATTTGGCTAACTCCTAGCCTTAAGACTCAGTCAGTGATTATTTTTCATAAGACCCTTGACTCCATCAGGTTAGCGGTGGTGGTGGGAATAGGAATTTAACTCTGTAGCCATCTCTGTCATGCTCTCCCTTCATGGTTTCACAGTCATCTACTATATGTCTGTCTCCCCACTAGACTGTTTAAAGGGATGAACTATGGTGTAATTTTCCCTTTCCCCCCAGCACATCGTGGAGTGCAGAGCACAGAACAAACACTGGATGAATGCTTGTGCAATGAATGGATACCACCAATGTCTTCAGGGGAAAAGACTCACTTAGAAATAGCTTTCCTTTTATTATTCCTTTTAAGTTCCTTCATCATTAGGACAAGGTCCTAAATGTGATTTCCAAGTTGTAATTTTGCATTTCAGAGACTAAATTGATGTTGTGATTTATTTTTTCCAGAAGCATGACTGCCTTTTACATTTAGGGCTGAGCTGAGGAAGCACACACATTAAAGTTTTGTTTGCACACTCAGGACATTTAAAAGTGCCACATTCAAAAAATCACATGCTCTGAAAATCTCTACCTCTTTCATTTTAAAGGACATTCATGGTAGGTTCCCCCCTGAGTAAAATAAATGCAAAATCAGTATGTATCGGAGGGTACGTTTAAACATTTTAATTGAACTGCTAACCTAATCAACTCCATCATCTGATATATGCCCTCTCCATTCTCATTTCCTGAAGCCAAGAGCAAGAAGTATGTCTTGTTCCAAGATGTGCATTACATGAGGGTCGCTTAATCAGCACATATAGGTTTTTGTCTTCCGATATACTTCCTTCATTATCTGGACTCCACTTTGCCTTTATTCTCCCCATAATTTCCAGAATCTTTGTTAGGCTCCTACTGAGAACTCCAAACGTAAAGGGGGGTATGTTTGGCCTCAAATAAGAAAAGTCCTGTGATCTCAGAGGCATTTGCCATATGGGCTCTTACCGAGGCAGACACTGGAATGCTGTCTTAGAAGGCTCCGGAATGTTCCCAGAGACACAGGCATGCAAATTAAAAGTTTGGCCAGGGCGGGGCTGATGTACTGTATGCATTTGCCAGAGGCTTTACCAGAATACTTTGTGGCATGAATTGTAAACTTTCTTTCAACAGCAAGAACAAGGAGGACACTATAAGCCTCACTGTTATAGAGACAAGAGTTAGGGGAGATAAAAGGATATGCTTTTAACTTATGTTAATTTATGTATAGTGTGCCTTTCATTTCTTTTATTGTAAAATTTGGAGAGCAAAAATAAGTGAAGAGGGCTTCCCTGGTGGCGCAGTGGTGGAGAGTCCGCCTGCCGATGCAGGGGACGCGGGTTCCTGCCCCGGTCCGGGAAGATCCCACATGCCGCGGAGCGGCTGGGCCTGTGAGCCATGGCCGCTGAGCCTGCGCGTCCGGAGCCTGTGCTCGGCAACGAGAGAGGCCACAACGGTGAGAGGCCCGCGTACCGTAAAAATAAATAAATAAATAAATAAATAAATAAATAAATAAATAAATAAATGAGTGAAGAGAAAAAGGTTTTCAGTAAAAGAAGAACATAGTTTCAGTTAGGAGGAGGAGAATGCTATTTTTTGGAGGGGTTAGCTCTGTAGAATGCTATCATTGGCACCATCACCATCAAGAGAGTAGTCACGCAGTCTGATCTCATTGCTGCTTTGGAGGTTCAAGTGTTTACCATGTTCTCAATATGCTGTAAAATGGTAGCATGGCATTACTAGGGTGCCAGAAGGCAGCGCTGGCATTTCTGCTGGTGCAAGGTTTGCAGAAAGAGACCGAGAGTCTAGCCACGAACCTACTGAAGTTCAAGCAAGTGCTGCAGATCTAATGTAACTTAACTTTCCATAGCTACAGGTCTCAGAGAAGTTAATGAATTGTGGTTTTACAAGAAAATATACATATAAATCATCACCTGGCAGTTCCAAAGATAAAAATGAACAGTGAGTTGATTAGCAAAGACTGTTTCCCTACCATCCTCCGTCCTACTTCTTAACTATCCCCAAATGTTAATACTTTATACCTAAAGTGATCATCTAAAAAATTATTTACAAACGGCTCTTTAAAATTACAGAGCAGAATTTATTGCATGAACCTGAATACACTATACATAAAATAAGTCCCCAGTAATATTTATTGACTAGCAACAATTTAAAGAGTGCACAAAATTGCATGTTGAAAGTTCATAGAGACAATCATCTTTTAAAAGATCTAATGAATTGGAGAACCTGTGGGTAGATCATGTTTTCAAAATCAGAAAGAGAATCATTTGTAGAGCTGAAATTAATTCTTGGAAACAATACTTTTATTACTTGATATCCTGGACCCAATTCCTTTAATTCAGTAAATAGTACAGTAGAAATGCCCGACAAAGTTTTAAATGTGTCATAAAAGTGTTTAGTAATAGTTGAAATATCCTGAGGGATATCATAAAATTATTAATTTGACTTTTATCTGAGAAAAATCAGAGATTTTAAAGCTACAGCTCTAATATTAATATTCTGAGCAGAAAAATGTGTAATTATTTAGACAATAAAACTTTGAAAATAAAGTGGATCAGAAACATTTTTTTCAAAAAGTACTCAATAATTCAAAGGTAAGCGTAGGACACATTTTCCCCCAAATGCACATAGACCAAGATAAAAATCTACGCTCACCCATTGTCGGTCACCAACCTAGTTGGTGTAGCATTTGTAAAAAGCAGGGCACGAGAGTTAAAAGTGTGAATAAATAAAGATTAAGGACCGATTCTTAATGCTGAAGTACTGGTTACTAGTATTTTTTTACTACCAGGAATGTTCTTCCTACAAACATTTTACCAGAATATTCTACTTTAAATCATGTATTACTTTAAACAATAATTCATCCTTCCAACACCTGTCAATTCATCTATTTCCTAAATCTCCATTATGCTTTAATTCTCTGCTTTTGGCTGCTGTGTACTTACAGCTGTTGATCATTATGGTTACAGCTGGCCTGTAATGAAGTAGTCTTTACAAAAAGAAAAATTATTTATGTTTCTTCTCATGTTCCAGTGGACATTAGCTAAAGCAAGTCCAGAAGTAGATAGCCAGCCCTGTCCATGCAGCTGGTTAGCAGAGTTACACACTGGCCTGGAAATCACTCTTTCTGCAGCTAATTTGAGTTTACAAACATCGAATTGGGAATATCATATGTTGTCAGCTAGATTCCCTGGGATTTACACATGTGGCAAAACTACTTGTCTGTATAAAAAAAACAAAAAACAACCCCTCCCCCCCAAAAAAAAACCACACAAGTATTCACATGTATTTGCAATAAGAACCTTTCAAAATATAGCTATGTAGGTGGTGGTAAGTTCTGGTTGCCAGTGTCTCCCTAGATTAATATCAGGGTGATTTTATGTACAACTGTTTGACAGTAGACAGTGGAACAGGTTATTACATCAGTGAAGTAACCCCAAGTATGCAAATTGAAACAAAGGGGCTTTTTCTCTTAAATAAAATAGAGAATCCCTGGAAGTCCTGAATCGGGATGAAAACAAATTCCATCTCTATCAAAATTGTTTTCTAAAATGATGTCATTGTTTCTCTACATATAAGTCCATGAAAGTCAAAGAACTGATACAGTAGAATTTAAATAATTAATCACACCTGTAATCATGATTTGTCATTTCACAAAGTAGGAGTCTTTCTTCATTTCATCCCATCATCAGCCCAGTTACCCAACAACTGTTGAAAGCAGTAGGGAGAGCAAATTAAAATGAATCTACTTAGCATTTGCCAGATAAGCCACAAATTAAATACTCTCTGAAAAGAAAGAAAGCATTTCAAGTCTAAGAAGAGAAGTCAGTACTGGTTGATGAATATTTCCACTTCAAGTTACACGTATGTCATAAAATCTTTCATTTGCCGCTGTGAAAATTGTCAGCAATCTTTGCCTTTTATCTGGTTCATCATGAAAGCCACAAATGGCATGATTTAACTGTTACATGGCCTTGGCATGGTAACAGTGGAAAAGTAAACTGAGCAAAATAAAAAACAAAGGCAATGATAAACTTTAAAACAACTAACTCATCTCCGAAAGGATGGGGAGAACTAGAAAGATCTAAGGACAAAAAAAAAAAAAACAAATCGGAAGCAATTTTGTAAAACAGATTCTTTGGGAGAAAAAAAAAAAGATGTCTGAAGAATAGAGCTAAGAACCTGTGACAGCAACGTATCTTAGGCTTTGACATCGATATTCTTAGCAGAGTTGGCTGCCCAGGACTCTGAACAGAAAGCTCGGGCTGCTGAATGCAGCAAGCATTCACCAGTGTAGCAGGAACCGACTTGGGATGCGGTATCTCTAGAAGTGGGTCTTTTTTTTTAAGACAAGTTTTGTTTGTTCTTTTTAAAATTCTTAATACTTATTACAGATATTAGACATTTCTCTGGTGTGGGCATGTTAACTCTTGATGTGCTGGGCAAATTCCAGTTTGGGTACTGTGCTTTAAAAGCAATAGAAAAATCTGGAGCTCCATGTCATGTAAGAAAGCATATGGCTTGGAACTAAATATAGTTTGAACATATGAAGCATATTAAATTAATTATTATAATTTAAGCGATTTGAAAGATGTCTTCAGTTTTTATGACATATGCTTCTAATGATTCACATTACCTGTAGGTACTTCAAAAGCACTGGGATTAAGATTATCTTCAGTAATTAGGGCGTCAAATGATATGCTGGAGGGAAAAGGGCCCTGTGAAAGTGGGCCACAGACCAAAATCATACCCTTCAAGACAGATGGGAACCAAGCCTCAAAATGGTCTGCAATTGTACCATTTCTAAGTACCATGCTTTAATGCTGTGAGAAAATATAAGGGCTGTATCTGAAGAGCTTCATACAATATTTGTACCTGAGGTTAAACAAAATGTACATCTTTGTTCAAGGGTAGTCCTACCCTTAGAGCCCTCATTTCTACCTCCTAGACTACTTTATGTCAGATGTGCTTTCATGCTCTACTACAGCTGAATGTCCTAAACTGAACCAGGCATGCTATTTATTTATTTACTCACTCATTTATTTATTCCACTAATGTTTACTGGACACCCATATGTTCTAGGCACTGCTCTAGGTACAAAGGAAATGTGGTAAAGAAGAGAAATAAGGTCATTTTCCTCTTGTATTTTCTATCCTGGTGGTCAGATGGACAATAAAAAAAGAAGAAAAGAAAATTAAGTAACACCAGATATGGAAAGAAAAATCAGGAGAGAGTGATTGGTGGGAGACATGAGTTTCTTTAGTTTGGGTCGTTCAAAGAAGCCACATTCAGCAGCTAGGTGACATTTTGTTGAGACTTCAAGAGTGAAAAGGCAGCAATGGTGTTTTTTAATCTTGGGGAACAGCCGGTGGAGGGACCTCGAGCTGGAAATGAGTGGTTCAAGAAAGAGCAAGAAAGCCTTGGCTCCAGCCAAGTACGTGGGGAGGGAGGAGAAGAAATGAAGTTGAGCATCGTGTAGAAGCGAGATCATACACAGCCCACAGTAGGGAGTCTGTATTTTATTTAACCGAAAATAACAGCAATAACCATAATGACGCTAATAGCAAGAGGTAACTCACTGAGTGTTGCTATGTGCTGGGCACTGCGTTAAGTACTACCCATAACCTCATCTACTCATTCTCACCATCCCTACTTCATAAATGGGAAAGTGAAGCACAGAGAAATGAAGGACCTTCCCCCAGTCACCCAGCTAGGAAGAAATGGAGTCATTTAATGATAAATACTCTACCCCTTAAATTTCACAGAAGTTGCAAACACCCAGATGATAATTCTTAATCCTTCCTTTTAGCTCAGGCCCTCAAATATGCATTACATACCCACTCTCTGCAAGCCATTACATTCAGCACAGCTAGAGTGCTATCTCACACTTTTATATTTGTCTGGACTCATGTCTTACAGGGACAGGCCATGTAGGAGATTACATGGTAAACTGGGAAAAGCAATAGACTCAAGCATTACCATTCTGGTTTGACAGGCTGAATAGAGTAGTGGTTAAGAGCACCTGATTTTGTGGCCTCAGACAAATTTTTTGACCACTCTAAACACCAAATTTATCTATTGCTAAAATACAGATGATAATAATATTGCTTACCTCATGCAGGTGTTTATTCATTCATTCAACAAATATTTATTGAGTGTCGTCCACTGCTTTATGCAGTTTACATTCTATTGGGAGAGGCAGAGCTCAGCCATGATTAATATATGATAAAATGTATAGCAAAATGTATGGTATGTTAGATAGTATTAAGTGCTATGGAGAAGAAACTAAAGCATTAAGAACAACAAGCAGAACCAAGATGGGGGAAATGACTGCCTTTTAGGTGGGGAACCCAATTGAGGAATCACTGACAAGATGACACCTGAGGAAAGATCTTTAAGGAAAAGAGAAGACCAGAGGCAGAGACTGAGCTGAGAGAGAGCTTGGTGTATTGGAGAAGGCCAGGGGAATGGAGTGTGTTGTAGGATCTACTAAGGCAGAGTCATAATTGTGGTTTTTACTCAAGAGTAAAACGAACAGCCAACGGAGGGCAGTGAGCAAATGAATGATATAATCCGACCTGTGTTTTGACAAGATCACTCTGGCTGCTGTATTTAGAAGGGACTGTGGTGGAGAAAATACAGGCAGGGAGACCCCTTAGAGACTGTTGTGATATTCCAGGTAAGAGACTATGGTGGCTTGAATCAGGACGGTAGCCATGGAGGCGGTAAGAAACAGTCATATTCTGGATATATTTTGAAAGTAGAACAGACAGCATTTGCTGAGGGATCAGCTGTGAGATGGGGAAGAAAAAGAGGGCACAAGGAAAACTGCAAAGACTTTGCTTATTGCAAGACATACATATGAGAACCAGCACATAAAGCACAGAGTGCAGTGCTTAGTACAGAGGGCGGGATTCCTAGCTTCAGGATTTCACAGAAACATATTATGAAAGCCACTAATTTTTGAAGAAAGCTGAAGAACTGAGAAAGTTGTATCAGTGAAGAAGGATATAATTTGCAGTGATTAAAATGGTGGCTACCAGAATGAGTGAGAGATTATTCTAATCGTTTTTTAAAATTCTTCATTATATTACCAGCTTTATAATGAAGCTATTGACAGACACATGCTGTGAGAAAAACTGTACCTCCACCTGCTAAGAAATGGCACTCATGGTTATGAAAACTGCCTGACATTTTTAGAATCAGGTGATTCTGTGACTTTCTTCTGAAAGTTATTTCCCCTTGGAACTTGCATTTTAATTACTGATTATTCTCTCTGCTTTACTTCTATGTAGAGATCAAGGTACTTGCTTGAGCTTTATTTAAATAGGACATATGCATTGTTTCAAAGTGGTTCTGCATAAAATGTGAATATGAATATAGCAACTATGCTATTTATTTGAATCTCAAATACATTAGCATCTATTACCTTCTGTCTTTCATTTAGCTGTCTTGCAATAATATTAAAAGAATATTACATGTGACTGAATTACTAAAGATTTTTTCCCAACTCTGATTTACATATTATTCACTTAAAGCTAGCAATGTAAAATTGCCTTTAATGTTTACTGTTTCAACTTTAAAGTTTTTCTTTTTAATCAGAGAAAATCAAGCTGGCAAAATACAATTATGATTTTCTCCAATTACGTTACCTTTAGGCAATACTGTCTTTTAGATTTGTAACATCCTCTGTTCTGGTACTATGGAATTATGGAATGTACAGTGTTTAAGTATATGTTTCTAAAATCAACAGATTAGAGATTCTTAGAAATATTGTATACTTTATGTATTAAAAACATTTCTAGCACCTAAATGTATTTGTTATATGTTTAAAGTTTCAAAGAGCAATAATTCTTTGTTGAATTAAAGACCTTGGGAAAGCTGGACATGTGAGGGTGTATTTTGAGCTATTTGGATAGTATTTTAAATGTAAGAGGATATGTCAATTCCTCTTTAAGAATCACCAAAATAGTGTTATTAATTTCTTCCTTAAATATTTTTTAAATTACAAAAAGTTGCTATTGGCCTGAGATTAATGATGGGAAGTTTTAGACTGAAAGGAAAATTATTCAGAACATTGGAAGCAGGTAGAGTTATAAATGAGAATCTTTAGGTCAACTATGTAACATCCTAAGTCCCACAGAGAAGAGAAAGCTTTTATTTAGTTTATTAATCTTAATCTTCACTTTCAAGGTGGATTAAAATGAAGGTGTTTTATATTTTCCAGAACTGGCTTAATTTTACTATTTTGATTAATTTTTCTTCTGTTTAAAAAACCATTTTATGATTTGGAACTTGTAACTGACAGAAATCCCAGACTATTTTCCTATAAAGTTTCAAAACTATTGCTTTTTTTAATTAAAAGCTTGAACTAACTGTTCAATCCTTTCAATTACATGTTTTTTTTTTCTTGTTATGAAAATCACCTTTTATGTCACAGGCTTATCCATTCTGCTATTACTGCAATATAGCAAACAAAGTTAGTTTTTAAAAATGAATATTACTAGAATAGTAGAGTCAGATTTCAGCATAGAGATCCTGAGGTCTGGACGATGTACTTGTATTATTAGTCTAGAAATCCTGAAGCCATCACTTAAGAAAACTCCTAAGTGCAGTCTACACTATACATATTACCATTTAGGGAGAATGGTAATGCAGATATTATTATCCAAACATTTAATTAAACAACAAGGAAAAAAAAAGCTATATAGTCAGCACTTCTTCCACTGATAGAATTTTTGGCAATGGTAAATTTGGCCCTTGCAAAAGTCTAACTTAAGCTGTTTTTTGATTAATAAGAAAACTCAAGTGCAAACTGGAAGAGAAGCTTTCAATTATACCAGCAGCTATAGGTGAATTAAAACTGGGTTAGGAAATGATCTAACATTATGAGGTCAGTTCCGCCTTTTACAGATAGAAGTCATACCAAATAACCTCGTTCTTTCATGTTAGAATACTGAAAAACAAACTCGCTTCTCAGAGACAAAGAAGTTCATCGGAGATCAAAATCATACACTGGGAGTTTTACTCTGGTTTCGTGTCTTACACCCAGGCAATGGCCAAATTATTTAAACCTCAAATGGTTCGTCTATAAAATGGGGATTACAATAATCTCTTGCCCTGTGATGATTCACAGAAATTGAAGGCTTCCTCTCAGTGCTTTTTGAAGTTATTCAATAAGCAGTAAGGCATTATTCAGATATGTGTAGAGATTATCATCTGGAAGAAAACAGCATTGAGAAAAAAAAATCAAATAGCTCTGTGATGACTTTGTTAGAGATTATGTAGATGATTTCACATACACATCGTATTACACATCATATTACATTGTATTAGTTCTGTCGACTTCAAGTGATATTAAAAATAAAGCAAAGCTTAAGGAAGACGTTACACAAAATAAAAAATTAACAGTAAAAGATGGAGCAGGTCTGTCTAGAATAGATCGATAAGAGTGAAAATAGGGGAAAGTGTTTTGGGGTTCTAGTAAGAATGATTGTAATAGATGGATTACTTGGGCAGAACTGAAGCAAAAGTCTGTTAGGGAAGCAAGGAAGAAGCCGGGGTCTGTGAGCACTTTCAAGGCAACTTTAATTATGCAAACCTTTAGTCACACAGTTTCTAAAAAAGGGAATATATACTAGCTGAGAGACTCCTCCAAGCCCCCCGCTTGCAGCATAACTCATTAAATTCCTGTTTCTGAAAGGTGACAAGGACACTCAGCAAACCCAGGTCTCCATTGTGCTAAGTTAAAGGAAGATTCCACTTTGTCAAAACAACAGCAGCAACTACCACCAGAATAACAATAAAATGAACAGTTTCAGCTTGATTTCCATTTTTAAAAAGACGGCTGTAATAACTTCTGGACTGGTTCTCCAATCTCCGTTGAACATATTTCAAAGCAGGCAAAGGTTTTTTTTTTTATTTTAAATCTTATGGCTTCCTATAAGAGGGACACAATTTTCTTCCAGTTTTGAAGCTTTCAATTACCTTGTCTTAATGAAAACCATTCAAAAGTGCTTTAAAAACGAACAGGAATAATTCAGGCTAAACAAGCAATCTATCCTGATAATTTAACAGGAGAGAATGTTCAGGAGTAATAAATACATAGTTCTTTTTAATATCTTAAATATATCTTTTTCTTCCCCCTCCATTTGGCATAAGGAGTGCCAAATGCAGAGTGCAAGGGGCTGATTTTCATTTACAAACACAAAATTTTCCTTCAAGAAGTGTGTTTTCTTAATCACTGATAATAAAAGGCATCTGTGCCCATTTCATCTTGCAATTAAAGAGTGAGAAATTACGACACACGCGCACACACACACACACACACTTCTCTCTTCTCTCGTATGTTAAAATCCTATTAGAATAATCATCGGGCGCCTACAAAATTTAGCCACAAGCAGATATTTTATTTTAAAAAAATCTTTCCATGGACATCTTATACTATTAAACTTAAAAGATTTCAACCGACGGGGGTGGGGATTGCCCAGAGTACATATATTAGTCAATAAGGAACGGAGAGCTTTGATGTGTTTTGGCTATTGCAAGCCAAGTTCCTATTAATTATAGGTTGCTTTACTTTTCCACACATAATTTACCTTTATTAAACGTAAAATATATTTTATATTATGATTATACCAGTGTCAGGCTAGCTGATGATTCTCTTTTTCTGCATTATGTGATGACAATAATTGCTATTACAAAACTGAACATATTTTTGGTGAGGATGATACCTAAAATACAAACATCTCAGAAACACCTTTGAGCGTAATGCTAGGAGGTATAAAATGAAACATTTTAAGATTGTTCCATTAAACCCCATATAATTCCTTCTGCTCACCTGAATTCGATTGAGGTCAATAGAGCTTTTGTTTTCTATTTTACATAAAACCAAATACCCCAATCTAACCACGATTTATACCCATTAACACAAATTTGAACTTCGTATGGTTAGATTTTACTAATCAAAAAGTACTCAAAATCTGGTGAGTCAATCCAGTTCTTACTTGAAGCTCTATAATATATAAAATTTGAGCAGAAATATCAGTTTGCAAAGAAATGTACTTTTTTTTCCTTCAAGATTCATGGTGAGTTCATGAACGATTTGTATCTGAAAACACTCTTAAATTTCTTCCTGCACTCTCCTGAAAGAACCAGTAAGGTACAGAGCATAGAAACAGCAAGGAAAATCCCTCCCAGAAAACATGATTTTAATTTTAAAAGTCAAATCTGTGAACTAAACAAACCTTTAGTTTCAGTTTACTTTAATCAAAGGATAGAGACTGAAAAATTATTTAACTCCCAGCTGAGAGACTGAAAAATTATTTAACTCCCAGTTGACTTTTAAATTGGATAATGCAAGAAAAGAAGATTTTGGCTCTGCCACATTTTAAAACTTAATTAAATTAATATCAAAATAGAAAGTACAGCATTTTGCTTATTTTCATCATTATTAACTTTGTGACCACTCAACTTACAGAGTGTGATGTGTAAAAGGAAAAACTCAGCCGTCTATCTGTGAGGATTATACCTGCCATAATCATAGTAAGATTACCAATGGAAAAGTATAACACTTCTCCACTTCCCACCCCCTTATTTTTATAATATAAATGTTCCTGCAGATAACACAATCACTTTAAAAAACACAAATTCTTCTACAAAAAAAAAAAAGTTAATTTGGTAGATGCCAGTGCTCATTTATCATGGATATAATTCAAGTGCAGTAATTGCAATTAACCAAAATAATTAAGGGTTGTACTGCAATTTCAAGAAAGCCAACCGCGTTGAAATGTGTGTGTGACTCAAAGATTGGTGATACTCAGCTTTCAAAAGCCACCGGCTTGTACATCTCCCTGAAGCAGCCACATCTACAGAATCAGTTATCATTTGTGGCTGTAACATAAAATACGGATCACAGGACAAACGTTGCCCATATGGCTTTACAGAACAGAATATGATTGCTCTGATCTCTTGTATAGTTGCCCAAACTAAGGATCGGGGACAGCAGGATGGATCAGCCCTAGCAACAAACCATACTTTACATGCAAGACACAGCCCTTCTTTTGTTCAAACCATGTCAAGGCATGGTCCCTGCTGGGGACCTAATCTACAACAACTTTGCGACCTCCTGCTTCTATAGCTTAATTATTTAGGATCAAATAGACAGCTAGGTACATTAACATGACCCTAGAAGCCAAACCCGTTACTCTCTTCAAATATTCAATTGACCTTCCAGAGTAAATATTTCCCCCTGACCCCTCTACCACTCATTTTCTCTTAAATTGGTTGCTAATGCTTTGAAAAGTCTCCTGATATTTTGCAACAGCTTTAAAGTAAATAAACCCCTGACTGTATAATTTTAGCCTTATTGACTGGGGCACTGATAGAAACAGAAGCATGCAAGAGGTCCAACAGATTTGGCATTATGTTACTCACACCAACTTTTCTGGCTCCAAGATAAGTTAGAGATCTTTGCAGCAGGCTTACAAATCTGTAGCTTCTATGTTAGCAGAGAGCTTGCTTTGTTTTATGCCAAGAGGACTTATTTTGAAAGAATGAGGCAAGAGTGAGGGGAGAATATCAGCGCCCTAAGCAGAATAAGGGTTACTTTGAAGCATGAAAATATAGGTCACAGCTATTTCCATGGCATAAGTACCACTAGCTGTATCACTTACACCCAGATCATTTGGGGAAAACTACCAGCAACAAGAAGTGCTTAAGTGGACAGCAAACACATCTTGTCTTAACAAGGTACTTTGGGTTCCATTTACAGTCTGTTGAACTTAACATCACTCAACTGTATTGTTTGCCTTAAAAGAATAATGTAAATGAGCTAGAAGTTGAAAAGTTGCTTTGCCTATTTTTTTTGTTGTTGTTGTTGTTTCTTTTTTTTTTTTTTTTTTTTTTTTTTTTTACGTTTAGGTGGTAGGGCACAGAAAAGCAAGAATGAATAGTGAAAGCCAGCTGTATTACTTTAGTATGTCAGGAGAAAAAAAGAACATAATTAGGTTTACAACATCAGTGGCTTATTCTAAAAGAATGCCTTTCTGAAGCAAACACAAACACACCCGTGTGAATCCATTCCATTTTCAATGAATTGAAATGGTGGTAATGGGGAGAGTAATGCATCCACTCCAGTTGTAAACAGACATTTTCCTACATGTGAGTACATAATCCTTGCTGACATTAATGGGAGTGACACACAAGCAGGGAGGAGAGAATAGCCCCTTTTGTTTGTTCTCACTCACATTACTCTAGAGTCCATTTTACAACTTCAGCTTCAAACTGGTGGAAAACACACCCTGTGCATTGATAATGGAAAAATGAGATTAACCAAGTGAGCAAACAGCCTTCCTTCTTTCTGTGATGCGGGAAGCTAAACAATGCAATGTAAAAGGATCTTGATTTTAGCTTTTCTTTTCATTCTTTCTTTTTTTTCCTGCATTACCCACTCTATTTAAGAACCTCTTCATGCTTGTAAAATTCCCTTTCTTAGTTCATGTGAAAGAGTAATAAAATCATTATAGTTTTCCTTCGCCAAAAGGTACTTTAGAGACTAATCTTAATTTAGATCCAGACACTGCTAAGTCAACTACATCAGTGTTGGGAAAACGAATTAGAAGAGAGGTCATTTTTCTTACTAATTTTTAAAAAAGGTGTTGCAGATTGAAAAATGCCTTAGGAATCATTCCTTAATGCTATGGCTACATTACAAAGTCATAATTCTCCCACTTTGACATTTGGGATTTCCAGTGGCTTACTTTCGGAATCTACATTAGGAATTAATTTTTTACTTACTGGTTCATACCAAGGCTGAGATTCCCTTTACTGAAATGGAACAAACGATAAAAATTTCAAAATAACTATGTTCTAAAGATTCTCACCAGGTAGAGATGGCCCCAAATAACAACCTAGGTTTTTAAAAATATCCTTCAAAAAATATTTGCACATAGTCAACATTTATCTTCCTCATAGAAATAAGCAGCCTAGAATGAGTCCATCAAGGCATCCAATTCTTTGTGTGCTTTATTTACATCTTTTTCCCCTTAAATGAAGCAATATGTTTGTTTATATGTTTTGATCCTAAGGGGAAACCGACAAGATCTCAAACTAGAGACTACAGCCTTATTCATAGATGAAAAAGAAAATGAAACCCTCTTTCGATTACTAAAAATCTGTTATTGTGTGAACACAAAAATAATGGAACGTAATGAAGTGAAAATTCTTTTTTCATATTACTTTTGAATCCATAAAAATCCATAATAGCTAAAAAGTTGAAATGCTAGTCAAATTTGGGAAACTGAAAGAAAACACGTCTTAAGGGCTGGGCACGTTACAATGAAAGATGAGATATTAAAACCAAGATACTGATCTGATTTGTTAACTAAATCCATTGAGATGGTTAGACCCAAGGATGCTTACTGGTGTTTTTAGTCCCAAATAACCTACAGTTTGTGTAACTCTTTGTAGTCTTTTTCTTTTTTCTGTTTTTAGATATAAGGACCCCCAGAGGAATCTCTGAGATTGCTTCGGTGCATTTGTAACCCAGCAGCTATGAGGAACCCACAGAGCCTTCTGAGACAGCGTTGTGCAGATTCTTCGCTCATGAACAATTTATTTCATAGGACACCTGTTTTGGAGGTACTTGTCATCACTCTGACTACATAATGTGAAAGGTTGCCAAGAGTTCTTTGCTGCTTTTCAGATTCACTTGTCATGAACAAAATATGTGATTAAGTTCCATTTTCTGTAAAAGGAGCTCTGATTCTCTACTTGGGAACATAAAGGGAGTAAAAGGGTATCAGGTCTTAATTATTCCTTGCCTTTTAAATCCCCAACATCTGGAATTATATGAGCACAATGAATATTTAGGTTAAATTGGGTAGTATTGTCACATTTTTAAAGGCACTATTTTAATTTTTAAAGGAGTATTAGTGTTTTTCTACAGAATGCAACGATGTAAAGCAACTTTCATAGATATATTATTGTCCCAATGATTCAGCAGATAATTTTCAGCAGGTAATTTTTAGTTTTCATAATTTAAACATGGTTGTAGTAGATTGCATTTTCCAAAGATGGCTGCAACAATATTCACAGTCCCTTCTTACAATGTGACTTTGACACTCCTCCCATCAGGAGGTAGAATCAACCTGCTGTTCTTGAAACTGGGCGGGTTTTTGTGACTATTTTGACCAGTAGATTATGGCAGAAGCCACTCTCTGTGACTTCTAAGGCTAAGTCATCACAGAAGTCTTCAACTGCAATGTAGGCAACCCAGCTATCCTCAGACCTCCACGCTGTAAGGAAGCCCAAACTACCACATGCAAAGGGACCACATGAAAAGGCCTGAACTTACAAGAAGAGAGAGAGATGCCAAACAATTCCCAGATATTCTGCTCCCTTCCACCTCTGCTATTCTAGTTCCAGCCATTGTCTGACTGTAACCAATGAGAAACTTTGAGTAAGAACTGCCCAGTCGAGAGTCCTGCCAGAACCTCTGAGCCACAGAAACCATGAGAGATAATAAAATGACTGTTGTTCTCTTAAGCCACTATGTTCTTGTGTGATGAGTTATACAGAATTAGATAAACAGAACAGTGGTAGATAACTTTTAGAATTAGGTCTTACAATTTTAGAGCACTTTTAACACCATATACAGGCAGAAAAATGTCTTTTTTGCTTTGTAAGTTAGTCATTATTTAAAAAACAATATTACTATTGAGTAGACCTTGCCATAAGTGGATCCATAATCAATCAACAAATACTTATGGTACAGCCGAGGCATCTTTCTGTCTCCTGTTCTGCATATGACAACCAATAGGGATGCATCCCAAGTAAGTGCTCTATAAATAATTGCTCTATAAATAAGCTGAATTAATATTTTCCACGAAATAATTTTATTTTAACTACATATGGTAAAAAGACTTTAATATATTGTAGTATTCATTATCACATGGAAACAGAGTCAATCAAACATAAATTTAATTTTATCATGGTGCCTTTAAGTCATATTGTGAAGGTTATAGGAACTGGTTACTTCCATAATGAGTGACCCAAGACTGCTGGTCCTAATGGTGAGGTAGCCTAGACTCACTTACCACTTTTCAACCTGTGGCCCTAGTCAGGTTTCCACATGTAATCTGGTTACTTCCATGTCCCAGAAGGAAAAAAATCAGATATCCAATCTCATTAAACAGGAATGGATTTAACTGGCTGTTGATATATTCCAAAGATATTCTATGTATGTTTAGGTTTCCTAGGTTGTTTGAAACTGTTGAAAAATTACCTAATAAATAGAGCTTTACTGTCCTGTTAATGTCTATTTACTTGCTTCACGGCACTATTGAAATTCTACTCTAAGATTCTTCAGCCAATAGTTGTCCAGTTTATGATTGGACATGTTAAGTTAGTGAAAGTAATTAAGCATTCCATCCTTTGAGTTTGATAACCCTAGTACTTCCCAAAGCTCCTCAAATGGCACACACTAATTCTCCTTATTATCTTCATTAGTTCCAAGGCCCAGGTCCTATCTTATTAGATCCTTAAAGACTCTGACTCCCTCAGCATGCCTAGAGGGGCTTGGTAATAAACCTCAGAAGTGCTAAGAACGAACATCCTATGGGGCGATCTGACCACTAACAGGTGGGAGAGGGGAAAAAGCTGCCCCCATCTATCTTAGCCTCAAGATGTCACGTATGACTAGCAACCAACCATGTTTTTGTAGTGCTATGTCCCAAATAAACAAAGTATATGGGTCTAGGAACCAAGTGGTGGAAATAGGAGACAATTAGTGCCTGTCACCATCATTCTCAGAGACCCACTTGTACAACTGGTGCATCCCACTCCTGTAGTTAGGAGTCCAGTTCCCAGGAAGGATACTTCCACAAGAGGACACAGCAATGGCTGTGTTGATGCATGAGTTGAGACTACCACCTGGCCATTTTTTACACGTCATACCAAGGAATCGGTAGAAAAAGGCAGGAAATTCTGTATTGGCTGGGATAATGAATTCTGATTAACATGAAGAAACAGGTTGCTACTACACAACAGGAGCAGAACAAATTGTGTCTGGAACCCAGAATGCTCACTAGGGGAACTCTTGCTTCCACGCCCAATGATAACCGTGAATGGGTCATTGAAGGCCCCTGAAATGGAAGGTTTGTGCCACTCTACCTGGCAAGCAATAAAGACCAGCCAAAATATTGGCTGAAGGTGAGAAATTGCAGGAAGAATAATAAAGGAGGATGACAATAATTACTAGGGTCCCAGGTACAGTTATAGCAGTGAAGGGCGAGGGCTTGGTGGGCTAATCTTTAAGTCTTTTTTTAAATTTAATTTACTTTTTTTCTTATTAGTCATCCATTTTATACACATCAGTGTATACATGTCAACCCCAATCTCCCAATTCATCCCACCCCCACCCCCACCCCCTGCTGCGTTCCCCCCTTGGTGTCCATACGTTTGTTCTCTACATCTGTGTCTCAGTTTCTGCTCTGCAAACCGGTTCATCTCTATCATTTTCTAGGTTCCACATATATGCGTTAATATACGATATTTGTTCTTCTCTTTCTGACTTACTTCACTCTGTATGACAGTCTCTGGATTTTAAGAGGTTGACACTAGCCACTATCTTCCTAGAATGTTCTTGCACCTCTCATTTGAGGAAGAAGTAAGAACATCTAGCTCTTATATGGAATATGGATATAATAAAGGGTGAAAATGCATCTGAGTGGCTCAAGCAGTAAATTATGTCAAGTAGGGGATTACGCTGGATCCAGCGCCTCCGCGTTTTCACTTTGAAAAGCCTGTTCCCTGGGCCTTGGGTACTTGCTCAATGGAGAGCCCCCATCACTGTCACCATTGTCTTATCTCTTAAGATTTCCAACTCTATCCTCTCTCCACTGGGTCTGGGCTTCAGCAGGATTTCATTGTACCATCTACTGCAAAAAGAGTTCCAGCAGCTCCAGAGCCCAAGGTCAAAGCAACCAGGTCTATGGAGTCTCTGGGCTCCTTAGTGGCTGCCCGGAGGGCTTGGTAAATTCAGTTTGGAAATGCAGGACACTTAATGGTTTTGTAGAACAATTATTTTTTTAATTGAAGTATAGTAGATTTACTATGTAAATATTTACTATATCTACTACAGTAGATTTACTATGTTGTGCAGATGTACAGTCTCTGCTGTACAGCAAAGTGACTCAGTTATACACATTCTTTTTTTCATATTCTTTTCCATTATGGTTTATCACAGGATATTGAATACAGTTCCCTGTGCTATCCAGTAGGACCTTGTTGTTTATCCATTCTATATGTAATGGTTTGCATCCAACCCCAATCTCCCAGTCCACCTCTCTACCTCCCCCCTCCCTTAGCAAACCACAAGCCTGATCTCTATGTCTGCGAATCTGTGAACAATTTTTAATCCAATACAGACAAGAGATGGGAAGGAGTCACAGGTAAGTTCATCTTTCTCTCCCCTACTGATTGTTCTATGTATCTCTCTAAAGACATCCCGTATGACTGAGCAACTGGCTGGGTTTTTTTGTGAGGCTCTAGATGGCTTGGTAAGCTTTCCCTCTTTCCCTGCCTCTCTACTCATTTTCCATAACTCTTGTTGCCCAGAGATTGCATCACTCAATAAAACATTAACATGCTTTCTAGGGACTTATGCTAAGACAGCTGCTCATCTCTGAATAAATTCTAGACTGCTAATGTCCTTGGTGTGAGGTGCATAGAATAGATTTGCTATATCACCTCCCGCATTCTGGAGAATATACATCTAGTAATAAAATCTCAAATCATAAAACCTTTATTATCTATCTCATAACGACCTCTTATTCAGCTTTGGTAAAATGATGATTCTTATTAATTTTCACATATGCTAATATACTCCTATTCATCATAATTTGCAAATTTATCATAGTTGACTTTCATATTAAGTTTTATCCACTGTTCTAGTCTGCTGAGTCTCTCTAGAATTTGATCTTCCAAACGTTTAGGTTTCTCTCCCCAAACAATGTAAACCAAACATGCAAACAATATGCAAACACACAAGCTGACATTCTTTGCCAAATCATTAATAAAACCTTGGACAAGACAGAACTGAATACAGTCTCCTGTGGCATGCCACTATAGACTACTTACAGATAGATATTGATTGCTGTTAAGCTGCACACATCGATTGCAGTGATTCAATCATTTATGAATCCACCTAGGTGAACTATTATCTATTTTATCTTTGAGGATTCTTACTTTATAGTATGTTTCCATGACACAGTCTATATCTTTAAAAAAATTTTTTGTTAACTTTTTCTATTCAATATAAAAAAGCACTTGAGAATTCAATTATGACCGATGATGTTCTTTTAAAGCCAAATGAATCCCTTTGTAAAACTTGAGGAATAATAAAAATGTCCCTGATCAATTTAGTAGCACATACCAAGTACCTTAAGATGCACACAGCTCTTGGTTCAGTGATTCTACTTCTAAAAATTTGTCCTAAAGAAATAAACATAAATGTGTGTGAAACATACATGTGTAGATTTTTATAGAAGCAAAACTGAAGATAATTTTAGATATTAAAATTGGATACAACAATAGAGTTTCAATTAAATGAAGTAAGGCAGATCTGAGAGTTGGAATAAAATTTACTCATTAAAAATAGTTCTAAGGCTATTTAGTGACATGGAAAAATATTTGTATTAAGTGAACAAGCAGCTAGATCTCTTTCTGCTACCCTTCAGCTATAATCTGTTGGGTGGAAGCAACAGAAATCTTTGATTAGTAAGAGATCAAAGAGCCAAATGTATCATTCTGTGGGCTAAGCATAGCATCTTGCTTCTACCAAATGTCCCCTGCCCACAGAAGAGTTGAATCAGCTACCATTAGGATATGTGTTGCAATATATAAACACACAGTGGGGAATATACAACTAACAAAATAAGAATTAGAACTAAACCAGAATTATCACCACAATTATGGTACGAAACATTTTCTGCCTTGATTTGCAAGAGAAATAGTGTAAAACGGGAGAGAAGTTTTGCCTTTAGACCCAATTGTTTCTATAGCCTAGGTATGCCCTGCCTGCACTGAAGCTTCAACAGCCCCTGAGCTTTTTTTTCTTTGAGGTTAGTTACATGAGGATTATTTAAGGGTACTCTGGGGTCGTAAAGTTGTTCAAAACTAAGACATTAATTGCCATACTGGAAAGAGGTGTGCTTGGATAGACAGGCCTGAACCATGAAGCAGCCAAATGGCAACTTTAAAGCAGCGCCTACAGAATATGGGATTGCCATGTAATGGACGAGAGGCAAAGGACTTCTCACCTAGTCAGAGAGTTGTTTTCTCTCTCTCTTTCCTACACACACACACATATATGCACACGCACACACACACGCAAAGAGCAATGGGAGAATTTTTCACATATTAAGGTATGGAGAAGTCATTCTGGCTTATACATGATTTGACTTGAATTTAGGCTAACCAAAACAGCCTGTTCATGGCCTATTAAACATGCATTGTACAACTGCTTCAACCATTAAAAATCAAAATCAAAATGGAGTAACCATGGTTCGGGCATTCAAAACGGAGCTGGGTGGTCATTGTGGATGTGGTTTCAGACATGTTCCTGTATTAATGAGAACTTGAATCTTCTGAACTGTATCAGACTCAAGGACACCACCAGCTGTTCTCAAAACGCTATCTGCTAGCTGACAGCTGCAATGCTACAGTCCCAAGATCTCCCCCTGTAACTATGCAACCATTTCAGACTCCAAACAATCCTTACTTAACAAGCACCCTTACTTCCTGCCAGCTCTAATCCTAATTCACGCCAAACAGTTTATGTAATTTTGTGGGTTTTGCCTTTATAAGCTTCCCCTATTTTGTAGTCCTGTGGAACACAGTTCAAGTACTTCTTGAATCTGTGTCTCCCAGGCTATAGTCCTCAGTTTGGCTCAGATAAAACTCTTTTCTATTCCTATTATAGATTGCTTTATTGATTATTACCCATCAACAACAGAGAGACACAGAGAGAGATGGGGGGACACACAAACAGGAAATAGAACATTGGAGTGTTTTTAGGGAGAGTGCCTATTTTAAAATAAATTGCCATCCTCTAAGAGCTCAAAGCTAAGTCACAGTTAAATGAACCCTTTTGGTGAGGCACTAGCCCCATTTTCTTTCTTCAACCGTATGCCTGTATACATACAGCATCCCATAACCTTCCCTTTCTGGATCACTTTTCTCTTGTACTGCATTCTGACCTTGTATTCAGGCATTCTGATTCTGGCACGCACCTTAGTAAAAACCAAAATAAAGGCTCAACTCATTGGTATTAAATTATAATGACTGGCAAAGCTTTGTATTTTTGTTTTTCTTTTTGTATTTTTATTGATATTTACAAGTACACAAATCAAAAAGGTATGGCTCAATGTTTTTTTCCCAAATCGAACACATATATATAATGAGAATTCAGATCAAGAAATAGGACATTACCAGCCTCTAGAAGCTCCCACTTATCCACTTCCAGTAATTAATCCATCTCCACAAAGAGTAACCACTTTTCTGACCTCTAACATCCGTGATTACTTTGACTTCTTTTTAAACTTCATACATATGAAACCATAGAGTATATTCTCTTTTTTGTCTAGCTTCTCCCACTCGACATTATGTTTGTGAGATTCACCAATATTGTAAGAGTTGCAGTTCATGCTCATTGTTATATTTTCCATTGTGGAATAAACCAATTCTACTGATAACTGTTTAAGTAGTTTTCATTTGGTGCTCTTACAAGTAGTGCTATTGGAACATCTTAGTTCTGTGAGCATATATAAATATTTCTGTTGGTTGTACATCTACGAAAGCAATTGAGTATCAAAGAATAGGCATATGTTTAGCTTAAGTAAATACTGGACTGGCAGAGTTTAAGATATTACTTTCTCTGTTGTATTCGCATTTTAATAAGAGTTAAGAAATCTTAAGCCATAAAAGTAATTCTCTAATTGTGGAATGAAATTGCCAAGGAGATATTCTGAGTGTCAAAGAAACTTCCTAAAGTACATGTGGACCTTCTAAAGCCAGCTGAGCTTTGCAGACAACTGATTTTTATGTTGGAGCGAACAGAGATCATAAAAATATTTTTGCTAGTTTATATTAATAAAAAATTGTTTCCCTTCTGAAACCAATTATACAATTCTTAGAAGGTCTTAACCAGATTTGTCACAAGTCTAATAGAGTAGACATTTCTGGTAAAATTGTTTGTTTGAAATCCATATATTTTTGTGTTTTCATTTAAGACAGCTTTTGTTTAAAATTATACAAAAATATGTAAGTTAATATAATACTAAAGAAACATTAGTGCTTCAGAAGCAAAAGTTTCTCTGAAGTGACAAAACATTTAAGAGAAAGATTTGAAGTAAAAAAAAAAGTTTTCAAAATGTTTTATACATTTTATAAGAAAACCCTTTACTCTTGAAATGAATAGTACAAAGATATTTGCTAAACTAGGGCCCTCGTCATTCAGAAACATTTTATTTAGTAGGAGGTTAAAAATCAAAACAGAAATGGAAAGTGGATATATACACATGTATTTTTACAATAAAAAATAGAGTTTCTCAAGATTAGACACTTTGGTGTTCACTTGTTTGTGCCTCTCTTACATGAAGAGTGTGTTATTATCTGATATATTCAAATTAGTCTCAACCTGCCCCATGCAAAAGATTATGAGCTCCTAAAGGGTGAAGAATGTCTTATGCCTCTTTTTATCCAAGGACCTAGCCCAGTGCCTGACATAAATCAGGACCTTGCTATATATTCGTTAAACTGAGTCTTTTAACGTAGGTTACACATCAAACTCTCTGACAATACAATCCTTCATATATGGAATGGAACACATGCAGTTATTCTCTGTTTATTATATGGAACAAGTCTGAGCTTTGGTGATAAACCTGTATTTGAATCCATGAGCATATAAACTGTCTAGGCCTTGTGTTTCTTACATGAAATTGGGATAATAATAGCTATCTCAGAGGTTGTAGGAAATGTGATCATATAGATAAATTGCTCAGTGATAGTAATGTGGAGAGTAGAAATTCACTAAATATTAATTCTCTTCACCTCACAACATTGACATTTTAGTAGGTGGATTTTTCCTTGTTCAAAACATTCTTTACAATTAGGAATCTTAGAGTTGAGTGAGAAAGAGAATCTAGAAGAGTTCCACTTCACACAAGTCCGATGATGTCTGCCTACTAAAGCTTCTGGTTATCTGGAGATGTAAAAAAAAAAAAAACAAAAAAAAAACGGAAAAGGGAGAGGAAAGGGACAGATGCCAATATTTATAAAGACGATTAGGACTCTAGAAGAAGAGTTGGTTTTCCCATACTCAGTTGTAAAACTAAATGAAGATCCTAAGTGCTGCTCTTTCTTTTACTTACACAGCCCAATTGTAAATGGTAAACAGCTAGTTATAAGGTAAAGAACATGGGCTTTGAAGTTTGAGAGATTTAGCATTTACTATATTGATTAAATATAGGTAATTGGATTAATTTCTCCAAATTTCTCAGTTTCTGTTTGTAAAATGGAAATAATAAAACTCAAGGTTATCAGCATTAAATAAGATGACACAGAAATTCTTAAAGTGTCTGTCTCACAAGAGATTAAAAAAAATTAGTTCTCCTCTTTTATTTTTCTTTTCTTTCTCCTTTTGACTTTAGAAGCTAATGACTCAGAGCACTCCCAAGAAAAAGAAAATGGAAAGAAGCCAAAAGGTATTGTGCTAATTGAATGGCTATCCCAACCCACCCCCAAAATCACAGTGTTCATAATATTTTACTATTATTTATCAAGTCAGGAAAAGATGGAAACACTATACATGCATGTGTTCTGCCATTTTGCATTTCTTAATTTCCCAGGGAAACTTTTCTATTAGTTAAATAGCAATATTCATTTGTTATCAAGACCCTTAAGAAGTAACGATTAACTAATCTTTAAATCTGAATCTTGAGAAGAATGTGTTTTCACAGTGTTAGCTTTTCCTCCTCTCAGACCCCTTCTCTTCCTACAACTTGCATTGCCCTGAGAAAATGGATGACAGCTTTTTATCAGGAAAACCTTCCTAAATTAAAAAAATCCTGACCATAGGTTTTTAATCATTTGATATTAAAAAAAAAAGTATAGGATTACTGACTTCGCAGTGTGGCCTTGGAATGCTAAGCAAAATATGGATGTACTGGTTGTAAATGTTTATATATTGTACAGTACCTTTATATATACACTTGAGGTTCTGATTAGAGAAAGAGATCTGTAAATCACTTGTTATTTTTTACACAGATATTTAAAAAAGCAAAACAAAAAAAATCAAAGAAAAAAAATATAGGATATAACTTTTGCTAACCTTCCTCTAAGTAAAACTTCTCTTTAATGCTGCTGACTTGACATTTACTTGCATATTTTGCCCATGAAAATCATAGATTCAAACATGGGGCACAAATATTATTTTTTCTGGTTGTAACAGCACTTCCCATTTTAGGGGGTGAGGGAGGAGGAGGGGGAAATGTTTTCCTAACCGTGAGGGTGGAATTGGAGTGGCTGTCTTCTCAAAGACTTCACCTGGCTGGTCACAATGATGGGCTAGCAAAGGTTCTTGATCAAAGCTGGACCAGTTAGAGCTCTTGGGATTTTGGCCAAAGGATGCAGGTCTCAGTCCCTTTGGGGGGCAAAATTGGGAAGTAATGTTTTGGACCATCCCTATTTTTCTCTTTTTTCCTTCTTTCCTCACTCCTTTCTTTCCTTTCTTCCTACTCTTCCTTCCTTCCTCCCTTCCTCCCTTCCTTCCCTCCTCCCTCTCTCCTTCCTTCCTTCCTTCCTTCCTTCCTCCCTCCCTTCCTTCCTCCCTTCCTTCCTTTCTTTTTACAAATGTATTGAGATATAATCACAGTACATTAAACTGCACATTTTTAAAGTGTGTAATTTAATCTTTTTTGAAATATGTATTCACCTGGAAAATCATTACCACCATATTATATCAAATATTTCCTGCACTGCATTTCAAAAAAGAAGTCTGAAATTGGGAGGAAAATTTTGCCTGTGGACCTAATTGTCTCTAAGACCTATATAGGCCCAGCCGGCATTTTGATTAGATGAGTCAATAAATCCTTACACCTAAGCTGGATCAAGCTGGGTTAGCGTCATTTACTACTAAGAATCATCAATAAATATCCTGATTACTAGAGCATCCACAACACTTTTTGCAGTCATTTTATAAGCAAAACTAAAACTAATTTTCAAATTCCTATTCATGGTAAGTAAAATGTACAACAAAATTAATCACAAGTACTCATCAATATTTGATGAATTAGAAGCAATTCAAAAACCATTTGCTAATTTTTCTTTTAGTATGAAAAGGACTCAGAAAGTTACTTAGAAGACTTAATCGACACTTCATTTTTCTGTTCCTCATCAGTTCCAGTAAACTATGATATATTTTTAAAACCTACTGTGCTAAAAGATGTTGAAAGATATAAATTGTCTAAATATTCTTTGTTTTCTGAATTTTATTTATTTTTTTATACAGCAAGTTCTTATTAGTTATACATTTTATACATATTACTGTATATACATCAATCCCAATCTCCCAATTCAACCCACCACCACCATCCCCCGCCACTTCCCCCACTTG
This sequence comes from Leucopleurus acutus, assembly GCF_964270905.1. Classification (NCBI taxonomy): domain Eukaryota; kingdom Metazoa; phylum Chordata; class Mammalia; order Artiodactyla; family Delphinidae; genus Leucopleurus; species Leucopleurus acutus. The sequence goes on from NC_139159.1 coordinate 61,880,617, forward strand.
ATGTCCATACATTTGTTCTCTACATCTGTGTCTCTATTTCTACCCTGAAAACCAGTTCATCTGTACCATTTTTCTAAGTTTCACATGTATGTGTTAATAAATGATATTTGTTTTTCTCTTTCTGACTTATTTCACTCTGTGTGACAGTCTCTAGATCCATCCACGTCTCTACAAATAACACAATTTCGTTTCTTTTTATGGCTGAGTAATATGTAATATGTATGTACCACATCTTTATCCATTCATCTGTCGATGGGCATTTAGGTTGCTTCCATGACCCGGCTATTGTAAATAGTGCTGCAATGAACACTGAGGTGCACGTGTCTTTTTGAATTATGTTTTTCTCTGGGTATATGCCCAATAGTGGGATTGCTGGGTCATATGGTAATTCTATTTTTAGTTTTTTAAGGAACCTCCATACTGTTCTCCATAGTGGCTGTATCAAATTACATTCTCACCAACAGTGCAAGAGGGTTCCCTTTTCTCCACACCCTCTCCAGCATTTGTTGTTTGAAGATTTTCTGATGATGTTCATTCTAACCGGTGTGAGGTGATACCTCATTGTAGTTTTGATTTGCATTTTTCTAATAATTAGTGACGTTGAGCAGCTTTGCATGTGCTTCTTGGCCATCTGTATGTCTTCTTTGGAGAAATGTCTATTTAGGTCTTCTGCCCATTTTTGGATTGGGTTGTTTGTTTTTTTAATATTGAGCTGTATGAGCTGTTTATATAATTTGGAGATTAATCCTTTGTCCGTTGATTCATTTGCAAATATCTTCTCCCATTCTGAGGGTTGTCTTCTCATCTTGTTTGTAGTTTCCTTTGCTTGACAAAAGCTTTGAAGTTTAATTAGGTCCCATTTTTTTATTTTTGTTTTTATTTCAATTACTCTAGGAAGTGGATCAAAAAAGACCTTGCTGTGATTTATGTCAGACAGTGTTCTTCCTATGTTTTTATCTAATAGCTTTAAAGTGTCCAGTCTTACATGTAGGTCTCTAATCCATTTTGAGTTTATTTTTGTGTATGGTGTTAGGGAGTATTCTAATTTCATTCTTTACATGTAGCTGTCCAGTTTTCCCAGCACCATTTATTGAAGAGACTGTCTTTTCTCCATTGTATATCCTTGCCTCCTTTGTTATAGATTAGTTGACCATAGGTACATGGGTATATCTCTGGGCTTTCTATCCTGTTCCATTGATCTATATTTCTGTTTTTGTGCCAATACCATATTGTCTTGATTACTGTAGCTTTGTAGTATAGTCTGAAGTCAGGGTGTCTGATTCCTCCAGCTCCGTTTTTTTCCCTCAAGACTGTTTTGGCTATTCGGGGTCTTTTGAGTCTCCATACAAATTTTAAGATTTTTTGTTCTAGTTCTGTGAAAAATGCCATTGGTAATTTGATAGGGATTGCACTGAATCTGTAGATCGCTTTGGGTAGTATAGTCATTTTCACAATATTGATTCTTCCAATCCAAGAAGATGGTGTATCTCTCCATCTGTTGGTATCATCTTTAATTTCTTTCATCACTGTCTTATAGTTTTCTTCATACAGGTCTTTTGTCTCCCTAGGTAGGTTTTTTTCCTAGGTATTTTATTCTTTTTGTTGCAGTGGTAAATGGGTGTGTTTCCTTAAATTCTCTTTCAGATTTTTCATGATTAGTGTATAGGAATGCAAGAGATTTCTGTGCTTTAATTTTGTAGCCTGCAATTTTATGAAATTCATTGATTAGCTCTAGTAGTTTTCTGGTGGCATCTTCAGGATTCTCTCTGTATAGTATCACGTCATCTGCAAACAGGGACAGTTTTACTTCTTCTTTTCCAATGTGTACTCCTTTTATTACTTTTTCTTCTCTGATTGCTGTGGCTAGGACTTCCAAAACTATGTTGAAAATAGGGGTGAGAGTGGACATCCTTGTCTTTCCTGATCTTAGAGGAAATGTTTTGTTTTTCACCATTGAGAACGATGCTTACTGTGGGTTTTTTTGTAAATGGCCTTTATTATGTTGAGGTAGATTCCCTCTATGCCCACTTTCTCTGGAGAGTTTTTATCATAATTGGGTGTTGAATTTTGTCAGAAGCTTTTTCTGCACTTAATGAGATGAGCATATGGTTTTTATTCTTCAATTTGTTAATATGGTGTATCACATTGATTAATTTGCACATTTTGAAGAATCCTTCTATCCCTGGGATAAATCCCACTTGATCATGGTGTATGATCCTTTTAATTTGTTGGTGGATTCTGTTTGCTAGTATTTGGTTGAGGATTTCTGCATCTATATTCATCAGTGATATTGGTCTGTAATTTTCTTTTTTTGTAGTATCTTCGTCTAGTTTTGGTATCAGAGTGATGGTGGCCTCACAGAACAAGTTTGGGTTTCTTCCTTCCCCTGCAATTTTTTGGGAGAGTTTGAGAAGGACAGGTGTTAGCTCTTCTCTAAATGTTTGATAGAATTCACCTGTGAAGCCATCTGGTCCTGGACTTTAGTTTGTTGGAATATTTTTTATCACAGTTTCAATTTCATTACTTGTGAACGTTCTGTTCATTTTTTCTATTTCTTCCTGGTTCAGTCTTGGAAGGTTATACCTTTCTAAGAATTTGTCCATTTCTTCAGGTTGTCCATTTTATTGGCATAGAGTTGCTTGTAGGAGTCTCTTAGGATGCTTTCTATTTCTGCGGTGTCAGTTGTAACTTCTCCTTTTTCATTTCTAATTTTATTGATTTGAGTCATTTCCCTCTTTTTCTTGATGAGTCTGGCTAATGGTTTATCAATTTTGTTTATCTTCTGAAAGAACCAGCTTTTAGTTTTATTGATCTTTGCTATTGTTTTCTTTGTTTCTATTTCATTTATTTCTACTCTGATCTTCATGATTTCTTTCTTTCTACTAACACTTGGTTTTGTTTGTTCTTCTTTCTCTAGTTTCTTTCAGTGTAAGGTTAGATTGTTTATTTGAGATTTTTCTTGTTTCTTGAGGTAGGCTTGTATTGCTATAAACTTCCTTCTTAGAACTGCTTTTTGCTGCATCCCATAGGTTTTGGATTGTTGTATTTTCATTGTTGTTTGACTCTAGGTATTTTTTGATTTCCTCTTTGATTCCTTCAGTGATCTCTTGGCTATTTAGTAATGTATTGTTTAGGCTCCATGTGTTTGTGTTTTTTACGTTGTTTTTCCCTGTAATTGATTTCTAATCTCATAGCGTTGTGTTCAGAAAAGATGCTTGATATGATTTCAATTTTCTTAAATTTACTGAGGCTTGATTTGATCTGAGGCAAGATGTGATCTGTCCTGGAGAATGTTCCGTGTGCACTTGAGAAGAAAGTGTAATTTGCTGTTTTTGGATGGAATGTCCTATAAATATCAATTAAATCTATCTCATCTAATGTGTCATTTAAAGCTTGTATTTCCTTCTTAGTTTTCTGTTTGGATGATCTGTCCATTGGTGTAAGTGAGGTGTTAAAGTCCCCCACTAGTATTGTGTTACTGTCGATTTCCTCTTTTATAGCTGTTAGCAGTTGCCTTATGTATTGAGGTGCTCCTATGTTGGGCACATACATATGTATAATTGTTATATCTTCTTGGATTCATCCCTTGATCATTATGTATTGTCCTTCCTTGTCTCTTGTAACATTCTTTATTTTAAAGTCTATTTTATCTGATATGAGTATTGCTACTCCAGCTTTCTTTTGATTTCCATTTGCATGGGATATCTTTTTCCATCCCCTGCCTTTCAGTCTGTATGTGTCCCTAGGTCTGAAGTGGATCTCTTGTAGACAGCATATATAAGGGACTTGTTTTTGTATCTGTTCAGCTAGACTGTGTGTTTTGGTTGGAGCATTTAATGGATTCACGTTTAAGGTAATTATTGATATGTATATTCCTATTACCATTTTCTTAATTGTTATGGGTTGTTTTTTTTTGTAGTTCCTTTTCTTCTCTTGTGTTTCCCTCTTAGAGAAGTTCCTTTAGCATCTGTTGTAGAGCTGGTTTGGTGGTGCTGAATTCTCTTAGCTTTCGCTTGTCTGTAAAGCTTTTGATTTCTCCATCGAATCTGAATGAGATCCTTGCCTGGTAGAGTAATCTTGGTTGTAGGTTCTTCCCTTTCATCACTTTAAGTATATCATGCCACTCCCTCCTGGCTTGTAGAATTTCTGCTGAGAAATCAGCTGTTAACCTTATGGGAATTCCCTAGTATGTTATTTGTTGTTTTTCCCTTGTTGCTTTCAATAATTTTTCTTTGTCTTTAATTTTTGTCAGTTTGATTACTATGTGTCTTGGCATGTTTCTCCTTGGGTTCATCCTGCCTGGGACTCTCTGTGCTTCCTGGACTTGGGTGGCTATTTCCTTTCCCATGTTAGCGAAATTTTCAACTATAATCTCTTCAAATATTTTCTTGGGTTCTCTCTCTCTCTCTTCTCCTTCTGGGACTCCCATATTGTGAACGTTGTTGTGTTTAATGTTGTCCCAGAGGTCTCTTAGGCTGTCTTCATTTCTCTTAATTCTTTTTTCTTTATTCTGTTCCATGGCAGTGAATTCCACCATTCTGTCTTCCAGGTCACTTATCCGTTCTTCTGCCTCAGTTATTCTGCAATTGATTCCTTCTAGTGTATTTTTCATTTCAGTTATTGTATTGTTCGTCTCTGTTTGTTTGTTCTTTAATTCTTCTAGGTGTTTGTTCTTTAATTCTTCTAGGTCTTTGTTAAACATTTCTTGCATCTTCTTGATCTTTGCCTCCATTCTTTCTCTGAGGTCCTCGATCATCTTCACTATCATTATTCTGAATTCTCTTTCTGTAAGGTTGCCTACCTCCACTTCACTTAGTTGTTTTTCTGGCATTTTATCTTGTTCCTTCATCTGGTACATAGCCCTGTGCCTTTTCATCCTGTCTATCTTTCTGTGAATGTGCTTTTTGTACACAGGCTGCAGGATTGTAGTTCTTCTTGCTTCTGCTCTAAATATTCTTGCTATAAGATGTGAAATAGCAAATCTTTCTGCGGTCATTGGACCCCTGACAAGTAGCAGTCTTTGGCTGGGCCATATATATATGAAGGGGAAGGACTATAAGAAATTATAAGAAGCCTGGGACTTCCCTGGTGGTCCAGTGCTTAAGACTCTGTGCTTCCAATGTAGGGGGTGCAGGTTTGATCCCTGGTCCAGGAATTAAGATCTCACATGCTGCATGGCACAGCCAAAAAAAAAAAAGAAATTATAAGAAGCTTATTGCCTCATTTCCCAATCTTCATATTTCTAAAACATGGTCATCTTATTTTGGGTAAGAACTAAATTGGAGGAAACGAAATGTGAAAAAAAAATTTGTTATAAAGACTCCTTTCTGAAAATATGTCTCTAACTATCTCACCTTAGTCTTTGATTAGTCTAAACCTGCTAAAACATCCTATAATTTGGATTTTGGAGCTAAGAATTATAGTAAATGTAATTTTTAAAAGTACATACCAGGGCAAAAAAGAGCATCCAATGAAAATTTGAATGGTTGTTGCAACATTGTCTCTCTTTAAAAATAACTTTGGTCATTGTGAGATAGATTTAATTCAATTTATGCCTAACAGTTGACATTTGGACTCTATTTCCCGGCATGGTGGTTGATGTCGCTTGGGAAAATACATTCTTACTGGTTGACGTAATAATACCTTAAATAAAGAGAATAAGGAATTGCATTCAGAAATAATAACTCAAATTCTCTTGCAGAACTTAATGTGTAAAAACAACTATCAGTTTCACAAAAACAACTAAAGCTTAGTTAAATTTACTCATTTATTAGTCAACCTTTGAGCCCTACTCAGCCTCCAGGAAGACTTTGAAAAACCCTACCTTACTTTACCTTCCCTGGAACATACAAACTCATATTTGCTAAGAAAGTAAACAAAATAAATAGAGAAAAAGAGGGCACATTACATTCTCATTAACATAATTCTTTAGGTCTCACCAATTGGAAGGCTCAGTGTTCACAGTTGCTTCACTAGTTGTTTAAATATTTCTCCTCTTTTATATTGATCAGAGCTCATTTCATACAAAGAGTAATAAGTATCATTTGCAAAATGCTTGGCAAATTTACAAACATTTCTATTGATATGATTTCCCCAGAATAAATGTAGAAATATTTTGCAATGAATATGGGCTAGCATTTTGGTCAGAGGTCACATCAGGGATAACTCTCCATATTTCACCCAGCAGGGACTCAGAATTGACTAGAAATAACATTTCTCAAAGAAGTAGCTGATACATGCACATCAACTACACTTACGATGTGTGTCACAAATATCTGTGGACTTCCAGATTCCTCTAGCATTATCTCCATCCTTAGTAAGCTATGTGTCTCCTCCCTTAAGTGGACAATGTTTTGTTCATCTTTACATTCATCATACTATGTACAAAGCAAATGCTTGGTTTGTTGAATGGGTGAATAACACCTTTAGTCAGGCTCTCATGGTCTGAAGTAGGTATATGCCAATATGGAGTAGAAGTGGAGCTGGAGAGATAGAGGTGGGTATTTGTGGCTGTGCTTGTCTTCACCAGAGTTCACATTAGTTAGAACTGAAGTATTTGGGAGGGAGAGGTCATCATTCAAGGGAAGATGGAGAGATGTGAAGAGCAGCTATGGAAATGCAACATTAAACATGAAATTGGTGTAGAGGACACTGAAAACCTAGTTAGTCAAAACCCTTGGAGAGAAAAGGGATTCTTCAAAAGATCACTGTTAGTGTGGGACTGAATTATAATTAGACTTTCTGAATAGAACAAAATAATAAAGAAAGAAATTTAAAAATGGGGCACATACAGAACTGATCAAGAAGGGATTATCAAGAGAATATTACCCAACTACTCATTTGCAAATGAGCATATTCTCACCCAACACTGTTTTCAGCTATGACTGAATGGAAGCTCTAATTGAATAGTCCTTTGTAGTGTCCAAAGTCCAAGACAGCAAGTAGTTCTTTGGTATGGGTTCAGAAGTTTTCCCAGAATGAATTGTAAAACACTTATGCTTTCCGTGAACAGAGGCAAGCTGGCCTACCCCGTTTCTGGCAAATTTTGCTAAGCAATACAGACTCCCCACTTAATCCTTTGGTTTAAACAATATGCAGTTCACACAAATTAGTGAAAAAACAAACAGAGACGCAGGTCAGTCATCCAAAGAAAGATGTAAAAATAAAATAAATAAAACATATTTGAAACACACTTAAGGGGTCAGAGATAAAGCCCAGTACAAGATAGGACAAATAAAAACCCATCAATCTGGAAACCTTCTTGGGTTTACAAGAAGCCCCTTCTGATCTCAGACTGTGTTTATCTTCTAGATGGAAAAAAGAGGAAAAATAAATCTCTCCATATCAAAGGCCTGTTTAGTAGAAATAAATTGAAAGTGCTTGGCCAATTAGAACGAACTAAATCTCCCCTAGGCAAACCTACTATCGATATATGTATTTAGCTTCCTGAGATATATATATATATATATATATATATTTTTTTTTTTTTTGGCGGTACGTGGGCCTCTCACTGTTGTGGCCTCTCCCGTTGCGGAGCACAGGCTCTGGACGCGCAAGCTCAGCGGCCATGGCTCATGGGCACAGCTGCTCCACAGCATGTGGGATCATCCCAGACCGGGGCACAAACCCGTGTCCCCTGCATCGGCAGGCGGACTCTCAACCACTGCACCACCAGGGAAGCCTGCTTCCTGACATATTTAAAGGCAACCTGGGAAAGGCTGGCTAGCCAAAATCAAAAAAGTTGACAATTTTAAAATTTTAGTTACCTTTGAACTCCATCTACCACAGCAATAAAAAGAGATGTTTCTGCTCTATTGCATTTTGTTGAAACCCAATGAATAGACTGGAGAAATAAATAAGCTGGACCCATTATATAGGAATAATATGGCATTGTTGGGAGAGAACATAGAACAAGGGGGCAAGAGCCAGTTTCTTGTCCCAGCTCTGCCACGCTCTACGTGACTCCGGGCAAGTCTTTACACTCTAAACTTCATAGGCTACTTGTAAATAAAAGAATAACAATAGATTATTTTTTTAAGTTTCCCTGAGATCCCAAAATATGTATGATTCTAAAGGAAGAAAGGAAGATTTGTGTATAAATTATTTCAAAAGGGTCTCTAGTAATTGTTTCCCTTACACCTAAAAGGGAAGATCCAGGGAATACGTTGTCAAGATGTCTCCAAAGAACACATCTTGTCATCAAAAGCCACCAAAAAGCAGGTAGTCAAATAGCCTTTTGTGGGAACACGTAGTAAATAACATAGGCTAATATCTGTTGAGTACTTACTGTCTAAAAGCTTATTTAGTCCTCAATATAATCCTTTGATATAAATATTATTTTATAATTATTTTGAAGATAAGCAAACTGAGATACAGCCATAGAGTTAGCTCTACAAGGCAGTCCAGCATTTCACTTCTGGCTGCTCAGACTCCAAAGTTTGTATGTTTAATCATCATACAGTTAGCTAAGTTTTCTATAAATCTTCGACTTGTGCTTCAAGCTATAGAACATACACTATTTGCATATGAGCACTCCTTCAGTATTTCTGCTGCAGCATTGAAATGATTCCTCTTCTTTTGGTTTGTATAAAAATATTTTTCTTAATTTACTGAGACTATTTGAGAAAAATGAATCATTGATAAATTTATGCTAGTCTGTTGAAAATGCTAGGGTAACTCATTGGATTTGAACATTTTCAGCATCCAAACACTGTGTATAAACCGGACTAAGAATCAGATGACTTCCATTAAGCCCTTGCTTCACCAGTTGCTTTGGGACCTTAAGCAAATCATCTCATTTACTCTGAACTTCAGTTTCCCAACTACAAAACAGACCTTGCCTCACTAGTATCACAATGCAAGGAGGTAAATGAAAGAAAGAAGGACTTTGAAGCTAGAGGAGTCAGGATGGACATTTTCTCAGGAGTCATGTTATTTTTCACCAATTCCTTCAGAATTTGAATCTCAGGTACTTGGTCTGAAAAATGAAGATAATAATAGTAGCAAATTCATAGGGCTAAAAAAGTAGAGATTAAATTAGGGAACTTTCCTCACATAAAATACTTCAACACACAACAATGGGGGAAAAATCAACAGAAGTGTTTCTGAACGTGGCAGGAACATTCTGTCCTGGACATGACATATTTCCTACACACGATCCCTTGGGAGTACGTGTTGTCTTGTTTGTTCATTCATTTGTTTCCTCCAATGGAGGTGGATGTGTGCCTAGACATTCATTTTCTTTCTCTTGACTTCCCTTTCTCTTCTCTTCTTTTGTGGTCCCCCAAATGTATCATGTAAAAGCACTGCTGGTAAGGTGTCCTTCTCATTGCACACAAGGACTAACACCTCCCTGACATGATTAAAAATAGCATATGGAGACCCCAACAACTGATTAGTCACAGACAGAAAGATTAAGAAGATTACACAGGTTTTAATCGAAAGATTTTTAAAAGATGTTTTACAAATCCACATTTTATTAAAATCTCTAACTCTATGTGTATCTTACATAACTTGTGGAACCAAAAAAAACCCTCTCCAATACACTAAATGGATTGAACAAATACATACATTGCTATTATATGTACCTCATTCTCTTTTACCCTCATGCTATCTATAAAAAGCCCAGAAATGAATGGCAATTTAAACTATAAAGCTATATTTAACACATTGAAAATGACTAGATTAGTGTGTACAATATTCCCCTTTAGCCTCCTCTGAATTACTCTATTCCTTGCTCTATATAAATATTTATTTGTTACATTCTCTTTGTTTCATCAGGTGAGAAAAGACTGTGAAAATGAAAGGCCTTTAAATGGACAAGGTAACATGGAAATTACAGTAGACATCTCAGGCCTGTCACTCAACTATTACTAGTATAAGCATGTAATTTATTGTCTGAATGAGGACACTTTTGGAACTGAAAGGAGGAACTATCAATAATTACTCCAGGAAAATAGGTCAAACTGGGTCTCTCTTGGATGAATCAAAATGTAGGGCTGACTTGTCACCCAAGTTGTGTTGGTTCGACCTCCTAATACTTTCTAACTATCCACAATATATCCAAAATATATCCCAGGACTTCCCCAGTGGTCCAGTGGTTAAGACTCTGCACTTCCACTGCAGGGGGCACAGGTTTGATCCCTGGTCAGGGAAGTTCTGCATGCTGCATGGTGCAGCAAAAAAAAAAAAAAAAAAAAAATATATATATATATATACACACACACACACACACACACACACACACACACACACATATATATATACTACACATAATATATTTATATAAATAATATATATCTTTTACATATATAAATATTTTACATATATATTATATTTTTTACATATATATTTTTTACATATATATATACCCCGCATCCCACCCCCTCTCACAATCTCTACTGATCCACCATCACGCCCCTTTTTCTCCCTGGATGGCTGCAATGGTGTCCTGGTAGTCTCTGCATACACCTCTGTCCTTCCCCAGCCCCACTTCCCCAGGCAATTCTCCACATGGAGACCACATAAAGTAAAATGTTAAGGCAGTGGTTCTCAACTGGGAGAAATTTTACCAGTCTTGGGACATTCGGCAATCTCTGGAGATAATTTTGATTTTCACAACTTGGGGGCTGCTATTGATAGCCAGTGGGTAGAGACCAGGGATGCTGTAAAGATCCTATAATTCCACATGCCAACCCCGCTCCACAACAAAGAATTATCTATCTAGCCCCAAATGCAGATAGTGTCACAGTTGAAAGACTTTATTTTAAAGTATAAATCAGATCGCAGTATGCCTCTGGTTAAAGCTCTCCAATATACACAAACTAAAACCCAATCACCTTACCACTTATCCCTTCATATCCTCTAAACTCTATACTCTATCTCTCTGACTCCTAATTCCCTTCAATCTCCCCCTCGCTTTCAGCTCAGGTCTTCTTTTCTCAAGTCTGGCTAGATCCCAACCAGGGCCTCTGCCTGAAACGCTCTTCTTCTAGGTTTCTGTCTGGCTGACTTCATGTCGTCCTTCAGGTCTCAGTTCATACGCCACCTTCCCAGACAGTCCTTTTTCTGATTTCCTTTAGCTGGAGAACAATGGTCTCCGCACAGTGCCCTCTCACTTTGTCATACCCTATTCTCCTTATCCCTCTACTTATATTCTCTCCGTGGCACTTTTCTGACTGAAATTTCATTTATTTATCTATTTCTCCATTTAAAAAATAATCAATTTCTCCTCATTATAATGTAGGCTCTGCTTTTTCCTTTGCTGAATTCCCAGTGCTTCTAACAGAACAGGGCCTGGCGAACAGCAGGCAAGCAATAGACTTCTGTTACTGGAGAAACATCTCTGGTGAATCACTGATATAGTAAAAAAAAAAAAAAAAAGAGACACTCTGGAAATCAGAGCCAAGTTCAACTGGGAATGTGGAATTCCAAGTGTAGTTTTAATGTTAAATATTGTAATAACAATATTAAAATTAGTGACAGCAACTATCATTTACCAATTGTTTATAACAGGCTGGACACCACGCTAAACCCTTTATATCAATTTTCTGTTAGTCCTTATGACTCCCCATCTCACCATCAATATTCCATCCTCATTCAGTGTTGCCATCCCTTGCCATGGCTCGCTCAATGTCATCTCTAGACCTTTGCATGCTGTGCTCTCTCCTCAACCACTATCTCCCATTTCTATGCAGCGATCATATGTGACTACCTGTGACAAATTGGATTTGGGGTCTGTATTCTCATAGCACTTGCCTTTATCTCCTTTATAGATAAGAACACTTTGAGGTCAGGGTATCCCCACTGCCTGCCCCATATTTATTTATTTATCTATTTACTTATTTATTTTTAACATCTTTATTGGAGTATAATTGCTTTAAAATGGACTATGGAGGTTCCTTAAAAAGCTAAAAATAGAACTATCATACGACCCTGCAATCCCACTACTGGGCATATACCCTGAGAAAACCATAATTCAGAAAGAGTCCTGTACCACAATGTTCACTGAAGCTCTATTTGCAATAGGCAGGACATGGAAGCAACCTAAGTGTCCACTGACAGATGAATGGATAAAGAAGATGTGGCACAGATATACAATGGAATAATACTCAGCCATAAAAAGAAATGAAATTGAGTTATTGGTAGTGAGGTGGATGGACCTAGAGTCTGTCATACAGGGTGAAGTAAGTCAGAAAGAGAAAAACAAATACCGTATGCTAACACATATATATGGAATCTAAAAATAAAAAAAAAAATGGTTCTGAAGAACCTAGGGGCAGGACAGGAATAAAGACGCAGACGTACAGAATGGACTTGAGGACGTGGGGAGGGGGAAGGGTAAGCTGGGATAAAGTAAGAGAGTGGCATGGACATATATACACTACCAAATGTTAAATAGATAGCTAGTGGGAAGCAGCCACATAGCACGGGGAGATCAGCTTGGTGATTTGTGTCCACCTAGAGGGGTGGGATGGGGAGGGTGGGAGGGAGACACAAAAGGGAGGGGATATGGGGATATATGTATATGTATAGCTGATTCAATTTGCTATATAGCACAAACTAACACACCATTGTAAAGCAATTATACTCCAATAAAGATGCTAAAAAAAAAAGATTTACAGGTAGAAAATATTTGGCAAGTAGACAAATATATTTATTGTTGAATTCTACAGAAGGTACTCAAACTAGAGACTGTGGGCATATGAAACACTTTTCTACGTTCAGCAATGTTCCCTCTCCTTAACCAATTTTGAAAATGACCCATTCTTTCACTTTTGGGGAATTCTCACTGTTATTCTAATAGCAAAAACAGGTAGGTCTGCTCTTTTTCTACAAGAAAATTACAGTTCCTTGATAGGTTAAGCTCCTTGGCTTTCAACCTCCTTGTTTATCCACTCAGGAACTGGTTTACTGCCTCATAAAATAGCACACCCATGTGATTAGCACTTAATTATGCCCAAGTCAGTAGCTGGGCTATAGGCTTAGGTTGAGTTAACTCACTCAAAATAAGTCTGGAGTTTTGTTTGTTTCACTTGGATTCCAAAGTGACAAAATTTTGCATACCATCTACTACAGATTTTACTTACTCTGAAAGAATATAAAACTTTCATCTATTTCTCTTTTAATGTCAAAGTAAAAATAAATTACTTGGAATCTGATATCAAATCCTTCCATGTTAAAAAAAGGATTTAAAAAAATTGGCTAGATACACTTAGATACACATTTAAATGTAATATTGTCCTATTTTACTAACTGGAAAATCACTGTTAAAAATTTATGAAAATTTCTCACTGACTATGATATAAATTGTAACGAACTTTTGGGGTTCATCTGTTTTAGTTTTGATTGTTTCCAAGACAAAATGAACATTTAAGACGAAATATGAAGGGAATTCCCTTTGTCAGGTGCTGTAGGCAACCTTGTATTCAGACTTTTGCGTAGTTTCCTTCTAAATCATACCAGGGTTGGGCTGTGTGACCGAAAGGGAACAGCAGCAATGATGTCATGTCACTTCTAAGACTAGGTCATAAGGGGCTCTGTGGTTTTCTCTGGCTTTCCAGTTTTGCTCTCTTTCTTGCATCAGTGGCTTTGGGGAAACCAACTGCCCTGTGTTGAAAAGACCCTCAAGGAACTGAGGCCTCCAGCCAACAGCCACGTGAGTGATCCTCTAAGCAGACCCTTTGGGTTTAGTCAAGTCCTTCAGTGACTGCAGCCCAGGCCAATACCCAGACTGCAGTCTCATGAGAACCACCCAGCTAAGCTGCTTCTGAATTCCTAACCCACAGAAACAGTGAGCTAGTAAGTGTTTGTTGTTTTCAGCCACTACATTTTTGGGTAATTTGTTATGCAGCAGCAGATAACTGGAGAATGCAGGGAATGAAGACATTTCACTTATCATTTATATATTCTTCAGCTTTATTAAAGCCAAGACAAAGAGAGATGGAACCTGCAGTGGATGGACTACATATAATATTAAGACAATATTATTATTTTCAAGGAAATTTCAAAATACATAGTTTTTGAATTGTGTTGGTTTATGTAATTACTTGGGGCATTGATGGAGCATCTGATTACTAAAACTTAACAGGGATATAGAAAAAGAGGAGAGGATTCAGGCAAAAGAAATAAAAACAACTGGAGAAATTAGTCCCAGTGGAAAACGCATGCATTATAATAATGGCAGTTAGAGCAGTAGTTTTGAAAAATTTTGTGTTTTGTGTTGAGAAAGTCTTTTTTCAATTGAAAGCTTTTATGGAACGCTGAGATAGACAATATTTCCCTTTAGTAGCTTCAGAATAAACAGAAGAGAAACTGGAAAAGAATGAGGAAAAGGGAATTGAATGGGCCTCGCACTTGAAAATCCATCATACAATGTTGACCAGAAAAGGTGACAGAAAATATCCTTACCTCCTTCTTAATATCAGGGAGAAGCTTTCAATGTTTTACCATTCAGTATGCTGTTCGCTATTCAGTTTTTGGTAGATACGCTTTCTCATGTTAAGGACATTTCTTTTGGTTTGCTAAGAATATTTTTCATAAATGGGTGTGGAATTCTAGTACTGTTCTCAGACACGGACAGATAGGACCCTAGCTCTTGCTCCATGCTCTGTAAGGCTTCACTCTGCTCTTCACCTGTGTCCTTTCCTGTGGCTGATTATGCTGGTCATCTTCCAACTTAATAACATTTCACCCCTCTAGATCCCCTCTACATTTGCTTTATGACATTAAAATATGAGTATTATAAAGGTATAAAGAGACAATGTGAGCATTGTAAATTATATACTGGTACAAAGTAATATAATTTTTTTTTAATTGTTAGTGTCAAGGTAAAAAAAAAACAAAAGAACTCCAAATGCCAAGAATAATAGTTAAAATAAATGAAATAAAAAATAAGTATCATATAAAGTAAAAATTAAATAAAAATGCGACATCTTATATACACTACCAAATGTAAAATAGATAGCTAGTGGGAAGCAGCCGCATAGCACAGGGAGATCAGCTCCATGATTTGTGACCACCCAGAGGGGTGGGATAGTGAGGATGGGAGGGAGATGTAAGAGGGAGGAGATATGGGGATATATTTATGTGTATAGCTGCTTCACTTTGTTATAAAGCAGAAACTAACGCACCATTGTAAAGCAATTATACTCCAATAAAGATGTTTAAAAAAAAAATGTGATCTCTTCATTTTCCTATCTGTAAACCAACAGACATTTTTTTTTTTATCCATGTAAACATTTAAAAGTCAGGATATTTCACTTACAATGTGCATTTCAGAGTTTTCTTAAGATATTTGATAACACAGGGCAAACAGTCCCAAATAAAAACAACTGACTGGAACCAGAAGCTAGTCTATGGAAAATAATTAAAAACAGCTTATATATATTAAAAAAAACTTGCTATTAGAAGTTTTTCCAAAATTTAACATATGTCCTAAAAGGTATTTGACATTAGCAATATAAAGTAATGGAGTTGAAACAAAATCTTCTGAACTATCAATAATAGAAAACAATCTGTCATGCTAGAGGAAAGACTCAAATATATTCACTACAGAAGACATAAAATCATTGTCAAATAAAGAGGCAATCAAAAGTATGCAGCCAAAATTCTAAAAGTAATTATTATAGATATATGTCAAGAAGTTAATTAAAATATTTTGTTGTCTTTCTGTATTTTATGATGTTTGAGATACCTGTCAGATTTTCATAATTTATAAATTATTGTGATTCCTTTTCTCATTCTAAATAAATATTCATGTTTTAACCATTTTATTTTTGTAATATTATATTCTTTTTCTTAAAGTGTTCCACAAAACTTGGATCCGTCCCTACCAGTTATCAGTTGAGAAAGAAAACAGGAAAAAGGATAGTCACATGCTAGATAATTCAGAAGAATACAACTAGTACAGCAAGACATTAAGGAATGCCTTGGGAAAATTAATGAGGCCACAGACATTCTAATTCTCATTATGATCATTCCACAAAAGTCACAAATGAAGTGAAAATTGCTCTCATGCAATTCTGTTAAGAAAAAATAATGACAAAATTCAATATTTATCCTGAAATGTGGAATCTGTTTTCAACAGATGCCATTTAGGGGCCATTTTTCAGGTATCTATTATCTTTCAAAACTACGGAGACGAAAATTCCAAGGCTAGTTATGCTATGAGACCATCATAAGTAGTTAAATAGATAGTAGTAAAAGTGAATTACTTCCAGAGAATTCAGAAACCAATTTTCCTGCCTTCCCCCATATCAAATAAAAGATGAGAAGGGGAAAAAAATGAGGTTGAGAATGGAGAGATGAGAGAAAAGGAAAATAACAAGGAAAGAATGGTATGGGGGAGGAACAAAGGAGAGAAATGGGGTTGGTGAAAGAAAATAAACATCCCATGCCCAATTATGTATACACACTGATTTCCACTTCGAATTTTCCAGACTGAGTAAACTGAATCTTAGTTAAGCGCATTGTTCTGTGTAGCAGAGCTGGGATTCAAAGTCGGGCATATATGCCTGAAAGGCTTCTATTGTTCTAGATCATCATAGTGTACTTTGCTAGTCTCAGTGCCCAGCAGAATCAACTGTATGTGGAAGATGACCTCTCCCAAGGCTGCATTTCAAAAGTTTTCCTTTGGAAGGAATTTCGGGTAAATAAGACATCACTTATGAAACAAGATATGGATAAGCAAATCCATAATCACTCCAAGCAATTCCGTGAACCAGATTTTGGAGGAAGACAAACATGATTGTTGACTATAGGGCAGATTCCGGACACACTGAAGGGAGAATGGCTATAACTGTTTGGTATGCAGCCATTTTTTTTTTCATATAAGAAGTAAGGATCATGAAAATGTTTTCTCTTCTGTAGTATAATGATTAACAGAAGGGTGCACAGGAGTCGGGCAATCAGGGATCCATTCCTGCCTTCCTACTTATTAGCTGTTTAACTTGGGTAAATTCTTAACCTCTGCAAGTCTGAGTCTTCTTATCTCTAAAATGTGAATAATAATATCTAGAGGGGTTTTGTGATGAATAAGTAAAAGCCAGGGTCAAGTACTAACTCATACCTGACAGACAACAGCCACCACTGACCACTCCAAAACGTCAATTAATATAATTATAATGAGAAACAAAACTAACTCACAGAATATACAATTAGTTTTACAGCAAACACGGGTCTGATTTTACTCCAGAAATAACTTTGAAACGGAGATCATTGGCAAGGAAGCCATGAAACGCGGCACAAAATTTTCAGACGATTTCTCCAACTGCATTTATTATGGATTCCGAGAACCTTTCAAATCAGGGAAGAATGACAGAAGCAAAGACCTCCTTGAAAAGCTGTAGCTACTAGAAAGGACCTGGGGAAGAATGCAGTTGTTTGCAATCCAGCATCACACTGGGCATTCAGACAAAGGCCTCTGTTCTTCAAAATAAAAAGATACAAACTGCATCCCAGCTGCCCCTTAACTAGAGCAAATATCAGTTTGTTTTTGATCAGTGCCCAGCATGGTGTCTTACTCATCACCACATCTATAGCACTTTGCTTCTAAGAAAATGGTGCTGTTGTGGGTTTGGCAGTGAAGAGCTTCACTTCAGTTCAGCTAAGCTTATTTCTTTTGTTCGAAGGAGAGAAGCTGTTTACAAATAAACTGTGTATAATTAGTTACCGGTTCTAAAGCTGTTTTATTTTTATTTCCTCTCTTCTTGTGAAGCCATCTGGGAAAGCTGATTACTCCTAAGTCATTATAAGCTAATATGCAGTCTAGGTAGGCTGGGTTTTGAACCTCTCTGTTAATGCTGGTTAAATACTTCAAAGTAATTAGAGCATTTTAATAGGAGTCATTTATTATATAATGCTTCTTAAGAAAGAACCTTATAGTTCATGCTGATGTATGCTACCAATTACATATTTATAAATCTTAGTTTATGTGCTCAAGTTCTGTTATGCAGGTGTGTAAGAAGAAAGTAATTCTCAAGTGGAAGAAAATTACATCAATGCATCTACAATTGTCACCAAAAAAAGGAAAGTTAGAAGCTCCTTTAAGGCTCAAGACAAGCCTTAAGACATCGAATACTGAAATGCTTTTCACTTATCTCTATCATTTCCACGTGCAAACACATGAATTCTTGCATTAGTGATTGGTCAAATATAATGTAATTCAGACAGCAAATGTAGCTGTGCAAAGTTTTCATACCTATCTTAAATTTTAAGCCAAAGAATCTACCACCTCTCTGAATTTCACATGGGCTAACCATGGTTTCCAATTCAAGGGCTTCTAAGTATTCATCTAGTTCTAAAGAGACAGCTGATTCCAAAATGAATGTCAAGTTCTCTTTTATGTTCCTTTGAGATAAATAAGAAATGAATGTCTATTTAAAAAGAAATTTTGTGAGAAGTATGCAGCCTTCTTTCTCTCCTGCAGGAGCAAATCCATGCTTGCCTAATTTTTTGTCTTTATTTTCAGCACCGCAGTGTTTAGGTTCATTATATGAAATGCAGATAAAATCTCAAGTTTCTCTTGGGAGCTTTGGTACATTCTAGAGATCCAAATGAGAACTAAAAGGGATTAAGATTTCTTACTGATTCTAGTAAACACTTACATACATGCATTAAAAAGAATATAAAAAGGACTAAAAAAAAATGCAACCCGCTTTCTGTTAGGACATTAGAACTGGGACTTATACCTCGCCAGATCTGGGTTCATCCTCCTGAATTTGCATACAATTCTGTGCATAGGTGTCTTAAAACCTTATTAATGCATCTAATTAAAGCAATGACAGAGAACTTCCACCACATCTAATGAAAGGAAACAAAGATTAAATTTAAGTTAATCAGCTTTGAAATGTAAACAAGCACATTCAATCATTAAATGATTCCATTTATTTTTAACAGGTTCTTAGACGCGAGTCTAATAAACAGCCCACCATTTTCCCTTGATTTGCCCCGAATGTTTATTAACATCATTAATCCATTAGTCAAAATCCAAAGGGACATTTCATGTCTGGGATGAACTGATTCCAACTTTTTGATGAATGGAAGCAAGTAGGTAGCCAAGATTTTTCACACAATAAATTCTAAAATAGTTTACGGAAGTGTCAAAAGTAGAGACTTTTAAAAAATTAAAACAAAAAAGAAACTGGCACGAATAATGAAGGTTGTCGCAGGTTTGCTGTCCTAAGATGTTAGTTCACTGCTTTGAGAAGACAGTGTAACTAGTGTTCCTGGTAAATATGTCAGCAGTGGGTTTTAGAATCTGTTTCCAGCAAGCAGACAGTCCAGAGCAGAGGGAAATGTTTTTACATTTTGCAGCATTTGGAGATGAAAGAACCAATTTCAGGGTTGATGAGGGAAGACGTCACTCAGCAGGCGTGGAGCAGTCATGATGTAATAACATTCCTCCATACGGTTTCACCAGTAGCAAGAGTCAGAAGCCCAGAACAATTTTGGTTTTTTTAAAATTTTTATTGGAGTTTAGCTGTTTTACAAAGTTGTATTAGTTTCAGGTGTACAGCAAAGTGAATCAGTTATACACATACATATATATCCACTCTTTTTTAGATTCTTTTCCCATATAGGCCATTGCAGAGTATTGAGTAGAGTTCCCTGTGCTATACAGTAGGTCCTAATTAGTTATTAGTTATCTGTTTTATTGAATATATATAGTAGTGTGTATATGTCAATCCCAGTCTTCCAATTTATCCCTGTCCCCCCAATCCCCTGGTAACCATAAGTATGTTTTCTACATCTGTAACTCTATATCTCTTTTGTAGATAAGTTCATTTGTACCCTTTTTTTTAGATTCCACATATAAGCCATATCATATGAAATTTACATATATATATATATATAGAAGTTGTGTGTGTTTTTAAATTTCTTATTGAAGTATAGTTGGTTTATAATATTGTTACTTTCACGTGTGCAGCAAAGTGATTCCCTTATATATTTTTTCAGGTTATTTTCCATTATAGGTTATTATAAGACATTGAATATAGTTCCCTGTGCTGTACAGTAAATCCTTGTTGCCTATCTATTTTATGTATAGTAGTTTGTATCTGTTAATCCCATACGCTTAATTTATTTCTCCCTGCCTCCTTTTTCCCTTTGGTAACCATAAATTTGTTTTCTATGCCTGTGAGTCTGTTTCTGTTTTATATATAGATACATTTGTATTTTTTTTTAGATTCTGCATATCAGTGATAACATATAATATTTGTCTTTCTCTGCCTGAATTACTTAGCATGATCTTCTCTAGGTCCACCCACGTTGCTGCAAATGGCAATATTTCTTTCTCTTCTATGGCTGAGTAATACTCCATTGTGTATGTGCCACGTCTTCTTAAACCAATCATCTGTTGACGGCACTTGGGTTGTTTCCATGTCTTGGCTTTTGTAAATAGTGCTGCTAAGAACATTGGGGTGCTTGTATCTTTTAAAATTGGAGTTTTCACTTTTCCAGACATATGCCTAGGAGTGAGATCGCTAGATCATATGGTAGATCTACGTTTAGTTTTTTAAGGAACCTCCCATACTGTTCTCCATAGTGGCTACACCAATTTACATTCCCACCAACAGTGCAGGAGGGTTCCCTTTTCTCCACACCCTTTCCAGCATTTATTGTTCATAGACTTTTTGATGATGGCCATTCTGACTGGTATGAGGTGATATCTCACTGTAGTTTTGATTTGCGTTTCCCTAATAATTAACGATGTTGAACATCTTTGCATGTGCCCCTTGGCCATCTGGATATCTTCTTAGGTCTAAGAAGACCTCCACCAAACTGTCTGTTTAGGTCTTCTGCCCATTTTTTGATTGGGTTGTTTGTTTTTTGATATTGAGTTGTATGAGCTGTTTGTATGTTTTGGAGATTAACCCCTTGTCAGTAACATCGTTTACAAATGTTTTCTCCCATTCCACAGGTTGTCTTTTGGTTTTGTTGATGGTTTCCTTTGCCGTGCAAAAGCTTTTAAGTTTGATTAGGTCCCATTTGTTTATTTTTGCTTTTATTTCTTTGCCTTGGGAAACTGGTCTGAGAAAATATTGCTACAGTTTATGTCTGAGAATGTTTTGCCTATGTTCTCTTCTAAGAGTTTTATGGTGTCATGTCTTATACTTAGGTCTTTAAACCATTTTGAGTTTATTTTTGTGTATGGTATGAGGGAGTGTTGTAACTTCATTGATTTACATGTAGCTGTCCAGCTTTCCCAATACCACTTGCTGAAGAGACTATCTTTTCTCCATTGTATATTCTTGCCTCCTTTGTTGTAGATTAATTGACCATAGGTGCGTGGGTTTAGTTCTGGGCTCTCTATTCTGTTCCATTGATCTATGTGTCTGTTTTTGTGCCACTACCATGGTGTTTTGATTACTGTAGCTTTGTGGTATTGTCTGAAGTCTGGATGGGTTATCCCTCCAGCTTTGTCCAGAACAATTTTGACAAGAGGAAAATCTGGTTGATTCTCTGTACTCTTCCTCAAATAATGAATGGTTTGTTTTGTTGGTTTGCTTTGTTTTGTGGTTAGAATGGGTTCTAACTTCTAACTGAACAGAAGTTATAGCATTATCCTGTGTGAGGTAGATTTACTATGAGCTACCTCAGAATCCTCACCATTTTTCTTGCCATGACACATGATGGAAGAGGGAGGCGTTCTCTGCTCAAACTCAGGGCTATTCATTATTTTTGGCATGCTAGCTTGCATTTCTCTCTGACGCAATAAAACATATTTGCAAGCAAATGATCGAGAATTATTGAGGCCATCAGGGATCCCTTCTAATTTATAAGAAAAGTGACCGTTCCTAAATTCAGGAATGTTGCCTATATCATTCATTTGTTTGTTCAACGAATATTTTTTATTGTTATGAGAACAATTTAACATGAGATCTACCCTCCTAACAAATTTTTCCGTGTACATACGGTATTGTTAACGATAGGCAAGATGATGTACAAAGAATAGAACAAATTCATCTTGTATAACTGAAACTTTGTAGCCTTTGAATAGCATCTCCCCATTTCCCCCTCCACCCACCCCCCATCTCTGGCAACGACCATTCTATTCTCTGCTTCTATGAGTCTGACTATTTTAGATCACTCATATAAGTAGAACCATGCAATATCTGTTCTTCTGTAATTGGCTTATTTCACCTTTGGCAGGATTTCCTTCTATATGAAGTCTGAATAATATTCTGCTACATGGATATGCCACATATTCTTTATGCCTTCACTCATTGACAGATATTTAGGTCATTTTCAAATACTGGCTAATGTGAATAGTGCTGCAGTGAACATTGGAATGCAGATATCTCTGCAAGATTCTGATTTCAGGTCTTTTGGATAAATACCTAGGAGAGTTCCATTACGTGGCAGGCCCAGTTCTAGAGGGTGGGGATAAATTAATTATCAAGGAACAAATGACATGCAAAAGGATTAATAATGAGCTCATTCTACCAATTTGTTCCAATATTGTGGTTGTTCAAACATCCATTCTCCATACCACAACCAGAGTAATTTTTTTTGGAAACACAAGTGCAATCATGTCACTCTCTTACTTCAAACACTTCAGTAAAATCCCAGATCCTTACAGTAGCTCTGAAGCCCTGCGGAGCCTGGCTTCTGCCACTTCTCCAGCCCCTTCCTGCATCCCGCTCATCCCCTTATTACTTCTATCGCTGCACTTCTGCCACCTTGGCATCCTTTCAGCTCCCTGAATGCATCAATCTTTCCCAAGTCTGTTCTTTGAGAAAAAAAAAAAAAACCCTCTTTTTTATTTTTAGTAAACCTGTCCAAATATTTTGTCCTTCAAATCTCAGCTTAAATATAACTCCCACAGGGAAATCTTTTCTGAGTCTCAGATTAGGCTGGATGCCTCCATTACTCATTCTTGCAATGACCTCTATTTTTATATAATACCACTTACCTCAATTTTAACCAAAATATATTTGTTTAAGGCCCATCTCCCCTAAAGGACCATACTTAGGGAGCATAAGCATAGAGACGATATCTTCCTTATTCCCTACTACTGTGGGCAGCACAGTATCTGGTACATAATAGGACCTCAGTAAATGTAGGTTGAATTATTGAATGACTGAAATGTGCAGCATCCCAATGGTTTCAAGCCCTCTTTAGTCACAGGCCCTCTTGCGTTAAGTGATTGTTGGGGAAATGGGTTAATTCATCCACCAATATTTAACAGTTTTTAAGACACTGTGAAAAACATAGTTTTAAAATCAATGCCATTGGGGCTTCCCTGGTGGCACAGTGGTTGAGAGTCCGCCCGCCGATGCAGGTGACACGGGTTCGTGCCCCGGTCCGGGAAGATCCCACATGCCGCGGAGCGGCTGGGCCCCTGAGCCATGGCTGCTGAGCCTGCGTGTCCGGAGCCTGTGCTCCACAACGGGAGAGGCCACAACAGTGAGAGGCCCACGTACCGCAAAAAATAAATAAATAAAATCAATGCCATTAAAAATCATTGCATACAATGGAATACTATTCATTAATTAAAAAGATAATAATGATAGATGCTGCGTCATGGCTGAATCTCAAAAACATTACTAAGCGACAGAAGCCAGACACAAGAGACCACACACTGTATGATTCCATTTATATAGCATGTCCAGAAAAAAGCAAGTTTATGGATACAGAAAGTAGGTTCATGGCTGCCTGGGGGTGGGAAAGGGGAATCAGCTGTGAATGGTCTTGAGGGATCTTCTTGAGGGTATGCAAACGTTCTAAAACTGATTTTTGGTGCTGGTGGTACCACTCAGTAAAGTTACTAAAGATTACACACTTGAAATGGGTGGTGTTTATGATATGAAAAATATACCTCAATAAAACAGTTTACAAAATTCTTATTATAAACTGTAGCTGACTTTCAACTGATTTTCTCGACACAATTATTATCTTTTGTTTCACTTCTTCCAATTTGGCTTTTAAGAACACATTAGGCTTGTACTGTTTCCTAATAGTTCATGGGAGTTCATCTTGTCTAGAGATGGCTTACCTGTAGCAATCATATTTCTCTAAAAGCTCTATAAAGGCACCTAACAGGTAATTAAATACTGATTGGCTAGCTGATCCCCAGTCATAACATATCAGCCTTCTCTGAGACAGACCCTCTAAAATCTCTTTAGGGTATGAAAACATTACGGAAAAGATGAGGCTTGGAACAGGAAAACACTGCCTCTGTGGGTAAAATGGAAGAAACGTTGAAGAAACAAATGGAAAACATCACACTTTCAGGCAATTACAGACTCTTGGCTGAAATTCAGGTTCAGGCTTATCTCGTGGGGAGGAATTTTTAAACACTTCAATTCCTACCCAGCGTTATAACTGTCACCTTAATCTACCCCAAAAACATCCATTTCAGAAAGTTACAGTTTCAGAGTATACTGCTGAATAATTCTGTAATTGGAATAAAATATAACTGTGAATGCCTACAGGGATTTTTTTCTTTTGATATTGCATGTAAACTAAAGTCAAGGACAAATGACTGAAGAATGAGAATCTCTTCAAACCACAATGCAAAGCGTAATGGTTCATTCCTGAACAAGGATGAAGTAACCCTCCAATTAAAAATATCAGATTATACTACATCACGTTACACCTATCATCTGTGTCAATTATGAACATTAAAAAGACTTGCAGAAAGAGGGACAAATATTAGTAGGATAGATTATAATCCAGAGATTTAAGAATTAGAGGCATTCACAAGGCATAAAACAGATCTAAGATATCATTCTATTTTTAGGGTTAGAGGGGATGTCTATCTGATATTTTCACTGACAGTTTCTTGAGCTCAAAAATATGTTCAGGAGAAAAGAAAAATAGATCATTAAATTTTTAATAGTAAAGTATTATTGGTAGTATAATACCCATTTTAAATAGCAAAACTTTCACCTGTATAAACTGACAGAGCAAAAAACATATACTTGGTGTATTATTTTGATTTCTCTTGCTGATATTCTCTCTATTATTGTTTCCATTTACATGATATGACAATGATTTTTACTTTTTTCCCCATTATTTTCCCACTTTATGTTGGAATAAATGTAAATGAATGTAAATTACCACACTGCTGCATCTTCTCTCGCATGGCTAAGGACACATGGGCAACGATAGTTCTGGGTAGAGCCTTATTTGAGTTAGTCCCGTGAAATGTTCTGATTAGGATTTGAAACACAGAAACCAAATTTTGCATTTTAATTATTCACCCATTAAATATCAGAAAAATATTTTATCTGATATTTAAAGTAGAGATAGAAATCTATCATATAAAAAATCTTGTTATATTTCTTCAAGAATTTGCAGGGACAAATTAGGTACTGGTCTTTGTTTTCCAAACATGGTCAAGTTTCCCCATAAATGATTATTGAATGGAACACCTAAAATAACCACAGCCTTTTCTAACTCATGATGAAACTAGAAAATAAAGTCTCCTCTTGCTTTACAATAACAAAATGAATTATTTTTTTTGTTGTTCTATGGCATTTTAGGTGTTTCATAATGGAGAATTTTCATATTGGCAGAAAAGGGGGTGCCTCGTTTTTCGTTACCTTTCTCTGGTTTTCACGTGCAGAAAGTGGTGAGGGAGATGGTCTGGTTTGGAATTATTTTTCTATTTGAGAAGTACCATTTGGTGTTTCACTTAAGGAAACCGGTTCACCATCAGATCTATCAATTTTGCATGGTATTGAACCTTTCTGGACTTAATTTCTTATTTATAGAATAAGAAGATAAATAATATGATCTTTAAGGTCTTTTCCAGTTTAAAAAAAGTAGTGACCCCTGCAAATGGATGCTCATAGCCATGTAGAGTATGAGCCCTGCACATCATACCTGATAAAGATAGTCGGAGGCCGTGCGGGAGGGAGTCAGCAATGTTATAGCTAGTGAACAATCAAAGTATAAAGCACCTTGGCTAGTGCGGATTCAACCAAAAAGTATGATGACATTTATGGAATTGCATACAAGTTTCTCTTTGTTGTTGTTCATTTTTCATCATGTTTTAAAATTTGTGATTTGCCATGTATGTTGGCGTTTATGTGCATGAATGTGTGGTATAATGTGGAGGATATGTATATAGAAATACTACTAAAATATTTAAGTTTGCTATAGGAGACAGACACATATAGAAGAGATTTTGTGTGAGGCCCACTGGCGTATGCTTTTCTGTGTGTGTGTGTGTGTGTGTGTGTGTGATGAACACAAGGTTTTTGCCTGTCTGATGTCTATCCCTGCCTTGTTCTAGCAGCATCTTCTCCCCCAGTTTTGTCACTGACACAACCTCTCATTTTTGAGCCATGTGAATTGATGGGTTTGACCTCACCCTAGATTCCAGAGGTGGACGAATGACTCAAGACATGTCAGCAGAGCAGTTTATCTCTGTGGTCATACTGACTTGTAAGGAAATGGGCATATTATGAGCCAGGCCAATGTGACTTGATTCTAGGGCTTTACTGGTGCTCTTAGGAAGGCAGAGCTTTCTCATTCTACTAGCATGTGTGAGAGGGTAGTCAGGAGGAGGGATCTACAGCTACCAGGTGTTGTCTCGTCTCGAGAAAGAGGATGTCAACCAAGTGAACAGCAGAGGCAGGAGAGGGAGAGAGAGAGAGAGATGAAGATAATATTTGAGCCTCCTGACTTAAGCATTCTTGAAGTCTCCACCAGACTCTTCAACTAGTCAGTTCTGGGAGCCAGTACATTCCTCTTCCTTTTGCAGCCAGTTTACATTGGACTTGGAGACCCATGATACAAACTGAGCATGTTTACCAGAGGTCATCTCTGCTTACTACTTCACTTCCCTTTGTGCACACCTTTCAGATTTAACTCAGGCATTATGCTGTCTGAGAACACTCTCTAGAGTCTATTTGCATTGAGTTGGATGAACATCCTCGGCACCGTGTGGCACTAACCACATCCTATTATTATTTGTTAACGTCTGTATTGCCTCTACTATGTTTTGAGCTCTGTGTGGTCAGGAACCTTGTTTCTCTTCGTTTGTATCCTCAGAACCTATAAGAAGCATTTGGCTATCATCTGATAATTGATTAAATATAAGGCAAGGAATACACAGCCTTACAAATTTTAAAGACAGAGATGATGTTCCCTTCACATCTCTGAGCCAACATATTTTAAACATACTTTTATTTTTACTTTCAACCTATTCTCCTAAACATCCCTCCCTCCCCCCACCAGTAGCCTGTCTTTCTCAATCTCTCACTTAGGAGATTTTAATTTATTTATTCATTCATCCAACAGTATTTTAAGTGTCTCTTATGTCTTAAGAACTGCCCTAAGCATGAAGAATATAACGTTGGACAAAACCCATGTTCTCAAGGACCTTACAGTCCAGAGTGTGAGACGGAGAACAATTACAATAAAGTCTGATTTGTGCTAGAACTGCAAAAAGGTGAGGAAGCCATGGCAGGACCTAGGAAGAGCACCTCATCTGGTTTTGGGAGGTCACTGGAAGTCTGCTGAAGGAAATTACTTTATGCTAAACGCTGAGGTGTGAGTAGCTGTTAACTGGTCAATCTGCCTGGGACACTTCCTTATCCTTCCTTGAGGCTCAAGACTGACCCCAATGTTATCTAGCTAATAAGAGGAAATCGAGGTCTAATCCCAGATTCTGAACACTGGACCATTTTAACTCTCTCCCATATCAAATAGCTGTCCTCCTAACATCTGGCTTTGAGGTAATACAAGTTTTTACAAGGAGGACCATTTGGGAAGAGGGGGAAGAGAAGTGAGGTGATTTAAACTTGGACCAGAGGACAGGAGACTTGGACAGTTGCTGTGCTGAGGGTTTTGGTTCATTAAAAGTGAACAATAAGGTAAGTGATTGCACTGAGAAAACGAAGACATGTTGCCAGGAAGGAAGGAAAGATGAGGGAATGAGTTATTATCAGATCAAATTGATCTGTTACTTCGATACTGCATTCAAGAGTGAGACCTATTAGTTTAACTTACAAATGCACAATATGGCCAATATTCATCATCTAACCCAGAAGTTTCCATTCCCAAATTAGGCTATTAGAATGTACTAATTTCATGAAAGGGTAGTACTTCTCTAGTTGAGAATCACATTATCCTCAATGTAGTCTTTGTGGAAATAAAACAGCATGTTAATAGAAAGCACAATTTAGGTAACTGTCTTCCTAACTCTAGAATTTTATATCATTACTAATCTGATAGTTTAACATAGGTGATATCATGAGTTATTAGTAGATAGTAGTAAATCCATTGTTACTTATTTTTTTTGATTTTCACAATTCATTATAAATTTACTAGAGTAGGTGACTCAAAAGAAACAGTAAACTTACAGAAAACAAAAATGTTAAAGTATCAATGATAAAGAAAAGGCACTAACAAGGCCCCAGGAACATAAGATTTCTCTGCACATTACACACGGCTATTAGTAAAAATATAAAATGTAAACAGTGTTTTGGCATTTCAACAACACAAAACTCCTACGTGTTTTGTTGCATGGAATGCAGAGTATAGTGTTGCTAACTTCAGAGAATCAGGAATGCGGACCACAGAGGGCAAGAAATGTCACTGTCGCAGGGATTCTGGTGGCAGAATGTTCTCCGGTTTTAGGGGCAATTTATTTTGAATGTTCGCTTTCAATCCTGAATCAAGCCAACTCTAATTTCAAGTAAAAGATGCTTCAGATACGGATTAGGGTAGAGCTAGGTACTCTTCCAAAGCAACCTGTATGACTGAAGTTAATTTATTGCTTATGTGGAGTCCAAATGTCTGTTTCTAATCAGCAGGTGGCTCTCCTCCAAGCCCCTCCCCACTTTTGGCTCCTGCATCTTCCTCAGGAGGGTCCCAAGGTCATGAGGATCACCTGCATTAGGTCAGAGGCAGAGCTGAGAGGGCAGAGGAGGCTCAGCCAGTGGACGTGACACATAGCCGTCTCTCTACTCATTCGCGTGGGCCCACTGATGGACCTCGGAAGCGTAGACCCTGCTGGGCAGCTGGGCTGGTGGGAGATGGAGCACACGATTTGTGGGACAAAATTCTTGATATTCCCTCCTGGTCTTCCCCCATCAACTCACTGTTCATTTTCTTCCCACAACAACAATGGAATCTCTATTACAGCTGACCCTTGAGCAACGTGGGAGTTAGGGGTACTGACCCTCTGTGCAACTGAAAATTTGAGTACAACTTTATAGTCTGCCCTTCATATCTGTGCTTCTGGATTGGTGGGCAGATACAACCAGCCTTGATCACTGAAGTACTGTAATAGTATTTATGGAAAAAAAATCCACGAATAACTGGACTTTGGTATAGCACAGGGAACAAGGTCCTATGGCATAGCACAGGGAACAAGGTCCTATGGCATAGCACAGGGAACAAGGTCCTATGGTATAGCACAGGGAACTATATTTAATATCCTGTGATAAGCCAGAATGGAAAAGAATATGAAAAAGTATATATATATATATACACACATATATATATATATGTATGTATGTGTGTGTGTGTGTGTGTGTGTGTGTGTGTGTATATATATATATATATAACTGAGTCACTTTGCTGTACAGCAGAGATTAACACAACATTGTAAATCAACTATACTTCAATAAAATATAAAAAAAAAGATAGGAGGACTTTCCTTAGAAATACTTCAGAGGAACAACTAAGGGATAGAATCTTACCATCACCCCATAGGAAAGCCATAGAAGGATCCTTTCTCGTGAGACTAAGATACAGATTTTAGTTTCAGGAGGCACAGGAGCTTTAAATCTAGACTTTTCAGATAGTGACCCATCATCAAATTAACATAACTTTCTACCCTATAGCTTCATTTTTCTCTTAATACCTATTGGCGTATTTTTCGTCCTTTGCTGTGTATTGTTTTTAAACGTCAGCTTCTTCACTGTTTCTGCTTCCTTACAATTCCAGCTCACAATATAGCATAATAATAAGGATCCTGGGTTCTGTACTGATATACATCTGGATTTGAATGCAAGCTCTGCAAATAGTCAACAGCTCAGAGATACGTAATAGACTTTATTTCATTAAATCTTCAGTTTCGTGATCTATAGGATAAAATTAAAAAGTAACTAATTCAAATTTAATGACATGAGATAATGCTAGTAAAATAAGTACTCTATTGGAAGTCGTCAGTACTGTTGACCATTATTTTATTACTCCATGCTAACTCTTTGATTATTTCTGTATTACCCAATTTAAGTTCCCAAGAAAATAATCTCTTCACTATCATCTCTCATAGCGAAACACTTCATAGGCATGTAGCTAGCCTATAAATTGGCTGTCTAAGGTCAGTTACCCCATCTCATCCTAATGGCTGTGGAAAGGAGGTACAGGTAAGGATGTAATAACTAATGCAAAATATAGTCCCATAAATTTTCCCCTTTAGTAGAAGCCCCAGACAGGACTGCTTCACTTGGAAAGAGCTGTGAATATAACAGATTTTAACTGATACGTTGAGTTCATTCACGAAGAAAGAATCCAGAAGATACTCTTTTTTGAAGTAAATGCATTGGTGATCTTATCCTATGATTAGCTATTTATGTAATATTGGGATTTGAGAGATCCTGGTATCTTACTAGTATTTTACTGGTATATAAATATGGCCTGTGAAAACTAAGAAATGGAAACCAACCAAAGTGAACCAAATATACACGTAGTACGTGTAGTTAAAGGGTTTTGAACCTGTAGACGTGTTTAGCCCAGGTTCATTTTGACATATGGGCAGAACATTTGGTTAGTTTATTCTTACTGTATCCAAACCCATGATAATGTCCTCCTTTGAAAGACAGAGATATAGAAACAGTATAATTACTGATGGAAAACTAGTGCAGATAAAATAAGAATAACCTAAGCTTTAATTCAAACCTCAAACCATAAGCCCAGCCCAAGACTTTTTTTAGGTTCTTATAGGTTCAGATAAGTTTGGACTTTTAGAAAACATTTTCTCAAAGTGACACTTCTTAGTTTGTACCCTAAGAATAAGCAGGGTAAATATAGAGTATAAGACAACTCCTGTTCAGTGCTTGGGTTCCTGGCTGGGCTTTGGCAATTGCCTGCCAGCTGATGAGCTAGAACGAAGAGGGAATGCAAGGGATGAATGTAGGTGATCCAATTTACCACTCATTACTGACTCCCTGGAAGAGCCTAAAACACTATCAAATGACATAGAATTTAATCTTAAAAAATAAAACTATGATTACATAATATCTAATCAACAAGGGCAAGTGTAGATTAAAATTCCCCATCTGTATCTATATGTTTCTTGTTATTCTACTTCCTGCCAAATTTCAGTGGCTTCATAAGACAATATGATTTTCTTCTTACCCTCTTTTTATTCTTTTTTCCCCTATTTTTTCTACACTTCCTTTTCTTGTTTTCTCTTTTCTTTTACTTCCCTCTCCTCCTTTTTTTCCTTATGTATGAAGGAAGGGCTGAATGCACAGTACTCTGCTAGAAAAGCTAGGGGAGTATTATAAGACCCCTTCTTTGATCCCAGGAAGTATGTCACCAGCTATTGAATGGAGGGACTGCAGAAGACAAAAGCAAAGACTTATCCTGCATCTTTCTGATTTGACTTTAGAATGAAATATTTTGTATCCCTTTCCTTTTTCTTTCATTGGAGTATCTAAAAAATTTTATTACCAAAGCATCCTTCCTGATGAGACTGTAACTGAAGAGGTACTGTTTGCTTGCTTAGTCCCCTTCCTCCGTTAGGAGCCTGTTTCTTTCCCCCATGCTCCATGTGGTTCTGATGAGATTGCTATGTAGGCCACAGCTCATAGGTCCAGATGTAGACCCAGGCAGAGATGGCTAGTTATGTCATGTTTTTCAAATGAACCTAAAGGAAGAGAGGCAGCCCCTTTCCAGTGGCTATGTTCCTTGCAGTAGGGAGGCAGCAGGTCTGAGAATGAAGTCAACTATCCACAGAAAAGAGGGGATGAAAGTGGAGGAGAGGGTCCTGGTGCTGTTAGTGGTCTTGCTTTGAATTGCACCCAAGACAGAGAGCAGAAGCACTAACTTAACCACACTCGACTCTGGAAACTTATGGGACATTCATGAAGAGTCAGCAGTAATCCAAGTCGTGACTAAGCAGTCTGGAGCACTTAAATTTAATTCTTTTTTCAGTTTAATTAGTTCAGTAGGGTTGCTGTTATAATGAAGGCATCCTGAATAAAAGAAAAACTGAAGGACAGGGAGTTCAAGGGGGTGCTACGTCTAAGAGAAAAGCTGCAATTTGTTGAGATGAAGAGGATTTCATTGTCTCAAGAGATGTGCCTGTCAGAGATTCTCAAAGAAAAGTCAGGTTGCTTTTAAACCTTGAATTAATCTGGTTCAGATAGACTTTGGTCCAAATTCCGATTCTATCTTTTAAAAATTGACCAACTTTGGGCAAGTTACTTGACCTTTGTATTTCTGTGTTTTGATTTTTAAAATGAGACAAAAATACAACCCAAATTGTAAAGTTATTTTAGGGTTAAAATCGCCACTTATATACAGCTCTCAGGAGAGTATGTGATGCATAGTAGATGCTAAATAAATGGCAATCGTTGTTATTGATGAACGTTTCTGAGAGAGCTATGCAAGGGCAAGCTTCTCTGGTCAGTTTCACTCTCCTCAGTGATGTGATGAACAGATACAGTTTAAGATCCTGTGGTTTCCCTCTGGCTGAAGCGAGGAGTAGCTGTCAATTAAACTAAGTCCTTCAGGGAGAGTGCTATAACTGAAGTCACCTAACGTGAGACCACAGTGGGGTGGTATTGGGGAGATCATAGGCCAGAGAGGAAGGGAGGTGTTTGAAATGAATTCATCAGACTTTGATTTGTCAACTCCTCTGGTTATAAGAGTGGGGTAACTATGTTAGAGTGAAGCCTTCTAAATGACCTTCAATTTATGTGTATTGTAATTTTATGTAGGAACACCAGCTCCTTCATAGTGAGAGTCTGAAATTTACCTCCTGTTTAATGTTGCTTATTTATTCAACAAGTATTCATTGATCCCTTATTATGGGTCAGACCTTGTCCTGGGCACCATGATGAAAAGAAGAATTAAGATCCTCTGCCTTCATAGAGCTTCCAGTCAAGTCTGTTTCTTTAATCAGTTTTTAAAATATGTTTCTTTTGTTAGGACTGATACTCATTTCTAGGGGGTTCCCATCCATGAACCCTATAACTATTTTATGATTAATTTTTCCCCAAAGAATACACTGTGTAATTGGATACTGGCTGGCTGTATTTGTATCATCACAGGTTGACTACAATGGAGAAATCATTTCTGATGTGAGCCATTTCTGCTCTGTTTTTCTTCACCAGCCTTGGTAATAACCTGGAAAATGGCCTGGTGCTTTTATGATGCTGCTTTGGATGTCTGCTTTTGCTGTCAACTCTTCCAAACACCATGTGACACTGTCACTTATTTTCAGTGGTTTGGCACCGAGCTCAGGAGTGATTAAATCAAAGAATATCATCTCCCAAAATACTGTTTTTGTACTTTTTCCCCCTCAAGCTTCTGGCTATCTATCAGCACTATTTTTTGTCTTTTTATTCTTATTTTTCTTTTTTCAAAAAAGACACGTTTACCATAGTTCTAGAATAACATATTAGAGGGAGGCAGTACACAGAAAGAGAGATGGGTGGTTTTTATAGTCCATTTGAAACGCTCAAAATGTTATTTTGAATTGGTATCAGGGAATCTCCAACTTACTTACGATATAACTGGAATTTATACATGAAAACTTGCTGTGGTTAAAAGAGCAACTATTCTGATTTCTATTTCCAAGATAAGAAATGGACACACGCCAGTTACAGTCATATGACAAATCAGTAGTGTTTTCAAGGAGGGACTCTGGTCAAGATTTCTAGTCAAACATGCCATTTATTTCATCATAATGAAATTGAAATATATGAATACAATAATGTCAATTCAATGAATCACTTGATTCATTATTGTTGAGTTCTGCCTCTCAGGACCTACACAGGCTATTAAACCAGGATTAAATAATGAGTCACCTACTGAACTTTAGAACAATTTAGGCATAAAACAGACTCTGCTTTGCCCCAAACTTACTTTACCCATATCCAGCAAGAACAAACACAGAGACAGGCAGCTATCCACCTGCATACACACACACACACACACACACACACACACACACACACACGTACACACGTACACACATGCATAAATGCATACGTGCACATGAAAGAAGAGAAAAAGTTAACAGGCAGATGGCTAAAAAAAGAGTCTTTCAAAGCACCCAGACTGGCTCTGCTGGTGAAAAGAATGTCCTTTCTCTTCAGAGTGTATTTACATTTTGGAAGAACAATGGCTTGAGAGACAGAGAAAAAAAAGGAAGGACTAATATTTAAGTGCCAACTCTATTCCAGCACTTGAGGTAGGCTGGTTATATGCATCATCATATTTTAACCTCTCAGGTATTCTGAGGTAGCTCTCATATTCATTATGTACATACGTGTTTACAAAACTCAGGAAGATTATTAGGTAGTTTCTAAAATTCAAGCAGCTAGTGAGTAATTATCCGGAATGCATACGTCAAGTCTAACTGACTCCAAAGCCCATGCTTTCCTTTTTCTACCATATTGTGTAATGACGATCAACTATTAGGATAAAGTTGCAGGGTTTGGTTTTTGTACTTTTTAAATAGGTGGGGGGTGACTATTGGCTTAGAAACTAATGGTTTAGAAATATCTTACGTTTTACCTCTAGTAGTTTATCTACAACATGGAATCCAAAGGAAAATTCTTTGAGAATTTTTTCTGGGACTTCTTTTTCACCTTTGGCTTTCCCACTGTGGAATGAATCGTGGGCTTCTTTTTTCCATCTATTTTATGTTTAAAGCCCATTGTGGAAACTTTACTAATACACTTTATTATTTAGTTTATCTTATTGTATATTCTCCACTGAGACTTCAAAATATAAAATTATTATGATAATTACTAAAGGAATATAGAAAAATAGAGCTAATTTGATGCTTTACTAAATTCACTAGTATCATTTCTTCTGATACCTGTGCTCGTTTTGCCCTTTTTTTTTTCTCTCATCAGTCAAATATGATTATCTCTTACTCTGTATCGTAGGATGTTTGGATGTGTAAATTAGGAATATTGGGGTTAATTTCTACGTGTAGTAAAGAGTAATGATTCAGGTAGGATGGGCTCATCAGCTCAAACTTTGCTTCAAGGAGTTAAAATGTCATAGGCACCATTCAATTCCATATTGTTCACTTGCTCAGATGTTGTATTAATGAATATATTTACATCATTTTGACCTAATTTCATGACTTCTATACATCTTATTTTGTCAAATGGATTTACAAAGAGCACACTGCAGCACACTGAGCATGTAGCCATGCTAAGATGGCTCACCGTCTTAGCATGGTTGAGTCAGTGCCAAATGGGGTGCTGGGAAGGGAAGAAGCCACACAGGAATGCTGCCTCCTGGCTCTTTTAATTAGGTACAAGTTGAAATACCCAACGTTTCAGGAAAGACGCTGCGAGAGTGAGTTGTGTGTATATCAAGGCTGCCCTTGAAACCCTTGCATTCTTTTCTACCATGTCTAGTGTACACTATGTTCTTCTATAATTATAAATGTATGTTTCCCATCACCACAAAGGCTTCTCATTGCTTGAAGGAAATGCCACTTCAAAGAGCTTCAATTGTGAAGGGCAGGCCCCCTTCTGAGAGCTACCATTGCTTGGGGGTGATTCCTCTTCTCACTCATCCACAGTAATACCACTGGCCAGCTTGGTTGGTTGCATCTTCCCATGTCAAGATTGGCCTGAGGCTTTGGTGGTTTTGGCTTTTGAAAAGAGCATCTTTGAATTTTTGATAATGAAAATGTCAATATTGTCTTAAAAAAAAACTTACGTAGCATGCTCCTTTACTATCTAAAGGCAGAAAGGATTCCAAGCTTCTGTGATTTTAAACCTCACACATAAAGGATTTTTAAAGAGAATTGGCACTTTGATTAGAAGGTAAACTTCATATTGAGACTGAGTTTCAGTTTTTAGTTGCTGAGAGTCAAAAGTAAAGTGACATCCAATAGAAGAGAGGATCTAGAAATATAAGTTTAAAATGTGATGATCCAAAAAAACATGTAACATACTTTAAGACAGTAGCAGTTTGAGAGAAAAATATGTTCTATTTTTAACCATCTTTTTTTAAACTCTAACAATTACACTTTTTGAAAGCTTCTTCAAGATAGCAGCTTCCAAGAATGAAGTCATGTCTGTCAATAATTATAACAGCTTACACAATCTTGTGCCAGGCACTGTGCTAAACTCTTTTTACAGGTAATCTCATGTAATCTTTTCAATTAACCTATAGAGTTACTAGTATTATCTCATTTTACATATGAAGAATCTGAGGTACACATAGATTGAGAAAGTTGCCCAGAATCACACAGCTGGAATGCTACGTAACTAGGTTTGGAAACCAGACAGTGAGACTTCACCACTTGTGCCTGTAACGCTTATGCTATGCTCTCACAAATATTTCTTATTTGGGGATAATCGTTTAAGTGGCTTTGAAAAGTACAGAATGCAAAAAACTGCAAACTACCTCTAGGAATTTTTGGTGGTGTCCAACCTAAACAATATCCCCCCAAAGTGTGCTCTCACAGTGACATATCAGAACTGACTTCCAGGGGTCCCCCCACATTATCTGCAGTTTTGCTTTGTGTGGTTTCAGTTACCTGTGCTCAACCATGGTCTGAAAATATTAGATGGAAAATTCCAGAAATGAACAATTCTTAAGTTTTAAATTGTGCGCTGTTCTAAGTAACATGATGAAGTTTTGTGCTGTTCTGCTCTGTCCAGCCTGGGAGCCCCAACCTTCGACATCGTCTTCTCCTGACATCCAGGGACACAGTCATGACTGGATGATCCAGGGTCACCTGGAGCAGATGACCCTCCTCCTGCTACATTGTCAGAAGGTCAGTAATAGCCTAATGCTATGCCACAATGCCTACGTCATTCCCCTGTCTTCATCTCATCACGCACGTAGGCATTTTATCATCTCATGTCATCACAAGAAGAAGGGTAACTATAGTACAATAAGATATTTTGAGAGAGAAAGATACCACATTCACATAACTTTTAATACAGTATATTGTTCTATTCTATTATTTATTGTTGTTAATCTCTTCCTGTGCTGAATTCACAAGATAAATTTATCATAGGAAGTATGTATAGGAAAAAACAGTATGTATAGGGTTTGGTACTATCTGTGGTTTCAGGCATCCACTAGGGGTCTTGGAACGTATTCCCTGCATAATCCTACAGAGAAAGAATCTTTCTTAAATGCAGATAACAATAAAGGAGGTATCATTTAATGAGTGTTTACCATATCCTAGGTAGTACGCTAAGTGCTTTACAGAAATGTTCTCATCTTAATCTTCTCACAACTCTATCGGTCAGGTGTTGTTATTTCCATTTTGAGTATGTGGTGAGTTGGGGTTAAAGAAATTGTGTGATTTGCTCGAGGCACATGGCAAGGGGTGGAGCAAGAAACAGAATTGACGCCCGCCTGATTCCAAATTCCATGCTCTTGAATATAGCACTAAATCGCCTTTACACAAAAGGACACAAACATAAACAGACCCCTTTACTGAACATACACCTTGAATCTGACGTTCCACTGGGAGTTTTCATGTGTCATTGCTTAACCTTATGCATCCCTTTTATCAGTTTTCATTATGTTCATTTTTCAGATGAAAGGATATTCCTCAGTCACCGGGGGTTTTTTCCTACATAAAGTTTGGAGAAGACAAGAGGTAGGTTCCAAAGACCAGAGAGGAGACTTCAGTGCTGGTCTGACTGGTGCCAGTTCGCCTTTATCTATTACATAATGCCGGTAGGGCAGAGGAGACCCCTGCAATCCCACATCCATGAGTAACTCATCGAACCATGAAACTATGTAAAAAAAAAAAAATCACAACCTCTTTTGATAATTCATAGAAATTTTCACACACCAACCCTCACCTTCAGAAAGGTCACACTGAAACTTCAATGTAAATAATACACACTTCCCTCTTTAGACCTCTAACAACCATAGCAACTTTCCCCCAATAGTCAGTGGTAGTTATAATAATATGGATTTTTATTATCCTTTTACTGTTCAAAATGCCATTTTCACAGTACTGCTGAAAGGCAGTATTATCTCTTCTGCTTCAGTAATATGCTCGGTGCTGAACTGGTTTTAGCACAAATTGCTTTCACGATCTTATACTATGGCATTGGGTAGGGATGAGAAAATTATATTCACCTCACCACTGAATCTTCAATGTCCAGATAAGTAGAATCATTTTTTAGGGTATCAAATGTTTTTAGACACTCATTCTGATACATTCTTACTGATACACTCTGCTCCCACAAATACAAATGTAAGAAGAAATGCAGAAAGTTATGAAGTATTTTTCCAACTCTGTGTAGCCTGATGAAGATGGAAGCCATATGGTGAGTTATAGCAAAAGTTTCAAGATGTTTATCATTTACCAAAAGCTAAAACCCACCAATGACTATGGTGACCTAAGCTCTAAAAAGGCAAAGGATTAAATGGTAGAAATGGAGGTACAGAGTATCAAGAAGGCCCACAAAACCTGGGAAATCAAGCACAGCCCCAACATGACAGGAGCCTCCAGATGAAGTGAAGAGTTAGTAACTAATGAGCACCTACTGTACAGCACAGGGAACTCTACTCAATGCTCTGTGGTGACCTAAATGGGAAGGAAATGCAAAAGAGAGGGGATATACGTATATGTATGGCTGATTCACTTTTCTGTACACTAGAAACTAACACAGTATTGTAAAGCAACTATACTCCAATTAAAAAATTTTTAAAAAAAAAGAATCCAAGTTCCCACAAGTGGGTGTGTTGTTTGAACTGGCCGTCAGTGTCAAATAGAGTGTTCTGAGTCATCTTATCTCAGTGATTCACAAGCAGGTGTGGGCCATCCCATGGAGACTTTGCTTGATGCGGAAAATGAGATAATGAACCTCAAAGCAGCCTGAGATCGAGTCTGGGCTTTACTCTAATCTCCGCTTAGATTCTGGCCTCGTCTGTGATAACCTGCCCATCCTGAAATGGTATGGCTGGCACGGCTAAGCCCTGCCCAGCTCACCCTGGATAGTGAGACAGTGGTCAAAACCACCATCTGCAGGCTGAAATAGACCCTCTCACTCTACCCACCTCTGGCCCGATTTTTACCCTGGGCAGGTTGGAATTAAGAGACATCATTCTAACATTGTCAAACTTAACCTCAGGTCACTCTCACTGTCACTTCAGCCTTTACCTTGGGACAGAGGTTTCTCCTTTGTTTCTGAGTCTCAGTCTCCATCCACCTTGTCATCCAATTCAGGTGATGAGATCTAAATATTTTCTGTGCCTGAGTCTCACATTTAATAGCTTCTCCAATCCCTTAAGATCTATAAGCCTAGGAACTCCCTTAAATTTTCTGACACTGGAGTTAGGCTCTTAAATACCATTAGGTACTGTGGGCCTGCTCTCTGCTAATCCTTTATCAACATCTCCCACCTGCCTGACTAGAGCTACAAACCACTCAGTTCTGGATACCACTCCCGACCTCTAAATATCGCTTGCCTTACTGCACAGGTGTTTGTGGGTAATAGCGCAGGTTCTGGATTCAGACTTTCTGGGCTTGTAGCTCCCCCATTACCTGGCAGGTAACTTGGGCAAGTTTGTTTCCTTTCTTTGACTCAGTATCTTTAGCCAAAAAAAAATGAGGGTAATAATAATTGTGCCCATCTCATAAAGCTGTTGTGATTAATAAATTAATGTAGTTGAAGTACATACATTATTCAATATATTTTCAATAAATGGTCATTGTTTCTCTTTAGAAATCATGTTATAAATGGATCTAAAATTTTGTTTGTATTTAAGTATTTGATTATATTAGACGTTGTTATGTTGCTATTTTCCCTCATGAACCATGTTCTTTCTTCCACAGTTTACTTCCTTTTAGAATTGACACTTCTGTATTTAGGTCAGTTCTAGACTCCTTCTTCTGTGCCTGTCTCATTCTACTGTAATTAATGTGGTCTGGCCCAGTAAGAGCTTAAGAATTGAAGAGATTAGGCCTGAGAATGGAGGAAGGAGGATAGCCTAGAGTTGACATCTGAAGACTTACTTATACTTATGGGGTTCTGGAATGGAGAAATAGTGGTAATGATGAGCTAAAGGTATGCTTTGCCAAAGTTACTTGAAAACAGTACCCTCTTCTAACTATTATTCAGTCCTATGTGCTTCCTAGTGATATCTGAGGAAGGACAGAGAGAAGAGTCATGTACCATTTCTTCATATTTTCCAATAAAATTTTATCTCCAGACATACTTGCCTTTCTCATGTTTAGCCAAAAGCAACAGATACACTGGCTAGATCACTCTTCCTGCCAGTGCACCAGACACAAGTCACTGCCTCATTTCTTAGGCATTGAATTTTCAAAGCAGCAATACACTAATTCTGTTAGACTCTATGGAACAGGGAATGGTATCTTCTTAACGCTTTTTTTTTTTTTGAAAGAAATTGCAATTCTTATCTGCTGACATAGGAATAAATCTATAGAAACAAAGTCAAGAAAACTTATGTGCAATTTCCATTAATAGGATCTCTGTGGCAGGGAAAAAAGAAACAAAGCCAAGAAGAGCCATCAATAAATTTTTCAGTGTTGCTGAATCAGGAATTGATAGTTTGAAGGGTTTACTTAGCTCAATTTTTGATTGAGGATTCAGGCATTGTGGTTCGGTTGGATAAATCTTAAGGATTCCCTTTCATACTAATTTTAGTTTCTGTATTTTTTCTGGTCTTGTGCTGTCTGCTTATTTTCTTTAATGTCCAAATATTCTTCCTTCCAACACAAAACTTGCTCATTGATGGAAGCTTGATTTATCAGTTTATGGTTTTGTGAAAGCTACTTCTTCTGAACAGAAAAAATAAAGTGGGGTAAATGTATATATTCACTACTTCTACTGTATTGAAATAACGAAACCATTATAGATGATATATTCCCTCAATTTTAGCCAACTTTAGGAAGTGGTGGACAAACTGTCTAGGCTTTTGGTGGACAGAAAGCATGATCACAATTTGATTCAGGGGACCAGGCTTTGTAAAAGCAATGACAAAACAAAAAGAAATGGCAGCTATAAGAACATTTTAAAAAATCAAGATTGCTTAAATTGGAGAGAGAAAATGATAACAATGCTTAAATATATCAGATTGAAGACAACAGTTTCTTTTTCTGTTTTCCCCAGAAAAAACTTGAAGAAAATGTTTAGATTTTATTAAGAATGTGGGTTGACATATGGAAGAATTTCTTCACTTCAGAGAAACTGAATTCTAACTGATGGTCATGGGCTCTTGATCTCCAGATATATTGAAACAACTTTCTACACTGGACATTATATACATAAGGTAAGATGGCAAGAGACCACATCATGCATTTTCTTGGTGTTTCTCTCATTCTGTAGTAAAAGTCATAACCACAAAGTACTGAGCCCTTTCCAGGTCCCAAGTACTTTAGATTCTTTATCTCATTCAATCTCAGCACAATCCTAGGATGTTAATATCACTAGCCTTACTTTTCAGAGAGGTTGAATAAGTTGCCCAGTATATCAGAGGATGGAGCTGAAACTTGAGCACAGACCACCTGGTCCTAACCTTAAAATTTTAACCATTAAACATAAATGTACTCTCACTATAACACTGACCTCCATATTGAAAAATGTCAGTTTAATTTTGAAACATAATTTTAAAAAACTATTTCACAATCAAGTCTTTTCCTACCCCATGTCCATGCTCAGCTTCACTCTGTAATTCCAGTTTTGTTTTGCTTTTTTACAGCACCTAATGTTTATTTTTCACATTCCCATCTCAAATACCAAGACTAGAACCTGGCCATTGAATCAACCATTTTGGCCTTATCAGTATTCCATATTTGAAATGCAACTCAGCTGGGTAGGATAGGTGTGTCATGGCCAATTAAATCACTAGGACATAGAAACTGTGGCAATAAAGCTCAGAGCCTTTGGTTAAGAATAATCAGCCTGTTCCTGATAGCTACACCTCCGGCTTTTCTGTCTACTTTTTTATTTCCCCGTGAAACATGCTTAAGCCACAGCATCTCAGATTATAAATATTTTTCAGGCAAATGCCTGTCTGCAGCATAAGCAGGGTTGGCATGAGAAAGATAATAAAGTAGGTCAGCTTCAATTCTATCCCCACCCAGCCATTTTCTCAGCATCCTTGTCCATGATCCATTTCAGTTCCATTTCTATTCTTCCCAACCCAATGACCAATGCTTAATGCTTGAGATGCTTGATACAGCCTCACCTTTGGTCTCCTTTCTCCCAACCTCATCCCCACATTAATGTCTTTCTGGGTTCTCTCTTTTTCTTGTTGGCTTCACTCTCAGGAAAAGGGGTTGCCATGTAAGAAACTTCACCACCAGCAGGTTCAGACTAACATTGTACCTACTGCCTGCTACCCCAGCAGAAAGGAGATGCTCTCTTTAGAAGAGGCTGTATGTCAAATTAACCTAATGTCTGCAACATACCCATCTCCAAAGCAGTTTCACTGGTCAGGGGATCAGAGGACACTGGTTGGTTGACCCTAGGTCATGAGCTATTCCCCTACCAGGGAGTGGGTAGTGGTAGACTCACCTGAAGTATACAGAAAAAGTTTTACAATAAAATTGCCACCAAAATAAGTGGTAAATGTTAACATAAGGGAATAAAAAAACTTATCAGTCCTGTTTTGTGTAATCTTGGTTATCTTTCTTGATTTGGGGGGATCCTTTATGTCTTATTTTGCTCTTAGTTGGTAGAGTCATATATTGGACATGATATTTCAGTCAAGGATAAGTCAAATGTCATAAAAATCAGAGAACAATCTAGTTTTGATGCATCATTCAACCTCCCTTTCATGTGGGGACTTTTAGAAAGGTCATGTCAGATTGTGTCTTTATTTAATTCTATTGGTATATCATTCCATTTTATTCATGAAAATTCAGATTTCTAATTTCAAGCTGTGCAACTACATATTTTAAAACATTTGGAAGGCAAAACTGATACCTTCCGTTTAAAACTCATAAATATTAGATTGAACCAATTGAAGTTGTTGATATTTGACTATTTTTGACCTAATAATAGGGCAATTTCATCAGGCTGACCTGATACATATTTATCATCTTGCTGGGTATATAGGTATATTTTTTATATGTTCCATGTGTGTTGTGATGTTGTCGCTATTAAATGTGTGACAGTTTTTTTGTTGAAAAGAATAAGTTAATTAGATTAAGATGACTGTTGGTTTGATGATGAGTCACTTGTTAATTCAATGATTAGTAAAGATTAAGTGATGAGTAATAGAACAACTGTGTGAAGAAGTATTATTGTTATTTGATCATTGCAAATAATCAAAGAACTTTGCACCAAGGCTTCTTTTCTTTTTCTCTCTTTCTCTCCCCTAACAGCAATGTAAGAGCAATCATTTAATAATTTAATCTACTGCTTAGCACTTCATTATTGTAATAATAAAAATGAAATAACTCGTACTATATCAAACAAAGCAAGTGGTTTCCTGAAATTTTAGACACTGATATGTTTTCTGTAACATATCTATTTTATTCACAACTAAGGTAGGCTTTCTTAGGGCAACTTGGCAGAAACAAATATTCTCATTCCCCAGTGCTTTCAGGTATGGGTCTGTGCTGGATGTGAATGTCATAAATGACAATAGTGGCATATACATCTACACTGCATGATACTGGGATAGAAAAAGAGACAAAACAATATGTTTTAAATAATGCATTATTTTATTAGGTTTTCTTCAACAACCTTAGTAAATTCAAACCCTCTACCATCATTCAGTAGTGTTTGAAACTGCCTGAATGCTCTATGACTATCTCAGAAGACAGGTTTTATGTATTTTTGACATGCTATATACATTAAAGGCTAGCAGCATTTTAATATATGAAACTATGTGTAAATCTTCAATTATAGAATGATAGATCCCTTAAGAACCATAACATTTTCTGAACTGATATAGACTTCTGTTTGACACAGTGAAGAGAAATAATTGTTTTAAGGAAATTTTAGGAACATTTTAAGGAACATTTTAATGAAATGTTCCTTCATCAATAATGCTGGTGAAGGAACAGTATTAAATTTCAAAAGGAAATAGCGTTTGTCTTTTGGCCAGATCATATGTCATATAGCATTCATAATATTTTTACAGATAGAAGCTGATTCAAGCTGTACCATGGTGAATATATATATATATACACACACACACACACACACATACACACACCCCAAATTGTTCTATCATACTATTTGGTGGTTTCATTTTTATGTAAAACCTGAGGTCTTCACGTCCACCATTCTCTGTTGCCATCCTTATTTACACTGTCTTACCCAGAGCATGTAGGTCAATGGGTGTTGCCATGAGAGATAAGGAAAAGAAAAGCTTTCCCCTTTCCAGTGCTTGTCAACATATGTAAAAGAGATACAATCTGGATTATTTAGAGAAAAGGTCAACTCAAGCTTTGGTTTACGATCACGTTGTTTCTGCCAAATTAGACAATTAATTTATTTGAGTGGAATACATCAACATTGCTAAAGAAAAGCACTTCTATTAGAGGTGGTGATATTTCTTTTTATTTTTATAAGTACTTACATCATACTTGACTAGGTACTGGGCATTGTTCTAAATGCTTACACACAATAATTCACTCAATACTCACAACTACTCTGTGTAGTAGATATTGTTTTTAATCTCCATCTTATAGGTGGAAGAACTAAGGCACTGAAAGGGTAAGTAACTTGACCAAAGTGACACTATTAACAATGACATTTG
Organism: Leucopleurus acutus; assembly: GCF_964270905.1. NCBI lineage: Eukaryota > Metazoa > Chordata > Mammalia > Artiodactyla > Delphinidae > Leucopleurus > Leucopleurus acutus. The sequence continues at coordinate 61,925,506 of NC_139159.1, forward strand.
CTTTGGAAGATACTCTCAAGTACTTCCTTGGCCAAACCTAATGGAACTCAGTTTTAGTTCCTACTTTCTGCCTGTCTTTTGTTCCTAATGTTGAACCTCAGCAATAGCAGCTAAATTTTGGCTTGTGTCCTTATGTCTAAATTTCTAGTACTTTGGTTGCTGCTGGGCTAAAGTCCTTTCACATTAGGCCCATTGCCACCACCAGTAAAACTGGATTTCTACTCCTGACCTAGACCTCGGTGAAAGAGGTAACCTACCTCAACATAATAAAGGCCATATATACGTGATATAAAAACACAAACACATGGAGTCTAAACAATACGTTACTAAATAACCAAGAGATCACTGAATAAATCAAAGAGGAAATCAAATAATACCTAGAGACAAATTACAACGAAAACATGAGGATCCAAAACCTATGGGATGCAGCAAAAGCAGTTCTAAGAAGGAAGTTTATAGCAATACAACCCAACTCAAGAAACAAGAGAAATCTCAAATAAACAATCTAACCTTATACCTAAAGGAACTAGAGAATGAAGAACAAACAAAACCCAAAGTTAGTAGAAGGAAATAAATCATAAAGATCAGAGCAGAAATAAATGAAACTGAAACAAAGAAAACAATAGCAAAGATCAATAAAACTAAAAGCTGGTTCTTTCAGAAGATAAACAAAATTGATAAACCATTAGCCAGACTCATCAAGAAAAAGAGGGAGAGGACTCAAATCAATAAAATTAGAAATGAAAAAGGAGAAGTTGCAACAGATACCACAGAAATACAAAGCACACTAAGAGATTCCTACAAGCAACTCTATGCCAATAAAATGGGCAACCTAAGGAAATGGACAAATTCCTAGAAAGGTATAACCTTCCAAGGCTGAACCAGGAAGAACTAGAAAATATGAGCAGATCAATCACAAGTAATGAAATTGAAACTGTGATGAAAAATCTTCCAACAAACAAAAGTCCAGGACCAGACGGCTTCACAGCTGAATTCTATCAAACATTTAGAGAAGAGCTAACACCTATCCTTCTCAAACTCTTACAAAAAATTGCAGAGGAAGGAACACTCCCAAACTCATTCTATGAGGCCACTATAACCCTGATACCAAAACCAGACGATAATACAAAAAAAGAAAATTACAGACCAATATCACTGATGAATATAGATGCAAAAATCCTCAACAAAGTAATAGCAGACAGACTCCACCAACACATTAAAAGGATCATAAACCATGATCAAGTGGGATTTATCCCAGGGATGCAGGGATTCTTCAATATAAGCAAATCAATCAGTGTGATACACCATATTAACAAATTGAAGAATAAAAACCATATGATCATCTCAATAGATGCAGAAATTTTTAACACCCATTTATGATAAAATCTCTCCAGAAAGCGGGCATAGAGGTAACCTACCTAAACATAATAAAGGCCATATATGACAAACCCACAGCAAACATCATTCTCAATGGTGAAAAACTGAAAGCATTTCCCCTAAGATCAGGAACAAGACAAGGATGTCCACACTCTCACCCCTATTATTCAACATAGTTTTGGAAGTTCTAGCCACGGCAATCAGAGAAGTAAAAGAAATTAAAGGAATCCAAATCAGAAAAGAAGAAGTAAAACTGTCACTGTTTGCAGATGACATGATACTATACATGGAGAATCCTAAAGATGCCACCAGAAAACTACTAGAGCTAATCAATGAATTTGGTAAAGTTGCAGGACATGAAATTAATGCACAGAAATCTCTTGCATTCCTATACACTAATGATGAAAAATCTGAAAGAGAAATTAAGGAAACACTCCCATTTACCACTGCAACAAAAAGAATAAAATACCTAGGAATAAACCTACCAAGGGAGACAAAAGACCTGTATGCAGAAGACTATAAGACACTGACGAAAGAAATTCAGGATGATACAAACAGATGGAGAGATACACCATGTTCTTGGATTGGAAGAATCAATATTGTGAAAATGACTATACTACCCAAAGCAATCAACAGATTCAATGCAATCCCTATCAAATTACCAATGGCATTTTTCACAGAACTAGAACAAAAAATCTTAAAATTTGTATAGAGACACAAAAGACCCCAAACAGCCAAAGCAGTCTTGAGGGAAAAAAACGGAGCTGGAGGAATCAGACTCCCTGACTTCAGACTATACTACAAAGCTACAGTAATCAAGACAATATGGTACTGGCACAAAAACAGAACTATAGATCAATGGAACAGGATAAAAGCCCAGAGATAAACCCACACACCTATGGTCAACTAATCTATGACAAAGGAGGCAAGGATTTACAATGGAGAAAAGACAGCCTCTTCAATAAGTGGTGCTGGGAAAACTGAATAGCTACATGTAAAAGAATGAAATTAGAACAATCCCTGACACCATGCACAAAAATAAACTCAAAATGGATTAGAGACCTAAATGTAAGTCCGGACACTATAAAACTCTTTGAGGAAAACCTAGGAAGAACACTCTTTGACATAAATCACAGCAAGATCTTTTTTGCTTCACCTCCTAGAGTAATGGAAATAAAAACAAAAATAAACAAATGGGACCTAATGAAACTTAAAAGCTTTTGTACAGCAATGGAAACCATAAACAAGACGAAAAGACAACACTCAGAATGGGAGAAAATATTTGCAAACAAATCAACGGACAAAGTATTAATCACCAAAATATATAAACAGCTCATGCAGCTCAACATTAAAAAAACAAACAACCCAATCCAAAAATGGGCAGAAAATCTAAATAGACATTTCTCCAAAGAAGACATACCGATGGCCAAGAAGCACATGCAAAGCTGCTCAACATCACTAATTATTAGAGAAATGCAAATCTAAACTACAATGAGGTATCACCTCACACCAGTTAGAATGGCCTTCATCAGGAAAGCTACAAACAATAAATGCTGGAGAGGGTGTGGAGAAAAGGGAACCCTCTTGCACTGTTGGTGGGAATGTAAATTGATACAGCCACTATGGAGAACAGTATGGAGGTTCCTTAAAAAACTAAAAAGAGAACTACCATAGGACCCAGCAATCCCACTATTGGGCATATACCCAGAGAAAACCATAATTCAAAAAGACACATGCACCCCAATGTTCATTGCAGCGCTATTTACAATAGCCAGGTCATGGAAGCAACGTAAATGCCCATCGACAGACACATAGATAAAGAAGATGTGGTACATATATACAATGGAATATTACTTAGCCATATAAATGAACGAGATTGGGTCAGTTCTAGAGACGTGGAAGGATCTAGAGAGTGTCATACAGAATGAAGTAAGTCAGAAAGAGCAAAAGAATTATCATATATTAACACATATGTGGAACCTAGAATGATGGTACAGATGAACCTGTTTTCAGGGCAGAAATAGAGACACAGATGTAGAGAACAAACGTATGGACACCAAGGGGGGAAAGTGGTGGGGAAGTGGGGGTGGTGGTGTGATGAATTGGGCAATTGGGATTGATATGTATACACTGATATGTATAAAATGGTTAACTAATAAGAACCTGCTGTGTAAAAAAATAAATTAAATAAAATTCAAAAATTAAAAAAAAAAAGGATGTGATAGGCTGGAATGACCAAACCAGTCATCCATCACATACTTGATATTTTATATCAATATTTTAAAGTCTATTTTATCTGATATGAGAATTGCTACTCCAGCTTTGTTTTGATTTCCATTTGCATGGAATGTCTTTTTCCATCCCCTCACTTTCAGTCTGTATGTGTCCCTAGGTCTGAAGTGGGTTTCCTGTAGACAGCATATAGGTGGGTCTTGTTTTTGTATCCATTCAGCAAGCCTGTGTGTTTTGGTTGGAGCATTTAATATGTTCACGTTGAAGGTAATTATCAATATGTATGTTCCTATTACCATCTTCTTAATTGTTATGGGTTTGTTTTTGTAGGTCCTTTTTTTCTCTTATGTTTCCCACTTACAGAAGTTCCTTTAGTATTTGTTGTAGAGCTGGTTTGGTGGTGCTGAATTCTCTTAGCTTTTGCTTGTCTGTAAATTTAGCTTTTGATTTCTCTGTCGAATCCGAATGAGATCCTTGCCGGGTAGAGTAATCTTGGCTGTAGGTTCTTCCCTTTCATCACTTTAAATATATCATGCCACTCCCGTCTGGCTTGTAGAGTTTCTGCTGAGAAATCAGCTTTTAACCTTATGGGAGTTCCCCCGTATGTTATTTGTTGTTTTTCCCTTGTTGCTTTCAATAATTTTTCTTTGTCTTTAATTTTTGTCAGTTTGAGTACTATGTGTCTCAGCGTGTTTCTCCTTGCGTTTATCCTGCCTGCGACTCTCTGTGCTTCCTGGACTTGGGTGACTATTTCCTTTCCCATGTTAGGGAAATTTTCTACTATAATCTCTTCAAATATTTTCTTGGGTTCTTTCTCTCTCTCTTCTCCTTCTGGGACCCCCATATTGCGAATTTTGTTGCTTTTAACGTTGTCCCAGAGGACTCCTAGGCTGCCTTCATTTCTTTTAATTCTTTCTTCTTTATTCTGTTCCATGGCAGTGAATTCCACCATTCTGTCTTCCAGGTCACTTATCCGTTCTTCTGCTTCAGCTATTCTGCTATTGATTCCTTCTAGTGTATTTTTCAGTTCTGTTATCGTAATGTTCATCTCTCTTTGTTTGTTCTTTAATTCTTCTATGTCTTTGTTAAACATTTCTTGCATCTTCTCAATCTTTGCCTCTATTCTTTTTCTGAGATCCTGGATCATCTTCACTCTCATTATTCTAATTGTCTTTCTGGAAGGTTGCCTATCTCCACTTCATTTAGTTTTTTTCTGGGGTTTTATCTTGTTCCTTCATCTGGTACATAGCCCTCTCCTTTTGCATCTTGTCTGTTTTTCCGCGAATGTGGTTTTTGCTCCATAGGTTGCAGGATTGAAGTTCTTCTTTCTTCTGCTGTCTGCCCTCTCCAGCCCATCACTTAAAAGTGCTACCTGTCCTTGAAGACTTCTCATCTGTAACTTCCTGTTAGACTCCTACCTTGATGGCTTACCGAAACTCCCATCTTTCTTTCTTTAGATTTAATTATTAAAATTGCAATTACTCAGAGTAATGTAAGCTACAATATAACAGATATTTAACATTTTGCCATATTTGATTAAGGTTATTTTAAAATAAACAAATTGTTACAGATAAAATTGGAACCCTTGGGTCTTCCCTGGTGGTGCAATGGTTAAGAATCTGCCTGCCAATGCAGGGGACATGGGTTTGAGCCCTGGTCCGGGAAGATACCACATGCCACAGAGCAACTAAGCCTGTGCACCACAACTACTGAGCCTGTGCTCTAGAGCCCACGAGCCACAACTACTGAACCAATGTGCCTAGAGCCTGTGCTCCACGATAAAAGAAGCCACTGCAGTGAGAAGCCCATGCACCAAAATGAAGAGTAGTCCCCGTTTGCCGCAACTAGAGAAGGCCCGTGTGTGGCAACAAAGACCCAACGCAGCCAAAAATAAATAAATGTATAAATAAATTTTTAAAAAATTGGAACCCTCTGCATATTTTTCTCTATCTGTATTCCCTTCTCTCCCTACTGAGAATCAACCATTAACTTGAAGTAGATGTATAATATTCCCATGCATGTATTTTTTTTCCTTAAATGTGGGTGTATCCACAAAAAAAAATCTTAGAACTATTTGAGGTATGTTTTGGCTTCAAATAAATAGCACCACACTGCATGTATCATTTGACAACTTGCTTTATTTATGGACCTTTTTTTTTCAAATTTAATTCTGTTGATGGTGCAATTCTATTTAATTCTTGTTAACTGACGTGTAGTACTGATTACCCAATTTTACTATTATTTTTTTGTCCATTATTATATTGGTAAGTATTTAAGCCATTTCCAAAGTGTCTCTATTGAAAGTCACATTCTAATTTAAAAAAAAAACCTCATATCTACTTGCATACGTGTAAGATTTTTCAAGTGATCTGTTGTCTGTAAGCTTTTTGTCTTTGAGCCCCCCATCCTACAAGAACTTTTAATCTTTTTGAATCGCTTATACATTTAAAAAAACTAAACTCAAGACTTTCGATTTCACCTATTTTTCCAATAGTCCTCTTTTTTGTGTATTTTTGTGAGCCAGGATCGTATCCAGGCTTCCACACTGCATTTAGCTGTCATGTTGCCCCAGTCTCCTCTGGTCTGTGATAGCTTCTCAGTCTTTCCTATTTTTCATGACCTTGAAAGTATTGAGGAATATTTGCTAAGTATTGTGTAAAACTCCTATTTGTCCGATCTTTCTCTCATGATTAGCCAGAGTTTATGGGTTTTTGAAAAGACTAAAACAAGAGTGAGATGCACTTCTTATCAAATTACATGGTACATGATATCCACACGACATCACTGGTAATGTTAAACTTCATCACTTGGTTGAGATAGTGTTTGCTAGATCTCTCCACTGTAAAGTTATTATTTTTCCCTTTCTATACTTTATTCTTTTGAAGCAGGTTCGAAGTGTAGCCCTCCCTCAATGGGGCCAAGGGAGATTTAGTTCTAATTATTAGATGGGGGAATATTTATATATACTAAACTGAACTCTTCTTAAAGTCTTAAAATCGGTATCTAAAATTGTTCATCTACAGATTTAAATACTTACAAAAGTTCCAGTTCCCACCATTTTATAATATTGACATCCTTAAATAGAACGGCTATATCACACTTTAAAAGGTATCCAATAGAATCTAATTACCATGGCCATTTGATACCCACTATAATGCATTTTTGAATATCACATTAAAAAGTTCGTTTTTAACAGTCAGAAATTTTACATTGTTTATTTTTCCCTTTGAATTCATACTCCCATTCCACTCTCCTTAGAGAAAATTTTAAGTAATCTAATTCTTGAAGTATTTTATTAATGCATTTTTAATTTTAAATGTATTTTTAATTTGAAAAGTATTATATTTCTTGGGACTGGAAGTTTCTACTTGTTAAAAAAATCTTATTGTGGATTGAGTTTTCATTGCAACTGTCTTTAGTAGACAATTGATCACAGCAACATATACTTATTATAAATTTAAAAGTGATTACTAAACAAAATGATAAAATTTTCCACAGGCTGTCATACTGCCACTCAGATGCTGTTTCTTCATCCAAAGCCTTTACTTTTTTGCTGTTGTGGTGTCATGTTCAATACAATAAGATAAAAAATTGTTTTGGTATTTCTGTAATTTGCATATCAAAAGCAGTATTGATGATGAAAAATCCAGAAAATAAGATGTTTATGAAGACCATACTATATTTGTAATGATTCTATAAATATTAAAATTTACTTTGCCTCTACAGCAAAAAGGTTATTAGAGAATTTACAAACATGTTCTAAAAATTAGTAAAAATATATGATCAAAAGTAATTTTCATAAAATTTCTACAAATATTGTTTTTTATAACTCCATGAATTATATGTCTCTCGAAACTCCTTTTATCTGAAATATAAACTCAAAGAGGTAAAAACAAATTCTTTTTTACGCTACTAATTATATTTACCAGTTGCATAAAAAGTGGTACCTTCATAAGTCATTTATGGAAGTACTTAATATTTGATAGCAACGTATAGTAATTAAATTCAAAGTCATTACTGTATTTAGCAAAACAAATACTGTGTAAAAATGACTTTGTAATTGATGATAATATCTAGGAATTAAATATTAATTATATGTTTTACAAGTAAGAAAGGTACTTTATAATGTATACACTAGATATCTTTTTTTGAAAAAGAGAATAATTTAAATAATTTGGTAGTTATAGCTGAGGAACGTTTCATGTATAATGTTAGGTACTCACTGAAGACCTACAAGGCTTAGAAGAGTATGGGGTCAGGAATATTCAAGAAAACAAAAATAATCAATGAACGAAATTATCTGAAAAAAATGCCTTAGTTTTGATCAGTAAGAAAATTATCAAATAAATAGACAAAAGCTTTTTAATTTTATGAATGTAGCAGTGAAATAAAAACTGAATTTAACTTCATGTTTAGAATTTGAATTGCTTTCTTCATGATTTAGTTTCTATCTACTAAATTAATAGACATATCTAATAAGTCCAACAAATTAGAGAGTTTTATCTCTCATTTTGAAAAACCTGAAAACACAAGAATAAATATTCATTCAAGCAATCATTCATTCAACACATATTTATGGTCATTTCTCATAGATCTTACTGCTTATGAGGTTGTCATTAAACAAATTAATTCCTAATTAATTATATACAGTTTTAATTGTAATTGTGATTATTATTATTAGAAAATTGTGCCTTGAGAGTGTGTTTAATCAATAATAAACACAGAAAACCATGTTAAGTAAGACCTTAGATTATACCGCAGTCTTAAGCAAATCTTCATTCTAGCTCTGGGCTGGAAATAATTCAGGATTGCATTAAAATTAAATGCCCAAGACATATTTTTACTTTATGTATGTCACTCCTTAAAGTATGTGTTGTTCTGTTTAATAATACAATTAATGTGCTAAAAATGAACCTAAATGTAGGATTATTTTTTCAAGCAGGGGATTTGTTTACTTATTGCTAGATCACATTGTCTTAGAAAGGATTTACAGTGAATCAACTGAGATTAACTCATCATTATATCATAATCAAGACAAAATATTAAGGAGATTTTTGCATGTAGATGTTTTCTGACTTTATCAGTTAAACAAATACCTTGGGATTTAAAAAAATGTAGTTACATAAACTTTTGTCTTATGTGAAAATGAAACCATAAGTCTAAATTAAAGATAACAGAGATATGGTTGCATTTTAAAAGCCACATTTCTCACTAAGATTTCCTAAAAAATGACTCTGCATCTACTGACAAGGATTTCAAACAGTTGAAACATGCTGAAAACCTGTCCTAAACTTGAAAGATGGAATCAATTTCAATGATTTTACCCTCGAACAAACTTCAGTTTTTGCAGCATTCATAATTTCTTAAACAAATTCTATTCTGGAATAGAATAGCATACCCAGTTTAATGCTTCTATTCAGGCTCAAATTCAGTTATCATGCACACTGTAAGAAAATAATAATTTTATCTTTTTAACCATGATATTCTAAAAGAAGTAAACATGTTGATTTGTATTAGGTTAAAGACATTCTTTGCCCTGTTTGTGGTTATTGGACATGAGCTTATTTGAGGAAAGCTGGATTAAAAATAAATTAGGAATTAATTTCAAGAAATGTTCTGATGCTTTTAAGTTCTCTGACTGTGACTTAGTTTTCTGACTCTTTTATACTGCTCTTTGGCTGGTTTAAATCAGACCAAATTTTTGCCAAGATTCTTATTAGGGAAGATCCTTACAGACCCTGAGGTTACTAACGATGGCATCGTCAGGATTAGATATTTCCTAGAACTCTTTTGAACGTCCTTTTACAGAGAGAACATGAGAAAGTCAAGAGGTTCTAGGCACTGTCATCTTGGAAATATCCTTATGAGGTTATGTGGTGGATACACAGGCATATTTGTTGTAGGATATTTGTCCCCCAGGGAGAGAAAGACATTCCCGAGAGTTTGCTGAAATTGCTCACACATTTTACTTTACAATTTTATTTTATTTATTTACTTCTGACAGCACCAGGTTTTAAGGCATTTAAAGTAATTTTAAAGTAGCATGAAAACATGTGGGGAAGCACATTATTGGGGATAAGGTGGAATATATAAAAGATATCCAAAGTTTAGTTTATTATCTTCATGCCAAACTGTGGTTAATTACCAATTTTGTGAAGGTGATTTGAATGGATCCTCTGTTTATTGTATTAGTCCCATATATTTTAATGCGCTCTTATGCTACTTAAATACGAATTCCATAATAGTGCTCTATATCCATCATGACGGGGTGTCTTGGTGGGTCCTATGACATTTGAGGAAGAAAAATAGAAGCATCCTACTTCAAATAACCCAAGTATCAACTGAGGTCACACAGTACCTTAGCTTTACATAAAATTCACTTAAAACTTTTACCCCATATGCCATTGGAAAATAAAATACTGTGACCCAGAGTTCCTGTTTCCTTTACCTGCTGAACCCTCTAGCTCAGGCTTATCGCAACTCTGCTAGTGAACCCTTCAATCAGCTAGGCATTCACATGGGGATTCGTGGTAAGGGCATGCAAGTACAGTAAGTCCCTTACATACGAACAAGTTCCATTCCGCGAGCACGTTCGTAAGTCCAATTTGTTCCTAAGTCCAACCAAGTTAGCCTAGGTACCCAACTAACACAATCAGCTATATAGTACTGTACTGTAATAGGTTTATAATACTCTTCACACCAATAATACATAAAAAACAAACACAAAAAATAAACACTGTAAGTCTTACAGTACAGTACCTTGAAAAGTACGGTAGTATAGTATAACAGCTGGCATACGGGGGCGGACATCAAGTGAACAGGCAAGAAGAGTTACTGACTGGAGGAAAGAAAGGAGGTGGGAGATGGTAGAACTGAAGGATTGTCAGCAATAGGAGATGGAGGGCAAGCTGCAATTTCACTCACGCCTGACGATGATGGAACACACGTTCACATCTTTGAAAGTTCGCAACTTGAAGGTTCGTATGTAGGGGACTTACTGTATTCTGCTTGTTATGAAAAGTTAAAATGTCCCATTATACATCCCTATTAAATGGGTTTTGGCCTGTGCCTCTGGGAATTTCTCACTGGCCTCATTTTGTTTTTTCTAACAGGGCCCAATCACTGCCATGTTCTTTGGCCTCTTCTTTTCCCAACAGTCTTTTCTTCTCAAAACGCTTACCTTCACCCTCAAATTTCTGTTTCCCTTCTATTGTAGAGCACTTTAGTTATCTCTTTGCTATTTTGGAGTCCATAACAGTGCAGCTCCACAAGTCCCACTCACACAACCTAAAAAGAAAATTTCCTTAGAAAACAAACATTTCTTATCTATCTAAGGGGGAAACAATTTTCCTAAACCCAATACACATTTTCTATGACTAATTAGAAAAGGAGTTTATCTCTTAATCCTGTGTATATTATACAATCAAAATGAAATATGGTTCAAACAGGCTTTCCAACAACACCTAAGAATTAAGTTCAAAAAGCTTTCAAAGTTGCACAGCAAAGGACACCATAAACAGAATGAAAAGACAACCTATGGAATGGAAGAAAATATTTGCAAAGGATGCGACCTACAAGGGCTCAATCTCCAAAATATACAAACAGCTCATACAACTCAACAACAACCACCCAGTGGAAAAGTGGGCAGAAGACCTAAATAGACATTTCTCCAAAGAAGACACAGATGGCCAACAGGCACATGAAAAGACGCTCAACATCGCTAATTATTAGAGAAATGCAGATCAAAACTACAATGAGGTACCACCTCACACTGGTCAGAATGGCCATCATTAAAAAGTCTACAAATAACAAATGCTGGAGAGAGTGTGGAGAAAAGGGAACCCTCCTACACTGTTGATGGGAATATAAGTTGGTGCAGCCACTAGGGAAAACAGTACGGAGGTTCCTCAGAAAGCTAAAACTTGAGTTGCCATATGACCCAGCAATCCCACTCTTGAGCATATATCCAGATAAAACTCTAATTCAAAAAGGTACATGCACCCCTATGTTCATAGCAGCACTATTCACAATAGCCAGGACATGGAAACAACCTAAATGTCCATCAACAGATGAACAGCTAAAGAAGATGTGGTACATAAATACAATGGAATACTACTCAGCCATAAAAAGAATGAAATAATGCCATTTGCAGCAACATGGATGCAACTAGAGATTATCATACTAAGTGAAGTAAGTCAGAAAGAGAAAGACAAATACAATATGATATCACTTATATGTGGAGTCTAAAATATAACACAAATGAACTTCCCTATGAAACAGACACAGACCCACAGACATGGAGAACAGACTTGTGGTTGCCAAGGGGGAGGAATGGAGTGGGAGTTTGGGGTTAGCAGAAGCAAACTATTATATATAGAATGGATAACACCCTACTGTATTGCACAGGGAACTATATTCAATGCCCTGTGATAAACCATAATGGAAAAGAATATTTTAAAAGAATGTGTATATATATATACACACATATATATGTATAACTGAATCACTTTGCTGTACAGCAGAAATTAACACAACATTGTAAATCAAAAAAAAAAAATAGAGAGAGAGAGAAAAGCTTTCAAAGCATGCTGATGAGGATAAGCTGATCTGATATAGCATTCAACCTATTTCAGTGCCTGAATATAGAAGTATACTATGACTTATGAAACCTCTGCTTGCCACATCTAATTATTTCAGTTTCATCCTTAAGTATCAATCATGAAGTAAACTTAAATTCCTCAACTAATTATAACTTTATCATCATTTACTGTGGTAGAGTCAAACTGATCCATTAAATCCAAGTAGCAGATTCAATTGTGGACCCTCAAAATATTGAAAGGCAACATTCTCATGATTTCTAGGCTCTCGTCAACTACCTGCAGTTACTTTCAAACAAGCAGCAATACTATTTACTCTGTTCTTCTTAGACACAAAATTTTGGCATAAAATAGTTCAGGAAATCTTGATCCTTAACTTCTTCCCATTTATATGCCAGATTCCTTCAGCCAAAACTCATAAAAGGACCCTGAGGTTTGCCTGAAGAAAAAGAGTGTGAGTTGGGGGTGGTGGTGAGCAATTTTATTTGCTTCTCAGCTCAGAATCTCTGTAAAGTCAGGTTTGACAGGTATGTATATTAGCCAATCATCTCACTTTTGCCCACTTTTTCCATTTTTAATTTATATACTTGCCCCAAGTGTAAAACGTATGTTGTTTTTGGCTGCCAAAGTTCTTGTCCTATTCCTGTGCGTTAATTTTTGTGCCTGCTCCACCTTTAGAGTCTAATGTTGAACGAACATCAACTACAAGGGAAACAAAGCCACCTCTGAACTTTAGCTGTCAGCGTAAGTTGAAAAGAGCAGTAATGGGAGCAAGATGTGGTGTGGGGATGCTGCTTTTGAGGATGGAGCCTTACCAGGGATGCCTGCTCCCTTCCCTTTGGAGAAGAAGCCTTACTCCTCAATTCTTTGCATCTTTCACTTGAGAAGGAAAAACCTTAATGATGCAGTGACACATTTGTTTTGTAACTTTGGATTTTTCCAAAGGGGGTCATGCCTTTTGTTCCCCCTTGCCTGATCATTAATTGTGTCGACCTCACAAAGCAAAATACCACATTCAGAGCTTAATAAAATCAAGATCCCAGAGTCGGTAGGGGTGAAAGTCAAGTTATCCTTTGAAATCTTGGCACCTAGAAAAAAGAGCATGCCACAACCTTGCCACGTATTGTGTACTGTTTATTTTAGCAGTTGTCCAAGCCATGTCTACGTTTGGGAGAGAGGAAGCTATGTTTCCTTAAATCTCATATGAAACATTAAAAAACACATAAGTCTTCTTATTGCCCAAAACAAGGTCATGGAGGGAGTATGTTTTAATGATATGAACATTAAGTTCCTTTTTTTTTTTAAAGTACCTGGCTTTGACCTGCCCCAAAGAGCTTAGTTTAAATACTATTTTGTGAATTGGCCTTATCTTTACATAAATGTATCTCTAGTTAGATCAACATGCTTTATATGGCCTTTATAAGTGAACTCATCCAGAACCTTCCATGAGAGGAATGTCTTGTCAGCGAGGAAGAAACTTGGAGAAGGGTTTGTTAAACTTTCTCACTCTAAGCTCAGGCTAGAATCCAGGTCATGTTGTCATAGAACTCATTTCATACAATGTCATTTTTCTTACATTTACTACGACTGTCAGAAACTTATCTTAGACTTTGATTTTTCCCTTTTTATGAAGCAATTTCGTACCATACTTGACTTTGTTACCATTTTAGAGTACTGAACACTTGAATTTTAATTGGTAGATACGGACTTTCTCTAAGAAAAGAAAAGTTTCATTGGGAAAAGTGGACAACAAGAACTAGCAAATCAGGAAAAAGGTCTCATTAAATATTCATTTCACATCATAAAAACAACTGTTTCTTTATAGAAATGACAAGAGAATAATTTCTTCATGCTATTTCAGAAAGCCACTGTTTGCAAAGAGGCATGAAATGGAGCTACCACCAGTTTTTACCATGGGAACTCTGTATAGCCAACATTTTCCTGACAAATCAGAGCCAAGATCCTTGAATTCTGCTATACAGATACTGGTCCACTGGTCCTCTAAATATCGAAAAAATACGTAATCAAGTCGGGGTCAGAAAATACAGTTCTTGGGGAATCTGGAAAGCACAACATTATGTTCAAATCAGTTTCAGATCCAAGCTAAAGGATCTTTGATTAAATAAATATTAATTGAGAACTTACTATATAAAATGCCTTTACTGTTGGAAACAAAAATGAATATATTAAGTTCTCTGCACTAAAGAAGGCAAAAATCTTGCAGGTCAATTAATACATATACATAATTATTTATAATAAAAATAAGTATTTTTAAGTTCCCAGCATTTACCAAAAATATGCTACAGTCTTCTGAGGAAAAAAAGATAATTTCAAGCAAGTGTGGGAAGGACAAATGTTAAAGAGCGAGGGATGAGTTGATTAAAAGTTGTCAGGATTTCAGTAGATGTATATCGTAATGGGTAAGGAGGTGGGAATTTCATGGAATGACCAGAATTACAATATTTCAGGGAAACCTTTAAAAGCAGTGTCGTAGAATAAAAGATACTATAGTACAGTTTGAAGTTTGGTATATTTATAGGCAAATAATGGCATAAAATGATTTATGTTGAGTTTACCAAAGAGCATTTTCTTTTTTTTTCTTTTTTTTTTGCGGTACGCGGGCCTCTCACTGTTGTGGCCTCTCCCGCTGCGGAGCACAGGCTCCGGACGCACAGGATCAGCGGCCATGGCTCATGGGCCCAGCTGCTCCGCGGCATGTGGGATCTTCCTGGACTGGGGCATGAACCCGTGTCCCCTGCATCGGCTGGCAGACTCTCAACCACTGCGCCACCAGGGAAGCCCCCAAAGAGCATTTTCTATTCTACGATGATTGCTCTACTATCCTTTAAAATCCTTCAGGGTATCATAATTCTCTATGAGTTGAGTTTATCCAAATATTCATCTCATAGGCACTACGCAGCACCCACCCTTACGCTCTTATGATTTGAAACATATCGGGTAATGGTCTTTGAATCATTCAGATTGTTAACTCCTTGGCATTCTGCTGTGAAACAAGGGCAGAATGGGTGAGATGCCGTTATTTTTGACTTGTGGCATATCCCATGATATTTTTCTCCTAGCTTTAATGATTGAAGCTGCTGTTTGTGACTCGACTCAAGTTTTTGCTTGGCCTGCTCACCACTCAGGAAGAGACTAATCTGTGGTTCAATAATTTTCTTCCACATTTTGGCACTCCTGCCAGCACATGCGTTGAGGTCCCCCATGACCATCAGGTTGTCAGACGGTAGAGCAGCTGTGATGAGTTTATCCAGATCTCTGTAGAATTTCCCACTCACTGGAATGTATGAAAGTCAGGATGTTTGCATTGACAGAAGAAATAAATGGTCATTTAGTAAGTCCACACACTGACCAGGCAAGCTGTGGACAAGTAACCACTTAACCACCCAGTGTCTGAAAATCTTTTCCCCTGAAGTCTCACTTCTCCTCATGAAATGTCTGTAATCACTAAGGAGAAATATTCAAAGTATTTTGTTTCTAATACGATTCCTGAACAGGAGTTCCTCCTCATGTTTTCGCAATTAACAAAAAAGACCAACAGAGAGCCATATTTTCGTGATCAGTCTCCCAGAGACTGAAACAACCCCACCCTAACTTCACTGCCATCTTGGAGTGCTTTACTATCAGCTCTAAAGGAGAAAATCAACCCACTTACACTTCACAAATACACTTACAATTGAAAATCACAATTTACTGGGGGCCTGCAACAATTTAGCAACAAGCCAGACTGAATACTTCTGCAGACCACATTGGGTTGAGAAGTGAGGCGGGTTTTTGCTCTCTGGGGAGAATCTTCAGCATCCTGGTCCATGTTATGTCCGTAAGATAGGTACAGAGTCTCAGGAGAATGAGTATTGTGTTCATTAAGGTGTTTATTTTATTTTCTGTCTCTTGGACTGAGACACAGTACAAAAAACATATGTTAGGGAAATGGAAGATATTTCATAGCTTACAATATTAGGATTAAAAATTATAATATTTATTATAAAAAAAGACTCCAATTACCATTTTACTGGGCAGATTCTTTGCAAGATGTATGCAAACGAGAAACGGAATTTCATCTTTAACTCATTATATTTCCATAAGAAGCCACATGGCTTAACTTTAAAGCACAATTCCACCCTTTAGTGAAGTATTTGCCTTTATTTTTCGTTGTTTTTGTTTTTGAATTAGAACAGCAACCTCATTCTTCATAAGTAGATTTTATAGTACATAGAAGTAGATTTCAAATTTCATTTTTTTAAAATAGAAAATGTAATACTAACTGAGGTAAACAGGTAAATTTGGGGGCTAAAGTCAACTTTTTAAAGAAAATAAATAAGCTTTAGATATCAAACCCTCCTCTGAAGTGAATTTTCTTAATTTTCTCATTAAGAATATCTCAGATGCTTTTTATGGCATCATGTCTTAAAGGAGATGACTGGGGAAATTAAAAAAAAAAAAACAGAAAACAAAGTTCTGACTTGCTGATGGCTGCTAATCTCAAAATTTTATTACATAGTCCCTTCCTGTGAAGCAAACTTAGTAGGGAGGAAGAGAACAGAACTCCTGCTGAAGTTATAAATAAACAAAAGCTTTTTGTTTAAAGTAGAGGAGCTGGTTTTCCCCTGCTTTTATGAGCAGAGAAGGAGCTTTTGAGATCTTCATTGCTCTTAATGGAGCCAGGGGTTTTGAGGAATCCACCTGTGCACAAGACACTCTCAAACATCCTCTGGGGAAGTCTTTTTCTCACCCCTCTAATTTGTAGAACATTCATCAGCCTGCAGGATGCTGCATTCACTGAATTTTCCTTTTTTGCATAGAATACTGACCAGATTATGGAATTGGCAGTCCAGTGGTGGGCAAAGATTTCCTGCAAAGGACTTGAGAGTAAATATCTTGGCTTTGTGGTCTATACAATCTCTGTTGCAACACTACTCAGCTTTGCCACTGTAGCATGAAAGCAGTCATAGACACCATGGAAATGAAGGAGCATGGCTGTGTTCCAATAAAACTTTATTTACAAAAACAGGTAGTGGGCCAGATTGGGGGGCAGAGTTTGGCAAGCCCTGGTTTAGTCCAAGAAAACATGTTTCTCCCATATCCTGAACCTCCTCAGCCCCCAAGCACACACATATACACTTAGACTCACACAGCTGTGAGCTGCCCGCATCAACAGAGAAAATTCTTTCACTATCTAAAATTAGTTTCCACCCAAGTTTTACAAGCTGGTCAAGCTGCAGTGTCGAGATTCAGGCAGTTTTTGAACTATATGGTCCTTGCTGTGCACTGAGATAAGAAGAGGTAAAATAGGCTATGTGGTGTCGGTAGGGAAGAAAAAAGAAGTTTTTTCCCTGTGCCCAAGAGAATTGGCACTACTACTTGTTTGTCTCTTAAAATGTCAATATGATTTAGAAATGCATGTTTAATCAGGAAATTAAGTTATCTTAAAAAGGAATTGCTAATGGAATTCTGTCAGAATCCCCGCTGCCATTATTAAATGGGATAGAACTGCTCCCTTCAGCATTTTTCACACCCTCATTAGTCTCATCCACTAAATCTTACCCTAAAAGATAATTTATTTTTGCCTCATTGTGAAATGTTCAAGTGAGGTAATCAAGGTGAATCTTCTACCTTGGCATCTTACCTGATGTTCCCTTTTTGTGTTATTTCTTTCTGTGTAGAAAAGCTTCCAAGGATAATAGTTTTCAGTTCTTTGCCCCCTTTTGGCTTTATACATAAAAGATGTGATGTGTTTGTTTAATGGTCATCAACAAATCTGAGGAACATTCTGACTCTGTGGATCACACAAAAGAGGTAGCATGGGCAGGCAGGCACACAGAAGAGGTGCACAGAAGAGAAACATGGGAGAGGCAGGAAGGCTTGGCAAGTTGTGCCAGGCACCACTCCCACCATTAAAAAGGATCAGACAGAGGGAGTCACCTTAGTCTTTGCTCCTATTTGCAACTCTTGCTGTGTTCTTCAGAATGCCACAGCAATTTCTCCACTAGAGGTATTTCATATGATCACCTACTAAACTCTTGTACAGTAAGCTCCCTACATATTAACAAGTTCCGTTGCGTGAGCGCCTTCATTAAGTCTGATTTGTCTGTAAGTCCAACAAAGTTAGCCTAGGTACCCAACTAACACAGTTGGCTATGGAGTACTGTACTGTAATAGGTTTATAATACTTTTCACACAAATAATGCATAAAAAATGAACAAACACGAAAAGTAAAGAAAATATTTTTAACCTTACAGTATAGTGCCTTGAAAAGTACAGTAGTACCAGCTACATCACTGCTGCTTTTACATTTGCTTCCAGATATTCTGGGCTTGAAATAAGATACTGTACTACTGTACTCTATACAGTACTGTACAGTAAAGTACACAAAAGTGCAACCACTTTTAGAGGATGCATGCACCTGACAATGTATGCCACACATGTAAACTAACTTATGTGATTGGACATGTAAACGTACGTTCGCATCTTTGAAAGGTCTCAACTTGAAGATACCTATGTAGGGGAATTACTGCACACTTCTTCTATTCTTTCTAGACTCTAACTGGAAAATAATTTTAGAGCTGAAAAAAACTTGATAGCTCATCTGACTCAGAGGTTGTCAAACTTGGTAGAGCATCAATACCATTCGATGTCTTTGTTAGGGTGAATGTTCTCAAACTCTGAAAAAACTCTCATTAAGAAATCCTGGGCAAGCCAAGGGAATCTTTATTTCAAACCTGGTCCCTATGTGAACCTGGTGCTTCCTCTAGCCACGGGCCAGGATTTGGAAATCATTTATTTAGTTTGCCTCGTTTGAGAGATGAGAAAGTACATTTTGAGAGGTTAGGTAAATCACCAAAGTTCACACAGCCAGTAAATGGCAGAGCTGGGCTCTGGACCAGTAAATATTGGCAGAACTGCAGCTACTTCATACAGCTGGACACACAGCAGACTTCCCTTATCAGGAATAGAGCTCTTCTACCTGCACTTAGCAGCCTTCTCAGCACAGAATTCCAGGCAGCTTGTACTGGTGGAGTGAGGTGTCATGGAGGAGGAAACATATTTGTTATTCCCAGATAGAACACCAGAGTTGCCAGGTACCCATTTTTGAAACAGATGGCCTGATATTTTACATTTCTATCAGGTAAAAGGAAAATCATGCAAATTCTGTTCTGATGTTTTTAAACTGTCTTGATTATAAATTTTGAGAATGGACCTCAATGTTTACAAACTATTGACGACTGGGTGGGGGAACGATAGGGCTATTCTAAAATGAACAGAAGACATTTGTTTACCGTTGCGCTTAGGGGTGAAAGGAGAAACTTAAGCGGGGTACAGAGTTTTTTGAAGGGATCATTTCTGAGAATATTCAAGTTTGTACACATGTTAAAAACTTCTCATGGTCCTTCTCACCAGACTTGTGTGTAGGGATACAAATTCAAATCCTTTACGCTGTATTGTGAAGCATCCTGTGTAGTAATGTAAACTGCTGTCCAAAAGCAAGAGGAGGGGTGTATTTTTAGAGACATACAATAATCAATTAGCGTACACAGGAGGTATTAAGAAAGTATCTGCAATCTGCATGAAATTACTTGCCAGAATAATGTATTCCCAAGAGTCTAGGATAGGGTGTCCCAAATGAGTAGAGGGGCATTTTAAGTTTATGAAATGTATCTTGTAAAATATAACAGCTTTTAAAAAAGACCAAATATTTAAATGGAAGCTATCCCATGGTTCACCCAAACCGCATAGCTGTTACTGGTGGCAATCTGTAATCGGTGGAAAATTATCCTTAAAACATCCCTCGTTTCCGTTGTTTAAAGTAACCTGAGTTTCTACATTAAAAAAAAAAGTAAATATGTATACCCTCAAATCCCCACAAACAAAAATTCCAGATGCCTTTTCACCATGAGTCTGCCCTGTACTGTATCTTCTCTAAAGACAGGAACTTTCATGTTCACTATTTTCTTCAGCAACAGCCCAGTGCCTGGGATACATGGGGAGCTCAAACATTTGTTGAACGAGTAAATATTTGTTGATTAAGTAGATTCCCATTATTGACTTTTTTCAACTAATAGAGTTATTGCTCTTTCTGCCAACAGCTCCTGCTTTTCCTTCCCAATTTTTCTCTCCCGTTTCCTAACAGCTTTGATACAGATAGTGACTTGTCCATCCATGCTGTGACCCATACTTGCAAAGGGATTAGAGCTGATGCAGGTGTTCCATTGGGCGCCCATCATAAAGCACATTTATCCTCTGGATAGAAACAATCCCTTCAGGTTGCTCTCTGTCTCTTGCACATTTATTAGTCTAATACCACGGGGAAGGGTTCATGAGAGTGATAAAAGTAGTGTGCTTGGGAGCTGTGGTTATTTCTAAATATTGAGTTTGATTTGTCATTGACTGCCAAATCCTCCTTCTTGGCCCCAGCAGTGTCCTTGAAGAGTCTTCCTGTTCTTCTTAACAACTGTCTTCCTCTTCTTTTTTTTTTTTTTTTTTTTGCAGTACGCGGGCCTCTCACCGTTGTGGCCTCTCCCGTTGCGGAGCACAGGCTCTGGACGCGCAGGCTCAACGGCCATGGCTCATGGGCCCAGCCGCTCTGCGGCATGTGGGATCTTCCCGGACCGGGGCAAGAACCCGCGTCCCCTGCATCGGCAGGCGGACTCTCAACCACTGCGCCACCAGGGAAGCCCTGTCTTCCTCTGTCTTACAGCGACTGATTTGTACCTATGGGTCACTGATTTTGACCGACTGCCAAGACCAGTATGGCTGAATTCATTTTGTCATTTGTTAGGGAGCCACAGTATTCTTGACCATATATTTAGCGGGTTTTTTGGACTAAGGTCTAAGATATGGCACTAGAGCAACTAAATGAGTAGCTCATCTGATACTCGGGGAAATGCACTTATACTCTAGGTCGAGAGCTGTACGGAAATGAGGATGCCGGGAGTCTGAAAGATGAAGGCACTTTGGCCCTGAAATAATGGGTGAATGAATGCTTCTGATAAAATTCAGGAAAAACAGAAAGTTCCTATTATAAATAGAATTCTTCTGAAGAGTAAGACTGATCTTGAAAACACAATTACATCAAGTATATCTTGTCCCAACATTCTTCTTCTCTTTCCTTTCTCCCTTTCCTTCTGAAAAAATAATTATTTGTATCCATTTCCCTAAACATGAATACTCATTACAGTGTATACGTGCCTGTGGTTGCTTCAGTGATGAATGTACTGTGGAATTCATTGTTTTAATTTGTGTCCATTATTTGCTGTTAAAGGCAGCATGTTGTATCGCATGTAAAAACTGTCCAACCTCTACCTATGACGTTTGTAGCAGGCCCAGAATTTGCATCTTGTCAATAGCTTGCCTAAATGCTTAGATTAAATAAAGGATTATGAAGTTAGAATATAGTTCAATCTATCTTAATTCTCTGGAATATATTAACCAGTCACTACTAAAAAGCTGATTCCATTAGCATTATCAGGGGTTATGTGGGAAGAGGAGTGGATCTTGGGTGTAGGTTAGGGTGTAGGGCTGAAGACAGAAAGCAGAGATGGGGTAGGAGAAAAGGCACTTTCAGTCCTACACATGGACCCATCCCAGGATGAAGTCCTGACATCAGTGCCTGTCTCCACATTGTTATTCCATGAGACATCACTGTAATCCCCATCGCTTCATAAATTCTGAAAAAAGAGAATTGTAAAGTTTAAAGGGCTCCTTTCCTTGCTATAAGTCTTCATGGACAAAAAATAAAAATAAAATTCATCTATTTATTCGGTCATTTATCAAACATTTACAAAAGGTCTGCTATGTTCCAAAAACTCTTCTAGGCACTTGGGATACATCAGAACACAAAACAGACAAAAATACCTGCCTTTATGGGCCTTGCACATTTAAAAATAACAGGTGGCTACTGATGTTACATTTTTGGTTCAACAAAATCCTGTTATTTCATGGTTCTGTGTTTATGCAATGAAGAGTAAATGTGGTTAAGGAAGCACAAATTTTTCAAAATTATTGTTAAATATATCTCTTCAATTACTCATGATAATGCCTAAAACCACATTCTTATTGGGCAATCTTACTTTGAGTTATGGATTTGTTTTAATCTTTCAGGGCCCTTGAGTATGATGTAAACAACCCTGGTAGGAATAGCGTCTTCAGATCCCAACCAGAGAATCCTCATGAGTGCTGGGGAAGAAAACAAGCAAAGAACAACGTGACAACCTGGCAGGAGAGAGGAGGAAGGGCATCCAGGAGAAGAAAATAGGCAGTAACTGGGGAGCAGGAAAGGTTCCAGATGCCACCTTGCAGGCTACTTAAATTTTGTGTAGAGTCAGACTGGATTTACAATATTCATTTCCAATTAGCATCTCAAAATCATTTGCAATGCCAGATTTCTGTTAAAAAGTAAGTCCTGGAGACATTTTTAGGAAATCTTCCCTTTTTCAACCTCCCAATGTTCCTTTATATCAGCAAGTTCTTATATACGATGTGCTTACATGGAAAAGTCAGTGATGATCCATAAGAATATATGAGCCGTCAAGAACAGTTGACAATAGTCCTGTTTATACACTTTGAATTTATACATATATATACAAACAAGCTAAGGAGGCATGTGAACATTGCAAATCTCACATGCAAATCTCTGTGTCCTAACTTCTTCATGCATGACTCAGTCACGGAATACATCCTACCAGTGACTAAGATTCTCATTTGAAAAACTCAACTCTGCAGCTTTGCCAGTTTAAAATTTCATTACTGTGAAGTTTATCTAAAAGAATCTTTTAAAAAGAAATTCTGATGTGATCAACAGAAATGCATTTTTCTTTCTCCCTCTGCCACTGCCCATTTCTGGAACTGGATTGTTTTTACATGTTTAAATGTTATAAATGAGTTTACAGGTGTAGTCAAACAGGCCCAAAGGCATTTAGCAAAAAAAAAAAGAAAACTAAATTAAAAACAGAGAGCAAACCTCTTTTGTCTTTTAAATGGACCCCTGGCATTGAAGATTACCATGTCTCAGGTGGAGATGGAGTGAATGGATGTCATTAACAATTTATCTTTGGGGAGACTGAATTTAGAATGTGATTAAGCATCAGGACGTCTATCTTCCCCACATCATCTAGGGCTGTATGTTGCCTTCAGCAATGGACATGCCATTAATGTGTTACTGATTTGCAACTGTTTGGACTTGAATCTAACTCATTTCTTTTGTTCACTTCCACCCCATTATTTTTGGAGACTGAAAAGGAAACAACTAAGCTAGCGTCATTTAAAAATTTTAGTGATTGCCTAGAAGTACAATGTAGTAATTTCCTGTTTCCTTTGATGGATTCCTCATTGGTATAAGGAGTTTCTCTGAAATCTTTTCTATCCCAGTCAACCCTCATAGATACACAACTCATGTCTCTGTGTTTTATAAGAAGGAAAAAAAAGTTATTTCAAGACACTGGATTTGTGAATGATGGTTTATTTTAGTATCTTGGATTTTCCTGAAAAGGAGTGATTATACAGTATGGGTATAAAGGGCAGTCAGTTGCCTCCCAGTGTCAAAGTATCTGAGAAAATAAATTCTTGGAGAGAAATTGGCCTGGTGACCACTAAATCAAAAGGAATTGGGTGGGCACAAGGGATCTGTAACTCAGGCAAAGGAAAAGGCCAATTAATTATTTCTGTCTAGAACATTAATCACAATATCCTCTAGATTTAGAATCTCTTATAAAAAGTATTGCTTCAGATGCCTTTGGTTACAAGTATCAGATACTCTAATTCAAAATCCTAAATCTTAAACAATAAGAACATAATATTTCAGATCACTGGAAGGCTTTAAGTAAGGAGGCTCAAGGTGAAATGTAATTAGCAGCTTCTAAGAATCAGAGAGAATTCAGGTTCTTTTCATCTCATCTTCTGTAGTTTGAAACTCTTCAAGTTGCCACTACTATTTGTGAATCATCATTGGAAAACACATATTATAGAACAAATTGAGGGCAGAAGGGAAGCAGATAGACCTGACTCTAGTACTTTCTAGCTGTCTCAACCTTAAGCAAGTTCCTTAATCAATTGCAGACTCAGCTTTTATCATCTATATATTGGTGATACCTTCACTGAGGGGTTGTTAAAATAATTAGAAAGAATAGGTTGGTTGGTTGGCCTGAGGCGACCCAACACTGGAGCCTACCTGGGCTCCTTGGTGGGGCTAATGGTGGACTCTGGGAGGGCTCACGCCAAGGATACTTCCCAGAATTTCTGCTGCCAGTGTCCTTGTCCTCACGGCGAGACACTGTCACCCCCTACCTCTGCAGCAGACCCTCCAACACTAGCAGCTGTGGGGCTGACAGTGTCTTGGTTTCTGGCCAGGTGTCAGGCCTGTGCCTCTGAGGTGGGAGAGCCAAGTTCAGGACATTGGTCCACCAGAGACCTCCCGGCTCCACAGAATATCAAATGGTGAAAGCTCTCCCAGAGATCTTCGGCTCCACTCAACAACCAGCAAGCTAAGTGCAGGACACCCTATGCAAAACAACTAGCAAGACAGGAACACAACCCCACCAATTAGTAGAGAGGCTGCCTAAAATCATAGTAAGGTCACAGACACCCCAAGACACACCACTGGATGTGGTCCCACCCACCAGAACGACAAGATCCAGCCTCATCCACCAGAACACAGGCACTAGTCCCCTCGACTAGGAAGCCTACACAACCCACTGAACCAACCTTAGCCACTGGGAGCAGACACCAAAAACAACGGGAAGTACGAACCAGCAGCCTGCAAAAAGGAGACCCCAAACACAGAAAGATAAGCAAAATGAGAAGACAGAGAAACACACAGTACATGAAGGAGCAAGGTAAAAACCCATTAGACCAAAACAAATGAAGAGGAAATAGCCAGTGTACCTGAAAAAGAATTCAGAGTAATGATAGTGAAGATGATCCAAAATATTGGAAACAGAATGGAGAAAATACAAGAAATATTCAATAAGGACCTAGAAGAACTAAAGAGCAAAGAAACAATGATGAACAGCACAATAAATGAAATTAAAAATTCTCTAGAAGGAATCAATAGCAGAATAACTGAGACAGAAGAACGGATAAATGACTGGGAAGATAAAATAATGGAAATAACTACTGCAGAGCAGAATAAAGAAAAAAGAATGAAAAGAATTGAGGATAGTCTCAGGGACTTCTGGGACAACATTAAATGCACTAACATTTGAATTATAGGGGTCCCAGAAGAAGAAGAGAAAAAGAAAGGGACTGAGAAAATATTTGAAGAGATTAGAGTTGAAAACTTCCCTAATATGGGAAAGGAAATAGTCAATCAAGTGCAGGAAGCACAGAGAGTCCCACACAGGATAAATCCAAGGAGAAACACATCAAGACACATATGAATCAAACTATCAAAAATTAAATACAAACAAAAAATATTAAAAGCAGCAAGGGAAAAACAAGAAATAACATACAAGGGAATCCCCATAAGGTTAACAGCTGATCTTTCAGCAGAAACTCTGCAAGCCAAAAGTGAGTGGCAGGACCTATTTAATGTGATGAAAGGGAAAAACAGACAGCAAGGATCTCATTCAGATTCGACAGAGAAATTAAAACCTTTACAGACAAGCAAAAGCTAAGAGAATTCAGCACCACCAAACCAACTTTACAACAAATGCTAAAGGAACTTCTCTAGGCAGGAAACACAAAAGAAGGAAAAGACCTACAGTAACAAACCCAAAACAACTAAGCAAATGGTAATAGGAACATAATATCGATAATTACCTTAAATGTAAATGGATTAAATGCTCCAACCAAAAGACATAGACTGGCTGAATGGATACAAAACCAAGACCCATATATATAGGGTCTACAAGACACCCACTTCAGACCTAGGGACACATACAGACTGAAAGTGAGGGGATGGAAAAAGATATTCCATGCAAATGGAAATCAAAAGAAAGCTGGAGCAGCAATTCTCCTATAAGACAAAACAGACTTTAAAATAAAGACTATTACAAGAGACGAAAAAAGGACACTACATAATGATCAAGGGATCAATCCAAGAAGAAAATATAACAATTGTATAGATTTATGTACCCAACATAGGAGCACCTCAGTACATAAGGCAAATGCTAACAGCCATAAAAAGGGAAATCGACAGTAACACAATCATAGTAGGGGACTTTAACACCCCACTTTCACCACTGGACACATCATCCAAAATGAAAATAAATAAGGAAACACAAGCTTTAAATGATACATTAAACAAGATGGACTTAATTGATATTTATAGAACATTCCACCCAAAAAAAACAGAATACACTTTCTTCTCAAGTGCTCATGGAACATTCTCCAGGATAGATCATATCTTGGGTCACAAATCAAGCCCTGATAATTTAAGAAAATTGAAATCATATCAAGTATTTTTTCTGACCACCACGCTATGAGATTAGATATGAATTAAAGGAAAAAAATCTATAAAAAATACAAACACATAGGGGCTAAACAATACACTACTTAATAATGAAGAGATCACTGAAGAAATGAAACAGGAAATCAAAAAATACCTAGAAACAAATGACAATGAAAACACGACGACCCAAAACCTGTGGGATGCAGCAAAAGTGGTTCTAAGAGGGAAGTTTATAGCAATACAATCCTACCTCAAGAAAAAAGAAACATCTCAAATAAACAACCTAACCTTACACCTAAAGCAATTAGAGAAGGAAGAACAAAAAAAACCCCGAAGTGAACAGAAGGAGAGAAATCATAAAGATCAGATCAGAAAAAAAATGAAAAAGAAATGAAGGAAACAATAGCAAAGATCAATAAAACTAAAAGCTGGTTCTTTGAGAAGATAAACAAAATTGATAAACCATTAGCCAGACTCATCAAGAAAAAAAGGGAGAAGACTCAAATCAACAGAATTAGATATGAAAAAGAAGTAACGACTGACACTGCAGAAATACAAAGGATCATGAGAGATTACTACAAGCAACTATATGCCAATAAAATGGACAACCTGGAAGAAATGGACATATACTTAGAAAAGGACAACCTTCCAAGACTGAAGCAGGAAGAAATAGAAAATATGAACAGACCAATCACAAGCACTGAAATTGAGACTGTGATTAGAAATCTTCCAACAGACACAATGCCAGGACCAGATGGCTTCACAGGTGAATTCTATCAAACACTTAGAGAAGAGCTAACACCTATCCTTCTCAAACTCTTCCAAAAGATAGCAGAAGGAGGAACATTCCCAAACTCACTCTACGAAGCCACCATCACCCTGATACCAAAACCAGACAAGGATGTCACAAAGAAAGAAAACTACAGGCCAATATCACTGATGAACATAGATGCAAAAATCCTCAACAAAATACTAGCAAACTGACTCCAACAGCACATTACAAGGATCATACAACATGGTCAAGTGGTGTTTATCCCAGGAATGCAAGGATTCTTCAATATACACAAATCAATCAATGTGATACACCGTATTCACAAACTGAAGGATAAAAAGCATATGATCATGTCAATAGCTGCAGAAAAAGCTTTCGAAAAAGCTCGACACCGATTTATGATAAAAAAAACCCTCCAGAAAGTAGGCATAGAGGGAACTTACCTCAACATAATAAAGGCCATATATGACAAACCCACAGCCAACACTGTTCTCAACAGTGAAAAACTGAAACCATTTCCACTAAGATCAGGAACAAGACAAGGTTGCCCACTCTCACCACTCTTATTCAACATACTTTTGGAAGTTTTAGCCACAGCAATCAGAGAAGAAAAAGAAATAAAGGAAACCAAATCGGAAAAGAAGAAGTAAAACTCACTGCAGATGACATGATACTATACATAGAGAAATCTAAAGGTGCTACCCGAAAACTACTAGAGCTAATCAATGTATCTGGTAAAGTAGCAGGATACAAAATTAATGCACAGAAATCTCTGGCATTCCTATACACTAATGATGAAAAATCTGAAAGAGAAATTAAGGAAACACTCCCTTTTACCACTGCAACAAAAAGAATAAAATACCTAGGAATAATCCTACCTAGGGAGACAAAAGACCTGTATGCAGAAAACTATAAGACACTGATGAAAGAAATTAAAGATGATACAAACAGATGGAGAGATATACCATGTTCTTGGATTGGAAGAATCAATATTGTGAAAATGACTATACTACCCAAAACAATCTACAGATTCAAGGCAATCCCTATCAAACTACCACTGGCATGTTTCACAGAACTAGAACAAAAAATTTCACAATTTGGATGGAAACACAAAAGACCCCGAATAGCCAAAGCAATCGTGAGAAAGAGAAACAGAACTGGAGGAATCAGGCTCCCTGACTTCAGACTATACTACAAAGCTACAGTAATCAAGACAGTATGGTAGTGGCACAAAAACAGAAATATAGATCAATGGAACAGGATAGAAAGCCCAGAGATAAACCCATGCACATATGGTCACCTTATCTTTGATAAAGGAAGCAAGAATATACAATGGAAAAACGACAGCCTCTTCAATAAGTGGTGCTGGGAAAACTGGACAGCTACATGTAAAAGAATGAAATTAGAACACTCCCTAACAGCATACACAAAAATAAACTCAAGATGTATTAAAGACCTGAATGTAAGGCCAGACACTATCAAACTCTTAGAGGAAAACATAGGCAGAACACAATATGACATAAATCACAGCAAGATCCTTTTTGACCCACCTCCTAGAGAAATGGAAAGAAAAACAAAAATAAACAAATGGGACCTAAGGAAACTTCAAAGCTTTTTCACAGCAAAGGAAACCATAAACAAGACGAAAAGACAACCCTCAGAATGGGAGAAAATATTTGCAAACGAAGCAACTGACAAAGGAGTAATCTCCAAAATTTATAAGCAGCTCATGCAGCTCAATATCAAAAAAACAAACAATGCAATCCAAACACGGCCAGAAGACCTAAATAGACATTTCTCCAAAGAAGATATACAGATTGCCAACAAACACATGAAAGAATGCTCAGCATCAGTAATCATTTGAGAAATGCAAATCAAAACTACAATGAGGTATCTCCTCACACCAGTCAGAATGGCCATCATCAAAAAATCTACAAACAATAAATGCTGGAGAGGGTGTGGAGAAAAGGGAACCCTCTTGCACTGTTGGTGGGAATGTAAATTGATACAGCCACTATGGAGAACAGTATGGAGGTTCCTTAAAAAACTAAAAATAGAGCTACCATATGACCCAGCAATCCCACTACTCGGCATATACCCTGAGAAAACCATAATTCAAAAAGAGTCATGTACCAAAATGTTCATTGCAGCTCTATTTACAATAGCCAGGACATGGAAGCAACCTAAGTGTCCATTGACAGATGAATGGATAGAGAAGATATGGCACATATATACAATGGAATATTACTCAGCCATAAAAAGAAACAAAATTGAGTTATTTGTAGTGAGGTGGAGGGACCTAGAGTCTGTCATACAGAGTGCAGTAAGTCAGAAAGAGAAAAACAAATACTGTATGTTAACATATATATATGGAATTAAAAAAAATAGGCTATGAAGAACCTAGGGTCAGGACAGGAATAAGGATGCAAACATAGAGAATGGACTTGAGGCCATGGGGAGGGGGA
Source organism: Leucopleurus acutus (assembly GCF_964270905.1). Lineage (NCBI taxonomy): Eukaryota > Metazoa > Chordata > Mammalia > Artiodactyla > Delphinidae > Leucopleurus > Leucopleurus acutus. The sequence goes on from NC_139159.1 coordinate 61,955,350, forward strand.
AGGGTAAGCTGGGTCGAAATGAGAGAGTGGCATGGACATATATACACTACCAGATGTAAAACAGATAGCTAGTGGGAAGCAGCCGCATAGCACAGGGAGATCAGCTTGGTGCTTTGTGACTACCTAGAGGGGTGGGATAGGGAGGGTGGGAGGGAAACACAAGAGGGAGGAGAAATGGGGATAAATGTATATGTATAGTTGATTCACTTTGTTATAAAGCAGAAACTAACACAACATTGTAAAGCAATTATACTGCAAGAAAGATGTTAAAAAAAAAAAGAAAGAATAGGTGTACAATGCCTGAGTTATAATAAATATTCATGAAATAGTAGATGTTATTTTTGTTTTTATTTCAAGAATAGCTTGTTGTTTAGAGAAACTAGATGGTGAGCTAATCTGCTCCCATTGGGCCACATGTTAAGAAATCATCTCTCAGAGTAGGTCATGTTTGTAGATTGTTAATCTTACCCATATTGTATTTATTTTTCTATTTTAGTTAGACCCTCTATCAGCTAGAATTCAGTCAGGAAAGCAAAGTCTCTGTAGAGACCTGGAAGGGAGGTATTGGAGAACCAGAGAAATGATCATTAACCACTCAAGCACTGTTTGTTGCATGCAGGGAAAGCCAAGATGCCATGCAGATCTGGCAACTGACGTGGGACCAGCACAAAGAGGAAGATGAGGTCAACAGAAACTGCAGCTTCTGGGGAAGTAGCTCCTGTTAAGTAACTATGGCCTTAGTAGGTTGAAGATGTGCTGGTTCCTGGGTCTGCCCATCGCCAGGCTTGAGGGTCATAACCTTCTGAGAGTAATGGCTTTTGGCTCTGCTTCCACCTTCCAAATTTCATACCAGCTCTCCCTTTAGCCAACTCTCCCTTGAAACAATATAAAGAAGGGGATTCTGGTACAAACTTATAATAACCAGCTCCAATTGCAGGAGTGGGAGTGGGCCAGATGTTCTCCTCCCTTCATGTTTTTTACTAATTTATACTGTTTCCTTTTGTCCCCAGCACAGTTTGAAAAATAGTGTCTAGATCATTGCTGAAGGAGTCTACTTTTTGAGAATGTAACTCATTTGTGCCTTAGTTTTAAAAAATAATTTAAATATAAACTAGGTTTATATATACATAATTAAGAGCAAACTAGACTATCTCTATAGTACCCTGACATTTTAGCAGCTGAGTACCACTGATGGTGTTGGAAGAACCCAGTACTGTGCATCAGGGGATTTGGGCCCCTGTCCTATTTGTACCATATGCTTACCAGGCGAGCTGGTGAACCTTGGTTCTCTCCACATCCATAGTTGATGAGTGAAGAGATCATATATAAAAATCTATCAGTTTTCTACCTGACAATAATAATATTCTTTGCGGCCTATGATGGAGACGTTTTAGAACCACTAAAACCTCCTAGGGGTGCAGGATTTATTAGATACATTTATTTTTCAAATAAAGTATTCCAAAAGTATATTTATGCATTCAGGGGTAAAAAAGAGTACATGAAAAGACACAAAATTCTAAAAGTATCTCTCTCCATTTGGGGGTTAGAAAAAGTATATAAAATATACAAAATTTAACATTTTATCTATAGTATAAATATGAATATGAATTTAAAGCTTTACTTTTTAAGGTATATAGCCCACCCGCAGGGGGCCACTGACCGGAAGTTTTCATTGCTCCTTCTACCTGCAGGAGGACTTGGAAATGCCCTTTCTCTTGAGGAGATTATCTCTCTCTTCCTGACAAATCCCTGTTCCATTGCCGCATGCCACATATAGCTGCCACCACCCCAGGCTTCCTGTGGTGCATTCCTGTCCACATCCTTGGGTACAGAATATGTCCTGGCCAACCCTGCTTTCTTCTTCCTCTCAGGGACACAAGGAGAAAACATTTTCTGATCTTTATGTGCTTCAGTCAAGAAAGGTCAGTTTTTCAGCATATCCTGAGAGGTAAGATGGAGTGCTAGAGATATATTCAGACATAACAGGGAAGGGATCTGGGATTTGAAAACACACACAACTTCTGTTTCAGGTCATTTAGAAAGATTTTTGGATTATAAGAGTTGATGGTGGACAGATGTGTCTCTACAGTTCTGAGCTTTAAAAAAAAAAACAACCTTGAAACATCTGATGAGAGATTAGGAAATCTACATCTGTCATTATACAAATGAATTTGAGGGAGAATGTTTTTGTCTTTTTTCTCATGGGTAAGAGACTGGATGAATGGGAAAGCACTTATTAAAAGCTTTGGAATAAAGGAGCTGCACACAACACACATACTTCATCAGGCATTATAATGCAATACTGCAACTTTCTTTAAAATATAACTCTGCATGGGCTTCCCTGGTGGCGCAGTGGTTGAGAGTCTGCCTGCCAATGCAGGGGACATGGGTTCGGGCCCTGGTCCGGGAGGATCCCACATGCCGCGGAGCAACTGGGCCCGTGAGCCACAACTACTGAGCCTGCGCGTCTGGAGCCTGTGCTCCGCAACAGGAGAGGCCACAATAGTGAGAGACCCGCGCACCGCGATGAAGAGTGGCCCCCGCTTGCCACAACTGGAGAAAGCCCTCACACAGAAACGAAGACCCAACACAGCCATAAATAAATAAATAAATAATAATAACTCTGCAATTGCCCATTCAGGACCACACTAGCTTAACGAAGACAACGAGTGATGCTTCTCCCCTGATGCATCTTTAGGAGCATAAACATAGGTTCAACTGAAAGATTAGTTTTGATTTTTTGGCTGGGTTTCCTCTCCATGGTCACTCAAATAAAACGACAGAAAATGCTGCTATACTTTGGTGCTTTACCCAAATCCAGAGAGGTGTATTGGGAGATATTGCACATAAGCAATTATTTCAGCACTGAATTTATAAAACTCGGGCACACAGAACCTGGATGGAAAGCATCAGTTTCTCATCCCAAATTTGCCACTGTTTCAGCCACAAGAGCTTGAATTTTACCTCTCAGCTTTTGTTCTCCCATCATTGTATCTCTTATTCTATCTACTTTGCAAACCCTCTCATGTGAAGCCCTCATAAAGTGATGAATATGACAGTGCTCTAAAATCTGAGAAAAGCTATCCAAATACAAGACTCTATACACTATTATTTTTATTGGCTGTCTCTTACTGAGCAGTTTAGGGAACCAGCAGTCTTTCAAGAGATTAAGATCTCAACTTTGCATCTCAATGAAAAACAGCACTTCTAGGATTGCAAGGCCCTTCTTATAACATCTCTCCTGGGGGGTGGGGGGAATACCTCCTGGTTAATCATCAACATCACCACTCCCTCCACTGAGAGCGATATCTGATGATGAATTACTCTAGAAGTGATCTAGCCTCACCCCTTGTTAGGCTGGGGAAACCTAAGCCGGTCACAGCATTTGTCTTCAGATGCAAGGAAAACAAAAATCAAGGTCCATAGGAACATTAACTTTGCCAATATATATTTGGACGCTTTATTTTTACTCTTTCCCTATGCAAAGTTGCTCATCATGTTTTATAACCCTCATCTTTCCCTTTCATTCTCTCTCTTAGGTGGTAATGAATAACTATCATTTCCTCATCTGTACATTCATTTCACAAATGTTTGGGACCAGTTCTGTGGTAAGGACTGAATTCGGTCTTGGTCCACATGATGAACACGATTTCTGTCTTCACAAGTATTATAGTCTAGAGTTAAGTAGAGGCAAGTATAAGTGTATTACAGGAAGAGGCAGAAGTACCCCAGCATATGTGCATACTTGAAACCAGGAAAGAGAACATTTGAGAAAAATTAATGCCCTACAACTAATCTCTGTTCCCCCCACTCCTAGGCTGAGAGCACCTAAGCCAGTTTTAGGGGACTGACTTAGGCTTCTAAATTGAATCCTGAAAGGAGGAGTAGGATTTGGTGATTCCATCCCAATTTCCCTTGAATTATTGTATCTATGATCTCATCTTCTCTTTTTGACTGTATCCACTGTCTTTACTTGGCCATAAACAACTGGCATTCTAAGCCACCACTGTAATTGTAACTTTAGAAGATACTTTTTCAGTATCCACCAGATGTAAGCCTGAATTGAAATGGTTTGGTTGCATCTGGATTATCAGAGGGAAGAATTGATAATGTTGACAACAGAACTACTTAATAAAGCTCTACAATAAATTATTATAATATCACTTTGTTGCTTCTTCCTATTCTCAATAAAGCATTTCTGAATAACCCTTCTTAGGAGCCTCTAAGCCAGCACATTCCAACTGTACCCCACTATTGACTCTCAAGAGGTCCTTTGGAATGTCAGTTTGAACAACAACATTAGTTTGAACTTCATTAAGAATACTTTAACTGTCTTAAGACATGTAATAAAAATGATACACATATTTTAACATACTGATATCAACTGCCACACTGATTTGTACAGATAAACTTATCTTTATGCAAACCTGCTACCCTGCAAAACTCTTTAAAAGCTGTTGCCATTGCAACTACTTATATATGTGAATTAGGACTTGCTCAATTCTGTAGAAAGAAGACAAAATATATCAATAAATTGAATGCTGAAACTTATTTGACTGTCCTCTGTGACACTCATTTTCAGATTTTTTATGTTTCAAAATGACCTTTTATTTTGAATGACTCTGTGATACATAATTGCTATCAACTTAAACCAACAAACAGAAAAATATGTTTTCATACATTGGTATTCTGTCATAGATTTTTGCTTTGGAAAAAGATCCCTTTGCTCAGTAGGTTTGAAAACTGTTGAGCTAAGCTCTTGTCCTGCTTCATTTCTCATGCACAGTAATGACATCTTAGCAGGGTTTGAAGCTTCAACTTATAAATACAATTCAAACAAGAGTAAGCTGCTGTTGTTGAATCACGTGGATTGATTTTACCTTCCAATGCCTCTCATAGGAGTAGCAATATCGTTGCTTTTAAGGGTGACATTGATGTCTGATGTTTGGCCCTTTGCCTTTACTTAAAAATTATCTGTATATATTTTTATAAAAGTAAGAGTTTGTTATATCACATAATTACTCAAGGCAGTTGGTTTTTCCACATACAAGGTTTGCATTTTCCTTTCTTCTTTCTACCTTGTCACCTCCATGCTTTTAGTTTCTTTAACGTCTTTATTGGAGTATAATTGCTTTACAATGTTGTGTTACTTTCTGCTGTATAACAAAGTGAATCAGCTATATGTATACATGTATCCCCATATCCCCTCCCTCTTGCATCTGCCTCCCACCCTCCCTGTCCCACCTCTCTAGGTGGTCACAAAGCACCGAGCTGATCTCCCTGTGCTATGCAGCTGCTTCCCACTAGCTGTCTATTTTACATTTGGTAGTGTATATATGTCCATGCCACTCTCTCACTTCGTCCCAGCTTACCCTTCCCCCTCCCCGTGTCCTCAAGTCCATTCTCTACATCTGCGTCTTTATTCCTGTCCTGCCCCTAGGTTCTTTAGAACCTTTTTTTTTTTTTTTAGATTCCATATATGTGTGTTAGCATACAGTATTTGTTTTTCTCTTTCTGACTTACTTCACTCTGTATGACAGACTCTAGGTCCATCCACCTCACTACAAATAATTCAATTTTGTTTCTTTTTATGGCTGAGTAATATTCCATTGTATATATGTGCCACATCTTCTTTATCCATTCATCTGTCGATGGACACTTAGTCACCTCCATGCTTTTTTATTGTCATGGTTTAGTACTGCCTGGTATCCAGGTCTGTTGCTACAACATGAATTGGCTCTTTCAGATATTAGTTTGACTCACTCCCATCAAAACCAAACATATCCTGTGCACAACTCTTTCATGGCTGATACTAATTTGGCTCTTTGATCATGGATAAGTACTTTCTTTTTTCATTAAAAAAAAATTCGCTTTAGCCTAAAGGTTAAAGTTCATGTGTTAATCTTGACTTTCATCGTCTGTGACTTCAAAGTTAAAGTCAACGACTGCCAACATAACTGATCAGGAGTAGGACACGCTGACAGTGTAGGCAGCCATGTGGATAGTTCTTGGGTAGTTAGTGCCAAATTATCAAAATATATTTAAAAAATACTACTTGTTTCTTAATTCCCATACAGGTACAAGTCTAAAAAATTATGCTGTATCTCATTACTATTAACTGGGATCACTCCAATTTTGTCTAATAAGCAGAGACAGATTTTTGGTAATGATGAATGTCAATATTTATCGACAGAGATAACTATTATCACAAAGGAATCAGGGGTCAAACTTTATCTGAAAAGATGTTCTCCTGACACTCATCGATCATGAAGTTGCATTGGAACATTTTGTGAATTGTCTAATTATTGGACCATTTTAATTGTATGTATCCATACATTTTTCATTCTGTCCCTAAATGCTGTAATTTAAGAAGTTATTTCTAAAACTGCTATTTAAGCATGGCTGGGAATTGATGGTATATAAAATGTACTTTTCCCATCAGTAAACCACAGAACAAGATTTTTTTTCTCTGTTATCATACTGTCTTATCAGAAGAAAATATTTTTCGTTCAGTTCAGCTGTAGGCAATAAACATGCAGATACCTATATCTACAATCTGATTGTTAACTCTACTCCAGATCATATTGCCATAGACTTTGGAGGAGCGCTTCTTATTTTGTTAATGAAATTTTTCCAATCATCTGAGACAGGAATCTTTCTATTTGATCCAAGTGGGAATTAATTAAAGACTCAAACTCCCTTTCTTCTGAAATTAGTGGAATTCAACTGGACTTCTAAGAGAGAAGTTCTGCAATAAACAAGATCCCAGCAAAACACAACATCTAAACAAGAACATTTAATTATGTTTGAGTGCTATTTCTTGAACTTAATTGATAAAGGATGTATATTTCTGTTGAACCCTAATAACATTCCAGCAACTAACTTTCCAAAGAACACATGCACTTTAGGAAACATTGGCAAAGTGTTCCTATATACACCTAGGCAATGGTCACTCAAGGAGTTGTCCAAGGCCCAAAGACGGGGGCAGAAAAAGCTAAAAGTTTTTCTACTGTAAGATAGTTGAATTATCCATTTATAATGGAGTAAAAAATGGTGTAAATAAAACTGTATTTAAGTACAAACTGAACATTCTTGGTATTTAAATAATCATAAACAAAATACTTTTGGTTTTCTATTTTGGGGTAGCCATGTTGAAATAGCCTACATTTATAACAAATTTAATGCAAACTCATTCTGATGATACTCCAGTGGTTTGAAAATTTTAATCGCCTTCTTTTAAGAATACTATACTCCTAAAGATTAGCATAAAACAGGAGAGATGCTAGATTATTGTCTCCTATTGATCTATACTGTATTTTTTTCCGGGCAGCATGAATATATTTAAATAATTGAAAAATTCAGGATTTACTTTAATTCCCTTGGCACCAAAAACGTTTCTCAGTTTGTTGGAATGTGAAAGAAGACAGTAATACCAGTAGGCATTCTGTAATACTGTCAAATGCCCATGAATTGAAAAGAAAGCTGACTCTATGAGCTACTTAAATAAAATGGACTAGTGTATACTTGGCAATTCTGAGTTGAGAAGATTTTGACGAATTATGAGGCTGCATACATATGTAAAACATGACAAAGTATTTAAGAATCAAAAGAAAGTCTGCTTTCCTCCAATATGTTGTGTTTTACTCTAGCGATTCATACTTATAAATAAATACAAATGTCTCACATGTTCCTAGCACACAGTAAGTACTTAATAAATATTATTACCTTTATCCTCGTTATTATCAGATACTTGTTGTACTTTTTGTAATAAAAGATGGACCCTGAATGACCGTGAAAGGAAAATTGAATTGGTAACTTTTTCACCTAAATGTTAAACTGATGGCACCTCGGCAGCTCTCCTGTGGATGCGACTTAACACAAATTAAATTAAATGTATTGGGTACTGGACCTGTGCTTTAGGGAAGTAGGTACCATTAGTCTCCTCTGAGTTCTCTACATCTTTCAGCCATGTTGCCTGGTGCTGACTTGTTGGTGTGTAAAATTTGTTCTCTATGTGTGAAAAAGTTGCTCAGAATCCATGGGAATGTTCCACACTGATTACCCATGACATGCATCCTCTGCTCACAGATTCATTCCATCATTTCACATGTGATGGCTTCATGTCAATGAACCTTAGTTTACTTTCAATAAAGTAAGCTAGCAATCAATATTGACACAAAACAGCCTCACCATGTAATGGCTACTGGTTACGAAAATCAATCAAAGGAACGGGGCCTTAGAAGGTACTCCCTGAGCGACAACATGTTCTGACACAGGATCTTTCAGTGCTTAACAATCCATCTCTGCCTCATTCAGGAAGTCGATCTCCCTGCGGAAGGTGTTCCTGAAATATCAAGTGAAAAACCGTGCAAAGGAAAGATGACTCCTCCCAATAGTAAGAAGTTCAGAAACACAGGACCAGCCAGCTGTGGTGAAGTGACTGAAATGTGTGCTCTACCACTCTGTCTTATATAAGTGTTCCCCTCTGAAACCATTTTATAAATAAGAATAGAATTGCTATAGATTCTTCTAGAATATCTGAACCTAACTTTTTTGAAACAAGTCCCATGAAAGGAAATGGAAAAACAGCATTCCAATATCAACATATGAGCCCTAAGAGGACCATTCAAATATAAGAAATATTGTGTGGGAGAGTTAAATATCCTTATTTTTTTTATTAAAAACTGCTTGAATTCAGAAATGGATACTAAAAGAAACAAGGTAGATTTAAAAATAAAAAGAGGCATTAGTCTTTATATTAAAAAAAAAAGCAAAAAACCCAAATCAGGATCATTTTACTAGGTCCAATATTTTGTCATTTGCACTATTCTTTGTAACATAACAAAGTTTAAAATAAGTTATTTTCTGGGCTTGTAATAAATTCTTCTGCAGTATGTTTAATATTTACCATAGACTACCCAGGAAAAAAAATATCTCACCAAGAGCTCAAGTCAGGATAAAAATGAGCTGCTTAAAGAAATTACCCCTGGGGAAGTATAAGAGGCAACTTAGTTTATAAGTGATGGGAAGACATGAGGTTTGGATGATATTTTTTCACTGAGTGAAATTACTTTTTTACATATATTCTTGAAAATCTCCATGCAGCTTCTAGGAGAAATATTCCCCTTCTACTAAAGTAAGAACATACAGCAATGGCACACTCTTTTTTTTTTTTTAAATACTGGCTCCCAAATTTCTTTGCTAGTGATACACAGAATACAAAAGGAATAATTTGACAAGTTACAATCAGTTCAGTTTGAGATACATTGTTTGAGTATGAGTCTGAAACTCCAAGAAGAGTCCTAGATATAGAATTGATTTTTTTCATATAAAATTATCTAGCACAATATATTGATTAATCAATATAATGCCAATTTATAATAACACCAAGTTCTCATTATATGTGGGTCATTTCTTGAGCACTCTGAACTGTTACAATGACATACGGTACTTGCCCACTCCCATGCCAACATTACACTAGTTTTATTTTTAAATTCTTGTTATTGCATAAATAATTCTCCACACCTTATCACTACAACATCTTCTTCTTCCTCTTCAAAATTGTCTTGGCTGTTTTGGTTCTTTTTTTATCCAGCAGGTTCTTCTTAGTCATCCATTTTATACACATCAGTGTATACATGTCAATCCCAATCTCCCAATTCATCCCACTCCCTGCCGCTTTCCCCCCTTGGTGTCCATACGTTTGTTCTCTACATCTGTGTCTCCATTTCTGCCCTGCAAACCGGTTCATCTGTACCATTTTTCTAGGTTCCACATACATATTAATATACGATTAATATGTACACACGTATTAATATAAGTGTGTACACACACGTATTAATATACGATATCTGTTTTTCTCTTTCTGACTTACTTCACTCTGTATGACAGTCTCTAGATCTATCCACATCTCAACAAATGACCCAATTTCATTACTTTTTATGGCTGAGTAATATTCCATTGTATATATGTACCACGTCTTCTTTACCCATTCGTCTGTCGATGGGCATTTAGGTTGCTTCCATGACCTGGCTATTGTAAACAGTGCTGCAATGAACATTGGGATGCATGTGTCTTTTTGAATTATGGTTTTCTCTGGGTATATGCCCAGTAGTGGGATTGCTGGGTCATATGGTAATTCTATTTGTAGTTTTTTAAGGAACCTCCATACTGTTCTCCATAGTGGCTGTATCAATTTACATTCCCACCAACAGTGCAAGAGGGTTCCCTTTTCTCCACACCCTCTCCAGCATTTGTTGTTTGTAGATTTTCTGATGATGCCCATTCTAACTGGTGTGAGGTGATACCTCATTGTAGTTTTGATTTTCATTTCTCTAATAATTAGTGATGTTGAGCAGCTTTTCATGTGCTTCTTGGCCATCTGTATGTCTTCTTTGGAGAAATATCTATTTAGGTCTTCTGCCCATTTTTGGATTGGGTTGTTTGTTTTTTTAATATTGAGCTGCATGAGCTGTTTATATATTTTGGAGTTAATCCCTTGTCCATTGATTCCTTTGCAAATATTTTCTCCCATTCGGAGGGTTGTCTTTTCATCTTGTTTATGGTTTCCTTTGCTATGCAAAAGCTTTTAAGTTTCATTAGGTCCCATTTGTATATTTTTGTTTTTATTTCCATTACTCTAGGAGGTGGATCAAAAAAGATCTTGCTGTGATTTATGTCCAAGAGTGTTCTTCCTATGTTTTCCTCAAAGAGTTTTATAGTGTCCGGACTTACATTTAGGTCTCTAATCCATTTTGAGTTTATTTTTGTGTATGGTGTTAGGGAGTGTTCTAATTTCATTCTTTTACATGTAGCTGTCCAGTTTTCCCAGCACCACTTATTGAAGAGACTGTCTTTTCTTCATTGTATATCCTTGCCTCCTTTGTCATAGATTAGTTGACCATAGGTGCGTGGGTTTATCTCTGGGTTTTCTATCTTGTTCCATTGATCTATATTTCTGTTTTTGTGCCAGTACCATATTGTCTTGATTACTGTAGCTTTGTAGTATAGTCTGAAGTCAGGGAGTCTGATTCCTCCAGCTCCCTTTTTTTCCCTCAAGACTGCTTTGGCTATTTGGGGTCTTCTGTGTCTCCATACAAATTTTAAGATTTTTTGTTCTAGTTCTGTGAAAAATGCCATTGGTAATTTGATAGGGCTTGCATTGAATCTGTTGATTGCTTTGGGTAGTAGAGTCATTTTCACAATATTGATTCTTCCAATTCAAGAACATGGTATATCTCTCCATCTGTTTGTATCATCTTTAATTTCCTTCATCAGTGTCTTATAGTTTTCTGCATACAGGTCTTTTGTCTCCCTAAGTAGGTTTATTCCGAGGTATTTTATTCTTTTTGTTGCAATGGTAAATGGGAATGTTTCCTTAATTTCGCTTTCAGATTTTTCATCATTAGTGTATAGAATGGCACACTCTTTTATTAAACTAGGTTTTGCACATTCTTTCCTACGTTGCCCCCACTCCATCACTGTATCACAAAAATTTCTCAGTTAGAAGTCTCGTCGATGGATCTAGAGATTATCATACTAAGTGACGTAAGCCAGACAAAGACAAATATCATATGATATCGCTTATATGTGGAATCAAAAGAAAAAAAAGACATAAATGAATTTATTTCCAAAACAGAGACTCACAGATGCAGAAAACAGACTAATAGTTACCAAAGGGGAAAGGGGGGGTGGGGGGAGGAATAAATTAGGAGGCTGGGATTAACATATATATACTACTATTGATGTATATATATAATAGATAACCAACCAGGACCTACAGTATAGCACAGGGAACTATACTCTCAATATTATGTAATAATCTATAAGGGGAAATACTCTGAAAAAGAATATATATGTATACACATATATATGGATAACTAAATCACTGTGTGGTACACCTGAAACTTATACAATATTGTAAATCAACTATTCTTCAATAAAAAAAAAATTTTTTTTTAAGTCTTGTCTCTACCACATGTAAGGTTTATCAAACAAGGAGATAACCATGAATATAAACATAGTTAACGTGCTAAGAGGCTAGAAGAATACAGGGTGAGATTTTCTAACGTTCTCAATAAAGCTATAGGTTAAATAAAAATCAGGATATATCACACTGAATCAAGTGGTCCTTTTGAAAAACACAACTGTAGCACCAGCGCCCCCCACCTAAATTTGACCTTATCTATTAATCCTCCTAATCTCTTTTTCTCATTTCTTCTTTAAGAGCAACTGTTAGAGCTGGTTTTCTCTTCACTTTGGATTTGAGCTGAAACAGGAAGCTGAGGGGTGCAGGAGGAGTCTGTCTCTGCTGTTTACTCCCCTTTTTTAATGAAGCCTTCAAAACCATCTTTCCTCTTCTGCGCTCTGGTTAAATAGGTACTCGGGGCCAAAGCACCTGCTGACTGATTTCTCTAATTCAAATGATAAGATTCGAAACAGTTCTGCAGGCTTCCTGCTTGCCCTTCAAGTCCTGCTGCAGGTTATTTGCTCTGACTCTGTTTTCTCAGCATGCTTAATAGGACACGCACAGATGCTATCAACGGCCTTATTTAATCCTTTGCTGGTGCTGTGCAATTCCAAAAAAAAAAATGTATTGTACACAACTTGAAACCAAATTAAATTTGCCCTTCAGTTTGTAAAGGCCCTGAAGATTCTAAGATGGAAAATTGGAGCAAAATTGAGTGCCCCTACTTTTGTGTCATGTATTACAAACTATTGGAAGGTAAGTTAAGGCTCTCTTTATCCTGGTCTTCACAGAGCTGGTGGGAGAAAATTCTATTTCTGATTCAGGATCCATTTTCTCCTTTCCTTTCCCCCGCCGCCCCCCCGACCTCTCCAAGTACTTTTGGAGAAGAGAGATGAATAGGAAATGCTGGTAGTCTGATCACTTTTGTGTGGACCCAAGGTCATTTTCTGAGTATGAGCTGCTGTTGCTCATTCCTCAGAGATGTGGCCAGTGAATTATAGAAAGGTTCTTTCTTCTTGCTAGGGAGATAGCTTCCTTGCACCATCTTCCCTGACAAAAACAGACACTTCTGGCTGATTCCAACTGCAGAAAAAAAAGTACCCATGAACACCTGTATATCCTTGCCCTAGACGTATGAATTAACATTTTATCAATGTGTACTCTCTCTCCTTCTCTTTCTTTCTCTCTTTCTCTCTCTCTCTCTGCCTTTCTCATATACAAAATATATTTACACACACACTCTTTTTTCTGAATTATTCAGACAAGTTATAACCATTATGAATTTCATCCAAGAACACTTCGGCATGTATCACCTAAGAATGAGGACGTTCTTCTATAAAACCACATACTCTCACACTGAAAAAATTTTAAGTAGACACAATAATATTATTTAATATGCATATTCCATATTGAAATTTCCCCAACTGTCCCAATTGTTTTCTGATTCAGGATCTACCCAAGGATTAGGGACTGAATTTGACTGTCATGTCTTCTTCATCTCCTATCTATCATGCCATTGAAAATTTTGGCAAGTTGGCAGGTAAAACGAACAACTTACAATCTGTCCAGTCACTTCCCTAAGATTAGGTTAAATATTTCTCCATGGATACTACATACATAATGTTGTGAATTTCCCAATACATCATTTTAGGAAGCACGTGTTGCCAGTGGACCCATTATTGATGATGCTAACTTTGGTTACTTGGTGGCCACGTCTACCAGATCTTTCCATTGTGAAAGAACCTTTCTTTCTCTCTTTCTAATCAGTAGGTAATCTGTGGGGTGATACCAAGAGATCACATTAAGTGTTGTTTCCTAGTTACAACCTGTTTTTTGCCATGCCTGTGTATTTTACCATTCACTGGTTATCTTTGCCTCAGTTAATTACTAAATTAAGATGGTTATTTTCCAAGTTGGCCACTCCTCCTACATTCATAAGCTGGTATTCTTCTGTAATAATACTTCTTCCCTCTCCTTTTCCTTGAGTAACACTATGGATGCAGAACTCTTTCTTTATTCAATAATTATAACACTGAATATATATGACTACATAAAAAGATGATTTTTATATATTAAAATGATCAATTCTGAAACCCACACCTGGATTCTTTTTTATTCTTTTAAAATCTGTGGTCACAACCAGTACGGAAGTCCTGAAATATTTCCTCCATACTTGTAGAGTGGCAAGGTTTTCAAAAGAGACACAAAGAGAAATAAAGTCTTTGTTTCTTGGAACTCGATACACTAATCAGATGGCCAGTTGGTTATGGGAATTTTCACTTATGGAGAAAACAGAACTAAGCATTGAATTTGGCAATTTGGACCATGACAGTTCTCTGCATTTACAGGAAAACAAAAGTCTTCCATATTAAGAAGCTGAGTTCTCTGGAAAGATAAAAATAAGAAACTGATTAACTGAAATGAAGACAGAAAAATATCCAAAGAACCAGCCAACACACTAATAAAAGAAACCCAGAAGCAATCAAATACATAATTTGACTTGTATAGGCTTATAAGAGTGCTGATGGTGAGCAGGGCATTTTTACTAAGAAAACCAGATGTGACATGCATGTGATCCAAGTCCTCCCTCTCTTTCCTGGCCTGCTGCAGTTGCATAGTTCAAAACCCAACTACCATATCAGGATGGCAGTCTTCCTCCTTACAATTTTAGGTAACTCTTGAAGAAGAGAAAATGCAAAAGGGGTAGCTTTTCTTAATTACAGAATTTAGATATTTTTCACAGAAAAGTTCAACTGCTTTTAGAGTCCAAATAATTTTCGAAAAAGTTTCTCTCTTAAAAAGATTACAAAAGTTCAAAAGGAACATCTTCAGTGATTATTTTTTGCCTCGACTTTCATTTACCAGAAATTGTTCTATCATTTTCTCCCTGTGAAATAGTATCAATAATATGAACCATAAGTATACAAACTTGTTTTTAAAAGTAACAGAAAGAAAGGAAGGAAGGAAGGAAGAAAAAGAAAGAAAGAGAGAGAGAGAGAAAGGAAAGAAAGAAGGAAGAAAAGAAAAGATGGAAGAAAAGAAGAAAAAAAGAGAAGAAAAAACCCCTTCTATCTCAAGGTACCTACAAAATCAAGTTAAAATGACAAAATCCAATGGCTTACTGCGTGGATCACAGTCACTGCAGTGGAATGCAATGTGGATGTATACCAGAGATAGAAACCTAGTTCCCTGGGCTATGTGATTGCTTCCACACTTTGGAAATGGTATAAACAGTTCGCGAAATTTACAGAGAGGTAAGGAGACAAAGTAAGCAAGAGAGCTTAAATATGTAAACGGCAGGCAGAGATGGAAGACAGCTAGAACAGTGAATGAGTAAAGTCTGGAGAACAAACTGAGATAAGAAGTTATGAAAGAAAAAATAGGTAAAGTGATCTAAAATCACTAAGAATTAAAAAGAAGAACAATTCAAGGCAACAATAACAAAAGAGATAATTTATTGGACCCATACCATAAGCCCAAACTTCACATAGTTATCTCATTTAATCCTCCCAACAGTTCTGCAAAATAGGTGTTATGATTCCCATTTTACAAACTGGGGAATGGAGATTCATAGAGATTCTCTTATTGGCCCAATTTTCTAGCTGAGAAAGGTGGGACTCATGGAAAATACTTCCCTCACTGAGGATCATTCCCCTGGTGAATGATGGAGTCGGGGGGTCTTATTCCAGCACATCCCCTTGTCCAAGTTCAGCTGCATCAACAAAGTAGACATTATGGGTATGTGGCTGATTAGTGGGGTTCAATGTAGAGATAAGGCTAAGGAGGGAAATGGAATTTCACAGCATCCACAGCCATGCCACACTGAGGAGCCAGGCTAGTAGCATTGCTACTAGCGTGCTTAGCTGGCTTCCTGAGAGAAAACAGGCAACTATGTCCAGCAATGAGGCCGCAAAGCACAATCTAAAAATTGCTTAATATAGGATTATCACCTTATAAGTAGGTAAAATGATGCCATGTGATACAGTTAAAATTTAATTAATACAAGTTGTGTGTGATCAGGTCCCCTTTGGAAAGATGCTGTGACACTGCCCATGATGATTACCAGTTCCTTTCCTGGGCTATAACTGCAATGTCCTTGTTAAAACAAATAGCAATGAATGTTTTGCATTCATTGTTTGCAGTGAATTAGGGTTTAGAATTGTTCTTTGCATTGGTCCCATTCCAGGAAGCAACTGACTCGTTTCATAATGAAACCATCCTAAAAGGATAAATCAGGGTGACCCACTTGGAGGCTTTCTGAAACAATGGCTACATCTGCATTTCTAAAAAGAAAAACAACTCGGAACATCCCAAATCAGAACCATGCCCAGAAACAAAAATATCCGCCTGGGAAAAGAGGGTGAGTCCTGGAAGACATTTTAGCAGCCTGTCATGTCAAGTTGATAATAATTGGCTTTAACTGGCACTCCCACCAAAGCCGTATCATTCATTACCCTGTCAGAATAAATCTACCTGCTGTGTCACAGGTTTGATTAAGAAGCCTTTACCTTTTTGTCGTGGCATCTTAATCTGAATTTGTGTACAGTCCTTCATACAAAATGGATGCTTTTAGATTACATATTGCTGGGACTGGCATTCTTACTGTGAACAGTAGTCTTAAGGATCTTAGGCTGGCATCAGAATTGGTCTTTTATTTTTACCCTACAGAGATGTCTTCGAATTAATTCCAGGGGGTTTAGTATCATCACCCACAGGAGAGATCAGTTACCTTGAAAGGCGAGCGCAGCAATGACTGCTTTGGTCATGCCCTGTTACTGTTACCCCAGATTTCCAAAAATTTAATTATTTTTTCCCCTTTGGCTTTTCAAGATTTCAGAAAGTGTCATAGCAAGGCTTCAGTATGCTTTGCTCCACATGGCAATGAAAGTGTTTACTGAGTTCGAGTTGTTTGTGCCCATAAAATGCAGTAGAGATCTGAACTCTGCCTCATTTCCAGAGCATGGCTACCAACTGGCCACTGCAGGAGCCCATGCGGTTGGAAACAAACACTGAAGTTACTTGGACTTGAAAGCTCCTGGAAAGTATTTTAACTACTCCCGAGGGTGGGCAGTTTGGCAGATAAGGCCACTGGTTAAGAGGCTCTCTGATGAAACTCTGCCTGCACTAAGAGGTGGGAAGAGAACTCATACTAAGTAGGGGCACACCCTCTGCCAGGCACCGTCTAGAACAGTTATCAAAGACAGCTGCCACCTCCCGACACATGCCAGGGGCCATGTGCTTTACAATCATTTAAGGTATTTCTACTACTATTTCTACAATGATTCCCATTTTCCCAGTGAGGGAACTAAGGCTGAGAGGATTAGGTAAGTTATCTAAAATGACAAACGTAGTAAGTTGGAAAAGGTATCAGATTTGGTTCTGTCTGAATGCAAATGTTCTGGGTCATATGCTAAGCTGCCACCTGACTGAGTCTTTTTTATGACCCTTCTGAACTTAAAAGGGAGTTGAGGGGTAAAGGTGAAGCTAATACAGAGAAGAGCCTTTGAAACAAAAGTGCAGCTGAACGTGGAGTTGTCCCAAGAGGGCCCTGTGTCACAAAAACCAACTTGGACATTTCCTGTAGATAGTAAGTAATCACTGGCGTGTTTGAAGCCAGCCTGATCAGATGCGAATGGGGACTGGATCTGAGCATGAACGAACTGGGGATTTTGTGACCAGTTGGTCAAGAAGAAGGAGAGCTCCAGTTAAAAAGTGCTGGTGGGGGCAGCAGGTAGGGCAGAGTTGAGAAATGTTTGCTGTGAAATTGGATGGCAGTGCAGCACCTAAACTATGAACCCTGCCTTAACCTGCGAAGGTACTAGACAAATGTTCACATTAAAAAGAGAACCAGAAAAAAATCTGAAGTCTTTTAGTTTGAGATTTCCACAAAGATGCTGGTTCTTATATTTTGGATGGGAGTACCTTATTTTTTCAACAGATATCATAGGCCTGAAAGTTACTTTTCAAATTAGTGGGAACATTTATAGAATAAATGCTATCTCCAAGCAGTCAACAAGAAGAGCATATTAATCTAATAAAGAATGACTGACCTATGGTTCCACCTTGAAATAAATGAAAACAATTTGGACAACCAAAGCTTTCATTCAAACAAAGTCGTGCTGCCCTTAGGATTCGTCATTCTTTAGACATCCCGTAAACCTTCTCTCTCTCATTTTACAAGCACCATGATTGAGCACCGATGTAGAGAATTTTTCTATACTGATTTGTTGACTTATATTGTGAAAGTTCCATATGAAAGGGCTTTAGCATCACTCATCATAATAAGTGTAGGGTTTATTAATGTAGAAAGACAGCCTTTTGGTTAAAACTGTAACATGTACCAATCATTTCAAGTTATGAAGTAATAGCCTAAAAAATTGAATAAACTTCAGACAAGCACACAAGTAGTTATTTCCCTAAGTAGAACATTCATTATTTTAAATTCAGAAATACTTATTGAGCACTTGTGATATGTCAAACCTGCCTAAGGAACAGGTAAGAGCAATAGGTTAGAGAGGATGGGGCAATAGTACTTCCTGTTTGTTCTTTCCCTGCCAGGTAGAAACGAGGCAGTGGCTGCTCTCCCCTGCCCTCCAATAGCCGTAGCTCTCTCTGAGTTCAGGAAACTCTGCTTCCTTTCCTTGTTCCTACATCCTAAAGAGTAGTAAAGACTGTTGCTAGTAGCTGGACACATCTTTACCCTTGCTGGTTTCCTTAAAGCTGCCTACACCTCTGAAAATCATACCTTCATTAAACTCCCTTTAATTCAACCACTTGAGTGAGCTATCCCTTTCCCTGACTCACACTGTTGTCCTGACTCACATGTCAGCCTTGTCTCCTACAAATGCAGCTCATTGTTCCCAAGGCCTAGTAGTACTCTACTTCTTATCGTCCTTTGAATGCACCATGATGTCCATTACTCTGTGTACCCATGTGTGCTCTTTCCTCACCCTGGATTGCTCCTGACTTCTGCTTCTACCAGCCCAACTCCTACTCATCCTACAAGAGTTACTCAAATACCATGTTCTCTATGAAACCTTTCAGAATCCCCCAACGTCAAATAATCTGTTATCCTTTCATAGGGTGTTGTTTATTTCTATTACAATGTTCCCCAAACTTTAGTCGTTCAAATGTCACTTTTACAATTTTTATCATATTCTTCTACACCGTGTATACGTTAGTCTGCATAAACTGTTTCATGCTGCAGTAACAAAAACGCAAGATCTCAGTGGCTTAACAAAACTACACTTTCTTTTGACTCATTCAAAGTCCTCTACGAATCCTGACTTCTGTCCAGGGAAGAACAGAAGGCAGAGGGGAAAGAATGCTGGGGGGTCTCGCCCTGACAATTAGATGTGCCACCTGGAACATGCCACACTCCACTTTTGTCCACAACCCACCGATGATGACTAGTTACAGGACCCTGCCTTACTGTAAGAGGCAGGGAAGTAAAGTCCTCCCAGGTGGCAGGAAGGATACCAGACTGGATACGGATGAACACTAGGAATCATTGCTACTCATCTGTACTAGACTTTGCAAACTTTTTTTTTTTTAAATCGACTTTCTTTCTTTCTTCCTTCCTTCTTTCCTAATACTTACATTTAAACAGGAAACTATGCATCCATTAATGAAAAGCTTCTGTTATATAGTACATGAATTCTATTTCTTTTTAACCACTGTGAAACAAAATCACAACAGTTTCACATGTATGGATTAATTTGATTCTCCTAACAACTCACAAGTGGTAGGTGCTCGTTAGTACCCCCATTATGCAAATGAAGAATGAGAGGTCCAGTATTTTTCAAGGTCACATTAGTATTTAGTAAGCAAGGCAGAACATGAACACTGGCAGCCTGATTCCAGCAAATTCAATTTTCACTTAATCTCCATCACTTGTCTGAGCAACAGTAGGGCTGTTGCTCTCTTTGGATTCCCAGCACTGACCACATTGCCTGGTATGTTCTACGAGCTGAATTCATTTTTGCTTCCTTGCTGAATGACCAAGAATTTCAATGCCGATACAGCAGTACAGGAATGACACTAGTTATTTTTTTAAGAGGCAGGGGAGGCAATGTTTTTTACTGTTCAAAAAATTTTAACTGAAAATACCAGATTAGTTAAGTCCCACAATTGTTCTCCCTTTATGGCACTATATGATCTAAAGAGCTTGTTGAGGTCTATCAACAGACGCCTTGGAAACGAGTTCGAGATGCGTGTAGCCTGACACTACTCCCCACATCCTCAGAATGCCAGGTCACAATGCCCCCAGGCCCAGTAGGTGACTTAGCCCTGTGCCATTCACTGCTGCTACTGCGGACAATTTCATTCCGTAACTGTGGACCTTAGCTGATTCTTAAGAAGGTTAACTAGATTCTGTCGAACATGACAAGTGCCATAAGACCATGCTACTAACTGTTTGCTTTGTCTAGGCAACACCAAATGGCCATGTAATGATCTTTTTAGTTTGTACAAATGAAGAATAAACATAAGCAAATATTTAATCATTTAGCTTTTTATTAATCTGATGAGGGCAATAATTACATTATTTGACACCATTTTGGGTTTTCTCCTCTTGAGTTACCATAAAGGAAAATAGCATTAAAATGATTTTCGGGGGAGAAGAGGCCATGGTGGGGAATAAGAAGGCATTTAATATTATGCTACGAGCATTAACTGTTACCTCATTTAATCTCAACTACTCTGAGAAATAGATTGCATTGTCTCCATTTTAACAAAGAGGAATTGAGCCTCAGAAAGGTTAAGAAGCTTGTTCAAGGTCACATGGCTAAAAAGATCAGCGCTCAGTTTTATATTCTCCTCCTATCTCGTTTCTGAAAAA